>NW_026262745.1:38336732-39635232 GCF_021869535.1 Mytilus californianus
ATTTACAAAATTTGACTAGGATTGAGAGTTGTCTCATTGGCACTCATACCACATCTTCTTATATCTATTTGGGAGAAAATATGTATAGAACAATTATAATTTCAACAAACTGAGTAAAAATTCATAAAACTGTCTAAAATAAATATTCTAGCAAAGTTAGTAAGAATTAACAGTGCTCAACTATAAATATAAATCAGGATTTCAGTTCATATTAAAAATCAAAGTAAAATAATTAATCAGTTTAGTAAAATATTCTCAATCTTTATATTAGTGGAACAATGTCTTGATAGATGTGACTAACTATAATATATCGTAAAATGTGAGAAAAAAAATACTTTGTGTTTTTATGAATGTAGAACCAAGATTACTTTATTTCACCTTCCTATAAATGTCTTCCTTGGATGAAATAACTGTAGGACAGAATGATGTAACACCATGTGGTAATAATCCTTTGGCAACAATCTTCAATCCCTCCTCAATGGTATCAATGTCACAGGAAAAATCAACACCAAAGGCACCTATAAAAAAATAATATATAGCTATGATCTCCATTGAAAATTACACCATCATAAGCATACATAAATACATGGCAGTATAAACTAGTCTAGTGAATACTAAACCCTCCGCTTTTAATCTGAATGTGTCAAAAACAAATGACACATCAAAAACTCATAATAAAAATCAAATCAGAATAAGCAATAAATTCAATCATATTGGTACAAATGAATTGTCTTTAGATGCAGCCGAGGGATCTCACATTCAATAAAAGCCACTATTTTGATGATGAACTGCAAAATGTATAACTAAAGTGATTTTTGCTGATAAGTTAACAAGATGAAATGAACAATGATGACTATGGGATTTCCATGATTATAAACTTTGGTCTTACCATTAATTTGTATATCAATAAATCCAGGACAAATAATGGCTCCTTTACAGTCGATTTGTTCATCTGGTGGTAATTTTTCTTCAAAAAATAATTTCTCAGGGTTGATTATGACTCCATCTCGTACATACAGATTATCTTTAACCAATTTGTGGTCTCTCAAAAGCTGACAATTGTAAAATTTGTATATCTTTCCTTTTGTCTTTTCCTGCATTCTGAAAAATATATCAGCATTAATTTTTTCTTTACTGAAATAATAATGAATATCATTTCCATACATCAGCAAGGTTGTAGAATCATAAGAAATTCGATGACCCCACCCTCCCCTTTTCATAAAAAAATAAAAATTTGAAAAAAAAAATAACCATTACTTGTTAGTATGTTCAAATCATTATTTGCATGTGTACAAGTCCAGTGGAAAATGTGTTGCTTGTAAACGATTAAATTGTTGCCATGAATACACTTGTAAAATGACATTATAAGATAATGACCTATATATATATATATATATACCTGTATCTGTCTGACCCATGTACATGATGTAATTTAATAATGATGATAAGATCATTATCATCAATGAAGATAAGGCATTTATATCGTATATATTGATTTCAATGGACTTTCCTATTGTGACCATATAAAAAGAGTGAATGATAAAAATATTTAAGCTCTTTTTTTAATACAGACTTCTTTTTATCTCCCTCTAACTGTATGTTGCTCTGTAAGACTCTAAGAACCAAATAAGAACTTAATTCTTTTAATTCTAACATTGGCTTGGTTTCAAAGATGAAATTCTGAAATTGACCAATTCACAAAAAAGTTGTTCTCTTTTAATCTCAATGATATTGTATTTCATAACACAGATAATGTATTATTAAACAATCTATATAAACAGAAAATTGAACCAGCCAGTAACTTACCTTGTTCGTTTTGCATCTTTTTTGACATCATCATCTTGTGCATGTTTTCTTTTGGTTTTTGCTCCCATTTTCTGGAATTAAAATTCAAAGTCAACAATTATAATCTATCTTCTACATTTATAGTGCTAAAACTGTAATTTTCATTAATTTATCACATTTAAATGGCTGTAAATAGGTTAAATCATGGAAGTCTTCTAAACATCTAGGGTTAAACTACTAACAGGTCAGCAATTTTAGTTTCATGTCAACCAGAATGATACCCACAGACAAATCTGTAACTACAAATGTACTTCACTACATTTTTGTACTGCATGAACTGACTACTTGTCACATCATGAAATTTTCTTGAAAGTGGCAATTTAACTAGGCAAATTAATTATATGCCTTTTATTAAATTTTCCTGAAAATTTCTGATTAAATAATATTTTATATTCCTTTGTAAAAAAAAATTTAAAGAACAATAGTCTTTTTGCCAATTCCCATCATAATTGACCCGGTAATTAAGGATCCATTATTTAGTTGTCTCCCTTAGGAGGGACATAAATTTTTATTGACAATGAAGAGCTAGCGGAAAAAGCAAATGTATTTGTGCGTAATGTGTGTAACCTTTAAGTTTTTCAAATCTTTTAATTACATTAAATTTGTTGTTAAGCTAAATACTTTTGATACCAGGAACTATTTTCACTAAAAATTGGTTTAAACGGCTATATATCACTTTCAAATTATCATGCTGTGCATGGGCAGAAACCAATTTTGTCTGGTCAAGATCCAGTCTACGATTGACAAAGGGAAGCAATTTGTTTTAAAAGTGTGTACTAACAGAATCAAATTGGCAATAGGCAAATGGACTATTGATGTCCTTTAAATATATATTTAAATAATTTTTCCTCCAGAGTCAAAAAAAAAGTAAGATTTCATAAAATGCGTCTCTAGAATTTAAATTAACCTAAATCATGTCAGTACAGTTGTGCTGAATTTGAACTCAACATTGATTTCAATGAAATAATGTGATTTCCAAGTTAAATAAACTAAGTCACATGTGAAATATATCTGATTATTTTACTCATCTGACATCATAAAACAATGGGTGTTGTCAAGACATTGTCAATGGATTTGCCACAAAATGAATTGGTTATGTGTATAAAAAGATATAGTTCCTTATACTGTATTTCCATCAAAAAGCCCATGTGAAGCCTAACTTTTCTCTCTGATTCTAAAGCTTGTCAAATAAATTTTATATTTTCCTACACTATACAAATATTGTATATGTATCAAATTACTTCTACATTGTATATTCTTGAGCAGGTGCCAATTTGACTTTTTTTGTAGGTGGCAATTTGACTTCCACCCATATCAACACTTTTCTTTGGACTGAAATTAGAGCAGTTATGAATTTTATCCTACACAAAAATGGAAAAATATAAATAAGAAGATGTGGTATGAGAGCCAATGGGACAACTTTCCATCCAAGTCACAATGTGTAAAAAGTAAACAATTATAGGTCAAAGTATGGCCTTCAACACAGAAGTAGTACTGCCGATTCCCATAGGAATTTCGATTGTCTGTTGAAAATGGTGTCCTCCTAATGAAACAAATATGGTTGTCAATAAACTAGAGGCTCTAAAGAGCCTCTGTCACTCACCTAGGTCTATGTGCATCTTCAACAATGGATACTCTCCAGCATTGTAGACTAATATATATTCGTTAACTAAAAATTCTTTTGTGTTGATCTTGTATTGCTTATATTTTTTTTTTCAGGTATCAGTTTCTCTCTTTCTTCTACAGTTTTTGCCAAAAAACTTTTAAAATTGTCATTTTAGGACAATAACTTATGTGAAGACAACTGACAATTTCATGTTTGATGACCTATTTGCAGATCCAGTCTTGGTGATCATTTTTGCTTTTTTTAAGTTTTGATTTATCTATCATAATTTTCAAGATAATAGGCAAAAATGCAAAAAAAGATCAAATTGTCTTTAAGGGGCAATAACTCCAACAAGGAGTCAACTGACAATATTGCTTTTATTGGTCATGTTGACTTATTTGTAGATCTGGTCTGGCTATTTAAAGTTTCTATCTATTTTTTTTTAGTTTTCAAGATATTTTGGCAAAATACAAAAACAAAATGGTTAAAAATCATCATTAAACTAAAGTCAAGTCAAAAGTATAATAATAAACTAAAATAAGGGAATTTTTTTATTTTTATTGCGACTATAATCAACTAAATTTGAAGATTATTGACAATATCTTTTTACACCTTGTAGTAATTTGGTTTGCACATTTGAATTAAGAGATTATATTCAACCATGCTGTATTGCTGACTCTATATAAATCTTGATTCCTTCATTTGTACACTTTGATGAAAACAGTAAAATACATTAGGCCTATCTTATACGTATTCTTGATAATAAATAAAAACTAAACTATCCCTATTTTTTTTTACAAATGTTTAATTTTTCATCAATCAGCATAATTAAGAAATGATTAGTGATACCTGAAAAAAAGGATCAGAAATTATTTGCATTGACATCAACGCAAATGCGGATCGCAAGGCGACAAAGCGTAGCCACTAACGGCAAACAACATATTGCAATTGAAGGCACGAAGTAATTAGGAGTTAACAATAAATGCATTACAATGTATAATAACTTGAAGAAAAATGGTTTATGATAAGAGGACTAGGGCGCAGACATGTTTGCCTTACCAAAATAATAACTTCAAGATGATTGGCTGCTCGAATTTCAGTCCAATCAAAAGTGTCGACACTGACACAGGAACGGAATGAAAAGACATGAAGCCGATGAATCCAGCTAAAAAGCATTACAAATATGATCCAAAGTTTCTTTTAAAACATGCAGGAAGATTCACGCTCATCATTTTAACTACGGTTGCTCTAACGTAAGGATTTCATAAATCACTATAGAAATTTTGTTTTCTGCCAAGGTGACACTACGAGTTACAGGTCAAAATCTAGGTCGTCAAGGCAGGTTAAAAAATAAGTTCAAAAGGCAACCAAAAACCATAAGTCGACAACATTTTGAGTAAAACTAATGAGGATAAGTCTCACAACAGTCCCCAAAACACTGCACCGAAAAAAATGTCCTTAGTACCCACTTCAATTGTGGGGGCTGGGGGATAAACTTGGGTGCTCAAGTTAAATGATGCAACTCTGCTCTCTACTAGCACCCATCGTGTTGCTTACAACAAATATTAAATCACTGTTAATTATTTAGGTTCATCATAACAAATAGACAAATATGGCTGTATTTACACATCAAAAACTACTCTGAGTACAGGCTAACCTGTGTAGTTGGAAAAGTTTTAAGGCCTGGCATCCACTAGATATATAAAAGCTAAATGTATTTTGTGTATCAGAAAGATAAAATCTTTTTTGGATTTTGAATGGCATTTTTTTTTGCTCCTGTTGTTGGTGTAAAAATAAACAAACATGTGAATTACATTTGATACTGTCCACTCAGTTACACCCTTTAACTCATCTATTGTTGTGTAGATATCTATTGTCCTTCTTTTGTCCATGTCAATCAAGGACAATCAATACTATACAACACAGTTGTTACCTGAGAGGGAGCATCTCAAAGCTTAAACCCAACTTAGTTTATTTTTACACCTTCTGCAGGAACAAAAAGTTAAAGAACGGAAACGAAAAATTCAGCAATTTTTCCATTTGTAAAGGGGCATAACTCTAGATCGGTAAAAGTGACTCCACCAAAATTCAAACTTGATCTGTGTTTTGTGGTAATAAGCATTGTGTATAAGTTTCATAATTTTTGGTTGAGGCAAACTAAAGTTAGAGAATTGAAACCAATTTTGGGACGTACATAAAACGGACAAGGGTAAAACTTAATGCTCCCTCCGCTACGGCGGTGGCATAAAAAAAATGCCCATCAAAATCTATTTTTTTTTTATCTTTTTGATGCACAAAATGCATTTAACTTTTATACATCTAGTGGCTGCCAGGCCTTAAAACTTTTCCAACTGCACAGGTTAGTCTGTACTCAGAGCAGTTTTTGAGGTGTAAATACAGCCATTTTGGTTCATTTGTTATGATGAACATTAATTGATATTATCACAACCGAAAGTTAAAAAGGACAGTATTCCCTATTGGAACGTATTCATGATCATCCTTGACGCAGATATTCCTAAATTTTAGACATTTCAGCACCAAGACCATTCAGCATCAGTTAAAGACATTGCGGCATTCAGAAAGACAGTTTGATATTTAGATAAAAAAAGCACCTCATCAAGCCGCTATGTTTATATACACTCATCATAGATCTATACCAGGATTAAAATTTTGTACGCCAAATTCGTGTTTTGTCTATGAAAGACTTATCATTGATGCTGAAATAAAAAAAGTTTAAAAGTTCCAAATAAAGGACTAAGTTGAAGAGCATTGAGGACCCAAAATTCTGAAAGGTTTCACTATTATGCTTTCAAACCTTATTATAAACAACTAATTCTGTGGCCACAAAGGCCTGATACTGATTTAGGTTTCTTAGATTTAATACATGTCTTCTGTTTGGAAGTTTTGTGTAATTATTTGGGTTAGTCTGGGACATAATAATTATTGACAGTACACAACTCACAGGGTTAGTATATACGTAGAAGCAAATGTGGCTTGTAATGTTAAAACAATAAAATATAGTTTACAGGTATTTTGTCATGTTTGTTGTCTTTAGAATTGTGGTGATCAAACGATAACCCAAGCTGCAAACACAAGCTGTACACTTTTGATCTCCATTGAGAAATTATCAAAACTCATTATAAACTTACATAATATATTGATTTAAGTATAACTACAATCAATTATGATTTGATTAAATATGTTTATTCAAACACAATAAAATTTTGTATTGCATATTTTATGTAAGGATTTCAATATCACTAAAAAGGTGCCAAAAAGGGGCAAAAAAACAAGCATTTTTCTAGTTTCATGACAATAACTTGTGTGTAAGTCTATGGATCTCTCTGACATTGTATCACAAGGTTCCATATCACAAAGGGAATGCTGGGATTGATTTTGGGGGTAATTGCCGCAAAATTTTAGGAATTAGGGGCAGAAAAGGGGCAAAAAACCAGCACTTTTCTAGTTTCATGACAATAACTTGTGTGTAAGTGTATGGATCTTTATGAAATTGTACTAAAAGGTTCCATATCACAAAGGGAAAGCTGGAATAGAGTTTGGGGGTAATTGCCCAAAAATTGTAGGCAAAAAGGGGCAAAAAATAAGCATTTTTCTAGTTTCCAGGCAATAACTTGTGTTCAAGTGTATGGATCTCTCTGAAATTGTACTGCAAGGTACCATACCACAAAGGGAAGGCTGGGATTGATTTTGGGGGTAACTCCCTCAAAATTTTAGTAATAAGGGGCCATAAAAGGGCAAAAAAACAAGCATTTTTCTAGTTTCAGGACAATAACTTGGGTGTAAGTGTATGGATCTTTATGAAATTGTACTACAAGGTTCCATATCACAAAGGGAAAGCTGAATTTGGGGGTAATTGCCCGAAAGGTTTAGGAATTTGGGGCCAAAAAGGGGCCAAAAAACAAGCATTTTTCTAGTTTCCAGACAATAACTTGTGTTCAAGTGTATGGATCTCTCTGAAATTGTACTGCAAGGTACCATACCACAAAGGTAAGGCTGGGATTGAGTTTGGGGGTGATGAATCATAAGGGGGTTAAAAAAATTGGGGGGGGGGGGGGGTTTCCTTTTTTTTCTTTAAAATTTTCCATTTTAAATTGGTTATTTCTGATTTATATATAAAAGCAAATAATAATGATATGGTTTGAATAGGTAAATTAAAATTTTTTAAGTTCTTAGACCACTTTCATTCTGTGTCAGAAACCTATGCTGTGGCAAATATTTAATTACAATCCAAATTCAGTGCTGTATCAAGCTTGAATGTTGTGTCAATACTTGCCCCAACTGTTCAGGGTTTGACCTCTGCGGTTGTATCAAGCTGCGCCCCAGCGGAGCATTTTATTAATTATGATGTTTGTCTTTTCTTTTAATGCATGTTAATATAACAGGAAAATATGGAGCGAGTTGTCGATTTGTCTTAGTCACGAAATGTGCTAAATGGTGCTAAATTGTCTTTATAACAAGGTGCCATAATGTCTTGGTGCCGAAGTGTATTGTTGCATGATCAGGAGTTCACGCATATTAATTACTTAAATTAGTTAGAAATATATTCTATGGAGGAATATTTGGAACCCTAATTATTGTTCATTCGGAACATTTATATTTCTTATCTGTATTAGCTTCCTGCAATTAAGAGCACCTCCATACGGATCATTTAAGATATCTAAAACTTGGCAATAAAGAACTTTACACAGATCACTTAACCTCACTTATATGCTATATGGTAATAAAAGATATAGTTGATAATCTATATAGAAAAAAATAGAAATAGATTCCCATACGTACAATTCTTAAAGAATGATAATGATTCAAAACATGGACACATGTACCTCAGTCTTCCAAAAATTCATTAAATTAATCTAGAAATAAATGAGGCATTGAGTAATGGTCAACTAGTAGGAGACATTAATTAATGTTCCTTACAACTGATCATCAATAAGTGTAACTCTACCATGAGACGCATTGAGAGATTAAATGATCTAATATAAAACCATTTTTGTAGAGGCATAACTTTTAAGTTCAAGATACAAAAGATTTCATTAATAAAACACACAAGGTAAAAAGGGAATGCATTCTTATTGCCTATGATGAAACGTAAATGTACACCAATATGATCATTGATAATTTAATAGAAACAGTTATCAATGCAGAAGAATTAATTGACACAAAAGAATATCCTTTAAAGATTCTTAAAAAAAAGGTTATACTGCATTTGTTTAATTAATTCTAAGAAACAATAAATTTGAGTTTAATAGAAAGTTATACAAACAAGTTATAGGAGCGCCCCCTCCATAGGTGGTATATTTTCACCATCATGCACATATCTGCATCTGTCTGTCCTATTAACAAATATCTTAGATAAGTCCAAATGGAAAGAAAACATCAAATTACACTGTCAATATAGAGATGACGGTGTTATGGTCTTCACAGGCAAAATAGAGCAAGTAGAAGATTTCTTTAACATAGCGAACAAAATTTCCCCTATACTTAAGTTCACATATGAGGTAGTAGTTGGGAGACTTTTGAAAAGGGACCCATGCTTAAAAAGTTAACTTTAAGCAAAAAATCCCAAAACACTGTTAAATTTCTGAATTATAGGCGACAAACATAAGTTAGCAAAAAACAGTGTAAAGTTTTGAGATTTATTACGTATGTTGATTTAAGGAACCGCATTTCATAATAATCGAATTATCCGAGACTGATATGATCATATAATATTTGGTAAACTATGCTTGCCAATGAGAGAACTTTTCAATAAACATGGCGTTGAATGTTGAGTTTTAGCAAAGCGAGCTAAATGACATCAAATTGACCAGTGTTGTACAAGATATAAATCAATGGCAATATTTTTATACAAAAAAAAACGAAAAAACAGACACGATAATAAGCAAACAAAAAAACAGGCTCCGGATCTGGACAGGTATATTAAGTATACATGTATAAGCAGCAAATTGAATGTATTAGCTGGATCCAAACCCATTTCTAAGGTGGAACGGGATTTTACGGCACAAAATAAATGGTAAGCAAGTAGATTTTGTCTTATTTGGTAGGAATTAAACTTTCATATTTCATGAAACAAAATATCGTACTTGCTCTGAAATATGTATTTTAAAAAGAAAAATATATAAAATTACTGAGGGATTCTAGTTGAAATATTACCTCTACCAATAAACACGCTAGAAGTGTCATCCATTGGTAGTAGTTTGATCTTTCACACTGGTAAAAATGAAAGCTAACACCATCCAGAAATGAACTATTGAAATTAAAACATTCCTTATCTCCCTACTTTATATTTAACACCACTCTCAACATGCCATAATTGTCCTGATTTACAATAAAAAGAAAATATTATCCTCCACACACATGGTAATGAAAATACTGAGATATAATTTACAATTCAGTTGAAATAATAATTAGCATAAAAAAAGTTCTAAGGTTCAACATATTGACTTTTTTTTTTAAAAAGCAACTTGTTACCATATTCCTAACATTCTGCAAAATCATGATTGTACAGTAGAAATTTCAAAAAGATACTTAAACTGTACTATAAGAAACCCTTGGTTAAATAACTTTCTTTTAAGTAGCAACCCTCTATTGAGAATCATATTAGGAAATGCAAGCCTTGTGGAATATCACATCATCTAGTAAATAATGATAAAATCCTTTATTTAACAAAGGTAGCTCATTTAACAATAACATGTTAATTTTCCCTGAGGTCTTCAAAAACCATTGAAACAAATAGAAAAAAAATATAAACAAATAAAATAAAAAATCAGTTAACTATATAAAGCAGCTTAAATTTGGATAAGCACATATGCATTGAATAGAAGAAACAATACATCTAATTCAGGTATCTTCATTCTGTAAAGTTAAATAGTTTGAACATTTGATCTTAAACATGTTAAATGTATGTAAATTATTTGTTTCCTTAATATTATTTGGCAAATTATTCCATGTAATGAGACCAGAATGTTCTTTTAAAAAAACAGAATTAGGTTTTGGTACATGAAGAAGTCCTGATGTTGTCGATCTGAGTTAGTAAATATAAAGATCAATACATGCAGTGAATTTATTAGATATAAAATCAGATGCTAGACCATTCATACATTTAAACATTAAGACAGATTGAAAATATTGCAAGCACTGCTGGAATGTTGCTGCACAGAAATTGGAAGATCATCTCAGGCTCTTTTTTTCTCTTAGTTATTTTCTGTCATTTTTATACGCCCGTCAAAATTTTGACGGGACGTATTATGGTATACAAATGTCGTCTATCCGTCTGTCTGTCCAGCGTAAACATGTCGCAACGTAACTTGAGAACGACTTATCCAAATTTCATGAAACTTAACATAGTTGTTTCTTATGATGGTCAAACGATCTGTATACTTTTTGGCGAAAATAAGATTAAAACTTTTTGAGTTATGGGACTTAGTAACTAAAACAGGTGTGTGTTTTTTTTTCACATGTCGCGCCGTATCTCAAAAACAATTTATGATTATTGCTTAAAATTTTACACACTTCTTAGTTATATTAATCTAAAGATCTGTATACTTTTTGGTTTTGATTCAAAATTTTATTTTAGAGATATTGAGTTTTTTGTAAAAAAAAAAAGGGTTTTTTTCATGTTGCTCCGTATGTCCGAAACCATTTATGATTATTGCATAAAAATTCACACACAAGACGACGGGCGTATCATGCACTCATGGCGCAGCTGTTTATTAATCTTTGGATGAAATTCAAGATATGATGCAGACCTAAATGTGTCTGTTGTAACAGTTTAATATTTCAAGTTCAGTGGGATAGACGCTGTTAACATACATAGTCACCAAGGAGACAGGCATTATCTACATGTATATATATATATCAGAGGAGTAGAGGATAGACGCTGTTAACATACATAGTCACCAAGAAGACAGGCATTATCTACATGTATATATATAACAGAGGAGTAGAGGATAGATCTGTTACTTTTTCTTGAGAAGATTCTTTATGAGAAATGTCCTCCAACATTTCCTCCACAGACTGTTCCAAAAAAGTAATATTTGGAGGATACATGAAGCAGAAAAAGTGGTCTTTAAATTTGATAAAAAAGTAATATTAAGGATGTTTTCTTCTGACGTTTTTATAGTCTCGTTGAAATCTCGTTCTGGAATTATTTCCAAAATATGTGATACAAGTGGAAAATATAAATGAATTTAAAAGTTATAATCAAACCCAACTCTGTGATAAAATTGTGTATTTACAGTCAGTAGTTCTTGAGAAATCAATTTTTCAAATTTTATTACCAATCAAGTCACTCTTTTTAGCCAAAATTTTGAGAAAATGGGTGAGGGGTACAAGAAATGATTTTACCAGAAACATGTACATCCCATATCACTTTTTTCTTTTCAAATTTCTTAAATATGTATTTTTTCAATTATGTTTAACAAAGAAGTTGAAATAATATGCATTTTGTTCTTAAAACAGAGAAAAATCACAAATTTACAAAATTAACAGCATGGTTAATTTGACACAAAAAAAAATCAAAATATGATAAAACTTTCTTATATTAACACCTACCTATAGTTCTTTTAAGTTAAATTTATTCAAATTGGTCCACTCCGTCTTTATTGAAAGTATGAAAAAAAGTTTAATTGTGGAACTATGATTTTTTTCACGATAATAGCCCAAAAATAGGTCAAAATTGATGAAAAGTGGGAAAATCATCAAAATTGGGTACTTTCAAAGGGTTGTAGCAAACAAAGAAGTGCATCACCATATGATTTTTTCTTCACCAATTATTTGTTTACAATCATATAAACCCATAAATCAGGTTAAGAAAAAAAGTTTAATTCTAGAAATTTTTGGCTCCTCAGAGGTGTATATCCTTAATCTGTGTTTATTGTTCTGTGAATTATTTTGGATGTAACCCCTGGTTAATGGGTTTGAAATATTCATTCTTCTTGGGTCAGAGTTACATTTTAAAGCATAGAATCTTAGATGAACGACCACAGGCTCCTTTAAGACTATATATTTTTCTGTCATCATCTTTTACTACTTTTTTTATATTTCAGGAATGCAATGATGTGGGATATAAGAAGACATCACAAAGAACTTGATACATACTTTGAGCCAAAGGATAAAGCTAAGAAAAATACTTAAAAAAACAAGAAAGCTAGGAAGACATAAATAAGTGTTTAATTTTGTACATTCATTTTTGTGCACAAAAGTTGACTGCAGACAATATTTGTGAGAAGAAGGAACAGTTTGGAGTGAAATCATAAATTAACATTCTGCATTCATTGTGTCACAAAAAGTACTAACTTATACAACTTGCAATTGGATGCTGTGCTTTTTAAGCAAAAGTCTGATTTTATGATATTATAAATATTGAAAAGGACACACCTGTCAAAACATAGACACACATGTGGATTGGTACTGTGAACAGATAGCTAGCTGACAGCTCTATAAATGAGTAGCAGAAGTTTTAGTCAAAGAACTTTTCAACTAGATTTTCTTCATTTAGTTATGCCAAAAATAAGACTGAAAATTGATAAAGAATTTGTTGTTTTAGGAGGAATTTTAACATTTTTGACATTCAAATATTATTTCACATACAAGATGTACAATAATATTCCTCCTTTTTGGAAAAAAACTGAAAATGAATCAGACAGATCTGCTGAGGACTGGAAATGAAAATGGTGGTTTTAGATATCAATGACTGCTGTGATGTAATTATTTATTTAAATAGTATGTTATTTTTCAATGTTTGTAACATTTTGAGATTATCTGGTAACAAGTCTGTGATTTTACAGCTGAAATCATTTAAGTTTAACCAATTTTCTTATGAGGGGTCAGTTCTGTATTAAAGTGGTGTTTAAAATAATATCAGGCATTGAAACCAAAATTTCACTGGAGGAACTTGGGTAAATTGTTAAAAGTAAAATCACTTTAATGAAGTTTTAAGTTGCAAAATTTTTCAAAATTTATTTTAATTTTTAATTTTCAATTTGATAGTTGTAGGTAAAATTCAAAATTACATGCATTTTGCTAGAAGATAAGTCAACACTTGTATAAACATGTACATGATGTATGAGTTTGGGACTCATATTTTTTTCTTGATTTTTTTCTACACTAAGAAGGTTCTTTTGTTGTAGGTTTAATACCAATCTTCATGGATTGCAAGATTTATCAAATACACTAATTATACACAAATATTAATACCAATAAATGACAGTTTTTCAATTTCCATTAATTTTTTATATATCTTTAACCATAAATTCATAACCCTGGGAACCAGTGGTTTTGCTATAAACATGAAAAAATGCCATATCTTCAATGGTTACAATTGAATTCAACCATTCACTCAAATCTAGACAGAGGTTGTTAAGTCAGCATGAGATATATTTTGAATGTTTGTGTATCACTGAAGAGGTCTGACATGATAGCTCTTTTAATTTACTAGACTATGCAGTCTCTCATAAATTTTGACCCTACTATATTCTTTTATTCATACTCTGGAGTAACTCAATATTGAACATTTGATAATTTACCCAAACCCTACATGTACTCAGAATCAAGACAGAGGCTGGCACTTAAATCCCATTAACAATAACACTTTACAAATGCAGTTTTTTGAAAACTTGCCTTAAAGAATTACTACAATTTTTCATTCCATTTTATGAGGGAATATGAAATTTTAATCATTCTACTTTTATACATGTTATAAAACTCTGTGAGCAGGAACAATTGTACAATATATATTAATGTTGAATTTGAATTAACTTGTATATAAAAGCAGTATATAAATAATGTACATTTCATTATATAATTGATAAGAAAAATAAAAATTTCACTAACTAGATGCATGAATCATTGGATAAAAGGTATGAGTATCTCTGAAACTTGTTTGGTTTTGAAAGATTTAAAAATGTACATAATATATACTTGCCCATGTCGTCTTGTGGTTGCATACATGCTTTGAGTTTTGAGGTTGAAGGTTCAATCCCCATCTGGTTAAAGCAAAGACTTTCTAATTGGTATTTGCAGCTTATCTTCCAAGCAGGCACCATTTAGGAGTATATTGTAAGAGTAAAGTCTGGTGTGCTTGGAGTCAGAACAATTTGTCTAAGCAGGATGATATATATCCCTGAGGAATATTTTCTTGTGAGCAAGCATGTTAAAATTTCAACTCTGCGTTGACATGTTATCTTGAATATGTGTATGTGATATTTGTCACTGGAAGTTAAGCAACCATCAATCAATCAACTTCAATTGAAGGGTGTGCAATGTTCTGAAGAATGGTCCTGATTGGGGTTTTTTTCTGGTTGTTTCATGAATAAACTGCACACTATTGTATTATATGTTTAGTAGGACATCTCTGTTATTCCTTCCCCTACACAAAAAAAAAACACCAAGAAAAATCCTTTTCAGTTACCATCAAGCAAAATCAACCAGAGGGACTTAATTTTTACATTTTGGACCCAAAAGTAATGAACATTAATTTAAGCAATGTTTTTTTATTTGTCTTGTCCTTTTATTTCAAGATTTTACTGTAGGGTTTTTTACATAACATAATGGATTCTTTTAGTAGCCTGTTGCAGAAAATAGAGGGTTAATAAGTTTTGGTAAAAGATTCCCATTAAGCCTCATATTGTTGAACGTATTAACCATGCATTTTAGGGTGTATCCCTGTTGACTTAAATCAATTATAGACCTCTATTCTATGCTTTTTGAAGTGCTGGATGAAATGTCAAAGCAACACAGTGACACACCAGAAAAAACTTGTACAGTACAGACATAGGATTCTACTAAAAATCTGTGATATAGCTAGGGTAATTTCATCTGAATATTTTACTGCATAATTTCAGAGTACATCAGATTCACCCAAAATTACCTGGATCAATTAGCTGAGAAATCTTAGCAAATTTTTATCCTGAATTATATTTATACAATAACAGTAGTTTATAAATTTTGACTCTCAAAAATTGAGTCAAAATTTATAAACTACTGTTATTGTAATTTCGTATAGAAAAGAACAAGAACACATTTATTAAGTGAAAATAAGTTAAAATATTACAGAATATTTACTAAAACAAACTTAAAATCAAAAAATATTCAGAAAAAAGGGGGTGTTCCCATTTCCACAAGCGCCTATAGTGTTAGCTTTTCTCATTTCTTCCTGACAAGACTGTCTTCTATCATCCAGCATCAGGTGTCTTTTTCATTGTTTGTGGCAAAAAAGTCTTATTTTTATATTAACACAAGATTTACAAATATATCAAATGGCCAAAATCGTCAGATGATTCCTTTTAAGTTTTATTGCCATAAAATGACTATTTTTACCATTATTTTCAATTGTTGCCTTTTATCTCAAAAACTATAATAGTCAAATGGCCGAAATTTGTTAGACGACTCATTACGAGAGTAATTATCCTAAAAATGTTGATTTTTACAAATTTTTTACGATTTTGCCTTGAAAACTATAATGGATATTAGACCGTTGGTTTTCCTGTTTGAATTGTTTTACCATAGTCATTTTGGGGCCCTTTATTGCTTGCTGTTCGGTGTGAGCCAAGGCTCCGTGTTGAAGGCCGTACTTTGGCCTATAATTGTTTACTTTTTATACATTGTGACTTGGATGGAGAGTTGTATCATTGGCACTCATACCCCATCTTCTTATTTTTATATAAATATATATATATAGAAAATTTAAAAAGCAATGTTTTTTAGCAAGACCATAAGACAACATAGCTGAAATTGCAAGTGATGACTCCTTATAGTTGTTTTACCCTGAATGACGATTTTTTAAAGTTTTTTTTTGCGTTTTTGAGAATCCTATAGAAGAGAGAGAGAAAGTGTAAACAGAAAAAAATATCAACAAGACACGATCAACAAATAGGTCAACAAACTTGAAGGCACTTCTTTTATGGGAGTCACTGTCCTTGAATGATGATATTTAACCATTTTTGTGTTTTTAGCAAAAACTAGAGTGTCTAGAGTAATTAGAAAGAAAATAAGCAATAAAAAAAAATGAGCAGCAATAAAATACCAACAAATAAAAAACCAACAAAAAGAGACCTGCGTCATGAATTATAATATTTTAGTCTACGATGTTGGTTAGTGGCCGCTAATGCAGATGCACATAGATCCAGATGAGAGACTCAGACTCTGTAGGACCTCTAGTTTTCATCCCAGGGTTTGTATAGCTTTCTGTACGGTATATGTTCATTTCCACGAAGATTAATCGAGAGACCGCTTCCAAAGAAAAATATTGAATATATTTTTTTTATTTTCTGTATTTTACTGATAAATGGACATTTTTTTTTTACAGTAAACATAGAAACAGACCGTGGTTCAAAGGTTTATTTTAGACATCAATAACTTTGTGAACCTTCGTGGAATTTTATGAACTTCGACAAAAGCATTTTCATGATTAAGAGATATATCTTCGCACCAAAGGTTACGACCCTCTCCAGTCTCCTCTTCACAGGACCGGATCGTACCCCTGGGCTAGTAAAGATGAACATCTTGAAGTAAATGAGATTCATTTTTTCGCAAATGGTTTTAGACATCACATAACTTTTTTTCAAATTTTCATTGAATTTTATGAAACTTTGACAGAAACTCTTTTATTATAAAGAGGCAATATCTGAAGCGAAAATTAAAAAAAAAAGATATATTTTATTTTCCCGTAATTTACAGAGAGATGGACTTTGCTCCACCAGAGACATATATATAGACACGACAGAAAATCAATAATTAAAATAAACCGTTTTTTTAGTAATCTTTTAGGGTGCTAAATGTTTGAAACTGTATTGTATTGGTTTATCTGGTGTTGGCTGCAGAACAAGGTATAGATTTGGACCAATTGCCACAAGATTTTGAGTGATTTTGTATATCATTGTTACTCTGCTGATGTTTCAACGAGTTTCTAGTATTTTCCATTTAAGATGGTCAATCATGTAGGTGACACTGGTGCATGGTGTTATGGTGTTATGGTATCTGTTGGCGATGTAGCGTGCAGCCCTTCTCTATACATTTTTTTTATGTTATTTTCCTGTTTTTGAGTGTTCGGGGACCAAGCCAGTGATGAACAATATTCTGAATGAATCTTACCATAGTTTATATGCCACACTTTTTGTTTGTTTCTGATTTATTTTCAATTTTCGTTGAAGAAAGCCCAAGATCTTGTTGGCTTTGCAGTGATATTATTGTTTGAATATCCCATGCCATGTTGTTGGATAAGGTGATACCAAGGTATTTTGCTGTGTTGATAGATTCTAAAATGTAGTCTTTCAGTGTGTATGGTGACTGTACGTGATCTTGTTACAGTAAACATGGTAAAGGAGTTGCATTTTCTGGGTGACACTGCATCTTCCAAGTTTGTTTCCAGTTGGCTATATGGTTCAGATCATTTTGTAAGATGACACAATCTTGTTGGCTTTTTATTGCAAAAAAAGAAACAGTCATCTGCAAACAAGCGGTTACAGTTGCAGGAATTTCGTTAATGAAAACTAGAAAAATTAACGGATCTAAAACTGATCCTTAATGCACCCCACTAACCATATGCATTTGACCAGATGCATCCCCATCAAGAACAACCATTTGCATTGTGTTATTAAGGAACGTTGACACCCATTTCCATGTTTTCCCCGGTCCCTTATGTTATAATTATCCAGCTTCCCTAATAACTTCTTGTGAGGAACCTTGTCAAATGTCTTGGGAAAATCTCGTATGATGCCATTGAGAAGGTTGCTAAGTAATTCATGACTTAATGTTAGTAGTTGTGTTTCGCAGCTACGTTTTAATAGGCTAAATGTCCACTAGAATATTATGTTTATCCAGATGTTTATGATGTTGCTGACTACAATATGGTTTAATGATTTGTATCGTGTACAGGTTATAGAGAGACAGGTCTGTAATTACTTGTAAGGTATTTTTTCTCCATTTTTGAAAATCGATATAACGTTAGCCTGTTGCCAGTGTGATGGCACTTTCCCTCAGAAAAAGATGTATTAAAAATGAGAGTGAGGTTTGATGATGCAAATTCTGAAGCATACTGTTTGAGCATACGTGCTAGGATTTCATCTGGTCCTGTAGCTTTTGATAGATCTCACTTTTTAAGGGGTTCTTCTATACCATTTATTGTGACATGTGTTTCTGACATATATGGGTATAATTGTCTGTAAGAGTTGGTATATATTCTTTTTCATCTTACGGTGTAAAAACAAAAACAGAATGGATATTGTTTGTTTAAATTAAGCTTTTTGTTTTGTGTCATCTATTAACACGTCTTCAGATTTCAGCGGCTTAACTCCTGAGCTGACTTTTTGTGTTCCTGATATTAATCCAAGACTCAGTTTCAGTCTGTTTTTGTGTAGTGTCATAATAAATAACTTAATTTGCGTCATAACATATGATGTTTTCTAAGTATGTCCAATAGGCTTTTTTTTTGTCTCCTTTTGAAGCAGTTTCCCTGTATACTGTTTTTTTTTATTGTTATTTGACTCGGACTCGACCTTCATCTGTATGAATAGTTTCTAGGATAAAAAAATTTGTCCTGCATTTTTTTAAGTTATAATCTCTGTCCTGCTTTTTTATTTTTCACTCTATTCGATACTGCATTTATTTTTATTAGTTTATCCTGACTTTTTTTTACATAAATTGTCATCCTGCCTTTTTTTCAAATTTTATCCTCTCCCCCCCCCCCCCCCCCCCCCCCCCATAAAAATCAAATGGTAGCTCCCTTATTTGCAATTTTCTCAAGTTCAGTGTTATTTAGTTTGTCTTTGATCTGTTCAGTGTTATTTAGTTTGTCTTTGATCTGTTCAGTATTTGCTTGAATTGTTATATATGAAAAAGACTTTTCTAGGTGTTTTTTAGCACTTCTGGGTTATAAGCTGGATTCAATATATAGGCCTACTATTTCGGTGTCAGATATCCAAGGAATTAGGGAGCAACCATTTAACTTCAAGGGGGGGGGGTATGTTTTTTTGTCACAGTCATAAATTTTTTTTCTTCACAAAGCGCGAACATTTTTTTAGTTTTTCGACGCTATCAATCAAATTATTTTTTTCAAAATTTAACACCTACTATAAGGTATGGGGAAAATCTGGATTCAGAATTTTTTTTTGTCATCTGCTTGACCACAATATTTTTGTTCATCAAATTGGGATCAGAATATTTTTTTTAGGATAAAACCACACACACCAACCTTGAAGTAAAATGGTCGTTCCCTTACAAGTTTTATTTACAAGTAAGCTCACGTTGCTATAGTAAAAAAGAGAGTCAAGTGTGGACTATGATATTTCAGTGAAATGTGTTGGGTAGTCATAATCAAACTATAATTATTCAATGAATAAAATTATTTGTATGTGTTGGTATACTCTGGGCCTATTATACTATATTACATGTATGTCCCAGGTGTCACTGAATTACAACTTGTCAGCCTGACATGGCGCTAGTTGTCTTGGCATATACATCAGTTAATTGCTGACATTGTTTTGAATTGCATGCCTTTTGTTTTATGGAGTAGTATACTTTTCCAATCGATTCCCCACGTCAGCCAGCCAGCAACTCAACGACACAACTTGGCAATCAAAAGTTATGTTTTAGATGTATGTTTTATTCCAATTGTCAAATTGAAAAAAATGTTTGGTTTAAACATGGAAGTATTATATCACTTCCATGATTATAAAAAAAATCATTATTTATATAATAATAGCACTTCTTATTTTATCTAGGAGTGCTCCCGACGTCATGCCTGAAGTAAGACTGCCAAATCGCCCTAATTTTCCACCAACTCGCCCCAATGTCTACCAACTCGCCGCACTCTTGTTTACCAACTGGCCCCACTTAAAAAAAGGGTTAAATCCCGTTAAATTTTTCCTGCTAACTCGCCCCACTTATGAAAAAGGGTAAAATCCCGATGAATGAAGGTCTGCCAACTCGCATCACATATAACAAATAGTAAAATCCCGACGAATTTAGTCCTGCCAACTCGCCCAACTGGTGAAAAAGTAAAATCCCGATGAATTTAGTCCTGCCAACTCGCCCCACTTATGAAAAGAAGTTTAATCTACATAATCTCCCCAACTATACTGCTAAAATAACAGTAACTCTTATTTACCAACTTGCCCCAATTATGAAAAAGGTTAAAATCCCGATGAATAAAGGTCTCCCAACTCGCCGGCTTACTTATGAAAAAGGTTAAAATCCCGATGAATAAAGGTCTCCCAACTCGCCTTACTTATGAAAAATAGTAAAATCCCGACGAATTTAGTCCTGCTAACTCGCCCCACTGATGAAAAGAGTAAAATTCCGATGAATCTAGTCAGGCCAACTTGCCCCACTTATGAAAAATAGTTATAAATCTACACAATCTTCCCAACAGTACTGCTAAAATAACAATAGAAAAAAACACTTGTAGTACTAATGAAAATCAAAAATTTAATATATGGTTATGATTGAAATTAAATGATGCTTAGTTTCTTAATATAAAAGTGTAGATACATCAAAGTAAAGTAAAAAAGTAAAGTAATCTTTATTTAAAGTCGGGTTGCATATATACACAATAACAAGGTACATGAACTCTTAAGAGCTCTTTAACCGACTGATATTAATAAACAAAACATGCATGTAATAAAATCAGATTCATATACAACACAAACATAGAGACAGCACATACATGTATTAATACATAGATAGCACATGCAAAATAAAAGCTAAGCAAGATATATATTAAAGCAAATGTCAAATATCAGCACATAGTAACACACAATATGTGTATCCAAGTAGCACATGCAAAATGAAACACTGTAAAGCACAAACAAAAGACTGCAAGCAGCTACAGCACAGGTAATGCATAAGCAAAGCAAATTAATAATAAATAGAAATAACTGCAAAAAATAAAAAATAAAAACATAAAACAAACCGCAGGCTTCAAGGTCAAGTCATGTGGCAGCAAGGAGTTTCATTATTTACAAGAACTGCAGGTACAACTTTCTGAAAAACACCAGGTGGAGATAAAATTTTTGAACTGGCCAAAAGTTGATAAGCTCCTTGCCTCATTTGGCAAGGAGTTCCAGAGTCTTGCTGCCTCATAACTAAAGCTTTTCTTACCATACATTGTTGTTTTTGGCCGTGGTATATCCCGATATAAACAAAAGTTATTATTATATATGTAATTGTAATATATATTTGAGAATAACTTTATGCTTGTAAGCTATATAATTGCAAAGAAACCAGTTAATTGTATCATAATGCAATATATTATCATAACAATTTAAAGATTCCAATTTAGCAGCAATTTGTTTTTATAGCAATTTACGGAGTAAATTCAACGATAAAATACCCTTTTTGTGGGGCGACTTGGCAGGACTAAATTCGTCGGGATTTTACTATTTTTCATAAGTGCGGCGAGTTGCAAGACCTTTCTTCATTGGGATTTTACCCTTTTTCATAAGTTAAACGGGATATTACCCTTTTTAACAATTGGGACGATAGGTAGAAAGTGGGGCGAGTTGGCGAAAAAGTAGGGCGATTTGGCAGTGGGGCGAGTTGTCGTAATTCGTCATCTATTGGAAAAGCTGGGATTGCCTGAAAGGTTTTAGCAAATCCTAAGTTTACAAAACTTCCGCTTCCGGATGGGGGCAGATACCGAAATTTATGAAATCAGATGAATTTTACTGATATATTTTTCTTTATGTTCATGTCATGTCTTGACAAAAGTGTTATTTAAATATCACACATTTCCCCATTACGTATTGAAGTCATCTCGAATCTTCTTTTGGAAAAAATGTCGATAATCCAAGTAACCGGCAGCAGTGGTAGGATAGCAGTTGATCGCACACCATTCTACGGAACAAGAGTACCACCAGAGATAAAGAAAATATCAAAACCACTGGCTAAACTCGACAAACAGACTTTCAGAAAAATGCTCCAGTGTGAGTTTGAAGGATATATTTTCATAGGGGACAAAGTCCTCACTACACTTAATGACTTATTTAAAGAATTTGATTTAAAAAATGTAGATATTCCATTTTTTAATTTGGGTTGGGGATTATACAGGTGGTGGGTTGTTTATAAGTTAGTGACATCTCCATTTATCCTGATAGAGAGTGTACACAGATTCCACTGTACCCTCATAGCTATCGAGGGGTGCTCTGTTCACCGAGGGATTTTTCCTGCTCCTTGATGATTTTTGGTTTCCCAAACCACGCCACCCCTTATACATGTCTTTAATCATATAAAGATAACGGATTCACTTATCTTATTATCAATTTGCACTAGATTTACTACTGTCCACATACCATCTTGTAAAACATACTGTACCCAGTACCCAGACCGTAGTTTTAAAGTGTCCACTGACTTTGACCTGGAGATCAATATGTTGAGATGTCTTTGATTTGTCTGTTTCTGCCGAGGAGCCAGGTGGTTCTCTCTGAGTACTTCTACTTCCTCCACCATAATAACAGATGCCCTAACACTCCCTCTGAGTCTGGTTGTTTATAAGTTAGTGACACATCTCCATTTATCCTGATAGGGAGTGTACACAGATTCCACTGTACCCTCGCAGCTATCGAAGGGTGCTCTGTTCACCGAGGGATCTTCTTACATGCATACAAACATACATACCAATGAAATCATTCTTCTTCTTCCAGGTAAGGAACTGGATTCAAAATTTGAATGTGCATGGTTCCGCGCATTCATCCATGAAACATAAACAAATGTAAATTGTGGAAGTACAAATTACACTGCCAGGGAATTTATTTAAATAATGAAGTTGCCTTTTACTCGAGTATGTACAGTATTTACTCTTGTGCTATGTCTATTTTCTTTATTTGCTATCAATTTGAGAAATGCACTTGTTTCTTGGTCATATTTTCCATCTGACATGTCTCTATCATGTCCCCTCTTATTCTCCTACATAACAGTGTAGTTAACCTTAGTTTCTTCTGTCTTTCTGTGGAACTTACAATATATAGTTTGTTGAAACCTGGTATTTGATGTGTTGCTCTTTTCTGTACATTCTCAATCTTATCTATTTACTTTTTTTTAAAAGATACCCATACTCATGATACTGTCACTAGCATATTCTAAGTGTGTTCTCACTGATGTATGCAGAATTACAACACTGTAGGCTTCCCTGGTTCGTATGAACCCACTGTGTTTTCTTAGTTT
The DNA here is from genome assembly GCF_021869535.1 of Mytilus californianus. Classification (NCBI taxonomy): domain Eukaryota; kingdom Metazoa; phylum Mollusca; class Bivalvia; order Mytilida; family Mytilidae; genus Mytilus; species Mytilus californianus. The sequence continues at coordinate 38,360,362 of NW_026262745.1, forward strand.
TATGTATCTATGCTATTTCATCAGTATGTTTCACCTTTGTTGACTTGAACATAAGGCTTCCCTATTTCAATTGTTTTATATCTGATAATAATTCACTTGATATTCTAATTATTTTTGATCAACTTAAATACTAGAGCTTCCCCAGTTTCTACCTTGTATATATGTAAATTGGAGGCTTCCTTAATTTGAAAACTCTAATCTTAACTTAACAAAAAATATGTTAAATAAGGCTTCCTTATTTAACTTAAACACATATATTTCTGTTATTAATTACTAGCACCCATCTTCGGTTAGTTCCAGGGATAACTCAATCAAACCCTTCTATGTTGTCTAATATTTGTTGGACAAAATCAGTTCTGTGATAGCCTAGGTGTTGCACAGAATCTATTAAATTTAGGTGTTCATTGAAGTAATCGATTTGCCTACACACCTTTTTGTATATGTTAGATGCTAATTGAACTTGGGTGCAGCCTTGAAATACTTTATTCACCAGAAGTACTGGAAAGTGTTTATTTTGGGTAATTTAATAATGGTTGATAAACTCCTTTTTTCTTGTCTCTATTTTTGTTGGCTCTTGTAAATGAGAAATTTGGACATTCAATAAATAGGACTGTACTTGAAGGTAACCTGGTTGAGAGCTGATTATTTTGTCTTTTAAGTCTTGGTATTGGAATAATGTGTATTAAATATTCTGATACAGATATTCTCTGAATTTTATGGTCTTGTTCGTCCTTTTTGTAATTTCACATGTTCCTAGCCAGATTAAAATAATGGGTTGATCTAGATCGTTAATTTTTATGCCCCACCTAGGGGCATTATGTTTTTCAGTCTGTGCGTTCGTTCGTCCCTCCGTCTGTCCTGCTTCAGGTTAAAGTTTTTGGTCAAGGTAGTTTTTGATGAAGTTGAAGTCCAATCAACTTGAAACTTAGTACACATGTTCCCTATGATATGATCTTTCTAATTTTAATGCCAATTTAGAGTTTTGACCCCAATTTCACGGTCCACTGAACATAGGAAATGATAGTGCTAGTGGGGCATCCATGTACTATGGACACATTCTTGTTGTGTGGCTCTCACTATCGACATTTGCACCTCTCTCTGGCAGTACTTTAAATTTGTCCCCTATAGAGTCGGGGACAAATTCTTGAAGGCCAAGGCCTTTACTGTCTGTGAATATAATAGTGTCCTTACTTAGTTTAGCTCCGCGTACCCTTTGATAAATTTTTCCTGCTCCTTGATGATTTTTGGTTTCCCCAACCACGCCATCCCTTATACATGTCTTTAATCATGTAAAGATAACGGATTCACTTATCTTATAGTCAATTTGCACTTGATTTACTACTGTCCACATACCATCTTATAAAACATACTGTAAATGGTAGATAGGTCAATTTTGGTCAGCACTAAGCATAAAAAAACCTTCAACACCATGACTGCCATACAACTCATTCTAGTTTTCATTCTTTTCTGGATTTTTTTGTAAAACATCATAAACAGAAAGGAGCATACCATATCCCTCAATTTTGTATCTGATCAGCATACGATTTCCCACTATTTTATTTATCTGATTAACGAAAAGTATAATGATAAATAAAACAGACTTGTAGCAAAACCTTCAGGTATTAGGTAGCCCCTGTCTCATATTGTGTGTATTATATATAAAGGGATTATGTTTCAGACATGAATTATTAAATTATCATGATTATCAGTTGTTTATTTAATGAATCCCTGCTTTGTGAAAAAAATTCCTTAAAACATGTGAAGGCATTAGATACTGAAGAAATCTTACATTGGCTTTTCCTTTTGAATTTTGATTTAAAGTCAATTTTGAATTTTGATTTAAAGTCAATTTTGAATTGCTGTACTCAAAATATGCAAAGAAAAAATATTCATCACAAAGTTTTCAAGATATATTTCAATTTGACCTTGACCTATGTATTTCAGATAAAAACACATACTTTCATTTTTCAATTTTTTCTGAAAAATGAAATAAAAAAATTATTGTGGATAAAAAACATAGATATCTTTTCTTGCTTACAGAAAAGTATACTGTCAATTTTTCCTTTTTATTTAGACACATTCTATTTTTTGATGCAGTAATGAAATTAAAATGATCATTTGCATAAGGGAAAAATGAAGGGTCCCAATCCTTATTTTGGAGCTATAAAGTGCAGATACACATGTATCTATATTTTAATTAATATTCGAGATTGATCCATTAACAATTTTGGCAAAAATGTTGCAGTATCGTCTTATAAATTTTATCCAATATTCTCTTACAGACACATCCCTTGTACATGCACATTATAATGTTATACTAATCACTGACATATTGAAACTTATTGAGGATACCAAGTTTACATGTTACTAAAATACAATTTTTCACTGTCTTGATAAGTCACAAATTGTTTAAAACAAATCACCATGTTCTGATTGGATTTATTTAACTTTCAAACTCTCTAACTAACTTTGAAAAGAAAGAGTCAATGCACCCATTCGGCACTTCATCAAAAGTCTGCCATTCTAGAGGCATATTTGGGTTCATCCAACTTAATAAGAATTCCAATTTTCCATTATTGCCAACTCTTGCTTCATGTAATTTATATCCTTGACCACAGATACTAAATTCTTGTTTCAATGTTCCCTGGTGTTTTTTTCTGAATAAAGTTCAATTTGTCTTGCAGCAATCTCTCCTCAAATTTTGTTGTGAAGTAATTTATAAAATTGTGAGCATGGTTTTGAACAGATGTTATTGAATGCCATTTTTGAATAATTTCAGTTTGAATAAGAAAATAAGCCTTTTTATTTATTTAATGCACTGCTAGCAATTTTTCAGGTTGTGAATATTCTACGGAAGGGTAGTTTTTGGTTGATAACACATTTACAGATTACTTTTGTGAATTAGCACTAGATTCATTATTTTCAACCTCTCCTTGTTTGGCAGATTTATTAAAAAATTTATGTTTACTTTGATTGAGAGGTCTTTTTCTCTTTTTCCCACTCATAGTTCTGTCTGCATGAAATTATCGCACTATATTTGCTGGAATTTTGCATGGAAAATGCCACTTGGTTTGTCCTGTTTTGAATTTTATTTTATAATGTAGTGTACTATTACCTCGATTAGAAGCCATCAGACTGTCAATGTTGTCTTCCGTAAATGGTGTACATTATCCGCATTTGCAATCCTGACACGATGGTTTGGTGTTGCCAACAGGAGGATTTTTTGGTTGGTTTTGATTATTGTTTTCTCCTACTCTCTGTTCTCTGTTAGGTTGTTGTTTTTTGTCGTCACCATTTCGCTGTCCTCTGTTATGTTGTTGCCTGTCATTGTTGTTTCCATTTTGCTGTCCTCTATTTTGTCCTCTGTCGTTTTTGTCTCCATTTCTCTGTTCTCTGATTGGTTGCTGTCTTTCATTGTTGTCTTCATTCTCTGTCTGATGTTATCATTCCTATTTTCATTGTTAGGATTATGGTCCTGTTGACCTATTTCATCTGGTCGAATGTTAGGGTCATAGTATGGCTTCAACCTATGCGCAGTTACTAGTGACTTCACTTCTTTGTTGTTTGCACAATTACGGATTCTATATGTGTGATTTGATCTGTTTACAAGTGTTATATAATATGGACCTACCCATTTACGATGCAATTTTGGAGCCTTTCCTATGGGAACTTCAGTACAGTAAAGCCAAACTCTTTGGGTAGGTCTAAACTCGGGTTCCTGTGCTGTCTTGTCATATTGGCGTTTATTTCTCTCTTGAGCTATTTCTATATTTTCTGACGCAATCTTTCTAGTCCTTTCTAAATTTTGTAAAATTCTTCCTAAAAATATCCTATGATCTTGGGCTCAAATGATATCATAGTATGAACTTGTATAAAAAAACATAAGCTAAATAACACACCATGACATATATATAGGAATACTATGCACTTGTGTCATAGTTCTTCATTGTTTATAGCATTGAATGATCTTCATTGTTATTGTGACTTGACTGTAAGTGTTGTTCTCCACCTGTTGCAGTTTGTTCTAAATTCTGACCAAATTGCAGTTTGATTTATCAAACCAAACTGTTCAACTGGTCAGAAATTTTAAATAAACTGCTATAGAAAAACACAGTCTTCAAGTCGTGAAAGTGCAAGGTGATAAAATAAAGCATACAGTGTACCTACATTCCTATTAAACTTTAATTCCACTTCATAGATATTATGTAAATCATTCAAAGAATTTCAATACATATATATATATAGTTATTGTAATTGTCATGCGAAAGGTGATGGGTACTGTAGTAATTTTGAATTACTAAAAAATGTCCAAATTTAAGGTTTTGAATTATTTCTTCTAAAATGGTGTTTTTCTATGCATGCTACAAAGCTTTTTTTGAATTAATCTCTAAAATACTTGGTACATTTGTAATATATTTGAACTCAAACATGTTCTCTTAAAGTTTTAAAGGGAGATAAGATCACAATTCAAAAGATCAATGAATTTAGATTATCTCCCATGGCTGCTTATTAACAACATATTGTAAATTCACATATATTTTACTGAATATAGCATGTTTTAATTCTAACCATGTCTGATTCTTCTGAATATAAAAGGTTTTTTAAAGAAAAATTGTATGAAAGCTTAGTTTGGATATTTTATAGCATTTCAAAAACTACTACCTATCACCTTTCTCATGACAATTAGAATATAAATATGTATAGAAATTATAAGAATGATTTTTCATAATATCAATGAAGTGGAATTAAAGTCTATTATGATGGTATAAAGTATGCTTTATTTTATCACCTTGCACTTTCATGGCTTGACTATGTTCATTAAAATTTCTGACCAGTTGGACAGTTTGATTTGAGGTAGCTGGGGTGTCTTCCTTCATCTTGGATTTTGATGTGTTTTATCATATTTACGGCTGTATTTTACAAAAAACAGAATATTTTTGTTGGATTCATTTTTTTTTCAACTTTGCCACATAAGGAGAGATAACTTAGATAAAGTAACTTTTATAATAGAATGTGTTGTGAATTTACCTATTTTATTATGTAGAAAGAAAACGAGTCCGGTGACCCCATTTTTTCTTTTTCTTATCTGAAAGCATATTATTAGAAACTATCTTCTCAAAATTCTATGGTGTAGTTTTCTTTTTATCATACAAAATTGTGTTTTCCATGCATAATCTATACAAAATCTGACAATTTTGCACAACCTGTAGCGTGAAAAAATGCTCTGTGACCCATACTTTTTATTATATTTTTGAAAAAAAGCATTATATAAACTACATTTTGACAAATTATTAAAAAATTCAATGGATTTTAATTTAGACCCCCCATCTACCTTGAACAAACAAATTGCAATTTGGTCAGAATTTTGAATAAACTACAATAGGTGGAGAGCAACACTTACAGTCAAGTCTCAGTGATGTGAAGAAAAAAAATGATTTCTGGAATTTTAAGATTATTTTTAAATTATAGAATGTGACTTTGATAATGTTTTAATTTTTTCCTGCTAAACTAGAAAATGTCATAAATGGTGCCATTATTAAAGAATGATATGTCTTTTGCCATAAACATTGACATAAGGATTGAAAAACTTCAAATATGAAAACATTTTTGCAATAAAATTATAAATGTGAATTTTGTAACCTATAGAAATGCAGTCTGCACCAAAATCTTTTCAAACTGTGTATACTAGTCTGGATAGACCAATATTCCAACATTCTTCTTATGTGTCTAAACAAAGTTTTGCAAATACTTACTAGTCCAAATACAATTTTACTATTCTGTGAAATGAATGTGAATTTCTTGTTATTGATAGTAATTTATCAACATTTGGTTATTTCAGTGATAGTAAATTCATTGGAAGGGAAGGATGTAGAATTTTCTCAACTTAAAGAGTTGGAGACATCTGACTTCAATGAAGAATTACTGAGTATCATATACACAGGGATGATCCAGTTGTTAAAACTAGCAATGAGATTACCACTTGTATCTCTTAAACCAGAGGTACGTACAATTTTATATTACAGTACAAAAGTTATACTGTGGATTCATTATTATTCATTGGATACCAATTTTCGTGGATTTCTTAAGTACAGGTGAACCACGAAATTAAGTGTTCAATGAATTACAATTTTTTTATAAGGTTATATGCAGACTTTGGCAAACCACGAAATCAAATATCCACGAAAATGCAAGTTTTCCTCAATCCACGAAAATTGGTATCCACGAAATTAAATGAATCCACAGTACACTAACAAAATGTTAATAGATAAACAGTTCTTCACAGGCCATTTTGAACATCATGAAACATTCACAAAAAAAAAATAAAATAAAAGGGGGGTTCCCCTAGATCTTCCAATGCTTCAGTACTTGCATAATAAAATATGGATATTGTATTATTGAAATTAACTGTTATAAAATTTTGGAAATAATTTTAGATTAAGGAATCTATCTCTCTCATGCATAGCTATGATTCCTTTCCCAGGTTTGGCTTTACTCTTGGTCCATTTTGGTTTTCCAGCTTCTCAATGTTTGCATTTGGTTTTGAATTTTTAAATATTTTGGCCTTTAGCATCACTGACTGAAGAGAAATTAATTGTGATCAATTACAAACATGGAACAGACAGCTACAAAAACAAATAGGTTTTGATTACTGTAAATTGAGAAATTATTGCGTGCATTTATTACAATCTCATTAAAATCAGCTGTTACTTTTTGCTACGATACTCTCCAATTATCACAACATCTGATTTTAATCAGATTGCATTTACCATTGCGATTATGGAAGAATGGATAAAACTGTGAGATTAATTATTTTGATTAGAAGAAAATCTGCATACAGATATATGTATCAAATTTCAGAATGCAGGTTCTTATTATTGCGATACTCAACCGGTCACATTATTCGCATTAATAAAAACCTTGCAATAATTTCTGAATTTACAGTACATGTATTCCTTATACTGGAATTCAGATGTGATTTCTTATACGTATGGAAGAATAGTTAAGTCTTATTCTAAGATGCAGGAATCCTATGTAAATAAATTATAAAACCTTATATTAGATGAAAGATGTAAATGCAAAGAGCAGATAATTTCCTGTTTGAAAGAACAAGGTTAGTTAAAGGGATGAAGACTTTTCTCAGATACTCTTCATTTAAAACTGATTCACATGCTATTGTCATGATTGTATAGCTACAATTCATAAGTAATATAAACTACTTGATGAAATTATGTGAGTCTCTTGTTTCATGTGATTGTTGAATTATCTCCCTTTGAATGTGCTTTTGCAGTTTTATGTGAAGTACTCAAAGATCACTTTATTATACAACCTTTGCTATGTTATGTAACCTTTGTTAGGACATTTAAAGAAATAATGAAATTTTATTGAAGCAAAAAGAAATATGAAAAAAAGTAATTATTTTGAAATCCTAGCAAACAGTTCTCAGAATATTTACAGCTTAATATGCAACAAGAAGTACCACTAATGTGTGACAGGTTTCCACACACCTATCGTATTAGTTTTTCATAAATTGTTTTGTTATGAATTAGGCAATTAGATTTCTCATTTGAATTGTTAAACATTTTTCATGTCAGTGTCTTTTATAGCTGACTATACAATATGGGTCAGTCTTTGTCATTGTTGAAGGCCATGCAATGACCTATAATTGCCTTTGTCTTTGTCATTTGAACTCTGGTAGATAGTTATCTCATTTGCAATCATACCACATCTCCATATGAAAAAAAATGGTCTTTTAAAAAGACTAACACAATTAAGTTCATTACAAAAGGAATAAAACAATTGAACTTGACGAAAAATTTCATTTACTTCTAAAGTGGCTATTACATATACTTGTACATGAATCCTAGTCAGTTGACAATACATTTTTAAAAAAATCCCTTAATAATCCAATTTACATACTGGGGATTTTGCTGGTGTCTTCCCTTGTATAATATTATTAGGAGGTTGCATGTTTAGCTAATGGCCTGATTTGTCCTAAATTTTTTAAATCAAATTCATCATCATATGAGTTTTATGTTAAGTTAGTAAGGTATGTTAAAAATCTTAATTGTAGTGCCTTTCAAATACAATGTATTATGAATATTCAGTAAGATTTTTAGGTAAAATATGGCAATAATTTAATGTTTCTTTAATTAAACAACATGAACAATTAATGACAAAAACTGAATAGCTTTTACATGTTTTTTGTTTAAGATAGAAAATATTTAGTGCATGCAACATCAAAGATAATATTTATGAGATGTGTTGAGTATATAAACAAACACTGTGTAAATTATTTAGGTTTTCCCCCCATTTATTCTATACTTGCAAAGAAAACAAAAATATTTGAAAATTCACCTTATACTCTACCAGATGTATTTCCAAGAAAAATTTAAATGTTTTTTATTTATGACATCATGAATTTTATTTCCTACACCTGGACTGAAAACTAGCGGATAATGAAAGGTCTTTAAAACAGAAAGTATAATAGAGTGTTGTCAGATCCTTGTAAGCAAATTGTCGACACGGGATCTATCTTTTATTCAGATTATATAGTTACGTAAATGATCCTTATGGCATGGTGTTCATACATTTTATATGGGTATTTAATCAATCAACAAACATTGCCACTGTTGCTAAAAAGAAGAACAGAGGGGATCAGCATATATTTTATACGACCGCAAAAAATTTTTGCGTCGTATAATGCTATCATGTGGTCGTCTGCTTCTGCGTCGTCTTCCGAAGACGCATTTATTTTCCGGACAATAACTTTAGTTTAATTGAATGGATCTCTATAAATTTTTACCAGAAGGTTCAATACCACTAAAGGAAGGTTGGGATTGATTTTGGGGGTAATGGTCCCAATAGTTTAGGAATTAGGGGCCAAAAAACTAGGTTTTTCTGGTTAATGGACAATTAAGACAATTTAAAAGCAGTGTAAAGGAGGTAATCCATATACATTTAAAATACAATGTTTTGTATGTTTGGATTTACCTCCCTTACATAACTTGTAAATTATGTTTAAAGAAATGTCAGGTTTTGGACTATTTGCAAAAAAAAGGGGAAAAGGGGGGGGGGGGGGGGTAAATGATTTTTTTGAGGGGTGGGGTCAATAGGCAACAGCATAGTGTATTGCACAAGAGCAAAAAAGGGGGGTAAATTTTTTTTTGGGGGGGGTAGGATGGGGTTGGTGGTCAATTCGCAACAGCATAGTGTATTACACAAAAGCAAAAAAGGGGAGGTTAACCTTTCTTTTTTTTTGGGGGGGGAAGGGGGGGGGGTCTATTCGCAACAGCATAGTGTATTGCTCCAAAGCAAAAAGTATATAAATTCAATTCATATAACCAATGCTAAGTTCTTTGTCTACAGTTACTCTGTGTCAGAAACCTATTATGTGTCAAATATTTATTTACAATCCAAATTCAGACCTGTATCAAGCGTGAATATTGTGTCCATTTTTGCCCCAACTGTTCAGGGTTGGACATCTGCGGTCGTATCCAGCTGCACTCAGCAAAGCAATTCATTTGAAAAGTTTCAAGAAGAAATCTTCAATTGAAAGTATTGCGCAATAGATTTTTTAGATCTTTGTCCACATTTATTTTGTGTCAGAAACCTATATTATGTCAAAAATTTGATCACAATCCAAATTCAGACAGTATCAAGCTTGAATATTGTGTCCAAACTTGCTCCAACTGTTCAGGGATCGACCTCTGCGGTCGTATCAGGCTGCGCTCAGCGAAGCATTTTATTAGTTTATGCATCAATTTGAAAATTATAGGAGATACAGGAAAAATCATTGTGGCCATAAGACTGTCCACTAGAGTCCTAATGACATGGAGTTATGCCATGTCTATCCTTGTCATTTGTATTGTAGTGGACAATTAACTGTCTCATGAATTGGCAATCATACCACATCTCCTTATATTTATAGATTGGTAGATAATGGTATTCTGATACTGTAAATTCAGAAATTAATGGGAGGTTTTATGCCCCACCTACGAGAGTAGTAGGGGCATTATGTTTTCTGGTCTGTGCGTACGTTCGTTCGTCCGTCTGTTTGTCAGTCCATCCGTCTGTCCCACTTCAGGTTAAAGTTTTTGGTCAAAGTAGTTTTTGATGAAGTTGAAGTCCAATCAACTTGAAACTTAGTACACATGTTCCCTATGATATGATCTTTCAAATCTTAATGCCAAATTAGAGTTTTGACCCCAATTTCACTGTCCACTGAACATAGAAAATGATAGTGCGAGTGGGGCATCTGTGTACTATAGACACATTCTTGTTATTTAATGCTAATAATGTGACTACTTGAGTATCGCAATAATAAGAACTCGCATTCTGATATTAAATACATATATTTGTATGTAGCTTTTCATAAAATTGCAATAAATAAACTCTCATTTTTATCCAATCTTCAAAGTTGCAATAATAAATGCACACAATAATATCTGAATTTTCAGTACTTTTGATATGATGATATTTTCTCTATCTCCTATAATTTCCAGCTATGCACAAAAAACATCTATTGTTCCATGTTTTTTCTACTTTCAAAAGCAGGTCAGGAGTATTTATAAGTGAACAGTAGCTTACAGTGCATCTTGTTTGGATTGGAGAGCAAAATAAAACTATCTTAATATTTTTATACATTTTCAAATTTTTTTTGGTATAACTAATTAAGAGAAACACAATTATCATTTGACATATATATGTTTTTAAAATGTATAAAATAGACCAAGGCATGACTAATTTAATGACATTTTTTTGCATAAATAATGAGAAAATGATTTATCAATGGTAAAATAATTATAGTATTTATGAATGAAAAAAATTATAGTATTTATGAATGAAAAGTGACAATTGTTTATACATAAAAGTACTTCGTATTCATTCAGTTTGATAATTTTGTTGTTCAGATGTTCTCATTTTCCAGAGTTATGGTTTTTGCATTAGAGATCAAGATTAAAATATCTGTAAATATTTTTGAAAAATGCCAGTGGGAGTTATTCTCATCACTTTTCCTCCTTCATCTGTTGTCCATCGTTGTCTGTTAACTTAAAAAAATCATCTCCTCTGTAACTGTAAGGCCAATTTGAACAAAACTTGGTCACAAACATCCTTGGAGTATCAACTGTAAATTCAAAAATTATTGCGAGGTTTTTATTAATGGGAATAATGCAACTAGCAACTAGGTGAGTATCGCAATAATAAGAACTTGTGTTCTGATATCTTGTACATATATCTGTATGCAGATTTTCCTGACATCGCAATAATTAATCTCGCATTTTTGTCCATTCTTCAAAAATCACAATAATAAATGCATTCAATAATTTCTGAATTTACAGTATTTAACAAAATATGTCTGACAATCTCATCTGCCAACTAACATTGAAACCATGGCTAAAAATAGAACATAGGGAATAATTGAAGTATTGTCTAATGAAACAATGAAAGAGAAAATCTGGCACAAGCAAAAATGTTCTGAATCTCATCCCACAGCCTATTTTGACCAAAACTTTCAGACTCCTTATTGGAATTACTGACCTTAAATAAGTTTTGCTCTTGAACTACTACCTTGAAAAACTGTGTAATAGATAGATTGAACTTTTATTGCAAAAATGATCCGCAAGAATACTTGTAACAGGCTATTATTTGAACTTGGAATTATTTTTAATTATGGAATTTGCATAATTTCTTGTGCTGGAAATTTTTAATAAATTCCATGTTTATTCTGTACTTCAATGTTCTGTGCGGCGCACAACACTTTCTATTACAAAGAAGATAGTACATTTTCAATAGAATGTATTGTGCCGCGCACAACACTATCTATACAAAATACATTATATGGAAAGTGTTATGAACCACTCAAAACATAACAAATAAACAAGGATTTTATCAAAAAATTCAAGCACAAGAAATTATGCAAATTCCATAATTAAAAATAATTCCAAGTTCAAATAATAGCCTGTTTTGTGTAAAATGGGAACTTGTGTGGGCCAATTGTGTTTTTGGCAATAACTGTGAATTCATTAATTATTTATATCAGGTTTTGTTCACATGTGTTTAATTTTTGCTTTGTTCTCGGCAGCTAAAGAAAATTTATTGATGTTTAAATATTTTCATACATTATACTGTTAATTATCAAGTATACACAGAATTGATGTGTAAACTCTTTTCTAAAGGTGAAATATCATTATATATAAAATCAGTCTTTTGAGTTGATTGACAGATCACAAGAATGTACATATATTTAATTAAGATCTCTGTTTTCATCAGAATTAAATTGGCTAATCATACATGTCATACCTTTTGACAACACAGCAATCATGCAGTGACATGTACAATACTGTTAATTAGCTGTCAAAACCGGAACATTTTGCATAAAATGAAAAAAAAACAAAACTAAATTAAATCACATTTACACGGATATTTGCATTCATATACTTTTAAAATGTTCTGTTATACCGTCATAAAAATGATCAAAACTATCAATATTTTAGCATGCTGTGATGCACAATGCACATAATTTACTTTCCTTTAATATTCTCCAAAATATGTGTATTTTTAAAGTTTGTAATAATTCATATTTATTTGTCATCGATTTTATTTGTCAGTCAATCAAGTTTATGTTGTTAACATCTTATTATACACAACAGTGATTTTTTCATGTGTATTTTCCCAATCAGCACAAAGGACCTCCTTTGTGCACAAAGGACCACAAAGTAGTTTGAGAAGAGCACAAAGGACCTGAAATTCCCTTTAAAGCATAGAAATAATATAATTCCTGAAGAAAAATGTAAAAACAAAAACCAATTTCAATAAAAATTGTGATTTTAATAATGTACAATTTGGTATTATCACCGTTATCGGTTTGGAACCGTCTTTATATCCAGGTTATGTGATAGCTCATGTCTGTGAATTTTTGAATAGTTATAAAATAATATAAATGATAAAAATGTTAATTATTAGTCCCCTACCGACGAAGTCGAAGGGGACTGTAGGTTTGCACTCCATCCATCTGTCTGTCTGTCCATCTGTCAGTCCGGCAAATCAGTTATCCAGACTTTTTTTCTTCATGCTTGAAGATATTGATTTGATATTTGGTTTATTGATTTATCATGACAAGTTACAGGTCAAGTTAAATTTTCAAGATTTTAGCTTTTCTCTTTGTTCAGTTAAAGCCCTTTCCCTAGAATTAAATTTTTGATGAAATACTTATTAATTTATAGATTTCTGTTCAAAGGGAAATAACTCATTTTTTTAAAAGACTTTTAAAAGACAAAATGACGTTTTGGATTTTTTTCCTTTTCTTTGGTAAATTGTTTGAAGAATTTAGTGGTAGGTTTGTATGTCATTCTTGAAGATATTGATTTGATAATTAGTATATAGTTTTATCATGACAAGTTACAGATCAAGTTGGAATTTTGTTCCAGTCTGATAATTTTGTGCAGAGTTATGGTCTTTGGACATAGAAAATTCACTTAAATAATCAGTTTTCAACAATTCACTTAAATAATCAGTTTTCAACAGTTTTTTTCGTCATGCTTAAAGATTTTGACTTGATATTTTTATGTAGTTTACACATTGACAAGTTATAGATCAAGTTAGAATTCCGTTCCATTACAATGAATTTGTAACCAGTAGGGGACTATGTATTGCCATGCAATACTCACAGAATGCTTGTTATTCTTAATATTTTGATGTTGTAATTTTAGATAGAGACTTTACCAAAACTACAAAAATTATGTAATGATACCAATGTTTAACTGTTTTTTTTGGTCTCGTCTATCATCATCAGTTTGTTTTCTTTTACGTATGGTAATATATTTTAGTGTCAGATGTAAGAGTACTTGCATTATAACAAAAAAGTCAAAACTTTATATTTCCTTTTGTGATTTATTAAGATAGTGAAAATACATATGATTTTACGATAACATTAAGAATTTTGGTTTTGTCCTCTCTGCAGCTGACCTTGGCCTGTGACGTTGCCCAGGCTTCTTGGCTAGACGTTTTACCTTCGGTATTGCAAAACCATTTGCCACTCTTATCATATTGTCACTGAACTTCTTGTCAGTGGCAAGCTTTCTGTAAAGCACTTCTTTTTCAATTTGGGAAATACTGTGCCATTTGGAATGTTGTATTTTGTGTTTCTTGAAATTTTCAAAAAGTTCGTAATTGCCGTTGCCAACTATTCTTCGTCTTCTGTGTGGTGAAGTTGGATGACATTGTAAATTTTCTCTAGCAGTTCCGGTAATTGGTGAGATTTCCAGTTAAGAGCTACCTTAAAGTGGTGGTTCATCGACTCACAAGTATAGTTTGTCAAGAGTATGTTAGAGTCATATTTGCGATATGGTTGATTAACATATGAATTGAACAAACAGTTTTTATACGATCGCAAATATTTTTTGTGGTCGTATATTGGTATGACGTTGGCGTCGTCGTCGTCCTCCTCAGAAGACACATTGGTTTTCGCACTATAACTTTAGTTTAAGTGAATGGATCTCTATGAAATTTTACCATAAGGTTAAATACCACAAAAGGAAGGTTGGGGTTGATTTTGGGGGTTATGGTACCAACAGTTAAGGAATTAGGGGCCAAAAATAAGCATTTTCTAGTTTCCAGACAATAACTTGTGGAACCGTGTATGGATCTCTCTGAAATTATACCACAAGTTTCCATAACACAAAGGGATGGTTAGGATTTGCTTTGGGGGGTTATGGCTCAAACTGTTTAGGAATTAGGGGCGAAAAAGGGGGAAAAACAAGGTTGTCCTGGTTAATGGACAAATACTTTAGTACAAAACATAATTTAAAGCAGTGTAAGGGAGATAAATCAAATACATCATTTGAATTACCTCCCTTACACTGCTTTTAAATGATGTATAAAGTAATGGTTAATGAACAATTAAGACAATTTAAAACAGTGTAAGGGAGGTAATCCAAATACAACGTTTTGATTACTTCCCTTACACTGCTTTTAAATTATGTTTAAAGAAATGCATATTTATAAAGGAAGACCAGTAAAAATATCGGCAAATGTTGTTTTTTTACAAAAAAATCCATATGAAAGATTTGACACCATATTTTGAATTCTATTATAAAATAGATTAAGTAAGCACTATGGTAAATTTAAATGGATAATTATGGTTGCAAACTCCATTGAATTGAGATTATGACCGTATCTTGAGGGAAAGAATTTTTTGGAGGGAAAAAGGAGGGGGGGGGGGGGGGGATTTTTTCTCATTTCAGATTTCAGAAATTAAAAAGAAAATTTTTTGGAAAAAAAGATTTTGGGCCAAGTTTTCAAGTTGGTCCAAATTGGGGTCCAAAATTAAACTTTGTTTGATTTCAACAAAAATTGAGTATATGGGGTTCTTTGATATGCTAAATCTAACCATATATTTAGATTTTTTATTTGTGGGCCCCGCTATCAAATTGGATCATATTGAGGTCAAAAGGGTCCAGAACTAAACTTTGTTTGATTTCATCAAAAATTGAATTATTGGGGTTATTTGATATGCCAAATCTAACCGTGTATTTAGATTTTTAATTTTGGGTCCCGTTTTTTAAATTGGTCTACATTAAGGTCCAAAGGGTCCAAAATTAAACTTAGTTTGATTTTAACAAAAATTGAATTCTTGGGGTTCTTTGATATGCTGAATCTTAACATGTGTTATGATTTTTGATTATGGGCCCAGTTTTCAAGTTTGTCTAAGTTGGGGTCCAAAATTAAACTTTGTTTGATTTCAACAAAAATTGAATATATGGGGTTCTTTGATATGCTGAATCTAACCATGTATTTTGATTTTTGGGCCCCGTTATCAAATTGGTCCACATTGAGGTCAAAAGGGTCCAAAATTAAACTTGTTTGATTTCATCAAAAATTGAATTCTTGGGATTCTTTGATATGCTGATTCTAATCATGTATTTAGATTTTGGATATTGGACCATAATAGGTAAATTAAAAAATTTTAAGTTCTTAGACCACATTCATTCTGTGTCAGAAACCTATGCTGTGTCAAATATTTAATCACAATCTAAATTCAGAGCTGTATCAAGCTTGAATGTTGTGTCCATACTTGCCCCAACTGTTCAGGGTTCGACCTCTGCGGTCGTATCAACCTGCACCTAGCAGAGCATTTTATTAAGTCTCATCTGAGTTTCGTAATAATTTGCAAAACACGGAAAGCTGTTACAAAGTTCATTGGACTTGGTGTCGAAATCTATGGTGTCAGATTTTCTTACTTTACGGATCATAATTGCTATGAAGAAAATGTTTCACAAGATGCAAAAGGAACTGGTATTAAAGTAACTGAGTGTCTTTGAATACATTTACGAATCTTTAATTGCTACGAGGGACAAAAAAGTATACACAGCGCAATAAAAAAGTCTTTAGAGCTGTTTTTTTGGTTATTTGTGTTGTTGGGTTGCTTGTTAGTGACATATATCCATTATCTCAATCTTTTATTAGTCCCCTACAGACGAAGTCGAATGGGACTTTAGGTTTGCACTCTGTCTGTCTGTCTGTCTGTCTGTCTGTCTGTCTGTCTGTCTGTCTGTCCATCCGGCAGTCCGGCAAATAAGTTTTCCACACTTTTTTTCTTCGTGCTTGAAGATATTGATTTCATATTTGGTCTATAGTTTTATCATAACAAGTTACAGATCAAGTTTGAATTTTGTTCAGGTTTGGGGATTTTGTGCAGAGTTATGGTCCTTGAACTCAAATTCACTCAAATAATCAGTTTTCCGCCTTTTTTTTGTCATGCTTGAAGATATTGATTTTATGATTGGTTTATAGTTTTATCATGACAAGTTACAGATCAATTTCAAATTTTGTTCGATCTGATGATTTTGTGCAGAGTTATGGTCCTTGGACTCAAATTCACTCAAATAAACAATTTTCCACATTTTTTTCATCATGCTTGGAGATATTGACTTGATATTTGTTATATATTTTACACCTTGACAAGTTATAGATCAAGTAAGCATTGAAATGAAATTAATTATTTTAACAAGTAGTTTTTCTGAAATTTACTTTCTGCTATTTGAGTCCTAATAAAATTCACACATAATTGATTATATATAGATTGACAAAATCATATATCATTTTGAAAATTTTAACATTCGCAATATAAAAATTTAGTTTTTCAAACTTTTGAAAAGAAATTCTGACAGTAACAAGTAGATTTTTTGTAAATGGTTAACTATTAATAAAATGAAAAGAAATAAATACCGTATAATGAATCGTCTACGCTAAGTAGCTTGTTAATTAGATTTATCATATATTTAGATAAATAATAAAAAATAAGAATAAGTTTTCAATTTCCTTAGCAATGAAGATGAAAATAAAATATATATAATTTAAGATCAATAATTTGCTCTGAAAGTAAGCAAAAAGAAAATATACCTGTTGAAGTCTAGATAAACTTGACACGTAGTTGTATTGAGAGTGAATCATGCTGAATTTGTATAGCTTTGAATGTTTCAATGAAGAACTCTCTCATTTTGTATTTTCTTATAAAATTTTGAGTAAAATGGTTTATATTTCTCGAAATCGAAGGGGACTTTAGGTTTGCACTCCGTCTGTTTGTCTGTCTGTCTGTCCATCCGTCAGTCCAGCAAATCAGTTTTCCACACTTTTTTTTTACCTGATTGAAGATATTGATTTGAAATTTGGTAACTACTTTTATCATGACAAGTTACAGATCAAGTTCGAATTATGTTCCGGTCTGATGATTTTGTGCACAGTTGATAGTCCTTGGACTTAGAAAATTTAAATTCACTCAAATAATCAGTTTTCCGCACTTTTTTTTTTCATGCTTGAAGAGTCCAGTCTGATGATTTTGTGCAGAGTTATGGTCCTTGGACTTAGAAAATTCACTCAAATAATCAGTTTTCCACACTTTTTTTGTCTTGCTTGAAGATATTGACTTGATATTTGTTATATAGTTTACACCATGCAAAGTTATAAATCAAGTTAGAATTTTGTTCCAGTACAATGAATTATTAACTGGTAGGGGACTATGTATTGCCATGCAATACTCTCAGAATGCTTGTTTTTTTAACAATGTTATTATTTTTAATGACTGCCTTTTAACACTGATAATTAACTGTAAAGAATTTATAACGGTTTGTTCATCCCAAGCGCAATCAAGTCCTCATTATAGTTTTATACAATACTTATTATTTGTGGAATTGAAATCTTTACAAACAGTATTTGCTTTATTTTTTTCGGTTTAATGTCCTGTCTTTATTTATATATTTATGTTTTCTCAATATTTTTCAATATATATATGTATAATAAAATCTTCTTGAAAAGTGCTGTAATCTTATGCATATGTATCAATTTCAGAGCACGGTTTTGTAAATCTTCAATTTTAATACCAATTTAACTCAAGTATTTTAATAAAAATCAAATATTTTTTTTTCGTATGAAATCAATTTTCCCACATTTTATAAACAATTTAAGGTCATTTGTGCTTTTATCAAACTCCTTTGTGGTTCTTTGTGCACAAAGGAGGTGCTTTGCAGTGTTTTTAGAGACAGCATTTTGTCATCTACTCGCTAAAAAAGCAGATGCAGAAAAAATCTGATATATGGTATTCATAAGTCATGCTTCAGTGATTCCCTATATAATCAACCAAATTTTTCCCACAAAAGGGGGGGCCCGGGCTCCCCAGGGCCCCCCTGGATTCGAATATGGGATTGTATGCAAAGTTTGCCAAAACCATAACATCAAGTAACAACGAAAATCTATTTTTTATTCAATCTCATAAATTGGTACCCATGTAAATAAATGAAAATCCACATAAATTGGTCCCCATGTAAATAAACGAATCTTCGGTATCTTGACAACTATAATTATAAATAGAGAAAAACTGAATGCAGTAAAAATGATCAGCAAAATAAGATTTAGAATAAGTCAACATTGAAAACATCAGTCTACTCCTAATATGAGTCATTGCCATTAAATGGTGTTTTTGTAGAAACTATAGTAGATATAGTGTATTTGTAAACAACTAAAAATGATCAACAAATCAAGATCAAGATCTACAAATAATTCAATATGATTGAAATTGTCAATTGACTCATTTCATGAGTTGTTACCTCTGAATCAATTTTTAAAAAGTTTTTGCCTATTATCTTGAAAGCTTTTAAAATGGATTGACTAAAACTCTAAACTAAACTAAATTGTAAGACAAGATTTTGGCCCACACAAGTTCCCATTCTACACAAATTATCCTGCTTTGTTGTATCAGATGCTGCTAAATTGTCAGGTGAGCAACCTATAAGCTACTTGGAGCCTCTAGTTACACTTGTTTTTGTTTTAAATCTTATTAATATAGAAGCCAATTGTCTTCATTTTTTTATATGACCGCAAAAAATTTTGCGGTCGTATATTGGTATCACGTCATCGTCTTTGTCCGAAGACATTTGGTTTCCGGACAATAACTTTAGTTAATGTAAATAGAAATCTATGAAATTTAAGGTTTATAACCACAAAAGGAAGGTTGGGATTGATTTTGGGGGATATAGTCCTAACAGTTTAGGAATTAGGGGCCAAAAAGGGGCCCAAATAAGCATTTTTCTAGTTTCCAGACATGACTTGTGGAACGGTGTATGGATCTCTCTGAAATTATACCACAAGTTTCCATACCACAAAGGGATGGTTAGGATTGGCTTTGGGGGGGTTATGGTTCAAACCTTTTAGAAATTAGGGGCAAAAAAGGGGGAAAAACAAGGGTTTCCTGGTTAATGGACAATTAAAAAAAGTACAATGTTATGTTTGGATTACCTCCCTTACACTGCTTTTGAATTATGTATAAAGAAATGTTACATTGTCTTGAGGTAATTAGCTGTCAATTTATTTTAAGAAGTTACTATTTAAAAATGCTGATTAAGGAATATTAATTTTAGGCATGATTATGAATGTCTTTTTTATACGACCGCAAAAAAATTTTTGTGGTCGTATATTGGTATGACGTTGGCGTAGTCTTCGTCGTTACGTTGTCGTCGTCGTCTGCCGTCATCCGAAGACACATTGGTTTTCGCACTCTAACTTTAGTTTAAGTGAATGGATCTCTATGAAATTTTACCACAAGGTTCAATACCACAAAAGGAAGGTTGGGATTGATTTTGGGGGTTATGGTACCAACAGTAAAAGAATTAGGGGCCAAAAAGGGGCCAAAAATAAGCATTTTTGTAACTTCCAGACATAACTTGTGTGTTAGTGTATGGATCTCTCTGACATTGTACCACAAGGTTCCATATCACAAAAGGAATGCTGGGATTGATTTTTGGGGTAATTGCCTCAAAATTTTAGGAATTAGGGGCCAAAAAAGGGACAAAAAACAAGCATTTTTCTAGTTTCATGACAATAACTTGTGTGTAAGTGTATGGATCTTTCTGAAATTGTACTACAAGGTTCCATATCACAAAGGGAAAGCTGGAATTGAGTTTGGGGGTAATTGCCGAAACGTTTAGGAATTGGGGGCCAAAAAGGGGCCAAAAATAAGCATTTTTCTAGTTTCCAGACAATAACTTGTGTTCAAGTGTATGGATCTCTCTGAAATTGTACTGCAAGGTACCATACCACAAAGGGAATGCTGGGATTGATGATGGGGGTAATTGCCTCAATATTTTAGGAATTAGGGGCCAAAAAGGGGCAAAAAACAAGCATTTTTCTAGTTTCTGGACAATAACTTGTGTGTAAGTGTATGGATCTTTCTGAAATTGTACTACAAGGTTCCATATCACAAAGGGAAAGCTGGGTTTGCGTTTGGGGGTAATTGTCCTAAACGTTTAGGAATTTGGGGCCAAAAAGGGGAAAAAAACACATTTTTCTAGTTTCCAGACAATAACTTGTGTTCAAGTGTATGGATCTCTCTGAAATTGTACTGCAAAGTACCATACCACAAAGGGAAGGCTGGGATTGAGTTTGGGGGTGATGAATCAAAAGGGGGTTCAAAAAATTTGGGGGGGGGATTTTTTTTTTTTTCCTTTTTTTTCTTTTTTTCCTTTTTTTTTTCTTTTAAAATTTTCCATTTTAAGTTGGCTATTTCTGATTTATATTTAAAAGCAAATAATAATGATATGGTAGGAGATACACACCAAACAGGATGTGTAAATTATTGTGCAATAGCATGAAATTTTCAATTGCACAATAGCAAGAAATCTTCAATTGCACAATAGGCGCAATAGCAAGAAATCTTCAATTGCACAGTATTGCGCAATAGCAAGAAATATCCAATAGCACAATATTGCGCAATAGCAAGAAATTGTCAGTTGTACAGTATTGCCCAATAGCAAGAAATATTTAATTGCACAGTATTGTGCAAAAGAAGATACTTCGTATAAATTGCTTATTTCTTGACCAATTTCAATGGGGTTTTATTCTTGAATTCTTGGGGTTCTTTAATATGCTGAATCTAACCATGTATTAAGTTTTTGGATTTTGGGCCCCGTTTTTAAATTGGTCCACATTGAGGTCCAAAGGGTCCAAAATTAAACTTTGTTTGATTTCATCAAAAATTGAATTATTGGGGTTCTTTGATATGCCGAATCTAACCGTGTACTTAGATTCTTAATTTTTGGTTCCGTTTTCAAATTGGTCTACATTAAGGTCCAAAGGGTCCTAAATTAAACTTAGCTTGATTTCAACAAAAATTGAATATATGGGGTTCTTTGATATGCTGAATCTAACCATGTATTTAGATTTTTGATTTTTGGGCCCTGTTATCAACTTTGTCCACATTAAGGTCAAAAGGGTCCAAAATTAAACTTTGTTTGATTTCATCAAAAATTGAATTCTTGGGGTTCTTTGATATGCTGAATCTAACCATGTATTTAGATTTTGGATATTGGACCATAATAGGTGAATGTCCAATTTAAAATTTTTAAGTTCTTAGACCACATTCATTCAGTGTCAGAAACCTATGCTGTGTCAAATATTTAATCACAATCCAAATGCAAAGCTGTATCAAGCTTGAATGTTGTGTCCATACTTGCCCCAACTGTTCAGGGTTCGACCTCTGCGGTCGTATCAAGCTGCGCCCTGCGGAGCATTTTATCTATTTTAAGACTTTTATGATGTATTTAAATGGGTAATTATCGTTGCAAACTCCATTGGAAATTTGAATTGAGATTATGACCATATCTTGAGGGAAAAAAATTTTTTGGGGGAAAAAGGGGGTGGGGATTTTTTCTCATTTCAGATTTAAGAAATAAAAAGAAAATTTCTTCAAATATTTTATTTTTTTTGCAAAAAAAAAGGGGGGGGGGGGGGTCAATTCGCAACAGCATAGTGTATTGCACAAAAGCAAAAAATTGAATATAAATTCAAATCATATAACCAATTCTAAGTTCTTTGACTGTTATTCTGTGTCAGAAACCTATTATGTGTCAAATATTTAATTACAATCCAAATTCAGACCTGTATCAAGCGCGATTATTGTGTCCATTTTTTTGCCCCAACTGTTCAGGGTTGGACCTCTGCGGTCGTATCCAGGTGGGCTCGGCAAAGCAATTTATTGACTAATGTACCTCAAAATATATGAAAAAGACAAAGGAGTGTCTATCTTTTTGCAAAAATAATTAGTTGCTAATGAGAAATTGATTATGGGGTAATCCATGGTAATATAGGAAATTACAATATTTATGAATGAAAATTGACAGTTGTTTTTTTTTACTCTCAGTTTTTCAAAACAAAATCCTGTTTAAGGTAGATCTGGTGTCTAAGTCTGCCATCTTGGATTTTTAAAAAGCAGAAATCAATTGGTTAAGACCTTTTTTTGAAATATGCTTATTTTCAGAGAGGAATATGCAATTCATTTAACTTAGATTTTGGGCCCTGTTTTTAAATTGGTCCACATTGAGGTCCAAAGGGTCCAAAATTAAACTTTTTTGGTTTATTTGTTTGTTTGATTTCACAAAAAATTGAAATATTGGGATTTTTTGATATGCCGAATCTAGACATATATTTAGATTTTTGATTTAAGGCCCAGTTTTCAAGTTTTAGATATCAGAAATCAATTGGTCAAGACCTTTTAATGAAATTTGCTTATTTTCAGAGAGGAATGCAATTCATTTGTAAATTTTTTTGTCTAATTGAAGAAGTTGTCTAATTTAACTAAGCGATTTATCTTATAGTTACAACTGTTTTTTGTACAAATGCAGAATATTTTTTGTTTGATTCAAGGGGCGATAACTCAAATAATATTAATTTTAATAAGAAATATTTATTGCATTTAACTAATTTGTTTTGTAACAGGAAAAAGAATTCTAATGATCCCAATTTTTATAGGACCACAAAATTTTCAGAGCTGTATCAAAAATTGAATATATGGGGTTCTCTGATATGCTGATTCTAAATGTGTATTTAGATTTTTGATTTTGGGCCCGGTTTTCAAATTGGTCCACATTAAGGTCCAATGGGTAAAAATTAGACTTAGTTTGATTTTGAAAAAAATTCAATTATTGGGATTCTTTGATATGCTGAATCTGAAAATGTATTAAGATTTTTGATATCTGTCCCAGTTTTCAAGTTGGTCCAAATCAGGATCCAAAATTAAACTTTGTTTGAATTCAACAAAAATTGAATATTTGGGGTTCTTTGATATGCTGAATCTTACTGTGTATTTAGATTTTTGATTTTGGATGCCATTGTCAAATTGGTCTACATTGAGGTCCAAAGGGTCAAATACTTAAACATTTGTTTGATTTCATCAAAAATTGAATTCTCGGAGTTCTTTGATATGCTGAATCTAACCATGTATTTAGATTTTGGATATTGGATCATAATAGATCAATGTCCAATTTAAAATTTTTAAGTTCTTTTACCACATTCATTCTGTGTCAGAAACCTATGCTGTGTCAAATATTTAATCACAATACAAATTCAGAGCTTTATCAAGTGTGAATGTAGTTTCCATACTAGCCCCAACTGTTCAGGGTTTGACCTCTGTGGTTGTATTAAGCTGCACCCAGCAGAGCAATTTATTATTTTTATTTTCTGAAAGCACATTAAAAGAAATATCTATACCCCCGCCGTAGCGGTGGGGGCATTAAGTTTTACCCTTGTCCGTCTGTACGTAAGTACGTACGTCCCAAAATTGGTTTCCGTTCTCTAACTTGAGTTTGCCTCAACCAAATGTTATGAAACTTATACACAATGCTTTTTACCAAAAAATGCAGATAACTTTTTTTTTTTTAATTTTAAATCTCTATGGTTTTGTTTCTTTCTTTTCACATAAAATTGTTTTATACATGTATAATCTTTATACAATCTGAGAATTTAGCACAACCTGTTGCTTTAAAAAAGCTTTGTGATCTATACTTTTTATTATATTTTTGAAAATTGCATAATATTGACTACATTTTGGCAAAGTATTAAAAAGATCTATTGTTTTTTAATTTAGACCCCCTTCTACCTTAATTCTTTTAATTTAGGTTTGTTCTCTTTGTGCAGATGGAAATCTAGAGTCAAAATATTACCTCCCTTGGAAACACTGAAAAAGTGGTCTTTTCAATGTTTGTTTTGTTTTAGCAAGGATGCTTATTAATTAATAATAAATTCACAAGAAAACTTTCTTTTAAATAGTAACAATAAAAATAAATTGAAATGAAATGAAAACAAAATTTTCATATAATGTTGTCAATTCCCTTCTAATATAGCAAATGACAAATAAAGCAGGCAATATGAGCTTTGTGTGAAATTGGTTTAAAATGTTCCTATGCAAATAAATTCCTCTAGTACATTGTACTAACTTCAATTAAATTTTTTTCTACCAGCTGTATACCTCTCTGGAACATGCCAATTTTCTGTATATGTATGCAGCTAGATTAGCAAAGTTCAGGAAAATTTACCAAAAAGAATCAATGGATATGCAGCATAGATGAACTAAGTTACTAAGCAAATTCAAAGGGACCTATAATTATCCCGTTGTAAACATTGAATGCAAATACATCAAGAAGACCCCAAAAACACTTACAAAAATCGAAACAACCCATTTTTAACATGGTAAAAAATATAGTAAAAAATTTTTAACAGATATCCTACTTTGTAAAAATATTTATCTTTAATTTTTAATCTGCACAGACACAATTTTAAATCAAAGCAAAGACAATATTTCTATATTGAAAATTCATTTGACTAAAGCAGACCGGCATACTCCAAAACTTAGATGTGGAAAATAGGTATATCTGGGAAATTGTAACATTCTAAGGATAATGTGGAACACTCAGAAAATTGGTGACTTGAAAGAGCTTTAGATTCTTTATGTACATTATTTTTTCCAATTTGTTTTATTTGTTTTATCAATATGCAGTAAATATTAGCATTTTTTAAATCTCAGTTTCACAAGATCTCGATAATAAAAAATAAAGAAAATAAAGCATCATGTATATCCATGTATATTTCTAATAACACAGTTTAACAAATACTTTCTTTAAATGTGCAAGTTTTGTTTAGAAATAACTTTTTATCAGTAACATCATCAGTATTGATTTTCTATTGATTTTGTTGACTCTTTCATAAGAACAGTTACTTTTCTATTGTTCTCAAGTCCTTGCAGGTTTTGCCACTGTGTGCAATTTTCACATGTTGTTGCAAACAAAATTAGTTGCTAAGGAGAAATTAATTAATCCAAGGTTATGTAAAGGTTAGTCTTTGAAAAGGTATATACTATGAAATTTAGAGAGGGGATAACATGGACCTAAGTGGAACTCTTTACAATTTTTGGTATATTGAAATCTTCAATGATTAAATTCATTGTCTTAAAATTTCTTTTCAAGTAATAAATATATATCAGATAAAAGAGTTAATGTCAAAGGCCAGTTACTCCTACATAAAAATTATCTTGCAGGTAATCTATTTTTTACCACTCAATAACTTGAACTTAGATTTAATTAAAAATAAAGAAAAGCTCAGCAGTGAATGCCATCAGAAAAAAGAAGATTTATAAACAATTTATGACACAAATTTTACAAGAAAAAATACATGCAAAAATGGCACTAAAATTGGATACCCTGAAAAATAGCCATCTTTTCCATCAGAGCTGTCCAGCTCTTTCATTACATCCATTGTTTTAGTTTCCGTTCTCTAACTTAAGTTTGCCTCAACCAAATGTTATGAAACTTATACACAATGCTTATTACCACAAAACACAGATCAAGTTTGAATTTTGGTGGCGTCACTTTAACCGTTCTAGACTTATGCCCCTTTATAAATGGAAAAATTGCAAAATTTTTATTTTCTTCTAAATATCAAGTAATTTTTAAAATTGGAGTTATCTTCCTTTGTCCATGATTATAGTTGAATCAACTACAATCAATGCTTTATACAATGTAATGTTTAATTTTGACTTCCACTGATAAAAAAGATCAGGTTGAATTTGGGTAGTGTCACTTTAACAATTATTGAGTTATGCCCCTTTATAAATCGAAAGATTGCCAAATTTTTAGTTTCCATTTTGTAACTTAAGTTTGCCCCAACCAAACATTATGAAACATATACACAATATTAATTACCACAAAACTAAGATCAAGTACAATTTTTTTGTTTCCGTTTTCTAACTTTAGTTTGCCTCAACCAAATGTTATGAAATTTATACACAATGCTTATTACTACATAATACAGATTAAGTACCAAATAAGTGGCGACACTTTTACCATTCTTGAGTTATGTCCCTTTATAAACATAAAAATTGCTGAATTTGTTAGTTTGTCTCAACCAAATGTTATAAAACTTATACACAACCATTCTAGAGTTATGCGTGTTTACAAATAGAAAAATTGCTGAATTTTTAGTTTCTGTTCTCTATTTAAGTTAGCCTCAACCAATTGTTATGAGACTTACACACAATGCTTATTACCACAAAACTCAGATCAAGTTCAAATTTAGGTAGCGTCACTTTTACCGTCTTCAGTTATGTCCCTTTATAACTATATGATATGCAAGCGGGGGCATCATCTGTGTCCACATGTGGACACTATCCACATTTATTTTATTTTTTTTTTTCCTACCGCCTAATTTTTTTCCTTGGCTGTTTTGTTTTTTCGCAAGATGTTGCTTAGATATTTGGAATATGATATCGAACAGTTATTACGCTTTTGAAACTGACACTCCATATAAGAGTTATCTCCCTGAACACTGTTTTTCTTGTTATTTCTAAAACTTCGCAACTGTACAAAAAACCGACAAATTCATTTTTTCCAAATTGCTCATTAGATCCTCAGGATGTTTGTTTAATTTTGACCGAAGCCGTATAGAGATTCCATATGAGAGTTATTTCCTCTTTTGTATTTGATATAAGTGAAATGTATATGTAACTGGAAAACCAAAAGTGATAGAGGCCTAGGGTCTTTTGATTTGAGGTCCTTGGTCCTTAAAAATGAAAATGAGGTCAAGGTCAAAGGTCAAGGTCATGTACAAAATTTTGAATTTGGCTTGTTATCACTAATTTTCAGAAATCTTGTAAGATATCGACAAAATATTTTTACAGAATTGTTAGTTGCGACATGTCGTAACACATAAATTTTAGTTGAAAGGGTACGTAGACATTTAATGGGAGTTTACGCCCCTTTTATATCTAATATTAGTAGTATGGTAATTATAACTCATTAACAATATATAGTAGAGGCCTAGAGTCTTTTGATTTGAGACCCTTGTTTCATGACCTTGAAATTGGGGTCAAGGTCAAAGTTTGATTTGACGTTCTAGATTTTAACCTTTGCTTTAACTTTTAATTTATACATAATAAACTTATGGGACTTTGTGCATTAAGTTGCAAGTCATATGACCTTGGAGAAATCAACTGGAAATGACCTTTTGTAAACCGGAAGTAGCCATGTTTTGTACTCATTTAATGTAAAAGTACATAGAAACATATATTTTTGGAATCAGTGTCAAGTAAACTATCAGATGAGACCAAATTTGACATTTTTCAAACCAGAAGTAACAACTTATCTCCCTTATTTCAAACAAAAATGTGTAGAAACCATGTATTTATAAATTTAACGTACAATAAGCTATCATTTGGCACTGAAAAATTCATTTCTAACTGAGTTTTATCATTTTTAACATCAAAATATATTGTATCAGGTGGAAAGACCTTCAATTGTTCTCTGAACAATTGGTTTTTAATTGTATATTGTATTTATGACTGCAGACAATTCAAGTTTTCTACTGTAATGCAAAGACTGAAATTCCTTAGTCATAATTATTCTTGTAGTAATAAAGAGGGAAAGTAGTCTGCAGCTTTTCTGTAATATTTCAGCAGCTAGTTTGTTTAAATTTTAATGTTGGATATTTGTGAGTCGAAAATCAATATTACAAAAAATATTAGAATCTTTGGAAGTTTATTAAACATATTTATGTTTGACATAAATCATCATTATATTTGGATTTTTGTTGACAGCCTTGCATATAAATTATTTTACTTTTGGTTTCAGATGTTTAAAGATGATTTAGTTGAACTACAGTAAGTACAATTATTATATAGCAATGTAATTGTCCATGCATAACTTGACCAAAAGTCAAAGTGTGTTAAATGCACAGAGTAGCAATGCTCAAAACAGCAACATTTGATTATCTTTAAAATTAACATGATATTCTTATAATTTTATACCCCCACTCCTGGAGATTTTGCTATACTGCATTCACCTTGTGTGTTTGTCAGTCCAAAACTTTCAGTACAAATTACTCAACCTCTGTATTATGAATGGAATTGAAATATGGTCTGGAATTTTATAATGAAAGCCTTTTTATACGCCCGTTAACTGGTTATTATGGTATACCGTTCTGTCCGTACATCCCAAAATTAGTTTCCATTCTCTAACATTAGTTTGGCTCAACCAAATGTTATGAAACTTATACACAATGCTTATTACCACAAAATAGACAAGACCAAGTTCGAATTTGGGTTGTGTCACTTTTATCGTTCTTGAATTATGTCCTTTTATAACGTTATATGCAAGCAGTGGTATCATCTGTGTCTTAAGGACACATTCCCCATTTATTTCTTATAAGGCATTTGGTGATACATGTAATAGTTGCAGTTGCTTACAGTCTTACTGTCTCTCAGATCTAATTGATTGATTCATTGATTGTTTGTATTTAACACCACTTTCAGCACGATTTACTACCAGTTATTTTATGACCAGTTTTGTTAGAGTTAGAATTGATGTAAATACTACATGGCTAAAGGAGTAAGATAAGGGCCCATTTTGGCCTCAAAATTCAGGTTCATCTGATGAAAGATTTTGAACACTTTTTAAACACTTAAGTGTCTACTTCAGTCGATTCAATTAGTTTATGTGAAAGATTTGAACTGATAAAGTCATTAAAGACGCTCAAATTCAAGCTTAAATATGAAAAATCTATCAAATTTGCCATAATATGTCACTTTTCAGATGGTTTTTGTCAAAAATGAAAGTGGCCGCATCCGTGTTCATTCTTAACCTTTTTATATGTTATGTATTATCATTAAATACAACTTACATTTAAATATTAAGAATGAACACAAATGCGGCCACTTCCATTTCAGACGGAAACCGTCTAAATATTAACCAAAATGCTAAAATTTCGAAGATTTCAGTAATTTAGCATGACTTAATGATGCTAGTATCTGATACATGTGCATTGTATTGTCAAAAACAGCCCAGAAGTATTCTTCTTTCCAATAAATAGCTAAAGATTTACATTTTAACAATTTTGTAAAACTGCTCTATTTTGGGGCCAAAAAGGGGTCTTACTGGGCCTACTCCTTTCACTCAGAATTATAATTAAAAAATTATTGGCATGACTTTATTGGGCCTTTTTAACATAGGTATAATTTCTTTTTTGCCTAGAATACCAGAAACATACCATGAAGACTTATCCAGTGTTATTTTTGGATCAAGGTGAGAAACCTTACACATGTTAGTACAGTTGTTTGATAAACTAGTGACCCTATCTTTCATGACACCTACACAATTGCATATGGTAATTTTAGAAATTTTTGTTATAATAATAATTGCAAAAATGCAACAGGATGGGTTTTACAAGAGTTATAACTCTTGCAAGTATTATTTGTATACAGCATTTCCTGAAATTGCAAAAAATTAATCTCACAGTTTTGTTCATATTTTTCAACAATTACAATAAAAATACACTCAAATATGAATTTACAATAACTAAAAGTCATGTGTATATATGTGTACTTTTTTGTTTGGGTCTTTTTTTCACAAGAGTTGGTGGTAAGTGATGTGTTTTTTTGTTCTGTCCAGTATTTTTGGTGATTTCTGTTATTCGTTTTATATAATATTAATAAATGTTGTTTATTGTTATGGCTCCAAAAGGTCAAATTTGTTAAACGACTTTCTTACAAATGATACAATAAATAAGTCTGTAAACAAATCTCAGGTGGAGAAAAATTCAAGGAATAAAATAAACAACATTATTAATAAATAATGTTAGCGCCTATAAATAGCAGTACATAACATACACATTTTTTTATATATATTTATATAAGTTTGACGATTTGCACAACAACAATGATATATGATGGTTATTTATGAAATTGTATTGACAAATAGCCTTCTTCAATGTCATTGTCTCTATCGAATATAGAGATATATAACATATATACATAATTATGTAGGTATAAAAATTAATTCACATGCACAGGATTATATATATATTTATATATAATGTAATTTATTGTGTAAGGACGAAGATTTGTCAGATTTGTTACAAAACATTCTTACAAATAATACAAACAAATCTAAACAAAATACAATCGGTGATTATTACAACCAATAAACAAACAGTATTATATATAATGTAGTTTGTTGTCTATGCACCAAGAGAACAAATTTGTTAAAAATAATGAAACAGTAGATAAGTCTGTAAAAAAAATACAAGTAGAGAAAAATACAACAACAAAAAAAATGTAATTGATGTTTATAATTATGTAGAACATTTACAAACACATTCAGCTAGGTTCTATGTTTTAAAAACACACAAAATACTATTATGGCTATCACTCCTAAATTTTTGTTAAAAAAATTACAACTGAATATCTTATGTTGAAGGAATTCTCTTATTTTGTTTTTGCCCAAAGGGTCAATGTGAGCTGTTCTCATCTCTTGATAACCCTTGTTTGTTTCTTTTACAAAACAATTTGCCTCTGAAACTAAGGGGTCAGTGGGAACCAAACTTGTACCTATCATCCTAAAGTTATTGTTTTTAAAACATACTTTCGATGATCTAGCTGCCAACCATCATTGCCACCATTGCTAAAAATAGAACATAGGAGTAAAATGCAAATATCATCATTAAAGGGAAATAGCTCAAAAAAACAGTCAATAGTCATGTGACTAATTTGTATATCAGACAATGATGATATTTTGACTTATTTGTATATCTTATTTTGCTGATAATGTCTGTAGATCTTGTTTTGCTGATCGTAGACTTATTTGTAGACCTTATGCTGCTGACTGTTTTTGGAATTTTCAATTTCTCTCAGTCAATCTCGATCTACTGTAGATTCTGCAAAACTATAGAACAGGTAAAAATCATCATTCAAGGGCATTACTCCTGTAAGGGTTTGATTGATGATTAAGAAAGTGATAGAGCAAGCAGGGCATAGTATGGACACATATACTTGTTTTCTAAATCATGTAAAAATTTGTGTAGATAGGTCTAACACTTTCCCTCTTTCCAATGTGACATAACCCTGTGAACATCATAACTGACATGCTGTAAAGTTTCTTTAATTTGTGGATGACAATTTGGAACAGTGGTGTAGTTCATGGTTTCGATTTTTTGATTTCACACCTTATGTACACCTTGAATAATAACACAAGTTTTCAAATAAGCAGAAGATAATGTATGTGCTTTTTATCAGGAATAGTATTTCACTTTTAGTTTAAAATTGGTGTATTAAAGTTTCTCCAAATTTTGATATTTTAGTATACAGGTAAAGAATTTGTCGTCAATAAATGGCCATAGGAATGAATTAGTTTCACCTGTAATTTAGTTCAAACTTGGCAGGATTTTTCACCACTTCAAGAAGGTGTGAAGGAAGAAAACTGTTAATTGAAACGCTTCTGCAGAAAATTTTCCGCTTTGAAATTGGAGTTCAGGGATGAAATTTGGCATGAATAATCACCACTACTAGAAAGTGTATCATGCACATGAAAGAAGACCATGCATTAATGATCATGATCAAAAACTTAATTTTACTTAGGACACCTCTGTGCATATACATAGAATAACCCTAATTACATCACAATTTACTTATTTACATGCTGATGGCCCTCTGTGATGGCAACAGTGACCACAATCTTCTAGTTTGATTGATTAATTGGTTGGTGTTTAATGCCATCTTCAGCACTGTTGGCTTTTTCTTGGCAGTCAGTTTTTATTGGTGGAGGATTTAGCCTTAGTGCCCAGAGAGAACCACCGACCTTCAGTAGAAAAACTGACAATCCTAGTCAATTAAGGTTGGCATCAAACGCACCTGCCACGTGCAGGACTCTAACTCACAACCTCAGTGTTGACAAACTAGTAATACAGTAGTTGAACTACTTAGACCACACAGCCACAAAGGCCCCTCCTCTAGTTTGACACATGTTTTACTACTTAGACCACACAGCCACGGAGGCCCCTCCTCTAGTTTGACACATGTTTTACTACTTAGACCACACAGCCACGGAGGCCCCTCCTCTAGTTTGACACATGTTTTGAAATACATATTGAAACAACCTAAATATATATTGTTATATTTGGGTATGTACAGTTATGAGAACTCATAATCCTGCATTCAGTCCATACTTTATAGCTTGCTGTTCGGTGTGAGCCAAGGCTCTGTGTTGAAGGCCGTACTTTGACCTATAATTGTTTACTTTTAACACATTGTGACTTGAATGGATAGTTGTCTCATTGGCACTCATACAACATCTTCTTATTTATACATACTGTTTACTTATATTTTGGCATTGCACAAGATCATGTGTTTTCAGACTGTTGATGTCGGCTTATCCTAAATCTGTTGGATGTGTACTGATTGATACTTTAGTATGGGATAACATGATTTATTCATTAGTTGTCATTTGCTTTTAATTAGCTTTCAGTAACTGCCAGTACTTTGTGTTTATTGTTTTTGTCTCGCCTGCGACTTTTGTGAGACATAGGGATAACTATATAATTATAGTTTTTTTGTCATCTGAATTTCTCACTTAATATGAGTAAAAGGATAACTATATTTGTTATATGGTTTCCTTACAATGTCTACATGTTCTTCAGACAGAGTTCATCTGACCTTGATCTCATTTCATGGATCAGTGATCAAGGTTAAAGTTACATGATTAGTTCCATTTCTCAGATTCTATAATCAGTAAGTTGACTATAAATGGTGTATGGAATGAATTTAAGGTGTACATGTCTGTCTGGCAGGTATCATCCGACCTTGACCTCATATGCATGGTTCATTGGTCAATGTTAAGTTTTTGTGTTTTGGTCTGTTTTTTTATTACCATAAGCAATAGGTTAACTATATATGGTGTATGAAATAATTGTAAGGGGTACACATATCTGTCTGACAGGATTTATCTGACCTTGACCTCATTGTCATGGATATTTTAAAATGTTAAGTTTACTTGTAGTAAAACCTTTATCTTTCAGACTTTCAACATAAAAGCAAAAATTAAAATAGCAAAAATACTGAACTCCAATGAAAAATCAAAACGGAAAGTCCTTTATTAAATGGCAAAATCAAAAGCTCAAACACATCAAACGAATGGAAAACAACTCTCATATTCCTGACTTGGTACAGGCTTTCCTTATGTAGAAAATGGTCAGTTATAAGCAGGCGAGACATTTCAGCGTGTGCACTCTTGTTATGTTAATATTTTTCTGTGCTTTTGTACTGATCGATTGAGTGAAGCCATTTGCAACTGATTTCTATAGTTTGTTCTTATTTTGTGATGTTACACTGTCACCCCCATGGTCACAGGATAACACAAGAACAAACTGGAATAATCAGTTGAAAAGGGTTTAACTCATCAGATCAATTTAAAGCACAAAAAGACAAAAGACACACAGTACAGATCTGAGAGTACTCACAGTTACTCACATCTATTCATAGCCAATAACAACTAATAAGAAAGTCATGTATCTAATACTAAAATACCTAACAGTGTGCATCCAACTTCTAATGGATTTAGTATATATAAAGACATCATTATCTGTCAGAGAAAAACATTACCTTGTGCTATGCCAATATATAGGTATCAACAGATGGTAGGACAGTGAATGTACATATGTGTATGACAATACTTTTTAGTTGAGTTTTCAAATATAAAATCTGAAGTTTACAACAGGTATCAAAGTAATATATATTGATATTTACACCATACAATACTTGTTGTACACAAAAAAAAAAAAAAACAATTTGGATTTGTTTTTAACTTTTTTTTTCTCAAAAGTAAGATATATGGTGAAAAAAATCCCATAAAAATTTAGGATATATAGTGAAAATTAAATTATCACATCACATTCATTTCAATATTTTTCACAGCACTCTGCAGTGCTAAAGGTGTTTGTATCATTAGATCATTGTTAAAGTGTTATTCTACATATATTTATGAATATATAAGTATTGAATTACATGTGTAGATTTTTGATTATCAAAACAAATTGTATAACATTGATATAACTAAGGTAGCAATATACAGCTAGGAAAAAAAATTAAAATTTACCCTCATAAATTTTACCATCTCCTTTTCCTTGATTTCTTACAAATCAAGCTTATGGTTTGTGTCATTTGTGTGCATATGTATATAATCAGTATCTTCCATAGATTTGTTATCCAGTAATTAAAATGGTTAAATATAATTTGTTTTTGGTGTATCCATGGCAACAATTTGCATTTATTTGCTATAAAATATTGCAAAAAGGGAGGTAAAGATGTCACATAGTTCCCCAAATTTGACCAAAAGTAGAATTTCAATCTCTTGGAGTGATACTTTTTCCGAAGCTGTTTACATATATCTATCATGAGATCAAATAAAAATCTTATGTCTTCGTCTCATTTTTTTGTAAAATTGCTTCAAAAAGTTCGTGTGAAAAAAAAGTGTTTGTAAACATTACAATAATTTCTAGACCTATGGCCGGTCTGGCTGTGAAAAAACGGACAGTCAAACAGAATATAGCCCATAAAACATGTAAAAAATAATCTTCATGTTCTTATAAACCCACTTTGAAGGCTAAAGTAGTCATCAGCTGTCTATAAATGAATTGTATTGCACAATAACTTTCATTTGAAAAATCCACATGGGCCAAAATGCAAAACCACACTCCTAACCAGGGCTTCCAAAATTTCCTGACGACAGCCGGACATTTTTCAAAGAATTATTTATGACGGTCAATGATCAGCTGGATACTTAAATGTAACTGAGAGGATGCATAAATTGATATATGTGTCTAAATAATTAGTAGTGTTATATGCAATAAAATTATTTATAACTGTTTTGTTTTCTTCATTCTAAAAATAAATAAAATATTATCCTCGGTATTGTGTCATTTTTCTGTGTATCGTAATACAGTAACCATCATTGCATCAATCAGCTTCAGTACCTGACTGTTCTCATGTTTTTGTTTCTGTTTATATAATCTATCTTCTCTCTGTGAGTACTTAACACTTTGTAAATTAAGGCCATCTTATTTGAAACTGTTGATGTTGGCTTTAATTGCAGTACAACTTGATCATCAATACACGTGATACTTTTCTTTTTGTGTATTTATTACCTGACCACGTGACTTTTACAACTGATGCGGTATTTATAGATAACATTGAGGAGGCCCGATGAAGGATATTGTTTTAAACCGTGTAAAATCTACTGAACAGTGATAACATTTTTCTTTGTACAATTTCCCAACCTGATTTAGAAAATAAGGAATAAATAAAAACATACTCAGTTGATAAATAATTTAATGAATAACAACATGATATTTTATGTAAGCATATAACAACAATAAAATGTCAGAAGAGCACAATGCTGACAAACACACGCAATAAATATTACAATGAGCACATTGAAAAGAAGCACAGATCACAGCACAAGATTAGAGTTCATTTAGTCTAATTAAAGATTTTACATTCATGAGCTTGCTAAATGCATTGTTCTGATAAACATGGCGGTTACGAACGGATTGCCATTTGCGGATAGCAGGAACAGGGTCAAAGTCTTTAACATCTACACCTACTAAGCTTATCCTCATAAGTTGATCTAAAGCGTCAATACCTAGACTACACCTTAGTCGATCATAATTCCCACGGCGGGACTTAACTTTACGTCGGACATCACCTCTTTCTCTATAACATCGGAAATTGTCTGAATAAATTCGGAGCAGGCATTGTTCTCTTGATATAATTTAGAAGTGATCACGGCACCATTTAACTTAGTTAAATCATTTATTGACTGAAATTTGTCCATTGGTTTTTCCTATATATTTTAGTAAATTTTCCCCTTGAGAGTACCCCAGTATTTAATACGATGTACAGTGTTAAATAAAATAATATATATCATACTTATTCATTTATAAATATCCTTATTTGAAGAATAACTTTTAAATATCAGGATACTTTTAAAACTGAATGCTCATTTAAAATAATATCTATAAAGCGTAATTAAATAGGATGTTGTTCCATACACGCTTACATGTTTGACCTCGTTTACCGGATTACCTTTATGTACATTGTTATGCATCATTAATTCTATTGATAAAGATAAGCTAAGGACACCTCATCAAAGGTAACAAACCTGTAATCAGTGAATGATTTATGGCTTCAATATAACTTATTGAAGGGATAATTGTTTGACAGCTTGTTGTTATTTAAATAAAAGAAAACGTGTTTTTTCTACTTTTTATTGATGTACACAAGCTAAAGACCAAGCCGTACATTTATGTACCCAGAGGATTAGACTAACTGAGACACTTCAAAGTATCTGAAATATGCTGCTTCTGTTTTATTAAACCCAATTATGACCGAAATATCTTTGTGAAATAGATTGCCACAATTATAAACTAAAATGCCCAAACGGACATGCCCAAAGCCCCAAACGGACATTTTTATCGATCGATAGTTGGTAAAAATTGAAATGACCGTTTCATGAAAATGCCTTGAATAACAAAATGTGGCACACCAATTCTATTTGACCGTTTGAGGCTGAGAGCAGCCGGTCTTTTTATGAAAGTTTCGGTCAAGTCCGGAATATATGACCGTTTTGGAAGCCCTGCTCCTAACTGTGTATTGCTACCTAAGGTCAACAATACAATTGGTATATTGCAAAACATCTGATGTCATTCATACCTTTGAATTTCGAATTTATATATAATGTACTTTAGATTGAATTTAAAACTAACAAATAGGCGATTCTGTTTGGTTTTTACTGAATTTTTTCGTGGAAGTTCAGTATAGGAATAAACACAGTTTTTTTAAAGGTTAATGATGTCTAAGCTATGGCTGACTAACTCACACACTGAATAAAAGTCCAAATAATAATATTATAATATATAGCAACATGTTTTTATACGCCCGTTTACGGGACGTATTATGGTATACAGTTGTCCGTCTGTCCGTCCGTCCGTCCGTCTGTCCGTCGTCAACATGTCGGACATTAACTCAAAATTGCTTAAACCAATTTGCATAAAACTTTGGTGAATTGTTTATATCTATTGACGTGAGCTCCCTTTCGTTTTTTATAAAATTTAGATTATACGTTTCCGAGTTATGGGGTTTTATTCATTAAAAAAAGGGGGATTTTCCAGTTTTCGGACAATAAGTCAAGAATGCTTTCACCAACTTGCAAGAAATTGTGGTGAATTGTTTATATCTATTGACATGAGCTCCCTTTTGATTTTTATAAATTTTAGATTTTACGTTTCCAAGTTACAGGGTTTTATTCATAAAAAAAGGGGGGACTTTCCAGTTATCAGACAAAAACTCACAAATGCTTTCAGCAATTCTTATGAAACTTTGGTGAATTGTTTGTATGTATTGATGTAAGCTCCCTTTAGAATTTTATAAATTTTACATTTTACATTTCTGAGTTATGGGGTTTTATTCATTAAAAAGGGGTGATTTTCCAGTTTTCTGACAATAACTCAAAAATGCTGTCACCAATTCTCATGAAACTTTGGTGAATTGTTTATATCTATTGATGTAAGCTCCCTTTTTATTTTCATAAATTTCTAATATGACATTGAGAATTAATTCATACTTTTGTATCTATTATTAATGTTCTTTCTGATGTTATAAATATTTTCACAAGTCTTATCCTGTATGAATGCTGAATGACAATAGAAAACTAACACTTTAGGTTTTCCCATTTAATGAAAATTCAAACCAACAGATCTTCAGAAGCTGGGCAATTGTTGCAAGATTTTGTGGGTTTTTGAGGGTATACATAAAGAACGTTTGAGGCAATTTTCATGCTTTTTTGTTTCACAATACAGGTCATTAATATTTTATAATATGGATATGTTTTAGAGGATTACTCTAGTATTATGACACATAATATATATATATGACTTTGACCTTATTTTCCTAATCCATAGTGTGTGGGCTTAAGCTTTTGGGGTAGGTCTATATGTCATGTATTTCAGATATTATACATGATAGGTTAAAAATATGTATGTCTCCTCTTCAACAAAAGGTATACATGTATTACCATAAGACAGTGTGTCTTGTATTATGACCTTCAAGTGAATTTGGCGTTTGACCTGAAGGTAAAAATAATTGATTTTTTGGATCATTTTCTTGTCCCAAAATAACCTTTAACATAAACTTTTGATATTTGGCAAATGGGTGGCTCACATCAAAAAGATGTGTCACATTGAAGTTTACCCGTGTCTTTGATCTTTGACCCTAATGTCAAAAATTTGTAAAGAACATTTTTATGTCCACAACAGTTTTTTTTTTTTTCAGGGGGAAAGGGGGGAGGGGGGGGTCTGCCCTGCCCCTATAACATTAATTGTTAAATATAACAAAAACAGTTTAAGATCCCCACTCATAACCAATGTATATTCTTACTTGCCATGACAAGACTTTCCTGTACTAGAATGGTTTTGTTGTGCCTTCTTTTTTTGGAGTGACTTCTTATGATTGATGAAAGGGTCAGACATTTGTTTTAGTCCGCCTAGTTCAATGTGAACTCATTAAGTGCAGTTATTTATTCTCTTGAAGTCCTAATAGCACAATAAATGCATGGTACCACACATAACTTTATTTTTTACGACGGTGCTATCTTATAGATTTTATGATAGAATGTATTATAAATGTGGTGCTACATTTTTAGGGAAATGGTGCTATTTCAGATCACATGGTGCTAGTTGAAAAAAAGTTGGGAGAACACTACACTTTGAGAGGTCATTAATTATCCATTAAAATAGTTCTTATACTGAAAACAGTTTAGTGTGTCAACACTTGTGTATTTGCAAAGCCTAGATTTCGATCTAGATATATTAAATACCTTTCAATTGGTACAAAATTCTAAAAGTGAGAAACGAGGGAAATTTTGGTATATTTTGATAGCAATTATAAGTACAATAAACTTTTTTTTTTTTATCTTTTATTTGTTTTTCAATAGTCAGGATTTAATATACATGTACCCCTACACTACCACCTAACAAGGGTATCAAGGGGTTACATATAAAAAATAATTCAGTATACAATATATATCACTGACAAGTTGATTTTTATAATTATACATGTAGTATTTAAGGTTACATATAAATTTTATTTGATTATATTCTCTCGCTCTCTGATTTTCTCTCATACAATACAAATACTCTTCACTCATTTGCTTTGCTACAATATGTACATGATGTATCTTGACTTACATTTTAAAAACAAAATATTTTAAAGAAAAAAAAAAAAAAAAAAAAAACTCAAGGCTAAATATTTGCTCATGATATATAGATATTTTATTCTCTCACTTATATGAAAAATATTTCATGTAAAGGAGACCAAAATTTTTCACACACTTGGACTCTATTATTTTTCTTTGCAATATAATATTCAAGAAATTTGTATTTCTTTATTCTATTCTTTAACCCAACCATATTTGGTTTTGTTTCATTTAATTTACATTTGTATATATAGTTTTTTGTAATTATGACTAACAGATTCAGTAATAAACTTTCATGTTTGCAACCAAGAAACACATTCTCTTTGTTAAGAACAAAGTTTACAAAAAAAAGTTTTACTGCATTTGAAAAAGACTGCCACAATTGAAAAGTTATTGGGCATTCAAAAAAAAGGTGTTCAATGGTTTCTTCACCAAGTTTACAAAAAGTACACATCTTGGTGTCTTTTAATTTAATTTTGTATAAAAAGGTATTAGTTGCTATGATTCTATGCAAACATTTGTATTGAAAAGTTCTTAAATAAACATCTCTACATGATTTTTTGGTTATCCTGAAATATTCTGACCATTCTGTTGTATCAATAATCAACAGTTCTTCCCATTTCGAAAACTTGACTGTTGGTAGTTCAATAACTTTATTTACTAAATTTTTATATACAAATTTGGCTTTCACATTACCTATAATTCTCTTTAAAAAAATATCACCATTATCAGGCTTATCCAAATCTTGCTTTAAACAGT
Organism: Mytilus californianus; assembly: GCF_021869535.1. Lineage (NCBI taxonomy): Eukaryota > Metazoa > Mollusca > Bivalvia > Mytilida > Mytilidae > Mytilus > Mytilus californianus. The sequence continues at coordinate 38,401,008 of NW_026262745.1, forward strand.
TCTCTTTAAGGTATTTTTTCATAGTCTGAGGGATTCTTGAAATCAGACCCTGATATTTGATAAAATTGTTGATTTTTACTCTTTCTTGAAATTGCTCAAATTTATAAAAAATCATATTTTCTTTATTAATTAGGTCACTTACTGACTGCACACCTCCTTGTTTCCATTGAATATAATATGGGAAATCATCCAAAGAAGAAAAGTTCAAAATATCTAATGATAAAATGTCACTGACAGAATTCTCAGTATTAGGTTTTGCGATAGAAAAGCATAGTAAAACATCCTTCCAGAAAGGATTTTTACATTTTTTAGAAATCTCAATCAGCTTTTCTTTCTGTAGATGTAAAACCCTTTCACCCCCATACTGTATAAGGTCTGCCAGTAACAACTGCTGCCAGCCACCAACTGGGTTTGACATCAGTCTTTTTATCCAACTAATTTTTAAGTACAATAAACTTATGATATATTATAACAAATCATATAAAGCATTTTATGTTATATTTAACAGACGACCACACATAGATACCTATGCCTTGGAGAGCAGACCAAGATTGCCCAGACTTGATTCATTGAAGTGGAGAGCAGATGTTGCAATATCTACAAGGTTGGATAAATTCTAAGACATTAAAATAATATTAAGCAATTAGGTTTATTGTCCTGCCAGTGACAATAGTCGCTGAATGCGGGACATAGGGAGCACTATCCAGCGGCAGCCAAACTATCTATTTGTATAAAGCTGTATATTTCAGAAGGTAGAAGACCTGGATGATTCATACCTTGTATGCAGATACCTTATGTTACGAAGTTTCCGTATGTCATATAGTCCATTAATATTGTTCTTGACCTCATTTTCATGGTTAAGCAACTGCTTAGAAAAAAATTATTGTTATCTTGCTATGTGAATTTCTCACTTATTATGAGTAATAGGATTACTATATTTGGTATGGTTTACATGTCTGTCTGGCAGGGTTCTTCAGACCTTGACCTCATTTTCATGGTTCATTGGTCAATATATAGTTTTCCTGGTTAAGTCTGTTTCTTAGTAATCGAAACAATAGGTCAACTATATTTGGTGCATGGAATGAATGTCTGTCTGACATGTTTCATCTGACCTTGACTCCATTTTCATGGTTCATTGGTTAATGTTAAGGTTTCACAGTTTGGTTTCTTACTTTGAAAGTATAAGCAAAAGACCAACTATACTTGTTGTATGGAATGGTTGTAAGGTGTACATGTCTGTTTGCCAGGGTTTATCTGATCTTGCCCTTATTGTCATCTAAGATTGATAATGTTAAATTTATGTGATACTAAATAGTAAAACCTTTATGTTTAAGTCTTTCAACATTAAATCAGTCATGGTCAGTAGAGTAGGCGAAACATTTCAGCTTGTGTACTCTGTAAACTGTTTTTGACAAATTTGACATGTTAATGATGTCGCATGTCATCTATCAATCTCTCTGTAATAGCTAAGTAATATAGTTCGTAAGTCAAGTACTTATGCTATCAGACACTAAGAAACTTCATCATGAATGCACCAAGAATTAAATTTATACAATAAAGAGCAATTCATGGTTCAGGTCATGGTTGATTTTTTTGGTTTTATTTATGTTTAGGTATAACAAATATCTTTGTCTGAGTTGAGCATCACACAGTTAGAAATGGAAATTAATTTTCTGATATTAGTAGCATTAACATGTTAAATGCATACAGTTTAGAAGCACCCCATCCTCTCTACCTGGGTCATGCTCCAAAATTTAAATGTTTATTTTTATAATTAGGTGTTTTATGAAGTATTATTTATGATTGATTGTTGTTTGCTTAATGTCCAGTGGCAAATATTTTGTGTATGTATATATAGTATGTCATTTATATATGAATAGGCATGTTTTGAAGTACAATAAAGTACTTAATCCATTAATATTTTGTAACTTGATAATATCAAAATCTGTCTATCTTAGGCAAATATTTGCCTATTTTAGTCATGTTTTACTGACTTTAAATTTGATGGTGAGATACCAATATACAGTCAAACCTATATATAAAGGTCACCCTTGGGACCAAAGAAAAATAACCTTACAAGAGAGGTGACCTTTGAATTAAGGTTCAAAATGTATAGTTATTAATACAACTTGACAAGAAGAAGGTGACCTGCCAAGACAGGTTTTTGCTAAAAAGAGGTAACCTTTATAGCAGGTTTGAATGGACTAACGGGAAAAGGATGGTGTTAGCAACTACTACAGCCTGCAGGTCTGAAAAATCTTATAGTCTATTTTTCTTAGGTTTGTATGTGGTGTATTAGATTTTGATAGGCACAGCCATTCTTTCAATGTAACTTTTTTTAAGTAACTGTTTTTGATTTCAGTGTATTAAACAGAGCATTAGAACCAACAGTACTCATGGAAATGACTTTAAGTAATGGCAACATTCATAAATTTGAGGTAAGCTCTTAAATATCAAGATGACTTTTGGTATCTTCCACTAATCAGAGATTGCTGGGATTGTGCCAGTCCTTGACTACCTTTCACAAGTTCTAATTGGAAACCTCAAATAAATGGTTGATTGAGTACAGTTAAACTTACCTAAACTCTCGATGCTTGAATGAACTTATATATCAAAGTCAAATAATTGGTGTATTTGAATCAAGTAAATTAGATTTTACGGTTATATAATACTTATGTATAGAATAGATAATGGAAATGGAGACTGTGTCAAAGAGACAACAATGAGTCTTCAACACAGCGAGAAAAATCTTGCACCCTTTACCTCTAGCCAATGTGGAATAAAGAAACACACAGCAAAACCAAGGGTCCGGAAACGGTCATATATGCCAGTCATGTCCTAAGATGAAACTATTTGTCCTAAACGAGTAATTGGGATTTAGGACAAATTTTGTTTTTTTAAAGAAGTAATTTCGGTCATTTCATTGACTAAATGTTTGAAATCGGATTTCTTAATCGCCATTTTGCACTGTCTTGTGTAAGTTGTGATCACTTGTTTTTGTTTATAATGCCTTTCCTGTAATTAAACTGCCACTTCAGTAGTTTGATAATCCTGAGGGCCCTCCTAATATCTATATCAATGCCTCCGGGAAACATTGGCTAATGATCGCTAATCACTTTTTATACGACCGCAAAAAAATTTTGTGGTCGTATATTGGTATGACGTTGGCGTCGTCGTCGTCGTCGTCGTCCGAAGACACATTGGTTTTCGCACTCTAACTTTAGTTTAAGTAAATGGATCTTTTTGAAATTTGACCATAAGGTTAAATACCACAAAAGGAAGGTTGGGATTGATTTTGGGGGTTATGGTACCAACAGTTAAGGAATTAGGGGCCAAAAATAAGCATTTTCTAGTTTCCAGACAATAACTGTGGAACGGTGTATGAATCGCTCTGAAATTATACTACAAGTTTCCATACCACAAAGGGATGGTTAGGATTTGCTTTGGGGGGTTATGGCTCAAACCGTTTAGGAATTAGGGGCAAAAAAGGGGGAATAACAAGGTTGTCCTGGTTAATGGACAAATACTTTAGTACAAAACATAATTTAAAGCAGTGTAAGGGAGATAAATCAAATACATCATTGAAATTATCTCCCTTACACTGCTTTTAAATTATGTATAAAGTAATGGTTAATGAACAATAAAGATAATTTAAAACAGTGTAAGGGAGGTAATCCAAATACAACGTTTTGGTTACTTCCCTTACACTGCTTTTAAATTATGTTTAAAGAAATGCATATTTATAAAGGAAGACCAGTAAAAATATCTGCAAATGTTGCATCTTTTTTTTTCTACAAAAAAATCCATATGAAAGATTTGACACTATATTTTTAATTCTATTATAAAATAGATTAAGTTAGCACTATGGTAAATTTAAATGGGTAATTATGGTTGCCAACTCCATTGGAAATTTGAATTGAGATTATGACCATATCTTGAGGGAAAGAATTTTTTGGGGGAAAAAAAAGGGGGGGGGGATAAAAAGAAATTGTGGGGGGTCAATTTTTTCTCATTTCAGATTTCAGAAATTAAAAAAATTATTCTTCAAATATTATTTTTTTTTCAAAATTCAAATATTGAAAAATTTCAAGAAGAAATCTTTAATTGCACAGTATGGCGCATTAGATTTGTAAAATCTTTGATCACATTTATTTATTTGTTATGCCGAATCCAACAGTGTATTTAGATTTTTAATTTTGGGTCCAGTTTTCAAATTGGTCTACATTAAGGTCCAAAGGGTCCAAAATTAAACTTTGTTTGATTTTAGCAAAAATTGAATATATGAGGTTCTTTGATATGCTGCATCTAAACATATATTTAGATTTTTAATTTTTGGCCCAGTTTTCAAGTTGGTCCAAATTGGGGTCCAAAATTGAACTTTGTTTGATTTCAACAAAAATTGAATATATGGGGTTCCTTGATATGCTGAATCTAACCATGTATTTACATTTTTTATTTTTGGACCCCCTTATCAAATTGGTTCATATTGAGGTCAAAAGGGTCCAAAATTAAACTTTGTTTGATTTCATCTAAAATTGAATTATTGGGGTTCTTTGATATTCCAAATCTAACCGTGTATTTAGATTTTTTAATTTTGGGTCCTGTTTTTTAAATTGGTCTACATTAAGGTCCAAAGGGTCCAAAATTAAACTTAGTTTGATTTTAACAAAAATTGAATTCTTGGTGTTTTTTGATATGCTGAATCTAAACATGTGTTTAGATTTTTGATTATGGGCCCAGTTTTCAAGTTGGTCCAAGATAGGGTCCAGTATTTAAACTTTGTTTGATTTCAACAAAAATTGAATATATGGGGTTCTTTGATATGCTGAATCTAAACATGTATTTAGATTTTTGATTATGGGCCCAGTTTTCAAGTTGGTCCAAATTGGGGTCCAAAATTAAACTTTGTTTGATTTCAACAAAAATTGAATATATGAGGTTCTTTGATATGCTGAATCTAACCATGTATTTAGATTTTTTATTTGTAGGCCCCGCTATCAAATTGGTTCATATTGAGGTCAAAAGGGTCCAAAATTAAACTTTGTTTGATTTTATCAAAAATTGAATTATTGGGGTTCTTTGATATGCCAAATCTAACCGTGTTTTTAGATTTTTAATTTGGGTCCAGTTTTTTAAATTGGTCTTCATTGAGGTCCAAAGGGTCCAAAATTAAACTTAGTTTGATTTTAACAAAAATTGAATTCTTGGGGTTCTTTGATATGCTGAATCTAAACATGTGTCTAGATTTTTGATTATGGGCCCAGTTTTCAAGTTGGGGTCCAAAATTAAACTTTTTTTGAGTTCAACAAAAATTGAATATATGGGGTTCTTTGGTATGCTGAATCTAACCATGAATTTAGATTTTTTATTTGTGGGCCCCGCTATCAAGTTGGTTCATATTGAGGTCAAAAGGGTCCAAAATTAAACTTTGTTTGATTTCATCAAAAATTGAATTATTGGGGTTCTTTGATATTCCAAATCTAACCGTGTATTTAGATTTTTAATTTTAAGTCCCGTTTTTTAAATTGGTCTACATTAAGGTCCAAAGGGTCCAAAATTAAACTTAGTTTGATTTTAGCAAAAATTGAATTCTTAGGGTTATTTGATATGCTGAATCTAAACATGTGTTTAGATTTTTGATTATGGGCCCAGTTTTCAAGTTTGTCCAAGTTGGGGTCCAAAATTAAACTTTGTTTGATTTTAACAAAAATTGAATATATGGGGTTCTTTGATATGCTGAATCTAACCATGTATTTTGATTTTGGACATTGGGCCATAGTAGGTAAATTAAAAAAATTCAAGTTCTTAGACCACATTCTTTCTGTGTCAGAAACCTATGCTGTGTCAAATATTTAATCACAATCCAAATTCAGAGCTGTATCAAGCTTGAATGTTGTGTCCATACTTGCCCCAACTGTTCAGGGTTCGACCTCTGCGGTCGTATCAAGCTGCGCCCCAGCGAAGCATTTTATTACCTGTGGTTTTAATTCAGACCTGACAGTGATCACAAGCTCAGAATAATTTCTTAACAAAAATTGAAATTCCCTGAAAAGTGTATTCATTATTTAATTACTTTTCAGCAAAGACAATCATCAAATCAGATTTGAAAATTAAACCTAAATTTACGGAGAAAAAATTATTTTTTCATGTGCTTTATTTACTATATAATACGCATGCGTGAAATTGTCTTCAGCAAATTTAATATTTAATCGTAAAATGCAAATTGATTTCATGCTAAATTAAACGAGTGCAACTATTGTCTGTTACATTCAAACACTTTTAAAGGTAATAAAATAAAAAAACATAAAAAGCCGGTGATTTCCTGTCAATTTGATAAACAAAACAAATCCCGGAAATGAATCCGGAATTATTCGTACTTTATCGCAAACTTTCGGTTTTAACTTTTGTCAAATCGAAAGAAACGTATGCAATGTCTAAGAGATTTACCATTTTTGAGTCATTAAAATCATTTCAATTTTAAACTATTGCCTTCCCTAAACTGTTCTTCATGGTAATGGTAAGACATTTACTTAGTAAATGCGACGAAACAGCAGTTCGTTGATGATATGAATCTAGTCAAGTTGACATCGACAATTTGGAAAGGGGCACCAACTTTTCAATCATCTCAAAATGACCGAAATTGTGTGGAAAAATTTCCGGATCCTTGAGCAAAACGCACAGTAAAACTCACTTTAAAAGTAATCTGAGTCTGATGTATGTATAGATAAAAGAAGAAACTAAGCAAAATGACAATGATATACATGAATGACCAAAGGACAACTAGCAGTTACTGACATGCCAGCTCCAGACTTCAATTAAACTTATGATAGATTATGTCTTCATAATATGAAAATAAACCACAATCCCTCCCGTTAGGGGTTTAGTATCATGCCATCATAAATTATACGAGAAGAATATAACCTGTACCATGCCCACAACTGATTTTAGAATAATTTTTTTTTATTTCCAATTTAAAATCCCTATGAATGAATCAATATTAATTTCAAAAATGTCACCTTTAATTACTTGACAACAGTATTGTAACTATATCCCTTGTTTTAAGGTTTGGTTAGCATTGAGGTGAATGACAACATTTCTGTGCTTTATAGATTATTACCATAACAGATGGGATGTGAAATACCTAAACATATATCATATCTGCAAGTTGATTTATTTTTACAAATGATGTCCTTGTAGCGATGATAAAATTTAGTAAATGTTTTGAAAAGTTTGTAATAATTAAAAATGTATAGTAAGTATACTTAAAGACGAATCATACATAATTAAAGTAAACACTTTAATTGATAAATATGGAAAATTAAGAAACTGAAAAAGCTTAGCAATCGTGTGGGATCTGTTTAAAATAGAGGTAAAGGAGACAACTATTGAACATTGTAAAATTAAAGCTAACCATAAAAGAAATGAAATTGCAAAATTCGATCAAGAACTGAAACTTTTGAATGAGATTCATGATAGCAACCTTGATGAAAAGAAAAAATAATTTGCTGAACATAATAGATACAATAAAGAAAACCAAAGAAACACTACAAACTCTATATTCTGATAAAATAAAAGGGGCACAAATTAGATCTAGAGTTAAATGGATAGAAGAAGGCGAAAAAAATACAAAATATTTTTTGGGATTTGAGAAATCTAGACAGACAAGGAAAAATATTACTGCTATTACGGACAATGAAGGGGAAATAACTGAAGATCAAGGTAAAATATTAGAAATGGGGAGGAACTAATATGTTAATTTATATACTTCAACTAAGCCAGATTTAGGAGAAATAGAGAATAATATTGAAAATACTATAATAAACTGCAAACTAACTACACACGAAAGTAATGAAATTGAAGGAAAACTGACAATTGAGGAATACAAAATCTGTCTTTAAAATGAAACTTAACAAAACACCGTGTATTGATGGTCTTCCAATTGAATTTTATAGATCTTTCTGGTACAACTTACAATATTTTGCTGTAGATGTCTTTAAACATGGCTGTGAGAAAGAATTGACAAACTCACAGAAACTAGGATTAATTACCCTTATTTACAAGAAAATTGACCCATTAAATTTAGACAATTATAGACCAATTACTTTATTAAATGTAGATACCAAAATTATAGCATATTCTCTTGCAAAAAGACTTGAACCAGTATTGCATCAAATTATTCACAGTGATCAAAAGGGTATGTAAAAAACAGATATATTGCGTTCAATATTAGACAAATCCAAGATATCATAGACTATTCAGAAAAATTCAATGTAGATGGGGCTATCCTTTTTTTAGATTTTTCAAAGGCGTTTGACTTGCTAGAATGGGAATTTATGTGTTGTTCATTAAAGAAATTTGGCTTTCAGAAATCTTTACTGAAGTGGATAAATATTATATATACAGATATAAAGGGTTGCATTTTAAATAGTGGGTGGATTTCAAGACCCTTCAGCATTAAGCGAGGGATTCATCAAGGGTGTCCGGCGAGTTCTATAATTTTTGTTGATTTTAGCCTGTAGATTAAGACAAGATAAAAAAATTAAAGGTTTTCAAATTAAACTAGATAGATAAAACCATACTCAAGAATTCCTTATATTTAAAATGAACTTTAACAATATTAATTTGATTAATATACTAAAAGAAATTGTTCCAGAATTTTACTTAAAAAAATAATCATATCATGGATCCTAGTTTCTGTGAGTTTGTCAATTCTTTCTCACAGCCATGTTTAAAGACATCTACAGCAACTTATATGGGGCAATAAATATATCAAATTAAGGTGGTACCCAACACCTTGACTAATATTAATTTGGCTCGTTTAATTTTCATAAAATTTTGACAAAATGTTTACTTTGACCATTTGACAAAAATATAAAAATTTCAAAAAATTTGAACCAACCACTTTATCAGAAAAATTTCATTGGTTATATAACAGTTTGACAAACACTGATTTTGATCATTGAGAAGCTTAATATTTCCTTAACAATACAACGTAATTAAAACATTTAGCTGATTTTTACAGAGTTATCTCCCTGTAGTGTTAGGTACCACCTTAAGTGGTAAATGTCTTATTTTCAAAAATTGGATAAACAGTAAAATTTTATTTGTAAATGACATAATTGATGATAAAGGAAAAATTAATCAAAATATGATTTTAAATAAACTATCTTGCCATGCTATTTGGTTTTCAAAATATTCTAAATTGATGAAAGCAATACCATAACAGTGGATACAAGAGCTATCAAAAGAAGAATCAATTAAACAAAAAGTTGCAACCAACTCCGAATTTAAATTTCTGACAAGATAGAGAAGGAAAAATGGTATCAATAAAAAAAAGTTTCCTCCAAAGACATTTACATCTCCCTTTTAAATAGATGTTATTAGAAAGCAATAGGATTTCAAAAATGGGAAAGAATGCTTAATTTAGATAACAATACAAGGAAAAGAGAATAAATGTTGTACTTTATCTTTAACTATATCCAAGATAATAAATTGGAAATGATAAGATGGAAATTTCTATATTATATTTTACCAGCCAAATAATTACTTTTCTCCTGGAAAATAACTAAAACTCCTTTATGTAATATATGTAATGTCATTGAAGATTTTGAACATTACTTTTTGACATGCAAATATCTGAAATTATTTTGGGATCAAACAAAACTAATACTAGATAAACTTAAAATAGGACATCATATAATATCGCTTGCATCACTAACCTTATCACTGAAGTGCTATATACTTACGTTAACGAGGCCGGGATAAGGTACCGGTACTTTATGTATCTCTAAAAAATGTAAATTTCAAATAAGATTACATGTCTTTAAAAAAAAGAAAAAAAGAAAAGTAATTCAGAGATTTCTTTCATTAAGATATGTTGTTACATATATGAGCAATTCGAACAAGTTGAGATATATAAACACCATACGATGATGATCATATAAATGTATGATAAGTCAAAGATGAAGTCTAATATCTGCTGTATTATTCATGATGGCTGCCTTAGTGAAAAAGGATGAACAAAAGATTCAATTCTTATACTTTGAAAATGGTTTCTAGTAGGTCAGATTTATGTCCTCCAACGGGCTATCATTTGGTATTCATCCTCCATATTCCTTAGTCATCATTTATTTTTTTAAATCTCCTGAAACCATTGTAAAATGTTAAGAAAATGATAGTTTTCTATTTTGAGTTGAGCCTTAAATGCAGATATGGAGCTGGTTTTAAGTATTGTAAAGTTACACATCCTTTATCCTGTTATGATGGTTGATCTGCCTATCACCTCATTACAGGTTAAGAAGGGTTTGTGGAAGTCGTGTCATCTTTTTCTGATAGGATTTCCAAAAAGAATTTTTGCAATTATGGGAATATTAAATGTTTACATATAACATATGTGGGAAATGTAGTATTCAGTTACTTGTTGATCAAAATGAAAATTTTAATCATCAGTACTCAATTGTCAAATGGGCAAAAGAAAGTTAGGGAAATGCAGTTCTCAATTATCAGATGGTCAAAAGTAAGTTAGAGAAATGCAGTATTCAAATATCAGATGTTCAAAAGTGAGCTAGGTAAATGTAAATATATTCCAGTATCAATTTGTCAAAAGATAAATTAAATTATCAATTGGCCAAAAGAAAGACTCAATCATCAGTTGGTCAAAAGAAAGTTAGGTAAAGGTGTTTAATTATCACTTGGTCAAAAGAAAGTTAGGGGGGAATATAATTATGGACCCCTACAGCTATAGAAGTTTAGTTATAGACTGAATAACCTTTCATCGCACTCTTTCTGCACGTTGCAATAATATCAACTCTTAGGCTAAGAGCATCTTAATATTTTCTTCAAAATTTGAACACCATCACTGAAGACTGAGCTAACAGGCAGGTCTCATCTCCTAGTTTCTCTATAGATTAACTATAAGTAGGTATGTGTCCTAAAAAAACTAATTACTGATTGTTAAAAAAAACAAAAACGTTTACAATGTAGGGTGTCCAAAGCTGCCTAACATCTTGTTATTGATGATTTGATTAAAATGTGTTTATCTTAAAATTTATAATTTTCCTAGAATGTGAAATACAATATCACTAAATCCAACTGTAAATACATTGTATGGAATATATCCCAATAAATCTTTTCATAAGAGGGTTTTTTCTGGGAAATTTCCCATTTAGGAAGTTTAAAATATAGAAAACGATGACTTTGCCTGAAGTTAAACTTTTTCTATCAATTTTAAAGGAAACTTGAGAAAATGCAAACAACAAATAATCGTGATAGATGAAAAAACCCAATTATAATGGCCATATGTTTTTGCTGGTTTTTTTTATGAAAGTAATAACATTATTTAACAACCTGCATCAAGATTTCATTATAAAAACATATCTTGTTTCATTTGTTATTGATTGTTGCTAAGAGAATCAAAGGAAGAAATCATTTCATAACATAGGAATAACCATTAGAGGTTTGATATTGCAGTCACATGTATTAACTCCTGTCTCAAGAGATACTATGTAATGTTTTCATTAATATATGCATCAATTAATATGTTTTGATTTTATAAACCGATGATATAACAATGACATTTATATACTTTTTATGTATGTTATGAAATACCATATTACATAAGTATGAACATGTGAATAAGGGTAAAAAAAAAATTAATAAAATCAGTTATGCAATAAGCCAAAAAAAAAGAAGCACTGTTAGAATTAGAAAGAGCTTGTTCTGGTGCAGAAGAACTTCCACAAACTCAGGCAAAATTATTAAATTTTTATACATATTTCTTAACCCTCTGACAATAATAATATAAAATGAGTTTTTATTGTCAAATTAATTGCTTGGGGTTGCTGTATTCCTTCTGGAACTTTTACATAGTTTACAAGTTAATGTTTGTGTTTAGGTTTGTTTAAAGGGAACGATTTCTAATAAGTCAATGGTATTTGGTTTGCAGTTGTATTAGCATTGGCACATCTCATTTCCATGGAGATTGTTTAGCCATGTACCTTGAGTCATGGTTCATCGACTTTTAATATTTGCATAACTTACATGTTAAAGTATTGCTATTTTTAATTTCAACATTTGCATTATCAAAATTACAAAAAGGTGAGACATATCTCTGTGATAACAGTTTATTTTAAATCCTGGATTTGACACTTGCCTTATAAGAATAACTAATGGCTAAAAAGAGCATTAAGGTAGCACAATACAAAGATTTTTTCACCCACAATCAGACAAATTTTAACGGATGTAATTTCTTTCATCCAGCTCTAAAATTTATAAATGAAGAACCAAAAGAAAGAAGAACAAAGATGGTGATAATTTCATTATTACATAATTATTACATAATTGATAATTATGTAATTAGTTGCTAGATTGTGATGTCCATTTTGAATGAAATTAAAGGGGGACTAGCCACGAGATATATGAAAATTTAAAATATGATATTTTTTTTGTTCAATCATTAATGAAAGTGAAATAGTGAAATAATAATTCGCTTTTAGCGGCCAATATGGTTCAATTTTGTCAAAATAAGCTAAGAAACATTGATGATGAATTATTCACTTGCAAGTGAATAATTCGACCTCTTTGAATCCATATGCATGTGAACTTCAAGTTAACCCCTAGCTAGAGATTAATAACGCATGCATTGTGCATGTTGAGGAAAAGAATGTCAACATTGAAAGTGAAACAAAGGTAAATCAGTTGTTTGACTGATTCGATCCACAAAACATCATTCTTATACAGGTAAAAACAATGATTAACATATATTTTTAATCTATAATATTTACTTAAACAGACCCAGAAAAATCAATTGCACGAGTCCACTTTCTATTTATATCTATATTTATGTTTATATCGCTTATATGACCATCGAGGTTTTCGGAGGTCAACTCGATAGGTAATTAGATGGCGTCTAGACTAAAATACTTTGGATAAATGTTTTACATTGTTATAAATCAAATACGAGAATTTGAGTCAAATCGGTTAACATGAATTTGACAGCTAGTGCCCCTTTAACCTTCAAACCGTGTCTCAGATTTTTCCTATTGTATTTCATTCTCTCATAAACCTTCAATTAATTTTTCAACCTTAATTCATAAGAAATCGCTAAATTTAATTGGGTGTTTTTGGAAATCTGAGACATGGTTTTGAAGATAACTGGTCAATGAACAACATGTGCTAAAATCATGCATATAGGGGCACCCATCTAGGAGCTAATTTCATTTAAACTACATTTTCAAAAAAAAAATTTGACAAAAATGTATGTGTCACAATTGAATAAATAAGGATTTTGAACCTCATTAACCTCAATATAATTCACAAATATACCATGTGGATACTTCAGAATTGGCCTTTAATCATAAATAAATTAGGTTTTGACCAGTAAGAAAGCATTCCATTTCAGCAATTCTAAATATACTGTGCATCAAAAATCAAATCTGGCAAGAGAAGTTACATCATTATTGACCTTGATGTAAGTCAGTTAGTTGCTTCTGATATGGTAAAAACTCAGCCCACCTGGATAAACATCAACTATTAATGATCTCAGAAGTTTAATTACACATTGCATTTATGCTTTATAGCTGATCACCTGGCCCAGTTAGTATGGATTTTTTTCATTTAGAACATAAAACAATATATTTTGTTTTTAACGTTTTCCTAAAAAGTAAGTTATGCATGTGTACATAAAATGATCAGTTGGTTAGTCTAGAGGATTCTTATGGGATTTCTAAAAATATAATTGTATACAATGAAAATATGGTGTTTCACACAAAGTAGAATTTTCTTATTTTTTGTAGTTTAAAAATAAAATATTTAATTTGTGTTTTCTTTTAAAAACATTCACCTCAAGAAAATCTGAAATAACCATTAGCATTAACATCAGCAACATTAAATATTGTGAAATTATATTTGTTTAATATTTGTACATTTATATTTTGATTCCCTCTATAGCTCCAGATAGGTTTTTTTTTCTCCTGGTAGCTCCAATATAGAAATGTACTTTTATTTGGAATTCATTATCATCTTTTATCTATAAACCCCTAATCCACCTCAACTGTTATTTCTATAGCTGGTCAGTGGTCATAAATAGATATAAGAAGATGTGGTATGAGTGCCAATGAGACAACTCTCCATCCAAGTCAAAATTTATAAAAGTAAACCATTATAGGTCACAGTACGGTCTTCAACACAGAGCCTTGGCTCACACCGAACAGTAAGCTATAAAGGGCCCCAAAAATTACTAGTGTAAAACCATTCAAACGGGAAAACCAACGGTCTAATCTATATAAAAAACGAGAAACACTTATGAACCACATCAACAAACGACAACTACTGAACATCAGATTCCTGACTTAGGACAGGTGCAAACAAATGCAGCGGGTTTAAATGTTTTAATGGTACCAAACCTTCACCCTTTTTCTGAAACAATAGTGTAACATCACAACATAGAAAGACACACTATAAAATATCAACTGAAATAGCTTAACTCAATCAAAGGACATATGAACACCATTGAACATACACTGAACAAATAAATTTGACCTATAATACAATGTAAATACAAAATAAATAAACTAAGAGAAGAATAATAAAAGTAACATGTTATATCGGTATGAAATGTTAAACAATTAAAGAAAAGCAATATGCTGGAACAAAAATATCAGCCATTTGCAATAACTTTAAACACAGGTAAATAAAAATAATTTTGTTGTTAGGTAAAGCTATTAAATGATTCTATTGATTAACCACAAAATACTGCCTACATGTTTTAATATTGGTGCATATGTTTATAAAACTAATTATCATCAAAACTCATTAACAGTACAAGATATGGAAACATATTTTTCTTCTGTAGTTTAGGAATATTAAGAAGTATACAAAAACAGCTGAAAATGAAATTTTAATAAAATTTAGTTGTTTTTGTATAGTGCTACTTATTGATCTATTATCTATTCGATGTCATTTTTATGTGTACTAAAATATTACAGAATATTATATTTACTGAGATAAATATGTAGTATTGAGTATTTTGGGGTCAATAAACATTGTGTCCTAGGTTAGGACTAGTTTAACCCCGCCACATTCTGTATGTGTCTGTCCCAAGTCAGGAGCCTGTAATTCAGTGGTTGTCGTTTGTTGCTGTATATCACATTTGTTTTTCATTCATTATATTATACATAAATCAGGCCGTTAGTTTTCTCATTTGAATTGTTTTACATTTGCCATTTCAGGGCCTTTTATAACTGACTATGCGGTATGGGTTTTGCTCATTATTGAAGGGCGTACAGTGTCCTATAGTTGTTAATTTCTATGTCATTTGGTCTCTTCTGGAGAGTTATCTCATTGGCAATCATACCACATCTTCTTAATTTTATATCGTTTCCACTTAATTCGAGTCATTTTGAGAACTTATATTTCTGAGTTATAGTTTGAATTCTTAATGAACATCCCCAATTTTTGCATTGCACCTCAACAATGTTTGCATACTTGCATTGCGCCAGGTGCCAATAGGAGTAGGTTTGATAATGCCACAATATGGTGTTGTAGCTTGTATTTCAAATAAGTATGTATTGGCCATTATCATAATGAATCAATGACTAAATAGAAACAGCCTTTTATCCAAAAGTTAGGTATTAGCGTTCTTTTCATGATGTCGCATCATAATAATTGATTTTTCCATGACATTCAATGAGAACTTGTTAATTTCTCATGTTTTTATACTTCTGTCATAGACTGGACATATTATGGTTTACCACAGTCGTCTGTTGGTCAACGCTTTGTAAGATAAATTAAATTTACTTTAACAATTCCAATGAAATTTTAACGCAACATAAGGATTGATGGAAGAAAGTTGTCTTTTGATTAAAAAATTTCAGTTACCGGACTGTAACCCCTAGATTTATGGCAATTTTTCACATATTGTGCACTAACTCCAGTATGCTGGGATTGATTTCCTCAAAACCTTAGGCTATTTTTGGTATTAATGAAAAGAAGCTCTCTTTAGAGTTTTTAAATTTTCTGGTTTATCATTCAAGAGTTACAGGACTTTGACTGTCAGATTAAAGTAAAATTAAGAAAGCATCATTATGAAAATTTTCCTATTTTTCATTGAAGAGTTATGGTACTTTGATTGTCAGATTTATAAAAGGCAATTTTTTTAATGTCATTCACTTGCACTAGTATGCATTTATCAATTTACTACAAACTTACACTGTTGTTTGTATTTGTGAATTTAGACTATATATTTTATTTTGAAAATTTTCTTTTTTGCCGTTTCAGAGTTATGGAACTTTTAACAGTCAATTTGACCCAATATTTATAGTCTAAAGATATCCTCATTTTTTTTTTTTACGGAGCCATTTTACTAACTTCTCATTAGATCCTTCTAAATATTTCTTTTTATTCTCGCAACAATTGTATTTGCACAATACGGGAATAAAATGCGCTTTTGTCGCAGCTGCTTATTAGTCCCCTACCGACGAAGTCGTAGGGGACTTAAGGTTTGCACTCTGTCCATCTGTCCATCCGTCAGTCCGTCTGTCCATCCGTCAGTCCGGCAACTCAGTTTTCCACACTTTTTTTCTTCGTTTTTGAAGATATTGATTTGATATTTGGTATATATTTTTATCATGACAAGTTATAGATCAAGTTCGAATTTTGTTCCAGTCTGATGATTTAGTCTAGAGTTATGGTTCATAAAAAAACTCCATAACTAATGTTAGAGTACTATGTTAAACCATATATCTGTACAAAGGGAGATAACTCAATTTTTAAAGGACATTCTTTGGTAAATTGTTTGAGGAATTTTGTGGCAGGTTAATATGTTATTTTGTATAAACTAATTTTCTGAATGCTACATGTCTATACCATATATATATATATTTTTTTTATTAAGTGAAATCCTTTAATTAGATAATAATCTATTTTTTTTTTAAGGTATATATTTCATTACATTACATTGTGTAGATAAAAGTTGTTGACATTTTATAGATAAGTTACAAATCTATATTAGTTTGTGAAAAATGAAAGAAAAAATATTTGGAACTATTAATTATATTTGATTGTAATTTGAAAATAGATACACATTGTATTACATCATATCTATATTAGAGAACTACTAATCATATCTTATGCTAGAGTATTATAGGTTTTCTACACTTTTTTATACGCCCGTTTACGGGAAGTATTATGGTATACCGTTGTCCGTCCGTCTGTCTGTCCATCATCAACATGACGGACAATAACTCAAAAACACTTTAAATAATATGCATGAAACTTTGGTGAATTGTTTATATCTATTGACGTGAGCTCCCTTTCGTTTTTTATAAATTTCAGATTTACCGTTTCTGAGTTTGGGGTTTTATTCATTAAAAAAGGGGGGATTTTCCAGTTTTCCAACAATAACTCAAGAATGCTTTCACCAACTTTCAAGAAATTTTGGTGAATTGTTTATATTTAAAGACATGACCTCCCTTTCGATTTTTATAAATTTTAGATTTTACGTTTATGAGTTACAGGGTTTTATTCATTAAAAAAGGGGGGATTTTCCAGTTTTTGGACAATAACTCAAAAATGCTTTAAGCAGTTCGCATGAAAATTTGGTGAATTATTTATAGCTATTGATGTAATCTCCCTATTGATTTTCATAAATTTCAAATATGACATTGAGAAGAAATTGAACTTTATTTGTTTATAGTCTGAAAACAGATTTACTAAGTATTCCACAATAGCACAGTGTATTGCACAACAGCAAGAAATCTTTAATTGAATATAAATTCAATTCATATAACCAATTTCAAGTTCTTTGACTACATTTATTCAGAAACCTATAATATGTCAAATATTTAATTACAATCCAAATTCAGACCTGTATCAAGCTTGAATATTGTGTCCATTTTTGCCCCAACTGTTCAGGGTTGGACCTCTGCGGGCGTATACAGCTGCGCTCAGCGAAGCAGTTTATTTCATCATGCTTGAAGATATTGATTGACAATTGGTATATAGTTTTATCATGACAAGTTACAGATCAAGTTCAAATTTTTGTTTCAGTCTGATAATTTTGTGCAGAGTTATGGTCCTTGGACTTGAAAAAAATCACTCATATATTCAGTTTTCCACACTGTTTTTAGTCATGCTTGAAGATATTGACTTGATATTTTCTTTTTGTTTACACCATGACAAGTTACAGAACAACTATGTGCTCTATGTTTGTCAGGCCTAAATGTAGCTAAAATCCAGATGATTTTGTCAGCTTTCGCCGCCATCTCTATTTTTTGACTTTTTTGGTTGTAAATGTCAATCCTTGTTAGAAAAGCTAGAAAAACACAGTTCTGTTTCACTTTCTTATGTGTCTATTCATCCACTTGATAATATTATTATTCTGACATTTTCTGACATTTCAAAAATAATTTGTTTTCTGTTTTAGGTACCAACATCAAAGTTTCATGAACTTAGATACAATGTGGCATTTGTTCTGAAAGAAATGGAGGACATTGAACAAAGAAATATTTTAAAAATTCAAGATTAACAAACCAGTGTATGCCATGATATACTGTTGTGTAATACTCAGGATCAAGAATGTCTATTGCAATTAACTGGAAACATTCATGTTTTTAATATTTTATAGATTTTAACCCTGTCAAACTGTTTTTTGACAGGTAAAGATGTCTATTTTAATGTGACCAAATTGACAAAAGCTTAAAGTGCACTAAAATTGAAAATATTTAATGATTACCCTATATATTGCTGAATGATCTTTAAAAAGTTTTGAAATTTGAAATTATTTTTAATCATTTAAAAGCAGAATTGAGACTTGGGAACATTCTAGTGAGAGTGTCAGAGGTTTCCACAGTTGTGATATGGTTAGGTTAAGAAGAACCGCTAATGGTAAGACGAGGGACTTCTGACATGTACACTTTTAATTACGTGTTAAAACATACGATTAGGTTAGTTTAAGGGGAACCACTAATGGTAAATCTATGATATTTGTAATGCAGTTATATTAGCATTGGCACATCTCAGTTCAATAGAGATTACTTATTCTTACTTCTCCAAAGATGGTTCAACTACTTTGAAAATTCTGCATTGCAATTATATCTGATTTGGTCAGTTTAAGCGGAACCACCTATGGTTTGTAAATGATATTTTGTATGCAGCTGCACATCGAATTTCTTTGCAGATTAGGTTGCCCTGCCACCTAAATTACATGTACTGTATTTTAGATGTTCGTCCTTCATTTTGACGATTGAAGAGATTGCCATACAGCGTTTCCATTTAAATTTCAACGTTTGCATTATACATTCGTAGAATCAAAATTACACATGGGTGAGACATATATATCTTTTGCAATATTGTAATAATCTTTATTCTTTCTTTTTTTGATCATGCTGTCATTATTTGAACCTTTATTGTATAAATGATTTTATTATTTGAACCTTCATCATGTATACATGATTTTGTGCACTAATATTCATAGAAACACTTCAGTGTAGACAATACTTAAGCAATAAATAATGAAATAATTTTTATTTATTTTTTTTACAAAGTTTCTCTTACTGTAATCCAAGGAATAGAACTGATCAAGGTATAAAACTTACTGTCAAGATTCTCCTTTGTAGGTTTTTGTGTATGTAAAAAGGGATTCTTTCAGAAAAGTAATTTTATACTGTGAAATTTATTGGGTTAGAATTAAAAGCATTTAAAAATTATTCAATGCCAAACTTACATTGATATGTCTTATATTTATATCATTTATGGGGTGTAATACCACCATTGATTTTCCCCTATTAGTCTTTGTTAAATTTACACTTTTCAAAAAATTGTGCAGAATTTATCTTTGTTTCAAATAAAGAAATACTTGGCATGAGTAAAGTTTTATCCTGTCCAGTACTAAAGACAAAATTTCACATAACATTCCATTGCATTTAAGAAAATAACCATCACTGGAAGTTAACCAATCAAATTTTCACCCCTCTTTTTCTTGTGTGCAAGCTTTAGTAACCATGTAACCTCAAGTTTCCAAAATATTCTATAGAAACACCAAATAAAAAAATAATGGTGCTTTGAAACACCCAAGATAATAGTTTATGACTCAGAAATCTTTTACTGCAATGAAATGTAGGATTAATTTCCTACAACCGTCAAATTCACTGGAATATTTTTTTCAACCCTTTTTCGTATGCAACCGGATGTGACTTACTATGATTTGGTGGTATTACACCTTGACATGTATTTTTCATAAATGGTGACAACGTTTCCTTAACAACAATGACGGACGATAAACTTATTATTATTAAAATTACTGTGGAATTTGTTTAAGAAATAGAGAACACTAATACTAAAAGAAAATCTGATATTGACATAATAATATTCAAGGACTATAGTTTTGAATGGTTAGGAAGCTTCTTAATAATGATGTTATTTCAGTGGCGGACAAACATTGTAGGATCATACCAGACAGAATGATATTTTTTTTTCCTTCTTTTTTTTAAGCATTTGTATAATATGTGATAAATAGATTATAACATGTCCTTTTCCATGTGGGCAAGATCTTAATAAGCTCAGATAAAAAAATTCTATGGAAATCATCTGTAACACAGAAAAAGGGGGTCAATGCTCTTAAGTGCCTTTTAATTCATATATTTAATTTTTGTCTCACCTTGATGGAGTCAAAAAGTGTGACAGATATGCTGTTTTTCAGCTTTGGTGGTTGCAGTGGCGGCGTCAGCAATGAATTAGTTTGTGATTAGGTCAGTTTATGGGGAACCACTAATGGTAGGTCGATGATATTTGGTATGCAGTTGTATAAGCATTGGCACATTTCACTTCGATGGAGATTATTTGGCCCTGCCCCCTTAGTCATGGTCTATTGATTTTGAAACTTTTGCTTAGTTTACATGTATTAGTTTGTGATTATGTCAGTTTATGGGGAACCAATAGTGGTAGGTCAATGATATTTGGTAAATTGATATGCACTTGTATAAGCATTGTTACATCTCATTTCCATGGATATTATTTGGCCCTGTCCCCCCTGTCATGGTCTATTGATTTTGAAACTTGTGCTTAGTTTACATGTATTAGTTTGTGTTTATGTCAGTTTATGGGGAACCAATAGTGGTAGGTCAATGATATTTGGTAAATTGATATGCACTTGTATAAGCATTGTTATATCTCATTTCCATGGAGATTGTTTGGCCCTGCCCCCTCAGTCATGGTCTGTTGACGTTGAAACTTTTGCTTAGTTTACATGTATTAGTTATTGTTTATGTCAGTTTATTGGGAACCATTAGTGGTAGGTCATTGATATTTGGTATGCACTTGTATTAGCATTGGCACATATGATTTCCATGGAGATTGTGAGGCCATGTACCTTCAGTCATGGTTCATTGACTTTGAATAGTTTGCATAACTTACATGTAAAAGGTATTGCTATGTTAATTTCAACATTTGCATTTTACTATCAAAATAACAAAAAGGCGAGACATTTCTCTACATTAACAGTTTATTTAATCTAAAATACATATTTACACGCTACCTTAATACACAAATGTTTAAATAACAATTCAGCTAAAAGATGTTTTGGACTCTTCGAAAACGAAATGCTATATTAATGAGAACATCATTAAAGGTATCTCTAAAGTAAAGTTAACCAGACTACAACTTTTGGATTACAGAGCTTAAATTTATGCAAAAAAGTTTTTGAATGTTAATGAACCTCTGGATATTGAAGGAGCACTCCCACTGGGAGTAAATTAAAAATACTTTTAGATTTGCATTGGCATAAATGCAAGTGTTATCCATAGGCAGATAAGCTAGATAGGTAATGAAAATCTAAAAAGCTCATAGTTCCATTGTTATTGATTTCAGAATCAAATGACAATAAAATTTCTCTATAAGTAACATGTATATGCTGGAACTATTATACAGGTATATGTAAGACAACAAAATGGTTATATAAAAAGAGAGATTTTGCCGTCTTAAAAGATCAACACATTGTACAAAAAAGAGTAAAATAACAAAAATACCAAACTCCAAGGAAACTTCAAAACGGAAAGACCTTTATCAAACGGCAAAATCAAAAGCTCAAACATATCAAACGAATGGAAAACCACTGTCATATTCCTGACTTGGTACTGGCATTTCCTTATGTAGAAAATGGTGTGGGTTAAACCTGGTTTTATAGCTAGCTAAACCTCTCACTTGTATGACAGTCACATAGAATTCCATTATAGTGACAACAATGTGTGAGCATATCAATGATCATAATTAATGTCAACACAGAAGTGCTGACTACTGGGATGGTGATACCCTCTGGGAGGAAACCTCCACCAGCGGTGCATCGACCCAGTGGTTGTCTGCAACCTACTGCAGAAAAGTCCAAACAACACTAAGTAGCTTTTCTTTGTTCAACCCCTTTTCCATATACATGCTAATTCTGTCTAAACTATCCAACTTCTTACAGTACATCACAAATATTTAAAAAGCACGAAGACTACAAGGTGATACTGAATTTTGCTTTAGCACTTCGAAGCGAATAAGTGCAAGATACCAGCTAACAAGTTCTGGCTTTTTCATATCAATTTGGTAATTTTGAATTTGAGATACAGGATACAACAGATAAAGTTAAGTCCGTCTCATATCTTGACTTACATCTAGAAATTGACATTGATGGTCGGTTGAAAACAGAACTTTACAACAAAAGAAATTATTTCAGCTTCCCAATTGTGAACTTCCCATTTATATGTAGCAACATTCCAGCAGCACCTGCATACGAAGTATATATCTCCCAGTTGATATAATACTACAGGGCTTGTATTTCCTATCATGATTTCCTTGATAGAGGGTTACTGCTCACAAGGAAGGAGGATTTTGAAAATAGATAACTCAGCCTTGATAATAACAAAAAAGATTGGTTTGTTCTGTGGTAGTTTGAAAATAAATAACCTGACCTACAATGTATCGAAAATAAATAACTCGGCAGGTCTTTTAAACCATTTTATAAATGCATGTTTTAAAGTATGAGATGGCACCAGATTCTACCAAAATTCGTCTTTTTTCATATGTTTTTGGTACGTATGCAATATATGCAGTTTTGAATTCAGAAGATTCACTTCCAGAGGATGATGATTATTTTGGATTAAATGGTACATAATGTATTTCATCTCATCGAATTATATTAAAAGCAGTCGGGTCCAGGATCAATCCAGTATATCTTATTATAATCCTTTGTAATAAATTCCCTTTTCTACAAAAATGTATGTACATGTATCTAGAGTTATATAGAATTGGTTTACTCAATGTATTATAATAATTTTTCTTTATGGAATACGTTTTTCAGCATTTATTTTTGTATTTTTAACGAAACTCACATGTGCTTGTAATTTAAATAGCGTGTGTATTCTAGAAAAGAATCACAGAGCTGAGTCTGTGTTCCTTATTATATAAAAGGTATTTCGGTTAAGGCGGTATGGACCTAGGCCTATCCTCATCGGGTATCCCTGGCAATATGGTTTCCTTTTTGTAATATTAAGATTTGTTAGAATTTGATTCTTACGTATGGGGATACTAAAGGTCATAATGTGTACATTTCAAATATCAAATTCCTGTTATCCAAAAATAAGTTGGATGGGGTTATTATCCAGTTTCTAGACATAACTGTCTTCAAAGACGAAAGATTTAAAAACAATCTAATTTTAGACATTAAACTATATAGAAAACCAACTGATAATTTTCAATATCTTGAACGAACATCAGCCCACCCTACGTCAGTATTCAAAGGCTTCATAACTGCAGAAATTATTCGCTTATTAGGTCTTGCAACAACTGAAAAGACCTCTATGAAGAAGTTCAACTTTTTAAGTCTAAACTTCTTAAAAGAGGACATTGCGAAAATGAGATCGACAATACATGTATTGTAACAATGACAAGAAAAAAGAAAAAAAACTAATCTTTAAAATATAATTATAAAAAATAAGAAAGCGGCTCCACCACTCGTTTATCCAACAAGACTTAATCCGGTATTTAAAGGAATCGGCAGAGCTATAAGCAAAAATTGGCACATTATCGAACAAAACAGAAAAGCAAAAATACTATTTCCAAAACCTCTGATTTTTGCATACAGAAGACAAAAACATCTAAAAGAGTATCTAACACATTCAAAAATAAAAAAGATATATTAAGATAAAATCAAACAAAAGATAAAATATCATGCATAAAGAAAGAAAGAGAGAAACGAATGTATAAACAGGTGTCGTATTCCCATACGTAAAAATCAAATTCGAAAAATTCTTAATATTACAAAAAGGAAAACATATGGCCTCCTAGGGATACCTGATAAGGATAGGCCTAGGTCCATACGACCTTAACCGAAACCTTTAGTATATAATAAGGAACACCGACTCTGCTCTGGATTCATTTCTAGAATACACACACTATTTAAATTACAAGAACGTATGAATTTCTTTAAAAGTACAAAAATAAATGCTGAAAATAGTATTCCATAACAAATAAAGAGCTGCGCCATGAGCGCATGATACGCCCGTCGCTTTTTCAAAGAATAAAGTACTATAACTCCTCAATGTCATATCAGAAATTTATAAAAACTAAACAGAAGGGAGGTTATTTTAATAGATATAAACCAGTCACCAACGTTTCATGAAAACTACTCAAAGCACTTTTGAGTTATTGTCAGAAAATTGGAAAATCACCCCTTTTTTATGAGTAAAATCCCATAAATCGGAAACTTAAAATCTCAAATTTATAAAAATCCAAAGGGAGCTTACGTCATTAGATATTAACAATTCACCAAAGTTTCATGAAAACTGCTCAAAGAATTTTTGAGTTATTGTCCGAAAACTGGAAAATCCCCCTTTTTTAATGAATAAAATCCCTTAACTCGGAAACGTAAAACCTAAAATTTATATAAATCGAAAGGGAGCTTACGTCAATAGATATAACAATTCACCAAAGTTTCATGAAAACTGCTCAAAGAATTTTCGAGTTATTGTCCGAAAACTGAAAAATTCCTCCTTTTTAATGAATTATAAAACCTCATAACTCAGAAACGTAAAATCTAAAGTTCATAAAAATCGAAAGGTAGCTCACATCAATAGATATAAACAATTCACCAAAGTTTTTTGCAAATTGGTGAAAGTGTTTTTTGAGTTATTGTCCGACATGTTGACGATGGACGGACGGACGGGCAATGGTATACCAAAATACGTCCTATAAACGGGTGTATAAAAATTATTATCAAACATTGAGTAAAACAATTCTAGATACATGTAAATAGCATTTATTACAAAGGATAATAATAAGATAATCTGGATTGGTCCTGGACCCGACTGATTTTTATATATAATTGTGAAAATAGATAATCAGTCCCTTGTTTTACTGAAAATGAAAAATCATGCTTCAACAGTGCTGAAAATAAATAATCTGTCCTTATAAGTTATAGTTCACTAAAATAAAAAAAAAAACATCCAAAACAAATCCTCCTGTTGTTACTTTTTCTATTTAGTATATTTGGCTGGAAGACTATTTCTCCACCCTTTGATAATTTTAACCTATATCGGATAATTTTTCGACCGATTAACCGGTTAATCAGTATATTTTAAGTAATTTTCGAAGATAATGTCCACAGTACCTTACGCATGCATGGGTATAGGATACAATGTGTAGAAGTCTATCGTGACATGCTTTCTTGTTGAATGTGTATTGGTCATGCCTGCATGTTACTGGTATGACCAGTATACACAAAATAATTTTGCGTTACCCAAGTTTTTAATCAGCATTTCGTTTAAAGTATGCATTATTGACATTTTCACATTACATCAACGTGACACAATATTATGTTCATGTGAAACAATTTTCAGCTTGATCCGCTTGCAACTTCAAAATATATTTATTTTCCACGCCTATCCCATGTAAATTATGTTTACGTTATATTTTGCCTAAAAGTGATAGACAAGACGTCTTTGTGCTAAATAACAATGTAAAATTGGAATGTTTTCATTGTTAATCAAGTAATCAATATACTGGACAATTGAATTTATTTACTACCTCGGTGATCATTTTAAAATCTAACATTGTTATTTTGATGATTTCAGTACACATTTACATCAAATCTTTTAAAAATGAAAAAAAAAATAGGTTCGATTAACCCCTTGAGCAACGTTTTTGGTATTCGACAAGCGGGCCTTCCGACGTTTAATTTGTTAACCGTTAAACGTTGTCAACACTTCTATTTAAATATTTTATTTGCACATATAAGGTGTAATTTGAGTCTTATCATACAATATAATAGTGTCATGTCATGAACAGCGTATTAAGTCATAAATGTAACTCGTACAAAGCACAACTTAATTTTCCATTGTTAACACAAATGTTTATCACATCTTGCTCAAGCATACTAAAACTGAGTAATAACCACTTACAAATAAAGCACACACCTTACATAAGGTACAACAATAAAGAACACACAATACAATGTACATAAAGAACAACAATGAAGCACACACACTACCTAAGGTACAAAAGTAAATGCACACACGATACAAAAGGTAAAGCAATAAAGGACACACAATACATAAGGGAGCTACCATTTGATTTTTAGGGGGGGCTAGGATGAACCCCCCCCCCCCTAAAAATCAAATGGTAGCTCCGTAAGGTACAACAATAAAGGACACACACTGCATAAGGTACAACAATAAAGGACATACAATACATAAGGTACAACAATAAAGGACACACAATACATATGTACAACAATAAAGGACACACAATACATAAGGTACAACAATAAAGGACACACAATACATAAGGTACAACAATAAAGGACACACAATACATAAGGTACAACAATAAAGGACACACAATACATAAGGTACATCAATAAAGGACACACAATACATAAGTTCAACAATACAAAGGACACACAATACATAAGGTACAACAATAAAGGACATACAATACATAAGGTACAACAATATAAAGGACACACAATACATAAAGTACAACAATAAAGGACACACAATACATAAGGTACAACAATAAAGGACACACAATACATAAAGTACAACAATAAAGGACACACAATACATAAGTTCAACAATATAAAGGACACACAATACATAAGGTACAACAATAAAGGACACACAATACATAAGGTACAACAATAAAGGACACACAATACATAAGGTACAACAATAAAGGACACACAATACATAGGGTACAACAATAAAGGACACACAATACATAAGGTACAACAATAAAGGACACACAATACATAAGGTACATCAATAAAGGACACACAATACATAAGGTACAACAATAAAGGACACACAATACATAAGTTCAACAATATAAAGGACACACAATACATAAGGTACAACAATAAAGGACACACAATACATAAGTTACAACAATTAAGGACACACAGTACATAAGGTACAACAATAAAGGACACACAATTCATAAGGTACAACAATAAAGGACACACAATACATAAGGTACAACAATAAAGGACACATAGTACATGAGATACAACAATAAAGGACACACAATATATAAGGTACAACAATAAAGGACACATAGTACATAAGGTACAACAGTAAAGGACTCACATTACATAATGTACAACAATATAGCATTCATAATACATAAGGTACAACAATATTGCATACATTATACATAATGTACAACAATATAGCATACATAATACATAATGTACAACAATATAGCATACATAATACAAAAGGTATAACAATATAGCATACATGATACATAACACAAACTTATCCACACTCGCATAATTTTAACTAACCAAGTTCAAGTGCAACAAACGTTAGGCAATGCCAGCATACTAGTCACACTTACTTTACCGTTCTTTGAGTTCTTGCAGTCGTTGGTTCAGCTGTGTGTCTTTTTGTTGGTCGTACTCCCAGGCTTGACACTGGATGATGGTCACTTTATTTTCTGCCTGCTCTTCCTTAATGTAGTTGAGTAGAGTGTAGACGTTTGGATGTGGTACTTGGACAATCGTCATGCTACTGTACTATTCCTCGATGTGATTAGTCGTCCTTGGTCCTTTGGTTTGGTAGTGATTTCATAGTTGCCTGTTTCAACCCAGTATGTGGTCACTTAGTCCGTAAACGGAGTGGTGTTGTCTGTTGATAGAAATATGAAGATGTGGTATGAGTGCCAATGAGACAACTCTAAATCCAATTTTCGGAATTTTCCAGGTCCTCCCATGCATGAACTCAGACGTTTTCTTTTTCAGCATGTGGTACAAGATGAAGAATTGATGCATTGTGTACAAGTTGATTAATGTCTGGTTTTCTTTTGTAGTTGTTGACGAGTCTTTTTGACTTCACTTTGCGTCAAATACAAAGTTCATCGGAAGATACCAAGACCGTGTTGATAAATATTCCGTAAACCTTCACAAATAATACATGATGGTCTTGAAGTAAATATTCTAGGTACTGACGTTGTTTATCATCTTAATTATGTGTTATAGTGTTCTTTTATTTGTCTTTGTAAATTATTAATTACTATTTAGTCCATTTTTGGTAATATCCTTTTGGCTTGGCTCGGTATTAATACATCTCGCCATTATGTTATTGTGCTATGGTCATTTTTTTTTGTATTCTTGTCTTTCATTTTTGCTCATGTGCTTTGTCTATATGCCATTTTGTTTTTCTTTGTTGACATATTTGTTTGTTTTTATAGTGATTAAGATTATAACAGAATGTTGACTGCTGTACCCCAATTTTTGACATTTTTACCTATTATAACGGTTTGTTTTGTTCACACATTGTTGTCAATATAATGGAATTGTATGCGACTGTCATACAAGTGAGAGGTTTAGCTAGCTATAAAACCAGGTTTAATCCACCATTTTCTACAGAAGGAAATGCCTGTACCAAGTCAGGAATATGACAGTTGTTTTCCATTCGTATGATGTGTTTGATGTGTTTGAGTTTTTGATTTTACCATTTGATAAGGGACTTTCCGTTTTGAGTTCTGTATTTTTGTTTTTGTTTACTTTTTACTAGTAGTGTATTGAGAGAAAAAAACAACCTTTAATAGTGATTCCTGAAATGGATGTAGCGGCAGCAGTCTAGACAGCAGCTTATGTTCGGTTCAGGCGAATCTGGTGTTTGGAGCAATCAGTCCTAAGCTTACATATTTATCACCATTATTGTCTTACTCTTATTTCACTTACAGTATTTATATAGCGCATTATCTACTTTACAAACCTGTTCGTGCATTTTTCATTGTTATTCAACGCAAAATAATTATCTAAGATACCTGGGCCGATCTAATTTCATAAAGGATCTCTTTTGTTTACTCATTGTACCTTGAACTTGTTAACTCGGTGTAGGTCTTTAAGTTGAGGCTCTATTTACTAAAAGTTAATCGGGCATTACTAATTAGAAACTCCCTCTTAGAATCAGGGGGTCCAATATAGGATCGGGAAAAAATGGTCAGCGAAATATCATAATGTACAATTTCAAAGAATTAAAGTGCCTTTAGTTGATTATCTCCGGTTAATAATCAGACGATATTGGTGGTTAATAGATAATCTTTCGATTTTGATCATGGTTCAACTTTATTCTTGTATTGCATACGTTTTGCCCCTAGCTAACGCTCCATCTTATTAAAGTGTCACTCTAAAATTGTTAACATTTGTTTCAGGTCGACCCATTTTGCATCTCGTCATGAATATTCATGACATGTTTGCCACTGGACGTTAATCAATTAATCAGCTTCGTTTAATGATGTATAAGCATTAGTTTTCAGTGGATAATTTTCTCAAACAGTATTCCAATTTTTATATATTTAGTTTTATATTTGATTTTTTAAGTGAGGGTTTCAGTAGATATGAAATTTTTGTATTTGCATTTACATGGAAAGTTTTACAGACTTCTATAATAGGGGATCCTACATATGAAAAATACGATGAATATTTTTGGTAAATGAAAATCAAAACGATCAATTCGGTTTTTATCTTAAATAAAAGGTTTATGATGGTAACTAAACATACAACTGAATATTACCTAGAAATCTCTAATATGTCAATGTCGAAGGATAAAAGGGCGACAGATAATGGCATTGATTTATAATATGGTGTTTGAAGATCAAGAATGGAATCATAAGGAATTTGGATGCTTCATGATTTTTTTTTTTAGAAATTGTTTCACCAATAGCAAGAAGATCAGCAAAAACAAATTTTAGCATTTCTTTCCTCATTTGTTTCTTTCTACTTAGTTTTTTTTAATATTAAATAACGTAGTCCACATTAGGGGTTTTATTGTATCCTATCCAGCCAAACTAGAGGGAGGTGAGTAGAACAGAAAAAAACTTCATTGGGTGGCAATAACTCATAAATGGAAGCGAACAACGATGGTAGTCTTGTCTATAGGTGACACAATTTGATGTTTCAAGTTTTTCTTTGTCTGGTATAGTTTTCATAAAGGCAAAAATAGATAAAAAGTGTTCTTAATGGAAACAATTTATATATGGATTCCACTTATTTTTGCCGTTTCATTTATTTGTAAATATTGTCTTACTGACCGTTTTTTGTTATTTTCAGTTTTTTTCACCTACACTTGTCTTTGCAAAAAGCGCAACAAATGTGTTAAAATCCGTCATGTGACTTATTTGAAGATTTAGCTGACCTTTGCTGCTGTTTAAATATTTTATATTAAAAAAATAATTTAACTTGTGTGTAGATCTTATTTCCCCCTAAAAGAGTTATTCAAATGGCTTTTTGACGTGAAGGTAGCGTGAAACTCTCACTACACGAGGCATTGTATATATGACATCTCCATTTCGACTGGACGTAGCTGCGTATTCATACATCCGCACAGCCAAACGGACGCACCCCTTTAGCAAGGGTTTACTGTCGGACGGGAGAAGTCCAGAGATGTCAATATTTCTATACCAAGTTAATCCTTTTGTTTTGAATAAAAGGAGATAAGGATATATATATATAAACAAGTCTAAATTGAAAACAACGTTCAAACCTATGATTGCGTTGGATAAAAACCGCAATTTTTATACGTGTTCATGCAAAACAAATTTCTTGTTAGAGGGGTCTAAATACAGCACAAACAATATATATATATATATCAATGAGACAGCAACCGAAGTTTAATGACAAATTAATATTGACATTAAAACACCTCCCCACACAAAGGGCTGTTCAAATCCCTTTCTGTTCGATGGTCTTTTAATATCAATATAACTAATCATTGAACTTTTACTATAACAAAATTACTCTAAGCGCTTAACATAAAAACAATCAATGCAGTAAAAAGAGGTGTTTAACACCAAAACCATCAATACAATAGGAATGAATTAAAATTTGAACACTTTATAAAAAAAAAGAGGAAACAGAACAAATAACAGGCATATATTAAAACGGAAAGAACAAAGATTAGAGTTACTGTCAGTTTAAGAAGTTAAATGTAATCACTGAAAGCGAGTCTAAAATAATGTGTTTTCAAATTTTCTTAAAAAGATCGATGGAGTGTTTATGTCTTAGATGGCTAGGAAGATTGTTCCAGAGGCTCGCAGTAGCTTTGTTGAAACGTATTTATACCCCACGCAACGAGTTGCGGAGGGTATAATGTTTTTGACCCGTCCGTCCGTCTGTCCGTCCGTCCGTCCGTCAGTCCGTCAGTCCGTCAGTCCTGTTTCTTGTCATCGCAACTCCTCTCAAACCACAAAACAGAATTTCACGAAACCTTTTTAGATAATAAGGACATACTATGTAGATGTGCATATCGACAGGAAATTACGGTTCAATTTTTTTTCTAGGAGTTACGCCCCTTTGAACTTATTTACTTTAATGTACTACTGCAACAGTTTGTCATCGCAACTCCTCTGATACCACACAACAGAATTTCATGAAACCTTTTTAGATAACAAGGACATACTATGTAGATGTGCATATCGACAGGAAATTACGGTTCAATTTTTTTCTAGGAGTTACGCCCCTTTGAACTTATTTGCTTCAATGTACTACTGCAACAGTTTGTCATCGCAACTCCTCTGATACCACACAACAGAATTTCATGAAACCTTTTTAGATAACAAGGACATACTATGTAGATGTGCATATCGACAGGAAATTACGGTTCAATTTTTTTTCTAGGAGTTACGCCCCTTTGAACTTATTTGCTTCAATGTACTACTGTAACAGTTAATCATCGCAACTCCTCTGATACCACACAACAGAATTTCATGAAACCTTTGTATATAATAAGGACATACTATGTAGATGTGCATATCGACAGGAAATTATGATTCAATTTTTTTTCTAGGAATTACGCCCCTTTGAACTTATTTGCTTCAATGTACTTCTGCAACAGTTTTTCATCGCAACTCCTCTGAAACCACACAACATAATTTCATGAGACTTTGTAGATAATAAGGACATACTATGTAGATGTGCATATTGACAGGAAATTATGATTCATTTTTTTTTTCTTATACAATTTTTTTTTCTTACACATATTTTATTTCTCCAATGACAATGTGGGGACGTGGGGTATGTGAGCGCGCTAACTTAGGTTCTTTAATTCTCCATAATTTTTGGTGCTTACACGTGGTTGTATTAGTCGCATTGCATTTTCCGATCTACGAGATCTTGATGGTTGATAGGCGTTAATAAGTTCCTCAAGATAGACAGGCGCAAGGCCATGTAGAATTTTGAAAGTATATAAAAGCAGTTTATATTGTATTCGGTACCGCACCGGGATCCAATGAAGTGACACAAGAACTGGTGTAATATGGTGTTTCTTGGTACGTGTAACGAGTCTAGCTACCGTATTCTGTACTCGCTGTAACTTATTTACTAAACTGACATTCACTTCATATAGCAGAGCGTTTCCGTAGTCTAGACGTGACGCGACAAACGAACAGACTAACGTATTACAGGCAGCCTCGGTGATATTTTTCCGAATTTGACCAATGTTTCGAATTTGGAAGTAGCAACCCCTCGTGACGGCATTCACTTGCTTTTCCCGGATGCTCAATGTCCTATCAAAATTAACACCAAGGTTTTTGACCACCGATGCATTACTAACGATTGTTCCTTCAAATGACAACTGACAATTCGAACATTCCTTCACACGAGTTTTTGGTGTAAATAATATCGGTTCCGATTTGTCTTGGTTCAGTTTCATAAAAATTGAGAATGGAAACTGGGAATGTGTCAAAAAGACAACAACCCGACCAAAGAGCAGAAAACAAGGCCCAATGGGTCTTCAACATAGCGAGAAAATCAAATCAGCATGTTTAAACACATCCATTTATTAATGTCAGCTAAACAAGTCTCTAGACGTGTAGATATGTTGTCCCAGTTATCGAGTGGTTTGAAAACAAGGTAGACTTGAGTGTCATCAGCATACCTATGATAGCTAATGTTGTGTCGCCGTGAAATATGTAGATTCAGAATTGTGTACACAGAAATAAGATCAGAAATAAAGCCCTATGTAAGGTGAAAACAATAACACAACTGTATAAAATCATTGTTTATTAAATTTGCTTGCATAAGAACCATGAAGTTAAAATTTATAACGATTACGTTTATCCTGTCAACCCCTTTTCTTCATTGCATCAAGGCTTCCGTTGCTTTACATCGAGCAGCAATTCAACCAATCGGGGAATGTTAAGTTGGGACATACCTCTATTTTTGGAAGCGTGATCTTTACATCGAGGCTTGCGTTGCTTTACACCGAGGCCACAGTAGTTCGACCAATCGGGGAATGTTTATTTGGGGCATGTGACCTATTGAACTGCAGGTTTTATAATATTTTAATCGAAATTGTAGAAAAATGAAATGTTGTTAGTACATACAAAACAGAAAATGATGAATACTTTTAGTAAAAGATAATTTGGATCCGGGTTCTGTGTATTCACATCATTTGTACAACTCTCCTTACTGATGCCATTTTTTGGAATTTCTGTGACCTAAATGGTTCGCGAAAATTAATATTTTATTATATATATAGTAAATATGAAATCAAACAGACCTAGAAAAATCCAATTGCTGATTTCGCTTTCTATTTATATCGATATTTATGTTTACATCGGGTTATATTCGGTGAACAGAATTTGACAGCTAATGCCCCTTTAAAGTTTGTTTTACGCATTTGTCTATCAGCTTTTCAGCGTTCACTTTTTGCTGCATGCAATTCATCGGTATACCACTGCGTGTTAGGTCTTTTGTTTGCAATGGAGCATGTTTATCAATGGTAGTTTGAACTTCAGAGTTATAAACTTTAACAAGTTTATCTTATCTGATGATTCCTCCGGATTACAAAGGACGGCAGAATTATTCAAGTCAGTGATGACATCTTTGACTACTATATCATGATATTTCCGAAATGTCACTGTTTTGCGCTGTTTTGGAGGTTTAGAGATCTTAAGTATTGAAGAAATTGCCAGATGATCGCCAGAGATGTGGGTCCTGAATTGATGGTGTATCATACAAAATAGAACTGCTTTTTTCTCGTTATGACTACATCCAAGTTATGACCATGTTCATGTGTTTTACCGGCGACATGTTGCGAGAGTCCATGTTCCTCGAGCGTTTCTAGAAATTTATGTGCATCGTTATCCGTCGGATCATCTAGATGAAAGTTTAGATCTCCTGTTATAACGAGTTCTTCTGAAACAACTACAGTACGATCAAGAAAACCGTGACCATTCCTACAAAGATGATTGAATTTCGGAATTTGTTCGCTGTCGATGGAGGTGGACGATATATCACACATAATCGAAAGTCATGATTTTTTATAGCAATTTTACACTCCATTAGTTCGAAATGGGTAGAATGACAATCGTTTTTAACGAATTTGACATCCAAATTTTTCTTGTAGACAATAACTAGACCGCCACCTCTTTGGTCTTTTCGTGATTCCTGATGTATATCGTGTCCGTTTGGAATGAGCTCAGAAGTCACGATTTTGTCAATTGTAAAACCAAGCCAAGTTTCTGAAAAAGCAAATAAATCCACATTATTTGACTGTATAAAATCGCAGAGTGAGACAGTTTTGTTCTTTAATGATCTACAGTTCAATGAAATTAACGATAAACACTTGTTACCGCCAATCTTCCGATTACTCATTAATTGAATTAAGATATGGAATGGTAATTGACTCTCGGTATGTGATCGATGAAATCACTGACACTTTCCGGTCATTTTTGTGTTCACGGAAATATACGAACAGACCGGTTGTTGTTGGATGTACTTACAGTACTACCTGTGACATTATCTTACTAATGGTGGCCATAAAAAATATGGTCACCATGATGGCCCTAAATGTCCATCATTGTACCTCCTGTTGCTTAATTAATACACAAGGTATTAATCAAAAACTAGTCAAGGATAAAGGGAAATCATGACTGCATTCAGGAAGTGTTAAAATTATATAACTTACAGGTAAAGTGTCTCAGGTAAAATATGTGTGTTTGTCAAATTTAATAACTGTGATTATGACAAGAAAATTCTAAAAT
The DNA here is from genome assembly GCF_021869535.1 of Mytilus californianus. Taxonomy (NCBI): domain Eukaryota; kingdom Metazoa; phylum Mollusca; class Bivalvia; order Mytilida; family Mytilidae; genus Mytilus; species Mytilus californianus. The sequence continues at coordinate 38,436,531 of NW_026262745.1, forward strand.
AAAAAGAAATAATAAAACTAGTTGAACATATAGCTTCCTAACTTTTTTTGTTTGTTTTGATATTATACCATGTAAATAATTCTCTCAATTTAAGTTATTTGTTACATGTATTTTTTGGCAAGTGAATAATAAATGAATATCATCTTCTAATATAATGAAACTTTCACATCGCCTGCCTTTTTCTATTGAAAATGTGTTTCTCAAATTAATTTTCTAAAATCAAAATTGTTTATACTTACTGCATTCAACAAAAAATGTTTAACAAATATTTAAGATTATCTTTAGGACTTATTCTAAATAAAAATTAAAATTTAAGCAATTCATTATTTCTCTATTGAATAAATACATGTATATATTCAAAATATTCATTACAGAAAAATGTGATATTTTTATTGTCATATAAACTTTTTACAATTTAATCAATATTCTGACAAAAAAAACCAAAAACAAACATTATAACATGTATAATGCAACGAAATAACAATTCTATAAGAAATCAAAACACTTGGAAAAAAGTTATTAGGTTTCTGCCCTCAGTTCTAATGACTTTTTTTTATAAAGGAGCCAATATTCTAAACATGTTCCATGTTATAGAGGTTTAGCATTTCTTTTACTTTTTGTTCTTGGTTAAAATTTCATTCATAAGATTCAAGATTTTATTCATAAACTGGTCAGAGACATTATTATGAGAAGGTAAACAATTTTCAAATTGATTATCTCCAAGTTGTTATGTTTATTTTACAAACAATTCTATCCTTTATAGGAATTTTTATCCACCATCTTCTATTTCTAAATTATGACCACTAATTCTTTACTTAGTGAAGCATTTAAGTTTACCTTTTTCATCATAAGTTTTTATTTTATTTTCAAGAATGTTTTTATTTTATTTTTTTTCTTAAATTTCATTTTAATCGAGGGCTTTAAAGAACAAAACGGGATTTAATTAATAGACTATACAAATTTCACAATCTGTATGGAAGTGTACTTTATTTTTTTCTGGAGACAAATTTTGCCTGTTAACTGACAAAATTAGCCAAACTGAAGATAACATACTTGATAAGTTTACAATTGTTTCATATGTCTCTGGTTTCAAAAAGCAAGACATTTTTTTCTTTAAATACAATTTCTTTTCATAAGATTTACTTTATTCAGAGATAAGAACATTTTTCATTATGATAAGCATTTATCAAAATTTGATAATAACTAGGTAGCCATTTGGAAAATTTAAGTCTCTTTAGTGGTTCTTCATGCACAACTCGGTTTTGAGATTTGAAAAATATAAAAGATAAACAAAAATAGTTTATTCCTATACCATATAATGATATTTGTAGTTTTCCTGAATAATAATCATGATATTAGATTATACAACTTTGTTAACAAAATTTATTGTAAAAGGATTGATATTCATAATATTGATAATTTTAATTTGTTAAGAAACAGGCTTGTTAAATTACTTGCTTCATGGTTCCTTTAAACATATCATTTTCATGATTATAAGTTACAAATTCATAATTCATATTATAATCCAAACAAACAATAGAATTCCATGCACATCATGTACATGCAATAACTTTTTTTTACTGAAAAATTAATTATTTAAAGTATTCTCTGTTTTGTTTTCAAATGCTAGTCAATAACTTATCATGCTTATCTTTGAATTTTTGTCATTTTTACTCAAGATTCTTTCCATGAAGAAATTAAAAGATTAAGAAGCAAAAAAACAAATAAAAAAGAAAAAATAACATAAAAAAGAAAAACATTAGAAAAAAAAGAAAAAATGTAAATTTGACAGAAAAATCAACAAATGATATGAATTAAGGTGGTACCCAACACCTTGAATAATATTAATTTGGCTCGTTTAATTTTCATAAAATTTTGACAAAATGTTTACTTTGACCCTTTGACAAAAATATAAAAATTTCAAAAAATTTGAACCAACCACTTTATCAGAAAAATTTCATTGGTTATATAGCAGTTTGACAAACACTAATTTTGATCATTGAGAAGCTTAATATTTCCTTAACAATACAACGTGATTAAAACGTTTAGCTGATTTTTACAGAGTTATCTCCCTTCAGTGTTAGGTACCACCTTAAGTTCAATTAACAAAGACTAAAGCAACATTATATTCTACATTTTCAGGAAAAGGTGAAATGTCAATTTGAGTAAAAACCTGAGATACCTGTACAGGTAAATTTTAATGAAACATACAAGCTGAAAACTTCAATGCTGATTGATTTCAACAGGTAACATAATTAGATAAAACATCTAGCAATGTTTTATGACCCCAATAAATGGCCAACATCTCAAGATTGAATACCCCAATAAATGGCCACCATTCGATGGTGACCATACAAGAGGGTGGACATAACTAAGAGGAAATCACAGGTTGTACTGTACGAAGTAACCCGAATAATTTACCCGTTATATTCCGCTCTACGATGGCCACATTAATCTTGCTGACTGGAATTATTCTAACAACATTACAATTTGCATGTAGTCACTCGTTCAATGTTGATTTTATTCTATTTTTCCTATTTATGTCTTTTTTCTATCTTGATAATTTAAGCCGACAGTTATCACATAGGAAATAGAGGAAATAAGGTGGATAATTTTCAATTTCAATATTTAAAGATAGTTTAATGTCCCTTGTGTACTTTGATTTTTCACGATAAAGGCAAATCATGTGAGGTTCCTTTTTTCTAATTTTCCACATAAACGACGTCGACAGTTTAATTTAGAATCCATCTCTGAAAGTTGAGAAAATAAATGTTTTGACCTCCTTTTTTTAAATAACAATAAACAAAGTCGTTTGTGTTTTCTTTTCAATTAAAATATTCACAATTTTTTAAATATTTTTACTCTTTAATTTTTACAATAACTAATTCATAAAAAAATTTAAATAACCCAATAAAATACATTTGCGGTAACGTAGAAAGATAGCGTCATACTCATTTTGTTTAGTTTTTTTTTTCTTTTTGTTGTAACGTGTTAATTAATATTCAATTGTTATCAAACACTTTTTTGAAAATAGATATAAATTTTACGACTTTATTATCCTCATTTCAATTTTCCAATTTCTTTAAAGTAATCAATGACATTTATTACAAATATATAAAGCTAAAATACTTTTAAGTAAATATCTTTTTATAAATCTCGATAAACTTGGTACATTTCAACAGTAAAATATTTTATGTCTACATTATTTTGTTAAACATCATGTGAAACCTGATCGCTTCATCGTCATTACCTGTTTTACTCGAGCTCCGTTTTCAATCGGAAAATACTTTTAGATCAGTTTAAAACAAACAGTAAAAACCAAAAATACGCAAAAATAAAACAATTTTCCATGTTAAACTGTTGTAGTTTAAACAATTCTCGTCCGTTTTTCACGTTTTTTACACCATTCGATTTCTTTCTAAAGGGAGAAGTTTTATATGATACAGCGCCACCTTGTTATCAATAAACTACGGATTTCCCACAGGTGCGCTATAATTACCGTACTCGATAAAATCACGTGACTGATAAGAAATTCCAGACGCCATTTACAACCGCGGTATCACAGATAGTAACCAAAGGGGTCTTGTCGCTGAGACAATAATTGGATAAATCCTATGACTTTAGTACAGGGCTCTGCAGGTCATTAATACATGCTAATTAATCGTTGTTATTTCTTTTCATTTTACTTCCATGCTCAGAACGTTTAAGCTTTATTTTTTTATCCCCAAGCATAGTTTATATACCTTAGCCGTATTTGATTAAACTTTTCGGAATTTTCGGTTTTAATGCTCTTCAACTTCATATTTGATTTAACCTTCAATCTGATTCGAGCGACTGATGAGTCTTATGCAGACGAAACGCACGTCTGGCGTTAAAAGTCATCAACCTTGCATCTTTAATGAGTTCTCATCCAAAATGAAAGATTTTAGCTGTTCTTTCTGACCCATACAGACACATATTACATCTAATTAGTTCAAATTGATTTTTACCAAGTCTCATTTTGTAAGAAATTTAATAATATTGGACATTTCCTGTATATCAGCCCACTCCCCTGTCAAAATAACCCATCAAAACAAAATTTTGAAGCCACTTGATGCATTTCGTGATAAAATGGATGAAGGCTTTGTGAAAGTATATTAAAATCAAATTTTCACAAAGTGTTGCAAAATGCCGAAATATCAGGGTTGGTTTATTAATAGTGTCTTCGTCCACAACATGCTTATAACGAACTGATAAAATGTCTGAAGATTTACCAGTTTAAAGATTTTAAAAAAATTGAGTTAACCTCTTCAATTTGTTTTTCTCATTGAGATAATTTTCCGGGATAATATCATTGTGTACTTTGATCCAGCCTGAAGCGCTCAAGACCAAAAGGTGCTTTCGTCATAAACTGGTGTCCTACATTTTTCAAAAATAAATTGCCCAGACTTTCTATATATCTTCTCCTTCATATTTCTATTTCACAACACATAAAATTGAGAATGGAAATGGGGAATGTGTCAAAGAGACTACAACCCGACCAAAGAGCAGAAAACAGCCGAAGGCCACCAATGGGTCTTTAATACAGCGAGAAACTCCCCCAGCTGGCCCCTAAACAAAAATGTGTACTAGTTCAGTGAAAATGGACGTCATACTAAACTCCAAAACATATATAAAATAAAATTTAAAAACATACAAGCCTAACAAGACTAACAAAGACCAGAGGCTCCTAACTTGGGACAGGCGCAAAAATGCGGCGGGGTTAAACATGTTTTGTGAGATCTCAACCCTAGCACATTTACAGGATATTTGTATCTTAAACATTTTTTTATGATATATCATTCTTTATTAAAAAAAACTCTACATTTAGCTAAACCATTCGGAATTTTGGGTTCTCAATGCTCTTCAACTTCCTACTTTATTTGGCCTTTTTAACTTATTTTAATCGAGTCTTTTGAAGACGAAACGCGCGTCTGGTGTGCAAAATTTTAATCTTGGTATCTATAATAAGTTTATTTGTTGGTTGGTTAAATCACTGAAGAGACATTTATTGTCGAAATGCACATCTGGTGCAGAAAGATTGGTACCGTTAATGTTATTACAGTAAGTATCCCGGTACCTTATGCAAGCCTCGCCATAAATAAGTGGCGACAGCAGTTGACCGATGTTCAAATCTCATAAATCCGTTAGGAAGATACAAATCAAAGTAAAAAACAAAAAATGAGGGGGGCAGAGTCGGTAAATCAGGGATGGGCAAGATTACTGACAAATGTAATCGATTACTTGGGGGGAGTGAGTGCTTATAAAGTTCTTGCAATGACATCGCATTGCATCAATCACACCTTTATTTTTTCCATTTTTTTGCTGTCATACATATATGGATTACAATTAATGATCTGGGGCAATAAGTAAAGTCAGTAAATTATTTAATACAGTGACATATGTAAATCAACATAAATATATATATATATATATATATGTACAAAATATAATCCGACATACAAAATACACCCGGCCCAATGGACCAATAATTCACCTTTGGCTTTCAGTTCAATATAAATGTTTCAATATCACGTGTTAATTGTCAATTTAAATTCGAGAGAAAGATAATCATAATTTAAGAATTAGAGTTTGTAAAAGTTCATATGGTTCTTCTAAAGTTTATGAAATAACTAGAGTGAACATGCAGTTTGTTTTCTACAGAAAAGTGACGCTGCTAAGTATTTAGCTATTTTCCTTGGATGGTTCACCATTAGAAATGTTAATTTTCCCTGGTTATCTAGCAGCATATAGCCAGGCAGCACTAATATCTCACTAAAAACAGTTTTGTCTGATATCATTATAAAATCTACAGTTTATAAGAAATAAGTTTATTGAAATCTTCAATTTAATACACAAAATTTCGAATCATTGAGGAAGTCTATATAAATTCGTGACCTTGCTGATAATAATGCTTTTATCGATTGTATTTCTCATTGGAACACAGTCTATATTGTTCAATGTATCTGGTAATGATCCAATTCTCGAATGAAAATCCCCTGTAAGCAATATTGCATCACATTCATCATTTAAATATATCTGGGCTAACAAGTGAGCAAAAAAACTCGGAGCATCACGGCCTCTAGATGAATTTTCAGGAGGAAGGTAACATGCAAACACTAAAAAGTTGGAATCATTCATTCTATTCTCAAATTTAAGACCTAAAATGCCGTCGAATGATCTGTCAATAATTGATGCATTATAATGTTCAAGAATCCATTGTTTAACTAAAATCCCATACTCCGCTTGGTGGCTTTGGAGCAATTTGTGTATTTAAACTCTGTTATAGCCAAACCAAGAAAACCCAGGTACATTAATTACATCGTTAGCTAAATGCGTCTAGAAATTGACTATGGGGGTCGGTTGAAAACAAAACTTTACGACAAAAGAGATGATTTCAGCTTCCCAATTGTGGATTTTCATTTTTAAACCAAGAGTTCCAAATGGTGAAGTTGAAATCATCACTTTGTAAATTTTATGGACGCCATCACGAGTTGGTTGACCGTTATGGAATATCCGTTTCACAGATGACATCGGATATGTTCCTTATGTCGTAACTATAATCCCGTTCCCTTTTCACGAATGTGACCTACCGAATTAGACTATTTACCCCTATTTGTGACATTTTTACCTATTGTTTTTGTTTATTTTGTTCCCACATCGTTGTCAATATGATGGAATTTGATGCGAATGTCATACAAGTGAGAGGTTTAGCTAGCTTTAAAACCAGGTTCAATCCACCATTTTCTACATGCCTGTACCAATTCAGGAATATGACAGTTGTTATCCATTCGTTCGATGTGTTTGAGCTTTTGATTTTGCCATTTGATTAGGGACTTTCCTTTTGAATTTTCCTCGGAGTTCAGTATTTTTGTGATTTTACTTTTTTCGCAAACACAAATAATATCACAATTAATCGAATTTAAGATGCCTTTTCTCAATTCACAATTATCTCTCGTCCATCCACATATTATGTTTATTGTTCCCAATTTTATTGATTCGTTAGACCGGGTTGAACCCTAATCAACATTCTCATTACGACCTTGCTGTTGATTGGGACCTCTCTGATTCCGCGGTTTGATACGACCGCTAGCATCAACACGTAACAAACCGCCTTCGGGTAGCTTGCAAAGAACTGCTCGGACATTAATTTCTATTAAACGTTCAATGCATGATTTGCTGCTTCTAATATAGACGTTTTTGTATTGTTCCATACCCTTTAGATTACGTTTGTTTCTACGTACCCGAATTTTTTCACTAGAGTTCCAAAAGCTTATTCGAATGATTCTGAGAGGGTTTTTGTCTCGCCTTTACGGAGTCAAAAAGCGAGACATAGGTATGCTGTTTCCGGCGGCGGCGGCGGCGTCAAAAATGTATTAGTTTGTGATTAGGTCTAGTTTATGGTGAACCACTAGTGGTAGGTCAATGATATTTGGTATGCAGTTGTATTAGCATTGGCACATCTCATTGCCATGGAGATAATTTGGCCTTGCCCCCTCAGTCATGGTCTATTGACTTTTAAACTTTTGCTAAGTTTACATGTTTTAGTTTGTGGTTAGGTCAGTTTATGGGGGAACCACTGGTGGTAGGTCAATGATATTTAATATGCAGTTGTATAAGCATTGACATATTTCATTTCCATGGAGATTATTTGGCGCCTCCCCCTCAGTCATGGTCTATTGACTTTGAAACTTTTGCTTAGTTTACATGTATTAGTTTGTCATTTGGTCAGTTTATGGGGGAACCACAAGTTGTAGGTCAATGATATTTGGTATGCAGTTGTATAAGCATTGGCATATTTCATTTCCATAGAGAGTATTTAGCTCCACCCCCTCAGTCAGGGTCTATTGACTTTGAACTTTTTGCTTAGTTTACATGTATTAGTTTGTGATTAGATCAGTTTAAGATGAATCGCTAGTGTTAAATCAATGATATTTGGTATGCAAATTTATTGGCATTTGCAAGTCTCGTTTCCATGGAGATTATATAGCCCCACTCCCCTCATCATGGCTCATTGACTTTGAAACTTTTACATTGTTTACAAGTTAATGTTTGTGTTTAGGTTTGTTTAATGGGAACGACTTATGATAAGTCAATGGTATATGGTATGCAGTTGTATTAGCATTGGCACATCTCATTTCCATGGAGGTTGTTTAGCCAAGTACCTTTAGTCATGCTTCATTGACATTGAATATTTGCATAACTTACATGTTAAAGTATTACTTTTTTAATTTCAACATTTGCATTATCAAAATTAAAAAAAGGCGAGACATATCTCTGTGTTAACAGTTTATCTAGTAGACTACTTTTGACAGAAAGCGATTAACATTTGTAATGTGCATATGTTAATATACATCTTCACTTAAGGCTTGCATTACATCGTTTACTTTCAGCAATAAATCTTCCCCTTTAGTTTGCGGTATTCCACTAACCGTTACTGAAAACTCTGGATTATTGTCTTGTGTGTTTTTAGCTGAACCGTTACCGTTTATGTTGAAATCACTTCGTTGTTGATCGAGGTCGTCAATGCGTATCTGCATAGATTGAATAGATGTCAAAACTTGATCCGTACAATATAATGTAAATATCTCATTTAACATGTTTAATTAGACATAATTAAAATCAAAACATAGTCTGCATCTTATTGATTAGAGGTCTTTGATCATCTGACTAGCAAAGACGAGAAATTTGTTGAGAATTTTGTATTCTCTTTTCCAAAAAGATTAAAAAGGGACAGGATTGAAATCTCAAAAACACTAGTTTAATCCAGCAACATTTGCATGTGTCTGTCTTAAATCAGGATTGTCGTCATTAGTTTTCTATTGTTATATATTTAGTTTTTCTCTGGACGATTTGGAGAATGCCATATTGTATAGATACCTTACTATCTTTGAAGATTATATGTTGTCCTTTGGTTATTTGTGTTAATAGGTAACTGTCTTATGCCCCATATATCCCTTTTTTCATAAAGGATATTTTAACCAATCATTATTTCAGTGTGTTCAGTTCCTAGGAATATGCATACAGCAGCGGATACTTTTCTACAAGGGAAACATTGTAATTGTTTGAGCATGTTCCTTTGCAGCTTCTTAGACTCTAACAATTATTTTGTAGATATAGGAAGATGTGGTATGAGTGCCAATGAGACAACTCTCCATCCAAGTTACAATTTATAAAAGTAAACCATTATAGGTCAAGGTACGGCCTTCAACACGGAGCATTGGCTCACACCGAACAGCAAGCTATAAAGGGCCCCAAAAAATTACTAGTGTAAAACCATTCAAACGGAAAAACCAACGGTCTAATCTATATAAAAACGAGAAACGAGAAACACGTATGAACTACATAAACAGACGACAACTACTGTAATCAAATTCCTGACTTAGGACAGGTGCAAACATTTGCAGCGGGATTAAACGTTTTAATGGTACCAAACCTTCTCCCTTTTCTGAAACAATAGTATAACATCACAACATGGAAAAACACACTATAAAATATCAATTGGAAGGCTTAACTCAATCAAAAAACGTAAGTTAACACACAATGAACTAATAAATTTGACCTGTGACACCTGAATGCAAATACAGTTAATAAAAAATTACAAGGGATAAATAATTAAAGTCAAAAGTAAATAAACAGGTTTAAACAAAGTTAAAGTATGATATCAATGTGAAATGTCAAACAATTTTTAGAAAATCATCACTTTTGAAGAAACCTGCGTCATATTATACACAGGTAAATTTATATCTCTAAGCCACATAAACATTTTGGAATAACATAGATGTTTCTTTTTTGAAGTAATAATGGAAACATTCAATATGGCGTGTAGACCAGAACCCAAACAGGCATAACTAGTTAGTCGAATAATGTTAAGTCTCTCCTACAAATTTACCTACTCATTTGTAGTTATAACGATGCCAAGATATCTTCGGTTTTAGGTATCTCTGATTTTAACCAGGTCTCTTGAGTATGAAATTATGTTATATTAATCAATGCCTGTATGTCTTTCAATTCCCCAATCAGAACGATATCATCATTATGTTAGCTGAAACATATTACCTCTTTTAGTATGAAATTTAGTTACACTGAACATTGTCTGCATGTCTTTCTATTCCCATATCAGAACACTGTTTCAAATGGGTGTTTCAACCTTTAGCTACAAGCTCCAAACATTTGAGGTAAACAATATAATACAACATAGTTGCAGCTACACGACGTAAGATTTCTAGATGTCGCGGGGTCTTCTGTGTAAAGCCAAGTTGTAATGGTTCAATGATTGAAATAGATCTGTTCCAAGTTTGTTCTTAACGGAATCATAACTTTTAGAAAATAAACCACCAGAAATTTCTGTTATTCCATTTAGGTTATTATACTTCTTCGCTGTAAAAAAAAGTCCAGAAATGCGCTTTGGACGCACGAAATTATAATGTATTATTTTCGTTTTGTAACACTTGGTCGATATCGCAGCTGGTGGACTGCTAGTCCCCGAGGGTATCTTCAGCTAATAGGTCAGTGCGTAGTGACTGACATGATTTATGACAAACTTTTCTGAAATTTTCTTTTGATAAATTAAGAAATTATCAAGAAACAACTGAGGTCCCCACTCTCTCAGACAAAGTTAACCTTAGATGAATTTGGTTATAATTTTTGTGTCACTTTTTTTCATAAAGCTCCTTATGTTTTATGTATTAATACATCCTTGGCCTTCAAATGTATTTGTTTCTTTTTATAGCACCGCTCGATACCACTGCTGTTAAACTCTTAGTTCCAGAGTGTACCATCAGCTCAATAGTTGGTCCTTAAGTACAGACATGATTTATAACCAACTTTTCTTGAATTGTCCGTCAATGAATTTATAAATTATGAATAAAATAAGGCTCCATCTTCCTCAAGGAAATTGACCTTTGATTTATTTGACTATTATTTACATGTCCATTTTGGCTAATAATTCTTCACATCCCTGGCTTTCAAAGATTTGGCTTTGAGCGTTCTCGATGAAGATAAATCCAGAAAAGCGCTTCGGACGATTTTATAAAATGCTACATTAGTTTAATTTCCATGCATAATTTTATCCGTTTTCTTCGTCTATATAGATGTTGAAATAACATTTTGATATTTGTGATACAACCAATGAGGAGAAATTTGGTTTATGATATTATAACACCCGATATCGAGGGATGCACAGAACTAAACCGTTATGGTATACTATTATTTACATGACTTTAATGTCAACTTTTCCCCGGATTACTATTTTGTAATTTTGCTAGCTTGGAGTGTTTTAGAGCAAAGGCATTTTCGTTATCAACTGGTGTCCTATGTTTTGAAGATCAATTTTCGAGGCTTTCAGGACATCTTCTATTTGTTACCGGTAATATGTAGGACAATTTTATCTGTTAAATACATATACGATCTTTGATGTTTTGTAAGCTTGTGGAAGTTGTAGCTGTGTTTTTTCTGATGTATTCATCATTTCTCCTGTAGAACATTTTGATGCATTTGCCTGTCTCTGGAGCTTGTTACGATATATTTTGTTGCATGCCAATCTAGTCTATGCTAGCATTCAGGTGGCGGTTTTCTTTGTCAATCTAGATCTGGCATACTGATTTCTATAGAGGCACGACTGATCTTTTTATTCTGTATTTTCTTTCCTACCTGTTTTCAGTTGACAGATTTGTTTGATATTGAACTTGTGTCTGCTTCGTGCTTAAGAGCTATTATTGTGATTTTGTTTCCGTGTGTTTCTGTGTATATTTTCTTTAAATTCTTAAATTAGTGTGGCTGATTTATACATGCTTTGCCATCTCTGCATTGTATATGTCGTTATTAAAACGTTCTGTTATATAATTGTTTTGCAATTGTGTCAGACTTTATTGAAAATTTTAACATTTGTTATTTGGATACAGAAAATAAAGGTACCATATTCCGGCCTCGTTTAACATTAGGAGTGTATAATTAAATAGAACTATAGTTAGTACTTGTTAGTAATTTTAATTCTGAAATATACATTACTATATTATTATGGATCTATTATTTCCATAGTATTGTGCAATAAAGAGAGACCTATATATTAGCGAAAGAGGACAAAACGAGGTAATAAAAAAATAAAACATAAATGAATAACAAAAGCAAAAGCAAAATCAAAAAATAAGAAACACAAACATTTGGATATTTGCAACAGTTCATATTATATTAACAGGTACAATGTGTCTTAAAATTTAGCATTTTATACACTTGGCAATGATGGTTTGCTGTTGTAAATATTCATTCAAAAACAAACAATTATTTAAAACAGACATGTGGTTATAAGCACAAAACAATAACACCAAAATAATATATAACAATATAGTTTATATAACATATATGGTGGTGTGGATAAGGCTAAACTATTTGTACTAAAATGCCACCGTAATGTTTAGGATTGTCAAGGATACGTAAACACTTTTCAAAAAAGTAAAAGCTAATGAATAAACTCATAGATTTAGGCTTAAAATTTTGTACGCCAGACGCGCTTTTCGTCTACAGAAGATTCTAAGTAACGGTCGAATACAAAAGCTTAAAGGTCAAATAATGTATGAAGTTGAAGAGCATCGAGGACCCAAAATACCAAAAGGTTTTGACAAATACAACTAGGGTTATCTATTCCTGGCGTAGAAAATTCTTAGTATTTCGAAATATTCAGTTTTGTAAACAGTTAATTCATAAATATGACCATATTAATGATAATTTGAACTTCAATTAAAAACAACATCTCAATTATTTCAGGTTATAGAAACTACCAACATAGATCTTTTGTGTCAATACCTTTCTACAAGTGTTTTGCAGTTGTTATTTCAATCTCTTTGCTTGAAAACTGCCTGTTGACTAGTACGAGATGTTTATGTATGCATTTTCTCCCCAACACTAAAACTATTAATGAAAGAGATTTGCATTGCATATGTCACTGCTCCATCCTCTTTTCTAGTTGAGTAGTAAAAGTTCCATTGAAACTATTAACTTTGCACAACATGTTATCACAAACGAAAAGTCATTCAATTCATCCAGATGCTGAAAGCTTTTTGTTTTGTATGTATTATTTTGTAGACTTGTTTGTCTTTTCCTCGTCTTCGTTTTGTTTCCATAGTGTTGTCAGTTTCTCCTCGACTTTAAAGTTTAGAATGTCCCCCTGGTATCTCCAGCCTCGTTTTTTTATACATTAAGGATTTAAAAGTCAGTAAGTTACTAGTAGTCTATAATTATCCTTCAAAAACATTAAGGCCATTGTTATTTTAAACCTATCCATTTAACAACTTCTTCCAATTGACCTCTTACCTTAGGGGACTATGTGATTTTGAACCTTTCCTTGAAAAACTTATGAGATCGATTTCTGTGCGCTTAAATTATGTCACTGTTTTGTTTGATAACGAGTTAAAATTAGAAATCGCTTGATACCAACTAGGGTTATTTAATTTCAATATAATAATAAATGAGCCTTTGACATGCTTATAACGAAATGAAAAAATGTGTAATGAAAAAAATATAACTTTTGTCTGTTGCTTTGCCAGTTTTAAAAGAGAGGCGAAAGATACCAAAGGGACATTCAAACTCATAAGTCGAAAATAAACTGACAACGCAATGGCTAAAAAAGAAAAAGACCGACAGACAAACAATAGTACACAAAACACAACATAGAAAACTAAAGACTGAGCAACACGAACCCCACCAAAAACTGGGGTGATCTCAGGTGCTCCGGAAGGGTAAGCAGATACTGCTCCACATGTGGCACCCGTCGTGTTGCTCGTGTTAGTACAAACCCGGTAATAAGTATAAATTCGGTTTTAAGTTTTTAGAAACTGATCTAACCTCTTAAATTGTGTTAGTTCATTGAGATCGTTTCCAAGAATAATATCATTGTGTACCTTTATCCAGCCTGAAGTGCATAAGACCGAAAGGTGCTTTCATCATAAACTGATCTCCCACAATTTTCAAAAATGAATTGCCCAGGCTTTTTGGATATTCTCCTTAATATTTCTATTTAACAACACATGTTTATAGTACATCATACATAACTTAAAACTCTACATTTGTAATTTGGATACAGTAAGTGAGGCCCCTCATGGGGGTGTCCAAGTTATCACATAATCACAAATATTTTGCCAATATAATCACATAATCATTAATTATCTTTTTAAACAAGATAATCAAATAATCAAAAATACAGTCCTAGATTATCAAATAATCATGAAATATTTGTTCTGGTAATCAAATTATCACTACAAAAACGGCCAAGTAATCACATAATCAAAACCCCCAGGAGGAGGCTCGTAAGTATACCAATACCTTATCTAGATCTCGTTAAGTAGTTGACCGATGATCAAACCTCATTTATCAATTAATAAGATAAAAAAAATCAAGGAAAAAAACAAAAAACTGAGGGTATTGCACGAATTCAAAAAGTTTCGAGACCGTTGCATCGACAGGGTAATCATCTCCTCCTATAATAGAAAAACAAACGATATGGGGTATCCATCCATGACACAAAATCAGTAACAACAAAAAACATACAAAAAGCAAAGGAACAGCGCTGCTATACATGCATTATCCGACAAAATGCTACAATTGGGGTTAGTCACAATCAGTAAATATACAGATATAAATTAAAAGTACTTAAATAACGCAAAACAAAGGAGTAAGCTCGGTAAGGTCATGTTTGGCTCCGATTATTAAGATTAATGTTTCAAGATAATAAATGTTTTAAAGTGATAAAAAGACATGTGAGAAAGTTGTATAGATATTTGGTCAAAGTTTTAGTTTTAAAGCGTTGATTTTTACATCCCAAATAGGTCACTTAAATTGAGGTTTTTGTGAAATATGACAAGATCGTCCAGACTTCAACCAAATTAAGGCCTAGGAAACATAGAGCGCAGGCGTCGACAAACTAAATAGTCAAATCAGATATCTAAAATGTTATAACAAACATTTTGTTAAAAGATCTTCTTGTCGACACATATGCTCAATGTTTCCTGTCCAAAAAATCAATGGAAATGTACCCGTTTTCATTGCATTTTCGTGGAAAATCAAAATGAGTGCTATTTTTGACGTCATCAATAGGACGCAAGTACGTAAACTTTCACCAAAAAGACATATTTCCTAACTAGTAACTACATTAGCTATGATTCGTTGTAATATTGATCATTCAATCCTAATTTGAAATTGTAGCTAGAAATAGGGGCCGTTTTAGGGTGTTATCGAACCTTGACTTTGGATTAGTACTTGTTGCTTAATTGTATTATTAAACAGTATCTTTAATTAAGAACGATACATTGTTGAGGGGAAAACATGTGTTTTTTTGGCAACAACATGCAGTCATAGTGGAAATATATCGCAACTACAGCATATAAAAAGCTGACAATAATGTTTTTCTTTTATAGTGAAGGCATCCATAGTTACTTTCATTGTCATAGGTATATATTTGACTTCTTTCGATGAATTACTAATCTTTTTGTTTCTTTCTACTGTTACATTGTGGATTACGGTTTCGAGATTTTGCATTCGTATTTACTCTAAAATAGGAAATACTTATATGCGATGTAATAACTCATCATAGAAACCAACAATATATAGATATATATTAGATCAATCTAATTAAAAACTGATCTCTCATCGCTCCCGTTTTCTGATATGTCGCGTGGGAGATCTAACACGACATGTCAGAAAACGGGAGCGATGAGAGATCGGTTTTTAATTAGATTGATATTAGATATAATAATGATTTTGTTTACAAAATTCATTAGTGGCGCTCGAACCAAAACAACTGGAAGGCCAAATCAACTATAAAGTTTAAGATTGTTTGGAAAACAAAAGTTAACGAAAAGTTTATAGAAATCTGGCTAAGGTAATTGATCAATATGTTTAGAATAATATCTCATTTTATGAACAGTAAATTCACAGAAAATGGCCGTATGAATGATAATTCATATCAGCATAGATCGAAGTACTGACTAATTGACTGGTGATTCCCTCAGGGACAAAATGTTCACCAGCAGAGGCATCGACCCAATGGTTGTAAAAAGTCATCAGGTAACCAGCATTATAATTTAATTAGTACGCCAGGCGCATGTTTCGTCTATATAAGACTCATCAGTGGCGCTCAAATGAATCAAATTGGAATTAGGCCAAATAAATTACGAAGTTTACATTGAAGTGCATTTGAAACCAAAGTACTAACAACTTCTACACAACAGATAATTTTGATGGTTGAAAAGGTTATTTTCATCTGTTAATTCTATTAAAATTCTGTGTCTTATGTTTTCTTGGTGGAGCGACGCATTTACATCACCAAATAAAATGATTTGGTATGAACATTTCTATTTTTCAATGATTTCGGTAATTTGGTTCAGGAATTTCTGTCAATTGCGTAGATGGCATATGTATATATATATATATATATATATATACATGTTTCAAACATGTTCACGTGTTTAAGCTGAACAATTTTTATTTTCAGTAATTGAATGCATGTAAGCTTTGCCATCAGATATGTTCCTTCATTTGATATGTCGTTTTTACAAGTTCTTTTTGGACGTACAAGGATTGTCAAGGATACGTTTATAAACACGTCCATGAATTTAAAAAAAATTAAACTGTAGAAAGTAAGAGTTAATGAACTACAATTAGAAACAATTTTTCAGGTGATAGATCGACATAGATATTTTGCCGAAAATGTCAACACCTAACCAAGTACGAGTGCTTTGAAACAGACTCATAACAGGATACAAATGCACTTTACAGTCTAACATTTTATCTGTTTCTAAGCCTTGTACAAATGAATTTTGTATTTCGAGACACTATATAGTTATAGTCTATTTTTATGTGTATAAAATAATACAAATCACAAAACAAATTGTATTATTGATTGTTTAAACTATCAATTAATTTTTAAAGCGAAAATTCTACATTTTTCTATTTTTCAAAAAATCGCACATGTTTACCTCAAAATCGCATTATTTACATACAGATATATCTTTTGAAAAGAATATTTTAAGATAGTTATAAAAATAATAACACAAACTGTTTCATTCGATGATATTACTACAAAATAAGCTTTTTCAGAATGGGTTCCAATTTTTCTTGATTTTTGAATGATAAAAAAATGAAGTAAATGGCACTTCAGATCTTGCAAGACTTTTTTGTATATGTGATAGAGAGCCTATACCAGCCTTCAAAATGAAAATTATTTATTTCTGTTGCAATTTGGTTAAGAATTGACGAATTTTCTTGTAAAATGACTGGACTAATATTTTCTTTATAGGCATTGCACAAGATCATGTCTTACTACACTGTCTATGACTTTCCTTCTATGATGTACAACAACCGAAATAAGTACTTAGTGTATAACGGCGTGGTTTCTTACCAACAAATTAGGTACTTTGAGCTTGCTGTCAGTAACTGCGAGCATTTATTAAAACGTATAATATTATATTCATATAAAAATTTATAAATTATAAATAAACTAAGGTTCCTCAGAGAAAGTTTGCCTTATATTGATTTGGCTATTATTTTTATGTCCATTTTGGCTGATAGTTTTTCACATCCCTGGCTTTGAGCGATCCTGTTGAAGATCAATCCAGAAAAGCGCTAAGGTCGCAGACAATTATTAAGTGTGATATTAGTTAAGTTTAATTTTCCATGCATAGTTTTATCCGTTTATCTTCTATATAGGTGTTTAATCTGTTACGTATACGATCTTTGAAGTTTTGTGGGCTTATGGAAGTGACTGTGTTTTTGTGATGAGTTCATTATTTCCTCGGTCAAATATTGTTTATGTAGTAATCGGAGCCTACGATATGCCATGTCAATCTGTTCTACGGTACCAGACGTCACCATGGACACGGTGTCGTCTGATAAGGCAGGTGTCCCCTCATCACCAGACATGACAAATATCCCAAACATGACTCATTCAGATCATCGTACTAGTGACAATAGCAATAGTACACATACACAGCCATGTTCAGTTCTCCTTAAAGACATTTTGGATTTTGATGACTCTGAACAACACTGTCTCATTTCGAAATGTGGACCTAATGGCTGCAAAACTTGTGAAATTTTAATAACAGACGCTCAATTCACTAGCAATTTAACTAAACAGTCTTACTTTACTAGAAGTTACGATGATTTGAATTGTAAATCTATAAATGTCGTCTACGGATTAGAGTGTAACCTTTGTGGATTGGTTTACGTTGGTGAAACGAAAGGAAGGCTAAACAAACGTATGTGCGGCCAAAGATCAGATATCAACCTCAATGCAAACGACATTCTGTACCAGCATTTTAATCAGCCTGATCATTCCATCGTTTCTATGACAGTTCGTATAATCGAAAAAATATACCACAAGACTAACAATCCTCAACTTGCAACGCCTCTCCGTAGACAAAAAGAGGACTACTGGATTCGACAATTGGGAACTGCGACACCATATGGTTGCAATGACAAAATTGATGGTAAAGGTATTCTATCTAGTCCTTCCTGTAGCTCGGTGAATGTGATGAATATTTTCAACTCTACTCCTCGACGTAGACACAGTCATGGTCATCGTCATTATACATCACCTACTTTGCATGATGTTTCTATTAATGACTTTCTGCCATTTATACAAAAGCCGTTAGGTATTCATCACATTTGCACAAAACTGTATGCATTACCCCTTTCAAAACTTCATTCTCTGTACAATTTATGTTTGGAAACCACTGTTACAAACCCTCATTCAAACCAATACAAACTTACAGCAGCTGGTATCATTTCGGATATTGCAAGTCACAGACTTTTCAAACCAGTTCGCATTGGAAAAGATGAAAAAGAGAAAAGATCTTTTCTTAAACTTTCCTTTGCCAATAAAGGTCTCGATGGCGTCAATTTAGGCAATATCCTTCATCATAAATTAGTTCAGTCGAAAGTACCTCCTTATTTTAAAGATCAGTCTGTACCAATAATTTCTTATACCTATACCAAACCAAATTTTCAAGTACAAACACGTTTTGCAGGATCTCAACATTGACGACTTCAAGTCTAAACCTCCTGATTGCACCTGTGCTAGTTCCCAATTCAATATATAATCCGGCTGGCCACGTTATTACCGGAGACCTCAACATTGTCAATAACACTTCCCTGCGAAATTTGTTATCCAAAGGTCCGAAATATCGTGAGCCTAAATCCATCAATTGGAAATACAACTTCAAAATACTGATGGATTCAGTCGAGGATTATGCCAGGCAATGGGCTAAACGCGAGAAAGAAGACGTAGATACTCTTTCCGAATGGATTAAGGCTGTGAGGTCGTTGATGCAAATCCGAATCAAGAAACTAAATGGGCACATCAGTACCCACGCTACATCAATTTTTAAAGACCTAAATGTTGCAAAACACTTGTCCTACCTCCATGACAAATATGTTGTTGTCCCCGCAGATAAAGCCCCAAACAACATCGTTTTTGTGTGTAAATATCATTACATAAACTGTTTGATAAATGAATTAGGTATTGACAATTCACTTGGAAACTCAACATATACCCTCACGACACTTACCAAAGAGGAAATCCTAGATAATCATAGGTCTGTTCTATGTTCCTTTGGAATTTCAACCAAAGATGAAGAACTGGATCTTCCATCACTGTATTGGATACCTAAACTACATAAGTGTCCTTACAAACAACGGTATATTGCTGGGTCTTCCAAGTGCTCCACGAAACCTCTTTCTAAACAATTAACATCTATTTTATCAGCAATCAAAGCCGGGCTCCAAAGTTATTGTGAAACTGCCTATTCTAGAGGTGGCGTGAATCATATGTGGATACTAAAAAATTCAAAAGATCTTTTAGAGTACATACAATATAAGACTCTCTCATCTTGCAATAGTATTAAAACATTTGACTTTTCTACACTTTACACAAGTATTCCACATTCCAAACTAAAAGACAAATTGAAAGAGTTGGTATTACTTTGTTTCATTAAAAAGAATGGCGAACGTAGATACAAGTATGTTGTCTTGGAGAGGGATAAATCCTACTTTGTAAAGAATCACTCTGATTCAAACAAAAAATTCTCTGAAACTGACATTATCAAGATGCTTGATTTCTTGATTGACAACATATTTGTTACGTTTGGAGGACGTGTTTTTCAACAGACTGTCGGAATTCCAATGGGAACCAAGTGTGCCCCTC
Organism: Mytilus californianus; assembly: GCF_021869535.1. Classification (NCBI taxonomy): domain Eukaryota; kingdom Metazoa; phylum Mollusca; class Bivalvia; order Mytilida; family Mytilidae; genus Mytilus; species Mytilus californianus. The sequence goes on from NW_026262745.1 coordinate 38,456,740, forward strand.
TTCTTGTCGACTTGTTTCTTTATTATTATGAGGTTGACTTCATACAGAAACTTCTTAGGAAGAAAGATAAGAAGTTAGCAATATCCTTTAACTCTACGTTCCACTATATAGATGATGTTCTCTCACTAAATAATACAAAATTTGGTGACTATGTTGAACGAATCTATCCCATCGAACTAGAGATAAAGGATACTACAGATACAGTTAAGTCTGCCTCATATCTTGACTTACATCTAGAAATTGACAATGAGGGTCGGTTGAAAACAAAACTTTACGACAAAAGAGATGATTTCAGCTTCCCAATTGTGAACTTTCCATTTCTATGTAACAACATTCCAGCAGCGCCTGCATACGGAGTAAATATCTCCCAATTGATACGATATTCCCGGGCTTGTGTTTCCTATCATGATTTCCTTGATAGAGGATTGCTGCTCACAAGGAAGCTATTAAGCCAAGAGTTCCAAATGGTGAAATTGAGATCATCCCTTCTTAAATTTTACGGACGCCATCCCGAGTTGGTTGACCGTTATGAAATAACCGTTTCACAGATGATATAGGATATGTTCATTATGTCGTAACTACAATACCCTTCCCTTTTTACGAATATGACTTACCGAATTAGACTATTTACCGGATTTGTAACAACATAAGCAACACGACGGGTGCCACATGTGGAGCAGGATCTGCTTACCCTTCCGGAGCACCTGAGATCACCCCCAGTTTTTGGTGGGGTTCGTGTTGCTTAGTCTTTAGTTTTCTATGTTGTGTCATCTGTACTATTATTTGTCTGTTTGTCTTTTTATTTTTGGCCATGGCGTTGTCAGTTTGTTTTCGATCTATGAGTTTGACTGTCCCTCTGGTATCTTTCGTCCCTCTTTTGCATCACGGTTCTGTTTGAGAATCTATTTTCTATGGGCAAATTGATTTCTATAGATGCATGACTGATCCTTTTATTCGGTATTTCATTTCCTACTATTTTCAGTTGACTGTTTATTATTGTGGTTTTGTTTCCGCGGTTCTACAGTAGTTTTTTTTAATTATTATTGTGGCTGCTGGATACAGCCTTTGACATCTCTGTATTGGATAAGTCGTTATCAAAAGTTTTTTTTACGTACATTTGTATTTACATGACATCCTAATTTTTAGGATTGTAAAGGTTATATACGTAAACACTTGAAGGACTTTTGGAAAGATCAAACTGTCGAAAGTAAAAGATCATGAACTTTATTTAAAAACAACATCTCCAAATGTGTTTTTCAGTTATGGGAACTTTCCAACATAGATCTTTTGTGTCAATACCTAACTACAAATGTTTTGCAGTTCTTATTTCGATCTCTTTGCTTGAAAACTGCTTGTTGATCAGTACGAGAGGTCTGCTTATGAATTTTCTCCCCCAATACTGAAAATATTATTGAAAGAGATCAAGATATTATGTTAACTTCTGCTGCTTGTCCGTGTTGCATTGCATTTGTCACGTCTCCATCCTCTTCACTAGTTGTGTAGTACTAGTTCCTTCCAAACTACTTTACACAATAAAATCACAAACGAAAAGTCATTCAATTCATCCAGATGCTCAAAGCTTATAGTGTTCTATGTAATGTTTTGTAGACTTACTTGACTTTCGTCGTATTTCGTTTTTGACCTGATGTAGTGCTGTCAGTTTCTCTTCGAAATATTAGTTTAAAATGCATGTCTCTTGATATCATCCGCTTCTCTTTTTTTTTATCTGCATGGCAATATAGAATTTATCTTCAACGAGACACTCCACAAGGAAACTTAATGTCGTCATGCGACAGATGTATGGATCCGACCTAAAATGTTTATCACTCCCTCGTGTATGTCATTGCATTGGAGTTTGCTCGACTGATTGCTTGTGGACTTGAAATTTAAATTTGAACAGATCAACACATTTAGGGTATATTAGTCAGTAAGCTAGTCTATGGTGATCTTTCAAAGGCAATGTTTTTAAATCTCTCCATTGAGCAACTACTTCCACTTGACTTTTAACCTCTGAACTTAGGGGATTATATCATTTTCCTTTTGAACCTTTCTAATAAACACGTATGATATCGATGTCTGCGCGAGACTTATGTCACTTATAGTTTTCATAACGAGTGAGAATTTGATACCGCTTCAGGAAGTCAGACGCAATTACATGTCACCAATAAGAACTCATCAAAGTTTAACTGCTGAAGATGGTATATGCAAAAAGATGATCGAATATCTTTTAAAAGTTTTGTGATAAAAACTGCATTATACACCTATTATGAAAAAGTATATTTTTAACAAAACGCATTTGACTAGCAGGTCGAACATTAATATATATATAAGTCTAGAGATTTGCACAACGATACTAATATAAGATGGTATTATACGAAGATGTTGTTAATAAATCGTGTTGACAAATATTTCGGCTTAACAAATAACCTTCTTCAGTGTCAATTATTTTAACAATACTGTTTATTCATGTCATTTAAAAAATAGTCATTAGAATATAAAGTGTATGGATTGTATATAAATAATATTTTTGGCATGATTTTGCTACAACAACATGAACAAGGATATGCAGAGTATTTTGTTTTTTGAACTTTTGACTGTTGTGATAAGATACAAGAGTGAGTACTTCCATTGTACTATCGTCGCTTAAACATGTGTTAATAGCATCCTGGATTTTCAGACATTGCTATATCTAAACTACTGAAGTATACAAAGGAGAAGACATGCTAGGGTCCTTTTTGGCATAAAAATCGGAGTTTTATAAAAATAAGCTTATAATGTAATGAATGTGTAAATATCTGCTTCATTTGAACTATGATGGGTAGTTGTCTCATTGGCAAATATACCACATCTCCTTATTTTATTATGTATCTAAATGAAATTACCAGTAAGGTATTCAATTATTACATTGTGAAATAACATTCCAAAAATTCTGTTAAAATGATTAATTACATCTATTAAAATCTGAATAAAAACAAGAATGTGTCCGTAGTACATGGATGCCCCACTCACACTATCATTTTCTATGTTCAGTGGACCGTGAAATTGGGGTAAAAAAACTTAATTTAGCATTAACATTAGAAAGATTATATCATAGGGAACATTTGTACTAAAGTTTCAAGTTGATTGGACTTCAACTTCATCAAAAACTACCTTGACCAAAAACTTTAACCTGAATCCAGACGGACGGACAAACGAACGAACGGATGCACAGACCAACAAACATAATGTCCCTACTACTATCGTAGGTGGGGCATCAAAATTTTACAAGCTGGTTGCATCATGTACATTGTTAACATTGGTTAAAAAAATACATTATTCTATGCATTATCCTTTCACGTGTACTGAGAAAAAAATTAAGTTAGACCAAACTTTTGTTTTCTTCTGTTAATTTGTCATTCTTTTTAGAAAATATCTACATATAATTATATAACATGTATATATCATCATGATCACGAGGTCACACAAATTTTTCAATTGAAATTTATAGATTTAAAGTAAATTTGTATTTTAGAGAAAATGTTAACGATATAAAATTACTGTAGGACTAATGGTATGATAATGTGATAAGATATTCTTACTGGAATCAACATCAATAGAAAAACAAAGGATATGGGGTATACATCCATGACACAAAATCAGTATATGCACAGCAAAAAAAAAAACACAAAAAGCAAAGGAACAGCGCATTTTTTGCTGTTCTTCATTTCAAAGTCACAGTGAGGCCTTCAACACAGAGCAAAAAAACTCTCACCTCATTGCAAGTTTAAGACGGCCCCTAGCACTGGCTTGAGCAGAATTCTTTGCAAAAATAATTTGGATAGACTTTGTAAGATGTAACACCACCTAATCGGGACGGTCAAAAAAGAACATACAGAAAATAATACATATTTAAAACAAAATAGTTCCTACGCACAGGTGTAGCATACATTTTGGTAATTAAGGTATCAGATCAAGAACACAATAATTTCTAAAGATTAAAATACAACTATTGTCCGCCAGTTGAGCCTTGCAATATTCAAGATCATTTACATTGTCCAACAGTGCCCTAATTATCTGGTTGATTGCGCTAAAGTGCCTTATCAGACAACTACCTAGCACCCATCTCATGTTGCTTAAGGTCGCACAATACAAAGATTTTTTCACCTCCAATCAGACAACTTTAAACTGATGTAATTTCTTTCATACAGCTCTAAAATTCATAAATGAGGAACCAAAAGAAAGAAGAAAGAATAATCTTTCAAATGGTGATAATTTCATTATTACATAATTATTACATAACTGATAATTATGTAATTAGTTGCTAGATTCTGATATCTACATTTAAATGAAATTAGCTTCTTCGTTATTTATAGCATCCCAACATTTTTGATAGATTCTTGTGCAACACAGTTTGACTCCAAAACCGTGTCCCAGATTTTTCCTATTGTATTTCATTCTCTCATAACCTTTCAATAAAGTTTGCTAGATTATTTCATAAGAAATCACCCAATTTAATTGGGTATAAAATTTGTTCTATTGATGTTTTTGGAAATCTGAGACATGGTTTTGAAGATAACTGGTCAAGGAACAACATGTGATAAAATCAGGCATATAGGGGCACCCATCTAGGGGCTAATTTCATTTAAAACTACATTTTCATGACAAAAATGTATGTGTCACAATTGAATAAATAAGGATTTTCCTATTTGAACCTCATTAACTTCAATATAACTCACACATGTTCCATTTGGGTTACTTCAGGATTGGCCTTTAATCATAAATCAATTAGGTTTTCACCAGTAAGAAAGCATTCCATTTCAGCAATTCTAAATATTTTAAGAACATGCACACCCTATGCATCAAAAACCAGATCTGGCGGGAGAAGTTATATCATTATTGACCTTGCTGGAAGTCAGTTGCTACTGATATGGTCAAAACTCCGCCCACCTGAATAAACATCAACCATTAATGATCTCAGAAGTTTAATTGCACATATTGCTGTTTTTCAATATGGATTTATTTAATTCAATTAGCACATGAAACAATATATTTTGTTTTTAACATTTTCCCAAAACGTAAGTTATGCATGTGTACTTAAAATCATCAGTTGGTCAGTCTAGAGGATTCATATCGGGGATTTCTAGAAATATAATTGTATACAATGAAAATATGGTGTTTTTGAAGTTTGAAAATAAAAATATTTAGTTTGTGATTTCTTTTGAAAAGAATTCATATTTACACATTCTCCTCAAGAAAATTAGATATAATCATCAGCTTTAATATCAGCAACACTATTGTACAATTGTATATGTTTAATATATCTGTACATTATTATTTGATTCCCTCAATAGCTCCGAATTTATTTCTATTTTTTCCTGGCAGTTCCAATATAGATATGTCTTTTTATTTGGATTTAATTATCTTCTTTTTTTTATAAACGCCTAATTCAACCTCTTTTCTATGACTGTTATTTTAATAGCTAGTCAGTGGTCATAAAGCTATCAACTGATTCTATTGATTAACCACAAAGTACTGCCCACATGTTCTTATTTGTATCAGTCATATATCTTTATTTCTCAACAAACCAAATTACATTGGTATAGAGATACACACAATAAATATTACATAATGTATATGTACAGACATACAAAAATTATACGGAAGCAAGAGGGAGACACATATCATATATTACGGTATACATATTAAACTAAATGATATCAAGTACATGAATTACCCAGGAGAGCCTAAATGCATATTTATAAGTCTTATAAATTTGCACAAGTTGTTGAGATCAGAAAGATTTTTACTATTCATCAGTTCATTAAATTTCAATGAATTTGGTTGATTTCTATATCTTTTTCTCAAAAACTGTTTACGACCGTCATTGAATACAGAACACATAAAAATATAATGAAATTCATCTCCGATGTCGCCAGAATTACAAAGTAAGCATTTTCTATTTTCTCTTGCAACATTTTGCCACCTACCAGTCTCAATAGGAAATCTATGATTTCCTGTTCTCAATCTACATAATGTAATAATATTTCTATCATCTAAATTTTTAAAATAATATTCAAATTCACAGTTTTCTTTATACATACGATAGTTTATTGCTTTTGGCGATTCTTGCACGTTAGTGTGCCATTTCTGTTTAAATTGATCAACAACATTTTGTTTAACAATATTATATAGCCATGTATCGCTTACAAAATATTGGGTATCCCACACAAATGACAAACCAGATTCATCAAGAATGGATTTAACATGTTTCAACCAAGTAATATCATTTTTATATTTATAAAATGAGTACTTGTATAGTATTGCAGGAAGTTTTTCTTGTTTTCCAGACAATAATTTAGTCCAGTAGTTAATTATACGGAGTTTTATATCAATTTCCAAAGGATATCTGCCCAATTCTCCATATATCATGAAATTAGGTGTAGAATTTTTAACCTTAAGCAAAAGTTTGCAGAATTTCATATGAACCCTTTCTATAACCGAATTATTACCAAAACCCCAGACTTCACTCCCATAAATTAAAATAGGTTTAACAATCTTATCAAACAATTCAATTTGACATTCAATAGAAAGATTGTGCAATCTTCCTTTTTTGATAACGTCGTACATAGCACACATTGCTTTATTTGCTTGTGCTTTTTTTGCCTTTAAAAAACTTCCTGTTCTACTGAATAAGACACCTAGATAAGTAAACTCATTAACAATTTCTAGTACAATATCGTTATAATTAAACTTAATATTATTAGGTAGTCTACCTTTAGAGAAAATTACAATTTTACTTTTTTGTACATTCACTTTCAGTTTCCACAATTCACAGTATTCAGATAAAGTATCCAGTTGCTTTTGCAAGTCAACTTGCGACTCTGATAACAAAACTGTATCGTCTGCATATAATATAACAAAAAGTTTAAGATAACAATCTAGTTCAGTTTCTAATTCATCTGATAGAGTTTTCAAACCATTTATGTTCTTTTCTATTAGAAAGTCTTCTAAATCATTTACATATAAAGAAAAAAGTATAGGAGATAAATTTTCCCCTTGCCTAACACCAACATTACATGGGAAAAATTCTGAAAATTCATTACTATAAAAAATTCTAGATTTTATGTTATTGTACATTTTTGTAATAGTATTAAACATTTTACCATTCACAGAGTATCTAATCAATTTTGACCAAAGTCCTGCATGCCAAACAGTGTCAAAGGCCTTTGCAAAATCAATAAAGGCACAATAAAGTTTTTTCTTTTTATTTTTTAACAGTTCAATTAATAGATGAAGTACAAAAATGCTATCTGTAGTAGAATAACTTTTTCTAAATCCAAACTGGTTTTCTTTAAGCAATAAGAAATTCTCTAAAAATGATCTTACTCTAAGATTGAGTACTGAAGTGAAAAGTTTACCCAAGCAGCTTAAAATAGTGATAGGTCTATAATTTTGTGGATCACACTGATCTCCTTTATTCTTATAAAAAGGTATAATATTTCCAATAAGCCAAGATTCTGGTACATTTCCCGAACTAAATATAACATTAAAAAGTTTAACATAAACAGGCATAAAAATATTACATGTGGACTTTATATATTCATTTATAATTAAATCATCACCACATGCTTTTCCATTTTTCAGTTTTTTTATACATGTAAAAATTTCTACCTCAGTAATACTACTGTTAATAATTTCATTCAATTCTTGCAATTCTTCTGAAATAGGTATGTTTTCATCTTCAGAACTTGAAGAATTAAGACTCTTAAAAAATTCGTAAAGAACATCAACAGAAATATTAGCTGGTTTTACCCCCCTGTTTGTATTCAAGATCTTCCAAAATTCTTTTGCGTTGCTGTTTTTTAGTGTGTTCATCTTCTGTCTGAATTCTTTTTTATGTTTCTTTATGGATTTATCTAGTTGTCTCTTATAATCTCTCTCTGATTTTTTCATTTGTTTTCGATTTTTTTCCGTCTTAATAGATTTATACCTTCTTTTTGCGATACGGAAACATTTTCTTGTTTCCCAGCATTCTTTGTTAAACCAAGGCTTGTGTACCTTTTTATCATAGTATTTGTTTCCCCCCTTATTATGAGATCCCAAAACTTTTTCTGCTGATTCTAGAATAATAGAGTTCACCTGTTCAACGACTTTATTTATGTTTTCTTTAGCTAGTATGCTAGTTTCTAGCATGTTCAACTCTGATTCTAATTCGCTTAATTTATTTCTGTCAATGCTCTCAACGAATTCGTTTTCTTTTTCAGTATCCCATTTATTTATCTTTTTTACATTTTGATCAGCGCATGTGTCTACGTATATATTTTTATCTACAGTGCATTTGTTTATAAAACTAATTATCATCATAACTCATTAACAGAGCAAGATATGGAAACTTATTTATCTTCTATGACTTTGTCATAATAACAAGTAACAAAAAGAGCTAAAAACGAAATTTTGATAAAATGTAGTTGTTTTTGTATTGTGCTACCTTAACTTCAATATACTAATGAACGAGCCTTTGACGATTTATTATTAGTATTATTATTATTATTATTATTATTATTATTATTATTATTGAAATTAAATAACGAGGGTTAATATCAAGCGATCTCACAAATTGGTAAATCTATTTCTCCTATGATAAAATTATCTGTCCTGATGAATTATTCTAATCACTTCAATTGTAACTTGGGCTTCGGTGGCGGAGTTGTCTAAGTAGTCCACTTAGAATACTACACGACAAACTAAGTACAAATATATATATTATATAATAAACCATCCTTAGAGAACACAAAGGATGGTTTTTCATATGATGCATATATTTGTAATAAAAAGTTGCATGTAAAAAATATTACTACATGGTTTTCTAGTACAATGTATTGATTTTTTAAGAAAGAACTAGATTTATCAAACTTGAATGTAAGTGTTGGCCGATTATGTATTATAGTTAAGAATAAATTATGTAAAAGTTTTCTGAATTATTGGAGAGATTTTAGAGAAAATACTGTTAAATCAGATAAAAATAAACTCTTGACTATTTTCAATTTTTTTGGTACAGAAAAAATATCTGGAATTAAATGAATTAAAAGATCAGAATAAGTGCACATCCCCTAAAAATAGAGACGGATAGATATGCAAAATACTATATAGCTATATCACAAAGATTATGTAAAAAAATGCACGTTGGATAAAGTTGAAGATGAAGAACATATTATATGTCAATGTCCTCTTTATAATCTCTAGAGAAAAGAGTTATATGATACAATTTTGATAAGTTGTATAAATTTCGAATGTAAAACACAAGTGCCAAGTCTAATTGGCTTTTTATTCAAGAAAATCTAGAGGTATTGAAAATTATTGCAATTTATATTAATAAATGTTTTAAACTAAGAAAACTATCAATATAGTACAGATATGTTTATATGTATTCCGTTAAGAATATTTGCCTGTTAATATTATATATAAATATGGTTTTTTACTTATATGCGTATGGCTCTGGTCTGGCTGTGGTTTAAGACCTTAGAATTGAAATGATTATATTCATATGTATATATGATTATCAAAATCATTGTAATAAATTACTTTGCTTTTCATGGGCCCTTTAATTGGAATAAAAAAGATATATTACAAAGATTTATCAATACGAAACCCATCAATGATTGTGATTGTTCACTTTCAGCCACTTCAAATCCTGTAACGAGGAAGATAAAATCATCGCAAAAGATCTCTCCAATTTCCAATTCTATATTGCTCGCGCTTAAGAAAAATATTTTTGCACGATTCAATTTTGTTGGTTAATATAATGAACACTATAAATAGAGAATTGTGATTTATGTAAGGGTTTATTTTTTAGGACAAATTGAACGTATGATTATTTTTAATTATTTTAGGGGTCACGAAAAGATTTACCGGGAATCTATTTAAATCTAAATGCTTTTAATTATAACCTATCGATTTGGCTGCTATCGAGCGGTCGGCCGTTTATCTCGGATATTCATGACTCGATCTGTTACACTTTGACAGGTCTCATGTGAAGCCTGTGAATGACAGATTTGGTGCCCATCATAGCAACTGTCATATTTGCTTCTGATACAAGACACAAGATATTGCATCATAATAGAGAAACCGTTATATATTACATTATGAGAATGATAAGTAGCTTTCACTAGGGGGAGGGGGTTAATATATGACGTCCATCGTCGTCGTCCGTTGTCTTAGTCTGTTAACTTTTACAAAAATATTCTCCTCTGAAACTACTGGGCCAAATTTAACCAAACTTGGCCACAATCATCAATTCAATTCAATTCAATATTTATTGGAAAGAGCACAATAGAGGCGTGATCCAAATACAGACAATAATAATATTAAAACAACATATAAATGAAATATAAATGACAGCAAGTCATAAGTAAATTCTATAGATACCATAACATTCTAAGTATATTCTATGAATACCATTACATTCTAAACTCATATTAATACCATTACACATATACATCACGATTATTCTAAATTTTCATAATCCTACTTAAAACACACAATCACCTATATAAGATATATGTGTATATGCACAAACTACTATAAAGGATTATTATCTGATGAAAAAGTATGGTGGTCTCTCAAATCAAGAGCTTCTTCAATATACATACAAATAGATTTTAGTTCATTTTCAGACATAGGATTTAACATTTTGGCCAATCTTCATTGGGGTATCTTGTTTTTAAAAAGTGTCCGATGACCCCGCCTGCCAACCAATATTGCCGACATGGCTTTGCCTTATATCTTAAAAATTATAACAGATAGAGAGAAACTTTAATAAGCAAAAATGATCAGCAAGCCAAGATCTGCAATTTAAACATATGGAGGAAATCGTCCGACGACTCCTTATTGGAGTTATTGCCCTTAAATGAATATTTTACCATTTTTTGGCGTTTTGCCTTGTATGATAGAAAAATATAATAGATAAATAGAAACTTTAAATCACAAAAATGATCAGCAAGGCAAGATCTACTAAACAAGTCAAATTTTGCCGATATAGTTAGTAGGGTATCATCAGCTCAGTAGTCAGTACTTCGGTACTGACATGATTTATAACAAACCTTTCTAAAATTGTCCGTTTATAAATTTTGAAATTAAAAAGAAACTAAGGTTTCAACTCCCTCAGGCAAAGTTGACCTTAGATGAATTTGGCTCTTTGTTTTATGTATTTTTGTCATATAGCTCTTCAACTGTTTCGGTACTTATATATCCCTCGGATTTCAAATGTTTGGCTTTGAGCGTTCCTGATGAAGGTAAATCCAGAAAAGCGCTTCGGACGCATGAAATTATTAAACGTGTTGTTTTCAATTTTTTTAGTAGACTGTCACGCTTTATAGAAGTGATTGCCCTTAAATGAGGATTTTATTTTTACCCTCTTTTGTGTTTTGAGCAAAACTAAAGAAAATAGAGAGAAATTAAACAGATTAAATGATCAGCAATACAAGATCGCCAAAACACAGATTTTTGTCAAGAATTCTATTTTCGTCTACTATGTTGGAGAGTGTCCTTTGTTGAATATGCACATAGACCAAGGTGAGCGACAAAGGCTCTTTAGAGCCTCTAGTTCAAAGATGCTATGAAAGCCTGCTGTCGTGTATGCATCAGATATTTGTTACATCTATTTCAAATCGCCGTTCCTGAAATGGCGAATTTCTACAGCTAAAGCTCTATTTTTGTCAAAAATATACTAGAGTATTTATTTTGTAATATTTAAAATTTATGAAAAGGTGGGGAACTAGATGTCTCATCCAGATGCTCATCCCTATCACAAACGGATTGAAGTGCCCCGACCTCCCCCGAGGGCTTTCGGATCTGCATCATGCATTGTGACATGCATGTGCAAAGGCAATGCAAATCGTCTCGATCTTTCAATTTGTGTCTTTTGTCCGACAAGAATGAAATGAATTAGTTACAAATGTATTGACACCGTACGGAGTGAAAAGTACATATAATTGTGACGACAAATATGTCAGACTTAATTACTACTGCCTTTCAATCAATGAGACGCCATATAGCAGGAGTAGAAATTCTAAAAATTGGCAAAAAGAGTATTGACCGTTTCACTATTTAAACCTCTAGCATAAATTTATACACAATTATATCTATAAATAACTGTTTTGATATATATATTTTATTGTTTGTTTGAATTTGTATTGCCACAATCATGCCATAAGTGTTAAAATGACAATACAAGTCGATTTGATTTGTTTTGATTTTGATATATATAACTAAGGGTCTAGATTGAGGGTCCTTCATATCTGTATTTTTAAGTTTTAGAGCATTTCTTTTTATCTTTGAAAAAAATTGCCGATTGAAACAGGAAGGTTGCAAAACGTATTGAGAGAAAACCGTGTTTGCCATCAATGTAACAATCGACAAATTGGTGACGAATATCACTATATATTTGAATGTACTTTTTTCGATCAAAAACGTACAGAGTATTTATCCTCCTATTTTGTACAACGACATAATACATTTAAATTCTCGGAACTTTTGTCGAGTACACGGAAACCAGTCCTGAAGAAACTTTGTTTATTTATAAAAAATGTTAATACTTTTGTTTGTCCTCCTGGCTAGTGACTTCTGTAACCTCTCTCCTTGTTTTATATATATTGTAAATAGTTATTGTTGTTATCTCTGTACTGATGTAATGCATTGGCTTTATGAGAATAAAAGAGAGGAGAGGAAAAATAACGCTTATTATAATAAAAATTCTCTCGAAATAGGTTTTACAAAAAAAAAAAAATCCTGTTATTAGATTATTTCTTTATTCTGAAGATCTTTCATTCCGGCTGTAATCAGTATTGTATTGCCTAATTCTTTAATTTTCCACAGTAATTCTATTTAACTTTTTCATCCTTTGTTTTTTGCCGAGTCATTTTTCTCAATGATTTCCTTGTTTTCTCAATTCTAAACCCCATCAGCGTGCATCTATCCAGGTGAAATCGGATGCAGATAAGAAACTTTTGCAGCTCGTGTTTGTCATTGTACATTATTTTTTTAAAAATCACCTGGATAGATGCACGCTCGATGAAGCTAGTTTGTCTAGCAAAATATTGCGTTTATTTCTTATCGCATTGTAAATATTTTTTAACATTTTAATATTTACATACTATATATAGTGTGTTAAAATCACATTGTTAGGCATTTTAAAATTTCATTTGTGTAATTGTATTAATCTTTGTACTGATTAATCCATATATAATCAAATAGATTTGTAAGTTATGTGTTGCTATTTATAGGCACTTTTATATAAACATTTATATATATATATATATATGTTTCAAGCGTGTTCACGTGTTAAAGCTGAGCATGTAAGCTTTGCCATATCAGATATGTTCCTTCATTCGATATGTCGTTTTTAAAAGTTCTATTTGGACGTACAAGAATTGTCAAGGAAACGTTAATTAACACGTCCATGAATTTGAAAAAAAACTGTAGAAAGTAAGAGTTAATGAATTACAATTATGAACAATTTTTCAGGTAAAAGACATGTCTCCATCCTCTTCACTAGTTGTGTAGAAATTCCTTCCAAACTACTTACTTTACACAATTAAATAACAAACGAAAAGTCATTCAATTCATCAAGATGCTCAAAGCTTAAAGTGTTCCATGTAATATTTTGTGGACTTATTTGACTTTCGTCGTATTTCGTTTTTGACATGATGTAGTGCTGTCAGTTTCTCTTCGAAATATTATTTTAAAATGCATGTCCCTTGATATCATCCGCTCCTTTTTTTATCTGCATAGCAATATGGAATTTATCTTCAACGCGACACTCCACAAGGAAACTTAATATCGTCATGCTTTTTAACTTGAACTTTAAATTAGAACAGATCAACACATTTAAGGTATATTAGTCAGTAAGCTAGTCTATGGTGATCTTTCAAAACTAATGAAGGTCATGTTTTTAATCTCTCCACTTAGCAACTACTTCCAATTGACTTATTACCTCTGAACTTGGGGGATTATGTCATTTTCCTTACAACCTTTCTTATAAAAACGTATAATATCGATTTCTGCGCGAGACTTATGTCATTTATAGTTTTCATAACGAGTGAGAATTTGATATGATCGCTTGATATCAACTCGTGTTGTTTAATTTCATATCAATATAATAATAAACGAGCCTTTGACTATTTATTACTAGTATTATTATTATTTTTGAATTTAATAACGGGAGTTAATATCAAGCGATCTCCAATTCTCACAAATTGGTAAATCTATTTTCTCCTATGATAAAATTATCTTTATCCTGATGATTTATTCTAATCACTTCAAACATAACTTGTGTGGCGGAGTGGTCTATAAGTAGTCCACTTAAAGTCGGAATACTACACCACAAACTAAGTACGAATATATATATATATATATAATAAACCATCCTTAGAGAACACAAAGTATGGTTTATTATGTGATGCATATATTTGTAATAAAAAGCTACATGTAAAAAATAAAATATTACTACATGGTTTTCTAGTAAAATGTATTGATTTTTTAATGAAAGAACTAGAGTTATGAAACTTAAATGTAAGGGTTGGCCGATTATGCCGTACTATAGTTAACTTAAGAATAAATTATGTAAAAGTTTTCTGAATTATTGGATAGATTTTAGAGAAAATACTAGTTGTTAAATCAGATAAAGGTAAACTTCAATTAAACATTTTTAAATATCTGGAATTAAAAGAATTTAAAGATGGACAAGCATTATGCAAGATCAGAATAAGTGCACACCCCCTAAAATAGAGACGGATAGATATGCAAAAAAACTATATAGCTAAATCACAAAGATTATTTAAAAAAAATGCACGTTGGATAAAATTGAAGTTGAAGAACATTTTATATGGCAATTTCCCCTTTATAATCTCTTGAGAAAAGAGTTATATGATAAAATTTTGATAAGTTGTAAAAATTTCGAAATGTTAAACACAAGTGCCAAGTCTAATATTATGCTTTTTTACTTATATGCATGCGTATGGCTCTGGTCTGGCTGTGGTTTAAGACCGTAGAACTGAAATGATTATATTCATATTTATATATGATTATCAAAATTGTTGTGTCAATTAACAAAATTATTGTAATAAATTATTTTTCTCTTCATGGGCCCTTTAATTGGAATAAAAAAATATCTTATAAAGATTTATCAATACGAAACCCATCAATTATTGTGATTGTGCACTTTCAGCCACTTCAAATCCGGCAACGACGGCAAAAGATCTCTCCAATTTCCAATTCTATATTGCTCGCGTTTAAGAAAAATATTTTTGCATGATTACATTTTATTGATTTATATAATTCATATAATGAAAACTATAAATAGAGAATTGTGATTTATGTAAGGGTTTATTTTTTAGGACAAAGAGAACGTAGGATTATTTATAATTATTTTAGGGGTCACAAAAAGATAAATTAGTTTACAGGGAATCTATATAAATCTAAATGCTTTTAATTATAACCTATCGATTTGGCTGCTAGCGAGCGGGCGGCCGTTTATCTCGCATATTCATGACTCGATCTGTTACACTTTGTCAGGTCTCATGTGAAGCCTGTGGATCACAGATTTGGTGCCCATCATAGCTACTGGCATATTTGCTTCTGATACAAGATATTTAATCAAAATAGAGAAACCGCTATATATTACATTATCATGAGAAGGAGAAGAAGCTTTCGCTCGTCGGAAAAGGGGTGGGTGGGGGGGGGGGGGGGGGGGGTAGGGGTAGATTCAGTATAAGATTGCTGGTTATTATATGTCATAACTATGAATATGCAAGTCATTTTTCAAATCATCGTTCCTGAAATTGTTTTGAAATAAAGTTTTTTTTAGATGGTGACGTTCCCTTGTCACCATCTTATGGTGTTTATATATCTCAACTTGTACGATTCGCTCGTGTATGTAACAACGTATTAGATTGCATATTTTGGCTTTAATATTGATTCACTTATAGGGTCTTTGCATCGGATTCGCTCGTGTATGTAACAACGTCACAGTATTAGATTTTAGCGAGAGAAAATTATGTATTACTGAAAAAATTTTACACCAGGGTTTTCGATATCATAAACTAGTCAATGTTTAATTCCGATGCAAAGACCCTATAAGTGAATCAATATTAAAGCCAAAATATGCAATCTTTAATGACCTGACAACAGTATCGTAACTATATATCCCTTCTTAATAAGTCTGTTTAAAGGTTTTGTTAGCTTTTGAGGTGAATACTGACATTTTTGTGCTTTGTAAAGAATATCACCATAAAAGATTGGATGTGAAATACCCGAACGTATAAGATGTCTGCATGTTGAGTTATATTTACGAATTATGTCCTTATACCAATGATGAAATTTAGTAAATGTTTTGACTAGTTTATGATATCGAAAATCCTGGTGTAAAAATTTTTCAGTAATACATAATTTTCTCTCGCTAAAATCTAATACGTTGTTACATACACGAGCGAATCGTACAAGTTGAGATATATAAAACACCATAAGATGGTGACAAGGGAACGTCACCATCTAAAAAAAATTTTATTTCAAAACAATTTCAGGAACGACGATTTTTGAAAAATGACTTGCATATTCATAGTTATGACATATAATAACCAGCAATCTTATATACTGAATCTACCCCTACCCCCCCTTTTCCGACGAGCGAAAGCTTCTTCTCCTTCTCATGATAATGTAATATATAGCGGTTTCTCTATTTTAATTAAATATCTTGTATCTTGTATCAGAAGCAAATATGCCAGTAGCTATGATGGGCACCAAATCTGTCACCCACAGGCTTCACATGAGACCTGACAAAGTGTAACAGATCGAGTCCTGAATATGCGAGATAAACGGCCGCCTGCTCGCTAGCAGCCAAATCGATAGGTTATAATTAAAAGCATTTAGATTTATATAGATTCCCTGTAAACTAATTTATCTTTTTGTGACCCCTAAAATAATTATAAATAATCCTACGTTCTCTTTGTCCTCAAAAATAAACCCTTACATAAATCACAATTCTCTATTTAAAGTTTTCATTGTATGAATTATATAAATCAATAAAATGTAATCATGCAAAAATATTTTTCTTAAACGCGAGCAATATAGAATTGGAAATTGGAGAGATCTTTTGCCGTCGTTGCCGGATTTGAAGTGGCTGAAAGTGCACAATCACAATCATTGATGGGTTTCGTATTGATAAATCTTTATAAGATATTTTTTTATTCCAATTAAAGGGCCCATGAAGAGCAAAGTAATTTATTACAATAATTTTGTTAATTGACACAACAATTTTGATAATCATATATAAATATGAATACAATCATTTCAGGTCTACGGTCTTAAACCACAGCCAGACCAGAGCCATACGCATGCATATAAGTAAAAAATCATAATATTAGACTTGGCACTTGTGTTTAACATTTCGAAATTTTTACAACTTATCAAAATTTTATCATATAACTCTTTTCTCAAGAGATTATAAAGGGGAAATTGCCATATAAAATGTTCTTCATCTTCAACTTTATCCAACGTGCATTTTTTTACATAATCTTTGTGATTTAGCTATATAGTTTTTTGCATATCTATCCGTCTCTATTTTAGGGGGTGTGCACTTATTCTGATCTTGCATAGTGCTTGTCCATCTTTAAATTCTTTTAATTCCAGATATTTTAAAAATGTTTAATTGAAGTTTACATTTTTTTGAATTACAGACCACAGTTCCTGAATCCTCAATGTTTGTTCTTTGTTTTGTGCTATTAAATTACAGATTCCAAAGACATTTTTGATCGTTTTTTGTTTGTTTTTCCCATTGCCAAAAATTAGAGTTTTTCAGATACTGTCCCATATAAGGGTCTGGATTGAGGGTCCTTCATATGTGTACGTATTCTTTAAATTTTAGAGCATTTCTCTTTATCTTTGAAAAATAACGCTTAATCTAATAAAAATTCTCACTAAATTGGTCACATTTTACAAAAAAATTCTTTATTCTCGGAACTGTTCAACATCTTTCATTTCGGCTGTAATCAGTATTGTATTGCCTAATTTTCCACAGTGATTCTATTTAACTTTTTCGTCCTTTTTTCTCACTGATTTCCTTGTTTTCTTAATTCTGTAAATCCCATCAAGATTTTCATAAAAGTATTAGTTAGAGATCACTTCCACGCATGTTTCCAAATTTGCATGTCAGAATATACCTGCTTCATGTGCATCACAATATAAATATTGACAGTTGTGTAACCCATTGATTTCAATTTATATAAATATACGTCCTTGACAATGAACTATAGTCATTGTCCAATCCGAATCCACGTTGAGCGTCACGTGGACTTATGTAAAAAAAATATTACCATTAGATAACGTGGAGAAAAATGTCTATGTAACTCGTTGCTTTTCTGTATGTTGGACGTGGAAAATGACTGATCTGGCAAGACAAGCGTTTAATACTAACAATTTTCATTTGGCTGTGGAAATATTTGAGCGTACAATATCGGAAAATGGACCGTCAGTTGATTTATATTTGGGTTTAGCTGATAGCTTTGCCAAGACAGGACAATTTAACAAGGCATTTGAAACATACTCTAGTGCTTCTCGTTTAGGATCTATATCGCCTGAAAAGTTAAAACATTTGGTGACTAGTTTAGTGAACTGTGTAAAAGGCGAAAAAACTTCAGAGCAGATGTTCAAACAATCACAGTGCTTGTTCACATGTTTAATATGTAGGGGCCTGCTTAAGGAACCAGTGACAATTCCCTGTGGACATACTTATTGTAGGAGTTGTCTAGAAAAGGGCCAGTCCAAATCATGTAAAAACTGTGGTGTAGTACATTATTATTTGAATGTGTCACGTTTAAAAACCAATTTCTTGATATCGCGGGTTGTTCAACAATGGTTTCCCTCCGAATGTAGGGCCGCCGATTTAAAATCAAAAGGAAACAATTTCATGGAAAGACATAAGTTTGAAAGTGCAATAGTTTCATATTCTGAGGCCCTTGAATTGGGTAAGTAAACGAGTAGTTGTGTAACATCAAATTTTTGTTTCATAACATTAGTTACCCCGGAAGTTATTTTCACCTGGTTTCCGACAAGGTTTTGTTTTATGTACCCTAGCTCTGTGATATCTCTAGTTACCAGGTTTGACATATTGACCTACTTATGAAGAAAACAGTGTATGTGCATGTGTAAAGTATTTCTGAATTTTCTAATGTTAGAATATCTGATATAGTGTTTACATTTCATGTACTAAACTAGTTTATAACCTTAATGTATAGCTGTTGATACTATAGTTTCTATTCATATATATTTTGGCATTTTATACATTTTTGTACAATCAGCATGAAGCCATTGTCATTGAAGGAATTTTATTAGCTGAATAAAGAAAGAAGAAGAATGTAACTTGTATATTGTCATTATTGAACCTTACTGATTGACATACATTGATATATATTAGTTTACACTTGTATGCAAATTTGCACACCATTACTTTAAACCACACAATCCAAGTTCATGCTAAATATTGCTTCAAAATATTTAAAACATTTGACCTCATAATTAAAAAAGTGATTGTTATGCATGATGTCAGAAGGTTGATTTTCAGAGATTGCTTAAGGGTCATTCATCGAAAAATTAAGCTTAATACCCATATGTCTAAATATGTCTTGCTTTTGTGCTAGTAAATATTGTTTATTGTCTATTTTCTCTTTTGAAGAACATGGCACAGTAACAATTATTTGTTGATTATTCCATAACAATGAATTTGAAAATATTTTATAAAAAAAGAAGGAACAAACAGTTGTCCTCACAAAATTATACAACACTATAAACTAAATATAAAGATTGATTAATAAGTAACTCATCAAGGCATAATTTACACTCTCATATAAGTGTAACACTCAAACAAATAGAAGCAAAAGAAAAGTGATTTTTTATCATTCATTGGATGAAACTTTCAAAACATTATTCTACATTACATGTACATGTACATGCAGAGGTATTAATATTGATGTTGACTTTTTCAGCACCAACAGATCATTTATCCCTCAGCAACAGATCACATGCCTACGCATTGTTAGAAAATTATAAAGCTGCTCTTGAAGATGCAGAAAAAGTTATTCAGATACGTCCTGACTGGCCAAAGGTATGCATTTTTTCTATTAAAATACACTAAATGATTCATGTAAATATTAAATGGCTGTCCAACTATCTGACTGTCTATAGTCCAATAATCTTATTCTTGGAGGGTTATATTATGTTTATATAGCTTGGAGGCCTTCCTGCCAAGGTTGGACAGTAAAATATATCTGGTCCCCATACTGGTATTTAGAGGAATTTACCGCTCTTAATAAATGTTAACATACAATGTATCAGAAAAAAGTTATTTTTGTAAATTCCTGACTATTCAACAGCATGCTTAAAATCTTCTGAATGTAGGAAATGGAAAGTTTGAAGGATCTATACTCTTATGGCTGGTGTTTTTTTTTCCTTTAATATTTTATTCTAATAATCACTGTTCATCATGTGTTCATGTACAAAATGTAGAATATCAAATTATACAAGGAAAGACACCTTAAAAAAAATCAAATAATGACCATAACACTGTCATTGTAACATTAATTGAACGTAGGGCAAAATGTCACAGGACCTTGTGTCAAAATTCAGTTTTCAGAGAAATTTTTCTTTGAAGAATTAAAGTCTTTCCATTCTCTATTATATTATTTTTTTAGATCATTTTTGTTTTTTTTCTAAAACTATTATATACATATAAATGTATTGTTCTTGTCATGCTTGTATATAAAACAACTTAAATTAATTTTTTTATTTACATTTGATGAAATTATATTGTAATTTAATACTGTTCAGTAAAAAGTCAAACATAGTCTCTTGGTAGTGACTGGTTTCAAGAAATGTATCCTTTGTATAATTAATATTTGATAAATCTTCATAACAGTTTCATAACAATGAATTTATCTTATAATAAGGCATTTCAAAGATTTTCCCTTATATATACCATCAAGTGTTAACTAATTACTTGTCACTTTTTGTCCTAGTACAATTCAGTAAATAAGTGACTTTTTGTCCTGTGACTATATCTATCTGCTTACCCAGTAATTGACCAGGTACATTGTAGGTGTTTGTTTTTATAGTACATTTTGCAATGTCCTATCAAAATTTCAATTGTCTGGTATTTGCCAGTATTGACTGGTTTTTATCCTGCCTTGGTAAATACTAGTACAAACTTGTATTGATTGTTTTTTTTTGTCAACCTTAAGCTTGCTTCCTGCAGTTCAGCAAAATATGTAATAAAGCTGTACATGATGTCATAATCATGACAACATGTTCATGTATAAATGTATATATTTCATTTTTAAATAAATTTTAGGCATACTTTAGAAAAGGACGTGCCCTGTTTGGACTAGATCAGTATGAAGATGCTGTTGTTGCATTATTACAATGTCTTGCCCTGGATCCCTCCATAGCTAGTGCTAAAGATTATCTATCTAAGGTAAAATTATATCATGTGTGTACTTCTCTCAGTTATGTTCAATATACATTTTGTATGAACGGTCAAAGAAACCAGTGTTTAAAGGTCACCCTCAGGACCAGATAAAACTGACCTTATAAGAGAGGTGACCTATTAATTGAGATTCAAAATGCAGATACGCATTACTGCAGAGAAACATGAAAAGCATGAAGAGGGTGACCTGACAAGGCTGGTTTTTGCTTAATAGAGGTGACCTTTATAGCAGGTCTCACTATATATACATGATAAATGAGATTTTATTTTGGAATGATCGATTGTATTCTTTTACAGTGTATTAAACTAAGTCATATACATTTACAGTACACCTTATGCTTGTCATAGTACCAACCTTATTCTTGACATTATATGAGAGAAGTTTGAAAAATAATTCTTAATCAGTATAGAATGAGTGACTATTATCATGATAATTAGATCTGTGATTTGTCTTTAAATTAAGATACATGCTGTGTATTACAAAAGTATATTTTTCAACTGTTGAAATGGACTATTTTGTATTGTAAGCACCACCCTTTTAAATTTATCTGTAGTGATCCCTGATTTATATTCATATTTGGCCTGTTTGGTGTTGATCCTATGACACTTCTTTGATAGATTTTGTTTTTATATTCACAATGCATATATACTTTTGATGACTTAGAACTTAATGACATATTGTATACATATAGACCTCTGTCTAGTAATTAGTTCAGTAGGTGATCTGTTGATCTATATATATACATGCTATATATACATTGTATGTCTTTTGGGTTATCAGTGCCTTTTGGCTGCTGTCTCATTATTATACAATACTTATCTAATTTTAGTCATGTATATATGTATGATATAAAAATAAATTGCCTAGTAACCTGGTAACCTGAGATTTTCCTCCTGAAGGTCGTTGGTTCTCTCCTTGCACTCTCACTTCCTCCACCAATAAAGACTGAACACGACGATATAGGGTAATACATGTGTAGTGCTGAAATTGGCATTTCACACCAATCAATCAATCAATGGTTACCTGAGGTTTTCTCCCTAAATAATGGTTAACTTGATAAAGACTACAAACTTGGAGAAATTTCTTTCATTATAACAAATTTTGTTATTGTAGGCATTACATAAAATAATCACCCCACTTCCTCCTGATGATCCAAAGGCAGCAGCCCTACACCAACAGATGCATCCATCAGTACTGCAGCAACTTATTATGTCAAACTTCCAAACCACTCAGCTTCATCCATGTGTTACCATGGAACATGTTATGCAGTTAAAAAATATTATAAATGACACCTTAGAAGCTGCAACAAATTTTGAGGAGTCATCGAACATGGACCAGAAGCCAAACCAAGGGAGGGTAGGTGAAATACAATATATATAATACTTCATGGTCATTCATTTTGGATGAATTGTTTGTCTAGATTTCGTTTAACTCCTTGATTTTGGAAGTCAGCTCTTGTTCACATTATATAATGTAGAATCCTGAAAGATTAGAACTCGGCTATTACTTAAAAAGAGATTTTGCCTTCATTCGATAAGTCCTTTACATGTATGTAATTAAAAAAATGAGCCTGATTGCTGTTTATAAATAAGGATGAAAAATGTATTTTTAGCTGGTTAATTCAATTCTTCACAGTAAAGAAAGGTTTCACAAAAATGAACAATATATAACAGTAAATGCAGTTCAGGTAGATGAGAAATGAAATTTATGCCTGATGGGAAGAAGTGAAATTCAAACCCTGTCACTAACAATTTGTTATCATGGTTATAGGAGTGAAAGAGTTAAGAAGTACACAAAGACATTAAGAACAGTAGTCCATCTGTAATAATGTGTAAAAGGCTTGTTGGATAATTATAAGATAACTAATCAAAGAATTCAAATATAGAAACAATATTCAATGAGTGGCCGAAAAACAATGAGTGGCACATGAGTTAATGATCAGAGTTGTTCCGTCACAAGTTCAATATTTGAATTCTTGGATTAGTTGTTCATAACATTGACCATGGGCTTTTTAAATTGAAATTAAGTAGAAAATTGAAGGAACTATATCTTTTTGTACGCATTTGACAATGTCCTGACAACACAATTGTCGTAAGACGTCAGTGGAGTGAAATCACAATATTTTCATTGCAACCAATTTTATAATACATTGTATCTGAGAAAAACTTATATACATAATAAATGATTGTCCAGTGAAATTTTGTTATGTCAATGTCCAGTTATATAATAAACTGTCCAGCATTTACCAACACTGAATTACATATAACATTTACATGACCACAATTTCCAGTAATAGATATTATATGTGTTATTGATATTAGATAATTTGTTCTTCAGATAGCCATAAATATAATATCATTGACTATATAACATGTTTTTATGAGGCCCTACACAGGGTTTCCCTGTAATTTTAATTCACCAATTATTTTACCTGTACAGATAAGTACTAGAAGCTTAATGTGATACATTATATTTTTGTGTTTTTCCTGAATTAAATAATGAAAAATGCACTTACTATTCTAATTATCATATATTTTGGATTAAACAATCAAATAATCCCCTCTAAGTAGCCCTAGTAATCAGAGTTGTCATATTAATGAACCTACAGTGACATAAATCTGATATAGGCATATATAAGATAGTGGGCACATCATTAAAGCAGTGTTATACAAGCTAGTTACATAAAATGTTATTAAACACTTTGCTTGCATTGCATAACAATTTTTATTTGATGTCTGATAATAGTTACAATACAATTAATGTGTAAAAAAATCATTGCTACAGCATTTTATTTCTTTGAAATGCATACGGATTGTGATGGTTATGAAACATCTGACCTTTTTACTTTACATAAACATGGTAAGAGGTCATGAACTTTTATTGATGTCAATGAATCATTATGGAGAAGACTTCATTTAAAGTATGGTTACTTGTGTCGCATCCATTTTGAGATTTAGCATATAATAGAATACGGTTAAACTAATGAAATATTAATTAATTTAGTTCTTATAAAAAAAGGAGATGTGGTATGATTGCCAATGAGACAACTATCCACCAGAGTTCAAATAAGTGGATATAAGCAATTATAGGTCATTGTACTGCTTTCAACAAACAAGTCATCAATGTTGAAATTAGTGGATATAAAGCAATTAAAGGTCACTGTATGACCTTCCACAGTGTTGTTGACTCTACATCAAAGATTATTGATGTCATGTTTCATGCAATAAATAATCAGACAAACATTTAATAGACAT
The DNA here is from genome assembly GCF_021869535.1 of Mytilus californianus. Lineage (NCBI taxonomy): Eukaryota > Metazoa > Mollusca > Bivalvia > Mytilida > Mytilidae > Mytilus > Mytilus californianus. Next base: position 38,481,503 of record NW_026262745.1, read on the forward strand.
AGAAAAATCATACATGTCATGATGTGGCAGATAATTTCATAAAGGACATGCCCCTCCCCCTCTTTTCAAGACAACAAAGATACACTTAAAATGATAATACTAAAACAAAAGATTATAATTAGGAACCAAACAAAAATAATGGTGAAATATATTTTGAAAAATGACAGAAAAACAGTAAATTTTGTAACTCCCCTCCCAAATCAAATTATTTATTATAAAACTTGTACATATCCTTAACCACATCCAGGACCTATGAAGTAGTTAAAGATAATTTGAATTGTTTATTTTAAAACTGTAATGTCAGAGTCTCCTCCCTTATTATGCTAATCATTCATATATTCAAAAACAAAATCTAAATATTATAAAGTACTATATTCACATTAAGATTTTTTAATGTGAGATATTTGAATGCACTTGCCAGATGCATAATAGATTGGGCTCATCAGATGCATGACAGATGGCACACATCCAATTTTTTCATCAAATTTACAAGGTAATACATGTACATACATGTGACATAATCTGTGTTTAGATAATAAAAGTCAAAAACTGTGTCAGTCATACAAACGATAAGTAGTAAAAAAAAACAGAACAACAAATGAATTTAATGATCAATGAATTTGCATAAAGGTTAGGAAATGTAAGGCATTCATGAATATTCATGTTACTTAGTAACATTTTTCCTTGTGAATTTTAGTAGATTTGTATTAAAAAGAATGAGAGTAAAGATAATGAGAATTGGATATGAACTTTTATTATTGATAATTGTTAATGATTTCGATATTTTTTTAATTTGAATTTAGAAATTCAACATATTTAAAGACAAAACAGTTAACCGTTAAAAGGGAAGAGCCAGGAAATTTGACCTCCTTACATATTTAATTTATTTAAATAAAAAAGTAAGACTAAAAATTAGAGCAAACAAACAAGGAAAACAGTTTCATGTTCACATGATATCCCCATAAATTATATTTCTGAAAAGGTGGGAATAACTCTTGAAAATTTATATTCATATGTGCAGTTCTATGAGTCAAATTGAACTTATCAAATCTTTTCAGGGTAAAGTAATAAACTTGAGATTTCCATTTTTCCAGAAGGGCTTTTTTTCATTGTACATAAATGTAACAAATATAAAAGAATAAACTTGCATTCTTTAATTAATTTCTTCTTAATGCTACATTGCCTTTGAAAATTTTGAACACTTTCTACAAGTTGCCTAAACGCATGTTATGTTGCCACACGTGCTGTTGTAAACAATATGAAAAGAAATCAATATTTATAAGACAATGACTTCCCTTTTTATGCATGTAATTTATAAAGAAAATTGATAGAATAGGTCCACAATCATACCCTTGGTCCACAGGCTTGGGACAGGTGCATACAGTACAGGGAGGGGTAAATCATGTTTTGAGCACCCAAGCTTTTTTTAAGGCTCCCGCTTACATGATGTATTTTTAACATCAAAACAATGCAATAAACTTTATTAAATTCATTGAAGATGAAATTGACTTTAATGTCAATTGAACAGTACCGGTATGTGATATACATAGCGAGTGACAGGAAGTTCCCTGTATTTCAGACACCCCAATTTTCTTTAAAACAGTTCTTGATGTAAAACTTAAATGGAAGTTCATTACTGTTACCTATATTAGGAAATCAATTTTAAAACATCTTAATAAAGATTTTAGTTTTAAAACATTACAAGGTTCGTAAAATAAAGTTGATATACATGATATATATGACTGTTTGAATTTCCTGAATTACAATGTAAAGAATAAGCAGGATGTGTATTTTTTCAATTTTTTTTTCTTGAAAAACTTTATCTTCATGTATCATATACTTTGACAGGTGGAAAAGATTTATTATAGAAACAGTCAACATGAAGCTATGGAACAAGGGAATGAAAGAACAAAATGTACGTTTATAATATTTCTTCTTGAGCCCCTTATTTTACTGACAGATTGATCTTGTGTTAACTTACATTAAAAAGTTCTGCAGTAAAATTTGGTTCAATTAATCTTTGAGACTTCATTGTACTGAATTGCTGGGAATATTATGGTGTTATTCAATCTTATTAGTAAAACAATGTAGCTTTATTAGAGTCAGCAGTGATGGATATCATTTGGATAATACCACAATAGCACATGTTTTCGTTGTCATTTTTGTCTGTTGTTGATCCCACTCCTCTGTGCAATGAAAAACGACCCTGCTGGGTTATATCAAGAAGTATAAATTATATCAGGGAAAGAATTCTATCAAAATTAACAGACACACGCTTCATTAAAAATAAATGGAGACTAAAATTTTAAGGAAACAAAATCAAAAGAAAACATGTGAGATCATATTCTCTGAAGGGAGGGGCAACCATTGTTACCCCAAAACTACATACTGCTGATTGGTTTATTTTGTTGGTACCAATTTTTGTGGATTTTGAGAAAAGTGTTATTTGTGGGATACTCGATTTCATGGTTTGACAAATTCTGCATTAAAGTGTTTATATGAAATTTGTAATTTGTGATTAACCTTTTCCCAGAAATCAATCCTTAAAACATAAAAGACATACACACACACACAGTCATTTATATGTAAATAAAATCTTTTTGGAAAGTTGTATATATTAAACAAGATTACTGTAAACCAACTAATTTTTGTGAGCGATTTATTTTCACGACTTTTGCAGATAGAAAAATAACGCCAAAATAAAAATTGGCGAATATGAAAAACTTGGATCTTATCTTATTTAAATACATCAAGTAAACTTGAAAATCGTGAAATTTAATCTCTGTTGGTCTAGAAAGGACTAAATGCAAAATAAAGTTTCCGTGAAAATAAGTTGCATAGGTGAAAAAACATTTATGTCATTAGTTTATATTAAATTTTACAGGTGCATCAGCCCCAAATTCTAGATCAACCTCTCCTACTTTGTCAACAAAGGCTGCAAGATTCAGGGATGATTTAAGTATCAGTTTGAAGAGATCCAGAAATCCAAGTGGTTCATGTCCAACAAGTCCATCTCGAGAACCTCCAGCTAAAATGTTTGATATGGCTGGTTCTAGTGAACGTGGTGAGTCAGTTTACTTAAATATTTGATGTGTCTGGTTCTAGTGAAAATTGCAGATCAGTTAACCATTTAAAATTGAGCTTCATGCATGGGTAGTTTTGTTTAAAAAAAACCAGTAGAGTGAAATCACTAGCAATTTGCCCTTGCTGAGAGTCATTGTGGAGTAATATTGTGGTTATTGCATTGCATTAATGATTTAATTCTGTGTATTAATATTTGTTACAAAGTGCAAAGTGATATATCTCATTGGGAAAACGGCATGCTATAATTACTTACCAGACTATTCATCAACATAATTGCCCTCTTCATAAGTTACTACTACATGTACTACATGTACCTTTATAAATAAAAGAAAGACAGATTTTTAGATTACAAAAAAATAAAAAATAATTTAAAAATCATAAGCAAACAATACTGTCAATTAAAGAATGATACATGACCATGTTTGCACCAAATAAAAAGGTGAAATTCCATCTGATATGGCATTAGATATGACGTATTGACAAATTAAAGCAAAAAGAAGACAAGGGTGAAAAAGAACATTCAAAATTATAAAACTGTAGACTCCACGTAATTGTATATGAAATGAATCTACAAGGTTATAAAGTGCTATTTTCATTTTCCATCCAAGTTTGAATTTGGTTTTAAGATATGTAGGTACAAAAAGTACAGATGTTAAGATGAAGCATTTGAAAATTAATAGTCAAAAATGAAACATGTATGTAGTTCTATAATTATAATATAACACTTTGTAAATAGGTTTTGTGAATGACGTTAATTCATACTCCGTGATAAATGATGTTATTAAATTAACCTATGATATAGTATTATAGGATCAAATCATTAGTCCTAATACTCAATAACTTAAATATTATCACTTGTAAACAGTATGTGTGAAAAGCATGACGTATATAAGTATGTTAAATTGCCTATAATGTACCTTTTATAATTACTTGTGAATTAGATTAATTAAAGTATAGAAAAGCAAGTTGTACATATAGGGAGAAAGAGATATGATACTTAACCTTTGATAAGTGACAGTGGTGGTTTAATCAATAGTTTATATCTTTCATATATTTATACTTTATACAATACTATTGTTAGAATTTTATGTAATTTGATATAGAGAATCTAAAGTACCTCGTAGTACTTTGTACTTTGTACTTCTTATTTTATTTTTATCCAAACATCTGTGGTTTGCCATAGCAAAATATACTAACTTCAATATATCTTTACAAATTTTTGGACAGGGTTAGACATAGTTATTTTGCCCATGAGATATGAAATTGTACTTTCCGAAATTAGGTATCCAGCTTCATGCGACCATGCTAACTGTGTGATTCCTGTACAAATCCATCACTTATCAACTTTCAATAACAGAATACTTAAGCAGGGGTAATATTCAACTTTTTAAGACCCAACTATAAATAAAACAGAACACATAGATTTTTAGAATTTATTGCCATATTTTTCTCTTTTTCTGATATTCTCCAGCAACAGTTTTACTGATTTTCATCTATGAATTACCTTGCATCTTTTTAATGGCTTTTCGGTACCTTTGTCTTTTTTGAAGTATTTTTATTAATATGCTGTTATTTTTATCTTAAGATTCCTTGAAAGATGAAAATGAAAGAAAAATTCCAGGAGATTTATTGAACCGTGATGATTTTGACTGTAGCTTGTGCTATCGCTTGTTGTACGATCCAGTCACCACACCATGTGGTCATGTATTCTGCCGTAGATGTTTAGATAGATGTCTGGACCATCAGAGTTCGTGTCCATTGTGTAAAAGCTCGTTAGCCGAGGTAAATTTATACACTATCTGTATCAACAATATCCTGTAAAAGATTTACTCTTGTATAAAATTAATGGTAGGGATATTAAGACTGATATAATTAATTTCTTCATTTTACATAATTTTCATTTGTTTTAATTGAAAAGAGATTTCAGTTGACAGTTGTAATCTTTTGAATGACTCACCTCTGTAAAATCTCAAATAATGAAAGAACTGTAAAAAAGTCCAATGACAATTTTCAACTGTTGCAAACATACACACATTAAAATTCAAAACAATAAATTAAGATCGGAAAGTTGTAATTGATAATGTATATATTTCATTTTTCCAGTACCTGGCAGAGAGAAGACAGTCTGTTACGGAATCTGTTCAGGGGATCTTACGGACATACTTCAGTGATGACTATGAAGAAAGAAAGAAAATCCATGAAGAAGAATTGGTAGAGTTTACCAGGTAATTGTAACTGGTTGTTAATATGCATGAGAATCATCAATTTTTAGTAGTGTTGCTAAAAAAGAAAGATATAGTATTGAAGAAATAGGAAAAATAATTCAGAAATAAATAAGTTGAGAACTATGTTATTTCAAATATCTTTTTCATCATATATTGAGTACAGGAAATTGAGAAAGGGATGTTTAAGTGCATGATATTTGGTATTGACTGAGGACCTCTAAATGTCTTACTCTGAGTTTTTTCCTTTTAATTATATTGTTTGGTTGTTATCTCACTGTTGCTTACCCCTCATCACCCTCTATTCTCAAAGCAAGTCTTATACCAAACTTTATTTCCCACTTTTTATTCACAGAATGTCAGTTGAGGGAACAGCAGAGATCCCTGTATTTGTATGTACCCAAGCATTCCCAGGAATTGCCTGTCCCCTACATATCTTTGAACCAAGATATCGACTGATGATTCGACAATGTATGGAGTCTGGAATGAGACAGTTTGGAATGGTAGTTAGTCTCACTGATGACGAGTAAGTTACTCTATTTTCTCCCAACACTTTGTTAGTCTGAAAATGAATAATGACAGTGTATTGTGGATTCGTTATTGTTCGTTTCATACCAAATTATGCGGATTTCATGGGTACAGGTAAACCACGAATTTAAATCCTTGATGAATTACAAATTCACTTAAGGCTTGTATGCAGACTTTTGCAAAACCACGAAAAAAAATATCCACATAAATATAAGTTTTCCTCAATCCACTAAGATTGGTACCCACGAAAATAAATGAAGCCACAGTATATTGGATTGAGTTACCTACTACGATTTAATTCTATAAATTACATGTGTAAAGTAAATTAGAAACAAATGATATATCATTTGCAAATCTACTACTAATACTGATAAAAACAACTAAGTTTACTTCTTAAAATGACCAAATATCAACAAAGAAAAATAAATGAATCTTGTTGTGGTTGCAAGTAGCTAGACGATAAAGAATTAACCAACCGAACACATTTTAACATAAAACACAAATCACAGCAAATGATACTACATATACCACTTGACTTTGAAAAACCTCATGGGATCGTGTTTCATTTCGGGAAAAATGATGGATGAAAACAGATGTTGTTTCAGGAAGCAAGAACCAAACAATAAATAAAAAAAAAATACAGAAGAAAGATGTCGTCTTTAGCCATTTTAATAAGGTAGTGAGCAAAATTAAATTTTACATCTTAATAAATTGTCATAGTAAATGAGCTTTATTGTGATGAACAAGAATGTTATAGAGAACACTATTTGATGAATCATTACAATTCAGTGTGATGTTATGTGTGAAGAGTGATACAAACCAGTGTGATAATATGTGTGAAGAGTGATACAAACCAGTGTGATAATAAGTGTGAAAAATGATAAGCTGAGGGTCAGCTGTAAATGTAATGGCTGTAATTCTACATTCACAGTTAGTTTTATTAAAAAACTTACATAGCCAGGATGGTCATAAATGTCATTGACTGAAAAACAAAATTTCTACTACCTGTCTTCATGTTCATTAATATGACCATGAATTTGTATTTAACAGTGACATATTATTTTTTTATTATTTTTTGAACATTTATCTTATATTTTTTTTGTTTTTTTATCACAGTGATAATTTTTCTGACTTTGGTACTATGCTGGAGATTCGTGATGTTCAATTTTTCCCAGATGGAAGATCTATAGTGGATACTATTGGTGGGCGTAGATTTAAAGTATCTAGTCGAGGAAAGAGAGATGGATACAATACTGCCAAAGTCGAGTTTATCTTTGATAAAATGCCTCCACAAGAGAAGTTCAAAGGTAAATTTGATACCATGTTGAAAAGTTTGGAAATATCACTGAATATTTTCAATGTTGGAAACAACTAGAACATGAGATGTCAGATGTATAATTATACACTTTCCACACTATATGCCTTTTCCAAAGTTTGCAATGGAAAGCTGAATGTTAACCCATGTCGTGTTGGAAATTTTTACTTAAAGCCTGGTTATTTTATTGATCACCTAGTCAGTCATTGTGCTAATTTTACAATTTTGAAAATTACTTGCAAATTCAATTTCAAAATTGGCAAGAAGTTTGAAAATCATTCACAAGATATTGTATAAAAATTTAATGGAAGACAGTTATTTGTTCCACTTCATTGTAAATAGCATGGACTATTTTAGAAAGCAGAACTTTGCCAAAACTGATCTCTAAAATAGAAAGTACAATGAATCCTATTTATTTATTAAATGAACGTAAACTGAACACAGAAAATATTAAGTAGGAGAGAGCTTTGGTTTAGGTATTTTCCTGATGATAAATTTTTTTTTACAAAATTATAAGAATATTTAAGAATATATAACATTTTTTTGTTGGCCTGTTTCATATTGGTCTCATTAAAAATGTCTTTTTCCATGACAAATAATCTGAATATCTAAATTTGTTTTTTTTAGAAATCAAAGAAGTACAAAATGATGTTTACAATTTTGCCAAGATTTGGTTTGATGCCTTACCTGGCCTTCAGAGAGAACAAATTCACAAACACTGTGGACAGTTTCCTGCCCTGGATGAAGATTTCACACAGTATCCAAATGGTCCACAATGGTTGTGGTGGTTAGTGTCAGTTCTGCCTTTAAATCCACAAATTCAGTTATCACTTTTAGCTATGGTACAGCTAAAAGAGCGACTTGAGGGTGTGAAAAAAGTTATACATTACATGAGTTCCCGTAGACGAAGTCAATGACTAAGACACATGTTTACAAGATACTCAGGTTTATACGTTACATTTTCCATAGTCGGAATTTGTATTTTAATGCAATATATTTATTCTTGATAAGAAAATGTTTATAGATAATAACATGTATATAAATGTAAATATTCATAATGTTTTATTTGTTCTTTTAACAACATATATTTTTGCTTATACAATGGTCCTAACGTGAGATTAAGATTGATGTTGCACACGTCTTATGTAAATGTATCAAGATAATATAATGTTCTTATACATGTTTCAGTAAATTGTAGCTGGTTAAACTTAAATTGTTTGATCAGGTTCTTAACAATTTATTTCATTGAATGATAGGTATTAGATTTGTGCAACACCACTTTTATTTCAGCACAATGCTAAAAAGATGTCAAACATGTATAGTTTTGTAGTTACCAGGAAAATGAACACATCCTAAAAATTTGTACATTTGTAGTATATCATGAAAGTTGATGTCCATCTCTATTTTTTTTAATCAAAGGCTTATCAGAAACATGAGTAGTTCAACATATAGGGAGAGTATTTTTTTCAGTGTTAAAAACCACTTTATATATTCTATATTAGAGAATATTTCATTTATTTTTTGTTAGTTAACAGGCATTTTTTTCCATGCCTTATAGAAGAATATACATAAGCTTACATATATATAAATGATCTGTTAAAGGTAAAAAATTGATATGCTGAATGTACAATTGCTCATAGGATATATAACCTTGTAAATTTATCAATTAATATATTTATAAGTATGGTATCTAATCCTTTGTAATCCAATTTATTTACTACTGTGGACTTTCATACCTGTATTCACAAACATATTTATGCCAGTTGATTCCAACTTATATTCTTTCCCGTTCCTGTCAATATTCACAATCCTCTTAATGTCCAGAGCATCTTTAGAAAATACAAATTTATATGTAATTACAAAATTTGGTTTTAATTATGATTATGATTATTTATAGTTTGTGAATATTTACATTTATAAAGGAAGCATTCTTAAGAATTCATTTTTAGCCTAAGTAGATGTTACGTAAAAATGAAAAAAGGAAAGAAAACATTTTATTCCTCAAATTTAAGGAAACAAAAAATTATGAAATTCATCCCCATCCATTCTCCCTATGCAACTGAAACATACAATACTTCTCAGGTATTTAGATGACAAGTACACTCTCCTATTGTCAGAGCTGAAGTTCTGATATTTCAAACATCTTCCTATGAGGAGAGTTGACAGTACCTCATAGTGTCTATGTTCATTTAATAATTTTGTAACTCTATGTGTTAATATTCAATGATCCAGCATTTACATCTTCTTGCCATAAATGTCCCTATTTATAAGATTTATGCTTTCAAGTCATGGTAGATTACTTTAAATGTATAAGAATTGCAGTGTATATAAAAGATTGTCTACTAATTGATAAATTATTGAAGTTATTTTTGTCATCAATTGCTTTTTTCAAGATACACAAAATTATTGTGTTTTACAGAAATAAAGATATATCCACATAAGAAATTTTGAATTAAATCGTAGAGATAAACTTTCAAATATATATCAAAACAGAAAATTTGTTTTGAAAAGAGAATAAGAGTCCCTGAAATTTATGAAAAAAAATAGCAAAATTCATACCTTTTATACTTTTAACTATAGTCGATTTAAGCCCGGGAATGTCTGTAATTCAACTTTAATGTCCTAAACATGTAGTATTTAACATAGTTTATTACTTTTAAAAAAATTTTATTACCTTGTATGGGAATTTTACTATAATCTGTCATTTAAGTGAAGGAATGTTATCTATAATTAACTTCGATGTCATAAACAAGTAGAAACTGACATAGTTTTCATAATATGGGATTTTACGCACAGTTTTATAAAAATTGAATAAGACAAATAGCATTACCCAAGAATATGTTTTCCTAACATCAACATTTTTGTATTAAACATTTTGTATGAAGATATTGTTTTTGGTTTGATCATGGCTGGTATCTAAATGTTTATGACAAGAACTCAATTTAAGTGTATTTTACAGTTTGTTTTCTCATTTTTTTCCTAAATGCAAGAATTTTGAAGATATGAAAGATGCAATACACAAATATAAATACATATAGATAGATGGACTAATGTATTGTGAAAAAGGCTGTTGTTTGATAGATTAAATACTACTTTTTGATTTTTGAAAGTAAGTTGCCAAAAATTGAACACATTTGTCTACAGGTAGATGGTTTCATGTTAGATTTTCAAATGTAAAATCACTTTAATTTATTTCTTTTTAAAGACTTGTAATTATTACTTTCATATACAGAAGAAAGAATAAAAATGTGTATATATGAATCTTAAAAATAATTTTTAAGTAAAATAAATCACAATTTAACAGACTGGAACTCAATATTTGCATTGCATTACTGACTTTTTATTTGCATTAATTATGTTGTTAATAAGCTACAAAAATGTGTAAATTTTAGGCCTTATTTATTTGTTTGTACAGTTAATGTAGATAGAATTTTATGTATTATATTTTCTAGCTTTGTTAAGTGTTTCAATTGAAGAATTTAGGAAATAATCAAAACTTTCAAATGAATAAAAAATATGGTATAAATGCTTAGGGTTGTTCCATTAAAACATACATGGTACCCAAGGAAGGAACTTTAAAAATAGGGTAACCAGAGGCAAATTAAGATTTCACTTACATTTCCACTATGCAAGAACATAGGTGACACCCACCCATAGTTAAGATTTGGAAGTGCCTTCCCTGGGTCCCATGTATGATTTCATGGAACAGCCCTTAGCTAATATCCAAGTTATAATAATTTAGAAATGTAAACGGGTTAACTTATGGCCAATTTCCCCATCTTACCAATTGTGGGTTAATGAATTTCCTCTTGTTACAAATAAGGTTAACGACAATTTGTGTGGGAGTTATCCATTTGGAAAATAATGCCTTATAAATTGGTATTACATATTTTTTTGATAAGATAAATTATGTAATTTGAATTTACTCCAGGAAAAGCTTAAAATGTGTTTGCACTAGAATCAATGTCTTTCGTGAAAAAATTTTGTAATCTGTATCTTTTGTTAGTTGTATAGTCCCCTTATTAAATTTGGCCAGTTGATCTGATAATCAGTGAGGGATATTCAAATCCAATTCATAAAGAGAAACTTTTTTGTTTCTGTAAATACATTTTTTTTAATCTGTTATATTGTACATTAGCATCCTTTTATTGAAAAAGATCATGTAGAATACAAATGTTTTGACAAACACTGTATTAAACATACATTTTAAACAGTAAAATATATCTATCAAATGATCTTAATATTATTATATAATTTGATTCAGTAAGGTTTAAAGTCCATATCAGAATAAAAATATGCAATTTACATCATAAGAGTTTACACTGTGTTTGTGTGGATGCTGTAAAATGGATAGTTGTCTTTCCTGTCCAGACCAAGAAAAGCAGCATCTGAGTTTTTTACAACACATTCTATTGTAAATAACCATGTTGACATTTTTAGTGTGATTTTAATATAATTTATCAGTTATTTGCATTTAAATGATTTCTGTAGGGCTGACATCATCAAATGTTGTACATAATATATATTGCAATAGTGAGCTAATGCTTTAGTATGGAGTTAGAAATTGAAATGATTCATTCTGATTGAAATTGAGCTTGATATTCGACCCATTGGACACATTTTAAAAGGAATTAAGGCCCTTTAAAAATTTCATAAAATTCTTGTTTTTTTCAAAATTTATTAGAAAAAGTTTTGTCTCCCCCATATCAAAGCATTTACTTTGCCCTTTCTACACATTGTTGATAGACATGTCTAATTAATTTTATTAAGAAAATGGAAGTAGATGGCATGTTTGAAGAATCACATCTAAGATTATAATGGTTAAAGTTTAACTTTATAAGAGTAAAGATGATGTTAGCCTTAATGTTTCTAGATTTGAAATTTGGTATTTATATAACATCTACCTCATAATGTACATAACTTCACATAGTTTTTGAAATTTCTATGTATTGTCAAGGATGATTAATAAAATAAAATTTCAATTAAATAGACTATGTTTTTACAAGTATTTATTCTGCCAAAAAGATATATGCATGTGGATAGAATCTGAGATTGCATACATATTTCCCTACAGATGTGTCAATACCTGTACATGTCCACTAGCAGAAACTTGGATTCCAAAAAAGATAGAAAAATTTAATGTTAAGAAGTTGATTTCTTGTCGATAGCAGATTTTGCAGATTTTATGCTGCATCTCAACTTTATGAATTGAAGGCATACTTATTTTGCATATATTTTTATACGACCTTTATTTGCGGTAGTATTGTGTTCTGGTGTTGTCTGCATCTGAAGACATTTTGGTTCGCAGACAATAACTTGAGTATAAGTTCATGGATCTCTATGAAATTTTAGCACAAGGTTCCATACCACTAAAGAATGGTTGGGATTGTTTTTGGGGGCTTTTGTCCTTGTGGTTTTGTAATTAGGGACCAAAAAAGATCAGTTTTACTGGTTTTATGAAATATTAATTGGTTCGCAGACAATAACTTTAGTGTAAGTGTATGGATGTGTAAGAAAATTTAGTTCAAGGTTCCATTCCACAAAAAAAGGGTTGGGATTGATTTTGGGGGTTATTGTCCAGTGGTTTTGTAATTGGGGGCCAGAAAGGGGCCAAAAACAATTATTTGTCTGGTTTTAAGAAAAATTAATAAGAGATATTTATTTTAGCACAAGGTTCCACACCACAATAGGAAGGTTGGGATTAATTTTGGGGGTTATTGTCATAGCTGTTAGGGAATTAGGGGCCAAAAAGGGTCTAACAAAAACAATTTTTTGTCAGGTTCACAGACAATAACTCCAGTATAAGTGTATGGATCTCTATTAAATTTTTAGCACAAGGCTCCATACCACAAAAGGAAGGTTGGGATTTATTTTGGGGGTTATTGTAGTAGCTGTATAGGAATTAAGGGCCAAAAACAAGCATTTTTCATGTTCCAGGACAATAATTGGTGTAAAAGAGTATATATTTCTATGAAATTTTAAACAAGGTTCCATACTTCAAAAGGAAAGTTTGAAATGATTTTTGGAGGGTCAAGGCCCATATCGTTTAATAATTAGGGGATGAAAAGGGGCAGAAAACAACTATTTTTCTGGTTTGCAGGCAATAACTTGTGTATAAGTGTATGGATCTCTATTCAATTTTAGCACAAGGTTCCATACCACAATAGGAAGGTTGGGGTTTATTTTAGAGGGTTATTATAGTAGCTGTTTAGGAATTAGGGGCCAAAAAAGGCCTAACAAAAACAATTATTTGTCTGGTTTACAGACAATAACTTGAGTACAACTGTATAGATCTGTATTAAATTTAAGCACAAAGTTCCATTCCACAATAGGAAGGTTGGGATTTATTTTTGGGGTCATAGTTGTAGCTGTTTAGTAATTAAGGACCAATAAGGGGTAAAAAAGAAGCATTTTTCATGTTTCAGGACAATAATTTGTGTATTAGAGTTTGGATTTCTATGAAATTTTACCACAAGGTTCCATACTTTAAAAGGAAAGTTGGGATTGATTGGTCAAAACCGTCAATAATAAGGGGAAAATGGGCCAAAAACTAGGATTTTCTGATTTCTGGACAATAACTTGAGTATAAGTCTATATATTGCTATTTAATTGTGCCACAAGGTGTTATACCATAACATAAAGTTTGGGATTGATTTTAAGGATTATGACCCTATTGGTTTAGTTAAAAGGGGCCAAAACCAATACTTTGGATAAATTGCTTATTTTTTAGCAATTTCAATGGGGTTTAATTCAAAAGTCTTGAATTCTTGGGAGTCTTTAACATGCTGAATCTAATTAGGGATTTAATATTTAGATTGTAGGATCGGTTTGAAATGATTCATAGTAAGGTCCATAGGGTCCAAAGTTAAACTTCGTTTGAATTCTTTAAAAATTAAATTCTTGGTGTTCCTTGATATGCTGAATCTTATTGTGTATTTAGATTTTAAAATTTTGAGGCCTGTCTTCAAATTGGTCCACATTAATTCCAAAGGGTCCAAAATTAAAAAAAAAAGAATTCTTGGGGTTCTTTGATTTGCTGAATGCCCACATTAAGGTCCAAAGGGTCCACAATTAAACTTTGTTTCATTTTAAAGAATAAAGAATGGTTGGGGTTCTTTGATATGCTGAATCTAAGCATGTATTTACATATTTGATTTTGGGCAAAGTATTCAAGATGGACTAAATTGGAGTCCAAAATTGAACATTGTTTGTGTTATTTCAAGTTGATAGGGTAAATCCACCAGTGTTTTAAATTTTTGATTCAGCCATGCTGGATCTATGTGATCACTGCGGATTTTGAGATGGTGCAGAATTCTAAGTTGAAGACATATCATGAAACTAATTATGTGATTTTATGACTTGCAGAAACTTTTTACACCATTTTAATCATCTTTTGCCAACTTTTGACTAATTATTTGCCCTTAAATTAAGAAAATATTGGGCGAACAGCTCCTTTATTTTATATATACACTTGCATATAGTTCGGTTGTAAATCAACATTTATAATAAATTACTTTTAAGAAATAATGTGAAAAAGTAATATATCAAATTTAATTACAGATAAGAATTATGAAAGAATTCTATCAGTATCTTGTGCTTGTGTAAGTAATTGAATAACATTGGTACAAGATGTGTATTGATATCAAAGTTCATTCCCACACTTTTTTGAAATGCTATTATTCCAATTCTTTTCTTAGGCAAATAAGAGTACTGATATAATACAGTAATAAGACAACTGTCATTATTTAGAAATAACTTCTTTGAAGGTGGGACTTTAAATTGGAATCACCTCCACTTTTATGTCAATCTTAATTGACCACACTTGTGTATTACATAATTGAATACACAATAATATTGCCCTAGATAGTAGACCTGTAATCACTTCTGATCTACGCTACATAACATTATTCTGTAAATTATTTATTAGAGATGAATGATTAAAGATAAAACGATGCATGTTTCTGCAAAGAAAAGACAAAAACAAAATATGTATGAAAAAATACAAGCAAGGTCTATTTTTTCTTGTAAGATCAGTACTATAATCATCTGGTAGAAGTCAATAATTCATGTTAATTTAAATTACAATTATCATTAATTAACTTGAAACAATAAACAAAATTGCATATCTCTAACCTGGGGATTTTCTGCAATAAAATGTATTTAGATATAGGAAGATGTGGTATGAGTGCCAATGAGACAACTCTCCGTCCAAGTAACAATTTATAAAAGTAATCCATTATAGGTCAAGGTACGGCCTTCAACACGGAGCCTTGGCTCACACCGAACAGCAAGCTAGAAAGGGCCCCAAAAATTACTAGTGTAAAACCATTCAAACGGGAAAACCAACGGTCTAATCTATATAAAACGAGAAACGAGAAACACGTATGAACTACATAAACAGACAACTACTGTAAATCAGATTCCTGACTTAGGACAGGTGCAAACGTTTGCACCGGGATTAAACGTTTTAATGGTACCAAACCTTCTCCCTTTCCTGAAACAATAGTATAACATCACAACATAGAAAGACACACTATAAAATATCAATTGGAAGGCTTAACTCAATCAAAAAACGCAAATTAACACACAATGAACGAATAAATTTGATCTATGATACCTGAATGCAAATACATAGTTAATAAAAATTATAAGGGATAGATAATTAAGGTCAAAAGTAAATAAACAGGTTTAAACAAAGTTAAAGTATGATACCACTGTGAAATTTTAAACAATTTTTAGAAAATCATCACTTTTGAAAAAACCTGCGTCATATTATACACAGGTAAATGAAAATAATTTTGTTGTTAAGTATACTTCTTCTTCTGTGTGTATAAAATCTTCCGTTTAGGAATACCAAGAAATTTCTTTATATCAATAAAACTAATCTAACACTTGGTACATATGGGGTGAATATCAACAATAAAACTATATAATTAGTGATAGATAAAACTTCCTGTACAGGTGCAAGAACAGTATTTAAGGAGAAATGAAATAATTTTGATGTTTACAGTACGAAGAAGTGAAAATTTGTAGTAATTCCAAATAATCAAAGCTGGTATATAAGTTTTCTACAGGTACAGCCAAATTTACTTATCAAATCCTTGTATCTATGAAAGAATTTAGTAAAAGTTTTAAGTTATTTATGGTAACGAAATCCCTGACTTAATAATTTACCAGTGATGCATTGATTACGTTCGTTAAAATCTATGACATCACTACACACACGAGCATACCGAACGAGTTGGGATATATAAACACCGTATGATGGAGCTAAAGGTACATCGCCGTCTAAAAAAGGAAAATTAACAATCGTCTCTTTTGCCGTAAATTTTAGTATGGAGTTTCCCTTTACAAATTGAAATGTCTAAATCTAGAAAAGGACAACTTGTTTTTTCCCCATTATATGACTATTTAACAGTGTAAGGTATTGTACATGTATACTTGAATACAGGAAATTATTTTTTTCTCAATGAAGAATGAACACCAATTTAATACAAATTGGTTATTTGATTTTTGTTCTTGAAAAAGTGCATTTTCAATGCCTCATTTCTGAAACTATTAAGTCAAACTATAATAAAAAAAATATATTGCACCTTCCTTTGAAGATTCCAATCAAGCCAAAATTATTTCATTGAAAAATGAATAGATTTTAGAAAATCATTGCCCCTTCTAAATATTGAAACATCAAAAGAATTTGTATCAAAATTGAGAAATTTTCCATCTTTGGGAAATTAAATACAAGATGAGCTAGAAAAATTGCATACTTATATCTTACAGTTGTAAACATTCCCAAAAGCATGCAACTATTCTGAGAATTTGAGAACATGAACTGAAAGGGATGATTTTAAAAAAGAAAAATAACACTGGTTTATTTTTAGTGAAATAATAATGAAAATGATATATGTTCTACATTCAATCCTAGTGTTGTTTGTTATTTTATTTAACCATATGGTATGAGATTGTCCCTTTGTTTCTTCTCTGTTTTAACACAAATTAACATTTTGAGCAAAAATCACTTATCCAAAATTGTGATGGTTGTCTCTAAATGTCGTACAAGAGCTTATATAATCAGAAAAATGCGGGTCTACCCAGCGTAGCTGAACAAATGGCTGAATCACAGCACCGTCAACGCTTTGATTTGATTTTGTGCTTGGTTTTCAAAGTTGGTCCAAATTTGGGTCCAAAATTAAACTTTGTTTGATTTCTTCAAAAATTAAATTATGGTGTTCATTAATGTGTGCAATCTAACAGTGTTGTAAGTTTTTGATTTTTGGTCTGCTTTTCAAACTGGACTCCATAAAGGTCCAAATTATCCAAAATAAAACTTAGTTTGATTTTAACAAAAAATTATACAATGTGGTTATTTGATATGCTGAATCCAACCATGTATTTAGAATTTGAATATTGGATCATAATTGGTAAATGTCTAATTTAAAAATTATTTAAGAACTTATACCACACTCATTCTGTGACAGAAACTATGCTATTATTACATATTTGCTCAGATTCTAAATTCAGAGATTTCATTGCACAATTATTCATATCTAATTTTAGAGAAGTATTTTTGTGGTTTATATCACTGGTTCATGAAAAATAAATTGGTTCACAGACAATAACTTTATAGTGTAAGTGTATGGATGTGTAAGAAATTTTAGCACAAGGCTCCATACCACAATAGGAGGGTTGGGATATTAAATAGTTAATCAAGCTCTTCATTTATAGATTTATTGTAAACTAATAGAAATTTTGAATTGAGTCATAGTTTAAAATAGATTTGCTGATTCAGATATATTAATTGTGTTGATAATTGTGTATGCATTGTGTTCTATTTAAAGATTGTTAACATGTTTGAATATTTTTTTACGGTTGCAAATTCCCTTGGAAATTGAAATAGACCTTTGTCCATCTGTTGAAGTGGAAGTTGTATGTAAGTGAAGTTTTAAATACAATTATGCCATATATTATGTTATGTTAAATCTTAATAAAAATTTTTTAAATTTTTTTTTAGATAATGATCTATTTTTATTAAAGGATATATTTCATTACAATACATTGTGTAGATAAAGTTGTTGACATTGATAGATAAGTTGCAGATATTAGTTTGTGACAAATGAATGAAAAAATATTGGGAACTACATGTATTAATTATATATATATATATAAAGTTTGATTACACTATGTGTTTTTAAATAATTTTTACCTATTTTCAGGATAACAAACATGTGGTAATTATCAATCACACAATTATAATTGGAGTGACTGATTTATTTGAAATTTTGTGTTTCCTAAGTAGTGTTGATGATAAGCTCTGTAGGACAGTATAGATATAGTTTGAAATGTTTTTTTATTAATAAACATGTATTTATATTTTTGGTTTTAGGCCCAGTTTTCAAGTTGGTCCAAATCGGGGTCCAAAATTAAACTGTGTTTGATTTCAACATAAATTTAATTTATGAAATAAAAATCTATCCATGTATTTAGATTTTGGATTTTGGGCTCCTTTATCAAATTGGTCCACATTGAGGTCCAAAGGGTTCTAAATTAAACTTTTGTTTGATTTCATCAAAAATTTAATTCTTGGGGTTCTTTGATATGCTGATTCTAACCATGTACTTAGATTTTGGATATTGGGACATAATAGGTAAATGTCCAATTTCAAATTTTTCAGTTCTTTGACCACATTTATTTTGTGTCACAAACCTATGCTGTATCAAATATTCAATCACAATCAAAATTCAGAGCTGTTTTAAGCTTTAATGTTGTGTCCATACTTGCCTCAACTGTTCAGGATTCGACTTCTGCGGTCGTATCAAGTTTGCGCCTAGCGGAGCATTTCATTACATGTTGTCGCTGTATTTAAAGCTTTTTTGGTGACTACATTCAAACCATCGGTTAGTGGAATATTTTAATGTCCATTTTCTCTCCACTATTTACTTCTTTCACCAAAGGTATTTTCTTCTAAATAATGTGCTGAAAATAAATCCGGTTACATTTGCCTGTCTAGCTTGGCGCTGTCACGTATAATGTACAAGAAGTTAGATATTCATTATTGAGACAGCAACAGTTATGAAAACCATAAGATATCTGGAAGTCAACAAATGATCATCAACTATAGTATCTATACACTATGTCAAGCTCTAAAAAAAATGCCTACAATATATCAAGCTTTTAAAAAATGCCAACAATATATCAAGTTCTACAAAAATGCCAACAATATATCAAGTTCTACAAAAATGCCAACAATATATCAAGTTCTACAAAAATGCCTACAATATATCACGTTCTACAAAAATGCCTACAATATATCAAGCTCTACAAAAATGCCTACAATATATCAAGCTCTAAAAAAATGCCTACAATATATCAAGTTCTACAAAAATGCCTACAATATATCAAGTTCTACAAAATGCCTACAATATATCAAGTTCTACAAAAATGCCTACAATACATCAAGTTCTACAAAAATGCTTACAATATGTCAAGCTTTAAAAAAATGCCTACAATATATCAAGTTCTACAAAAATGCCTACAATATATCAAGTTCTACACAAATGCCTACACTATATCAAGTTCTACAAAAATGCCTACAATATATCAAGTTCTACAAAAATGCCTACAATATATCAAGTTCTACAAAAATGCCTACAATATATCAAGCTCTAAAAAAATGCAAAGAGGCCGATGTACTCTCTACCAACTGGCACGAAGTATTCCGAGTGTTTCTGTTCATTTTCTGGGTATTTGGAGCTTGCTAATATTGAGTGTTATAATTGTAAGTCATTATTGTCATACTGTATGTACTTGTCTATTTATTGCCATAGCATGTTATTTATGCTTTTGCAAATAAAATTTTCATTCATTCAAGTGTCACACTACATATCATCAGATGCTCTATTAAATAATCGCTAAAACCATACTCTACACTGCATGTAAATACAAGATAACAATTTCGGTTCACATTTGAATTGAAGAGTCAAAATTAAGATTTTCATGGAAAAAAAAACAACAACATAAAATCGGTCATAACGTAAGGATTGGTCAGCAGCAAAATCTATATCATTCGGCTCCAAAAATATAAGTAAAACATTTTTAGAATTTAGTATTTAAATATCAATGTACAGTTAACAACTATATCAGGTCTGTTTTGTCTTTGACAGTGTGATTTTGGGATTTCTAAACCTCAGTTACTACAAAACTGTCGACAAAGTTATAGTTCACACTCCAAACCTATACTCATCAGTCTAAATGAAAAATAGAAAATCGGTGATTGAACTGCATTTTAAGTGACATTTAATGTGTTGAAAAATTATGTTATATTGCTATCCTGCGAACCAAAACATGTTGAATTGTTAAAGTAATACATCTTTTTTGTCAAAACATTATAATTGTTTAACACCTTAGAGAATAATAAATTGGTTTTGGTTTTGTAGGAAGGAGAGCATAGATTTACAGATTTGATAAATGTGTTAGGCTAAAACAAAGGTTAAAAGGTCAAAGATTTTTGGGAACCTCTTAACATTAACGGTACAAATTTTATTGCAACAAATAAATTTCAACAATTGAGGCTAAAATAGTAGAAAAAGCAAAACACAATACAAACGTTGAAGAGCTGATAAAACCAAAAAGGACAAAAAGCAAAGCCAAACCCCGATAAGAAATCAGAGCTATGCATACAGGAGATACATTTTTAATTCAAAATGATTTCGAAATTTTATAACAGCAAATCTAAATAAAACAATATCCTCTACTGGGATAATGATCGATACCATCGGGGACTAACAGTCCACCAGCAGAGGCATCGACCCTCCATTAAAATGAGTTCAAAGTAAAAATAAATAAATAACAGATTAATTACTAGTTTTTTTACAAATGAGCTACACATTTTCTTTTCTAATTTTTTTCCTAAAAAAGTGCTAGCTCTATTTTTTTTCGATTTAACTTTTCCAGCAGGAAAGATCTTTCTTATATCGTACATAGCTAATTAGCTTAATCGATTGGGATGATAAGTTCAAAAGAGAAAATAGTAAACCAATAAAGTAAATTTAGATAAACAACACCTATGTTTTTCCTATCCATGCCCATATTATAATATACTAAGATATTAATATTTTGTTTATGTTTGACCATACTTGTCAATATAACTGTTTCATTATAAATTACACATATTGCAGAAAGAAGTGCATACATGCTGCATGAATCTATCTGTTCTACTTACAATTATCGACAAAGGAAGACAATTTAGTTCAACATATTTTACGTTGCATAGACAGAGGAAAGTCAACGGACAAAATTATGAAATACACCATTTCATAGATTAATACCAAGAATCCCCTTATTCGAGAGTCACTGATGAGTCGTACGTAGACGAAGCGCGAGTCTGGCGTACAAAATATAAGCCTTTCATCTTCGATGAGTTATTACAACCACTCGGGAGATTACACTGCTGGTTGACGTTTCGTTCCCGAGGGCATAACCAGTAGGTAGCACTTTTGGATTGACATGAAATATTATTGATATGTTAATTTTTCTATTTATTTACTGTTGATTAAATACTCTTCAACTTCATATTTAATTTTACCTTACAGCTAAATTTGATTCGAGCATCACTGATTAGTTTGATGTGAAACGTGCGTCTGAAGTACTCATTATTAAAACTTTTTTTTTTAAATAAGATTATTTGCCAAATTGCAGCCCATTATCTGCAAGGATGACTGACGCTCACAGAAATTAGGAGAAATTAGGTCACCCATAACAAAAATGTAACTTCTAATTATACAATTTTGTATTCAACATTGGTACAATAGTTAAACTTCTGGCTGACATTTGAGCATACACGTGTCATTATTACGACAAGTTTCATACCCATATTTGTTCAGAATAATGATCTGAAACTATAAACGTAGGATAATGTATGATAAGACCACACGTTTGGCCCATTGAATTTGGCAATCAAAAAGTATTATATGCATATATCAAATAACACAGATCAGATGTTCACAAGACGGTTAGTCTATCAATATCTATTGACTTACATGTTTGCATTAGGGCCTCAAACTTCTTGCCTTAAATGCAAAACTGGAAAAACTACCGAAAAAGCCTTATTTTGATATCTTGTCATTATTATTTAGACATGAGCAACAGCCATACCCAAACATATGATTTGCTACAAAATGTTTTATACAAAGATGTTAATGTTAGTGATTGCTCACACATTGTTGTCAATATCATGGAATTCTATGCCACTGTCATACAAGTGAGAGGTTTAGGTAGCTATAAAACCAGGTTTAATCCACCATTTTCTACATAAGGAAATGTCTGTACCAAGTCAGGAATATGACCGTTGTTTTCCATTCGTTTGATGTGTTTGTGCTTTTTATTTTGCCATTTGTTAAAGGACTTTCCGTTTTGAATTTTCCTTGAATTTCGGTATTTTAGTTACTTCACTTTTTAGTGAACTATCTTTGTGAGTAAGGCTGTGGGATATATCTATTTTTTGTAAAAAAAAAAACACTATTAGTTCAAATGTCAATTTTGACATGTCTATGATATCATAGTGACACCGCAATGAACATTTCGGCACCTAATCGACCAGATTATATCTTCTATTCTTTAAGCAATAACATTGACATTATTTTAAGAAAATAAAGAATTTTACTATTTTTGCAATTTTTTATGTAATATAATGACTGTTATCATACCTCATAAAGTTGGCTAATCGAGATCCAGTTTGCAATATGTCATTGGTCTCAGAGGAGATTTTTCAAAAGTTTCAGACTGACGAAAGACTCAAACGTTAGGCCAGGTGATATAATAGAAAAGAAATTAAGTAATTAAATTTGACATACATGGCTCAAAGGTACCGAATGAAAGAAAATAACTAAACGCAAATATTTGACTGTGTTTAGGGTGTAGAAATAAAATAAGCAATTATAACACACATAATGCTTGTTTCATGTAGAGTTGAAATACCAATGCTATGTTGTTTTCGAAAATATAGTAGCCCATAATCTATTATATTTATTATGATACTATTATGAAACATGTGCCATATATGTTAATGTCTGTATGTTTTATGTAACCTCACATCTATGTTTATTGTTATCGTAAGCCAATAAGTAGGATGGGTTTCTATGTTTATCACGTCTAGACATTTATTAGCACAAAAAGAGGGAAAAAAAACCCAACCAATACATTAAATGTTATTATATTAGAGAGGCGAAAGATACCAAAATATCAAAATTAGAAAGATGTAAACAACTATAAGAGGAATCCGAGTCCAAATTAGAAAGATGTAAACAACTACAGGTCACCGTACGGTCTGCAACAATGAGCTGGTAATCTATAAAAGGCCTCAGCTTGATACAAGGTAAACAAAATGAAAACAGAAATCCAACGGACTGATTTATTGTAAGAACAAAAACGAAAAACAATTGTGGCAGGCAGCAACTAACGACAACAACTAGATTACAGGTTTTTGACTTGGGACAGCACATAAAAAATGGGAGAGGGGTAAACATGTTAGTAAACGCCAAATCACATCCTAGGACAATGGTGTGATTGTCCATTATCAGCGATTACAATATTCCTATAAAAGAAGTGTGCATCATAAAAAGAATATGCAGTTCATATGTTAATGTTTAATGGATCAATCATAACAGTTAAAACCTTATGTTAAAGAGGAATACAAAAGTTCACCTTGAACTTAACCCAATGTATATTTTGTAATAAATCATCTTATTTTCTTTTTAATCAAGTTTATGCTGATATACATGTATAAGAAATACATCAGGTATACAAAAAAGCAAAATATACAATACCTTGCCTAAAGAAAAGAGAACAAAGCAGACAATCAACAGTCCATAAAAACACTACAAAGGAAACTAAACCTTGAGCAACACGATCCTTATCCAAAACCCAGGAGTGAACTCAAGCGCTCCCCGCAAGCAGTTCATGCAAGATACATTACAGAATACATTACTGACAAAAAAAAAACCCATATGTATGCAATCTGTTAATTTATACACGTGTATTCGCTAACAGTTTTCTTGCATTTGTTTATATCTTTGAATAAGCATTTACTATTGGTCCGAATCAGACATTTAACTTAAATTATGAGTGTATAGTTGCATGAATTGCAAAAGAGTGAAATAAGTCTTTGTTCATTAAAGAATGCACTTTATATTCAGTCTAAGTTCAGTTTCTGTGCATCTTCGCCCAACAGTGGTCAATGCAGATATTAGGTCAAATGTGAAGCACTTTTCTTATTGATAAAATTTTGTAAATAACATAAGAAAGGTAGCTGAACGCCTGATGAGCTTGACCCATACTGCTTTGGTGTAATTGTATAATTTAGGTCATTTAAAGTTTAAATACTTTATGTTCGGTTGTAGAACGAATTAGAACATCTAACACTAATCACAAATTGAAAGCTTATCTATTTAGGTTTGAAAACTTCAAAAAAAAAAAAAATCCATATTTAATCTATAGAAAACATATACATTGCATTAACTAAGAAGCCATTACAAATTGACCTTTCCCATTAAGTGCAGAAATTAAATGCTTCCATTACAACTGCAATTTAGGTCAACCTTTGCAGCATAACTATAAGTTTTTTTGGCTGTCATACAACGTTGACAATTATAGTAACAGGAACTGCAACCCATTTTTCTAGATTGTTTTATTTTCCAAAAAATAGAATTACTAACTGTTCTAGTACCATATTCGGAAAATATATTAAAAATAATTATGCTCTTGTAACCGTCTAATTGAACTCTAGGAAAAACACATTTTAAAATGGTTCTTTTCTTAAACTTCTAATTTAATCCGAACAACCCCTGACAGAAACAAACGTGCCTTTCCAAAAATCTCTGATCTGATTGTATAATATCGTTGCTTCTAGTTTCTGATAGGTATAATTTTACTTTTTTCTCTTTTCAATTTACAAGGCAAAATATTTTCAAACTTTATAGTAATGATACTTTGGAAAGCAGTAACCTTTCCTTCTTGTTGACAAGGTGAGAAACTTAATTATATATGGAAGGTCCTTTTTTGAAATTTCCTCTTTTCCTCTAGGTCAGATTGAAACAATGCCCACATGAAACAATTTTTAATTCTTGTTAACTTTCAAATTTCTGTTAAAAAAGAGAGGCGGAAAATACCAAAGGGACAGTCAATCTCAGAAATCCAAAACGAACTGACAATGCCCTAATGGCAAAAAGGGAAAAATCGAGCAAAAGACAAAATAAAGTCTACAAAAACACAACATGGAAAGCAAAAGACTGAGCATCACTAACCCCACCAAACTTTAGTTTTCTCTGTAAAAGGATTCAACAATCAATGAAATATTTTCCCTGGAATTATCGTCCGATTTAACATATGCTAATGTTGCTTAAGTTCATGCAATTATGCAATCAGAAAACGTAGGAATACGAGCACATGGTAATGGTCTTTTCGTACCGTTTTGAAGTTTCAACAGATTGTATTATCTCTTATATACACGTGACAAACACATTTTGGATTATATTTCAGGTTTTTATTGATGAACACATATAAAGTAACACATTTGGGATTATTATCTCTTATATGAAGTCACACATTTGGAATTATTATTTCTTATATAAAGTAGAACATTCGGAATTAAACAAATTCTGAAAATATCTTTAAAAAATAGTAATTATTCCAAATGTAGTGCACTATATAAGGGATAATATTCTTTTTTATTTTACTTATTTTATAATTGATACATGTATCTGACCAAAATCATTATTGAGGTCAAATTTGTACCTATCTATTTGAATTATTCATATGAAATTTTAAAACATTTAATTTTTGATGAATTATAAAACAGTCAAACTCTACTAAGCACATGTAAAAACTGACCACTATGTAAGTGAAATAACACAACCAATTAAGAATGTATCCAACATTAGCTTGTATTGTCCATTAACAGCACAATATTCAAACAAAAACAAAATGTGTATTATAAAAAGAAATATAGTAAATAAGTCACTGTTTTATTGAGCAATCAGCTAGTTAATGGAAATGTCACGTTAAAGTGTAACGAACCTTGTAAATAATATTTACCCGTACTTGAACCTAATGAATATTGTATAATACATATTATTTTCTGTTAAGTCATGATATATATTAGCTAACAGTACATATACAAGTAATAAATCAATGAATGTATGAACATGAGACCAGTGAAATAATGAGATTGTTTTGGATGCCAATGGTTATGCTGCATTTCATCACTGTCATTTCGTGACAAATTCTACAGTTTGAAAAGAAAAAGACCTTGTTAGAAATACAACAAATATTATTGATTTACTAAGAGTGTTGACTATTTACAATTATCGATCAATTGAAATAAATAAATTGAATAGTAAACAAGTATTTGATAATATTTTGGATGAATTCCTATCTATTTAAAAGTTACTCGATATCTGTTTTTTTTTAACAAATTGGATTTTAACGGTGCCTGCTTGGAGTTGTTGTCTCATATGTATATTCATAATGAAGCAAATGTATGTAATTATAAACTAACCTAGCCATGAAGTACACTAGTATAAAAGCTGATAAAAAAAATGGAAATCGATGCATAACTTAGAATTTCTGCATAGGAAGAAAACATCCTCCAGTTGATAAAATAATTTAAGGGTTTCGTGTCCGATCATGACTTCCTTTTATAAAGAGTTAGCAATGAAACTATTGCATCAAAGGTTCCAAATTGACAGTATAGCTGAAAGCATGCGGGAGGCCATCATGATTTAGTTGACCGTTATGGAATATTTGAATCACAGATGACCCAGAATATGTTCTACTTGACGTAACCACAGCCCTTTCCTTTCTTCCGAGATTTGGATATAACCTAATTAGACTTATACCAGATTTTTACTTACATGAGCAGCACGACGGAGGCCACATGTAAAGCAAGAACTGATTACCCTTGCAAAGCACCTGAGTTCTTTCCGGTTTTTGGTGGGGGTATATATTGCTCTATCTTTAGTGTTTTGTGTAAAGTTTTTTTATTTGTCTTTTCGTCGTTTTTATTTTGGTCATTGTGTTTTATGTTTTTATTGTACTTATGGTTTTTGATTAAATTTTTCCTAAATATACTGCTGAAATTTACCCAAAGGAACTTTCTTGATCTTTCTTTAAATAAATAAAGGATTAGCAGCAATACCTATCCTTTCCTAGATTTAGATAATTCGGTGTTACACCAGAAACTCTACACTAAAATTTACGACAAAGGGATGATTTTTCTTCCCTATTGTTAATTTTCCTTTTTTGGACAGTGATGTTCCTTTGGTACCGTCTGACGGTGTTTATGTGTTCCAACTCGTTCACTATGCCCGTGTCTGAAGTGACGTTTGGGATTTCAATGAGCTGTACCTGTAGAAAACTTGTTTGAAACGGAATAGCACATCCTAAATTTTACGGTGATGTTGTTAACCTAGCCCGGGAATTTAGAAACGATCCGGGTAAACTTATAAATTATTTAAATAAACTTATTCTAAAAGGTTACCAATTCAACACTGTAATTAAATCTTTGAATATTGTATTTATTGGTATAAATATTGATTTTGTTATCAGTAAATTAAAACCTTACTAAATATTACACATATGTACTTTCCCGGTACTACAATATGTCGATACCTATATTTTGGCATTGCACAAGGTCATGTTTTTCTCTGACTGTTAATGACATCAGTACACTAAATCCATTGGATGTTGGATGTGTACTTTTTGATATTTTAGTCTTAGATACATGATTTTTTTATTAGTTGTTATTGACTTTCAACTAGCTGTCAGTAACTTCGAGTACTTTCAGATCTGTACTTAGTGTATTTTGTGTTGTTAGGGATGAGGGATGGATATATACCCTGCCACGTCCTGTCTGTGTTTTTCATTGATATTTTCTTTGTATCGATCTGACGAATTAAACCTTTTTCAACTGATTTTAATAATGTGTTCTTATGTTGGGCTATTGCACCACTGTCCCAGGTTAGGAGGAGGGTTGAGCGTTCATAAACATGTTTAAACCCGCAACATTCGTTATGTGCCTGTCCCAAGTCAGAAGCCTGTAATTCAGTGGTTGTCGTTGGTTCATGTCTGTCATATTTGTTTTTCGTAAATTATTTTGTTATAAGTTATGCCGTTAGTTTTCTCAATTGAATTGTTTCATATTTTTCATGTCGGGGCATTCTATAGCCGACTATACGGTATGGGTTTTTCTCATTGTTGAAGGCTGTACTGTTGCCTATAATTGCTTAAATCCACTTCATTTGAATTTTGGTGAATAGTTGTCTCATTGACAATCATACCACATCTTCTTATAATTATATAGGGAATAATCGAAATCGTGTGAAGTGGTGACAAAGCAAAATAAAACTGGTATACATGTAATACATATGGTGACATTAAAATTGATTGTGTGTGAAAGGAAAAATAACACTTGTCCAATGGTACGAGCAACGAATGTTCGTATTACTCCAAATATAATGTTCAATTTCAATCAAATTACTATTTTATAATATAAAGCAACATGCAAAAAAAGCCATAACACATAAAATAAAAATAAGAGAAATCTCCAAAAAGAATTGGACAGTACAAAACAGTAGGTCGACAACTGACTTCTCTGAAAAAAGAACATCCAAACAAAGGCAAACAGCAACGAACAACACATGGTTCAGATTCTAGTAGCTTGGCTTGGTTATTTTAATATCACAATCATATAAAATGGTACTAATTTTACTGTACCAGATGTGCATTTCGATAAGTAATGTCTCTTCATTGATGACCGAGGCCAAAATATTTGAAAAACCAAAAACCTTATTAAAACGTTGAAGAGCTGATATAATCGGAAAGGACCAAAACTATTGTTAAATCCGGATAAGGAATCAGAGCTATACATGAGGGAAACCAATTCCTTAATTTTAAATCATTTCCTAGGTTTTACAGCATCAAATTTAAATTAATCAATATCCGTATGTTTATATTAGTACCTATAGGTACTTATCTAATGGGCTGGTGATCAATCGGGGATATGTATATGCCTGACTTGTTCGTGGTGATTATACCTATTTTGTCATATGGCACACCCGGTCTCGCTCCTTTTAAAGTACATGCGATCACCAAGTTTCTGTTTGTTACTTTGAATTTTCTATTTCTTATCAATTCACGATATTTGAATAACGGTAAACTACTGTCGCCTTAATCTATATTTAATTTGCAGAACCAGTGTAGTAATTTAGTAATATAACTCTGATAAAACATTTAAGTTGTTATCGATCCGCAGTCTATATGCAAGGATCAGTAGCATTATAGTTCTTCTGGATGCAGTTTGTTCGTTCAATCTAATATTCTAAGTATAAATGTTTAAGGTAGTAATGGGGTATTTGCGAAAAAAAAAAAAGATTTTTGTTTAAAAGTACTGTCATGCAAATTTCAACAGCATAACAAAAAGTAAAGATCACTGAACTTTTTTTCAAGCCACAGGTTGTGCAAAATTCGCACATTTTGTAACGGTTATAAAATATTGAACCGGGTTTTTGGTGGGTTGCTTGATTTTTTTTTTCTTGTCTATATAGTGTTTTAAATGTTTAGATTTAGTTTTTATTTGATTGAAAAAAAGGTGCAAAATTGTGGGTGCTACACATTGATAAACAATAATGCAGATACCCCCTCGCCCTCCTTTAAGAGTGACAAAAAACAAGTCGTTGCCAATATGTGCCTATCTTTGTAAACTTTTTTATTACATCATTGAACATTATTCTTATCTTGAATATGAATAAAGAATACTGCAAATTCAGAAATTACTGGTGCATTTATTTAAAGGTTTGATGACAGTGGAAAAAATAATGATAAATCAGGAAACACTGCTTACCAATGCAACCGGAATATACATTATGAGTTCTGAATGATGCTATATCATTCCTGTTTAATTATTGACAATAACAACTTTTCAAACAAAATTTGTTTCACAACCTGATAGGAAGGCGTTTTCATGTTCTGCTTTAAATTGCATCTTACACAGTGATTTTACATATAATGTTTTAAGACACACACATTTAAGAGAAATAACTATGTATAAGTAAATATAACGGATAATATAGTATAGCAACAACATTGTGATATTTAAGCATCTTATTAAAACATATTGTAGTCTTCAAAGCACATTTTTGTTGTTTTGGCTGTAGAGTAATTTGTGTTGAATATTGTGATTAATGTATATATGGGAACGATAATTGGGTGACACTTAATAAATATTCTTCATTTCGTCCTAGTCTGATGGTATACATTGATGGCAATATCGCCACATAGTGTATGTTTGACCCTAAACAACCCCCGGTAGAACCAATGTACAACCGCTCCTTTATATAAGATCTTCACTCTGTTCTGATTGGACTAATATCATGGCTGCTAGCTTCTGGTAGGTGTACGTTTAGGTTTTTTCTTCTCAAATTACTTTCAAACTTTAAATTAATGATAATTTGGAAACCAGTATTTTCCCTTCATATTGACCATGTGCCATACATGACCCTTAGGTCCTCATGGATTTTTTTCTCTTCATCTCTCAATCTACTCGACAAATTTAAACCAAGCGTGGTTGCAATAACATATGGAAACGTCCTTTTTAGAAATTTTCCCTTTACCTTCGGGTTTTGATGACAAAATATGCACACAGAAACAATTGTCAACTCTGGATATTTTTCAAATTTCTTTAAAAAATTCAACAATTAATGCAACAGTTTCTGTGTGGAAATATCTTCAGAGTAAAAGGATGACAACTTGCTGAGATTTATGCAAAATATCCAAACAGAAAACCTATGTATACGAGCACATGGTAATGATCTTTTCGTTTAGCTAGCTATAAAACCAGGTTTAATCCACCATTTTCTACATAAGAAAATACCTGTACCAAGTCAGGAATATGACAGTTGTTATCCATTCGTTTGATGTGTTTGAGCTTTTGATTTTGCCATTTGATTAGGGACTTGCCGTTTTGAATTTTCCTCGGAGTTCAGTATTTTTGTGATTTTACTTTTTTCGTACCATCTAGGTGTTTCAAAGGAATGTCATTATCTCTTATATAAAGTAACATATTTTGCAATTATTCCATCATGTTTTTATTGATATTCACCTATAAAGTCACACATTTGGGATTGTTATTTCTTATATAAAGTAAACACTTGGAATTATTATTTCTTATATAAGGCAACACATTTAGAATGTTTATCTCTTATATAAAGTCACGCCTTTGGAATTATTATCTTTTACATAAAGTAACACATTTGGAATAAAAACAAGTATTCAGAAAAGCACCTTTTCAAAATAATCTTAACTCTGTTCTGTTTGGATAAATATCATGGCTGCCAACTTCTGATAGTTATATTTTTAGTTCCTTCTCTCAAATTACCTGGTAAAATATTTAAAACTTTAAAGTTATGGTACATTTTGTTGTTGGAAAAACAGTAACTTTTCCTTCATACTTATGAGGTAGCATACATGGTCATAACATACCCACCGAAAAACATATTCGTCTTCATTTTATATTAAAAAATGTTGAACTTGACAAGTTATTTTAAACGTGTTCTAAAATAAAGAAAATAGCTCATTCAAAATAAATTCAAATACCTGGTTAATATTCATTTTATATATTTGATTGATTGATGATTATGAATAGTCAGCACTATTTGTGAATCTTTATTTTTTCGGGACATACTGTATGTTTGTTACTTATCCAGTCAAAGCTGTAGAATTTTAATATATAATTAAAAAACTTTGCAAAATGCTTGCTTCGTGTTGTCTCATATGCATAAAGCCCACACTTCTTGAGTGTAACAATCACAACTTTATGCGCTATATCAATTAACTACGCTAGCACTGAAGTACAGATATAAACGAAAGCTGATAAAAAGCAATTGAAATCGACACATAACTCGCAACTTCATCGCATTCACACAATCGTTGACGTGATGACGTCACAAAATAACACTGTGAATGTAATACACATGGTGACAGCAAAATTGACTGTGTGTGAAAGAAAATTACACCATCCCAATGGAATGTGAATTGAAAAATTTCGTATCACTCCAAAAACTATATGTAATTTGAATTAAGGAATCACCCCCTAAAAAATTATTGACGTGTAAATTAGACAAACAATAACAGCAGATGGTCCAGATAGCTGAATCATATAAGTATATCCTCGTCTTTTTCTCTGTGTTTGAAGTAATTATCCCTATTTTAATACAATTACATTTATTTATATTCCATATCGGACACTATATATATATATATATACAGTAGACCAGACGCGAGTTTAGTCTATGAAAGACACACCAGTACGTGGCTCTTTAATGAAAACAATTGGAAGGTCAGATCAAGTGAGAAGTTGAAGAAAATAGAAAATCAAAATATCCAAAAACCTGTGTTAAATTTGGCTACGGCAATCTACATCTCGGTATAATCCAATATCTTAATAGCAATTTGATTTATTGAAAATTATTTGCCAAATTGTGGGTGCTGCACAAGGCTAAATAAAAACACCGAAACTCCTTTCACTTCTTAACACCGTCATGTTTTTCACGATTTATACCATTTTAAAGTTTTTAAATCGTCAAGAAAACTTTGTTGCGGTATAAATTCCATTTTCTGGAATTACGCACCCCATTAAAAAATCCGGGCTTCGCTCCTGTCCGGAATATTTGACCAGTTTTTGAACACCAATGAACCGTGTTCCGAATTTCAACTATTATCAATTCAGAAAGTATTTTGTGTTTTTATTTTTGGGATAGTTGGAAAGAGAAAAAAAAGGATACCTGTAAGCAATATCAGGAAATATGGACTTCAAATAATGCCATCAGAATTTACCTGAATAATTCAGTATTCCGATCACTACTACTACTCCATAGTCCGAAAACTGCCGAAAAGGGGCGCAGTAATTATTCCAGTTATATCAGAGTTCTGATTAATGATATACTAATTCCGTTGAATTGGTTGTATTAATTAAATATTACAAAATTTCGAATTTACAATATGCTACTAGTTTTATGCAAACTGACAATCAGCCGCTCATATGTTTCATAATTTATAATGGAGAATTGACAAATCTTCAATACTTGATTGGTAGGTGTTTTATATATCTTGTTTTAAAATGATAAAACAACACTTAAATTGTGAACGTCCGAATCACTTTTTCTGTGATTACCTTCATCAAAACGCTCAAGCCCAACAATTTGAAAGCCAACGATGTTCAAATATCTAGTAACGTAAATGTGGAACTGGACTGATATTTATGCATTTTATCAATATAGAAAAAAAGTGTAAACAAAAATACCGATCTCTAAGGTGAATTTTGAAAAGGGGAAGTCCATAAAACTTGACAAAATCACACGCTCGACTATATCAACAAACGGAACGAACGAAAAAAAAAATGACATGTTAAACCTGGTTTTATAGCTAGCTAAACCTCCCACTTGTATGACAGTTGTTTATAGTTCCGTTATATTGACAAAATTGGGTGACCAACCCAAATAGACATAATTGGTAAACGTGAAAATAATTTAAATCCAGGTGCCAAAAAACTACAGACATACAAACACAACTTATTTAAAAATTAAAACAACATAAAAATGAATCTGACAAAGGCGCCGACAAAACAAAAGGTTTTTGAGGTCTTCAAAGCTGTTTGGCTATTGTACATTTTGTGAGGAATATTGTGGCTAATTTCAATAAGGTTTTGATAGTTTGTCTAGTGAACCGTTTTTCTTTTAAAGTTATAAAACAAAACAAAAAATAATGGCAATATCATTGACAAAAAATGTTCCTTAATATCGTTTAAACACCTTGAATTTATAAATCATGAACAGTTTGAAAATTCATTTTTATCACGGCAAACTTGTTTTACTGTGAAACTATTATAGGTTGTCTAGGTGCTTTACTTTTTTATGGTAAATGCTCCAATATGTGTTTTATGATATTAAATGATGTCTTTAAGTATGTATAACTTGAAGCATTTGAATCACCAGCTATATACATTTGATGTTGCTAATTTTCAATTGTGTTATTTCCTATATTTAAATCAACAGGAAACTATTAATTTTGTTATTCTTGAATATTTCTGTATCAAAACATCTGCTGACATAACAAGCTGTCATGTTGAAATTAAATCCAACTGTTTTAGAGTTATTTAAAGTATCCACAGCTTTTTTATCGTTGCCAGACTGTAGTTATCAAGGAAACCGTCAAGCCGTTAAGGGCAGGACATCTTGGTTTCATAATCAACCAATTTAAAGGTTTTTTCTTTTGAATTTATTTAGATTTTCTACACTTTTAGTGCTTTAAAGCTTATAAAATTTTTCAATTGTTTAAAAACATATGGTGACGCTTCATTAATTCGTATGTCCACTGAATTTTTCATGATTTACCTTCATCGAAACGCTCAAACCTAACATTTCAAAGCCAAATACGTAGAAACGTCAAGAGCTATAAAGCCAGAATCCACAAAAAGGAAAATTCATAAAAGGTTAATGTTGCCTGAGAAAGATAACTTATTGGGCAGCTTTCTCATCGATGTTTTCATTTTTTATTGATGCAGATGTATTTTTTTAAAAGTATACTCTTTAAAAATGTGTATGTTCAAGTTGAATTTAACTGTTCAAAGATTACATCTACCACACTCACAGATACAGTGAATGATAATGATTAATAAACACCCAAAATTGCATTTGATTTTTTTTTTCATTTTAAACAAATTCTTATAAACAATATGATAAAAGCAAATTAAAAATATTCATATAATTAACAGGTTTCCACAGGTGGAAAGAATAATGATTTTTTTTTTATTTCAGCCTCTACATTGTCAGCAGGAGACAGGTGTGTGATAAACGTCTCCTTTTGAGGAACAACGCTTTATTTAATTAATAAGTATGACGACAACTACAACATTTAATGAGAAAAAAAAGAAAGAAAAGAAGATACCAAATGGGAGATCAAAACACATAAGTCGAAGAATGACCGACACAATCTTGTCAAAAACGAAACTAGAAGAAAAGACAAACTTACATAAAAACTGAAAACTGGGCAACACGAATCCCACCAAAAACCTCCAGACTTCTCCAGAAGGATTAGCATATCCTGCTCCTCCTCCTTATACGACACATGTCGTCTCTCTAGAGCCTCCAAATATTAAAAAAAATGGGAAATATCTGTTTTAAGACAAGTCTCCCTACAGGGATGCCAAATCTCCAGCATTGGAGAAAAAATATCTCAATATCCCTTCCTCTACCTCTGTAAACATTTTTGCATTATAAGTAGTTGTTTATCTTGTAAAAATTAACAAAGTATTGCAAAAACATTGTTTCCTCTTCATAAAGGGCCAAAAATATCTGACATATTGCTTCAGCTTATTCATTCATTACTTACTGAATTCGTTTGAAAGTCAATTGTAAAATATTTAAAAAATTAATAATTAAACTGTGGAAAAATAAGATTAAGAAGAAAGAAAACTAGAGGCTCTAAAGAGTGTGTGGCACTCGCCTATGTCTATGTGCATCTTCAATGATAGACACTCTCTAAAATTGTAGACTAGAATGATAATGCATAACGAAAAAGAAAAATTCTGTTGATCTTGTATTGCTGTTCATTTTTTGTTTATTTACAGTTCCCCTCTATTTTTTAAGTTTTTTGCCCAAAACACAAAAAAAAGGTAAAAAAATCTGTCATGCAAAGGCAAAAACTCATATAAAAGGTCCACTAACTGACTAATTTGTAGATCTTGTCTTGCTGAATTTTTTTCTACTTAAAAGTGTCTACCTATCTTTTATAGTTTTTAAGATAATATGCAAATACGCAAGGAATTGGTAAAAATTGTCATATAAGAGCAATAACTTTGATAAGGAGATGACTGACAATTTCGGCCATTAGAGGTATTGATAGATTCTGTCTTGCTGATAATTTTTTTTCTTTTGTAATATATATATCTATCGGTCATATTTTTAAGATATAAGGCAAACACTCAAAGTTTTTTAAATATCTAAGCTTTTAATTAACTTTTTACCAAGTTATCTTAATCAAAATATTTAAGCATTAGTTTTCTCAAAAACTTACATGTTTACATGTGTTCTATTTAGAGATTTATAAAAAAATCTTAATCATTTAACAAAATATCTCAAAATCACAAAATAAAAACAAAACATAGTGTAAATGTACTGATTCCTCTTAAAAGGCTGTATAGATTCCGGTTTATAGCATGAACATTTGCACATGCTATTATTTTACAAAGAAAGAACACATTAAATGTACAAGCCAAAACTTAGATAATCATCAGTCATCCTTCACAGGTCATTAACAAGCCTTTTTAGGACAACACTTGTTTTATAACCCACCACCTATAATTTTTATATTATCATTTGTAACAGAACTGTTTTTGCTTCCACCCCTCTTACCCACAGAGAAAAATATCATATTGTGTCTGATCTTCCCATACATTCTTTTCTGGAATAGCCCAACGACAGACTGAAACAGTCATTATCTAAAGTGTAGCTTGTGTAACGAAAAGAATTTGTTATTTGTCACTTAGATTGGTAATTTTAAATGACATTGGTTGTTTGTTCACTTCATAGTATTCAAAATAATATAAAATTTGAGCAGTTTACAATGCATGGTAATCACTTATACTTCAGATTTCAAACATTTGTAATAACTAAAAATAATAACTTTTATTGAAGTAACTTGTATAAAATCTTTTTTTTAAAAATTATATACTGATCAAGATAAAACTAAGCATGCACTTATGTATCCATATTTTTGAATTTCAAATTAATCATTTTGATGAAATATTGAACACTATGACCATTTATTCTATGGAATTTCTTCTATTCTTCTATAAATCCATAAACTTTCTTGAAAAATAAAAAATCATAAAACTTAAACTGAGTAATGTTCAATAGTTTTATTATAATTACAAGATTGTAGAAACTAAGGTTTCAACTCCTTCAGGCAAAGTTAATTTATATGATTTTGGCTAGTTAGTTTATGTCATTATATCTGTATTGAATTGATTTACAAATAAATAATACTTAAATATACAAATAAGTCATATTTGTATCCAAATTTTTTTTCATTATCTTATTAAAATATAATTTGATAATCAGTAAACATTAAATTCTTCCAGTAAAGGTTGGATTTAAGATGCTCTCAAAATGAGTATTTTTCATTAAATATTGTAAAGAAAAACTTACATACAGTATTGAGTGTAAATATCAATTTACCATTTTAAAGGTTTATAAATTTGTAGAACATTTTTATATTTCATCTTTGCATGGCTTCTTTGATAAGTTTGATTTCCATGAAAGTATGTAAGGAGCCATCTCTGAAGTATTTGCTATATATTCTATCAAAGGCATTAAATCTGCTTAAAAAACTTTATAAATATTGATGAAAATTGTTTTCAGACAGAAGTAATTGCTTACAATTTCACATCAAAGTAGTTTGAAAGAAAACTTTAGAGCAGAAAAAGTGAAACTTCTGACAACAAAACACTGGAATGTTCTGTCAATGATCCATGAATTGCTAATAAACTTCCCTTTCTAACAACTTTGTTAAATAGTTCATACATCAAAACAAGAACACTGCAAAACAGATCACCCCTTGCAACCAAAACTTTCAGGTGACCTTGACCTGTGCACCACAACCTTGATATTAGGAACAGCAATAGATGAGACGATATAGGTCATAACTTAAACTAGGGTTAACAAATTGAATTTATCAATTTATAATATTGTCTAATAAAAAAAAGAATTTTAACAGAAATTTGTTTTTAGTTATTGTATCTTTTCTGATATGTCTTTTTTACAAACTAGAAAAAAAGGCAAACATATAAACAACCAAACTATCGTCAATTGGCAATACAAAAATAAAAATGGTTAATTTCTCCAGTGTGAAATTCAGAATTTCTCCTTTGGTTTATTGTTATGTAAATCACAGCTTCCAGTAAATGAACAAACAACAAGAATATGTGTCAATATATAGGACACTAAGTTCCACTCGCACTATCACCTCTCCATCATCAGTGAACAGCTAAATATGGGTCAAAATCCTAATTTGGCATCTATGAACATGTGTTATAAGTTTCAAAATGACGTGACTACAAACTTCCTTCAACTAAAACTTTGATATGATACAGGACTGACAGACTAGCTGACAGATGGACTGACACAGACCGGAAAAACATTATGCCCCTATTGTACGCACAGCATAAAAAATTCTGAATTCAATTTTTTTTTAACAAAAGGCAATACTTTAAAATATAAAAATTATAATTTCTTTTCCCTACAAACCATACTGACAGTTTCTCATTCATTTCTTTACCAGTGATTGAACTTACAATTTTAAACACTGACTTATTTCTAACTTAAAGTATTACATTTCTTATTTATATTCAAAACCCATTATATATAGATTCAACATAACCATCAGTATGCTGAGTACGAGTATTAAATATGAAAACAACATGTTTTAAATTTCATGCATCCAAAGCGCTTTTCTGGATTTACCTTTATCAGGAATGCTCAAAGCCAAATATTTGAAAGCCAAGGATGTATCAGAACCGAAACAGTTGAAAAGATATTTGACCGAAATGGACCTAAAAAAATAGCCAAATCCATCTAAGGTCACCTTTGCCTAGTTAGTTGAAACATTAGTTTCTTATAATTTCAAAATTTATTAATGGACAATTTTAGAAGGGTTTGTTATCAATCATGTCAGTACGGAAGTACTGACTACTGAGCTGATGATACCCTCGGGACTGATAGTCCACCAGCAGAAGTATCGACCCAGTGCTGTAAAAAATGAAAACAACATGTTACAAATTTCATGCGTTCAGAGTGCTTTTCTGGATTTAACTTCATCAGGAACGCTCAAAGTATATATTTTAGTACAAATAAATGATTATCAACTTTCTTTAATAAATTTTGTCAGAAGCAAGTCAGCACCAGTCCCAGGAGTTATCTCCCCTTTCATAACTTCCTTTTCAACATTTTTAATTAAGTTCTGCACAGCAGGATGAGTTTTAAACATGTCCATTATATTATTTTGAATGAAAGACCACATCCATATTTTCTTCTGTAATTGCCGTTTTTTTTGTAACTCATTGGATTCCATCATGACAGTTTGAAAATTTTCCATTAAATCCCATAACTCTGGTATACCCTCTTTGTTGACAGATGATATTCTTGTAACCTGTAAAACACAAAACTTAGGTAAATAAAAGTGCATAAAGATTTTACTTATCTAAGGGAGACAAATCTAATAGTCATAAAATATATGCACAGCATTGTTAAAGGCTTAAAAACAGAAAAAATGTCCATTGAATAGACAACATAGACTTTATATTTCTCCATATCATCAAGAAAAAAGGTCTAGCTGGCTTAAAATTCTAGAATGCCTGCTTCTATTTAAAACTGATGCTCTGAATTGCCATACTTCTACTGCAAAACATATGTTCAATAAAGTAACTAATATTCTATTTTTTTTCACATAGGTCATGATATTGTCACATTAATGAAAATATCTATATATATTTGTCATGTTTTTTGACAAAAATTATGATATTATGATAATGTCTTAAACAGGATGATCTTGCATCAATGACAGGCTCCTTCCTTAGATTAGTAATTTAGCCTGCACAAATCCATCACTGTCTTCTTTTTATCTGTATTAAGATCTAAAAACATTACCCATAGCTAATTTAGAACCATTGCATAAAAATATAAGATAAAAGGAAATGTTTACCTCTGGTTTCCAGAATTTTGATCTCCGTCTTGAATATTTAAGAGCACTAATATATTCCGCCTGTATTCTTCTTGCTGCAGGTACCAGTTCACCATCACTTTTATTGATAATAACTAAGTCAGCTACTTCAACAATTCCTTTCTTAATACCTATTAAAAACATACAATTATGATAAATTAAATAAGCCGTTTAATCCATTTGTTTCTTACATTTTTTGGTCAACATTGACAACGTTCACATAAACGATGTACGCACAAAATAGTCGCGTTGTCGTTGATCGTTTATCGTTGAAACGTATAAACGACACATTTGTTTCTGCATCTGTCGTTTAAATAATAACAAGCATGTGTTGTTTTCGCAAACTCCTGGTCATTCTTTTCCCTCACTTTTACCTGTTTGTTTACAGTGCGTGTATGTAATCTATTTTTTGTCTTACTACGCGTGGTCGATAAAGGTCATTAAAAGATGTATTTGTTTATAGCAGCTTAACGTTTACTTAACGATAGTCATTGATGACAAAATTTCAGATTAGAAACAAATGCACTCTATATTGTCTAAAATTTCACAATTAAGCAATCACAAATTCTTTTCCATTATTTTACAGGGCAAAATAAACTAAAATAGAGTTTCCTCTTGAAATTAAGACGATGGAAGGTTGATTTAAATGTTTTCTTTTTTTCAAATTCTTTTCAGTGTTTAAAGGTTTTTGTACCTTATTTCACATCGAACAGTATTATAATTTTAATTTCCATTATTCTACAGACAAAACTGTTGCTTTCCTCATGAAAAAACACAATCTAAGGTTGATTTGTATGGTTTTTCTGTATTTTATAAATTTTTAACATTTTTATTCAACATATGATATTGACTTAGTGATGTCAAGGTCAGTTTAACAGTAGATGATCAGTAATAGAAACTGGAAATTAAACGCATTTTCCAAAAGACAGTGGCCTTAGTTTTCCAAAAGACAGTAGCCTTAGTTTATACCTTACCTTGAAGTTCATCTCCCCCAGCTGGGGGCATCAGCAGACAAAACAGATCTACCATATCAGCTACAGCATACTCAGACTGACCAACACCTATAAATAGAAAGAGTGTGTTATCAAGCAGAACAGATCTGCCATTTCAGGTAGTACTGTATACTCAGACAGTTTTCTGCAGAAATAATGCCTTCCAAAATGCAAAGAGACACATATTGCAGGGAAAAAAATCCATAATATTTTATATAAAATAAATACTTTAAGTGTGAATCCTTTCATTTGTCATTTCATTATACACTCACAAAAACAAGTGGAAAGTTTTGTTACCTAAAAATATAAGTTACATTCCAAGGGAACCAATGTTTTCCAAAAGTATTATTTTAGAAACAGTGACCTTGAACTTGGCTTAATTTATAACTGTTCTCCCCCTTCCCTATATCTTCCATATATATATGTTTCTTTCCAATTAGGCATAAGAAACTAAAGTTTCCATCCTGTATCAAATAAATTTTCAAAAAATAATTAATTTTAGTTAGTGACCTTGAACTTTGATCTATTGACCCCAAAATATATAGGTTATTTCCTTTTCTATGTCCTCTATCTATATAAATTTCATTCCAATTATGTAAGGGAAACTCAACTTTCTATTTGGAAACCATTTGTTTCGACGCAATGACAGTCTGACACACAAAGTGATAACCATATGCTCTTAAAACTTTTTTAAGGAGCATAACAAATTTTAAATATCAGCAGGAATGTGCAAACATTCCTTTCTACTTTTAGATTTTTTTAATTTTGTTTTGAAAATACAATTGCAAGTAGTATTTGTTTTATGTGTTTGTATTCAGTAAAAGTTACAATCTCAAGTCATGGATACTTTTGTCTTCAAGACAATATTATGTATTTGTAAGATTCATTTTTCAACAATATGCTGGGGTAGCATACAATCTTTAAAATATAAATTTATAGACAGTTTAAGGATTTGTTTAAGATCTTTAAAAATTTAAAGATCTGGATGTTTACCAATTGTTTCAATCAAGATGATATTATATCCTGCTGCCTCACACAATAGAATGGCTTCATTAGTTGTCCTGGTAACACCACCTAATGTACCCCTCGAAGGTGAAGGTCGTATGAAGGCATTCCAATCTCTAGAAAGTTCAAACATTCTAGTTTTGTCTCCCAGCAAGGAACCTGTAATAAATAAATCTAATAATCATATTTTTATGGTTGTCTTGAATTCAAAATTTTTACATGGATTACTGACAAATTATGGCCAATAAGATGCAAATAAACTGCTATCAATTTCAATGGTAAAAATGAAATGATCTTTGACCCTTTATTTGAAGTCAGGACATACCAACATGTACATGTGTATTTATAGTTTACTGCACTCCTGAAACATGGGCAAAGAACTTAAACCAATTTGAAAGCTGTAAAGTGGAAAATGTCTTCAGTTTAGATCAAAGAGCATTTTCACCTCTTTTATTTTACTATTTAAAAATTGGTTAGTCTTATAAAACCTTCTTCTACATTTTCAGTTCACCAAAATATTTTGGTGCAGATTGTAAATATGCTATTTCTCTTCTTATTCATAGTTAAGCTGAATATATAATTCTTTTTTAGTTTACATTCATGAGCAATTGAAATATGTTAAATAGAAGACTGAATTACAAGGTTACAAAAATATCAGACTAAGCATTCTTGCAGCCACATCAAATGAGACCTGGTAACATCATTTTCTTTTTTGACAACATTTTTCCAATTGAAGATTTAAAAAAAGAAAACCAATATTTTGAAAGTGGTTTTGGATTTCACTTAATAAACCAGCTAAAAGCTTAAGTATGATTCATGAAAAAAATAAAACATAAATTTTATACAAGAAATATTTTATTCAACATGAAACTTCTACATACGTTTTTAAAAAGAGCTCAGGTCAGGGAGTCTGGAGGTCTTTTGTCTGTGGTTTTTATCTTTGGGCTTTTTGAAGTAGGAGTGGGGGTTGATTATGGCTTTTTTCCTGTTCCCATTATATTTTCACATTGAATTTTGTTTTTGACTGTATTACATACGTAACCTCCAGTAGTTGCTGATGATGGATCTACAGCTAACACAGCCACTTTGTTATCTCTAGTGGTCAGGAATTTACCAAATGTTTCTATAAATGTACTTTTACCAGCTCCTGGTGGTCCTGATAAACCTTTAATAAATATAAAAATACAAAACAAGAGACTTAATTTACATTGAAGAGATAGGAAACTAGAATTATTCAGTTATATTTTTGTTCACAATTTTAGTTCACAGACATCTCTGCAGAGATCATCACATGATATATTGTAAATGTGATACAAAGCGATTATGTATGTGTAATTGGAAATGAATTTTGTTTAATTTGTTGATATAATTATTTTCCAATGTTTACCTTTTCAATTTTAGTGAATGAGAAACAAAATCTATCATATTTAATTTGTACACGCTGTATATATGTATATACCGTAAACCAATTATTCTTTGTTCATGTTGTTGATGCTAGCCTATCTTTTGTGTTTAGCCTTTTATATCCTACTTTACAAAAGTTAGATGTGGTATGATTGCCTGAGACTCCTAACAACAAGACACTAAATGATGTTGATAGCAACTATAGGTCACCTTTCTGCCTTCAACAATGAGCAGATTTATTTTCACGATTTCTGAACTTTGTTGATGTATATACAAATGTTTATAAGAAGAGATCCAATTTTGGCATAATCATGAGCAAATAAATTTTTATTATTTTCTACTCGAAAAAAGTTGAATAATAAAAGAAGAATGTGTCTGAGGACATGAATGTCCCTGCTCAAGCATTGCAATTTTTCAAGTTAAAAAGGGCATAGCTCTAGAACAGTAAATGACTC
Organism: Mytilus californianus; assembly: GCF_021869535.1. Classification (NCBI taxonomy): domain Eukaryota; kingdom Metazoa; phylum Mollusca; class Bivalvia; order Mytilida; family Mytilidae; genus Mytilus; species Mytilus californianus. The sequence goes on from NW_026262745.1 coordinate 38,525,325, forward strand.
ACAACCCAAATTCGAACTCTGTCTGTGTGTTGTGGTTTTTAGCATTGTGTATGAGCTTCATAAAATTAAGATGAGGAAAACTTAAGTTAGAGTGCAGAAACGAAAAAAAAATTGAAATTTTCTAAGTTATAAAGAGGCATAACTCTGGAACCATAACTGACTCACTGCCCACATTTGAACTCTATCTGTGAGTTTTGGTTCTTTGCATTGTGTATGAGTTTCATAAAATTTAGATGAGAAAACTTAAGTCAGAGTGCGGAAATGTAATCATTTGCAATTTTCCAAGTTATAAAGGGGCATAACTCTAGAACAGTAGGTGACTTACTGTCCAACTTAGATCTCTGTTTGCAAGTTTTGGTTCTTAGCATTGTGTATGAGTTTCATAAAATTTGCATGAGGCAAACTTATGGAAGAGTGCGGAAACGAAAATGGGATGGACGGACAAACATAAAGACGGATGGACGGAAGGACAGTCAAGGGTAACACTTAATGCCCCTGTTGCCTACGACGGGGCATAAAAATAAGTTGGTTCAAAGAATGTTGCTTTTTTTCCTGTCCTTTTCTTTTAACATTCACAGAAGAGTGAACAAATTAAATTTGGTTATTTCCATAAATATCAGACATATTAGAGTGTTTGCATTTGGTACTGCTTGAAGGAATTCAAAATGAAAAGGATGGATAGAGGAAGGTTGGTTGCCATGTCAACAACAAGCTCACATGGTACCAAAAGTAACAGGTCTTTTCTTAGTCAGAAAAATGTAGTAATTTTGAAATCATTGACTGTATAAACTGTCAGAGGGAGCTTAATTTAATAGACATCATCTTTTAAATCTGTATTTTGATCTGAGTAAAATAGAAATGATTAATATAATCATGTTGTTTCTATTGAAGTAGTGTAATATAAATTTTGTTCTACCTATTCTGAAAGACAATTTTTTAGGTTGTCCAGATTTCTGTTTTTCTGTACTGTACTGTAGAATGCTGTTCAATAATATCTTAGCTTGTTGTTTCTTCTTTGGATGAGAGGACTCTATCAGAGTTATTCCCCTTGCCAAGCTTCCTCTTTCACAATTAATTATTCCATTAAAAAGTTGTTTCAGGATATTATCATTTTCTAATATATCATTAGTGGCACTACTGGAAAACCTTTGAACCTTTCCATTATCTATATTGTGCCTCCATGGTCTTTTTTGTAGACTGTTTTGAAATTTTTGCAGTTTTGAATGAGACAGCAAGCCCAATTGTCTGTGAATTGTTTTTAAGAGACTTATCTTTTGTATAGCATTCCAAGGAAAGCTTTGAAACAAAAAAAGTTTGGCCATGTCAATTCTTGTTTCTATAACCTCATCGTCTCTGAAATTGGAATAATATTAATACAGCAATTTTTTCAAAAAAATAGTGTTAAAGATAAATAAAAATATTGAATTATGATCATGCTGATGAAAATTAAAAAAATATCATTAAAGAGAGCAGGAAAATATGAGAATCCCCTGAGATAAGATCCTGAGAAAAAATTCTAAAATCTTCTGATATAATTTTACATTTATAATAAAGTCAGTCACATATATATACATGTACATGTATTTGGTGCATATTTCTGTTGGGTGTAGGTTGTTTATTTATACCATTTGCGTTCCTTCTGTGGCCTTTGAAAGGTTATTTAGAGAAGGATCTATTACTGAGAGTTGTCTAGTCATAATTTGAGATTTGAACATTTTCAGCTTACCACAGAACACCAAAAATAAACCACAGAACTACACTAAATACAATAAAGCTAATAAAATATACCAGAGAATATTAAAATTACTTTACAAAATGCAGAACTAATAATTAAGAATTATTATTTCTATAATTCTATGAACATGATGAATGTAGAGTTGCCTCCCTTCTATAATATTAAGTTATCTCCAATGAATATTAGCATATATATAAAACATACTTTAATTAAAATATTTTTTATGATATCCTAGCTTTTATAATATTCTACAAGTGTTAGGCACTTTGGTTGATACTTTGGTCAAGACAAAATCAAAATTTTCTCTGCATTGGTTTCCTGGCTATTGTTTTTGCTTTGTTCACAACCATGACAACAGAATACAATCCATCGGATGAAGTGATGATATTGTCAAGTTTTCGCTTTTTACTGTCCAGTAAGTATATTTTATATTTATTTATTTTAGGCTTTTAGCCTTGTTTCAAAAATGTTTTTAAATCCGCCAAAAGAGTTAGAACTTGATTCAAACTTCAACAAAAAATAAACATTTTTATTAGGCTTAAATTAAAATATTGTTTGTTTGCAGTTTACCGACCGACCCTCGAAAATCCGCCCGACTGTGAAAATTTTATTGCTTTTAATTTGAAGAAATTATTTTCATTTTTCTATTGACGCAATCCGGAACTTCTGGTCGTTTCCAGAATTGATTTAAAGTCTGGGTCGATTACACGTTTCAAGTTCGGTTTTTCTTACCTTCTTGTCAAGCGTACATAGGACCGTTTAATAATAAAGCACATGGAGATTGTTTACAGGTATCGATGAAGACATGGAGGAGTACTTTGCGCTGTCGCTTTCTGTCATTTTTAAAACAAATAACAACAAAAAAAGTTTAATAGTAAACTGTTTATACAGATTCAGACAGATATCATTGACGATTTGAGAACGCATGATGCAGCGGATATTCATAAAACCGACACGATAACCGTTTCCATCTAAAACAGATCGGGTACAGAATCTCTTGAGCCTGACTTTATGGAACCAATATCAGTGGTTAAACAATTTGACAGCAGCCTGAAGTATGCCATAGTTTCTATAAAACGTTGTGAAGACAACAAGGATGAAACCACTTCTCCATGACTTCATGGATACCTGTAAACATGCCAGGAAGGGCGCATTTGAAATTTATAATCGATAGACAATGCCAAATCTATAAGAAGCCACAGAAACTACACAAAGATGTAAAGAAAATGAATGGTTGGCTTGTAAAAATAAATATACTTTCTATATGTTAAATCTATCTTCTATTGCAATGAGTATACTCCTTTAGGATAAGGGGAGCTACCCCACTCATTGCAATTCTTCTCCCTCTTACAATATTAAATATACCCAAACAGTGTGGCTTGTGTGAATTGAATTTAAATATGTCCTTAGGAGCTATGCTGCCAATTTTTTATGCAGTCAAAACATTTCAGTACAGACCATTTACTTTTAAAGGGGTGCTATTGATTTCACCCTGAAGTCTAAGATTTTTTTTGGTTTTAATTAAAGCCTGATCACATCAACATATCTTTCAAAATATTACCTTATTACATATAATTAAATATTGTTAGATTTATGAAAACAGTCAGATGTCAAATACATTTTTTCAAGTTTCTTTTTTTTTTAATTGAGAAAGATTCAATGGTTAATTTTTTTTATTGATAACACTCTTACACTGTCTTATGAGTCTTTGATATCTACATTTTCCTAATGAAAATACTCTACTCATGAAAACTTTCTAGTAAAGAAGCATATGTCAGTGAACAATTTCTTTAAAACAATTCTAGTCATTCCTTGTTTATAAGATCTTATAAGTGTTCCAGTACTAGTATTTAATAATGTCATAAATTGGATAATCACACCATGTTATAGTTTCAATTTTGGTTGAAAAGTTTTTATCTGAAAATGCCTGTTCATTTCATGTTGGTTTTCAGTGTTTGTTTTAAAAAAAATTTCTTCACAAGAAACTTGGTTTGTGTAACTGCTTGTTTAAACTTCATTTTGGCTGATAAAATAAAATATTTTTCCTACCTACCGACCCTTCAGTCTGAAGGTATCCCGCAATGGTGGTAAGTCGTGCACTTAAGGCCATTTTTTATTTTATTTTTCTGTAGACTTAGCTTTGTTTTTTTATTACTGTGTATTGTCAAGCTTGGTTACTCATAATTGTTTCTCAGTCACTGAATGTACGATGTTGTTCCATACTGCAGCAGCTGACCAGGTTTGTTTACATTCAAATTCTAATGGCTTCAAAACCACGTGACACATTGAATCGTTATATCCAATCAAATTGCTCTACTGTCAATTAGGTGATTTTTTAGTACAAGGCAATTATATTATTTGTTTGTATGATATTGCTTTGAAATAGTTTGCAATAAATTGGGGGTTTATTCAATAGGAAACCTCATTACTAGCCATGAAATTCGATATCAATGGAATTTTATATGAATATTTACTTATGGTCAGAATATCGCTCTCTTTATATTGAACCAATTTTTTTTTATGAAAAATATATGTATATAATTTGTTTTTTTATTAACCTACTCTATATTCCTGAACAAAAATATGGCATGATTATCGTTTGTTTCCCAAAATTTTTCTTTCAATTTGGATGGGTTTTTTTCGCGGGAAAATTGCGTAAGACGTAAGGTGCTTGCCATTTTGAAATTCTTAAAAATACGATTTGCTTGGCCTGTTTGGTCTGCCATTAAGATTGATGACCTAAATGGAATGTAAACAAAGCAATGGAGGCAGGAAGAGGGGATTTCTGAAGTTCTGGAATGTTTTTAGGCATTCAGAAGTCAGGTTTGATACGGCCATTAGAAAATTGGCATTTTTGTACAATGCTTTAGAATAACAATGAAAAATATCTTTAGAAATGTTTATTTAGAAGTGTAGAAAAAATGTATTCTGCACTAATTTTGTACGCTGGTATTAGCGTAGTGACGTCATTGCGGAGTTTTCCCGTGTGATAAGTACAATAACAAAATCCGAACGAACCAACATTATGACCGATTATAGACTACGGTAGGATACAGTCGGAAAACTGCAAACAAACATATTTTTAAGGTTTCAAAGTTCCTGTGAAATAAACGCAGAGAACAAACAATATTTTATGTTTCTGTTGTATGGCTAAGATCTTTAAAGCAGCAATTGTACCTACAAATAATGTAAACAACAGCGATGCAAGGTGACAGAAACCAAAAAAGGATGGGACGACAATGTTTATGGGGAGAGAAACGTCAATCTGTTTGTTAGCGAATGCGCATATCTTTCCTACTACGGGACACCGCCATATATTCAATGTTGCATCACTATCTCAGATTTAAAAGAAACGAAAATTGCATATAAAGCTTTGAATTTACATATCTTGTCTATCGTAAGGGAGCTACCATTTGATTTTTATGGGGGGCTAGGATGAAAAATTTTGTCCTGCATTTTTTTTTAGTTGTAATCTGTGTCCTGCTTTTTTATTTTTCACTCTTTTCGGTCCTGCCTTTTTTTTATTAGTTTATCCTGACTTTTTTTACATAAATTGTCATCCTGCCTTTTTATTTTGCCAAGTTGCTCATCCTGCCTTTTTTTCACTCAAAACTCCTGTCCTGCCTTTTTTTCAAATTTCATCCTAGCCCCCCCCCCCCCCCCCCATAAAAATCAAATGGTAGCTCCCTAAGCCACTATAGGTCTCTAAACTCTTATTTATCCTTCAACATTCCTATTTCATACGACATCCACAGAAGTGAAGGTAAATCCATATATGCATATACACTGGGACTCTATACTAACCGGCTTAGTCGGTTTTTTAACCAATATATATACGTCCTTGGTTAAATTTAGAAATTATTTACATACTACTGTAAGGTTCCAAATACCTCTAGCAAAATTGACTCCAGATTAGTGTTGGTTATTTTTTATTTTTTGCCAAGTCCTGAAGTATTCAAGTATTTATACATCCATGGATTTAGAATATTTGTGCTTGAGCGTTCCCGATGGAACTAAATCCAGAAAAGCGCTTCAGGTACACCATGATAAAGTGTTATTTTCACTAGTTACTGCTGGGAAGAGAATAAGTAAACAGTATATTATACCCAGATTACTGAAATGATTAATATACATTAGATCAAATCTTTCCTATAGACAAGGGCTACTATTTTACTTACTGAGGTTTGTGACCCATTTCTGTAGGCCTGTGTATAAAGAAATGTTCAAAGTGCAATGATACCAAAAACGTGTACATATACAAAAGGGAAACGTCGTTCACAGCAGCAATATTTATCATAGCTTTTTTTTCATTCAACGGTATTTAATGGAAATTGGGAATTTTGTGGCAAATCAAGCCAGGATTTTTGACAGAAAATCCATAGAATTACAGAGATTTTCGTTATAAAATTTTATACATAGATTAGGCTCACTTGCTTGAAGGTGTACTTGTATAGGTCCATATTTGTACATGTTTTAACTAAAATCATATCTTTATTTAAAAACTTGGTTTTAGGAAATCATCATGACAGTGTTGCATGCAGTAATCCTGTTTAGTATAGGTACTTAATTGTGAAATATTAGAGTACAAGGGAAAGGCTGTGGATTTCAAGTCTGTAAAATTTCCTTATGTTTAGCACTGAAGTAAGAAAAGGGTACACAATCCTTAAAAGTCCATTGCGAAATACTTGCATTTCTATTTAAACGGTAGGTGTTTTTTTTCTCCGAATTTGCATGTATCTGTTGACTGGAAGCCTGAATAATGAATGTAAGTCATTGGAGTTGTCCAGTTCCCGTAAGTCGGAACCGTATTTTGAACTAGCGTTGTAATACTGTCTGGAAGTCTCCTATTTGTGATACATGTAATTGAAGAAATCTATCTGTCATGCTCATGAGGATGGGATAACGCTTTTTGTGGGTTTGTGAAAAGAAAAATCAATCACTATTCAATTGTATTAACATATACAAACAATACAGATTAAACCTAATGATATTCAACCAATGATTTTGATATATAGTAGGACCTTAATAATTCTCTTCCCCGGCTTATGATAGTTGCATACATGAATAACGTACTGAGGAATAATAAACTTGGTGCTTCCAATATAGGACACAAACAAACATGCCTTAATGTTGTTAATGTTTACAATATTAAAGGACTGTTAATGATATTATTATGTGGTAATTCTGTTATGTCTAAATTTGTTTTCATTATCACTATATTTACTAGATTTTTTTGTGGCGAAATCATATTAATCAATAGTGTCCATGGCCATGCATGCGGAGAACATATTAACCAAACAATGAAGAGTTCCATATGTCAATGTTTGCAAGGGCTGATAATTTTTTTCACTAGATTCCCCACTGAACATATTAAGATTACATTTGTAGAAACACTACAATACAGACCAAATACAGTGTGAATAACATTAACAATGATTAAAGATAAGTCAAAGTCAATTAACCTATCGCAAAGAATTAATTGTTGGATATAAGACTGTCTTATCATTCCTTACTAAAGTTTTGCGGGAAAGTAGTGGTTAAACAGAACCTTAAATTGCTTCGATATTACCCTTCCGGAACAACTGACTTCAGCCCCTGTTTTTGGTGGGGTTCGTGTTGCTCAATCTTGATCTTACTATGTAGTGTCGTTTTCCGTTTTTTCTTTTGCCATGGCTATTTCTTCGACTTATGAGTTTTGAATGTCCCCTGGTATCTTATTTCTCTTTTTCGAAAAACTGAATAATAGATCATTATTTTGTTGACTATCCTTAAGCACCTGAGATCACACCATGTTATTGTCTGTTTTTCTTCGACTTGTGATGATTTGATTGTCCCCATAGTATCTTATCTGCCTGTTTTTAGTCTCCTACCGACGATGTCGAAGGGGACTTTAGGTTTGCACTCCGTCTGTCTGTCTGTCTCTCCTTGGACTTTGAAAATTCACTCAAATAATCAGTTTTCCTCACTTTTTTCGTCATGCTTGAAGATATTGATTTGATAATTGGTATATAGTTTTATCATGACAAGTTACAGATCAAGTTCGAATTTTGTTCCGGTCTGATGATTTTGTGCAGAGTTATAGTCATTGGACTTAGAAAATTCACTCAAATGATCAGTTTTCCTCTTTTTTTGTCATGCTTGAAGAAATTGATTTGATAATTGGTATATAGTTTTATCATGACAAGTTCCAGATCAAGTTCGAATTTTGTTCTTTTGTGCAGATTTATGGTCCTTGGACTTAGAAAATTCACTTAAATAATCAGTTTTACTCACTTTTTTTCGTCATGCTTGAAGAGATTGATTTGATAATTGGTATATAGTTTTGTCATGACAAGTTACAGATCAAGTTCGAATTTTGTTCCGGTCTGATGATTTTGTGCAGAGTTATGGTGTTTGGTCTTAGAAAATTCACTCAAATAATCAGTTTTCCTCACTTTTTTTCGTCACTTGAAGTTATGGATTTGATAATTGGTATATAGTTTTATCATGACAAGTTACAGATCAAGTTTGAATTTCCGTTATGATAATTTTGTGCAGAGCTATGGTCCTTGGACTTAAAAATTCACTTAAATAATAAGTTCTCCACACTTTTTTTCGTCATGCTTGAAGATATTGACTTGATATTTGTTATATAGTTTACACCATGACAAGTTATAGATCAAGTTAGCATATTGTTCCAGTACAATGATTTTTTAACCGGTAGGGGACAATGTATTGCCATGCAATACTCTCAGAATGCCTGTTTTTACAGATAATAAACACAGGCACTTGTCTCAGAACTTTTTTCCCCTATATACCTTAATATAATATATATGTTATATTAATGTATATAGGAAATTTTTTTTCTGAGACAAGTGCCTGTGATAATAAACCAGACTGAAAGTTTCTGTATAAAAATAAATGACAAATATTCATATAGATAAAAGGTGTTGATGTTGATCTCACTGTTGTTGTTAAGGGGTTCGTGTTGCTATTGCTTAAATAGTTCCTCTGTATTTATTTGTATTGCATATAATTTTTCATTGCCTGTGCTGTTTCTACTTGTCTATTCTTTGAAGTTTGTCCTGAAATTTTTTCATTTCAAACTTTCACATTCGGTCTCAAATAAAGGTAGAATAACCTACATTTACCAATAGCTTAAATATGAGGCAGTTCGAATGTCAAGGAATTAGACAAGCCATTTCCAATTCGCTACTGTGTTATGGTTTAACAATTACTGCCGCGAACTGTTGACTCTACCAGAACACGTGAGTTCACAGAGGCGGATTTAGAGGGTTTTTTATGAAGCCCGTTCCCCCCCTTTTGTGGGAAAAATTTGGTTGATTATATAGGGAATCACTGAAGCATGACTGGAGCGGGCCCCCTCTTAAGCAGTCAGTGGGCCCCCTCTTAAGAAAATTTCTGGATCCGCCACTGGTTCATACCAGATTTTGGTGGGATTTGTGTTGCTCAATCTTCAGTTTTGTGAACAATTGTGTTCGAATTTTTAAGCATTGTTTTGTCTGTCATTATTTGACTTATTATATTGAAGTTAAACATCATTGAAAATTTCGTCACAGGCTGCTGTTTATATCTGATTAGTTATGCAATACTCATTCAAACAAGCAAATGAATGCTGAAATTTCTCATCTGCTTAATTGATTGACTTAATAATATATTGAACGTAGTTGAGATAAAGACCTTACTACAATGTATATATATATTAAAGTAACCAATGATCGTAAAAATGAGGTCACAGTCATGCCAGACACATATGATTCAATGTACGGATTGTCATGAAATAAAAGTTAATAACATAAGTTCCAAACGGAAGAAATATTTTGAAATATTATTTTTACTGCAACAAATATTACAGAATTTGTTCCTTACGTAATAAAGGGAATAGAATATGTGCTCCAATAGGAACAGACATTATGGCATTGTTTATAACAAAGTTTCCAGGGGAACTTCTGTTAGGCGAACACAAATACTTTGACATCATTACTTAAAGTAACAGAGAAACAGCAATCTAATTAAAATATAGAACTCTGATTTCGTTATAATACACTCGTATGTAATATAACGAAATCCGAGTTCCATATTTTAATTAGATTGACAGAAACAGTTACCTGACCTAAACATGAAATAAAATTTTGACACAGAGAGATGCATAAACCCTTGACCAAGAAGCAGAGACGTATAATACAATTATGTTTCTGCTCAAAGAAATGAAAACTAGCTGTGTAGAACAGCCATAATGGTCTATGGTCAAATTTTCTTAAATTGGGAGTTGTACATCATCAGTTTAAAGAAAAGAGAATAATAGAAAAAAAAATGAGAAAAAAGGGCCCACAAAATAAAATATATGAAGAATAGAGGATAATGACCAATTTATGACTATGACATCTTAATTTTATTTAGCGAAGTCAGCATTAGTCGGAGAAGAAACTTTTTACATATTTTCGATTATTTGCATGCAAGTGAAATATAGTTAAACAACATTTCACAAACTATTGTGACTGACATATTTCCTTGATTAAAATTATTATTTGTTTGGCACTTTATCAGTTAAGATTGTCTAAGTCACATGGGTGTATCACCACCACATGATTTGAAGTGCACCATCGTAACTAACATAGAACCTTGATTTTCAAGGTCACATTTATAAATATCGCTGGCATTTCAGCGTTGTTATATTTTATTGCAGCCTTATGATATTTGGCATGCAAAGTTGAATTTAACTTCAGGACTGACATATGACCTTGAACTTTCACATCAATGTTAAATTGAGTCCAAGTGTATCTGCATAAGCATAAGGCAATATGTCACTAACCAACAAGACCAACCTATATAACCTAGAACCTTGACCTTAAAGTGAAAATATTGACGTTTGGCACACCAGTTTGTGAATCTAATGACATATACTCATGATATTTGGCATATTGGTGTACCACCATTAGAAAGTGTATCTTGCACCACTAAAGGGGTATAGAACACCTAAGAGAGTTAACTCTTTAAAAATCTGCTGAACGCTTTAATCACATACTATTAGTAAAGAGAAGTCAAGCTTCTAAATGATCAAAATAAGTGTCTTTCAAACTGCTATAATACATCCAATGAAATTATTCCTGTAAATTGTGTGGTTCAAATCTTTGTCAACAAGTGAAAGTAAATATTTTGTCAATTTTATGAAAATTAAACGAGCCAAATCTATTTTCGTCAAAGTATTGGGTACTCCCTTAAGTCACACATGAAACTGATCTGTTACCTCAAGATCAATTATTAGGACTTTCCAACTTTCTATTGAAGGATGCTAAGAAATTGTTCTGGATGTTATTTTCTTCTTTTTTTTCTTCCGACACTTTTTTCCATGCACTGTTTTGTGGTTTTACAAGATATTGATTAGATATTTTGCATATGGATCAGTAATTGCACTTTGCAACTTACCAACTATTTACATAAGAGTTATTGCCCCTAACAATGTTTTCCTGGAATATAAATCTCCTTAATAAAACAAGAGGCTCCCAAGAGCCTGAATTGCTCACCTTGTAAAAATATGCTATTTTAATAATCATTTTTTCCTTATTGCAATCAGTTATGTTTGCTTATTTGTCAATCTTAGTTAGTGACATTTTTGTATGTCTTGTATTGATGATCACTTTTACTGTTAAAGTTTCAGAGATGAAAAAACTCATTTAATGGCAATAAATCCTTTGAGTATAACTATTGTGACAATTTGGCCATGTTGACTTGTAGATTATATTTTCTATCTTTTTTGCTTTTTAAAGTTTCTCTCAAACTCCTAAAATTTTGACAAAAATGCAAAATATGGATAATAAACTGTTAACACAGAGATATGTCTTGCCTATTTGTTATTTTGATAATGCATGTTGAAATTAAAATAGCAATATTTTAACATGTAAGTTATGCAAATATTCAAAGTCAATGAACCATGACTGAAGGTACATGGCTAAACAATCTCCATGGAAATGAGATGTGCAATGCTAATACAACTGCAAACCAAATACTATTGACTTTTCATAAGTTGTTCCCTTCAAACAAACCTAAACACAAACATTAACTTGTAAACTATGTAAAAGTTTCAAAGTCAATGAACCATAATTAGGGAGTGGGGTTATATAATCTCCATGGAAATGAAACTTGCAAATGTCAATACATTTGCATACCGAATATCATTGACTTAATATTAGTGGTTCATCTTTAACTGACTTAATCACAAACTGATACATGTAAACTAAGCAAAAGTTTCAAAGTCAATAGACCATGACTGAGGGGTAAGGACCAAATATTCTCCATGGAAATAAGATGTGCCAATGCTTATACAACTGCATACCAATTATCATTGAGCTACCACTCACAGTTCCCCTTAAACTGACCTAATCACAAACTAATACATGAAAACTAAGCAAAAGTTTCAAAGTCAGTAGACCATGAATGAGGGGGTGGGGCCAAATAATCTCCATGAAAATGAGATATGCCAATGCTTAGACAACTGCATACCAAATATCATTGGCCTACCACTAGTGGTTCCCCATAAACTGACCTAATCACAAACAAATACATGTAAACTAAGCAAAGTTTCAAAGTCAATAGACCTTGACTGAGGGAGCGTGGCCAAATAATCTCCATGGTAATGAGATGTGCCAATGCTAATACAACTGCATACCAAATATCATTGACCTACCACTAGTGGTTCACCATGAACTAGACCTAATCACAAACTAATACATTGTTGACGCTGCCGCCGACCGAAACAGCATACCTATATCTCGCTTTTTGACTCCGTCAAGGCAAGACAAAAATCATTTAGGGGTTAAAACTTCTATAAGAAGTCAACAATTTCAGCCATGTTGACTAATTTGAAGATCTTATTGTGCTGGACGTTATTGTTTTTTAACTGTTTCTCTCTTTCTATCATAGTGTGTGCAAAAACTGCAAAAATGGAATATCGTCTTTCAAGGGCAATTCAACTCCTCTCGGTGATCAATTGTCGATTTCAACCATGTTGACTTGTTTGAAGATCTTATTTTGCCTGAGTATTTTTGCTTTTACAATTCCTCTTCATCAATTATGCAAAAAAAAATAGTTAAACAAGCATTCTGAGAGTATTGCATGGCAATACATAGTCCCCTACAGAGTAAAAATTCATTATACTGGAACAAAATGCTAACTTGTTCTATAACTTGTCATGGTGTAAACAAAAAGAAAATATCAAGTCAATATCTTCAAGCATGACTAAAAACAGTGTGGAAAACTGAATATATGAGTTAATTTTTTCAAGTCCAAGGGCCATAACTCTGCACAAAATTATCAGACCGAAACAAAAATTTGAACTTGATCTGTAACTTGTCATGATAAAACTATATACCAATTGTGAATAAATATCTTCAAGCATGATGAAAAAAAGTGTGGAAAACCTATAACACTCTAACATTAGATATGATTAATAGTTCTCTAAATTTAGATATGATGTAATACAATGTATATCTATTTTCAAATTACAATCAAATATAATTAATAGTTCCAAATATTTTTTCTTTCATTTGTCACAAACTAATATAGATTTGTAAGTTATCTTTAAAATGTCAACAACTTTTATCTACACAATATAATGTAATGAAATATATACCTTAATAAAAATAGATTATTATCTAATTAAAGGATTTCACTTAATAAAAAAAAATATATATATATACATGTAGCATTCAGAAAATTAGTTTATACAAAATAACATATAAACCTGCCACAAAATTCCTCAATTTACCAAAGAATTTCTTTTAAAAAATGAGTTATCTCCCTTTGTACAGATATATGGTTTAACATAGTACTCTAACAGTTATGGATTTTTTTAATGGACCATAACTCTGGAATAAATCATCAGACCAGAACAAATTTCGAAATTGATCTATAACTTGTCATGATAAAACTATATATACCAAATATCAAATCAATATCTTCAAGAACGAAGAACATGAGGCTCTCAAGAGCCTGAATCGCTCACCTGTATTTCAGAGAAGATTTTTAAATATTAGCAAACTTGATGAACAAATTGTGTAAAATTGTGTTTAAAGGGCAATAACTCCTTAAGGTATCAATTGACAATTATGATCATATAAACTTTTTTGTAGATCTTACTATGCTGAACATTATTGCTGCTTACAGCTTATATATAACTATAATAATATTCAAAATAATAACAAAAAACTGCAAAATTTTGTTAAAACTACCAATTCCGTGGCAGCAACCCAACAATGGGTTGTTCGATTCGTCTGAAAATTTCAGGGCCGATAGATCTTGACCAATTAAACAATTTAACCCCTGTCACATTTGCTCTAAAAGATTTAGTTTTTGAGATATAAGCCAAAGACTGCATTTGACCCTTATGTTCTATATTTAGCCATGGCGGCCATGTTTGTTGATGGATAAAAACTTCAGATACAATTTATAAACAAGATACCCTAAGGAACATTTAGTTAAAGTTTGAAGGTAAATGGCCCAGTAGTTTCAGAGGAGAATTTTTAAATGTTAGCAAACTTGATGAACAAATTGTGTAAAATTGTCTTTAAAGGGCAATAACTCCTTAAGGGGTCAGTTGACAATTGTGGTCATAATAACTTTTTTGTAGATCTTACTTTGCTTAACATTATTGCTGCTTACAGTTTATATATATCTATAATAATATTCAAAATAATAACAAAAAAACTGCAAAATTTTGTTAAAACTACCAATTCCGTGGCAGCAACCCATCAATGGGTTGTTCGATTCGTCTGAAAATTTCAGAGCTGATAGATCTTGACCAATTGAACAATTTTACCCCATGTCAGATTTGCTCTAAAAGCTTTAGTTTTTGAGATATAAGCCAAAAACTACATTTGACCCCTATGTTCTATTTTTAGCCATTGCGGCCATGTTTGTCAATGGATCAAAACTTCGGATACAATTTATAAACAAGTTACCCTAAAGAACATTTAGTTAAAGTTTGAAGGTATTTGGCCCAGTAGTTTCAGAGGAGAAGATTTTTAAATGTGAGCAAACTTGATGAACAAATTGTGTAAAATTGTCTTTAAAGGGCAATAACTCCTTAAGGAGTCAGTTGACAATTGTGGTCATATTAACTTTTTTGTAGATCTTACTTTGCTGAACATTATTGCTGCTTACAGTTTATATATATCTATAATAATATTCAAAATAAAAACAAAAAACTGCAAAATTTTGATAAAACTACCAATTCGGTGGCAGCAACCCAACAATGGGTTGTTCGAATCGTCTGAAAATTTCAGAGCTGATAGATCTTGACCAATTGAACAATTTAACCCCTGTCACATTTGCTCTAAAAGCTTTAGTTTTTGAGATATAAGCCAAAAACTGCATTTGACCCCTGTGTTCTATTTTTAGCCATGGCGGCCATGTTTGTCGATGGATCAAAACTTCGGATACAATATATAAACTAGATACCCTAAGGAACATTTAGTTAAAGTTTGAAGGTATTTGGCCCAGTAGTGTCAGAGGAGAAGATTTTTGAAATAGTGTACGACGACAGACGACGACGGACGTCAAGTGATGGCATAAGCTCACATGGGGCCCTTCCAGCCCTGGTGAGCTAAAAAAGTGAGGAAACTGAGTTGCCGGACTGACGGACGGACAGACAGATACAGTGCAAACCTAAAGTCCCCTTCGACTTCATTGGTAGGGGACTAATTTGTCTTTCAAGGGCATTAACTCCTATGAGGGGTCAATTGACTATTCATCCATGTTGACTTATTTGTAGATCATACTTTGTTGAATAATTTTAACCATCAAAAGATTCTCTCTATCAACTCAAGTTTCGTAAAATTGCAAAAAGGGCAAGAATCATCATTTAAAATTTAATTCCTGTAAGGGATAATTTGACAATTACTGCCAAGTTGACATCTTTACACTTAATCCATTGGATGTTATATGTGTTCTGATTGATATTTTAGGCTTAGATATATGATTTTGTTATTAGTTGTTATTGGCTTTGAACTAGCTTTCATTAACTGCAAGTACTCTCAGACAATATTCTGACTGTGTGTGTGCATGTGTTACCACAGATCCACAAGCCATGGATATAATCTGTAAAGTCTATGGTGATGCATGTTCTATAGAGTTGTTATGAAAGGGGCTGGCCTAATATAAATAGACCATAACTGTTTAGTGTCTTTAAATATCAGCTGTATTTGTACGAGGCTAAGAAACAGGTGTAATGCGAGCTTCAGCTAGCTGTTACTCCTGTTTCAAGTTGAGTATAAATACAATTATCCTGCAATTAATTTTGTACATTTTTTTTCCATCCCAATCGTTATATTTGTTTTTGAAAGAAATCGACATGACTTAAACGCGGAAAGCAATGAGGACCCCAAATTGAACAATGACGTAAACAGTAATTTGACATAACCGTTCGCTCGCAACAGAAGCAGGATACCAGGAGACTATATACGTCTAATTTACGTATATCGCTTCGTGTTATCTGTACATCTGTATTAGTACAGTAGAAAGGTCGATTGCAGGATAAAATTTAAGGAAAAGATAAGCACTAAACAAATATATAATATCACATATGTTTTATTGACAATATATTTTAACAATGATTTGTCAAATACATGTACACTGATGTACAGCAAGGTTTTTGATAAAATGATGCAACAATAAGAAAAGTGGATTTGATCTCATAAAAACACAAATGTAAAGAAAAATTTTCATAGAAAAGAGTGATTTAGTACAACCATTTGCTCATCTGTAAAAACAAATACTGTATGACTTACAAATAAATTTTGTCTAAATTTAAAACAATAAGAAATTCTTAAAAAAAAACCACACCACTTTCTTTATATCTGTAAATGTAACATTTAAACATAAGCACATGTACATTTCCTAGCTTATAATTAAAGCTAAGCTGATTTGTTGTTTCCTTACTTATTGTTGGTTTTCTAAATATTTGTAATCAATTGCTTCAACTATCTTTTAAAAAATTACATGCATAATTAATACATGAAGTGTTTATTTATACATATACATGATGATGTTAACTTAATTTTTCACCTGATAATAAATAAATCCTCTCTCTTATGCAGAAGATATGCTATATTACTGGACAAGGCAGGAATTCATGTCATAATACTTTTTAAAAATATTAAATTTCTCATACTTCAGAAAAAAAAATTAAGATAAAAAGTCTTATCAATTCACACTTGTGATAAAAAAGTTGAGAACAAATATCTGTGTCAGATGTGGTTGTCTCCCTTTGTCCTTTTCTCATATCATCACAATCGTACCTGGAATTTGTTTTTGGAGATTAAATGACAAAGATAAATGTATTGAAAAGGCTGAACTGTGTTCCTGTATTCAGAACATTTGTACTAGTGTATTACCTATTTTAAAAATACAAATGTTTGAATGATGTCAAAAAATTGTAAAAAGTAATAATATCACATGATTAAAGGTTAAAGTTTATCAGTATACAGGTAATTTGTTAGACCTTGAAAAACATTATATAGTTAGCACCATTACATAATGCCTTTTCATTATAAAACATGTACAAATAATCATAATTAATACCAGCGGCAGATCCAGGTAGGGAGGGAAAGGGGGAGGGGGGAATGTGTACAACCCCCTTTGATCGGCCCAAAATATAATTATATCATGCTTTCCACAATTTATAGGATTTTTTTTAGCATAAAATCGTCCAAAACAATTTCAGCATATAATCTGTTTTATGGAATTACACCCCCTTTCAATAAAAAAGTGAGTTAATATCTGAACACGTACACTGCCATACTGAAAAATTTCATGCCATGTTTTCATGATCTATTTTCAAGATTTTATTTCTGATGTTTTTCATATTTTGTATTTTGAATACATTTTAATCAATGTGTTATTTGCACCCAATCAGGAAAACTTCTGGTATTTTAATTTGGTGAGACCAGAAGTCAAAAACATTTTCGGTCCATATATAAGTTAGTCTAGGCATGTTGTACGATCACCACCCATGTGAATTAATGCCAACAAAATGTTCTGGTTTACAGAGTCTGAAACGAACCTTTGACTTTGAACATAAAAGTTTTACAGTGTATCTTGAACGTTTTCAATATGAATACTGCAAATCCTTGAATTCCAAATGAGACACAATAATATGTATTAGAAGCATACAATTAGGTTTAATTAGACATGAATAAAATCAACAATCATATGAACTTACAAGTTTATAAAATCATCTGCTTTAAAGTAAGCAATGACATAATGTACACAAGTATATAACATTTACACATTGAATTTCGTTGTTGTTTTGTTTACCTTAAATAGTAGATACTGTAATTTTACTTTTTTCTAGTGTTTCTATATTTCATTTTATGTAATTTAAATACAAATGGAAGCCTACAGATATTCATGTTTGGTATTTAAACTCATAATTAAACATTACATAAACAATTGAATTCATCTGACCTGATTAAGAACTTGTGAAAATTTGGGACTGTCATCAAAGTGGGCTATTGGTCTGTAAATTACATCTCTCTTCTAATTTTTTACAGAAAAGCCTGTACTAAGTCAGTAATAACTAATATTGCAATTACTCTTCAGATCTTAAGACTAATAGATCCCAGTGATTTCTGTCAGTTTTAATATGCTTTTTATTTTTAAATCACACATAGTAAAATTGATACCGGTATTTTCTTTTGAAAAAATGAAAAACAAATACACTTCAAAAAAGTAAAATCCCTTTACATTAGTAAGTTAAAAAAAGACTATTTTTATCAAACAATGAACACAGCAAAGATCTAACTCCCTTCTAAAGCCCAAACCGTAAGCACTGCAAAATAACCTAATATAGGGTTTTCATGTCAATGCTAGATATTTGTTGATTAAAAGTAAGTATATCAACTTGTGCATGTGCATTAAAGGTGCAATCTTTGGTATTCTTGTTGTTCCTATTTTTTAGACATCTAAACAAGGTTTACACAACAAAACATATAATCTGCCTCTGTTTGCAAAAAATTCCAAAGAAAATTGACATTTTGCTTTCATGGCGTCCTTTGATTTTTCAAGGATTGTTGCCTCGTTGGAAATCACACCACATCTCCTTATTTTCATATAGTTCTAGAATCTTAATGAAAACGGAAACTTACAGAAACTGCTCCTTTATAACAATTTCAATGGACAAAGTACAACATTTCTTACTCTTCATTGTTCATTAAACATGGTACCTTTTAGCATCCAAGACCAATCAAGCATCAAGTTTTGTTTTAAAAGTACATTTAATATTATCACTATTTAACCATGGTTTTACATTCCTACCACCTTCTATTTGGATATATAATCTCTCTATTTTTTATATCATAAATAGAGTAACTTGTAACACACATAAATTTTTAAAAACATTAAAGAAGGAAGACCTGTCAACAACAAAGATGGCTAGTGTACATGTTCTTCTCCAATCAGGGAAGGAATACATAAACAAATATTACATAAAAGACCAAAATTAATAATCTTTATTTATTGAATACATGTCCCAGTATTTGATCTCTGATTCCAATATCAATCATGTTTAATTGTTAGTATTAGTTAACTGTTATACTGTATGATTGTATATATGAACAAAATGAGATGTATCCCTGCAATGTGAAGCTTTAGCAATAGTTGTTCCTGTACATGATATATATATTCATGATGAATATCAGAACCCGACATTTCCAATATCTTATTATCTATATAATGTACAAATTTTAGGTGGGTGTAACAATAAATAAAATTATAAATACATAATCATGATAATAAATCTTACCATGAGATGCGTTAACACTTGGTTGATATAGGCATATAAAATGGAAAACCTATTGATTTAAAAACATGAGAAGGATTTGCATTAGCATGATTGTATCTAAATTTTAAATGAATTCTGGATTGCACATCAAATGATAGCATTCCTCGTCTGATTAAAATCCTCTACATTGCTTCCATTTGTCATCAGAAGAACAATTAAATAAAAAGCTTCCTAGTGATAGCAAATTAATGAAAAACATATGAATGATTTCAAATATTAAAGTCAGATAAAAAAATTAATTACAGCATCCTGACTGTTGAGCTTTTGATTTTTTACGCAAGTCTACAGAATTTCCATGCGATGGTTTCATTTCTACAAATTCTTCAAGTTGTCTTATCCTTCGTATTGCAGCTTTAAATGCTTCTTCTACATTTGTTGAATCTTTGGCACTTGTTTCAAAATATGGAGTTTGTCCATTGTTCGCACACCATTCCTTCCCATCACTTTCTGGAATGCAACGATTGTCCACATCAACTTTGTTTGCCAGAATAACAAAAGGAAAATTATTCCCATCTTCAATGTCAGCATAGTATAAAAACTCTTTCTTCCACATAGATAAATTTCTAAAACTTTGCATGTCATCTACAGCAAATGTCAACAAACAACAATCAGCTCCTCTATAAAATGGCGTTCGTAAACTTTTAAATCGTTCCTGGCCTGCCGTGTCCCAAATCTGCATTGTGTAATGCTCTCCATCCGCTTCTACATCTTTATTAAGGAATTCAACACCTATCGTGTGGAAAGATTGAGCATCAAACTTGTTGCTTACAAATCTATTCATTAAGGAACTTTTACCAACACCTCCATCTCCCAGGAGAACAACCTTTAACAGCTTGGATTTACCAGACATTTTATGCAAAATAACCTACAACATAAACAGAAAAACAAATTTAAATGATGAAATGTTTTACTAAAGGTGAAATTATATGCTGCTGTAATAGATTCTATTTACAAGTGACTCAATAAGGTGGGGAGAGGGCAGGGATATAAGCATACCTCTACCACAAAGGTTGGTCTTTTTAAACTTGAATTATTTTTTGTATGGCTGAGTTGCAAACATTTATGTATATACATATAAGTAACATTTAATCTAAATTACCTTTATGACAGTTGCATATATTTTGTACACATGCATTGCATTATTACTGTTTAAGTAGATGATACATGTACATGTATGCCTCCCTTTGTGGGATTTTCTCGCTGCGTTGAAGACTCACTGGTAGCCTTGAGTAGTTTTCTGCTCTTTGGTCAGGTTGTGTCTCCTTGACACATTCCCCATTTCCATTCTCAATTCAATAACATATACAATAAATACACTTTCATATTGCACTAAACAGATGCTGATCCAGGATTTTGAAAAAGGGGGGGGGGGGGGGTGCCCATGGGCCTCCAAACTAGACAAAATTTGTAGTGAAAACAGTAAAATGTCTGGATTAACCAAAAATAAAGCACCCCTCATCTTATTTTATGGGTATATATATATAGGTGAACCACAAATTTAAATGTTCAACGATGTGCAAATTTTCTATAGGCTTGTATGCAGACTTTGGCAAAACAACTTAATCAAATATCCATGCAAGCGATGTTTTTCCCTTAATCCACAGTAGCGAAAGGAAAGAGGTACATACATAGCAACTCTTTGAATGACTTCTTTGAATATGATAATGCATAGGTTTTTTCTATTTATAATTATATGTGCACCAGTCCATTGGAATTAAATGTTGAAAATTCACTTATAAGAAAAGTTTTATTTGTGACAAAAAAAATCATGAATCCATGACAAACCTGGCATATTTATGTAACTAAACTTGAAAAAATAACTCACTCATTTTAATGTCAGTAAAGGTTGTTCCATAAATATATAACATACATGGGACAACAGGAAAGCACTTTTAACTCTCAAATATGGTTTGGTGTCAAAATTTTTTTGTGTACAGGGAAAATGAAAGGGGAATTCTACAATTCACTCTATAGGTAATTAAGATAATAAGATAATAATCTAGGTCATTCACATGCCCATGATTCCATACATGTAGGTGTCCTAGGGTAACAAATGTTCATGATTAAACGAACTCACCTCTAAATTACTAACTATATTTAATGCTGAATATTGGTTTCCCTATATAACCTGAAAAATATGAAAACATATATGAACTTAACATACATGTACATGTATCTGCTACAATTTATCTATCATTGTGTCTATAGATCTAAACTATGAACAACTATATTGTAGGCTATTTCCCCTTATTTATGGTTATTATGGCTTATTATCAATTAAATATTATGCTGATATCTGTTTTGTTTGCACCAGCGAGAGAGTTTCAAATACACATATAAAAATTCCAAGAATTAATTTCTGACAGGTAAATGAAACATTTAAAAAATATATCTCATACTTTTTCCCTACAGATCTTCAGAGTGAATTTTTTTTGGGGGTCTGGTATGCAAGGTATACAAGCTTATTCGGTGATTTTCAGAAATATGCAACTAAATAGTGCAAAAATTGCTAAAAACTCCGGCCTTTTCAGGCATGACTAAAATGTTTTCAAAAGAGTAGATTAATTTTATAGAACACTGAAATTTATGACAAAAGGTGTACAGTGTATGGCTAAACACACATTGTACAAATGGCCAATATAAGGTGTACAAGAAATCATAATAATAATCTAATATTTTGTGAACTATAAATTTGATATGACTTTTTAAATCTAACAATCATACTTTTAGAATATACTTTTATATCTAAATAATTTTCATGACCATGCATACATTTTTTTTTGATAATTTTATTTATCGCTATTTTGTGCATTTTTACTTTGATCTTTTTTGGTGATAATTTTTCATATCATGCTACTCGCTTGAGATGAAAAATTATCGTCAGAAACTAAGAGCGCATGTGACGTTGTCAATGTAAACATGAACGACCTCATAGGCAAAATAGCGATAAACAGATTATCAATGGCCTTTCAAACTCGAGGATGTTTCTCAGCCACATCTCATCTCAGGGCTGTCACCCTTCGATGAGATTGTAGCTGAGAAACACCCTCTCGTTTGAAAAACCATCAATAATCTATAAGTATGTAATATATACAGGTCTATGTATGTATGAACATTGTCAAACTCAATTTACATGTACCACTAAAAAAGTAAATATGCAGTTACAACAGCATTGTTACATAAATGTATTTGCATTAATGGCACATGGTATACATATACACGTAAGATACAAAACCCATTTCCATTTTAAAGTAAACAATATCTCAAAATAGCCTGAACTATAGAAATAAATTTTAAAATGGTAGTTAGAGGACAATATCATGGCTTGTACAGTTAAGTTGAATACATGCAGTGTTCTCCCCAGTATTTTCAAATGGTATTATAGGATTTCAAAAAGTACTGTTTCTCTAAAATTGACTCATGCACTAGCCTGAGAACCCTGAATCTATTATAAAATCTATTCAGATAGCATCATGGTGCTTTAATGCTGTTGAGATTACACTGTACACATATTTCTAAAAGTTTGCAGTAACTATACCTGATGCTTGTGAAAATTTGTATAACAGAATCCTTGTTAAAAATTCAATCAGTAATTTAGATGAAACAAAAAATATCCCTTTATATGGAATGCTTTATAAATACAGGAGAAATAGTACTCATATGAACTAATCATTACATAATTTATGAGTGATGTAACATTTCTTTCATTTACTTATAACCCTGGAGAATAAATAATCATGTTTTAGTCATTACTTGCAAGTCTAAGAACTTCCACTTATGGGAACAATAAATATTAACACCTATATTTAGGTCAATCAATATATACATGCAATAGAAAATTAAATTACCAATGAACTATAAAAGTACAAATGTATAGATCATGTACATAAACCAAAATATAAAGTTTCCTAATATTTTTTTAGTGCTGAATAGCTTAGCCTTCATTCAAATGAAATTCAAAACTGTAAATTCAGAAATTATTGTGATGTTTTAATTAATGCTTAAATGCTACAGTACCAGATTTGCAATAATAAAAACTATCATGATTTCAGTAGTGATTTTCTAAATGACAAAATTTTTGCGATCTCGTTCTTTTACCAGTAATAAGTGATTCGCAATGATAAATGCATGCATTAATTTCTGAATTTACAGTACACTAAACACAGCTGAATTAGAATTTCACATATACATACTGTATATATGTACTGCAAATTCAGAAATTATTGCAAAGATTTTATTAATGAGCATAATGCACTTGGTCGAGAATCGCAATAATAAGAACTCACATTCCAATATCTGATACATCTACAGGATCTATATGCAGTTTATCTTGAAATCACAATATTTTATCTCACATTTTAGTCCATTCTTTAAAAGTCGCAATAATAAATGCATGCAAGTTACTGAATTTACAGTAACATAAATCAATATATTTCTGAAGACTGTTCACAAGGTCTTTACAATAAATCTGTTGGATGTATATATACTAAGTTTATATATATATATATTATAAATATGTTTTATTTATAAGTAGTAATTGACATTGAAATAGCTTTCAGTAATTGTGTGTACTCTTAAGTAAATATGTACTTTTTGTCTTTGTTTTTAGTTTTTCTGTGCCTTTCCTGGCTATCTGAGTTGTTCCAACAGATTTATACGCTTTGTTCTTGTGTTGCGCTGTTACACTACTGTCCCAAGTAAGGAGAGGGTTGAGCCCTAACGAACATGTTTCACCCCACCACATTCTGTATGTGCCTGTCCCAAGTCAGAAGCCTGTAATTCTATGGTTGTTGTTGGTCATGTTGCCAACTTGGTTGCTGCCTGTCATTTTTGTTTTGATTTATTGTCTGTTGTTATATTAGGTCCATGAATTTTCTGGCTTGAATTGTTTTACATTTTATAATGTTGGGGCCCTTGAAAGCTTACTATAAGGTACCAATATGTCAGTTTTCTTGGATCCAAATCAGCCCCCTATGTGTGGTCAGAGCTCGAGGTAAAATGGGATGCAAAACACTAAATAACGCTTGTAATACATACATCATCATCATTATATATTGCTCTAAAAGGAATTCTGGTGTCTTTTGGTGGTTAAATACCATTCATTTATTTTAAACTAATGAGCATTAAATAATGTTATACTTTGCATACTTGTAGTTTTATATTTTACAGGGTGAACGAGATAACTTTCGGTGAAAGAAAAAAAGAGTCAAACACCTAATAAATATATGATTACATGGGAAAGTTCAAACTTTTTTAAGCCCAACTTAATTGCAAAGTTTAGTCTGCATACGGCCAGACACATGGTGCCACTGATAGCATGGGGCAAAGCATGTGTCGAACAACAGGCACTAAAGTCTGGTCTCTTAAAAAATATATCTATAGGTATATACAAAAGTTACATGTCTATAGGTATTTTTTTTTCAGACAAGTGACCATGGGTCAGACGATCAGGCTGTTGCCTGTCGGACTTATAATAGGACTGTCAGACTGTTGGACTATAGAACTGTCGGATTATTAGAGACTGTCAGATCTTACCCCGTAAGGATAAGCCTTTGATCAGTCTTGTGCATGATTTCATAAATATGATAAAGGAGGTCGCTTATGGAATCACCACATTCATTCACTAACTCTACTGTACAGTAGTCAGTACAATTGTACATTTGCATTTCATGTGTGATCTAGAGGTCTGACCTGAGAAAGCGATTGTTGTGAACCGACCCCGATTCTTTCTTGCAAACTGATCATGCTGATAGCTTGAACAGTTGTAACATGTAGCAAGCCCATTATAAATTTGGCACAGTGTGTGTGTCTATTGCAAAGTACGGTACATTTATATATCTCATAAACATGTAAGAATTGTTACCTTGCTGAATATACATGTTATATTTCCAACTGGACATAAGATGTATACGAAATCAAGGATTTGTATAGTGATATACAAATCCTTGTCTTAATATACATATGTTACCCTATTTCTGACACTGTCTCCCCCTTTTTCTATAAAAAGACAGTTTTGTCATTGTCATGGAATGTACTGCTCATGCATGAGAGCATATTTTACTTTGCATTTTACTCATGTTCAACGCCTTTACCTAATGTAGATAATTCAATTGCTGGCTTCTCCAACTACTGCTCTACATCTTCTCTTTCTTTGACATGGCTGTCAAAATATGACGTCAGCTGGAATTCATCATGTGATCATCATGCGGATATTACTTCCGGTTGTTGCGAAGGACGCGTAAACAAAGCCACGTGGTAGACCTTTCTTATCGTTTTTTATTACAGATTTAGCAATTGAAGCACCAACTTGAAAAGGCAATATGAAAACATCTCGATCAAACCTTTATGACTAAACTAATTAGGCTTTAATTATATTTTTTAAAACCGTAACCATAACAGTGTCGATCCGTATCCCAACGGATTTTAGTCATTGCAATCTTGGTTACCAAGACGCTATATTTCCATTTTGAACTGCCTTCAAAATCCTTTTAAAGTTTTGTAATCTGGTAATTCGCAATCAAACAAAACAAGGAATACCAAGTAGAAAATACCCAAAGTAATTACATCGCTGTAAGATAGGCTGTTGACAGTTAGATCAGAAACTTAGAAAGGAAACATATTCATATGTCTTTAAAGACTAAAGTTGCAGGTTCTTGAAACATATACATTTTTGATGTTTCAAACAAAGCTTAAGCTATTTTTGGGCAAGTCAAGCAATGGCAAAGAAATCATTTTTATTTAATTTGATCCATTCACTTTTTGGGAGTTGAGGTGTCATTACCTCAACGCTATTTGTCGCCCATTCCTAGATAATATGAGGCAGTGGTAGGTTCTACCTGATTAGTCCAAATAATTATTAAAAGATTATGAGCAAATCAGCCTTAATACGGATAAATCAGCATGTGCCATACTGATGACATCCCCCTGTTGAAATAAATCCTGGATAAATATTGCTTTTCGGGCTTTCGACTGTCTCCAATATGGGAAAAAGAGGTATTTGACCGGACTGAAAAACAATAAAGGATTTTTACTTCTGATTGCAATTTTTTCGGTACCTCGAATGACCTAATAACACCGTTATTATCAGAATAACACTTGAAATGACCGAATAACACTTGAAATTTTAATATTAGCACATTTTGGTGACTTTTAAACATTGATTAATAAATAATAGTATATTATTAATGTATTTTATAACTTAAAAATGATTTACAGAAAACAGGTAAGTTCATAAAGATTATTTTAAATGAAGTGTGTACATCCAACATGGCGACCAAGGAAATCACAATGGTCGCCATGCTGGATGTACACACTAAATTTAAAACGATCTTTATAAACTAACCTGATTTCTGTTAATCATTTTTAAGTTATAAAATACACTTATAATATAATATTATTTAATAATCACTGTTTAAAAGTCAACAATATGTACTAATATTAAAATTTCAAGTGTTATTTGGATAATAACGGTGTTATTCGGTCATTCGTGTTACCCCAATTTTTTTACACTTCACCAAATTTTGGATGTATTTAAAAGAGATGAATCATTTTTATACGACCGCAAAAATTGAAAATTTTTTGGTCGTATTGGTATGACGTTGGCGTCGTCGTCGTCGACGTCGTCTGGCGTCGTCCGAAGACACATTGGTTTTCGCACTCTAACTTTAGTTTAAGTGAATGGATCTCCATGAAATTTTACCATAAGGTTCGATACCACGAAAGGAAGATTGGGATTGATTTTGGGGGTTATGGTACCAACAGTTAAGGAATTAGGGGCCAAAAAGGGGCCAAAAATAAGCATTTTTGTAACTTCCAGACAATAACTTGTGTGTAAGTGTATGGATCTCTCTGACATTGTACCACAAGGTTCCATATCACAAAGGGAAGGCTGTAATTGATTTTGGGGGTAATTGCCTCAAAATTTTAGGAATTAGGGGCCAAAAAAGGGGCAAAAAACAAGCATTTTTCTAGTTTCATGACAATAACTTGTGTGTAAGTGTTTGGATATTTCTGAAATTGTACTACAAGGTTCCATATCACAAAGGGAAAGCTGGAATTGAGTTTGGGGGTAATTGCCTGAAACGTTTAGGAATTGGGGGCCAAAAAGGGGCAAAAAATAAGCATTTTTCTAGTTTCCAGACAATAACTTGTGTTCAAGTGTATGGATCTCTCTGAAATTGTACTGCAAGGTACCATACCACAAAGGGAAGGCTGGGATTGAGTTTGGGGGTGATGAATCTTAAGGGGGTTCAAAAAATTTGGGGGGGGGGGATTTTTTTTTTTCTTTTTTTTTTCTTTTAAAATTTTCCATTTTAAGTTGGTTATTTCTGATTAATATTTAAAAGCAAATAATAATCACTACAAAAGTCAAAAACTCTGAAAAGACCAGTTTTTGTCTGAATTTGCATGATTTTTACTCGACATTCTTAATTTGTCTGAATAATTTTTAAAAATTCTTGACATAGTATGAATTTGTCTAATAAGGTTCTTGATTTTCTTGACAAGTGTCTTGACATTATGAACATTGTCTTAAAATTTCTCTACACTTCCTGTATCATCTGATAAGAGTCTGGATTAGTCTCGACCAATTCTCGACTGTCTTAAATTTGTCTCGATCTGTCTTGACATATTCTTGACATTCTTAATAATGTCTGAATATGTCTCGACATATTCTTGACATTCTAAATAATGTCTGAATATGTCTCGACACATTCTTGACAGTCTTAAATATGTCTTGACACTATCTCAACAGTATAAATTTCGCCTGAAATGTGATCCGACTTATTCTGCACTGTTTATGACATTCTATTGCTGTTATATACTCCTTTTTATTATGGCTAAACTAAACTTTGAAGAATCAAGGATTAATTTGGTATAGTAAGATACCCTTTTGGTGCAACTAAGTTGGAATACCCTGAATAATCCCCCATGTAGTTTAATTTTGATTTATTTTTATTAAACATTTAAGTAATTGTTTTCACTTGGAATATAAGTCAAAGGTATTGACAAACAGCATTTAGATTTTTGCCGTTCGCAAAACTTCCAGTCAAATTTGCTTTACTAAAATAGGTGTCTTGTATCTCTTTTGGACCCCACAATTCATCTTTTGGGTTTGTGTGGCTAAAAAAAGAGGGGGGGGGGGGGGGGGGGCTTTCGTTTAGGTCAAAGAATTTGTTCCCATCTTGATTCAAAAACCTTATTCATTTTTTAGAACAACCCAAAAACATTTTTTATTCAAATTTGAGAGTTGAATTTTATAATTTTTTATCAAAAATAAATATTTGTGATAACTCCTTCCTAAAAAGAAAAAAATGTTTAGATCTATATTATGCATGTCTGTTTGAGAACCATTTCATAAGACCGATGATATCTATAGAAATCATTGATGGGACCCATTATAAATACATTTTTTTTTTATTATTCCTGGAGTAGATAATAATTTTCTTTTAATCTTTGGGAATTACTCAATTTGTTTTTATGTTAAAATAATTAACTTCATAATTTTGATGAAGAAAATCCATTTCAATTCAATTTTTTTTCATCAAAATGATGATTTTCATTTTCATCTATCAACAAACTTTTTTAAATTGTAGTGGCATGGTCTGTCAACTGATAAGTTGTATGGCTGATTACAGGTAAAGCAATAACTTCTATTTGACAGTTGCGTGTACTCTGGGGTGTGGAATACCTTAATTTTATGGGGAACATCCTGTCCATGTGTAATACTTAATATATTCCAACAGATGACATTACACAAATTTTTCTTCTGTTAAATGAATGATTTGTATATCATCATAATTTGCTATTTATATAAACCACATTTTGGTATAATAATTATTTAGCATATCAACATTGAATATTATGAATGTAGAATGAAATATGTCTACAGTATGATTGGTTTGAATCATTTAATTTATAAGATTTAGGAATCAAAATTTGTAATTGTTTAAAAACCCACATTGAAATTGTTTTATATCAACACACCCACATTTGAATTATTTTA
The DNA here is from genome assembly GCF_021869535.1 of Mytilus californianus. Classification (NCBI taxonomy): domain Eukaryota; kingdom Metazoa; phylum Mollusca; class Bivalvia; order Mytilida; family Mytilidae; genus Mytilus; species Mytilus californianus. Next base: position 38,554,899 of record NW_026262745.1, read on the forward strand.
TACTTTAGATTTCATAGCCATATTTGCATTTATAAAAATATTTATATACCCAAATTTTCAATTATTTTACATGCCCAACTTTTATTTTTGTTGTAAAGAAGTGTAACTTGAAACAACAGTATATCATATAAAGAGAAATAAAGATTAAAGTTATATCATGAATATTGGTCATGATTTGTAAAACTCAGAACTGTCAAGTAAATTTAAGACACGATTCAAAATGTTCAGAATATGTCAAGCCATACTGAGAAAAAATAAGAATGTCGAGAATATGTCGAGAAATTTCAAGACAGTATTCAAATGTCAAGAATTTGTCAAGAAATTTTAAGACCATATTCAGAATGTCGAGAATATGTCGAGTAAATTTCATACAAATCTAATATAAATGAGAATTTGTCAAGAAAAATTAAGACACAAGTCATACTTTTGGAGAATGTCGAGTAAAAGTTCATGCAAATTAAGACAAAAACTGGTCTTTTCAGACTTTTAGACTTTTGTAGTGAATGATATGGTAGGAGATACACACCAAACAGGATGTGTAAATTATTATATAATAAGTATTGTGCAATAGCAAGAAATTTTCAATTGCACAGTATTGCACAATTGCAAGAAATCTTCAATTGCACAGTATTGCGCAATAGCAAGAAATCTTCAGTTGAACAGTATTGCGCAATAGCAAGAAATATCCAATAGCACAATATTGCGCAATAGCAAGAAATTGTCAATTGTACAGTATTGCACAATAGCAAGAAATATTCAATTGCACAGTATTGTGCAAAAGAAGATACTTCGTATAAATTGCTTATTTCTTGATCAATTTCAATGGGGTTTTATTCTTGAATTCTTGGAGTTCTTTAATATGCTGAATCTAACCGTGTATTAAGTTTTTGGATTTTGGGCCCCGTTTTTAAATTGGTCCACATTGAGGTCCAAAGGGTCCAAAATTTAACTTTGTTTGATTTCATCAAAAATTGAATTATTGGGGTTCTTTGATATGCCGAATCTAACCGTGTATTTAGATTCTTAATTTTTGGTTCCGTTTTCAAATTGGTCTACATTAAGGTAAAAAGGGTCCAAAATTAAACTTAGTTTGATTTTAACAAAATTTGAATTTTTAGGGTTCTTTGATATGCTGAATCTAAACATGTATTTAGATTTTTGATTATGGGCCCAGTTTTCAAGTTGGTCCAAATTGGGGTCCAAAATTAAACTTTGTTTGATTTCATCAAAAATTGAATATATGGGGTTCTTTGATATGCTGAATCTAAACATGTATTTAGATTTTAGATTTTTGGCCCAGTTTTCAAGTTGGTCCAAATTGGGGTCCAAAATAAAAGTTTGTTTGATTTCAACAAAAATTGAATATATGGGGTTCTTTGATATGCTGAATCTAACCATGTATTTAGATTTTTGATTTTTGGGCCCCGTTATCAACTTTGTCCACATTGAGGTCAAAAGGGTCCAAAATTAAACTTTGTTTGATTTCATCAATAATTGAATTCTTGGGGTTCTTTGATATGCTGAATCTAACCATGTATTTAGATTTTTTATTTGTGGACCCGCTATCAAATTGGTTCATATTGAGGTCAAAAGGGTCCAAAATTAAACTTTGTTTGATTTCATCAAAAATTGAATTATTGGGGTTCTTTGATATGCCAAATCTAACCGTGTATTTAGATTTTTAATTTTGGGTCCCGTTTTTAAATTGGTCTACATTAAGGTCCAAAGGGTCCAAAATTAAACTTAGTTTGATTTTAACAAAAATTGAATTCTTGGGGTTCTTTGATATGCTGAATCTAAACATGTGTTTAGAATTTTGATTATGGGCCCAGTTTTCAAGTTGGTCCAAGTTGGGGTCCAAAATTAAACTTTGTTTGATTTCAACAAAAATTGAATATATGGGGTTCTTTGATATGCTGAATCTAAACATGTATTTAGATTTTAGATTTTTGGCCCAGTTTTCAAGTTGGTCCAAATTGGGGTCCAAAATTAAACTTTGTTTGATTTCAACAAAAATTGAATATATGGGGTTTTTTGATATGCTGAATCTAACCATGTATTTAGATTTTTTATTTGTGGGCCCGCTATCAAATTGGTTCATATTGAAGTCAAAAGGGTCCAAAATTAAACTTTGTTTGATTTCATCAAAAATTGAATTATTGGGGTTCTTTGATATGCCAAATCTAACCGTGTATTTAGATTTTTAATTTTGGGTCCCGTTTTTTAAATTGGTCTACATTAAGGTCCAAAGGGTCCAAAATTAAACTTAGTTTGATTTTAACAAAAATTGAATTTTTGGGGTTCTTTGATATGCTGAATCTAAACATGTGTTTAGATTTTTGATTATGGGACCAGTTTTCAAGTTGGTCCAAGTTGGGGTCCAAAATTAAACTTTGTTTGATTTCAACAAAAATTGAATATATGGGGTTCTTTGATATGCTGAATCTAAACATGTATTTAGATTTTAGATTTTTGGCCCAGTTTTCAAGTTGGTCCAAATTGGGGTCCAAAATAAAACTTTGTTTGATTTCAACAAAAATTGAATATATGGGGTTCTTTGATATGCTGAATCTTACCATGTATTTAGATTTTTTATTTTGTAGGCCTGCTATCAAATTGGTTCATATTGTGGTCAAAAGGGTCCAAAATTAAACTTTGTTTGAATTCATCAAAAATTGAATTATTGGGGTACTTTGATATGCTGAATCTAAACATGTGTTTAGATTTTTGATTATGGGACCAGTTTTCAAGTTTGTCCAAGTTGGGGTCCAAAATTAAACTTTGTTTGATTTCAACAAAAATTGAATATATGGGGTTCTTTGATATGCTGAATCTAACCATGTATTTTGATTTTGGACATTGGACCATAATAGGTAAATTAAAAAAATTGAAGTTCTTAGACCACATTCTTTCTGTGTCAGAAACCTATGCTGTGTCAAATATTTAATCACAATCCAAATTCAGAGCTGTATCAAGCTTGAATGTTGTGTCCATACTTGCCCCAACCGTCAGGGTTCGACCTCTGCGGTCGTATCAAGCTGCGCCCAGCGAAGCATTTTATTCAATTTTAAATGACAAAAAAAAATAAAATTATGATCTGTTATTTGTTACAATTTAAAATGGAAACATTCCACAACCTTTCTGAGTAGATGTTTTCAAGTACCTTCATTTATTCATTTCCGTCGTCTAAAAACACAGGAACGCAGCATATACATAAGAATGGTATAATGTCTGATTTATTCTTCCCAGGTACTTCATGTTAATGCTAGATAAGATGAATTACATTAGTAAAGATGAATTAGTTCCTGAACTGGAAATCAGAAATCTCATCAATATTGACAAATTCTTGACTTCAAATGTGATTCCTGTATGTACAATGTATTTAACGACAAGTATCTTATTCAAATCTAAGAATTAGAATCATTTAGTAAAAGTGTTATGAACTGGATGTTTCTGTATTGGCCCTGTTATAGATTCTCGATCAGCTGTATTGGCCCTGACCCTCGACTACTCAAGTCTCGGGGCCAATACAACTAACATTGAATCTATAACAGGGCCTACATAGAAACAACTAGTAAATAACACTGTACTATGATGTAAGTTTTTTTAATATTTTTTTGCTGGAAGGCATCAAAGCATAAAAATGCCTTTCTAATGTCGTAATTATTTGCCAAATAATTATGATGTTAGAAAGGCATTTTTATGCTTTGATGCCTTCCAGCAAAATAATATGAAAAAAACTTACATCATAATCAGATATACAAATATGCTGGAAATCATATGCTCCTTTATGATATTTTATGAAAAATCTCCAAAAAATTAAACCCTGCAAAAGCTATGTATGTATATATTCTAAGCAAAAGACATTTTAAAACAGGCTTTGTATTATAATAACTGGTACAATGTTTATATTTTTCAGATGGCAAGTGGAGAACAACATTTACATCTATCTGTTAGAGAAAATGACAAAGAAAAACTGGGAGAGCTGTTGGGTGCTGGAGTTGATATAAATTGTTTATTTTATGGATGGACACCCTTACAAGTAGCAATTCAGGAAGGTATCTCAAACTGACAGTAAATTACATAAAAGTATAAATCTATAAATACAAACTTTTTGGCAGAAATTTTAAGCTTGTATGAGACCTGCAGTAAAACTGAATTTTAATTGATGATGATGATGGATGGCTGTTAAACATCCAGTGGCAAATTAAATGCATATTCAAGACAAGAACATGTTAATATGATAAGAGCCGACCAGTCTTTGCTGTTACTCCTTAATGCTGTGTGCTTAGCTGAGAAGCAGCCAATACAAATTTTCAAGTCTTTGGTTTGACCCTGTCGCGCATCAAACTCACAGCCTTCCACACTATAGGTTAGCATGCTACCATGAGAGCAGGGAATCTGTTTAGTTTTAATTGATACGAAAACATTCATTATAAAAGAACTCAATTTACATTAGTGATAAATTCTGACAAAGACATTATTGGAGAAATGTAGGAATCAAAAGGGAAATTTTCTGCAATCAAAACATGGTGGTAGAAATGTGGTTAAAAACCCATAAAGATAGACACAATAAAGACCAAAAGAAAAAGACAACACCTTACAATAGTCCACAAAACACTTTACAAAAAAAACTAAAAATTGAGCAACAGGAACCTCAACCAACATTACATTACCTAGTTTTTCACATGATGAATACTTTTGCTTTCCCTCTCCTGAACAAAAATTATTTATCAATCAAATTTTAATGTATATGTTTTTTTTTTTTAAAGTAGTTACAAAATAAATAAAGTTTATATTTATTTAGATGATTGAAAAACAGAACCGAACAAATTAATAACTGCAATACATATCGAAAGAAAAAAATGTATATACATGTAAAATTGAGAATGGAAATGGGGAATGTGTCAAAGAGACAACAACCCGACCATAGAACAGACAACAGCAGAAGGTCACCAACAGGTCTTCAATGCAGCGAGAAATTCCCGCACCCGGAGGCGTCCTTCAGCTGGCCCCTAAACAAATATATATACTAGTTCAGTGATAATGAACGCCATACTAAACTCCAAATTGTACACAAGAAACTAAAATTAAAAATAATACAAGACTGACAAAGGCTAGAGGCTCCTGACTTGGGACAGGCGCAAAAATGCGGCGGGGTTAAACATGTTTATGAGATCTCAACCCTCCCCCTATACCTCTAGCCAATGTAGAAAAGTAAACGCATAACAATACGCACATTAAAATTCAGTTCAAGAGAAGTCCGAGTCTGATGTCAGAAGATGTAACCAAAGAAAATAAACAAAATGACAATAATATATAAATAACAACAGACTACTAGCAGTTAACTGACATGCCAGCTCCAGACTTCAATTAAACTGATTGAAAGATTATGTCTTCATCATATAAATATCAGGCACAATCCTTCCCGTTAGGGGTTTAGTATCATACCATCATAACATATATGAGAAGAACATAACCCGTGTCATGCCAACAACTGGTTTTTAAATAAATGTGTTTAGTGCCGATGCAAAGACCCTATAAGTGAATCAATATTAACGCCAAAATATGCAATCTTTAATGACCTGACAACAGTATTGTAACTATATCCCTTCTTAATAAGTCTATTTAAAGGTTTTGTTAGCTTCAGAGGCGAATACTGACATTTTTGTGCTTTATAAAGAATATTTCCATAAAAAATTGGATGTGAAATACCTGAACGTATAAGAAGTGTGCATGTTGAGCTATATTTACGAATGATGTCCTTATACCGATAATTAAAATTTAGTAAATGTTTTGACTAGTTTGTGATATCGAAAACCCTGGTGTAATAATTTTTCAGTAATACATAAATTTCTCTCGTTAAAATCTAAAACATTGTTACATACACGAGCGAATATAGATACATATAGATCTATCAAAATGTACAGTACAAATGTGCAATGCTGGCTGGGTGCTGGTAATTTTGTTTATCTCACAAGACCATTCATTTAATCATAAATATGTCAACCATGTCAACAAAATGAACAAACTAATTGGGTTTAAGAAATTTCCAGACTTGACTATAAAACTTGCAAATCTGATCTATAGTATCAAAACGACAGTAAAGAAAACAGATCAGTCATCAAATTTGACAGTCAAATAAAAGCCAATTTTTAATTAAAATCTCTGTGAATAATTTATTCAATAGTTTCCAATGGATGTCATACATAATAAAAATATATTCAAATTTTTACTTATGTAATAAAGGCATCTGTTTTAGTTTTTTCTATTAGGATTATTGGATAAAAGGCTCATAGTAAATGTTATAAATTTGATTAAGTACAGACAATCCAAACGTTTTAAAAAATTGACAATAAATTTACATATTATATAAGTGACATGTTTATTTTTCTATTTTCAAAAAATTAAGTTTACTATAAATTGTTTTTGCAATATCAATTTTGTAAGTTTTGATTTGTTTCACCTAAACAAACATCAATTTAACCATGCAACTCTCTTGTTTGAAGACTTTACCCTCATAATTTTTTTTATGACACAAACAATAAACTTACATAAAGATGGATGGTATCACTTGCAAGTTAGAACAGTTGATAGGCTTTATCATACAAAACAACTTACAAACTAGAACCCCACAATTTTCATGACTTATGTCAATCTATTAGTTTCCACCTATAAAGGAAACATCAATTACCATTTACCATATATATATCACTCATTCATCTGTCTTGGAAAACTAATATCTTGTGTTGTATTAAATATATATGTGTTAACTATATATTTAACAATGGTTGACAGCTACATCCTAAACCAGTCTGACTAAAGCAAGTACCCACTATCACTTGCGTTTGTAGATGGATAGTGGGGGCTGGCTTTAGTCAGACTGATCTTAAACAAGATTTACAATAAACATTTAAACATTCTATTATCATGAACTTTTGACTAACGACCTTTAATTAATTGATAAATATATTTGTATGTTTCCAAGGTAATGAAGATATTGGAGTATTTGTAATAGAGAAAGGTTGTGATTATAATTTCCATGACAGACACAGTGTTACCCCATTTGAAGATGCTGTCAACAGAAATTTATCAAAGGTTAGTATTTTGACTGTTTACAGCAAGGACAGTCTCAGCATGATACATATTAGGGTACTGTACATTAATAAGGGATTGATTCATTCATGGTGCAATTTCTATCACAGTAACTCATATTTGGGTTTTAAGGAGAAGGTTTGATAAGGCTCAAATATGGCCCCTGTATCTAGTTAAATTTCCAAGTAGGATTTAATGGCCAATCACAATGAGTCATAGTAAAGGCAATGACTAGCATGTTGACTAGATAAGAAATAGGTCTTGGTGTTTGAAAATTTAGGTTTCAGCTTTCTTTTTATGATGTTATATTTTTAAAGCATAAATTTTGATTTTTCTCAAATTTCAATGAGTTCATGCCATTTCCATTGTGTTTTTAATCATTAACCAGAAACAAAGTTCATGCATCGAAAAAAAAGGATATTTTAGCATCATGTTTTTTATAACAAATGAGCTGTCTGACTTGAATATTTAATTTTGGGGCTCTGTGCTCTGTTTTGTTTCCTATTCCCTACTTGGGTTGAAATGCAAAATATTTTGTAAAATTTTGTCAAAATCTCTATTTTTGACCTATTCTGGATGTAAATGTCAAAGCTTTATAAGAAAAACTCAAAAACATTTGTTCTATTTCACTTTTTCTCGCACGTATTTCCACCAACCTGATGAAACACTCTCATTTTTGTCCAGGCTGCGACTTTTGTCGCAGAAAGCTTGACAAAGGGATAGTGATCTGGCGGCGGCAGCGTTAACTAACTTCTTAAAAGCTTAATATTTCAGAAGGTAGAAGACCTGGATACTTCATACCTTGTATGCAGATACCTTGTGTTAAGAAGTTTCCATCAATCTTATGTCCATTGTCCTTGACCTTTCATGGTTCAGTGTGTGGTTGAAATTTTTTTTTGACTTTTTTTGGTCATGTGAATTTCTCAATCATTATGAGTAATAGGATAACTATATTTGGTATGTGCGTACCTTGCAAGGTCCTCATGCCTGTCAGACAGTTTTCACTTGACCTCAACCTCATTTCATGGATCAGTGAACAAAGTTAAGTTTTCGTGGTCAGGTCCGTATTTCAGATACTATAAGCAATAGGTCTACTATATTTGGTGTATGTAATGATTATAAGGTGTACATGTCCAACTGGCAGGTGTCATCTGACCTTGACCTCATTTTCTTGGTTCAGTGGTAATAGTTTAGTTTTTGTGTTTTTGTCTGTTTTTCTAATACTGTATGCAATAGGTCAACTATATTTGGTGTATGGAAATATTTTATGATGTACATGTCAGTCTGGCAGGTTTTATTTGACCTTGACCTCATTTTCATGGTTCATTGCTCAATGTTAAGTTTTTTGTGTTTTGGTCTGTTTTTCTAATATTGTATGCAATAGGTCAACTATATTTGGTGTATGGAAATATTTTACAATGTACATGTACATGTCAGTCTAGCAGGTATTATTTGACCTTGACTTCATTTTCATGGTTCATTGCTTATTTAAAGTTTTTGTGTTTTGGTCTGTTTTTCTTAAACATGTTAAACTTTAAGCAATAGGTCAATTATATTTGGTGTATGGAATGATTGTTAGGTGTATATGTCTGTCTGGCAGGTATCATCTGACCTTCACCTCATTTTCATGGTTCATTGGTCAATGTTCAGTTTTCCTGGTTAACTTTGTTTCTAAGATACTATAAGCAATAGGTCAACGATATTTGGTGCATGGAATGATTTTAAGGTGTACATGTCAGTTTGGCAGGGTTCATCTGACCTTGATTCATTTTCATGGTTCATTGGTCAATATAGAATTTCCATGGTTTGGTCTGTTTCTTTTATACTATAAGCAATAGGTTATCTATATTCTGTGTATGGAATGATTGTATTAAAGGTGTACATGTATTTTTGCCTTGGTTTATCTGACCTTGACCTCATTTTCTTGGATCATAAATGTTAATGTGATACTTGTAATTAAACTTTAAATGTAGGACTATCAACATAAAATCAATGGTCAGTATAGTAGTCGAAATATTTCAGCATTTGCAATCTTGTTAAAAAATGAAATGAATAAAAGGGGACATATAGGGCTCTTACCAAACCTTCTCCTTTGTAGATTATTATTTGGTTAATTATCAGTTCATGCCATTATGTAGAAATATTTGATTGTGCTGCTGTATACATCTGTTAGGCATTCTTTTGGAATGATGACTTAAGTTTGCTGTTACAAAAATCGTTGTATTTTGCACAACTGCTGTTAACTATGAAGTATAGTTAATTGTGATAGTTAGTACAAATAAGCAAAATTAAAAATCGGTTCTTACGATGATTTCCAAACTATCAAATTAATTTGCTTAATAAAGAAGACTATAGATATTTTGTGACTTAAATAAAACTGAAAATATAGGCCTGCATGATAATTTCTATCCCCTTATCCAGCAAAGTTATGGAGGGGATATATTGCTTCATAGAGGAATGATTATTTATCAGCTAATGCATGATGCATCATGTTTATCAATAAAGGTCAACTCTTAAATTAAACCATCTTGACAATAAAGATCTTAATATATTGAGATTCAAATTGAAATTTCTTTTTGCTAAGGATTCATTGAAAAAAAAGGTATCAAAAAGTAATGCATTTGACTTTAAATTATTTAATCAAAAAAATTGCAAATTTGAGTTGATTAGCTATAATTTAGGACAGCTTTATTATTTCTTATCAGCTTTTGGTTCAGGTATTATGCACAATGCATGACCCTTAAAAAGTGCAAAATAGAAAAAAAATAATGTTACATCTACTAACTAAATACAGTAAAACCTGTCCAGAAATAGAAGACAGCAATGTGATGAATCATATTGTGATGTATGGAAATGACTATTCCCAGCCTCTAAAGTACAATTAAAAAGACTAGAATATGTAGTTTTATAAAGAATATTCAAAGTTCCTCACTATATATATGCCAATTTAGAGCTTGACATGTATAGACTTTTTGTTTTTTTATGTATTTGAGTTCCTCTCTCAGTGCCAAAGGATCTGGAATTTTTCACACAATTTTGGTCATTTTGAGATGACTCAAAAAGTTGGGGCCCTTTTTTCAAACGTCGAAATTATTAGTACTAGATTCATAGCATCAATGAACTTGTATTGACTGTTTCATCACATTTACCTCATGAATTTTCTTACCGTTTTTCTAAAAACATTCAAGAACAGTTTATGGAATGCAACAGTTTAAAATTGAAATGATTTTAATGACTCAAAATGGTAAATTTCTCAGACATTGCTAACATTTCTTTCGATTTTGAAGATGAAATTAAAACCAGAAGTTTCAGGACAATACTAAAATACAAGTAATTCCTGATTCATTTCCATGATTTGTTCTGTTTATCAAATTCTCGTTTAATTTAGCATGAAATCATTTTGCAATTTACAATTAAGTGTCTAATCTGGTGAAGACAGTTTTTGGTTATAACATAGTAAATAAAGCACACGTTTGACTTGTGAAAAACTACATAAAGTTTTAATTTTTAAATCAGAATTGACGATTGTCTATGCTGAAAACTAATTAAATAATGAAGAAAGTTGTCATGGAATTTTAATTTCTTTATAATATAAGTTTTGAGTTTGTGATCACAGGTGTGAATTAAAAACACAGTGATTAGCGATCATTAGCCAATAATTACAGGAGGCATACATATGGTTATTAGGAGGGCCCTCAAGATTATTATACTATACTGGAGTGGCAGTTTTATTACAGGACAGGGATTACTAAACAAAACAAGTGCAAAATGGCGATCAAGAAACCCGATCTCACTGAAATGACCCAAATTATAAAAAATAATTGTCCCAAGTCCCAAACTGCCATTTAGGACAAATAGCTTTCAGTTTAGGTCATGACTGGCAAATATAAAAATAAGAAGATGTGGTTTGATTGCCAATGAGACAACTCTCCACAAGAGACCATCTGACACAGAAATTAACAACTATAGGTCACTGTACGGCCTTCAACAATGAGCAAAGCCCATACCTCATAGTCAGCTATAAAAGGCCCCGAAATGACAAATGTAAAACAATTCGAAAGAGAAGACTCACGGACTGATTTATGTACAAAATAATTAAAACAAATAACTGCTGAGTTACAGGCTCCTGACTTGGCCGGGACAGGCACATACAGAATGTGGCGTGGTTAAACTAGTTTGAAGGTGCGCCAACCCTCCCCTAACCTTGGACAGTAGTGTAACAGTACAACATAAAAACAAACTATAAAAATCAGTTGAAAAGGGCTTAACTCATCAGATCAATACAAAGCAGAAATACATCCAACAAAAACACAGAGTGGACGTGGCAGGGTACTTATATACATCCACACAACAAATAAGACATCTAAGACTAAAATATCAATCAGTACACATCCAATATCCAATGGATTTAGTGACGTCATTAACAGTCAGAGAAAAACATGACCTTGTGCAATGCCAAGATACAGGTATCGACAGATTGTAGAGCCATGAATGTGCATATGTATATAAAAATGATATTTAGTTTGATTTTAATTTACTGATAACAAAATCAATATTGATACCTATAAATACAATATTCAAAGATCTAATTTTAGTGTTGAATCGGTAACCTTTTAGAATAAGTTTATTTAAAGGATCGATAAGTTTACCTGGATCGTATCTAAATTACCCGGCTCGGTAAACAACATCTCTGTAAAAATTAGGATGTGCTATCCCGTTAAAAATAATTTTTCTATAGGTACAACCAAACTTCCAAACCAAATCATTATATCTATTGAAGAATTTAGTAAAGGTTTTAAGTAATTTGTGGTAACAAATTCCCTGACTTAATAATTTACCAGTAGTTCATAGATTACGTTCATTGAAATCCAAAACAGACACGGGCATAGCGAACGAGTTGTGATATATAAACACTGTAAGTTGATGCCAAAGGAACATCACGTCAAAAAAAGTGACTGTTTCCAAACCCTTGTATATGCCCCATATTAACATTTAATCATATACAGATATTGAATATTCTGTTTAGATTGTAGGAGCATTGATATCTAAGGGAGCTAAGCCAAATGAGCCATTATCTACTGGTAATTTGGCAGTTTGTGTAGCAGCTGAGAAGTCATACAAAGAACTACTGCAAACTCTCATAAATGGTGAGAAAAAAATACCTTTTCAGTACAAGAATGTATTTGTTGAGCCTTTTTTGACTGGAGTGACTTCTTCAGATGGAGGGGAGACATTAGTTTTAGTCCACTAAGGGAAACAGTTCTGCCTATAGTCATTTACAAATTTGTTGTTGAACAGCTATGGTACCTACTTTATATAAAAAAGTATACCGTTTATGGTTTAACTCATAGCCTCTTAAATTTTTCAGGTGACAAGGAATAGTTATCTGAAAATATCAGTACTCATGATTCTGTCTTTTCAAATTTAGAGCATAATGATTTAACCAGTCCATTAAAATAGGGTTATGTAATCAGATCTTTGATGGTTTGTTAAATTTATTCACAAATTTATTAGACTTCGGACAATTTAGAGCTTGACATTTTATGTAGACACCTCTCTATTGCTAAGGATGAATTGTTGACCTTTAGATGTCTTTTGGTTATTTGTATTGTTTTAATCTTACTTTCTCATGCATGGTTACCCCACATCTCCTTTCATTCATATTGTCCTATTTTAACTCCAGTGTGCTTTGGTAATTTTCCTTCAAATTTTTTCAGTAAAATTTACCTGAATGAAAAATAGACATTTTAGACTAATTGGTACAGGGATATTAAACCTATATGAATAACAGCTGCATCATTACATCTATTCTATTTTTAGGTGGTGCTAGTGTAAATTCAGTAAACAATGAAGGAGCAACACCACTGTACATAGCCTCAAAAGAAGGACACAGTGAATTGATACAAACATTATTGAATGCTCGAGCTAATGTCAACATGCCATGTGAGAAAGGTGAACAGCACACACCATTGATAGCTGCTACAGCTGCAGAGCAGTTTGATGTTGTTAAATTATTGTTAAAGGTATAAAGACTATTTTAAGAAATTTTTTTAATTTGTTCACACTCACAGCTGTACATGTGACATTTGCCATTGTTTTTACCATATAGATGTTGTATATGTTGGTATGTCATGTATGTCTGTCAAGATTAATACATTATTCAAGACCATTTTTGAGAAAATTTTTGTAGTACAATTATCTACTTTAATTCTTTCATGATAAACTAGCAGAGAATATCTATATCTGTTTGGGGCTTAGAAACACGAAAGAAATGACTTTTTTTTATACTGCATTGCTTTATATTATAAGAAAATATTAAATATACTTTTGAAGAAAAATGTTCTGATTTTTTTTACATGAAGTCTACAACATATAACATAACTCTGATTAACCCTGCTCTCTTTTAATATTACTATTATGAATAAAAATTGTGGGATGTTTATTGATTTCTTTGCAAAAAAAGCTTACCTAGTCAGAGAATTTATATCAGAATGTTCAAGGTTGTAATATTAAAACTTTATATCTTCAAGTAGAATAGTACCATTAACTGATAAATGTATGAAAAGGCTATGGTATATTCCAGAGTCCAAAACTATATGTCACTGTATGGCCTTCCACAATAAGCAAAACCCATACTGTAAAGTCGGCTATTATAAGGCCCAAACATGATGAAATGGAAACAATTTAAAAAAGAAAACTAATGGCCTGATTATGATAAAAGAATAAACAAAAAAACAAATAAAACAGACAGCAACAATAAAAAAAACACTAAATAACAAGCTTTTCAACATCCTCATTTACAACTTTTCATGGAATAGTTGAATACACAATTATAAAGTAAGTGAAGTTTTGAATGGTACATTGTATTAACGTCATAGAATCATTGTTGTTATATTACAATTCAATGGTTCACTGTGTGTGGACAGAAATGGATGTTTAAAGAATTTTATTTTTATTTTGTTATACCAATTATGTGTGTACCGAATAATCAATTGTATACCATGTATCTTTCAGAATAACTGTGACATCAATGCTCCAGATAAGGATGGATGGACACCATTATGGCATGCCTATGGGAACAATGATGAAGACAGTATGAAATTGTTACTGAAATCAGGTGCAGATAAGAATGTTAGAAATGCAGATGGAGTTACAATAATGGATGAAGCAAGAGACGCAGATGATGATAGCATGATAGAATTATTACAAAGTTTTTCACAAGCATGGACATGAAAGAATAGTAACATTTGAATGTGAAAGAATCTCGCAAGTTTATAAACAATAATGCTGATCAGACAGAGTAAACATGTGTAGCACATGCTATTGTGTGCATCACAGATTGCAGCAACTAAATAAGAAATGATGTCACAAATTTAAAGTGATAAACATTTGACCAAAATTAAAGATGTTCTAACTTTTAAAATGAATCTTATGAAGAAATTGTCAAAGTTGTGAGATCAATTTAATCTACATTTCACAAATGTATATATAATCCAGATCGGTCTTAAAGACAGTGGTTTCTTTTTTTTCAATTTTAATGAGAAAATACAATTTATAAAAATTATTTCTATTCATGATCTCTATAATATTTATGATGGATAAATGAGATACTTTAATATAATAAATTTATTTAACGCTAAATACCGTAACTACTGAGATTACTAAGATATTTAGACTCAAATAGTGAAATATCTGTTCATTCTTATCAAGATTTTCTACTTATGATTATTGAGTTTTTAACAGCCAAATTACTATATGTACTGTTTAGATATTTAATGTGGATGTTACCGAGATATATACCAGTACTCTTAAAATGAAAAAAGACAACTATTATACTTTTGTTACAACAACCATTTTGTATAAAATCCCAAATATGAGGGGCCTGATGGGGGGCTCTCATCACGATTCACGAGTTGATTTTTTTGTCAATCACGATTCACAGAAAATAAATTTCCATGATCACGGATCACGAAAATATAAAAAAAAAAAAAAAAATCTGTAGAAAAACGGATCACGATAGCGAAAATGCGCCAATCACGAAGAACAAAAATAACCCATCAGGCCCCTAAAATATGAAAAAAAAAATGTGGGCCGTACAAATAAGATGAAAGCTACTAGGTTAGCAATGTGTTTGAAGAAAAAATTGCAATGCAAAAGTTTATTGTATTTTGTTATTAAAATGAATTATCAAAGCTATTATATGTCATGTTAATGAACTGCCATGATCCTGTTCAAACTGATAAAATTGGAGGATTTGTTCAATCATGTTATAACTACTGCAGAAAGTAATATCAAATCAAGGTTTATGTTAGTGGGCGACTAGGATGAAGATGTTACTATCATGCCTTAATTTGCTTTTCCTGGTCGCCAAAAGAGATTTCATGTCATCTTGTTTTTACAAGTCCCTCTTTCTGTCTATAATTTTCCATTTTAATGTAATAGTAACTTTTCATTAAAAAGTAATGAAATTTAAAAAACAGACAATTTTTTTCTGATCGTATATTTATGACTGATCATATATTGTTTCAAAGGAACATTGTTTTATGCAAATCAAGCATGATGTTTTGTTTCAGCTCTTTTGTTTTACCTGTTTACCTGTACAGTCAGGTAAATTTTGTCATTCTGCCATTGTTGTTACTTTATCCCCTGCAAACAAATTTTGATGACATATATATATAGGAATCATCCTGTTTTAGTATTTCCGGAATTATGAACCCTGAAATTAAAAATATCATACTCAACTCGCAAATATGTGAGATGGACTGTTAATGACATGACCTATGAGAATTTTGAAAGCCCCGCACACTGAAAAAATATTGTGTTACTGTAAAGATCAAGCATGAACCTAGAGGAACCAAAAAATGCCAAGAGCCTTTATCTCCCACCTGGAATTTTTACATAAAATTGATACAATGCAACAAGAATATAAAGGAATTAATAAAATTGGTAAATTAAGTGCAATAATTTTAGTCGTCCAAGACTTTTTTTAAGATATTGTAGTACTGGAAAGGACAAACCATATATTATTCATGCCAAGTATTTCTTTATTTGAAACAAATGAAACTTCTGCGCAATTTTTTGTATGACCACAAAATATTTTGAGTTCGTATTATGTTAAGGCGATGCCTGCTTCGGCGTCTGAAGACATTTTGGTATGCAGACAATAACTTGAGTATAAGTGTATGGATCTCTATGAAATTTTAGCACAAGGTTTCATACAACAATAGGAAGGTTGGCATTGATTTTGGGGGGTAATGTCGTAGCTGTTCTGTAATTAGGGGCCAAAAAGGGTCCAAAAACAAGCATTTTTAGTGGTTCATAGACAATAAATTGGTTCACAGACAATAACTTGAGTAGAAGTGTATGGATATGTATGAAATTTTAGCACAAGATTCCAAACCACAATAGGAGGGTTGGGATTAATTTTGGGGTTATTGTCGTAGCTGTTTTGTAATTAGGGGCCAAAAACAATTATTTTTCTGGTTTGCAGACATTTACTTGAGTATAAGTGTATGGATCTCTATTAAATTTTAGCACAAGGTTCCATACCACAATAGGAAGGTTGGGATTTATTTTGGGGGTTATTGTTGTAGCTGTTTTGAAATTAGGGGCCGAAAACAATTATTTTTCTGGTTCACAGACAATAACTTGACTATAAGTGTATGGATCTCTATTAAATTTTAGCACAAGGTTCCATACCACAATAGGAAGGTTGGGATTTATTTTCAGGGTTATTGTTGTAGCTGTTAATAATTAGGGGCCAAAAAAACAAGCATTTTTTATGTTTCAGGGCAATAATTTGTGTATGAGAGTATGGATCTCTATGATATTTTACCACAAGGTTCTATACTTCGAAAGGAAAGTTGGGATTGATTTTTGGGGGCATGGCCAAACGGTATAATAATTAGGGGTCGGAAATGGGGCAAACAAATTTTTTGGTTTCTGGACAATAACTTGAGTATAAGTCTATGGATTGCTATTTAATTGTACCACAATGTGTTATACCATAAAATAAAGCTTGGGATTGATTTTAGGGTTTATGACCTTAATGGTTTAGGAAAAAGGGACCAAAACAATACTTTCGTAATACTTTGTATGAATTGTTTATTTCTTGACCAATTTCAATGGGGTTTAATTCAAAATCTTTAATTCTTGGGGTTCTTTAAAATGCTTAATCTTACTGGGCATTTAGGATTTGGATTTTTTTACTTTGGGCACAGTTTTCAAGTAGGTCCAAATTGGGGTCCAAAATTAAACTTCGTTTGATTTCATCTAATAATTGAATCATTGGTGTTCTTTGATATGCCGAACCTAACAGTGTATTCAGATTTTTGATTTTGGACCCGGTTTTCCAACTGGTCCAGATTAAGGTCCAAAGGGTTCAAAATTAAACTTTCGTTTGATTTCATCAAAAATTGATGTATTGGGTTTCTTTGATATGCTGAATCTAACCATGCATTTATATTTTGGATATTGGACCATAAAAGGTATATGTCCAATTTTTAAGTTTTTATGTTCTTAGACCACATTCCTTCTTTGTCGAAACTTATGCTATGTCAAATATTTAATCACAATCTTAACTCAGAGATGTATTGCACAATTGATAGAAATTGAAAGTAGAATCATAGTGAAAAAAAATTATAGTCCAGCAGATATAAGAATAATTGATGACTTTATGGTAAAAGCATGAAACTCAGCATAGTGAAAGATTAAGGGGTATAAACAAAAGCCACGAAAAAAAATCCAAATTAAAGATGGCTGATATAAGGTACTGGGAATACAACATCATACACTTGATGAAGTCTACTAATATGCAAGAGTTCAGTAGATATCACAAATTGAAGGAAATACATTTAAGATATGCCAGTTATTATTTTTTCAACTTTATACATAATTAATCAAAATGGTGTCCAAATTCAAAATGACACCGTCAAAAATGTCAGAGTTTGACCGTATTAATATATATACACTCTCAATGTAGTATAGAAAGTTAACAAATTTGTGAAACTAATCATATGATGTAGACACAGGCCAGCAATATATTAACTATACCAGGGGACATAGATTATGTTTACAAATGGCGGCAAAAATTCAAAATGGCGCCGTAAAAAATTGACATTTTTTTGTAATAATGTGGTATAAAATGATATAAAGATAATGAAACTTTTATTTGGATACAAATGCAAACCAACATATTATTCTTTTGTAAGAGGTAGCATAAACTATGAAATAAAAATGGCCGATACAATTTAAAATGGCGTCTCTGACAAGGTCTAAATTTACACAGTTATACTTAATGTTTACACGACTTCAGAAAATCTTTCAATTTACTGTCAATGAAAAATATGTATGAAACCCTACAAAGACAACTATTTCTTTTTTCAAAATGTGAGAAAAAATAAAAATGGCGCCTCAAAAGTAATTTTTTTGCATAACAACTTTATAGAAAATATTCAAGTTATTGATAATTGAAAGATATCTAAATGCAGGATAATCAAAATTTAGCACAGTCTCAATCAGTTTCTCACAGTCCGGTGAGCAGTTATATAATAAATGCTTTGCATTTCAATGCTGCTTTCAAGCATTTACATGCTCCTCGACATCCTTTCGTACAGCCAAGATGGATAAGCCATTACAAATTCTGCAAGCCCTGACCAGAATGGTACCCACATACCATGAAGTGTTGGCCAACCAAATAAATCTGGTGATGGCATACCAGGATTTTCGACTAAACAATTACCCCTGAATAACACTACCTTGGTAGGCTACATGTTTCGTATGTTGTTGTTGTGCATCTCGTGTCGGAGGAATATTGTCAATTGTTCTTGTCTTCTATATTAATAGATGTTTTCTTAATTCATTCACTGTATTAAATTTACTAGACCAATTACTAGTATACAGAAGCACAACATACCGTTCTATAACTTTGTTACTATTAATATTTACACTTCATTTGGATTTTCAATAATCTGCATAAATGCATCTGACAATTCCTCATATCTATACGGACCATGTGTCCCAAGCTGATTTTTTTATCCTTCCCCACAAAAGCTGATACTGTGTCACAACCGGTGAAAGCATGGACCAGTGGTAAGGCTTTCTATTTCAATGGTCCTAGAGCAATTATGGCTTATTCCATGAACTGAAATATATCGGAAGTTCTTTCCAGTGCCAAAACCTATCCACAACTGTTCAATCTGCAGTCAATTGAAACAAGACACAGACAATACAACAACATCTCTATAACTGTTCTGGTCAATATTCTGTTGTGACCTTTTTCTAGGCAGCATCTAAGGCAAACAACAACATTCTGGTATCTGCATCCTCAGGTGAACATGAGCTCAATAATTCATAGCTGTGTTTTGCATGTTCCACTAAAGAATTGTCCATTAGATTGACTAAAATTTTGTCCGCAGTGAAAGAGGGTCTTCAGAAATACCGTGAAACTGTTTACTCGTGTAGTGGTATTAACCATATGTGGATTCTTAAAAACTCTATTAAAGAACTTCTGGATAATTTTAAATCTCGGTCTTTTTCTGAAATTAGTTCTATCAAAACTTTTGATTTTTCAACCTTGTATACCACCATTCCCCATGTGAAATTGAAAAACCGTCTAAAAGAAATAATCCACAATGTTTTTCATCATAAAAATGGTAGCATACGCTATAAATTTATTACTTTGGGATACCATAAGGCATATTTTGTTAATAGTGAACAAAAGGGTAAAACATGCTACACAGAGGAACAAGTGATCAGTATGCTGGAGTTTCTTGTTGACAACATATTTGTTGAATTTGGAGGTAGACTTTTTCAACAAATTGTCGGCATTCCTATGGGAACGAACTGTGCGCCTCTCCTTGCCGACCTCTTCTTATTTTCATATGAATCGGAGTTCCTTCAGACACTTGTCAAAAACAAGAAGATCAAAGAAGCCAGGTTATTTAATTTCACTTTCAGATATATTGATGATGTTCTTTCCATTAACAATCCGAACTTTTCTGATTGGGTTCCATTAATATATCCACCTGAACTAGAAATTAAAGAAACAACAGACACGGCTTCCTCCGCCTCATTTTTAGACTTATACCTCGAATTTGACATACACAGTCATCTCAGTACCAGAATCTATGACAAACGAGACGATTTTAATTTTGAAATTATCAATTTCCCCCACCTTAGTAGCAATATACCAACTTCATCTGCATATGGGATATACATTTCCCAACTTATTCGGTATTCAAGAGCTTGCAGCTCCTACCCAGACTTTGTAAAACGTCACCAGTGTCTGAGCAGAAAGTTGATGAACCAGGGGTATGTCAAAGAACGTCTCGTCCTTTTTCTAAAAAAAAGTTCATTAGAAGGTACCAAGAACTTGTTGATAAATATTCCGTATCAACTTCACAAATAATACACGATGGTCTTGAAGTATAGATTTTGCGTACTGACGTTGTTTATCATCTTAAGGGCATACGATACAGTAGCAAGGGCAGATAATAACGTTTTCAAAACTTTTCGTGTTGTTTTCGCGATGTTGTTAATCAGAACGTTGTAATTTCGCGATGTTTCTTAAAAGAATGATTACATTTTGCGACGTCGCTTTAGATGTAGTCACATTTGCGGAAAAATCCACTGACGTCATAATCCGATTGCGCGAATTTGAAAAAAGGCACCTGCTAAAAAAATTGACCATATCACGAAAATTGTAATATCTATTCATTAGTAATGAAGTCAACAGTATTTACTTGAAATGTGAAAAAAAATCAAATCCACAGTCATAGTTTTGTATGTGTTTTATTTCATATAGGAAATGAATAAAAGATATGTAAATAGAATAATACGTCGAGGAGACAGAAACCCAACTACACAAAAAGCCCAATAAATAATTCAACGTACTGTCTTGACCATAATATAGTATCTATATATACACCATTTGGCAAGCTCTAAATCGTATGACAATTGTACGGATAAATTAAACAGACTATCAACAAAATGTTAAAATAACATAAGAAATAAAGACAACGCCTCATACTGTTCCTGACTTTGAATAGGTACATTAAAAAGTTTAACGGCATTTTTAGAACTAACCCAGTGGAATATTTATATGTGTATGAAGAATAACTCTCAGTTAAGTAAACACAGTTATGAGCCCCGTACGTATTACAGACCAAAACAAAAACGTACCCGTTCATGCGCTAAACTTATCCCCTATGTACATATTGAGAGAAAACAATCGAAGTATCGGCACACCGGAATTAGGTATCTGACAGACAAGAAAAGTGTTTACAAGTTGCAACTCACTGTCGTTAAGCTACTGACCAAATACGAAGTCTTTCCGTAAGGTAGTTTATCAGATAAGAAACAAAAATTTGTTGGACCACCGGATGGAATGACAAACAATGGTGTTGCACCCAATGCTAGATTGGAGGTATAATACAGACAAATATGTACCGTAATAAAAAATACCCTGCCTGAATACAAGCTAAGGTAACCTATCTATTGATACAGAATCATGCAATGGTATGCTCTAATATCGACTGCTGTACTTCCTATGAAATATTATACTACACCGCAATGGACTATATATATTGAGATGAGACAAATACGAAATAAATGTGGCTTTTTTGTGTGTCGAAGGCCGTACGGTGACCTTTAATTGTGTTTATCTTCGTCATTTGAACTATGATTGATAAAGTTGTCTCATACCAAATGTCCTTATTTTTATATTATCCCATTTACTTTTTTTTGTAATTTATAACTGTTTGTCATTTCGGGGCCTTTTGAATAATTATATGTATGCTCAAGCTGTGTTGTCTACATGAAATGTAGGACTAATTTAGGACAGAGATGCAAATTTCTTTTTTTTATTAGATTTCTTTTTTTTTTGTTTCCGGTCATTTCTTTTCTAAAAGTAGTTTACTAAAATACTTTTTCTATCCAAGTTTCGTAACAATTCATAAAGGTTTGGCAAATAGTTTATGCTACTTTACGAGTAACTATCTTTATAAATATTGATGATAGATATCATTGATTTCGAAAAAGAAAACCTTGGCTATACCACTGAACTTGACAGCGTAGTCGTGAACGACGGGAAAGATTTCACGACGTTGTTGCGATTAAAACTTATTTCAACGTAATTTAGCGCCTTATTGGCAAACGTCCCGTTTGCCATTAAAACTCATGGTTTATTGCTTTTATTGAGAAAACAAGCACATGGACCCCCATTTTTTTCTTTTGCAATCAATCAAGGAATGTTTCAGGGACGCTCCGCCAAAATTTTAAGAAAAAATCAACGATCAAATTTTTTCTGCACTTCTGAATAGACGCAAAAATATTGTCAATTTCTTTATTTCACTAATAGTAATATAATTTAAAAAAACAAAAATTAAGTTAAACCTTAAACTTGTTACAGCATTTTGATGCCGTGGTTCAAAGGAACATTTTACAAAAAAACCGGTTAAATTATGACTGTTCGTTCAAAAGTATTGTTACTTTCCTTAAAAGTCCTTATTTATGCAATTTCAGTGTTTTTCCTTCAAATATGCAAATTTCGAACCAAATTATCTCAAAAAGTAAGTCATGAAGGTATATTTTTCTTTGCACATTTCAAAAGTACACATTAAAATTGACCTTCTACCAAAATTTCAAGAAAAAATCAACGAGGGATCTCTACTGTATCGTATGCCCTTAATAACGTGTTATAGTATTCTTTTATTTATCTTTATTAATATTACTTTTACTGTTAAGTCTGTTTTTTTGAGATATCCATTTGACGTGACTCTGTGCTTATGTATCCCGTCATACTTTGAACGACAAAATTATTTTATTTATTAATATTACTTTTACTGTTGAGTCTGTTTTTTGTGATATACATTTGACGTGACTCTGTACTTATGTATATCGTCATACTTTGTACCACACAATTATTTTATTTTATTTATTAATATTACTTTTACTGTTAAGTCTGTTTTTTGTTATATCCATTTTACGTGACTCTGTACCAAGTCAGGAATATGACAGTTGTTATCCATTCATTTGATGTGTTTGTTTTTTTGATTTTGCCATTTGATTGGGGACTTTCCTTTTTGAATTTTCCTCGGAGTTCAGTATTTTTGTGATTTTACTTTTTGCAGTATTTCCAATGTCGTGGTCCTGGTCAGTTACTACGATCTCATTTTCTATGCCAGCTTTGATTATTTCATCCGCGAGAAAATGAACGAACTCAACTTTATTATCGTCTAGACGCAAAAATTCCTGCCAGTTTCCTGGAACTTTCGATTCATCTAGAATTTGCCTTCAAATACCTTTACCACGTTTTCCACGAGTAGACGCGTTTAAGCTATTGTCAAACACAATGTCAATTCATTGTCCATCTTTTCATAAATTCAGAATATGATGATCCACCAAGAATAATAGAAGACACTACAGGTCGAACATCTGTTAGAGGCGACAAATTATTTAGACATTTTGAAAGAAGGTCAGCTTTTGTTCCTAGACGGATCGTTCCATTTGACTATGCGATGTTTCCATCTTTTGATTGACAAGCAATATACAGTCTTGCAAATAACGAACAATTACTTTTCAAATACAGTAGCTTGTGATCTATCGTAGAAGTTTTCTTTGCAGAAAGTGGGGTTTGAAAAAGTGGTAACTTGTTCCTCTTGATTTTATCAAAGACCGTGAGACGTTGTTCGATCGACAAGGTGTTAGCCTCACGTATAGACCTTACAAATATCAATACTGTCAATTCAAATTGCAGGGTTACATACCAGAATCATGCCAAAATTGAGGATATTCTTTGATCTATCCTAACACCACTTTTCGAATTCTAGGATTTCCTCATCATCATTCAGAGAATCTTTGTAATGTTGGTAAGCGTTTGATAATAAATGCTCTGTACTGGGTGATGTAACATGTGTAAGCTTGGCATTTCCTAAAAAACTAGTCCATCCACTATCGTCAATATATATATATATTTATATATATATATATATATCAATTGATAGTTCTCCTTCCATTAATGGGATATCTTGTTCGCTGAATCTCATTACAACGGGTGGAAGATTCGAATAACTCTCTGATAAAAAGCATTTTAAGAAGCTTCAGATTGGTCGAATGTTTGCTAAACTCCATGAACATCATATGACATATGTTGGAATAAAGATATACCGGTACCATGAAATGAATCTTTTCATGAAATACTGCTTGGATTGTGGTCAATGTTGTCTACAGCAGACGAAGTGAACACATTTTGCAGTAGATGTGTAGGGCAAACAATACCTTCTTGGATATAACGACGACAAGCATCATTGGCCATCGAAGTAGAAATTTCTAACACTCTGTTGTAGGAAACAGATAGTCCAAGTTTGAAGAAAGTGTCTACTAGATCTAGTCTTACAGTGGATCATGATTCCCAAATGAGCACACACGGGGGGTTCATGGTCTTTCATTAGACGGTTGGATTGTTTCTTTGTACAACTATACATCAAAAGCTGTGCTATTGTTAAAATTCGACTGAGAATATGAACGATCCTGAATATTTGGTCCAGACTGAATCAAACTGATGAAAGAAAGCAATGACTGGGATACAGCAAATTCTTATAGATTTTTATAGATTGCTTC
Source organism: Mytilus californianus (assembly GCF_021869535.1). NCBI lineage: Eukaryota > Metazoa > Mollusca > Bivalvia > Mytilida > Mytilidae > Mytilus > Mytilus californianus. Next base: position 38,579,613 of record NW_026262745.1, read on the forward strand.
ACATCATAAAATCTGCATTAGCATTATAGCTAACACTGTGCAAAGTTTCATGCTTTTACTATAAAGTGGTCAATTATACCAATATATTGGACTTAGCCTCCTGACTATTGGCGGCCAATTTGAATTTGGCGGCCATTATGGAATTTTTTTTAGATTGCTCCATATCCAAAAAAGTTTATTAGCAACATAACTAACGCTGTGCAAAGTTTCATGCTTTAACTATAAAGTGATCAATTATACCAATATATTGGACTTAGCCTCTTGACTATTGGCGGCCATTTTGAATTTGGCGGCCATTATGGATTTTTTCATAGATGGCTCCATATCCAAAATGTTTATTAGCATATCATAATTAACGCTGTGCAAAGTTTCATGCTTTTACCATAAAGTGATCAATTGTGCCAAAATACTGAACTTAGCCGCTGGACTATTAGAAATTATGTATAAATATTATAGTTTGAAATTTACTGTTCATTATTGGATATTTTGAAAATGTTTTTTTCATTTTTTTAGTAAATATTTTTGAAGAACTTTATGGTAGGTAGCTATATATAAGAAAAAAAATTATTTATGAAGCGAACCCCTTTAAAAACTTAAAGGATATACTGAATCTAACCGTGTATTTAGATTTTGGATGTTGGACCGTCATAGGTAAAAGTCCAATTTCAAATTTTTCAGTTCTTTGACCACATTCATTCTGTGTCAGAAACCTATGCTGTGTCAAATATTTAATCACAACCCAAACTCAAGAGATGTATCAAGCTTGAATGTAGTGTCCATACTTGCCCCAACTATTCAGGATTCGTCCTCTGCGGTCGTATCCAGCTGAGCTCAGCAGAGCATTTTATTGAAAAATGCCTATTGAACAAAAAGTGATAGTGAAGACAGTATCAAAAGTCCATTACTGTTTGGACCATACGTCTATGGTCAAGACCATATGCGTATACTCATTATTTAGTTAATAATTGAAATCCTTATCTTTGACTTATTGTATAAAAATAAGAAGATGTGGTATGATTGCCAGGGGCGTAGCTGGCCTAAAATAAAGTGCAAGCATAAGTCTTTGTAAGCCGAGCGGAGCGAGGCGAAAAAATTTTTGGGACCTTTTTATGCAGAAAATTATCATTTTTCGGTCATTTTCCAGGTATGCCATGCTTATGAAATTCACATTACTCCTTATTAACATGGTTGTTTTCAAATATAAAATAAGTTTTATAAAACAGGAATTTCAGTCGACAAGTCAACCGAAGCGTTTATCAATAGAAGGGCAATCAATGGACACATGACCAACCCGGGAACAGATAAGACACAAAAGAACAAACAAAAACATTCAATATTGAAAACTAAATACAGATAAAAAAAACACGAACCCCCAAAAAAAAATGTGGCGACCTCCAGTGCTCCGAAAGGGTAAGCAGGTCCTGCTTCTTGCAAGACACCCGACCGTAGCGTTTCTCACTAAGGTCATTTTCGAATCAAAGGAAGGGTTTCTACGACAACGGTAGAAGGTCACTTGGGACACAGATACCCAAGGTGAATTAGTAGTCTTTTGGACGAACGGATAATGGGAATACGAAATCAAACGGCGACTTTTAAGTCTTGACTTATAAGTGAGGGATATAAATCTAAGATGTTTTCAAGGTTATTGTATTGAGCCTGTATTACTAAATGTTAATACTGCATGTAAGACTTAAAGTATAGTTAATATTCAAAGTCCATATATCTATTTTTTGCCAAGGCAAATGATCGCAGAACTCTCTCGGTGTCGATATTCATTTCTCTGTGAACATGTATGAGCGCCAACGAAGATAGTCTGTCCTATACCATGGTTGAACGGAGATAAGTTTTCAGTCGCCGTAATGCACTAAATGACCGTTCAGTAGTTGATGTAGTTACTGGCATTGTAACTAGGATTGACACGATTGCAAACTATTGAAGGATATAGTTCCTTTTTAGTCACTGCTAGAGACGACATCAGAGATTTGGGCTACTCTATAACATCTGGACCAGCGTCTCTGCCATCTCTTTACCTCAGAGTTGAAGGTTCCTTGATTGTCCGTCAAGTCGTGTCTAAATGTTTCGTATAGTTTGTCTATACACTCTGCTGTCAAAGATTCCAAACGTGCAGGTATAAGGTTCTGGCCTTGAAAACGATCGGAGTTATCCAGTAAACGTCCTAGGCTGTGAGTTCCTCAATGAAATAGTCAAGAAAGGAGAAATACAAGGCTCGCTTCCAATACTGACTTGGAGTGTCAGCTGGATAGTTAGCCCGGTTGACCTGTCTTCCTACTCATTCGTAATTTAATTTCAGAATTATTTTTTTTGTGAAAAAAATGTGCAAGCAAATGATTTTTTGCGTAAAGGCAGCTACGCGCCTGATTGCCAATGAGACAACTCTCCACAAGAGACCAAATGACACAGAAATTAACAACTATAGGTAACCATACGGTGAGCAAAACCCATACCGCTTAGTCAGCTATAAAAGGCCCTGAATCCTGGTGTTTTTTGTTATCTTACCTTCACTAGAATCAATTTAACACACATGCATCCTATCAACTTTTTCGTTCTTAAGTGAAACCACAGGCACTTTTTCCCCTTAATTGATGTATTCTTGTTCCTATTCATACGACCTTACAATAACAGTAGTTTATACATGCTGTCCCTCTATTCTTATTTTCCACATACGAATATCATGAATATAGGGACGAATATATAAACTACTATTACTGTAAGACCGTTTGTATAGGAGCAAGAACACATTAAATAACTAAACATAATTTGAAATATTAAAGACATTTTATAATTTACTATAATCAAGTTTAAACATTAAAATAAAGAGAGAGAAAAAAAAGAGTAATTAATGCCCGAAGTGTCTGTTGGTAAGCTTGTTGACCTCTGGTTTAACAGTTCATTTAGATATTTCTTGAAGTTATTTTCCAAATTTGACATATTGTATTTCTTTCGGAAAATCGATAATGACCATGTAAAAATGCGTTTAGCGTTTACTATAATTTCAACTTGTGAGTAAAAATCACTTTTTTATTTTATTAATCATTTGATAATGATTACCATATGAGTAAATAAGTCAAAAATTCATTTTTATTGTCGAGCCTGCGACTTTTGTCGCAGAAAGCTCGACATAGGGATAGTGATCTGGCGGCGGCGGCGGCGGCGTTAGCTAACTTCTTAAAAGCTTTATATTTTAGAAGCTAGAAGACCTGGATGCTTCATACTTTGTATATAGATGCCTTATGTTAAGAAGTTTCCGTCTGTCATATGTCCATTGTCCTTGACCTCATTTTCATGGTTCAGTGACCACTTGAAAAAAAAGTCAACATTTTTTGTAATGTTAATTTCTCTCTTATTATGAGTAATAGGATAACTATATTTAGTATGTGCGAACCTTGCAAGGTCCTCATGCCTGTCAGCCAATTTTCATTTGACCTCGACCTCATTTCATGGATCAGTGAACAAGGTTAAGTTTTCGTGGTCAAGTCCATATATCAGATACTATAAGCAGTAGGTCTACTATATTTGGTATATGGAATGATTGTAAGGTGTAGATGTCCAACTGGTAGGTGTCATCTGACCTTGACTTCATTTTCATGGTTCAGTGGTCAAAGTTAAGTTTTTGAGTTTTGGTCTTTTTTTTTAATACTATATGCAAGGGGTCAACTATATTTGGTGTATGGAAATATTTTATGATGTACATGTCAGTCTCGCAGGTTTTATTTGACCTTGACCTCATTTTCACGGTTCATTTCTCAGTGTTCAGTTTGAGTGTTTTGGTCTGTTTTTCTGTAACTATAAGCAATAGATCAACTGTATTTGTTTTATGGAAGGATTGTAAGGTGTATATGTCTGTCTGGCAGGTACATCTGACCTTGACCTCATTTTCACGGTTCATTTCTCAGTGTTAAGTTTTTGTGTTTTGGTCTGTTTTCATCAACTATAAGCAATAGATCAACTGTATTTGTTGTATGGAAGGATTGTAAGGTGTATATGTCTGTCTGGCAGGTATCATCTGACATTGACCTCATTTTCTTGGTTCATTGGTCAATGTTAAGTTTTCATGGTTGAGTTTAATTCTTAGATACTATAAGCAATAGGTCAACTATATTTAATGCATAAATTAATTGTAAGGTGTACATGTCTGTCTGGCATGGTTCATCTGACCATGACCTCATTTTCACGGTTCATTGGTCAATGTTAAGTTTTCTTGGTTAAGACTGTTTCTTAGAAACTTTAAGCAATAGGTCAACTATGTTTGGTTTATTGAATGATTGTGAGGTGTACATATATTTCTCGTTTGGTTTATCTGACCTTGACCTCATTTACTTTGATCATGTTAAGTTTATGTGTTACTTGTAGTAAAGCTTTATATTTAGGACTATCAACATAAAATCAATGGTTAGTAAAGAAGGCGAGACATTTCAGCGTGTGCACTCTTGTAAACCTTTAATTTATAACATTTTGAAAGGTCACACGTTATGCCATTTACAGTAAAAGTAACTTTTCAATCTTCATTGTGTTTTAAAATTACCCACACCAAACGAGTATACATACGCGTATGGTTCAAATACTCATATGATCATCCGGAACATCTACATAGATTAAAAATCTCGTCTTGTACTTGTGAATCAAAGCATAGCCGGCTTTAAAAATACCTGACGACAAATGAATATATGTGCCCACAATTTGATCCAATTTAGCAATGGATATATATTGTGTGATTAAAAATCAATAAAATTTGACTAAATTAATTTAAAAACCTTTTTATTGTATGTATTTGATGTCGTCTTTTTATTTTATCAATAAAAAAAAAACCCAATATATTCATATAGACATCGTGATCAACTTTGAGGCTTGTTTAGGGGTGATATCAATATCCCATATCCCATTTAGTGTTTGTCCCAATATCCCATATCCCTATAGTGTTAACCCCTAATATAATATCCCAATAAATATTTTTTACAAATATCCCGTATCCCTAAAACTATTTTGACATATCCAAAAAAATCATTAATTCATTCCCAAACCCATTTTTGTATACAACATTCGTAAATACATGTTGTATGCGTTGTAGTAAGGCTGTGGGCTTTTTCACAGAGAAAAGTTAACTATTTATTTGACATATAAACAAGAGGCACAACTCTGTCTTTATCGCTCACCTGATGAAAAAAAAAAATCGCCAGTTTGCTAATGAGGACTTTGATATGCACATAATTTAGTTACTCTTTCTGTTGCTGATCATTTTTGCAATTTACATGTTTAACCTAGCTCCTATAGGTTTTTAGAAACCAAAAGCCAAAACTTCAAAAACAGTTAAAATCAACATTTCAGGGGGAATACTTCTAAAACTTGTTGCCAAAAATATCATAGTAAATAGGTCTTGGTATGCTGATTCCTATTTTTTTTATTTACACTTTTAATCTAGCTCATATAGTTTTCACGATAACAGCCAACAACTGCTAAAAATTATAAAAATAGACATTTCAGGGGCAATAACTCAAAAACAAGTGGTTAGATTTTTCGAAAATTTTCAGGGTGGATACATGTCATCATGTTGATCATTTTCCCAAATTAAACTTTTAATTTAGCTCCTATATTTGAAAAATAAAATGGCAAGGATATGTCAAACAAGGGCAATAACTCCTTTGAGAGCTCGATTGGCAATTTCGGTCATGATAACTTATTTGTAGGTCTTATTTTACTAAAGATCTTTGCCATTTAATGTTTATCCGTGTCCAACATAGTTTCTCCAAAAGATTTAAACTTTTGGTAAATAATATTTTAAGGGCAATAACTCCTATAAAGGATCAGTTGACCAGTTTGGTCATTTTAACTTATTCGTAGATCTAATTTTGTTGAACATTTTTGTCACTTAAAGTTTCCCTTCATCTATTATAGTTTCTTAAAAAAAAACTTGAAAATTTAATTTAAAAAAATGCTTTTCAAGCCAATAACTCCTATAAGGGATAAATTTACAATTTCGTTCAGTTAACTTAGTTGTAGATCTCAACTTGCTGGCCATTTTTGCTGTTCAAAATTTCTCTTTATCAGCATTTAAGATAATAATAAAAAAAACTAAAAAAAAACAGAGATATTTCGTAAAATTTTTAATTCCAGATGCAATAACTGCAAATAGGGTTGTCCATTTTTTTCGAAAAATTACGTGGCAAATAAATCGCAACATGCTTATCATTTTTACAGTTATAATGAAAGAACCTTAGTGAGCGCGCTCACATACCCCACGTCCCCACATTGTCATTGGAGAAATAAAATAAGTGTAAGAAAAAAAAATTGAATCATAATTTCCTGTCAATATGCTCATCTACATAGTATGTCCTTATTATCTACACAGTTTCATGAAATTCTGTTGTGTGGTTTGAGAGGAGTTGCAATGACAAAAGGTTGCAGTAGTATATTGGGCAAATAAGTTCATATGCACATCTACGTAGTATGTCCTTATTATCTGAAAAGGTTTCATGAAATTCTGTTGTGTGGTTTGAGAGGAGTTGCGATGACAAAAGGTTGCAGTTGTATATTGGGCAAATAAGTTCAAAGGGGCGTAACTCCTGGAAAAAAAATTGAATCATTATTTCCTGTCGATATGCATATCTACGTAGTATGTCCTTACTATCTAAAAAGGTTTCATGAAATTCTGTTGTGTGATTGAGAGGAGTTGCGATGACAAAAGGTTGCAGCAGTACATTAAAGTAAATAAGTTCAAAGGGGCGTAACTCCTAGAAAAAAAATTGAATCGTAATTTCCTGTCGATATGCACAACTACATAGTATGTCCTTATTATCTAAAAAAGTTTCGTGAAATTCTGTTGTGTGGTTTGAGAGGAGTTGCGATGACAAACTGTTGCAGTAGTACATTAAAGTAAATAAGTTCAAAGGGGCGTAACTCCTAGAAAAAAAATTGAATCGTAATTTCCTGTCGATATGCACAACTACATAGTATGTCCTTATTATCTAAAAAGGTTTCGTGAAATTCTGTTGTGTGGTTTGAGAGGAGTTGCGATGACAAGAAATAGGACTGACGGACTGACGGACGGACGGACAGACGGACGGACAGACGGACGGACAGACAGACGGACAGACGGACGGACGGGTCAAAAACATTATACCCTCCGCAACTCGTTGCGTGGGGTATAAAAATAAGGAGATGAGGTATGATTGCCAATGAGACAACTATCCACCAAACTTCAAATAAAGTGGATGTAAGCAATTATAGGCAACCGTACGGCCTTCAACAATGAGAAAAACCCATACCGTATAGTCGGCTATAAAAGGCCCCGACATGTAAAATATGAAACAATTCAATTGCTGAGAAAACTAACGGCCTATTTTTGGCAATTTTATCAAGTGAGATGTAACTATTTCTGTACTTAACTTTTAAATTCCACATTTTTTTTTCATGTTCAAAATACAATATCCCTAAAAATGCATCAATATCCCATATCCCATTTATTTTTAGGACAAATATCCCATATCCCTTAAATTAAAATGGCAAATATCCCGTATCCCAATATACCCAATACAAGCCTCAACTTTCGTTTTAAACCAGGAAGTGATATACAACCAACAATGGATACTTGTGATATTTGTCGTGAAACTTGTCCGATTAAACTTTGTCAAGATTGTAAAAAACAGTTATGTAATTCGTGTATGCTTGTGCACATGAAAAAGAAGCTGCGTCCAACGGCTGAATCTAATATTAGCCACACAACTATCAGCCAAACTGGTCACGCATATATGCCACAGTGTAACACTCATAAGAAAACAATATCTGGATACTGTTATAATTGCTGTAAAGTTATATGCGACAATTGTACAATTCAGTCGAACCACACTGTCCTTGGAGTGCAAGACACCGCAAATGATATTAAAGGAGGCTTGCATAGTATGGAGAAAGACTTATGTTGTAAAGCCACCGAACTTGCTCGATATAAGGAACTTTGTAGCGAAGAAGATGTCAAACTTAAGTCTATAGAAAAAGAAATTCAAAACGAGGAACTTGAATGGACTCGCCAAATTCTTTCAACAAAAAAATCTTTAATTTCTACAGTCGAGGACAACATCAAAGAGTTGCAAATCAGTTATCAAGAAAAGACTGTATTGTTTACAAAAGCTAAGTCAATTTTAGCTGCCATTCCAGTTGCAAACACGTCTTTAAAAACTATTTCACTATGGGAACAATTAAAACGTGCAATAGATGAATTTGATAAGATATCCGAGAGCAGAATGTTGTCCCACACATTAGTGTTTTATCCCGGCTTAACAAATCCAATGAAAGAGTTTGGTTCCTTGGAAATGTAAGTATTTAAAGGTCAAATGCTTTGTAACATTAGATATTCTTTCTATGTATGCCCTATGCACTGCCCATCTTCTATTGTACTTCGTAAGACTAGATGCATTTTTTGTTGTTGAATTGTTGTTTACATGCAGTCACTTTGACATTTACCTAATATATATATCATTTATTCATTAAAATCTTTGGAAATAGGGGGGGAACTCTTATTGATAAAACAAACTTCTGACAATTTCTTTCAGATATCAGGTTTTGAGCTAAGATGGACGCTATCGTTGTTACGAATATCTGCAATCTCACCAACAAATACGAATCATACAGTTACCTCCGACGGCAGAAACGATTCTGCTGAATTTGCACCTTAGTCCGGGTCGAAGATCGATTTCTTGACTTCCATCAATGGTGTAATTAAAGACATCAACTTCTTGTTTTATTGTAAATGTATCGTGTACATTACACGGAATATTTAATGGGTACCCAATGTTAATATTCATGTTAAAACGTTTTATTACAAGTTCATAAAGGAATAAACTAATAACGGGTGGATCAATCTCCGGCGCTGAGCTCATATCCGTTCCGTACTTACTTCGTATCACTACACTGACTATGTCATTGTAGGTGGCACGGTAGTATTTCCTGGCCCATAGGGATAATGATAGCCTTTTTAGAATTTTCACCGCTTTCTTACACTGCCCAGTTAACTGAAGTACTTCCATTTCAATATTCAAAAATTAATTTGAATTTGTATGATGACCGTTTACTTTTTTTGCTATCTTTATGAAGCTAAGGCCACTAGTGCTTTTAGGTCTTTTATCATGCAGTGAATACAAAATTAAAATTTAAAAAAAAAAAAAATCATTTTCACCTGTATGTAAAATTAATACTACCGTGCCACCTTAAGTGTAGTGTACTGAGTATACGGAACGGAAACGAGCGCTGTACGTAGATTGCGGGTGGATATGACAGCTTTCATTTCTCCTTTTCCAAGTTCGCAAGGTCCATTCTGATCTCGAGATTCTGATACACATCTATTCCACAGTCTTGTTCCTATACGTCTCTTTACTCCCTTCGGTCGATATTCCACTATGCCGTCTGTACCTTTCTTTATTTTTAACGTAAATAGTGATAACTCTATCTGAATTCTCAGTCTGAACTGCGTAAACGAGTATCTGTCAATTCTAAAAGGACACATCCAGTTAAATAACAAGTGCATTAATCAGACATTCAAATTTTGAAATGCCATATGAAAATAGCCACAGTAAGATGTACAAAATCAGAGCACAATTATCTGACAGTCAAATTTAAGTACAATATCACACAGTCAAATTAAAGAACCAAATCAGACAGTTGAATTTAAGTAGAATATCAGACGGTCTAATTAAGAAGTTCAGTATCAGGTAATCAAATTAAGAAGTGAATAAATACATTTCCTGTAGTTTAATGTAAATAGATACACGACATGTAAATAGATACAAATGTCATGCGATTTATTCAAATTTGTTAAAAGACAATATGAAGTTATTGCTTTTTTTAAAGAAAACAAATAACGAACGAAGAATCAGCAAATGAACAAATGAGTGAAATTGATGACATTTCATCACGGCGATTAATGGCAGTGACGTTAGATAAAGTGTCCGAGGATCCAAGAGATAAAAATGCGAATGCGCCAAGGTAAATTATGTCATCGAAGAAATCTAACATTATTAGTTAATTTTGTAATATTTTATGTAAAACGGTTAAACATATCCTTTGTTTTTCGTGATGACTCGTATTTCAACAATTTTAAAAACAAACACCGTTGAGGTAGAGATATTGCTTCTGTAGATTTTGGAAAAAAATATAATAATATCATGACAAATATATGAAACAAGAACCATAATTATGTATTCTTTTTATAGGCAAAATGAAGAATTAAACAAATCTGAATTTTAGGTGAAGTAAGATGAAAGTTTTGAATGATCTAAAAATACATGTAAACTAGCTGCTAAAATCCAGTGTTACAGCGAACATGGTTACAAGTCGTAAACAATACAATTTGTTGCATACACAAAGTAATCTGAAAAGTTAACATCACGTGCAGTCAAGTACGATGTCGAAATTGAAAAAGTGTCTTGTCATGTTGATTCTCTTACAGTCCTCGCTGCCTATATTTATCTTTTGTTATGCCTTGCTGACAAGTAAATTTTATTATCAAAGTTAACCATAAAATAATAACTGAAACACTAATGTCAGAACTGTATGTCAGCTGTAATTTTGTCACCGATGATTTTAGTAAAGGTTGACTTGTAGAAAATGAATCTCGACAGTGTGAAATGGATTCAATGAAAAGTGGCCGTACATCTATGTTTATCAATTTTGTTTTATCTGTCTGTGTTTGATTTTCAAAGTGTCGTTGCACTTTATTTTGCTACATTTCGATACATTAGCATGAACCGAGGCTTTAAAAAATACAAATGAAAACCAAACAACTTTATTTTTTATGTTTTGTTTGCAAAACCCGTTAACTTTGAAAAACTGCAGTTCTAACCATTTTGTAAAATTTGCACTGTCAATGTGTGAAGCATTGTAATATAAAAAGTAAAACAAATGCTAAACACAAGTGAACTTTAACGTAAAAAACTAAATATATTGCCGAAATTTATTAAGGACACACATTTTTTAAAGTAGAAAATATTAAAAGTGATAATCCATTTTGATCACACATTACTTACGCCTTTTACAAGGTGTGCCGACACAAAGCTTCTTTGTCGATGGAGGTATTACATCGCTTTTAAACTATTGAAAATTTTGTGATGTAAGTTTTATTGCTTAACAATTTGCAAATATTTTCAGGATAATTCATACCAACAAAATTAAAGATTGTACAACAGATTTGATAGCTACACTTTATAGTTTTGCCGTTCAAACAGATAGAACTGAATTACACGAAAATGAAAAAAATATGCTGATGAAGAAGTCTGACAGAGAAATTGAACAGGTTACTCAACAAGCTGGATTCGTCCTAGAACATGTCTTTAAATTAAGAAGGAGCTGGTAAGTGTAGATTTTGTAACTATAGATAAATTCGAACTGTATTTCAGTAAAGCATCTCTTCAAAAGCCTTTTGCAAGTGGTTTGTAAGTATTTTTTTTTTCAAACTGAAATAATACAATTTGAAAATCCTTTGTATTCTCTTGTGTAAAGTTGTAGTACTCTTATCTATAAAATGTAGTGTTAAATCATAATTCTTGATGAAAATCATAGAACAAACATAGTTCAATAATGTATGCGCATGGGTGTACTTATACGTCCCAACATGTCAAGAGATACTTATACCTACATGAAAAAAAATATATTATTCAACAATATTGTCCTTCTGGGTATCCTTTAAGTGATTGATATATTCAATAACAATAACTTTCATACAGTTGATCATGAGTTCATTAAGGCTGTTGTCTGACTATCAGGAGTGTTATCTCACTGGAATTTATTGATTCTTTGTAACACTGCTCCTTTGCCCATCCGACGTTTGTAGAATGACTGCTTTAATTGAAGGACCAACATATTGGATGCCACAGACGACCTTCTAGAATGTCAATCGAACTTTGCAGGACTGTTTTTGAGTGGCACTACTGGTGAATGTTAATGAATGTTTTATCCGGCTGTGTGCAGCATTTACAGAGAGAGTTTTTCACCAGATTTCACAAGTAAATCTTGGTTTAGACAGTTTAGCCCAATCAGCAGATTCCTCAGATAAGACAATTTGGTTGCCTAAAAGCTATCAAGGACTCGTGATAGATCTTGAAAAGTTTGGATTTTTTCAACTTGTTTGCAATATTCCCGAATAAAACCTATTCTTCACAGATGGGTGGTAGGTTAGAACACTTTGTCTGATTTTGTTTTATTCTAATCATTATATTGTAGCAACGTGATACTTGCAATTCTCTTCGATTTTTTAAATGGTCTTGTGTTCATGTTCCGGACCATATGAGTATTTGGACCATACGCGTATGGCCATGACTATATGTGTATATACTCATATGGTCCGTAAAAGTAAGAATTATTGTGTTTATTAAATTAAAATTTCTTGAATATTTCAAAATGTTTTTAGATATTTGATTTTTTTTTTTTTTTCATTTGATAAAATTTTATTTACAAATATATATTTAAAATAAAAAGTGAATAGGATAAAACCCAAATTCACTTTAACATGATAAACATTGTTCATACCAATTGCTTGTTGATTCAAGATTCAAGATTCAAAGTTTTATTATCCTCAGACACAACAGTGTACAAGAGGTCAATATACATACATACATACATACATACATACATACATAAATAAACGAAATATCTATACAGTAGTTATAATACAATTATGAAAAACATTACATGTACGACAACAGGAGCTAACACACATTTAACAATCACGTGATTCTCGTGGCACTTTCATTTGTATACAATACAGTCAGTTTAAAGTATATCTGTCATTCGGATTTAACACAATGTCAAGAATTTGTGAGTATTTAAATAGTTATTAATAAGTGAATAATTATAAATACTTGATAATGTTTTTGATATATCTGCAAATATTACGATATAACTTTACATTGCAATTTGACAGCATTCCAATCATCTTGATCTCTGATGGATTTGTATTGTAATAAGGTGGAATAAATTTTTTGCGCAGATCCACGATTTGTGGATATGTACAAGTAAACATATAATGATATTCATTACCAATGTTATTTTTACATAAATGACATATTCTATTGTGTTTAGGGATCTTTGCCCATCTTCCTGTCTCTATGGGAAATTTTAAATTTGAACATCTCAATTTACACACATATATTCTATCGGATAGAGCCAATCTAAGTAGATACGGTTCAAGTTTAAATTCATGTTTAAAAAGTCCATAAAATTCCCCCTAGATGAGTTATTTATTTGCGAAAACCAGTTTTGAATAAATTGATCAGTCAAATTCTGTTTTAGAATAGACTTGAGAACAATGTTATCCATATGCATTTGATCATTCCATATAAAACTGAGCCCTGTTTCATCAAAAATAGATTTAACATAAGCAACCCATTTAAAATGTCCTTGATTACTCTCGTGAAGTTTAAACATAAGTCTATACAAAAATACTAGATATTTTGTTACTACTGGATAAAAGGTTGTTCCAAAATAAAGCCATTCTCAATTTAATGACAACTTCCATTGGAGAACGTCCCAGTTCTCCATATACCATATAGCTAGGAGTATTGTTTCTTAAATTGAGAATTCTCTTACAAAATTGCAAGTGTATTTTTTCTAATTAAAATAGATAAAATAGTAAAATACAGTTTGATGTCGTGATTAGTTCAAAAAATTAGTTCAAATATAACATGTATTCTTTACACACACCAAATCTGAAAATCAAGAGTTACCCTTCTTGTCATAACAATAAAAAAAATTAATGCTCATCGGCATAGTGTTAAATTTTTTTAAATAATATTGTGATTTGTGATCCATTATATTGTAAAACGGGGTTTCTATATAAAAAGTATTTTTCAAACAGATCTAAGCTGTTTTTCATTGTATAATAAAAAAGCGCATATTCCGTGTACTTTTGAAGTGTATATTGAAAAAGCTTTGTGCAATCGATATGTTTATTTTCAAATACTTTTACTTGTCTAGTTTTCTAAATTGAAAGTCGTGCTACACCTAACATAAAATTTATCCAATAAAAGTTGAAAGGTGAGTCTTTTTGTTTTGTGAACAGCCAACCCAATAAAATCAATTGTGTGTAGTCAGGTATGTCAATTATGTGTGGCCATGTACTTTTTATTAGAATATAGCAAAGTGCTCTCGACTAAGTGTCGGTTAGTGTATGGAAAGGTATATACTATGAAATGTAGAGCGAGGGGCTTGCCCCGAGCTCTTAATTTCATAGTATATACCTTTCCATACACTATCCAATTTAGCACATATTTACAACTTGAGTTATCCTGTAATTAGTCTATTGATATGTTTTGGCTGACTAGGTGTAGCTCATGTACGTAGTTTTGTAAATCTACTCACTAGTATCATTGTAAAATATTGAATCCAGAATGAAAAGATGGTAGCTGCTGGTGTAAGTATGTTTATTGACATAAAGCGGTGTTTTACTATTCATGTACTTCTTCACATGGTAAGATGACAAAATAAATTGACCAAAAGCAGGCAGTGGAAGCTTTACATTCTTGAAAACATTTTTTCAATCTCACCTAAAAACTAAAAACTATAATAAATTTTACACATATAGATAGTTTGCACTGGCGGATCCAAAAAGGGGGAGGGGGATGGAAAACGCCCTTTTTGTGATGATCAATGCTTTTGAATGAGGACATACAGTTGGACCCCCCCTTTTATCTTGGGTTGGAACCCCTTTTAAAAATGACTGGATCTGCCCTGGTATGTACCCATAGGTAGTCTAGTGGATAGTTCACATGCATGAAATATTTGTCACTGGACATTAAGCAACCAATAATAAATCAATTCATGACGAAATATATCAAATTGCTGTAATTTTCCTTCACAAGGTTTCATGGTTCACTCTTTTTTGTGTACAAAGTAATTGCATGGAAGATAAATGATTACAATTTTCAGATGGCGTTGTACTCTAATCAAGGTATAAAAAAAAACATATGTGTTACTCTTTATTTAAATGAAAGAAACTTTTAATCGTCAAAAACATTTTAAGATCCAAAGATTAAATAGTAGGATGTTTATAAATCAATTTGAAAACTAATTACACACTATTTAGTTTAATTTGGAACACAGCATTTATTTCAAAATAGCCAGTAGCAATTTTTGTTTTAATATCTTGATTACGATACAATGAAATCTTACCCTTGTGGTCATTCATGCGTAGTTACTTAGTACACGGAAAAAGTATGTACTATGAAAATTAGAAGGCAAATATAAGCAATTTGATTGGACGAGAAGTTGTAAGTATGTGCTAATGAAATTGTAGGATTTGATGCCTCTTAATTGTGAAGAATGAATGTAAATCATGTTCTTAGTAAGGGATTATCCTATTATTTGGGTCTATTTACAGTTCAAAACAAAGAGTGTCTATAAATGAGTTACAACTGCGCCGAAGCACATTTATCAGATTGAAAGGATTTATCACAGTGATTGAAACTGACTAAAAGTTGAATTGTGAAACAAACAAAAAACTCAAAATAAGTTGAAGTTTACTGTGCAGTAAAATTGGTACCGTGAATGTTAATATGAAAATAATAATAACTTCAAATTACTAAATAATTAAACAATATCAAAGCATTTGCAAAAAAATAAAAAAAAAAGCTTTAAAATAAAAAAAATACCTTAATCTTTAACTTTCCAAAACTTTGATCACTGGATCAGCGGTTGGTAAGAATAGTTATTTCCAATATTCCGATAAAATAAAAAAAAAAGGAATTTAATTTAAGTCTTGAACATATTAAAAACTTTTAAAGGCATTTTATTTTAACATTTCCCTGACATAATGAAATAGTATTTGATTTAAAAAGCCGGGCCAAATAATTGGCTGTTAAATAAAATTTAGTTGTAACTCAAATGTATCATTTGATTTAAACTGTAAATTAAAAAAAAGGATAATTCCTCACAAAAATATTACATGATTTACATTCATACTCACAATCAGGAAACATATACAATTCCTGCATTTTCTTTGTTCTGTTGTGCCACCAAATATCTATAACGCATATTTTAAAAAATAGTTCCCAAATGATAAGAAAGTCCTTACATCACTAAACTAATCCATAAATGAAATGCCTAAAAAGGAAGTCATGCATTAATTAAAAACATTGCACAGACAATGAAACTAATTCTTAAATACAACCAATTAAGAGATCATTTGAGCCTTAAGTCGTTCCGCAGAAACTTAAACTAAAACCAAGATTTACAGTTAACCAGCAATATCCCACTGAGATCAGCAACCGTCGTCAAAAACTGTTACCAAAACTAAAGGAACTCCATAGGCGTAATATCCGGGCATCATTAGTTTATGATCAGATTATTGTAGACGGTCAACCGAATGATCCAACTCGTGAAGAGCCTCGCAACCCAATACACAGTAATCAGACGGGACACCGTTAGGATAACGCATCAGACAGTCGTAGAACATTAAATAACAATGTGAATAAACTCAATATCGCTTACCTTAATGTTTGCGGTTTAAAATCAAAATTGTTGAATCCTGACTTTGATAACTTTATTAAAAAACATGATATTCTGGTGTTTGTAGAAACTAAAACTGATGATTATGATGAAATTAAATTACCAAAAGATTATACTCTATTTACTAAGAATAGAAAAAAAATTAAAAAGAAATCTGGAGGTATCATTATCATAATTTAAAAAGAAACTGTCAGATATTCTTAAATTTATTAACTCTGAATCTGAGTTCGTTCAGTGGGTAGAAATTTTACATGGAAATTTTGATACTGGTAAAACTATCTTACTTGGTTGTGTTTATATACCTCCAGAATTCTCCAGATATTCTTCTGATGAATCTTTTTCAGAGATTGAAGATGAACTTATTCGATTTTCAAATACTTCAAAAGAAGTAGCACTGATTGGTGATTTTAATTCTAGAACCTCTATTGATAGTGATCATGTTATACCTGATGAAAATTTACTAGAAACTTTACAGGTAGAAGACGATGTTATAAATGAAGATATTTTTTCTTATCTTTTGTTAGAAAGTAAAAATATTCCTCTACAAAGATACAGTTATGATCAAGGTAGAGTGAATAAATATGGTACTCTTCTTTTAGAACTATGTAAAAGATGTGGAATTTTTATATGTAATGGTCGTATTGTTTCAGACAAATTTAAAGGTCAAACTACATGTAAGGACTCGAGCGTAGTAGATTATCTAATTGTATCTCCTCACATGTTTGACTATATCTCTGAATTTAGAATAGATGAGTTTGATCCCATGTTTTCAGATGTCCATAACAGTATATTTTTTACATTGTCATTCAATACTGATAGTAACTACACTAATAAGGCGAACACAGAAAAAAATACAGGTAACACAGAAACTCACATCAAATGGGACTGTAGAAAAGCAGACGAATATTTTCAAGCGTTATCCAGTGCCTCAGGTAATTTACAACAGATTGGTCACGTTTTGAGTAGTATTGACACAAATAATGTTTTTCCTGAAAAGGTAAACGGTCTAGTTGATGACCTTGGCAATGTACTGTTAGATACGGCAGAAGGTGTACTAGGCAAGACTAAAAAAAGACCGGTTTATCCCGACCGCAAAATAAAACCATGGTTTGATAAAGATTGTCAAGACAAACGTAATGAGTTTCACAAGACTAGAAACTTATATAGCAGAGCGAAATCAGGTGTTTATAAACTGGCAATGAATAGTAAGGCCAAGGAATACCGCAAGACACTTAACATTAACTATCAGCAGTATAAAGAAAAATGTTCGGATGAACTGAGAGCACTTTCAAAAAATAACTCTAAGGGATTTTGGAAGACACTTAAAAAATATTGTGGCTACAAAAAAGAAAATCCCTCTATCAGTATTGAAGCATTTCATGAATATTTTAAAAACATGAATGCAAGTGACGAAGAAGATCTTGATGGCATTGACATCAATACGTTGTGTATAGTCCGTTTGACTTCTATAAATCTTCAGAAAATAATTCTTAAAAAATCATTTTTACAAATAAACTTTTATTTTCTTGATGTATGTTAATGTATATGCTGAGCCTGACTCAGCTAGTTTAACCAGGTGACTGAATCGCAATCTCGGCGAATATATAAAGAACACAACTTGTTTTGAAAATTGTAATATGATATTCCACCAGAAAGGTTTATACAGTAGTCAGTATTGTTTGGTAAATTGACAGTGGTATGTCTCGATATCCTCAGAAAATAATTAAGTGTCGTCCATGTTACATGTGTTAAATTTTGGAGCAGACGGTGTCACAGAAATTAAAAGTAGTCACGTAGTACAATAAAAACGGTGATGTAAGAAATCGGTCCAGTGCGATTTGTTCCGGATGATTATGGAAACATATAGTAAACATTGAATGTGAAACAGAATACTCCCCGTCTGATGTCTAACTGATATCACTATTCCAAATATATAACACACTTGAAGATCTCACTATATAAATCCAAAGTATCACTATTAACATGATTGATACAAACTATATACAGTCGTTCTCTACGAGAAGAATCATGTCCACTATTGGTCGTGTGTAGATGGTGGCTTTTCCATTTACGATGATTCGTACTTCTGCTTTCCGGACATGTTCGTCGGAACTTTTAAATGAGTTTACTATAACCCCGATGGCCCATTGAGTACGGCAGAGGTTTTTATCCTTTAGGAGAATGACGTCTCCTTTGATGAGATCACGGCGATCTTCGGTCCATTTTCGTCGTGGTTGTAGTAGCGGCAGGTACTCTTTCCTCCAACGGGACCAGAAAACACTGGCCAGAGCCTGTACACGTCTCCATTCGGCTAGACATAGATCCCGTTTGTCGAATTCTCCAAGCTGATCTGAAGTGAAGATGTAATCGGTCTTTTGTGTCAATAACATAGCTGGTGTTAAGATTAACGGATTCTCTGGATCTGTCGATACCGGTACCAGAGGTCTAGAGTTCACTATTGCTGAAACTTCTGCCATTAACGTATTGAGCACGTCATGCGTTAGGCTCCTTCCGGCAGCATTTAAAAGCATAGAATCAAGTATTCTCCTAACGATACCAATCATTCTCTCCCAGGCTCCACCCATGTGAGACGAATGCGGCGGATTGAAGATCCAAGTTGTACCGGAATTGTACAGAAAGTTCTTAAGGGGTCCGTCCTCAACGTTGACTGAATCGATTTTCAAGTCGTCGATTGCGCCAATAAAGTTAGTTCCACGGTCGGATCGAAAGATCTTGACTTGGCCTCTAATGGCTGTGAATCTTCTGACAGCGTTTATAAAGGCTGAAGAGCTCATTTCCTCGATGAGTTCGACATGAACAGCTCTCGTCACTAAGCAGGTGAATAAAATTGCCCAACGTTTGGAGTTGGCGTATCCACCACGGGTTTTACGTGAAACAATTGTCCATGGTCCAAAGGTGTCGATTCCAACGTTAGTGAACGGAGGTGATGGTTCAAGACGGTCCTCTGGCAAATCAGACATGATTTGATACTCAGTTTTTCCTCTGAGTTTGCGGCATGTCACACATTTGTGAATAATAGAAGAGATCAAGCGTTTTGCTCCGACGATCCAGAATCCTGCGGATCGAATCGCTCCATCTGTGAAGTGGCGTCCTTGATGTTTTATCTTGTCATGGTAGTGTCGGACTAATAATGTCGCTATATGATGGCGTCCAGGGACGATCAAAGGTTTCTTTTCACGGAGGTTTAAGTCAGATTTGACAATACGGCCTCCTACTCGTAATAGTCCTCTTTTGTCCAAAAACGGATTGAGGTTAGCTATCGGGCTTCGCTTATGAATTTGTTCCTTGCGTCGAATGTTATCTATTTCTTCTCCGTAAACTTCGTTCTGAGCGGACATTAAAATGAAGTTTTCGGCATTCGAAAAGCTTTCAAGAGAGGTCACCGATTCCGCCTGTTTTGACCCGTGTAAACGGGAGAAACGTTCCAAAAAGGCTATTGCTCGAACAAGTGATGTCCAGTTGGAGAATCGGTTGAATCTTCCAGTTCCGATACCTTTACGCTCAGTTGTGGCAAAAGTCTTTGCAATATTAACAGTTGCGCGGATTTCTCCATCTTCCTCTGGATCTATTAGTTGATATATGTCCTCGGAATACTCCTCCTGTTCTGAGGAAAGAAGTTGTCTCGGTCCCAATAACCACTCACTACTATGAATTTCGTGGGCTGGTACGGACCTTGTTCCCGAATCTGCGGGATTACGATTCGTTGGTACATAATTCCATTGACTTGGAGAGCTAAATTTCCTTATTTTCTCTACTCTATTGGCGACGTAGATAAAGAACCTTCTTGTCTCGTTACTGATGTAACCTAAGACCACTTTACTGTCTGTGTAGAATTTCACGGTGTCTATGTGTAAATCTAAATTATCCACGATGGTTTGTGTGATCTCAACTGCTAACACGGCAGCAGATAGTTCAAGTCGAGGAATAGTGTGACCACTTGTAGGTGCAACTTTTGCTTTCCCAAGAATGAACCCCATGTTTGGTTCACCACCACTGTCGGTCGTGCGTAGATAAGCAACAGCTGCTATGGCTTTTTCTGACGCATCAGAGAAGACATGTAACTCCTTTGTGACGGTTTTGCTGAGATACTGTACGTAGGTACGTGGAATGCGCAATGTTTCAATAGCTATTAAAGTATCTCTCCAAGATTTCCATTCAATTGCTGTCTCATCAGAGAGAGGTTGATCCCAATCGACGGTTTCTGATACTATCTTCCTTAGTAGGAGCTTTCCTTGTAAAATCACAGGAGCTAAAAATCCAAGAGGATCGTAGATGCTGTTTATCGTTGATAAAATCCCTCTCCGAGTGATCGGTTTATTTTCTGATGACAATTGAAATAAGAAGTTGTCAGTGTTTACGTCCCAGCTGAGTCCAAGACTACGTTGCAGGGGTTTGCTGTCGACATCTAAGTCTAGATCCTTAAGATTTGAAGCCAAATCACTGGCTTGAAATGCAGACATAACTTCCGCACAATTAGAGGCGAACTTGTGAAGCCTTAAGTTTCCATATTTTGCTAATGCTTGCTGTGTGTCCTTCATGAGCTTAACAGCTTCCTCCTTTGTAGGACAAGACGTAAGACCGTCGTCAACATAGAAATTTCTTGTAACAAAGTTAATCACGTGACTGCCAAACTCTTGTTCTGATGTCTGAGCCGCTTTTCTGAGACCAAGCGTAGCAACGGCAGGTGACGGACTATTACCGAAAACATGAACTCTCATGCGGTATTCGACAAGGTTCTCTTGCAGGTCGTTGTCTTTATGCCATAAAAATCTCAGATAATTTCGGTGGTCTTTTCTGACTACAAAACAGTGAAACATGTGTTGGACGTCTGCAGTTACTGCGACCATTTCTTTCCTGAAACGCAACAATACTCCTAAAAGATCATTGGTCAAGTCGGGACCTGTTAGCAGGACGCTGTTAAGCGAGACTCCGTTACATTTTGCGGAAGAATCAAACACACCCCTAATCTGATCGGGTTTCTTTGGGTGATAGACACCAAACAGTGGTAAATACCAGCACTCTTCATGGTCATCTAACAGTGGAGCGAGCTCTGCATGATTATTGTCTAGGATCTTACTCATAAATGTAAGAAAGTGTTCCCGCTTAACTGGGTTTCTATTCAGACTGGCGTCTAACATATTAGCACGATGAAGAGCTTGTGGTCTGTTGCTTGGCAATGGCTGTCTTGGCACTCGGAACGGTAACGGTGCTACCCAACTTCCTTCCGAGTCCCTCACAAATTCGTTGTCCATCTGCTTCATGAACATTTTGTCTTCATATGACATTCCAGGCTTATCATCGTCCCTTGTTTTTTCAAAGAGTGGCGATTGTAAATCTTTCTTTACAGGGTCTGTGTAATTTTCCCGGATGTCAAATTTGCTTGTGCATGGTTGAAATGTTGACGGTTGTCCTGTAGGTAAAATGTTGGTGAATTTGACGTTTAATTCAAGAGGTACGTGCTGCTTGTTAATGCAAGTCTCTCCTATCACTACCCAACCCAGTTTTAATTGCTGTGCATATGGAGTTCTGGGTGGTCCTATGCGCTGGTCAAGAATGTGGTGTGCCTCTATAAGGTCTCTGCCAATTAAGAGAAGAATTTGGCAGTGTTCCTCTATTGGTGGAATGCTTCCTCTAAGTTCTTTTAAATGAGGGTGATGCATTGTGACTTCAGGAGTAGGTATTTCGTCCCTATTGTTGGGAATATGATCACATTCTATCAGTACCGGCAGGTCAAATTTGTCATTACCATTTATTGATTCCATGACAAAACCTCTTCCCCTTTTTCCGGAAGTGACTACTCTGCCGGAGCATGTTGATAAGGTATAGTTCTCCGGTTTATCTTTTACGTCGAAAAGATTGAAGAATTCGGGCGATGCTAGTGACCGGTTGCTTTGGTCATCAATGATGGCGTACATCCGGATAACGTTGTCCTGTTTATCCTTGTGATAAATATTTACAGGTAGTATTTTAGCACAAGATTTCCCGCTATATGTATCCTTGCAGATCTCAGTACAGGTAGTTTACTGAGGTTGACTTAGTTTCAGCCGATTCTGTAGGCTCCCCGCCATAGGCTTGCTTGGGCGAGCTAGACTGAGAACTTGTAGGTTGCTGTGGTCTAGTAATGTGAAGTGCGGTAGTGTGTTGTTTACTTCCACATTCTTTACAACTTATGCGTGCATTACATTCCCGGCTTCTGTGTGTGGTGGAATCGCAACACTTATAACAGACATTGTTTTGTTTCAAAAGTCCTTTGCGTTCCTCTATTGACTTGGCTCGGAACGCTCGACATTCATTTAAGGAATGCTTTGTATTGTGCAGAATACAAAGACCTTGTATGCTGGCGTCTCTAGATTGCTGCTCAACCGCTGTTTTATGAGCACCAACTTTAGTCTTGGGGTGAGACGTGAACCTTGGCGCAGCACCTTTTGTATTTGGTGTGGCTTTTGACCCAAAGATGAACCCAGGATCATTCTTTGATTTGCTAATTTCCCTGATGAAGGCAGAGAATTCTGTGAAAGGTGGAAAGGCAACTTCATATTTAGACTTGTATCTTGTAGCCCTTGTTATCCACTTTTCTTGGAGTCCGTATGGTAATTTTTCAACAATAGGATTTATCCCGGACGAAGAGTCAAAATATGCTAGCAAACATCCCAGCTTGGGATTTTCTTTGTGATACTCTATTTCTGATAGAATATCGGACAAGTCATAAAGACGTGCGTTATCTTTGTTCGTCAAGGTAGGGAAGTTGACGAGTTTACTTGTGAGAGAGGCCTCCAACATTTCTGGAGCACCATATCGCTCATCCAGTCTCTGCCATAACCTTTGTATGCCTTTTGTAGGATTATTGGCATTCGACGCTCGTATGCTAATGGCATGTTTAGTAGACTCTGGACCGAGCCACTTGATCAGTAGATCAATCTGTTCCGAGTCAGAAACTTGTAGCTCGTCTGTCACGTTTTTAAAGCTTGCTTTCCATGTATGGAAGGGTTCTGCCCGGTCATTAAAGCTTGTTAACCGGGAGAATAGTAGGTCCTTTCGTAGAAGAAATCTAGTCATCTCTGATGTAGGATTAATTGGTTGCAGGTGTGTAGCGGGGATCTCTTCTTTAACACCCTGTTTCTGGTGTTCAGCAGGGATCTCCTCTGAAAGGCCTAGTTTTTGTATGCCGGTTACTATTCCCAGATCTGGGATTAAGGTAACTTCCGGTGACTTAGTATCGGAAGGCAAGACAGCAGATGTCTGTGACGGCAAGTTCAGTGCCACGGATGGCACGAACGCTGGTGCTTCATGAATCAGCTCCATCTTAACAGGAATTTGTTTTAACTTTTGAGGTCCTGTTACTTCCTGTACAGCAGTTGGTACAGGATGTTTATTGACGAAATCTTGCACACGCTGAAGAGGGTCTTCTGTTTCGCCAGGGAGATCGCTAAATGCTTGGCTGCCGTCGTGTTCAAGGATACGAGCCTCGGCTTCTGCGGCTGCAGCTTCTCTTTGTGCTTCTAGAATGTTCATAGCAGCCTTAATTTCGGCTTTTTCTCGTATTGCACGTGCAGCCTCTTGTTCCATTATAGTTTTCCTGCGTACGGCCTCACGTTTCATTTCAGCTTGCAGGTGTGCAGCCTCGGCTTTTCTACTTGCGGCTTCTTGTTCTAATTGAGCTTTTCTTTGAGCGGCTTCTTGTTCTAATTGAGCTTTTCTTTGAGCGGCGTCTTGTTCTAATTGAGCTTTTCTTTGAGCGGCGTCTTGTTCTAATTGAGCTTTCTTTGAGCGGCGTCCTGTTCTGCTCGGATGGCTTCTTGTTCCGCTCTGATGGCTTCTTGTTCCGCTTCAGCCTTTATTTCATTTTGCTTGAAAAGAGCCTGTTCTTCTATCATTGCCTCCTGCTTTAGTAGCAAGGCCTGTTTTTCAGCAAAGGCTATCTGAGATCTAGCAGCCTCTGCTTTGGCACGCTTCCTCTGTGCAAGACTTGACATGTTAGAGACGTTGGAGCTCCCACTGTGCGAGGTTTTCTTGCCCTTAGATGTCTTGGTTTTTGTAGATTTAGCCTTTGTCAGGGTGAGGCGATGCTCATGTAAGGTTTCAATTGCTAGGTCAACTTTAGACATTCGGATATCTGTTGAAAGTTTACACGTATCAATGTCTTGAAGGCTGTCTAACGTTCTTGTATTTTTAAGAAATTTCAAGTACTCGTCTGTGAGCCTCCGATAATTAGTACAGGCTTGTACAATTCTATCTTGTGCTGTTAGCAATTGTTGGAGGTCGTTAGGAGGCGTGGTCGTTTCCAATAACTGAGATTCTAGGTCTGACCATAGGGCCTCTAAGTCATGATAGAACTTGTCACGTTTCTCTGTAAAAGCTCCTTGTCCCTTTTCTGTGAGTTCACGTACTCGCCTAGTCTCGGCATCTTCATCTAAAGGTGTTGTAGTAGACGGATTTTCTATTTGTTCTTTAGAGACGTCTCCCTCTAGATTTTGAATCTCGTCTTGCTGTTCCGCGTGGCTGGGATCCATGATGTAAATCAACTAACTGTAGGCAATGTTTGTTCAACGTTGTTGGTTTGCTGCCTAGGACACACAAGCTGTGTTGCGTAGTGTCAAGGTAACAGCTCCGAACGATGCTCCGTTGTATTTCCTGTTCAGGAGATGTGTAGACAAGTTGTTGTCAATTTACTATGCTGAGCCTGACTCAGCTAGTTTAACCAGGTGACTGAATCGCAATCTCGGCGAATATATAAAGAACACAACTTGTTTTGAAAATTGTAATATGATATTCCACCAGAAAGGTTTATACAGTAGTCAGTATTGTTTGGTAAATTGACAGTGGTATGTCTCGATATCCTCAGAAAATAATTAAGTGTCGTCCATGTTACATGTGTTAAATTTTGGAGCAGACGGTGTCACAGAAATTAAAAGTAGTCACGTAGTACAATAAAAACGGTGATGTAAGAAATCGGTCCAGTGCGATTTGTTCCGGATGATTATGGAAACATATAGTAAACATTGAATGTGAAACAGAATAATGTATGATATATACGAGCTCCGACTATGCATATCATAATTTTGGGGCAATGATCAAAAAAGTTACCCATTAGGGTTCTATGTTACTTCTATTTTTTTTATATAAAATATTTGATGGCGTAAGTATGAATAGTGTAACAGCCATCCATTTAAAACAAAAACATTAATAAACATGTGCTTTAAACCTGTTTCATTGTGCCATGTGACTTAACTCATTTAAATATCAAAGGACACTATACATGTCATCAAAAATGACCATCATCTAAGTTTTTTATAACTGGTTTTATACGATTTTATAAATGAACTTGCATGTATCTACAAAGATGTTATTTGTGGGGAAAATATTATAATCAGATGTTTTATTTATTTGTATTCCTTACCAAATCTTCATTTTGTTACCTTAATTTGATTATATATTTATATATATCTTATAAAAAAATATAAGCAAGCTTTTAATGCTTAAAGCATGATGACAGTATTAACAAAATGGAGAGGCTCTAAAAAGTTTTCATGATCAATAAGTATTTACAGAATACATTCAATATTTACTTTTCATAAACATATGAAGGTATAAATACTAAAAAAATATGCTTTATATTATTCATTTTCACAAAATTTCATTTCTAAACTGAATTTTGCCTAAAACTACATTGTAGTGTTTAAAAATGTAATACTAGTAATGTCCAGTGGAAAATATTACTAAGGTTACTCATAGAAATTGAACAATGAAAAATACAAATTCATGTATACAGAAAGTTCAGTAATCACATGACATAAAACTATAATTAAGTCCAAGTTTGTTGCTGGTCAGAGTTATTCAAATGAGAAAAGTCACATGGTACAATGAAGCAGGTCTAAGCACATGTCTAATGTTTTTGTTTTGAATGGAAGGCTGTTACACTATTCATACTTACTCCATCAAGTATTTTATATAAAAAAAAATAGAAGTAACATAGAGACCTAATGGGTAACTTTTTTGATTATTGGCCCAAAATTATGATATTTATAGTCGGAGTTCGTATATATCATACATTAACATACATCAAGAAAAAAATGTTTATTTGTAAAAATGAATTTTTAAGAATTATTTTTTGAAGATTTATAGACGTCAAACGGACTTTAGTGACCCAATTTATAATGAAATTTTAAATGGCGTCATTACAGAACAAGAGGTTGTGGATGCCATTAAGAACTTGAAACATGGTAAAGCCTCTGGTACTGACAGGATACTGAATGAGTTTTTGAAAAACTCTCCACCATTTTTGATATGTATTTACACTAAACTATTTAATGTGATATTGGATACAGGTATTATTCCTGAAACCTGGACAGCAGGAATAATTATACCAGTTTTTAAAAATAAAGGTTGTCCAAAGGATCCAGATAGTTATAGAGCTATAACATTAATAAGTTGTATAAGGAAATTATTTACTTCCATAATCAATACTCGATTGAATTTTTTTGCAAATGAAATTTCACTTATACATGAAAATCAGGCTGGTTTTAGAAAGGGGTATTCAACTGTAGACAATATTTTTGTACTTCATGCACTCATAGAGCTGTATTTCTCATTTGGCAAAAAACTTTTTTGTACTTTTGTAGACTTTCGGAAAGCATTTGATACGGTATCAAGATCTGGTTTATGGGGAAAACTTCAATTGAGTAATAACAAAGGGAAGTGCTTCAAAGTTATTTTTTATATGTACCAAGGAATCAAATCATGTGTAAAATATAATGGATGTCAGTCTGATTTTTTTCCCTGTTTAGCAGGTGTAAGACAGGGGAATAATTTATCGCCGTTTTTGTTTTCAATTTTTCTTAATGACTTAGAAGACTACTTTAAGAGTCTAGATTCCACAAGTAACTGTAAAAGAGAAGTTTCAAAGTGAATTGCACATATTTTTTTAATTATTTGTTATATTATATGCAGATGATACTGTAATTTTATCTGAAACAGAAGAAGGTATGCAGCGATCACTAAACATTTTTCAGTTATATTGTGAAAAGTGGAATTTAGAAATAAATTTAAATAAAACAAAGGTTATGATTTTTAGAAAGAGGAAAAGTAAAAAGAAATTTAAATTTTTATTACAAGACAAAGAAATTGAGATTGTTGAAAAAATTTCTTATTTAGGTGTTATCTTTAAATATAACGGTACTTTTTTAGATACCAAAAAGAAACTTATTGATCATCATCAAGCACAAAAATCGATGCATTTTATACATAGAATTGTTAGAAACGAAAACATTCCTATAGATTTGCAACTGAAATTATTTGATTCCATGATAGAACCAATTCTTTTATATGGTTCTGAAGTTTGGGGTTTTGAGAATTTGAAAATTATTGAACAGATGCATTTGAAATATTGCAAAAGAATTTTAAAAGTTCGAAATACTACACCCAATTTTATGGTGTATGGAGAATTGGGAAGATTTCCTCTGCAAATTCGAGTTAAATGTAGAATGATTTCGTATTGGTGTAAAGTTGTAAACAATAGCAGTAAACTTAGTAGTGCTTTGTACAGGCTGATGTTATCATTGAAGAATCATGGTCATTATGCTTTCAAATGGATTGATTCTGTAGAATCAATATTTAACAACACTGGTCTAGGATACATTTTCATCAATCAAATTGGCTTTTGTGATAAAAATTATCTCGACCGAATATTGAGTGATCAGTTTATTACCTCATGGTTTGGCGATATAGAAAATTCATCTCGGGGACAATTTTATGGGACATTTAAAAAGGACTTTGGATTAGAAAAATATCTGATCAGACTATCTGAACAGAACAGAGGGTGGGTAACTAAATTAAGGACATCGAACTTACGTATTTCAATCGAGACAGGCCGTTGGCAAAATATACCTAGGCCAGAGAGAATATGTACTTTATGTCATAAATTTGTTGGTGATGAATTTCATATTTTATTTGTATGGCAACATGATTCTATTGTTAATTATAGAAACCAATACTTACCTAGATATTATACTTTTAATCCGCAATACATTAAAATGGAGGGATTATTGTCTATATGTAATATGGAAGTCTACAAACGACTATCATTTTTTATTAAGAAAATTGCTTGTTTATTCTAAAATATTTACAAATGTATTTCTATGTGTTTAAATAGTACTGCATGCTCATTTCGTCATTCAATTGTTTATGTATTATACTTTGACCTCATGTTACACATTTATGTGTCTGAGCGTTATCAATAAATCTTGAATCTTGAGCACTAAACAACTTATTCTAAGTTTGTAAGAGAATGATAATCCCTTACTTCATGATAAGTACTCGCTAATGCTCGTACTTAATCATGAAGAAAGGGATTATCATTCTCTTACATATACTAAGATTATTTTGTAACATATCTGACAAGAGTACATGGAGACCTTGAACTGTGTCACACCTTAAAAACAGGTGTTCTAAATTCTCACTCATTAAACCGCATAGGAGACAAGTGTCGATATGGCATACACTCAACATCTTGGAGAATTCAATTTCATTCCGGATAACGTGTCTAGTTTCTGATAAGTCATATACATATATTTTACCATCTACCACAAAAGTTGACTTGATCTTCTTCCTTCTCACTAACTGCCGTGCTTCGTAAGCTAGACCACTTCTGGCTACGGTGAGGTCTTGATTAATTGAAATACCTTGTAGATCAGGTCTGTTTTTAGTTGTTTGGATGCCTTCAGCAGTTTCTTTTTTAGATTATGGTTTGGTATTCGAGCAATAATCTGTCTAGGGTTAGCTTTCCCTGTACGATGACTAATTATTATGTCATTTGGCTGCATAACAACACCTAATTCATTGGCGATTTCTATAATTTTTGTATTTTGTATCGGTATTTTCGCCTATAGTATACGGCACTCCGCTTAGCCTTACACATTGCTTCCGGCTATGCTGTTCTAGCTCATCACATCTAATTTTTAGATAGTCTATCTGGTTTTTAAAGTTTTTGACATCTTCTCCATAGGAGAATTTTAATTCAGTTTGCTTTTGTTTTATTTCGGCTAGTTCAAAGAGAATAGGCCTCTGTTTTTCTTCAATAAGGGCTTTGAATTCATCAGTCAAAATTTGCTTCAGGGGACGACCATTTGTTATTGTGGTGGGGCCAGGAGATTTTGTTTTGGATCGGTTATTTATTTTTGTGAACTAGAAGAAGAGATTATATATTTTCTGCACTGTTGAAGCATGATTTTTCATTTTCATTAAAACAAGTTACTGATTATTTATTTTCACAATTATATTTATAATATTTGAAAACACACAATTTTTTATAATTTTTTATTCCTAAATAGATAATAAATGTATAGTCAAATCATTATGTACCATTTAATCAGAATTAATCATCATCCTGTGGAAGTGAATCTTCTGAATTCCCAACTGCATTTATTGCATACGTACAAGGTATTAAAGTGGGGCTGTAACTAAGCCTCTTATAAAAGTAATGTCAAACATATTTGCCGAGCGGAGCGAGGCAAAAAAAATTCGGCGAAGGTTTTGGGGGCCGCAAAAGGCCCCAAGAAGTTATAGAAAAATGATGCAAAATCGTGCATTCTGCGCGTTTCCCAGATCCTTTCTTAATATGAAACGCAAGTTCTGTTAATTATTTTTTCGACAATATTTTGGTCTCAAAGCAAAATATATAGATTCAGTGTAAGACTTTTAGTTTTTAGGGAAAACATCAAAAGACCAATATGTAGGATAAAGCAAAAAGTGTAATTCACAAACTTGAGTATGTGGCTGCTTTTTTTTTTATAGTGTTTTGGCTTGCAGAAAATCTTTTAAATATACCTGTCAATTATGTGTTTTTTTTTCTCAAATTAAGTTAAGAGGGGCTGATTATCATTGATATAACTATGTCAAGTAAGTTTCTATAACACATTTCAATTACAACTTGGAGTGTGTATATTTTGCTGGTTGCGGGTTGCGGGCTGCGGGTTGCGGGTTGCAGGTTGTGATCTAATAAGTCAGTTGAACATTAAAGAGGGAAGAAAAAAAATCACCAAAACACTGTATATACTTGTAAAAGGTACTACTTGTGAAACTTCGAAAAGTTGTGTAAGAATGTGTATTATTATTAACAAACTTTAAGTGATTTATTGCTGGTCATTCATTATACCAATATATCAGAAAATAAATACAAAATATCAAAACCAAAAATATCACTTATTATAGAATTGATAAAAAGTAAAAAAATTTAACCAGCTAGGCCAGTGCTCTAGAAAAATCACACAAAGCAATGACACTATTTAAAGTGTACGAAAAGTAACTTTTCAGGAAGAAATTACATAATTTTCTTAAAATTTCCCTGAATTAAGTGTGATAATGAAAATAATGATCATACTTGAACAGATTTTTTTTAATAATTCAAGTAATTTAAAAGTGTCCAAAGATTGCTAAGATTTTATCTTACTATGATTCTAGATCATCTCATATTAGATCTATATTTGTCATACATTTGGCATACAGACCTTAAACTATTTATGTGCAATAACACATTGCTTTGTGTTGTTATATATTGTTATATTAAAGATATATTATCACTTTTCTTCCTATTTGTTTTAGTTTCTCCTTTTTCTCATTTTCTTTAGATAAAACATGATTTTAATTGAAACCTATAGATAATTAGCCAGATTTACCAAATTTTTAAGGTCAGAAATTTATTGTGTGAATCGGAACCATCCAATTTTAGGATGGATTTATTAGTTTTAGTGATAGATTCTTCAGACAAAATTTTATATAACAAGTTTGATTGTTTCAAATGAAGGATTTATGTCCGTCTATCCAAACTCATTTAATAAAAGTAAAGGAGATGTAATAGTTATGTGCAATTCAGCATCCCTTTGCTTATATATAAAAAAGACCTTTCATCCTTAAAATAAAAATTAAATAATTTTATAAAGTACTAAAACTTAATGAAAGAGAAGCCATATGCATAGAACATACAGCAAGTGAATACAAAGTGTCTTTACAAGAAAGAAAAGAAAAGTTATCGCATAAGTCAATAGTTATGTTTACAATTATTTATAATTGCAATCGCCAATGGCAGTCAGCAGGGTTTAAGAACATCCGTTGTTTGACCTGTTAGTTAAATGCGTTTTGTTTAAATATACTTTTTCACTTTTTTGGTCTTTTGGAAAATGTTGTTTGTGCTGTATTTAGACCCCTCTAGTAAGAAATTTGTTTTGCATGCACACAAATAAATATTGCGGTTTTTATCCAACGCAATCATAGGTTTGAACGTTGTTTTCAGTTTAGACTTATATATATATATATTGTCAGATACAATTTGTTTGAGTTCAAAATTCACTATTTTAATGTTTCATTGTTATGGTCAGTCAATATGTCTTAATAAACTGGAGAAACAAATAAAGGTTTAAAACAAAATAAAATAATGTATATTTTTTTCTTTCAAATTTGTGATAATTTAACAACAAAAAAAAACCAGAAATACTTTATTTTTTTATTTTCATCATCTGGACAAAAGTCATCTTCTTTTAATATTCTTTCAATTATTTTTAACAAAATTTGATAGTTTTTTTAATTTATTTCCCTTTTTCTTTAACCAATTTGCATGAAAGTTTGGCGAATTGTTCATATCTATTGACGTAAGTTCCCTTACGATTTATATGAATTTTAGATTTTACATTTCCGAGTGATATGGTTTTATTCATTAAAAGGGGGGGGGGGGGGAGGGTTCCAGTTTTCGGACAATAACTCAAGAATGCTTTGAGCAGTTTTCATGAAACTTTGTTGACTGGTTTATATCTATTGAAATAACCTCCCTTTAGTTTTTATAATTTTCTGATATGACATTGAGAAGTTATGGAACTTTATTCATTGAAAAAGCGACAGGCGTATCATGCGCTCATGGCACAGCTCTTCATTAACTTTTAACCTGTAAAGGAAAATTAGTATTTAGATTTTTATGTAACTTTGTAATTAATGAAATAGAGCAGCCCGCAACCCGCAGCCTGCAACCTGCAACCCGCAACCCGCAGCCTGCAACCCGCAAAATAGTGATACTGTTACAACTTGATGTAGTTCCTAACTGAGATACAATTTGAAATTCATGTAGTTTGTAAAATTAGATAAAAAGTCCTTAAATAAAATAAAACTCAAGTTTAAAAAAAAATTACTAAATTACATATGGAATGCAACACTAAGAGAATAAAGAAGGGCAATCAATGAACAAAAGACAAACCCTGGAACAGATAAAACACAAAACCACAAACATTATAGACAAATAACACTGAAAACTATAGGGGCTATGTCGGAGGGTGAACAGAACAAGTGAACAGAACTTGCTTCTTGCAAGGCATTCGAAGTAAACACAATTTGATATGAAGACAAGCTTTTGTTTTTGAAATTTCCTACCTGATGCATTTGCCTCAATTTAGTTGCAGCCCTCTTATGAAAGTGAGGTAAATGTTCCCGAGTTAATATACTGTCATATTTTAATGTTTTGTAAATATTGACCTCTGGTTAAATTGGCTTCATAACTGTTTATTTGTGTACAGAGAAAATTAATGACGCAAGGCTAATTTGACAAATGGCTAGTTTTATTATCTGCAGTTAAAGTTGAACTGTCAGATGTAATTAAGACAAGTAGCAATGTCTTGGGGTATAGGGTAATAAAATTAGTTATGCCTATTTGTTTGTCTAGAGATGCAGTAATTAAACTCTATGATAAAGGTCAGTTGGTCAGAGACTGGCAGATTGTGTATCAGCTGTGATACTGGAAGGATGTGATTTTCCTTGAAGTCTTGAATCAGTATAGATTCTGGAGGACTTGTATTTAAAGTTTATATGTTTAAACTTTGTTGCCAATAATTTGTCAATAAGTCTGAAGTAATGTACATTTGTGAATAAACTTGTAAATAGATACCGTATTATTTAGTTAATGGAATTTACCACAGGATACATTGTCGTGCCATAGATGGCTATGTCCGTCCGTCTGTGTCAGTGTTGACATCCCCTCGGTCACGTTACAATTTTTTTGTGGCAGCGGTGTGGATATTATTAACATGGATTAGTTTATTTCTATTATAAGAATTGATGTGCTATTTGGAATTTAACAATGTATTTTCGCAAATTATATTCTGTGGATTTATAGTAATATTCAGATAATTTTGTGTGAGAGGATTATTGCAAATGGAATAAAATATTTCATGTGCGTAAATAAAGCAACTGTAATTAAATTGTTATAAAAATGGATAAACGTGATTCTTCTGATAGAGAAATTTATTTCGGAGGTGCAAGACCTAAAGTATCAATGGATACAGGGGTAGGATTAAGTTCAACTGTGTTATCAGCTTCAACGCCTAGAATGATTGAAACCCAAAGAGAAATTCAGCGTTTAACTAAATAGTATGAAACTCTTCAGGAGGAAATTTCAAGTGCTCCGACGCCGAGAAGATCACCGATTCCATCCGTGTTCCAACCTTTTAGTAATCAAGGATCGCATTCACCTAAGCGTATGAAAATTGAAAAGCCAGTTGTCCAACCCTCGAAATATGATGGTTCTGTTTCTTGGGAAGATTATAAAATTCAGTTTGAAATGATATCTGAATTAAATTGTTGGACGGATAATCAGAAAGCAATGTTTCTTGCGACAAGTCTAAGCGGGAATGCACAAAGTGTTTTAGCCGATATTGATCCGATTAAGCGTAAAGATTATAAATCGATATGTGCAGCATTAACTAGTAGATTTGGAACTGAAAACAGAACAGAGCTTTTCCGTGTGCAGCTTAAGAATATCCGTAAAAGAAAAGATCAAGATTTGCCTGAATTGGCGCAACATATCAAGAGACTAAGCCGTAAAGCATATCCCAAAGCTCAACTGGAACTACAAGAAATGTTGAGCCGAGATCATTTCATTGATGCATTAGATGACGCGGATACACGGTTGCGTATACACCAAGCTCACCCAAAGACACTAGATGATGCAGTTAAGTTAGCTGTTGAGCTTGAGGCATTTTACATCGCGGATAAACAGAGGGACAAACCTTCAAGTGTTCGAAATTTCGCTATTTCGGAAAGTTCAGAAGTATCTGGTCAAATTAAAACCTTATCTGATGTGGTAGAGGAACTTCGACGTGAGCTTCAGTTTCTTAAGCGCGATATGAGTCAACAGAGACGCGGATTTAATAACAATAACAACAAGCCGGGGAAAAGGGGATGTTGGACTTGTGGCGAGACAAGTCATATCAGAAGAAATTGTCCTAATGATGACAAAAGTAACAGAAATTATCAACAAAAAGACAGAGTTAAAACCGGTCGTGTAGCGAGTGGCGATGGAGGAATGTATATTCCTGGTAAGTTTCAAGGTACAAACGTTCAATGTTTAGTAGATACAGGTGCAAATGTGACAATTTTGAACGATAAGGTATACGATTATCTGTCCGATGGAAACAAAGTGGTGTTGCGTCCAACACATACAAACATGAAACTTGCCGACGGTAAACCACTTAAAGTTAGAGGAATAGGTAAAATGAACGTTGAAATTGGGAGGACACTTCTCACACACGATGTGTGGGTAGCTGATATAGATGAAGATATAGACTGTATTATCGGTTTTGACTTCATGAAACAAAATATGTTGCATTGATGTGGCCAACAATACAATGACTGTTAATAAAGAAGAGATATCATGTGCAGTATTAAATACACAGGGTGTGCGATGTTGTCGAGTTGCTGTGTCAGAGACAACAGTTATTCCGCCGGGTGTCGAGCAGATTATTCCGGGGAAAGTTATTGATATTGGTTATGCTCCAGAATGTAGCATGTTAGTAGCTTCAAATAAATTTGTGGAGAAACATCAGCTCCTGTTGGCTAAAACAGTAGTTAATTCATCATCAAATGTCGTTCCGATTCAAGTTTTGAACGCAACAGATAAGTCTGTTAAAGTGTATGAAAAAACTATTGAAACGCCATGTGAAGCAGTAACAGTACTTAACGAGTCAGCTTGTTCTCTAGATTCGTCAAAAGAAGATATTCCAGAACATTTATCTAGTTTATCATGTTTATATACAAACAGTTTTAGTGACTTGGTTTACCGTATTCAAAATTCAGAACCTGCAAAACCAAGAGTTGTTCATTACAACAGACTAAAACCGTATCATGGAGATTTTGAAAATTGGCTAATTAAAACTGTAATTCAAAAAGACACCGAGTATCACGCTACCGCAATCGAAGAAAATAACATTGAGTCTGACATTGAATTGAGTGAAAATGAACAGTGCGATATGTCTAATTTTCCAACTGACAATATTGAATACGGTCGCGGACATCGTGTGAAACGTCCACCCAACAGATTTGTGCCTGATTAGAACTTTGTTGGAGAGATAAACTATGAACATTTAAAATTGAAATGAACATGGCATGTTTTCATGATTATGATTGAATTATTTGATTTATTTTATTGTTGAAATGTTGAAATTATTTTATGATACATTTTGATTTTCCGTGTATATTTTATTGCGTATTTTTTGTTTTATTTTTGAAATAGTCTTCCATACTTTAATAAGTTAAAGTTGGTTTTTTTTGTTTACATGTGGGACACATGTTTTTCAAAGAGGGAGGCAATGTAATATTTCAATGTTTTGTAAATATTGACCTCTGGTTAAATTGGCTTCATAACTGTTTATTTGTGTACAGAGAAAATTAATGACGCAAGGCTAATTTGACAAATGGCTAGTTTTATTATCTGCAGTTAAAGTTGAACTGTCAGATGTAATTAAGACAAGTAGCAATGTCTTGGGGTATAGGGTAATAAAATTATTTATGCCTATTTGTTTGTCTAGAGATGCAGTAATTAAACTCTATGATAAAGGTCAGTTGGTCAGAGACTGGCAGATTGTGTATCAGCTGTGATACTGGAAGGATGTGATTTTCCTTGAAGTCTTGAATCAGTATAGATTCTGGAGGACTTGTATTTAAAGTTTATATGTTTAAACTTTGTTGCCAATAATTTGTCAATAAGTCTGAAGTAATGTACATTTGTGAATAAACTTGTAAATAGATACCGTATTATTTAGTTAATGGAATTTACCACAGGATACATTGTCGTGCCATAGATGGCTATGTCCGTCCGTCTGTGTCGTTGTCGTTCCTCCCCTCGGTCACGTTACAATACCTCTAGTTAATTGAAACCCATTTTCAGACATTTCAAGTACATTAATATTTATACATTATATGGGGGTTTGTATTATAAAAGATTTGGGAAGTTTTCCCGAAAAAAATATGAAAAAAGACGAATTTTGGAAGAATCTGGTGCCATTTCATACTTTAGAATAGCATTTATAAAATGGCTTAAAAGACCTGCCGAGTTATTTATTTCCAATACATTGTAGGTCAGGCCATTTATTTTCAAACTACCACAGAACTGAACTGAATTGATTACAAATATGTAATATATTTTTATTACATATTTGAATTAACTAAGCTCTAACATGTTATAATGCCTTAAATTTTTGCATGTGTGCTATATTTTATTTGTGCTTAATTTTAGTTGTGCTTAATTTTTAGTTGTGCTTCAGCTTTGGCTTTAGATATGTATTTTAAAAGTGCTTTGCATGTATTTCGATATGACTGTGCTGTTATATATCCTGTCTGCATGTTGTGTGTTTTAATGTTGTGTTTGTGTTACCTTATATTCGGTAAAAAGCTCTTAAGAGCTTATGTTTGTATTGTTATATGTGAACCGAATCAAAATAAAACTTTCGTATTCGTATTCGTATTCGTATTCGTATTCGTATTCCCCCCCAAAAAAACCGGTAGTTTCACTTACGAACGAAAAAGTCGACAGCTAGGAGAAAGGCGCTTTAAGGGCATATGATACAGTTACAGGGGAGGTAATAACGTTTTTCGCGACTTTAAACGGCGACTTATATGGAAAAGGTGCATTTTTCGAGTGATTTTAATCATTAGCTTGAAAACGAGTACATGGACCCCTCTTTTTTAAAAGGACATTTGATTTGATACTGTATGAAGATTATTTGTACCAATTTATATGAAAAAATCACTGATGAATTTTTTTGAAATTAGATAAATATGCAGCAAAAAATGCCGTTTTTTACTAAAATCATGAAATTTTAATAAACATGAATTATTTTCAAAAAATTGTTACACAAATTAAGAGCATACTTTTGTAACGCAGATGTTCCAAATCATAAACAAAAATCTGCATGTGCTTATCTTTTAAAACAAAAAAAGTTAAATATGTCTGTCCAAAGGATAGAAATGTCCAAGAAACCGAAATTTATAATAAATGTCTAAAATTTCTGCCCCATTTATCATTGTTTATCTCTAAATTTAGCACATGAATGTATATTTTTATTACATATTTGAATTAACTAAGTGAAAAATAGCTTGTATGCAAATTTGTGTCAAAAAATCACAGTGGGATCAAAACTGTATCGTATGCCCTTAAGTTGACGCTAGCGAAGATAAAATAACAAATACACTGGTCAACATTCAGACAATAAATGTAAAAGATAAAGAAATTCAATTAGTAAATTTTGCCGTTTTTGGTTCGGAAAATGAGCTGTGTGTTCCTGCGAAAGCTAGAATTTATTCGAAAAATACCTATATGGTCTAAAGACTCATATGGTCCGGCCCGTTAATAACAAAACGAGTATAATACTTATATAGTCCGACCATACGCGTATCGTCGGACCATATGAGTATCCGCATATGGTTATTACCATACGTGTATGGTCCAAATACTCATATGGTCCGGAACATTTATAAACGTTCTCTGTTTCCAGTTGACTCAATCGATTTTGTTTGATTCTTTCTGTGTTGGAACAAAAATTCTCCTGATGCTGAGTGATTGAATGTACTTGATATTTTCAGTACAGTTTAATAGCAGGATACCTGGTATAAAAGGGTAAAAAGAAGGCTCAGAGTACATGTCTACGGATACCATTCCAATTTAGAGAGCTGGAGGGTTATTTTTATACGACCGCAAAAATTGAAAATTTTTTGGTCGTATATTGGTATGACGTTGGCGTCGTCGTCGTCGTCGTCGTCGTTGTCGTCGTCGTCGTCGTCGTCGTCGTCGTCCGGCGTCGTCTGGCGTCGTCCGAAGACACATTGGTTTTCGCACTCTAACTTTAGTTTAAGTGAATGGATCTCCATGAAATTTTACCATAAGGTTCAATACCATGAAAGGAAGGTTGGGATTGATTTTGGGGGTTATGGTACCAACAGTTAAGGAATTAGGGGCCAAAAAGGGGCCAACAATAAGCATTTTTGTAACTTCCAGACAATAAATTGTGTGTAAGTGTATGGATCTCTCTGACATTGTACCACAAGGTTCCATATCACAAAGGGAAGGCTGTAATTGATTTTGGGGGTAATTGCCTCAAAATGTTAGGAATTAGGGGCCAAAAAAGGGGCAAAAAACAAGCATTTTTCTAGTTTCATGACAATAACTTGTGTGTAAGTGTTTGGATATTTCTGAAATTGTACTACAAGGTTCCATATCACAAAGGGAAAGCTGGAATTGAGTTTGGGGGTAATTGCCCGAAATGTTTAGGAATTGGGGGCCAAAAATAAGCATTTTTCTAGTTTCCAGACAATAACTTGTGTTCAAGTGTATGGATCTCTCTGAAATTGTACTGCAAGGTACCATACCACAAAGGGAAGGCTGAGATTGAGTTTGGGGGTGATGAATCATAAGGGGGTTCAAAAAATTTTGGGGGGGGATTTTTTTTTTTCTTTTTTTTTTTCTTTTTTTCCTTTTTTTTTTCTTTTAAAATTTTCCATTTTAAGTTGGTTATTTCTGATTAATATTTAAAAGCAAATAATAATGATATGGTAGGAGATACACACCAAACAGGATGTGTAAATTATTATATAATAAGTATTGTGCAATAGCAAGAAATTTTCAATTGCACAGTATTGCGCAATAGCAAGAAATCTTCAATTGCACAGTATTGCACAATAGCAAGAAATCTTCAATTGCACAGTATTGCGCAATAGCAAGAAATCTTCAATTGCACAGTATTGCGCAATAGCAAGAAATATCCAATAGCACAATATTGCGCAATAGCAAGAAATTGTCAATTGTACAGTATTGTGCAATAGCAAGAAATAATCAATTGCACAGTATTGTGCAAAAGAAGATACTTCGTATAAATTGCTTATTTCTTGATCAATTTCAATGGGGTTTTATTCTTGAATTCTTGGGGTTCTTTAATATGCTGAATCTAACCGTGTATTAAGTTTTTGGATTTTGGGCCCCGTTTTTAAATTGGTCCACATTGAGGTCCAAAGAGTCCAAAATTTAACTTTGTTTGATTTCATCAAAAATTGAATTATTGGGGTTCTTTGATATGCCGAATCTAACCGTGTATTTAGATTCTTAATTTTTGGTTCTGTTTTCAAATTGGTCTACATAAAGGTCCAAAGGGTCCAAAATTAAACTTAGTTTGATTTCAACAAAAATTGAATATATGGGGTTCTTTGATATGCTGAATCTAACCATGTATTTAGATTTTTGATTATGGGCCCAGTTTTCAAGTTGGTCCAAATCGGGGTCCAAAATTAAACTTTGTTTGATTTCAACAAAAATGAATATATGGGGTTCTTTGATATGCTGAATCTAACAGTGTATTTAGATTTTTGATTGTTGGGCTCCGTTATCAACTTTGTCCACATTGAGATCAAAAGGGTCCAAAATTAAACTTTGTTTGATTTCATCAAAAATTGAATATATGGGGTTCTTTGATATGCTGAATCTAACCATGTATTTAGATTTTTGATTATGGGCCCAGTTTTCAAGTTGGTCCAAATCGGGGTCCAAAATTAAACTTTGTTTGATTTCAACAAAAATTGAATATATGGGGTTCTTTGATATGCTGAATCTAACGATGTATTTAGATTTTTGATTATGGGCCCAGTTTTTAAATTGGTCCACATTGAAGTCCAAAGGGTCCAAAATTTAACTTTGTTTGATTTCATCAAAAATTGAATTATTGGGGTTCTTTGATATGCCGAATCTAACCGTGTATTTAGATTCTTAATTTTTGGTTCCGTTTTCAAATTGGTCTACATAAAGGTCCAAAGGGTCCAAAATTAAACTTAGTTTGATTTTAACAAAAATTGAATTTTTAGGGTTCTTTGATATGCTGAATCTAAACATGTATTTAGATTTTTGATTATGGGCCCAGTTTTCAAGTTGGTCCAAATCGGGGTCCAAAATTAAACTTTGTTTGATTTCAACAAAAATTGAATATATGGGGTTCTTTGATATGCTGAATCTAACCATGTATTTAGATTTTTGATTTTTGGGCCCTGTTATCATTTTTGTCCACATTGAGATCAAAAGGGTCCAAAATTAAACTTTGTTTGATTTCATCAAAAATTGAATTCTTGGGGACCTTTGATATGCTGAATCTAACCATGTATTTAGATTTTGGATATTGGACCATAATAGGTGAATGTCCAATTTAAAATTTTTAAGTTCTTAGACCACATTCATTCTGTGTCAGAAACCTATGCTGTGTCAAATATTTAATCACAATCCAAATTCAGAGCTGTATCAAGCTTGAATGTTGTGTCCATACTTGCCCCAACTGTTCAGGGTTCGACCTCTGCGGTCGTATCAAGCTGCGCCCTGCGGAGCATTTTATTGATTTATATATTTCATTTGTAAATTAAATACTGGCATGTATTTTATTGGCATGGGTGATATATTTGTTTAAATCTCTCACTATTTATTTCATTTCATATCGACATCAACTATGAATCTAACCTGGAAAGGTTTTTTTGTGGAAGGTTGAAGTTGTTTCTCTAATAGTCCTATAAATATATTAGCATACGATGGGGCTATTTTGATTTATTTGTACATAGTGGTCTTCGTCAAAAGCGGTCGTTGTTTTTAGAACCATCATAGACATTTTAACCAGGCATTTAGTAAGTAGAAAATTGGTGAATCCCAAACTCTTCATGCATCCATACTATCTGTACGGTGATGTTCATAAAGAGGGACTCGAGGTGAGGCACATAGAGAAAAGTGTCGTGTCGGCAGATTTGATTTAGGCCTGCATTTTCATAAAGTATATTTGATATGAGATGGAACGTCTCAACATGTTTATGAGTTCGAATCAACAAATGCAAAAATCTTTTCTTCAGTATTACAACTGTTCGCTGCCACAATGGGTCTTCCTAGGTTATTGGCTTTGTGTATAAAATTGAGAATTGAAATGGGGATAGTGTCAAAGACACAACAACCACAACAAAGAGCAAAAACAGCCGAGTTCAGTGAAAATGGACGTCATAATAAACTCCAAAACATATAAATGAACTAAAATAAAAAGACATACAAGACTAACAAAGGCCAGAGGCTCCTGACTTGGGACAGGCGCAAAAATGCAGCGGGGTTAAACATGTTTTGTAAGATCTGAACCATCCCCCTATACCTCTAACCAATGTAGAATAAACAAACACACAGCAATGCGCACAGTAAAACTCAATTTAAAAGAAGCCCGAGTCCGATGTCAGAATAGGTAACAAAAGTAACTAAGCAAAATGACAATGATACATAAATTAGCAAAGGACTACTAGCAGTTACTGACATGCCAGCTCCAGACTTCAATTAAACTGATTGAAAGATTATGTCTTCACCATATGAAAATCAAGCACAATCCCTGCCGTTAGGAGTTTAGTATGGCAAGCCGTTCTCGTCAAAACTATGTTTAAACCATTTTTCGAAAAATACACACAATGAGAATTAAAAAAAAAAAAAAAAACACACTGAGATTAAAAAACCTAAAAACACACACTGAGAATTGAAAATTACACAATGAGATTTCAAAAAGACACACTGAGATGAAATAAATGAAAAACACACACTGAGAATTTGAAATTACACACTGAGAATTTAAAATTACACACTAAGATTTGTGCGCACTTTTTATGCGCACATATCTAATTAGCATACTTAATCTGAACCTATTACAAGCTTAAAACAACTAGGGGACAGAACTCGTTAGTCCTTCAATTTGGCGCTAAATATTTTATAAAAAACATTAAAAATACAACGTATAGAAAAACTACGTTATTAAAGACCAATAGAACAAGAAAAATACCCACTTACTCTCATTACAAAATATAACCAAATGGTGAAAAACTTTATTAAAATTATATAAGAAAACATTGGAACAATCTGCAAAAATACAAACAATGCAGTGAATTTTTTTCCCAAGTGCCTATTATAGCATATATACGTAACAAAAATATAAAAGATTACCTTGCGAAATCAGTAACAATTGAAAGACTTTTGAAAAGGGACCATGCTTAAACAGCTTTAAGCAAAAAATCCCGACATATATACTGTTAGTAATAATCTGAATTATAGGCAACAAACTTATGATTTATATGAGTCAGCAAAAAAAGTTGTTAAATCTTGAAATTTATTACGAATGTTGGTTGTAGGAACCGCATTTTATAATGACAAGAGTTCGGGAGACCAAGATATTAATCTGTTGAATTATTCATCTCATGAATATTCATTTGTAATTTGCATATTAATCTCAGTGTGTATTTTTGAAATCTCATTGTGTAATTAACAATTCTAAGTGTGTGTTTTTCAATTTATTTTATCTCGGTGTGTCTTTTTAAAATATCAGTGTGTAATTTTAAATTCTCAGTGTGTGTTTTTCATTTTTTTAAATCTCAGTGTGCCATTTCGATTTCTCAGTGTGTTATTTTAGGTTCTTAGATCTCAGTGTGAATTTTTTAATTCTCAGTGTGTAATTTTTTCGAAAAAAAATTATTTAAACATAGTTTTGACGAGAACGGCTTGCCATAGTTTAGTATCATACCATCATAAAATATATGAGAAGAACATAACACGTACCATGCCAACAACTGGTTTTAGAATAAATGTGTTTATTTCCGTTTCAATATGTTTGACAGAAGGTAAATATGCAATGCTTTCAGTTAGTTTCCCTGAGGTCACATATTTAACATGTTTTTATCGATGAAGCATTCTTCGATTCTTCTTCGTACATTTCTACAAAATACTGATATAGACATATTTATCTATAAGGAACAGTGCAGGTTTAATGATGATATCATTGTTATTTGGCAAGTCTGTCAGTTCAGCGTCATGCATAGGGAAATTTTGCAGTTTTTGGTTATTATCTTGAATATTATAATAGATAGAGATAAACTGTAAACAGCAAAAATGTTCAGAAAAGTAAGATCTACAAATAAGTCAAACATGACCAA
Source organism: Mytilus californianus (assembly GCF_021869535.1). NCBI lineage: Eukaryota > Metazoa > Mollusca > Bivalvia > Mytilida > Mytilidae > Mytilus > Mytilus californianus. Next base: position 38,623,410 of record NW_026262745.1, read on the forward strand.
AATTGTCAATTGACCCCCTTAAGGAGTTTTTGCCCTTTAAGGTCAATTTTTCACAATTTTTCGAAATTTTTTGTAATCTTTTACAAATATCTTCTGAAATTACTGGGCCAAGTTAAACCATACTTGGCCTAAATCATCCTTAGGGTATCTAGTTTAAAAAATGTATCCGATGAACGCGCCCACCTACCAAGATGGCCGCCATGGCTAAATATTGAACATTGAGGTAAAATGCAGTTTTTTGTTTATATCTCTGAAACTAAAGCATTTAGAGCAAATCTAACGGGGTTAAAATGGCCATCAGGTCAACATGACCAAAATTGTCAATTGACCCCTTGAGGATATATTGCCCTTTAAAGTCAATTTTTCACAATTTTTTTTTTTTTTTTTATATCTTTTACAAAAATCTTCTCCTCTTAATCTTCTTGGCCAAATGGAACTAAACGTAGCCACAATTATTATTAGAGTATCTTGATTGAAAAATGTATCCGATGACCCTGCCCTACAACCAACATGGTCCCCATCGGTAAAATAGAACATAGTGGTTTACTATAGAAGTCTATGGGAAAAATGTAAAAAAACAATTTCAAATGGTCACAACTTGAAAACTAATTTAAATAATGATAAGGGGTCTTCAGTAACTATTGTAAGACTACAATGGGATGACTTGATTTTTTTCCAGGGGGTGTAATTCTTTCGGGGGGGGGGGTGCTAATAATTTCTCCTTGATATGTTCCATTTTCAGAATTATTCAGTGTTACTTTTTCTATAAACCATTATTATATCTTTTCTTTCAGCATACTTATATTGGGTGAATACCAGCCAGACCCGGTGGGTTAGTCGGGGTCAGGGGAACCCCTGCCCAAATTTTTTTTGAAGGGTGTTCCATAAAAATATTTAAAGGCATTTTTAGCTAATTATCTTGAATATCATTATAGATTGAGATATACTGTAAACAGCAAAAATATCAAGCAAAGAAAGATCTACAAATAAGTTAACATGACCAATTGGCAATTGACATCTTATTGGAGTTATTGTCCTTTAAAGTTATTTTCTGCAATTTATTGATAATTTTTGTAAATCTTTTCAAAAATCTTCTGCTTTGAATTTAACTACTGGGCCAAATTAAACCAAGCTTGGCCTCAAACATTATTAGGTTATCTATATGATTTTAACGTTATTTTACATGATTTCCAAATCCACAGTAGATACAGGTGAGCGACACCGGCTCTTAAGAGCCTCTAGTTTATATTCAAATGCAGTTCTACGAGTTCTAAATGCATACATGATTTCATGAAAATCCGAAATACCGGATAGTTTACAGTTTTCAAAATCATATATAACGATATATTATACACTGAAATAAAGAAACATTTGAAGGACAATTAATAAACTTATTAGCTTATTACCGTAAATGAAAACCTGCATGTTGAATATAATTCTTCAATCTAATTCCTGCAAGATGAACCTGACTTTGACGAATTATTCCTATATTTTTATAGATATTTAACTAATTTAGTAATCGTTTTGACCAAATTATGATATCTGTATCCCTGTTGTAAACGTTACTGCAATACTTCAAAGTATTTACCAAAAACTATACTGCACGTTTCATTTGTTAGACTAATCAGTTTTCAGATGGCAGCCTAAGCTTGTTGAATAAGTTCATTATAATTCACACATAAGGCAATCAAATAACATAAGTCGAAAAAAGATAGAAACGAATAAAAGAGAGGCAAAATATACCAGAGGGACATTCAAACTCATAAGTCGAAAATAAACTGACAACGCCATGGCTAAAAGAGAAAAAGACCAACAGACAAACAATAGTACACAAAACGCAACATAGAAAACTAAAGACTGAGCAACACGAACCCCATCAAAAACAGGGGGTGATCTCAGGTGCTCCGGAAGGGTACAAGCAGATCTTGCTCCACATGTGGCACCCGTCGTGTTGCTCGTGTTAGTACAAACTTGGTAGTAAGTATAATTCGGAAGGTCACATTCGGGAAAAGGGAACGGTTTTGTAGTTACGCCAATAGGAACATATCTGCTATCATCTGTGAAACTGATATTCCATAACGGTCAACCAACTCGTGATGGCGTCTGTAAAACTTATGAAGGGATGATTTCAACTTCACCACTTGAAACTCTTGGTTTTTAAAATAGCTTCCTAGTGAGCAGCAACCCTCTATCAAGGAAATCATGATAAGAAATACAAGCCCTGGAAAGTAAGGTTCCAACTCCCTCAGGCACAGTTGACCTTAGATGAATTTGGCTATTGTTAGGTCACTTTTGGTCATGTTTATGTCTTATACATCTTTTGTTTTCAAACATTTTAGTTTGAGCGTTCCTGATGAAGGTAAATTCATAAAAGCGCTTCGTACGCACGAATTTAATAAGTATTAATCTCATTTCATAACAGCATTAGCATTATGTACAGACAAACAATAGCTTTCAAAACGCTACAATTTTAACCAAGTACAAGTTATATTATATGTAATAAATGGTAACCTGTTCCTCCACACACCATTTTTATACTACAAAACCGGCTTTGGCCATTTTGGTGTTCGGGGGAACATTTTTTGGTTTTGTCATGCCATAGGTTAACTTGTTTTGTTTTCTCTCCATCTCTTCAACAGTATTGAAAAGGAAGAAGAAGTAAGGCAATTAATCATCCACTATGCAGATTGGACAAATGAGCAAAACGAAAGTGACAGAAAGACAAAAGCTGAATATGAAGCTCTCATAAAAGCGGCGAAGGAGGACAAAATGTAAGAAATGTGTTTTAATTTAGGTATTTTTCAGGATTATTGTCTATCGTACGTGAAAAAGGTTGAATTTCATTTAATGCCTGAAAATATATTCAGTAAAAAGTGGGGACTTTATGGAATGTCATCTGCTTCAAGACTTATTAAAAAATTAATCAAAAAATATTTTACTACAAAAAGCGGCTTCTGTATGGTTTTGGCAGAATTATTTGATATCTATATATATAACGTCGATATATATATAACCCTTGCTTTTCTAAGATATACAAGGGTTATAATTAGGTCATGTGTAGTTCGGTATGTAGTAAAGTTTAAAACAGACACGTAAGATTGTATTTCATATTTATATTCTGACAACACGTGTGTGATAAATCTGCAATCTAAATAAAGTGATCACCTTAGTAACCAAATAAACAACTTTGTGAGTCGTTTAATTTGAATAAGAACAGCGACAATACGATTTAATTCTCTGGCATTATATAACAAAGCGGGCATGTGGCCTTTATATAATTCTAAGCATAATGCGTCACTTATAGTATCAGAAGAACAATTATCTCGGTTTTCTGGTGATTTTTTCTTTTCGCTTGCAACCTATTTTTCTAATTCAGACGTTTTTATTATTAGCCAACAGGGAATTCCTGATTCCTACTTCCCTCTCCTTTCTCCAACCTCCTCCTAACTCCTTACAAGATAAAATTATGTCAAGGATACCCCTATATTTTACTCTCCCTCATCTCCAAGTTCCCTTCACTAACCCCCACTTCAGTCCCCTTCTATCAACCCCACCCCCGAAATCCCACCTTCATTTCAAGGTTCCCTTTATCCCTGTACAACCCCTCTATAATATTATTAATGTTGTCCGATGTTTGGGCACCCGGGCGTCAACATTACGGTTTCTGCTCAAAATCTTTTAAGCCATGAAAAATATCTTTACCAAACTTGGCATGATAATGTCATGTGGGAAGAGGAATACTGCCTATTGATTTTGGGGCCAATAGGTCAAAAGGTCAAGGTAATATGAGCTTTTGATAGACTGAAATTTTGGTAAAGTTTTTTCAAACCTGGTCCTATAATACCCAAATAGGGTTAATTGATATTGCTGATAATTGATTAAATGAAATTTGGGGAAAATTTTGGTTTTCACTGGTTGTCTTTTGAATCCTATGTTCAACATTTTTCCAAAATAAGCTGTAATACGACAATTGGATAGAAGGTGACCCTATTAATTTCTCAGTCGTTAGATGGTCAAAAGTTAGAGCCGCTTGAGCAATATATCAAATATATTCCTATCTTTTACGGATAACGAACCATAGGGGATACAAGTCCCCTTTAGCATTTAGATCAAAGGGCAATGACAAAGCATTAATTAATAACCTGAAATCTTTGGAATGTTTCTCCTCACCATTTGGCATAAATTGTCAGTAGACTTTACAGTCTTCCATGTACTCAACTCAAATTATCATTCAAAAATTAAATGCTTGTTTTTGATATTTTAAGTGTGAAAAGCATTGACCGTAACAATTCTCCGCGCTTAAAACTCCCCTATACAATAACGAAAAGAATTGAATTCTTTTTAAAACATTTGTGCTATAACTATGAAATTACGAGCTTAATCATTTTTTGTTGTCTATTTTCCTATGCATTGTTGTAACGTTGAAATGGAGAGGGCATGCAGTCATACATGTTGCAGTTTATTGGGATATAAGATATAATTTTTGAATGTCTCGCGATTCTTGTCTGTGAATTAAAATTACGGAATCTCATGAAACATCAATGAAATGTAAATTTTGTAATATGAATTTCTTGTATTATAATGTCATTACTTTTGCCAAAAAAAAAAAAAAAAAAAAAAAAAAATAAACGAGGAGAGTACGTACTGCATTTCAAATCAAGACCGCATTATTTGTATGTATATTTTCTGAAATCGCAAATTATTGATGACGCATTTTTATACGACCGCAAAAAAATTTTTGTGGTCGTATATTGGTATGACGTTGGCGTCGTCGTCGTCGTCGTCTGGCGTCGTCCGAAGACACATTGGTTTTCGCACTCTAACTTTAGTTTAAGTGAATGGATCTCTATGAAATTTTACCACAAGGTTCAATACCACAAAAGGAAGGTTGGGATTGATTTTGGGGGTTATGGTACCAACAGTAAAGGAATTAGGGGCCAAAAAGGGGCCAAAAATAAGCATTTTTGTAACTTCCAGACATAACTTGTGTGTTAGTGTATGGATCTCTCTGACATTGTACCACAAGGTTCCATATCACAAAAGGAATGCTGGGATTGATTTTGGGGGTAATTGCCTCAAAATTTTAGGAATTAGGGGCCAAAAAAGGGGCAAAAAACAAGCATTTTTCTAGTTTCATGACAATAACTTGTGTGTAAGTGTATGGATCTCTCTGAAATTGTACTGCAAGGTACCATACCACAAAAGGAAGGTTGGGATTGATTTTGGGGGTTATGGTACCAACAGTAAAGGAATAAGGGGCCAAAAAGGGGCCAAAAATAAGCATTTTTGTAACTTCCAGACATAACTTGTGTGTTAGTGTATGGATCTTTCTGAAATTGTACTACAAGGTTCCATATCTCAAAGGGAAAGCTGGAATTGAGTTTGGGGGTAATTGCCGAAACGTTTAGGAATTGGGGGCCAAAAAGGGGCCAAAAATAAGCATTTTTCTAGTTTCCAGACAATAACTTGTGTTCAAGTGTATGGATCTCTCTGAAATTGTACTGCAAGTTACCATACCACAAAGGGAAGGCTGGGATTGATGATGGGGGTAATTGCCTCAATATTTTAGGAATTAGGGGCAAAAAAGGGGCAAAAAAACAAGCATTTTTCTAGTTTCAGGACAATAACTTGTGTGTAAGTGTATGGATCTTTCTAAATTGTACTACAAGGTTCCATATCACAAAGGGAAAGCTGGGTTTGAGTTTGGGGGTAATTGCCTAAACGATTAGGAATTTGGGGCCAAAAAGGGGCCAAAAAACACATTTTTCTAGTTTCCAGACAATAACTTGTGTTCAAGTGTATGGATCTCTCTGAAATTGTACTGCAAGGTACCATACCACAAAGGGAAAGCTGGGATTGAGTTTGGGGGTGATGAATCATAAGGGGGTTCAAAAAATTTGGGGGGGGGGGGGGGATTTTTTTTTTTTCCTTTTTTTTTCTTTTAAAATTTTCCATTTTAAGTTGGTTATTTCTAATTTATATTTAAAAGCAAATAATAATGATATGGTAGGAGATACACACCAAACAGGATGTGTAAATTATTATATAATAAGTATTGTGCAATAGCAAGAAATTTTCAATTGCACAGTATTGCACAATAGCAAGAAATCTTCAATTGCACAGTATTGCGCAATAGCAAGAAATATTCAATTGCACAGTATTGCGCAATAGCAAGAAATATCCAATAGCACAATATTGCGCAATAGCAAAAATTGTCAATTGTACAGTATTGCACAATAGCAAGAAATATTTAATTGCACAGTATTGTGCAAAAGAAGATACTTCGTATAAATTGCTTATTTCTTGACCAATTTCAATGGGGTTTTATTCTTGAATTCTTGGGGTTCTTTAATATGCTGAATCTAACCGTGTATTTAGTTTTTGGATTTTGGGCCCCGTTTTTAAATTGGTCCACATTGAGGTCCAAAGGGTCCAAAATTAAACTTTGTTTGATTTCATCAAAAATTGAATTATTTGGGTTCTTTGATATGCCGAATCTAACCGTGTATTTAGATTCTTAATTTTTGGTTCTGTTTTCAAATTGGTCTACATTAAGGTCCAAAGGGTCCAAAATTAAACTTAGTTTGATTTTAACAAAAATTGAATTCTTAGGGTTCTTTGATATGCTGAATCTAAACATGTATTTAGATTTTTGATTATGGGCCCAGTTTTCAAGTTGGTCCAAATCGGGGTCCAAAATTAAACTTTGTTTGATTTCAACAAAAATTGAATATATGGGGTTCTTTGATATGCTGAATCTAACCATGTATTTAGATTTTTGATTTTTGGGCCCCGTTATCAACTTTGTCCACATTGAGGTCAAAAGGGTCCAAAATTAAACTTTGTTTGATTTCATCAAAAAATTGAATTCTTGGGGTTCTTTGATATGCTGAATCTAACCATGTATTTAGATTTTGGATATTGGACCATAATAGGTGAATGTCCAATTTAAAATTTTTAAGTTCTTAGACCACATTCATTCTGTGTCAGAAACCTATGCTGTGTCAAATATTTAATCACAATCCAAATGCAAAGCTGTATCAAGCTTGAATGTTGTGTCCATACTTGGCCCAACTGTTCAGGGTTCGACCTCTGCGGTCGTATCAAGCTGCGCCCTGCGGAGCATTTTATTATCTGTTAATTTAATTTATTTTTTTTTAATTTTGCATTTCCTAATTAAATTAGGAACCGCAAAAAAAAGACGCGCGTTGTTTTCCTCTGCATTGTTGTAGCGTAGTTATGGAGAGCACGTGCAGTCATATACGTTGCATATAATTAGGAAAAGAGTTTATTTTTGAAATGCATCGCATTTACAGAAACCCCATGAAAAATAAAAGAGGCGTATGTGCGTGTGCTTTTGTGTGGGTATTTACATGAAATCTCCATGTAAATATGTTACTACATTCATTTTTGATCGAATTTAAACGTTCCAATCTGATTGTATTTTTTACATTTCATAACATGAAAATTAAACTCAATTCCAATCACAGGCACTTGTTTTCTATCCATGGCAAGATCTACTAGTTACAAGTAATTGTGGCTGATATTTCTTGTAAAATGTCCAAAGGAAAATTCAAATACAAGCAGTATTCTTTCAGGTTACTAGTACTACTAAAACTAAAAGGTTCTGAAATGGATATAAGGTGACCCGCAATTTCAGATATCACGACAATGGTTTAATCCCCTAATTAAGGTGTATCATTTGTGAAATATTATTGTCATGAAATATTCATGAATTGTTTCATATTTTAGTGCTGCATACTCAGATGAAATAAATGCAATGGAAATGAAAAGAGAAAGTCTCGAAAAAGTAAATAAAAAATTGACTGCAGAAATGGAAACCTTGAAATTCAAATCATTCGAAGCCTTGAAGAAAGAACGCCAGCAGTATAATGTTCAGTTAGAGGCATCCAAAATTGAAATAACGAAACTACAAAAAAGGTAAGCTATTGCATCATTATTAATAAATTAGAGCGTGCTCTATGTAAGTTACACTCTCCTTATCGGTTAAAATATATTTTTACATTTATGGTAATGGAGGCTATTTGTGTATAAAGCCTTATATATTCCTGAAATATTAAATGGCATGATTTAAAGATAACAACTAATGTATATTGTCAAACGCCCAAGAGGTTAATTCATGCAAAATACATGTAGTATATCAGTGTCCTATGCATATCATCGTGAATAAACTGCCTTTCCACTTTTCATTTACAAATGGTTTTGAATTGTCGTCCCAAAATTAATGATTCTCATCTGTATATATGTTTACAATATGAAATTCCATTCAGAAGAGTTAAACGAATTTGGAGTGATGATTTTAATTTTGTGCCTTACTAACTTGAATATGTAATATGAAAATTTTAGGATAGTGGAAGAGAATAAAAACGTTACAAAGCTTGAAAAACAAGTCTTAAATTCAAATCATGAAATTTCCATAAAGGACAAAGAAATACAGAAATTAATGGTAGAAAAAGTGAATATCCAGACTAGGTATATATTAAGAATACTTTCATTTATATTTTCAACATTAAACCATTTATTTTTATGATTTTGAGATTTCACTAAACTAGCTAATCCCATCTAAGCCCAACGTTATCTAGAGTTTAATCTAGAGCATCTGCTTTCCCATAGAAAACAGGTTCGTTTTAAATGGGTCCGTGTTGTGTTGATTTGGATTTTCTTTAGGTTAACGTGTTTATTTTGTGCTATTTTACTATCTAATCCTGATTTGTCTCTACCGGGAACAATCTATCCTATATAGTTGTATAAGTACCGATGATTTATGAATTTGTAATGTCTTAGGGTTAGACAAGATGCATCTACCAATCTTTTATATGATATGCCTAAATACTAGATACATTATGATATATAGATCACTCATTTTAACAGGAGTAACATTTGAGTGTAACCGTTGAAACAAGAACTGCTGACTCATCCGGAGAACCTGAGTTCAACTCCAGTTTTTAATAGTATTTGTGTGGCTGAATGTTAAGTTTTCTATGTTGTTATTATCACTGCTGTTTGTTTTTTAGACCATATTTACTTTTTATCCATGTTTTGGCTGATTAAATTGGACTTAACAGGTATTATTTGCCACCTTTGTACCTTCTCCATCTTATAAATCGTGTTTTTCTTTGATTTTTTTGTTACCGAACATCTGCAAGAGGATTATTATCATGTTTTTTTTTAATATAAAATTAAGGAGATGTGGTATGATTGCCAATGGTCCGTGTAACACTTATCAATTAAAAATTTTAAAAAGTTTTCAAATTTTATTTTTTTTAGAATTTTGATCAAAGTTTTACAATATCAAAATTACAAATTTTTAGAAATTTTAGAAATTTTAAGATTTTCACCAAATAATTAAAATATTAAAACTCTAAAAATCATTTTAAAATTATGATCAAACTTTAAAAGTACTAAACTTAACGTGCAAATTTGATTATTTCGCTTTTGAAAGTTTGATTTTTTAAAATTTTTGATTTAGATATTAAAATAGAAAACGGGTGAAAAGAGGGGTACCTGTAAAGTGCGAAACGGAAGAAAAGCGGAACGAAACGAACGAATTAACAAAAAAAAAAAAGAAACGAAATGTAAGCGGTGAACAATTTATTAACAAAATTAATATTTCTCAAAAGCGGAGAATTCATTTTAAAACAAGAAACACGGCTCTGATTATGACCATTCTTAGTTAGGAATAAAAAAGCACGAAATGTATCAAATCATTTTTAATTGCAAAATAAATAATTAAAAAAAGAAGTAGTTTTTCTCTAACCCGAATAATTCAGTCGTTATATTCCGTTGATCTACGATTACTTCATTAACCTCGCAAGTAGGAGAGATCGATTACGGGGAGGGACTGAATTATTCGGGTTAGTTTTTCTCTTAACAAATTGGACATCACATGAAATAACAGTATCCACGTGAACCGTGAAATTGGGGTCAAAACTCTAATTTGGCATAAAATTAGAAAGATAATATCATAAGGAACATGTGTACTAAGTTTCAAGTTGATTGGACTTCAACTTCATCAAAAACTACCTTGACCAAAAACTTTAATCTACAAACTTTAACCTGAACCGGGACAGACGGACGAATGGACGGACGAACGAACGGACGCACAGACCGAAAAACATAATGCCCATAAATGGGGCATAAAAATGTGATTTTTTTTTCAATAGATGCAAAACCTTAAAAATTTCAGGATACTGTTATTTCATGTGATGTCCAATTTACTAAGAGAAAAACGACTTCTTTTTTTTTTTTGAATGGTTATAATCAGAGCCGTGTTTCTTGTTTTAAAATGAATTCTCTGCTTTTGAGAAATAGTTATTTTGTTATTAAATTGTTCACTGCTTACAACTGCCTCTTGTTATATTTTATACATTTACTTTTAAGTAACAGTAACTGTTCATTTCATTTCGTTTCTTTTCTTTTTGTTTTGTTTGTTTCGTTCCGCTTTTCTTCCGTTTCGCACTTTACAGGTACCCCTCTTTTCACCCGTTTTCTATTTTAATATCTTAATCAAAAATTAAAAAAATCAAACTTTCAAAAAGCGAAATAATCAAATTTGCACGTTTAGTTTAGTACTTTTAAAGATTGATAAAATATCTAAACTATCAAATTTCAAAATGATTTTTAGAGTTTTAATATTCTAATTATTTGGTGAAAATCTTAAAATTTCTAAAATTAAAAAAAATTGGAATTTTGATATTTTAAAACTTTGATCAAAATTCCAAAAAACTAAAATTTTAAAACTTTTTAAAATTTTGAATTGATAAGTGTTACACGGACCGCCAATGAGACAACTATCCATCAGAGTTCAAATGACATGGATTTAAGCAATTATTTGTCACATACGGCCTTCAACAATGAGAAAAAAAACCCATACTGTATATATCAGGCTATAAAAGGCACATACATGACAAATAATGTGAAAAAAAATGTTTAAAAAATTATGAATACGTTTGAATAGCAAGAAGTATAATTATAACTTTTTAATTTTTAATGCAGACAAAATATACTAGTCACTTTTATACAGCAGCAGGAAACGACAAAGGTCCAATATGAAATATTGTCACGACGTCTGTTACTGTACCTCATTCATTTTACGTTTGACAATATGTTCTATTCTGAATCCATTACAAAAGTTTGTTCTTGAGTCAGCTGTAATCATACTTAGCTATATATGATATTGTAATGTTTCAACATTTTTGAACAACCAACACAACATAACAGTCAATAGAGAAAAGTATTACAATCAAGAAAAATTCAAATTAAGTACTAAAGCAAAAATAACAGATATCATCGAATAAATTAACTTCCTTAGCTTGTGATATATCCTATAAATTCATCAAAACTACAGTAATAATAACACCGCTCCGAAGGAGGAAGTATACTGTTTTCCACTCATCGGTATCCTTTTTACCAAGTTTACTGAACACTTGTATATTATAAGCATAGTGGCCATGAATGAAATTTTCGTTCCATTTTTCTAGGAAACCAGAAATAGTAGCGTCCTGGTATTCAGGCTTCATTTCAGGATCCTATACCATTAGCGGTTTCAGATTCATTGAACATCAACTTTCTGTTTACCGAATATTTATATTATTCGAATACATGCTGGTCAAATATGAAGTTTTCATCGCATTTTTCTACGAAACTACAAACTTGTAAGAGCTTCCCGAAATTTGCTATTCGGCTTCATATAAACATGTTGTACTTTGAAGTGCGTTTTCAGTTAATTTTTTTAAAACTTCCTGTTAACCGAATACTTAAAGCTAGGGGTATCATTAGTTAGGATAAGCTCGCAGTTTTACTAGTATGTGTTAATAGTAAATATATTGTTCGAACAATATTTTTTATAATGTATAGGGAATTATAATCGAATGAATATTGCGTGACATTGTCTTCCTTGAGCCTCCAATTAAAGTTGCGTTATAAATGATAATTCATTCATTTTTCACTATTGACCTGTGTAAAACACAAAGTGCATTTGACATTTTTTTTTAAGTCATATAATTTTATTCACACCTATGTTCTGAATATGGTCACATATATTTTATAGAAAATCTAGTCTCAGATGGATATGCTAATTAGTTATTGCAATATCCAGCATTTTTTAAAATATACAATTTCATTATAAAAAATATATAGAATATAGAATAATCAAAATACAACATAGAAAACTAAAGACTGAGCAACACGAATCCCACCAAAAAACCGGGAATGATTTCATGTGCTCTAGAAGGAAAACAGATTTGGCTATATAAGGAACACTCGTCGTGGTACTCTTCATTATCTTACCTCCTATACATTTCTTGGAATACGATGGTTAAAAGCAACCGCGTGGAGACCGTGTATATTTCATATGGGGTTAGTATGCGTGGTTTATTTCAATACGCGGTTAGTAGTCGTGTTACCACCCTTTGTGAAAACATCACGGTGTTGAGGAAAAATCTGAAAGGTTTCAACAGACGAAAAAATTGACGATGTACGATTGAAATAAATTCATAAAACACATTTAAAGCTAACAAATTGTTATTGTTGGCATTTGTTTTTATACAAACCAATGGAAGTAGGTTCTTAATATTGAAGACTTGATCACTTGATAGACCAGTAGTCTAAATATCACATGTTAAGTTAGTCGGTAAGATAAATTCGTTACACAGTGTGCTAGTGACCTAATACCATATATATATATGGGTAAGTAAATTCCATATGTTTCTGTATAGACCAATCGAAGTAGGTCCTTAATATTGAAGACTTGATAACTTTGATAGGTCAGTAGTCTAAATTTCACATGTTAAGATAGTCGGTAAGATACATTCGTTAATTAGGTAAACGGACAGAAAGTCACAGGACAAAAAGTCACAGGACATAAAGTCACAAATTTGATAGGACAAAAAGTCACAGGACAAAAAGTCACAAATAATTTGTTGACAATTGTTTGAATATATAAGAGAAAGATCTTGAAATATTTTCTTTTTATTACGTAAATTATATTCTTTTTTTAAGTTTAGGAAATTGTTCATAAGCCTTGTTAAATGAAAATTTATTAAATTTTAATCATGCAAAGGATATATTTCTTGGCACAATGAAGCCATTTAAGTACCAAGCCACTTTGACATTTTGTTTTCATAACAATTATTTTATCATTATTGATATTTATTGAATAAATTTTAATTACAAAGTTGCTTCGTATATAATAGTTCAAGAAAAAACTAAAATTATATTTTTTAAATTAGTGTTTTCTTGTTTAAAGAAAAATAATCTCAAAACTGAATTGTGACTTTTTGTCCTGTGACTTTTTGTCCGTGACTTTTTGTCTGTGACTTTTTGTCCTGTGACTTTCTGTCCTACATTCGTTAATTAGTGTACTAGTGACCTAATACGATATTTATGGGCTCAGTAAATTCCATATATGGAACTATGTAACTTATTATATTTGTTCAAAAAAGTTTCAAGCGTTCAATAACTATCATAACTCTAAAACAGCTAGATTTCAGTTCATGTTATATGTTTGATATGAATATGAGTCAAAAATAGGATACTAATTTTAAAATGTATACCAAGACAAAATACTTTGAGGACTTCGTGTTTACTGCAAATGGTGCGAGACCGTGCGCGTGGACATAGTTAGCGTCGTTTGCTAAGCATCTCCAGCCATACGAATGCAATCTCGGCAAAAAATGTCAGGGAATAGGACACACTCGTTCAAGTACAGATCAGACGACTTTTCTGGTGTCTTAAAGGATTAAGATTATAAAAAAACATGTTTCTCATGAATTAAAGCAGAGACAATATTTTGAAATGTTTTAATACTATGACCATTTTTTCCACTTTCGTGTTATCAAATTGTGCATAGCTTTATTAGATTTGTTTTTTATTTTTCAAAAATTATATTATCACGCGTTAAACTATAAAAATACGCCGCGGATGCAATTATAATAAAAAAAAACAACATCTTTTCAAAAACTCTTTTTGTACAACAGTAATAAAATCTGTTATTGGCTAGTACTGTTGTGAGAATTTGTACACAAAGACTTAACACTTTCTTATACGAAACAAACATTTTCTCTCTTGAAAAAGGTTCAGGGCCTACGTTAATCCAATCGAGCAAAATTTGCAAGCAAAAGAAGAAAACGAAAAACGTCTGACATGTTTATTGAACGACAAAGACGAAGTGATAGCTGGATTAAAAGAAAAAGTTGATAAAATAGCTGCTTTACAGAAGGAAAAAAATGAGAAAATTGCCGCTTTACATAGGGAAAAAGAGGACCTTCAAACTAGGTAAATACCACAATATCAAAGTTCATAATGCTTAACGAATACACAGCATTTATTAACATTTGAAAGGATACATCGTTTGCTGTGTAGTATTTTGTCTAGCATTAAAGTATAGAATTTGAATTAGTTAGAATACATAGTGATGGTGTTAGATGAATACGTCGATGTTAAACCAACCCAACAATACATGTTAGATGAAGTAGATATTTACATCGATTAGAAAGACATCAAATCAAGTTAACAAAAAAATGGCAAAATTTCATGAACTCCAAAAGGAGCGAGACTGAGAGCGCTGACAAGCTTAAGGCAATCGTCTCCTGCTATGCATGCATCACCCGCCATACGAATTAACACCCAGTCAAAATGTTACAATTGCAATACTGACTGTCTGCTGAAATATCAATCTCCAAACTCAACAGATTGTGATTGAAAATGAGCTTAGTCATTTCTTGAAAAATTACAGAAAACGGTTACATTTTCGTGTAACAACGTCTACTATAGTTATCAACCCAGATCCTTGAAATTTAACAGAATGATTGCTCATAAATGGCAGTTGTGCCTCTGCTATTATGGAACTGCCTGAGAAATGTTTTTCCATTTTCCTAGACCTTGGAAAAAAAGACAGACGATAACAAAGAGACATATTATTGTCATAAGTCGATGTAAAACTAATAACGCCATAGCAAACAGTCATTTCTTCAGCAAAAAGATGGCAACAATGTTTAAAAAATTTTGTTTAAACCCAGCTGTTAGAAAACCTATTGCGGTTGTGCATCTTCCATTATTGGTTATTTTAAGATTTTTCCCATTTGTACATTTTATATTTCCAAAAAATACCATACTCCAAGGCTCCTAACTTGGGACAGGCACATACAGAATAAGGCGGGGTTAAACTAGTTTGAAGGCGCGCCAACCCTCCACCTAACCTGTGAGAGTGGTGTAGAAGTACAACATAAGAACGGTTATAACATACCAAAATTGATATGAAAAAAGATAAACTGTAATGATTTAATGCGATGCGCACATGAACAATAAAGTTACTTTCTCTTATTTTCGTATTAATATATATAATTCAATATCATCGGAAGATTAATTCGTCATAGAAAAGGCATTAGAAAATGTTTTTTACAGACTAAGTAGTATCGCTGGAGACAAACTGACAAAAGGGAATCCAGCCATTACAGATCTTGGTGATCCAAATCGTCCAATGAAGATTGGTGAAATGTATGGTGAGCTGTATGATAATGAGTGGACAGACGCTATGGATTGTATGGATAAAGCGAAGGGATATTACCCTGATATGGATACAAAAGAAGTAGAGGAAATTGTGATTCGACATCTCTATAGATTACTGATGGTATTTGAAGTGAAATATATAATTTCAACATTTTACTTGTATTATCTTGTTACATTTAGATTCCATTTAAAAAAAGCTGTTTCGTCTTATACTTGCGAACCTGTTTACTTTCCTGGGAAAAAGTATTATCCTTGCAAACCTGTTACCTTTTCAGGAAACATAAACCGTCACATCTTTCCAAATATCAAAATTCATAATACCATATGATTTTGTATTATCAATTTTGAAGTGTCATCCAACGTGTGTAATTTTAGGGATAAAACATGTACTATTTTATATTTCCCTCTTAATATATTATAAAGCAGAAATATAAGATAATGTCTTGGAAGTTAATAAATAAGTCGAAGAAAAACAAACAAGAACATGGCCAAAAGAAAAAAAAAGAAGAAAAACCAACATTGTACAAAGCACTAAATAGAAAAATCTGAAGATTGAGCAACACAAACCCCTCCAAAAACATAAATGAACAAAGGTACTCCGGAGGGGAAAGCAGTTTCTTCATTTATGCATTATTAGTACATATTGCAGAAACATAAGGATATAAAATGTTATATGAAAAGTTTTTTTAAAGAAATACAGTTTATATCATATTATAGATTTGAACATTTTGTGTTGCCAAAACAAGCTGCGGTCTCCACATTAAAATATGAGCATTATTCAACACTTTTTGTATCATGTATTGTTTAAAGAGACGGTTCTCTATGTATCAAAATCTTGTGGCATGATATAATATAAATGAAATGAAGCATGAATTTTATATTGAATGCTAAGTTTCATTTGTTTTCAGTGCAGCTATCATCAGTGTGTACAACTTTCTGAGGAGCAGCTTCGCGATATAGGAACATACATTTCGACGACACTATGCCTTGATACACACAAAGTAATAATTTTCAATATTTCTAAAGAAAATATTTTAAGAGAGAGAGAGAGAGATTTCATAAATTATCTCATTAAAACCCTCCCCATGAAACCCAAAGTTCTCCAGTAATCCTTAATCTAAAAATAATACAGACTTCAACTGAATAATATTTAAAATGTTTTCCATGTAATCCCACCTAAAACGCTTTGGTATCCAACTGAAAAAGACATTTTTATTAGAACATTTCACTATCAGTGCTGCTTATTTGAATAACCTTTTACAAATTTATTAGGTTATGTTGCAACGTTTGCTACTAAAAATGAGCAAATTTATTTAATAAACTTTTCACTTTTCAACTATAGCATTCACAGTTGACCTAAATATAATTCAGAACATGCTAGGTTTGTAAATTATTTGTGAGAGGAGATATATCTTTCTTATAACTTTCTTTAAACCTATAAAAATGGCCAAATCTCAAAATCTAAAACTTTTTTTTTTAATAAGTTTCAATTTGACACGAATGATTAGTACTTATGACGGGATGTTAAATGGTCTTGTTGAACCAGTAACTTATTTTCCATCTAAATATACAGTGGTGAGTGTCCTTGCACACCTATAACCATAAGACGTCGGCGATCTCTTTTTTTTCCATTTACACTGTACGAATGGCTGTTTGATTTCCGCGAGCCTATTTGCCGTCTATATAAATGACTTAACCCAACGAATTAACGATCTACAGTGTGGTATCAAAATAGATGACGTTATTATGAGTATTTTGCTATACACAGATGACATTGCGCTTTTTGCACCTGACGAATCGAAACTACAACGAATGTTGG
Organism: Mytilus californianus; assembly: GCF_021869535.1. Classification (NCBI taxonomy): domain Eukaryota; kingdom Metazoa; phylum Mollusca; class Bivalvia; order Mytilida; family Mytilidae; genus Mytilus; species Mytilus californianus. The sequence continues at coordinate 38,640,757 of NW_026262745.1, forward strand.
ACGTGGTAACATCTTGGTGTAATGAATGGAAACTTCATATCAATGCTGGCAAAACACAGGTTGTCCATTTTAGAAACCCATCAATTAGCCGTAGTAACTACTTATTTACGTGCTCTAATACCAATATCGGATATGCTGATTCATATAAGTACCTCGGCCTTTAGCTGGATGAACATTTGAACATGCAAAAAGCTGATGGAGAATTGGCCAAGTCGGCTAGTCGTGCACAAGGCGCCCTATACGGAAAATTATAAGTACTGGAGGTATGATTCATCGTGTTTTCTTTAAGTTGTATGAATCAACAGTTGAGCCTATCTTATTCTATGGAAGTGGTATATGGGGAACAAAACAATATGGTGTGATTAACAGCGTTCAAAACAAAGCATGCAAATTATTTCTAGCTGTAGGAAAACGAACATCAAACTCCGCAGTTTGTGGCGATTTACAATGACTCTCTTTAGAAGTTGGGCGTTGCCATTGGCTACTGAAACGGGACGATACTCTAGACCGCTGATACCTTTGAATGAACGATTATGTAAACTATGTGACAATTCAACCGTAGAACATGAAATACACTTCATGATGAACTGTCCGCTCTATTCTGACATTAGATTTTAACTCTTTCAAAATGCTAAACAGTTGATTGACAATTTTGAAATGTTTACAACTGTACACAAATTTACAGCTTTAATGAAATGTGACGAAATCCAACCACTTTTGGCTAACACACTCCATAAATGTTTTATGAGACGTACAAAATGTATATAATATAGTTTAAACTTATTGTATTGCTTTAGATTTCTTGTTTTTTTACAATGTAAATCTTTACTTAACGAATCTCTTTTGAATTAAACGTTAAATTTTTACTGAATTTTTACTGAAATTTTTACAGAACTTTAACTGAATTTTTACTGAATTTTTTTACTGTAATTTTACTGAATTTTTAAGTAACCTTACCCTAGTGGGGTTTTTAAGCGAACTAAACTGTAATTATAATTCTTTTGTTTTTATTGTTGATTTAGATTAGTAAGTTCTACATTATTATTTTGAAGCGTTCATAAATAGATATTTCATAATTATGTGTACATATTTAATTAGTTTTAAACCATGTAAAACATGACTATGCCTTTTTGTAAAAAGCATTTTCCTTTAGTATTTCTTGTATATACAGTGTCTCATAAGTCTTTATAGGCTGGGTATTGATCCTTATTTTTATTATGTTGTTTTGTAATTTTATTGTAGATCAATATGTGACACTTAAATAAACTATTATTTATCTTATCTTATCTTTACAAAAAGTATAATAAAAGTACCGAACTCCAAGGTAAATTCAAAAAAAGGGGGAAGTCCATAAAAACTGACACAATCAAACGTTAGATTTTATTAACCAACGGAACAAATGGAAAACAGTTGTCATGTTCCTGACTTGGTTCAGGTATTTTCCGAAGAAAACGGTGGGTACACCTGGTTTTATAGCTAACTAAAACTCCTACTTGTATGACAGTTGTATGACTGTTTCCAGGAAGGGTTCATTCAAGTTTTCCTGTAAATAAAATGAGATGTTGGGTAAACGTCAATGAGATAGCAGCCAAACGCAATGAAAAGATTATCAAGAGGTCAACATATTAAGATAATGCACGAAATATATATTTCAGTTGATAAATGTAATTTTATTGCATGAAAACAGTCATGTGACTGAAAACAATATAAAATGTGTAATGCCATATAAATATTTATTACGTCCCTTTAAATATGGCGTCAAGAGTTGACATCCCTCTATTTACCTGTTAATATGACAGTAAATTACTCACACCCCTATCATCAGACTCTTTATATAGATACTTGCAAACATTATTTTGATTCTGTTGTTTATTTAAGATACTCTTTTCTGGTAAATGACAATGTACAGCTTACGATTTTAAACTTTAAATAATAGCAGAGTGGCGTAGTCATTTAACAGTCCTACGTCGTCAAGATAAGCATTTTGAAAAAAAATTAATTGGACTAATTGGCAAAACAGGAACTAAACAAAGTATATGTTATATCATTTATCATTATGTTTACTTATCTTTTTTTTCTTTTAGGATTGCGACGTTTCTTCTTTTCCTGGTTGTAAAGAGATCATATTTGCTAGAAGACAGAACACAGAAAAAACTGTGAATTTTTTCCTTCAATATCAGGTATATACATAATCAAAAAGATATAAAATTTAAGAAGAAAAAAAAACTAATTCGAGTAGCAAATAAAGTTTAAACAAAAAACAAAAATAAAAAAAAATAAAGCTGGACACAATGAACTTACATATTTTGAACCTCAGTAACGTTAAAAAAAGCAGAGAACCAAAGTAAAAAAATACTATGAGCTTGTAGTAAGTAAAAAATAGAATTAGCCGACACAGTAAGGAGTTTATATATTTCAGTTTCACTTATAGAACCAGATAATAATAACGGATGTCTTCCATAACTGTTGTGTTTAAGAAATAAAATACACATTACGAGTTCTGTGACTGTACTCCAACTGACCTTATTTTTCATGCCGTTTAACCTAATGGCAATCATCATATTTGGTATGTGGCGACATAAAGTTCTCTTCCTGACGCCAGAAAAATAAAGGAAGACGTTTTAATTCCTCACGTGGCATTTTAACACTAAGTTATCAATATCTTTTGTGGACCAGGAGTTATCCTCCTTTGTATAGTGTATTAACTGACTCTCCCCCTTTTATTAATGAACAATTATTGTCTGTTATGTGAATTATTGTATTGTCTGTATTTGTAACTTGATTGATATGCTTGAAATGAGCCCTATGATTAGGAAAAAAAAATTCTTTTCTATTCTATTCTATCCTATTCTATTCTATTCTATCTATATATATATATATAAAAAAAAACGAAATTAGTATATACATGAAAGCATTGAAGTTCGTCATCATTTCTAATCGTTTTATTTTAAATATTGTGAACGATATTTTAATGTAGATTGTTAGTGAGAAAATGGTATTGCATGGTTGGGAATATGAACATAAAAATGAGGCCCTTGTTTTGGATTTATTAAAGACCCCGTTCTTTGAAAGGTGCATTCAGCTTTGTTGGTTGATAGCGCTTCAGGATCCGATGATGCATTTGGAAGTAGATCTGTTTCCAGGAGCCGCATTTGATAAGAATATATTCAAGGAATTTGTGCAGAGTGGAAATTGTGTCAAATACGTTGTGTGGCCTGCATTATTTTTGCATAAAAGTGGTCCTTTGCTATATAAAGGTGTTGTGCAAGCTTATTGGCAAAAGTGATAGCAAATGTTTTTTGTATATATGTCTCTACAGTAATTTGCAGCATCAGTGGAGGGATTTATCATTACAAGTTAACAATACTTTTTATTATGAAAGGGATGTAGTTTGGAAGTTATGAAAATGTTAAATAAAAGTTCTCTATCATCAATTAAAATTACGACCGAATCTGGGAAATCAAACCTTAAATAATTTTAATCTTGGTATCTATGATGAGTCTACCAGGAATAAAGCTGGAAATAGGATCGACCATACATATACCCAGATTCATGCGTATTGATTGATCATAAAGAAAATTTTGAATGAAAAATGTAACTACTGCGTATATTTAATTTCAGAACATAAACTTTTTTTCTTCTTTTATTTATATTATATGTAATAGTTATATGTTAGAAATAACAGTTTCCAATATCTGAAGTTTGTTCATATTTAAATCTTTGAAATATATGTATTAAAAATTCATACTACCTAATAAAATCCAAATAATACAATTTCATTATAAACGTTATCTTAAAACAAGACGACGCTTTATTTTAATTGCAAAAATAGCAGTAGTACATAATTGTAAGTGTATATTTAAGAATAAGAAGATGTGGTTTGCTGACCAATGAGACAACTTTTCACCAGAGATTAAATAACGTAGTAGTTATCAACTATAGGTCACTGTACAGCCTTCAACAATGAGCAAAAACCATATCACATAGTAAGCTATAACAGACTCCGAAATTACAAATGTAAAACAGTTCAAACGAGAAAATTTAACGGCCTAAATTATGTTCAAAACTACAAACGAAAAACAGATATGATATACAGCAAAAAACGACAACCACTGAATTACCAGGTCCTGACTTGGAACAGGCACATATAGAATGAGGCGGGGTTAAACATGTTTGCTTGCGCCAAAATCCCCCTAACCTGGGACTGTGGTGTAACAGTTAAGTGAGTACAACATAAGAACAAACTATAAAAATTAGTTGAAAAGACCAACAACTGACAAATGCACAGACCGGACGTGGCAAGGAATTGATACATCCCCACAACAAAAAAGACACAAAGTATAGATCTGACGTACTTGCAGTTTGACAACTAGTTCAAAGCCAGTAACAACTGATAAACAAATCACGTTTCTTAATATTAATCAGTACACATCAAATCTCCAATGAATTCAGCGAAAAGGACCTTGTTCAATGCCAAAACATAGGTATCGGTAGATTGTAGAACCGTGAATATGCATATGTGTATATCAATAATAATATTTAGTATGGTTTTAATTTGATAACAAAATCAATATTTATACCAATTAAAACAATATTCAAATGTTTGATTATATCTAAATTAAATGTTTGCTTAAACATTTGCACATATAAAGAAATTGGTTCAGACACAAAAACGTAAGTAAAAGGAATATCTCGCTTGTAATATATGGAACATTAAAAAGCTTGATTGTGTTGACTTATTTGTTTATCCTTCCTTATTTATTCCTTGCTTATTATTTATTTAGTAATAGTTTCTCTCTATCTTTAGTAGTTTTTCAGATGATATACAAAAACACAAAAAAGTATCAAATCATAATTTTAGGACACCTCAAATAAGGAGTCGATTGACAATTCGATTATGCTGATTTATTTGTAGGTCGTATTTTGGCTGATTGTTTTGTCGTTTATAGTTTTTTTTCTTTTAAAAAAAGTTAGTCCTCCCCCTAAAAAAAGCAACTCCGCGTAAAAATTGGTAAACTTGGTCAAGAGGTCTATCCATAATAGTCCGTTTCTATGAATGTTGGCGGTTTTTTTTTGTAGGAGTTCAGTGTTTCTGTTGTTCCTTATTTTTCCTCTTATAGTTGATGTGTTTTCTTCGGTTTTGGTTTGTGACCCGGATTTGTTTTCGCTTAATCGATTTATGGCTATTGAACAGCGGTATACTACTGTTGCCTTTATCTATTATCGATAACGTTTTTAGTTATCTTTAAATGTTTTTTTGTTGATCGGTTTTGCCGATTACAGTTCTCACCAGCAATAATATTATGTAAGAAAATCAATATTCGAATGCACAACAAATGCTGCAAAATGTACTTATTAAAGGGCAATGATTGACGTTCTAGGTAATGTCTGCTTATTTTAAGCTGTAATATTGCTGATAATTGCTGTTTCCCGATGTTCAAGTCTCGTATATTCCTGAACAGTTGACATATCAAGATTACGCGATATCCATAAATTGAGGGAGTCAAAAGGAGTGATACCGAATTCATTTATAGGTACGAGTCTGCTGCTTTGCATGCAGCATCCGCCGCGCAAATCAATCTCAGTTAAAATGTTGTACTAGTAATAGTGAATAGAGCAATTAACTCCAATAAGCAATTCGTTGACGATTTCCGAAAAAAATGTACTGGTTTGGAGATCTTGTCTTACTGATAATTTTTTCTGTTTTAAATTATTCTATCGATTACTTTTGCACATCTTGTCTAGCTGGTCAGTTTTGCTTTTTAAAGTTTCTTCCTGTTACACTTACACTTCTGTATACTAGAATAATGGAATATATCTATAACCGTTTTCAAAATGAGTCGATTAACAACCAAATGAAGTTGAAAAGAACTGAAACAGTTGAAGAGCTTAACGACCAAAAGGACCTAAACAAAAAATAACCAAATCCATCTGTGGCCAACTTTGCCTGAAGGAGTTGAAACCATTGTTTTTATTTTTAGAAATGTTTATTCTGCTCTATGATGGGGGTGTCGTCTCTTTGACATATTCCCCATTTCCTTTCTCAATTTTATTGTTATAAATCATGTCAGTACCCTCGGGACTCATAGTCTACCATCAGAGGTCTCGACCAAGTGCTGAAAAAAATTAGAAGTTTGTAAATTACATCGTTTTGACCATAACAGAGAGCGTAAGCTATACGTACTTTTTACAGCTATAGTGTATTTATTCATGACATTACTTTTTTTAAAGTTTGTGTACTAGCATTTTGATAAGATGCACACCTATTCTTTATCCCATTCCCCTCCACGTTATTTTTTTTCATTTTTAAACATTTTTGGGGGCGGGATCAATATACTGTTATTTACACATCAAACAGGACTGGTTACAGAAACTTAAGATACACCAAACCAGGTACTTCATATCTTAGAAACGGGCAATATATGCCCCAAATTTTACAATTCATTTATACATTTTTGTATTATTTAAAATTATCAGTCAATATGTGTTCTACAAGGCTGACCAGTCCTTCACCTTTCATTTGATACCTTAGTTACTAAATTATATTCTACATAGTTTGATATTTACACCTATGCGTAGGAATTATTTTGTTTTAAATTTGTACTACTCTCCAGTATGTTCTTTTTTGACCGGGACCGATTTGGTGGTGTAACATCTTACAAAGTTTATCCCAACCATTTTGCTAGGGGTCGTCTTAAACTTGCAGTGAGGTAGGAGTTGTTTTTTTGCTCCTTATTGGAGGCCACCCTGTGACTTTGGGATGAAGAACAGCAATACAAGCGCTGTTCCTTTGGTCTTACTGTGTTTTTTGCAGTGCATGTACTGATTTTTTTTGTCATGGATGGATATCCCATATCCTTTGTTTATATCCATATTCCCCCCGGTCTGATTATTTATCTGTGGAAGTAAATAAGACCACAAACAAAATAAATATAAAAAGATCAGAAAAAAAATATGGATTTTGTTAACAGAATGAATTGTTACTCCCATTCCCGATTTTGTGAATTCGTATGTTGGGTGATTTATGCATAGCAGGAGTCGCTTACTTTGTCTACGTATCGTTTCTCTCTTTTTGAAGTTCATGCGATTCACTCAGTTTTTGTTACGATAACATTGATTTGTCCCTTCCTTACGAGATTTGAACATCGTTAAACTACAGTCGCCTTAATATATCAAAATGTATTAAAAACTACCCCTATATGAATGTTTAATTGTTATCTATAAATATACAATATGAATTTAAAAAAAAAAGTTTTTTTTTCTCCAAGATTAGAACAAAAATTCTATCTTTTTTTTTTACTAGAGTGACTTCTACAGATGAAGGAGATACATTAGCTTTAGTCCACTCAAACATTTCTACCTAGTTATTTACAAAGAAGTCGGGATAATGAGTCTTTATTTGGCCCAAATAAAAGTGCATATATTTAAGTTTCCATACATTGTCTTGAATTTGTCCTAACTTTAATAAGGTACAAGGTGTTTAGAAATACAGTGTGTTTTTACATTTTATTAAACAAGTTACCATGGCATCAAGCCATGTCAAATTTGTATTTTTTTGTCAAATCTTGATTTTCCTTGTTTTGCACCAACTTCAATGAATGGTTTTGATTGGAAAAGTATGTGCGCACCCAAGAAACAACTTTATATTTGGTGAGATTATGTAACTATACTAAAGCTTATCTATAAATATTTTGTGGTTTTCGGCTGCACACAATGTTTCCACAAAGGAAATATGGATGGAAAACTGCAAATAATCAGCAGTTTTCTTTTTTTTTTTCATTTTAAAGGCACATATTATGACGTATAATAAAAATCTTGTGTAATCCATTTATGTTTCTTGTACTTATGCATTTTCAAACTGAATGTGCAAATATGAAATAATTCTCAAAAGCTTTATTTTCTTGGGCCAAAAAATGCCCTATACTCCTTTGTTGTTGAACAGCTATGATACCTAGTTTATAAAAAAAATACACCTTTTGGGGTTTAACTCTAGTGTCTTATAGATAGCCTAAACATTTTCTGGAAGGACAAGGAATGGTGACAATCTAGAGCTTAATGTTTTAAGCAGTCCACCAAAATGGGGTTATGAAATCAGATCATTAAGGATTTGTTAAATTTATTAAACTCTGGACGATTTAGAGCTTGACATTTTGTGAAGACAATTCTCTACTGTAACTGTTGAAATTAAATTAGATGTCCTTCTCATGCACGTTTATCCAACATCTCCTTTTATTCATATTGTTCATATTTTAACTCCAGTGTCCTTTGGTAATTTTCCTTCAATTTTTTTCATTAGAATTTACCTGAATAAAAATGTGTCACATTTGATACTAATTGGTACAAGGATATTAAACATATATGAATCACAGCTGCATTATTACATCTGCTGTGGAAAATATATATAATCTTTAATTAAGGTGAAATTGTATATTTTGTGATTTTGCCAAAGTCTGTATACAAGCTTATAGATAATGTGTATTTCGTCGAATATAAAATTGAGGTTCACCTATACCCCCGAAATCCACTAAAATTGGTATTCCATGAATGATAATTAATCCACATTATTCTATTTTTAGGTGGTGCTAATGTAAATTCAGTAAACAATGAAGGAGCAACACCACTGTACATAGCCTCATAGGACATAGTGAATTGATACAAACCTTATTGAATGCTCGAGCTAATGTCAACATGCCGTGTGAGAAAGGCGCATATATATATTGCATACATTTCCCAAAGAGCTTATCTAGTCAAGAGAATTTATATCAGAATGTTCAAGGTTGTAATATTAAAAATTTATCCAAATAAAAAAATACCATTAATTGATACATACATGACAAAACTCATATTCTAGAAAAAAGTGTAGGGCCTTCCACAACGAGCAAAACCCATACCGTAAAGTCAGCTATTAAAGGCCCAAACATGAAATGGAAACAATTCAAAAGAGAAAACTAAAGGCCTGATTTATGATAAAAGAATAAACAAAAAACAAATCAAACACACTGACAAACAAAAACCACTGAATTACAAGCCTTTCAACAACCCCTTTAACAACGTTTCAGGGAAAAGTTCAATACACAATTAAAAAGTAAGTGAAGTTTTGAATGATACATTGTATTAACATCATATAATCATTGTGATTATATTACCATTTATTTGTTCACTGTGCAGAGAGAAATGTTATACCAATTATAGGTATACCAATTAATCAATTATATTACATATGGTGTAGAATTCTCCTGTTTTCATTGGATATTACGATCACGTGTTTGAAAGGTTATCTTATGTATCCGAAGCCTTGTTTTTATTTTTAAGTATATTGACGCTATGTTTCTATTTATATGTATATTGACGGTCAATATGAAAAATCTTGCTTAATTTAAAATAATGACGTCATGACGTCACACATAACAACCATGGAGGAACCGCCGCGGCAGATGAAAAGAAAATTTGCAAGTTTATCACAAGAATTTTTATGTTAAACGCAGACGCTTAGAATACAAGAAAGCTAACGCTATAAGCTATGATGTTGTTCAAAGAATATTGATATTTTCAATAATAAGTTAAAATTCTTGCAAAATACAATTTAAAAGTACACAGAAAGAACATTGAACACAATTTTCCTAATACATTATTTACATATGTAATATATAAATTAAGTACTTTCACTCTGTCAATACGTTATATATGGACCTGTTAGATTATATTGACACTCGGACTTCGTCCTCGGCCAATATAATCTGAACAGGTCCATATATAACGTATTGGCCTCCTCAAAAGTCCATAATTGATAAGTATACCATGTATTTCTTTCAGAATAACTGTGACATCAATGCTCCAGATAAGGATGGTTGGCTACATTATGGCATGCCTATGGGAACAATGATGAAGAAAGTATGAAATTGTTACTGAAATCAGGAGGCAGATAAGAATGTTAAAAATGCAGATGATAATAGATGAAGCTAGAGATGCAGACGACGACAGCATGGTTGAATTATTACAAAGTTTTTCACGGGCATGGGCATGAAGTGATAGTAGAATTTCGATGTGACTGAATCTGGCAAGTTTATAAACAGTAGTGCTGATCAGACAGATACCATGCAGCACCTGCTATTATATTGTATGCAGTAAGATTACAGCAAAAGAATTAAAAATAGTGTCTTAAATTGATAAGCATTTTACTGAAAGTGGTGTTAAAACAGTGGAATCTTTCACTGCAAAAGATTGTTGTTTTTGTTATTAGAATAAAATGTCAATGCTGTATGTTCTGTTATTGTACTGCCATGATCCTCTTCAAACTGACAATGGGTGTATTTGTTAAAAAAAAACCACAATGAATACATTTATAGATACACAGAATGCAAAGAAAACAGTCACATAATATAAAAGGGGACAATTAAAGATATATTTTTTAAGTTGAGGAAAGGCTAACACAACAATGCAAATAACTGTCATTAAAACACAGGAATCAAGATTGAACAACACAAAATCCACCAAAAAACAGGGCTGAACTCTGGAACTACTACGTCAGTCTCACTTTCATGGTAATACTTTACTGCTAAACTAGTGTTTTACAATCATTTAAAGCCTGGACCTCTTATGAGCATTGCTTGTTTTGTATAATCAAATATTTTGATGAGTTTCTGATTTAATATAATTTACAATGTTTACCACAGATCTTTTTCATGGTCCACTATTGCCTGTTCAATTATAAGATGTTGTGTGTCTGTTTTCTTTCTTGTTTAATGAACAGGAATCATCAAAATGTCATAAATATGATGATTCCTGTTTATATGACATGTACTGTTTCGCAACTGTAGATGAAGTCCAACAATTATAAGAACTTGCAAGTTGCTGAAGGATATTCTTCATCGTCCTGAAGACAATAAATTAAGGTGTAGTTGCTTGAATTAAATATGGATTCTCTGCTACACCTCTAGTAAATATGAATATTTTGTAACGGACATCCCTCATACAAAGCTTATATTTTTCTCACATTATTTAAACGTATAATTATAATTTCCTAATAATTTCCAGTCCTTCAAATAAAAAAAAAAATGAACCTGAATGCTTCTTTAAAACAAATGAAGACGAAAAAAATAGCATCTTTTTTATTATGGAAAGAAAAAAGTTTAAGAAATAGTATACTGAATCGAAAAGAAAGTACTATACTAGTATAATGGACCATGGTGGAGTTTCTGTTCAATAATTTATTTGATTCACTTGTATGCACTGCTTCTGTATTCTCAGTATTTTGCATGTCTTGAATACTGAAAGTTGTTGATTAAATCTTTGGTCATGTAGTGCCAAACACTTCAAAATTGATATTTGCTGCTTCTCCTCCTAGAACGCATCATTAAGAAGTACGAATAACATGGAATCAACCCTTTTAAGAGCCTCCTCATGGGGTTTTTGATTATTTGATTACTAGACCAAATATTTCATGATTATTTGATTATTTGATTATCTTGGAATGTATTTTTGATTATTTGATTACCGAGTTTAAGCAAATATTTAATGATTATGTGATTATATTGGCAAGAAAAATTTGTGATTAATGGGATTCCCTCCCATGAGGGGCCTCTTTTAATCAAATAATGTGTCAAGGTAAAATGTCAAGTTTTTTATACAGATTTTGCCTTGTATAAAGAAGTATGAAAACTCATCACACAGTCTAGCTTGCCCATATAAGCTACATTTAGCTTAATACCTAATTCATAAAGCTCTGATTTGCAGCTCCTTAGGAAAGTTTGACGAAAAACTTGTTCATGGGACGGACTGACATTAGGACAGACATTAAACAGTATACCCTCTCCTAAGGAACAGGGGCATAAAACAACAACACAATGATTGAGCCTAAAGCTGAATGAAGACAGTGATAATCCATGAGAAAAATTTTCTTATTTTTATAATTGGGTAAACATAATGGTACCACTTGTGGAGTAGGATCTGTATACCCTTCCGGAGCACCTGAGATCAACCCAGTTTTGGTGGGATTCATGTTGCTCAGTCTTAAGTTTTTCTATTATATTGTTTTGTGGACTTGTTTGTCTTTTTATCGTCTTTTGTTGTTTGCCATGTCTTTGTTCGACTTATGAGTTTGAATGTCCCCTTGGTATCTTCAGCCAATTTTTTTTCAATGCATGCTTGTAAGTTTCCATCATGCAAAACTAAAACATTTCTTTTGTTTTTTCTGCAGAATTTGTTTGGGGGTATTGCACAATCGAAATCATGTCTTCTTGTACTTATTATGACAATACTGTATGCAAGCTTTTCGTGTAGTACAGAAACTAATACAAGTGTTGAACGGCAGGATTTCTTATCGGCGTGTTAGCACTTTGAGCTTTCTAAAGTGATTGCAAGCATCCTTTATTATGGAATAATTAGTTATTTTTGGTGTGTTGTGTTTTTAAAAAAAACTTAATATACCGTTTTTGAAGAGGTTAATGCATTTTCCTTTACTGTTGTTGTATGTTATTCCATGTACATTTTGTTATTCTACTGATCAAGTTTGAAAAGGGGAAGCTGAGGTGTGAAGAACTAGTTAAATCCAGCCAATTTGCATGTGCCTGTCCAAAGTCTGGAACCTTGTCAGTAGTTGTTATCTAATGTATTTCGTTGTTCGAAGAATTAAGTACCAATGAAAGATCTTTTATTGTTTCTGTTAAATATATTTTCACAAAGTTTGCAGACACTAGTCGATTGAGAGCTTGTCATATTGCGTAGATATTTGTCTATTGTTGAAGGCTTTATGTTGTCGTTTTGTTGTTTGTATCGCTGAGTTGCTGTCTACTTGACGTGCTACTCACATCTCTTTATTTTCATATGTAGTTTAGCCTTAACATCGTGGGAGCTTCTACTACAACTTCTACCATATAGTGACCGCCTTCAACAAATTGAAGGTTATGTCACAGGAGGATAACTTACAACAAGACATGGGTTAATTTTATATATAATTAAAAATGGAAGAAACATGAAAATTACAAGTGTAAAATTGGTTTGATGTGAATAGCTGAGTTTAATATTGATGTTTTGAGATTGATAATTTGAAAGAGTCTACTGATGTGCAATTTATGAAGTTATAGAGTAGTTTGTTCCAGTTGGTTAGTGTTTTCGGGGAAAATATTTGTTCCTGTGTTATGCAGGGTGGAATTTGGAAACTGTTCGAATTTGAATATCGTGTTTTTTGGTGGAAATAATTTGTTGTTCTTAGGGATTGCAACTTTTTCAGGTTTTATGTTATATAGTTTTACCAAGCTATTTTTTGGATTCCTAATGGGGGCTAAACAAGACATAGATAGCATTGAAAAAGTTCCAAGAGGAACCAACGAATACAGAAACACCTTAAGTGCTGGTAACATGTTACAACACATTGAATGGCACAGCCTCTCTGACAAGATTGGTAAAAAGCTAATACATATATGTACAAATTAAGACTATGAATACCCTAGCGTCAACCTCAACAGTGCTTTTTTATGTTTATCGATGACTGGTTCTAGATATATGTATTTAACGCAAAGAATTCAGACAATCTAGTAAACAACACATGCTTCTGTGAATTCCATTTGTTTGTTTAGTTAATTTGTTAATTTGTTTATAGCTGAGTGATCTATTTGTATAAGTTTAAGCCTACTGGAAGATGACTTGGACAATTTGGATTTTAGTATAGACAAGTGAGATATTCTTCAGTACTTGAATGACGATTTATTATTTTTCCTTCTTTCATTTAACCTATTACATTTTCCAGGGCATGTTTTACTAATTCTGTTGTTGAACCGTTTGATTTTTCATGAAAGCTTATTAATCATTGACACAAATCTGTAAGCTAACTGTCGGAAAGGGATAATACAAAACCGGGAACTAGAGTGAACACAGGAAAAAGACATAAAAAACAATAATTCATTGGTACGACCAAACAATTAAAATTTTATGGAATACAAACGTCCCTAAAATATTAGTGATAGTAGGGGCAACTGGGATTAGGATAAATGCTAGTTCGCATCCAGCACACGTCACATTGCTCAGTGGTAACGCTGAGAATGATTAACTTCGGCAAAGCTCACAATTGTCTGAATATACATAACGAACTTTATTTACCCGACTCCGGAATATGGGTAATGTTAACGTTATTTCAACCGTTTGAAGGAACTGAACTAGATTGAAATTAATATCTTCTATTTGTCTGCCCATTAGACCGTTATTTGTTTTCCTGCGCTTCAAGGGAAATAAGCATTTAGTACGACAGGGCCGATTCGAATAGACGTGTATCACATTTATCTTGCTTGTGTTAATTTATTTGATGATATATTTAATATATATTTTGATTTTAGTAGAATTTATATATTACTGACTATATTTTGTCGACATGATATTATGTATCATAATGTGCAATGAAACTCAGCACATGACACTGTCGTGTGGATATATAATTTGATACATTAGTTTTGGCTTTTATTAGCATTAAATACGAGGTCGTGGTTATGTGTATAGAGTTGTGTACTCTATGGGCGACAGTAATTGTAGAAAAATTGTTTATATTAAGGAGAAACGCTTCACAAATCACACTTTTTCAAGAGATTAACTGCACGTTATTAGAAATATATTGCTGTTCTTATGAAAACGAAATATACCCAGGGTTGCTTTAGACCAGCTGATTTACTGAGATTCTCCATTAATTTATTAGTTATTTTATGAATCTGAAAGTCTTCGTTTGCGTTTCCAGCAATATATATATATATATATACCGGTATGTTGCCTTTGCAATCAATTTAAATCAGCTTGGATAGCTGTTGTTTTCGGTAATGCATGATTATTGAAAATATGAAGCCATTTGACACTGTTGGAGAAAATATATTGTGGACATTTGGGTAAATGAAAGAGAAACAAGGCCACAGGTTTTTTTTTTCAAGTGTGAGGACAGAGGGTGCAGTCTAAAAACAGGGCAGGGTGCCCTCTAATTTGGGATATGTACGTGGTCCTGTTAATTTCTTTTTACTGTAAACGAAACTAAATCTGATCTGCCGGCACAAATTAACTCGTTGTCATTAATCAATTGCATGAACAAAGCATGTTTATCTTTGATTTTGGTGCCTGTTGTCGCGTCGATCTATGTTAGTTTACCAGAATATGTGTAGATGTACTTCCAGACTATTATTATTTCTTTGCATGTCCCTAATTGGCCTCCGTATAAAATAGGTATATGTCGATCCTAAAAATAAACACGCCTACATGAACAGGGTCATATATATAAATATCATATACGTTATTAAATCATACATTAATTTAAATATTATATTTAGACATAAACATGCAAAAGCTTGAAGACATTAACTTCTTATAAATTTTGGATATCATGACATTTCTAGTTGAAAACGGTAACCTGTTATTACCATTTACTTTCCAAAGTTTAGAATCGTATTATCGTGTTTTTGATGTAGAAGACATATGTTCTTCTTTCAAATCTATGAAGTATTACTTTGCACGTTAAAAGTTGTATATGTGTAAAATTAAACAAACATTGATCATCGGCATATAAAAGAAATAATTAAAAAATAATATATATTGATATATTAAACTTTGACTTGAACCAGGAAGTAATAGATAAGGCTACATTGACAATTATGGAGTCTTGTGGTAATTGTAAGAAAAAAAGTGTGACTAAATGTTCAGAATATTGCAGTCGAAAACTGTGCAGCGAATGTATGCCAACTCGTCAGGAACTGAAGTGTTGTATGAAAGCTAAACAAAGGTTGCCTGTCAATTACCTGTGTGACAGTCATAACAAACTTTACTCAGGATACTGCACCATATGCTGTAAACCAGTATGCAAATAATGTAAAAAACAAGCGGATCACATTATCATTACTCCAAGGGAAACAGCAGCCAATATCAAAGGAGACGTGAACCGTATGAGGCAATCTATTAAAGATAAGTTTGATGATTTAGAACAGAATAAGACATTTTGTGTCGAAAAAGAAACAGAGCTACTTATTTTACAAAAACAATTTGAAAACAACAAAATTACGCAAAGACATATTCCTTCATTAAATGAATCCATTGCTACCAGTGAGGAACAAATCAAGGAACTGAAAAATATTTGCCAGAAAAAACACATATTACTTACTACAGCTGAATCAAATTTAGAATCCATTCAACAAGAAGAATACTCTCTTAGGATCATTTCTTCGTGGTTAAAGTTGAGAAGTGCGTTACAAGATTATGATGAAATATCGTCACATAAACATCAAATAAGTCAAAATGTAGTGTTTCATCCTGATCTCGAAAACAAAGCATACCATAACAGAAAGTTAGAAGTGTAAGTAATACATTCTCAGTTTAATGAATGGCTTAAATCAAATTTGAATTTTAAAAGTTTCAAATAAGAGGCAGCAGTTCTTTCCAATGTTCAAATTTCGTAAATCCATTTAGAATATACAAAATAAGGTAAAAATAAAATAAACCTGAGGAAATCGCATGAACATCAATCGGAGCGAAACCGGGTGCGGCAACAGGGTACGCTTCTTCTGCATAAACAATCGGTAAATGTACAGATCAGACGAATTTTCTGATAAGATAGTGCAAACATGTCTCTTATAAATTGAGACACAGACACCGTATCCATCAATCTATTCGTGATGGTGACACTGTAATCAGCATATACCATTTTATTTAAATTAATATTTGGCAAATGCAAAATTCTTATACCACAGTTAAACTAAATTACTATCTGGCCTTTAAATTTTATCAGGATTTGTATATGATTTTATTATCTTAGAGTATAATTTAAAATCCCATATTTTGATTTGTGATTTGGTTTAATTTGTAGAAACCCAGGACAGAAAGAAAAGTTATCTCAATCAAATGAACAAGTTACAGTTGAGGAACTCGCATCACAGTTAAGTGCAGTAAAATTACACGAAGAAGGTGATCATCTTATAGACTCCAAAACAAGCCAGGCACCTTCTAGGTAAATTCCTAAATCATTTACTTATTAACAATAAGAGAGCCTTTATTTAACTGTAAGAGTGAAAAAAGAAGGTTGAAGATACGTTGAACGAGCTTAAGAAACAGAATGAAAAGCGGTGTTTGCGAAGCGTTTCTCCTGTTTCATAGCGAGTACAAATAGATTATACGTGCATATATTGTTTTTATCTTGCAATCTAACCCTCAAGTTGACGCTTCACGCTCCTCTTATTTTTGTTCTCAACCAAACGGACAAACCAGTTGAAATTAAACAATAGAAATGAAACTCTATATTATAGAAGGTAACAAGTGACTTAGTTGGCATATTTGGCTTGTTTTCGTCTGTTTTTTATGATCTTAAAAATTTTAAAGCAGGTGTGTAAAAAATTACATTACTAGTAAACCAAATATATTCATCAAGTGAAATACCTTTGTAATTAGTTATCCCAATAGAGAGTTGTTTTTAAATAACAAAAATATTCCTGACGCTACATTTGCTTAAACGTAAACTGCATTTCTATTATACTCTTATATTCATTTTCTTTTCTTTTACACATTTTCAATTTTCAATTTATACATAATAATTATGTTTATCATAAAAATGAACTTGAAAAAGTCTTTAAACACCTTTCACTATATAAAATTCCTTATTTGCTATGACAATACCTTATCAGTACTAGAATGTGTTTGTTGGGCCTTTCTTCAGAGGAGTCGTTAAATTTTATCCGCTAATACAGTTCCTGCTATTTTATTTTACTCTCCTTCAAAATATGCATTTATTTAATGTTTGCCACTAGGCGAAACGCAAACAGAAATCAAATAAATGCAAAAGTTCGAATTGTTGTTAGATACATTAATTGATTAATTAATAAGAGTATTAACCGCAACATACATGTATATCATTAATTTAAAGTCCTCTGATTCATGAAAAAGACTTCAAATCAACTTTTTTACTTCATTTTTAGCGAAGCGTTGAATGACTGCGACAAGGAATACTTAAAAGATTTAATAAATGTGCTCTACAAATTTGCGTGCGATGTGAAAGTATCGGAATTTCAAGATAGCGAAAAGTCAATATTATTAAAAAAGGTAGATCCTGGAATGGAACGTGTCAAGAAACAAGCTGGATATATTCTAACGTTTATGCTAGAAAAAAGAAAGGAATGGTAAGCCTATTGATTTTATGATAAAATATTTGCCTGGTACATTATAGTTATAATGCATATACTCATTACTATTCTAATACATTTTTTTTGAAAGTCTACTTTTTTATATGACAATTCTTATGTTGTGCTGGTTACACCACTGTCACAAACATGTTTAACCCTGCCAAATTCATTATGTGCTTGTCCCAAGTCAGGCGCCTGTGATTCAGAAGTTGTCGTTGGTAATCATGTATGTGCGAAAGCCCATTTAGGACCTTCCAAAAATACAATTTGAATTCGAGATCACGAATTTAAATCGTTATCACAGATTAAATTCGTAATAACGAATTTGTGGAATTTGTTATAACAGTTTTTGTTATTCGTAATGACGAATTAAATTCGTTATCACATTTTTTGTAATTTAAATTCGTGATCTCGAATTCAAATTATTTTTTGGAAGGTCCTAAATGGGCATCCGTAATTAACCCTTGTTATTGGGGCAAATGAAATATGGTTTGTTGTGCAACTGAAAGATTTAAATGGCGCAAATGAAATGCCATTGGCACAAATGCTTAGCAACGCTAATTTTCATGGTCCACTTAACGCTTGTAAGTCTATTATTATGAAAAGGTATGTTTGACCTAGATATTATAACTATCTAATATTAGTATTAACATATGACAAGTGATGAGGTGAGACACTTGTTGTATTTTTTATGTAGAGTTCATTTTCCATCCGACTTTGTATCCATCTGAGATAACGGATTGTTAATTCGAGATCACGGATTGGGAAACCGAGATTACGGATTATAATTTCGAGATCACGGATTATTAATTCGAGGTAACGGATTGGGAAATAGAGATAACGGGTTATTAATCCGAGATAATGAATTATTAATCCAAGATAACGGATTGATTATCTCGGATTATTAATCCGAGATCACGAATTGGGAATCCGAGATCACAGACTGGGAAACCGAGATAACGGATTAATTTTATTTTTCATGTGTCCCTTTATGGCTTCCGTATGTTTGGGCCTTTATAGATAACTATACGGTATTGGTTTTTCTCATTGAAGTTGAAGTTATCTCTTTGCAGAATGTCTGAAAGTTTTGATAATCGTAATGATTTGATTTTTTTTAATCGAAAACATATTCTTTCAATTTCTTAGAAGCGAAACATTGTAATGGAATGAAACATAATATAACCTGACCACCATCATGCCGTTGTTGTTGTTTAAATTTGAAATCTATAAACCATTTCTAATAATATAAGATTTATACATATTTATTTTTAGAAAAAAGAGCAAAATCCACGTAACATGAATTGACCACCACATCATTGTGATGATATTATTTTATATTAATCCTTTTATTTCAGTGTTTAAAATGGCTCGTTCTTACTATATATCAGCTACTTTAATGAATTCAGAAGTATATTTGTCATGATGTTTTTTTTTAGTTTAGAAAGAGAAGAAAAAATAGAGACTTTAAACCATCGATTAGCCAACTCATCAGAAGAGGAAATTAGGGCTCAATTTGATCAAAATATTAAGGCAAAGGACGAACGATTGTAAGATATTTGGGAAATATTATGTATGTAGTGCATTTTAATACTTAATGGGAATTTAGAGTTGGTAAAATATTAAAACACTTAATTTTGAAACCAATAAATACAATACGGTCAAAAATCTCACAATGACAAAAAGACAGAAACTTTCTAGAAATGAGAAATGTTAACAAGACGACATACACCTATACAATGTATTCTGGTTTATTCAATCGACACGTCATCTTAAAGTCTTATCGATTATTCAAGCAGCTCTACGAGATTTTTTTACAAGGTGATTTTCGTAAAACGTTTACTCTAAAACTGTATATACTATTTAACAATTTTTTTTCCAGAACAACATTCACACAACAGATTAAATCAATGGAATTGAAAATGGCAAAACAAAAAGAAGAAAATAGTTCAATACGAGGGGAAATGGAAAAACTAAAAACAGATACCTTTGAAAAAATGAAAAAAGTACAACATCAGAATGCAATCTCGTTGAAGTCATCAGATATACGAATTAGTGAATTGATGTTAAGGTAGGATAGTATTTAGAATAAGTCTTGGTTAAATAAAATCTAAAATTTTAATTTTACATCTTGAAATATTACCTCTGTTTGAGACATCATATTGAATTTTAAATGCAATTCTTGTAACATTATGTTCATAGTAAATGAGACAGCAACACACCCGCATACACACACATATACAAAGTTTATGAATTGATGCTAATTGCGAACTTCTATAGACGTTTTCTTTTAGTCTACAGTATTGACTATTTTATATTTGTATTCATATTGTGTTTAAACTTTTAAGAAGTGAAATGGTTACATTCTTTGAAATTTAAAGTGGTGTTTGTTCTTTAAATGAGTACCCTTCAGTGAAGGATCAAATCTACGATAATGGTAAATCCCCATTGGAGTACCAATTATTGACCGAACTCCTAAAAAAAACCCGAACATTAATCACTTATCTCTGCTTTGTTTGCTCACCCAGTTTTGTCAATAATACGGAATTATTATTATTATTATTATTTTTAACGAATGCATACTGAAATCATCCTTACCAATATATAGAAATAACACAGTATCAAAAACATTTTTGACAAGTAGAAAGTGTATATTCAATTTTGATATGTACATATATATTTTCTCCCAAAATATGATTTTAATTAATTCTTTTTACTGAATTCAGTATCGCCGAGGAGAAAGAAACAGTTGCTGGGCTGCAAAAAGAGAAGCTTAATTTACATAATCATATTATCATGAAGGATAAGGAAATTCAACGCGTAATGAGAGAAAAAGAAGACAAAACTTTTAGGTATTCCATTATTTGAAAATGGGTCTTTGATATGTTGGATATTTATTAGTTT
Source organism: Mytilus californianus (assembly GCF_021869535.1). Lineage (NCBI taxonomy): Eukaryota > Metazoa > Mollusca > Bivalvia > Mytilida > Mytilidae > Mytilus > Mytilus californianus. Next base: position 38,661,786 of record NW_026262745.1, read on the forward strand.
GTGTGCATTTACTTTAGTATCGATGTTTAAGCATAGGTATAGTGTCAGTCTATACTTACTGAAAAAGGATGTAAGGTAAGTGACATATCAACATCAAGAGATGCATTTGATATTGTTACCGTACTAAATTACATTTATCTAACATTTTGAGTAAAATGTTTCGTGCCTATAATTTCAACTTCCAAATGCGTTTTGCTAACAAACTTCTGAAGGAAATGATACTGTTATATGTTGAAAAAAACATGTAGAAGATATATACGATTGACAATAATCAGAAAACAGCTTTAAGGAAAAATAAAAACATACGTTTGCCTGCAGCAAAAATAAATAACCAGATGTCCTTTTTGTTATTTTTTGTTGCTTGGTTGCTGTCTCGTTTGCGGTTATCTCGCATGTCCTTTTCATGGCTAGTCTGAAATAGCTCTGACGAAAGTCTAACCACCTATTGGGACTTGGTGGGGATAATGACCACAGCAAGTCCTAACAAGGCCAGACGTCAGGACAATCTCTGACTTATTCCTAACATGCATCAAAATGATATGATAGTCCCCATTGGAGTACAAATCAATTGACCGTATTCTAAAAGCGAACTTTATTATGCAAAAAAATGGCTTTAATCATTACACTGCATGTACAATTAGGTTATCTTTTCCATGCTTTGAAACCAACACTTTTTATTAATTTCTGAAAATAAGGTAAAAATTCGGGAAATTTTTCGGGGGCTCATATGAGCGGTTACTGCCTATTCACAAATATAAAGTTATGTTTACATTAAAGATTACGTATTTGATGGCGTTAATATACCTCAATTGATACGTTACGTGGCATGTTCACAAAATACGGACTTCATTAGCAGGGGTGTGCTCCTTACATAAAATCTGCCCCAATAGAGTGATGAGGAAGAACGACTGAATTCGACAATGCAGAAGTTTAACGGCCACCTTCACGAAATAGTTGACCGATACTTCAACTAACTAGCAACTCAACTCACTAGCGACATGTCTTCTTTAGATATCAGAATAGTCGTCTTATTTGCAATTTGCCGATTGTGTCCTATTCCCGTTTGTGACATTTTGACATAGTATGTATATCATTGGTGAGTGATGTATGTATGGCAAGAGACGCTTATCCTGTCGACGCATCTGGACTCACTTTTTGAGTTCATGCGATTCCCTCAGTTTTTGTTTGGTATGTTGTATTGTCCTCTTGATCGATTGATGAGATTTGAACTTCGGAACACTACTGTTGTCTTTATTTGATTTGTTAAACGAAAGCATTCTGAAATCGTCCTAATCAATTTCGATAAATAACACAGTATCAAAAACATTTTTGACAAGTAAAAAGTGTCATATTCAATTTTAATATGTATATATATTTCCTTCCAAAATTGTGTGTTTAATCAATTCTATTGGCTGAATTTAGTATTGCCGATGAGAAAGAAAAGGTTGCATTGCTGCAAAATGAGATGCGGAATTTACATAATCATATTATCATGAAGGATAAAGAAATTCAACGCGTAATGAGAGAAAAGGAGGACAAAAATTTAAGGTATTTTAATGTTTATAAATATGTATATCATTGACATTTTTGATATTTTAATCGTGTGTAGATAACTTTACATTATTTCATATCTTTTGTTTCTTCAGGTTATTTCGATTCCTTATATTCATTATTAAAACTCTTATCATGGTAATGAAATTGTTATATTGTGAAGAAAGGCTGTAGAGACCAATCTTTTTAAAAAATATAATAAAAATCGAAATCCAGAGGATGTATTCGAATGACAAAAATGAGAAGACAGCTTTCAGGAGAAAAAAAAATAAAACAACAAAAAACTTTGACCCCATATATCCTTTTTCATAGCTAGTCCAAAATCAATCTGACACTTGACGGCCTTTTTAAGACTAGCTGGAGCCGTTGGATATTCTTCTTCGCATGTGATAGTCGTCGGAATACCCAGTGGTCCGCAAACACAGTAATGAGTCTAAATCGTTTATGGTTAAAATCGAAATTCATCTACACCACAAATCTATAATACTGATAATAAAGTAAATACAACATCTTATTTTTATAGTAAAGGTGTTCAGAAAATGCAAAAAAACTTTGTTTCCCCTTTTTCTACAGAAAAGTACACGTTTAAGTTAAAATATGGTATTATGACATATGATTAATATTTAAACACGACAGTCACATGAACTCTGAAATAAACAGCTTGTTTCTGTTAAGGTAGTTTTTGCTATTTCTTCTTTTCACTGTTTGATGTTTCAGTTAACAGAGAGACTTTTTAAATACATCATAAACATTCTTGGATAATTATTAAAGCTATACTTGATAAAAAATAAGATTATATATAGGCATTTTTGGAAAAACGAAAATTGAAATCCCAATCTTAATTAAATATATTAATCGAGTTGTATACTGGTATACTGGCATCAAATGAGTTGCAGTGATGGTAAAGATGAGAACTCAAATTCCGTGTTTGTTAAGATAAACCAAACGTGTGGTAGCTATTCTTTTATTAGATCATGTTTCCGATCGGATCGGATTAAGAATAGTTCAGAACAATCTGTTGGTATATGTCAGTTGGAAATACTTGACTAGCTACATTTATCATTAATATAATAAGTTGATGATAAAAAGGTACCATGGAATGTTTAGTTACAATCTCAGTCCAGGTCTTAGAAATATAGGATTGAAAACGATCAGAATCGTATGATCTTAAATCAAAAATAGTTTCTTGGATGACCTTGAGCCACTCGTTTTTACTTTTTACTTTTTGTTTTAGTTTTACTATTCTTAATATATTCATAGAACACTGCACACGACAAAAATTTTAATGTGCATGTCGCATGTTCTTTTCTTGTTTAACAGTGTTTTGACTACTAAGAATTTTGTATGTATCTTTGGTAGTCTCTGTCGATTAATTAATAAGTTGATATCACCTGAGGTGCTATACAGTTTAAATTGATGTGTTTGGACCGTGATCTGTCCATTGTAACTTTCAATGTTTAAAAAAAAAACACAGAGAAGATACCACAGTTTTTTATTTTGTTGTTGGATGCTGTAATATTAGCGTTTTCCCTGCAACGTCCTTTATCTATTTTATATTTATTGTGTAATATTTTGAAATATGGATCACACACACATATAATACCACATTTTGAACGGCATTCTAGTACTAAAGTGAATCACGAAATAACTTTGCCTTATACATTCACTATTGATATATATATATATATATCATCCTATTTCGACTCTTTAAAATTCCAGAATCTATCCTAAATTGAGGTAAATTATATGGCCTTCCAAATACCGTTTCGACCTCTAACATCACTGAAGAGACGTTAATTGTCGAAATCCGGATATGGTGTACAAATTTTTGCACCTCATGTTTGCGATATACCATCTTTTCCGCAGGTTTATTGTTTTCTGTTTGGTATTAATTTTATAATTAAGATCCATGTTACATCTGGTGATCAATTTATTTGGCAATCGCCAATGGCAGTCAGCAGGGTTTAAGAACATCAGTTGTTCGACCTGTTAGTCAAATGCGTTTTGTTAAAATATACTTTTCACTTTTTGGTCTTTTTGAAAATGTTGTTTGTGCTGTATTTAGACCCCTCTACCGAGAAATTTATTTTACATGCACACGTATAAAAATTGCGGTTTTTATCCAACGCAATCATAGATTTGAACGTTGTTTTCAATTTAGACTTGTATATATATATATATATTGATATAAGAAGATGAAGTATGATTGCCAATGAGACAATTTTCCACATACTAAACCATCATTTCTCCACGTTTAGTGTACCATGCTTCTAGGCGAATTTGGGTGGGGCTTCATAAAAAGATTGCTGGAACATATATCTTAACAAAGTGGTAACCTGTATTTCAGTAATACGGCATACCGTTTTATTTTTGTATCAATAAGCGTGACATCTGTACAGTGAAGTTGAAGTGTAAATACAAATTCTTATCCATACTGCAGTTACTGTTTAACATTCCCACTTGCTAGCGGTCTCTTCCATATGATAGTTTTTTCTCTTCATTTTTCAATAAGCTAATTTACTTGCATTGATAGCGAACACAGCCGAAATTTTTTGAAATAGGGGATCGGAAATCATATTGCGGATTAGAAAATAATATACTGATTTCTCTAACTGTCAATTTTGACCATTTGGTTATCATATTGTCCAGTATGATTCATGCCAAATTAATTTGGAGTATTATAATCTAAGTTTATATTTATCAAATTATTAGGTAGAAGATTCTACCGCGATTTCAGATATATCGTGATGTTTATTCACACCCAATATTTGATTTTCCGATTTGTAAATGATCCGCAAGCTTTGCATTTTAAATTATGAAGATTGTAATCTTAAGTGGATAAATATTATAATAGATGTGATAGAAGTTATATATTGTTTTGCAATAATATATTATATATTTTTGTCGCTTCCTTATCAATGTTAGTTTACAAATCAATCTCTTTCATCATATTCAGTTCCTTTCAACAACATTTGAAACAGCAAAAAGAAAAGGAAAAACAGTTGATGTTGTTATTGAAGGAAAAAGATGACAAGATATCCGCTTTACGAAAAGAAAACGATGACAAAATACAAGCTTTACAAAAAGAAAAAGACGACTTTCAAACTAGGTATGTTGTATAAATCATTTTATGCTGAAAGTAAACTTTGTTGTTTGAGAGTTGATATTGTTGTGAATAGCAGTTTTTGGTTAAGCCACAGCTCCCTTCTTTAACATTGTAGAAACAATTAACAACACTCTTTTACTTTATAAGTTACCCCTAAAAATTTCGACGGTTTCATGGTAGCGCCTCGATTACGGTTGGTCGTGAATTGATAAATTGATAACATTTTAAAATTCAAGAATCTCAATTTACTGGCTCTATAAACAACATAACCGTAAAAATTATGACGTGCACGTGATATCCCGTTTGTTATAAGTTTTTCTTTTACAGATACAGTCAAACTTTTAAACCAAATCTTTGTATCTATTAAATAAACTAGTAAAGGTTTTAAATAATTTGTGGAAACGAAATCCCTGAGTTAACAATTTACCAGCGATACATATATTACGTTTATTGCAATCTAAAACTTCACCACAAACACGGGCATAGCGAATGAGTTGTGATATATAAACACCCGACCGTAAGATGTGTCAAGGAACATCACCGTCCTAAAAAAATCAACAATATGAACGAAAAATCGTCCCATTTTCCCTTCAATTGTGTATAGAGTTTCTCGTTTGAAACTGAAATATTTAAATCTAGGAAAGGAAAGTTATTACTGTTTTTATTTGATTTATTGAAACTTAGTTCAGTTGGGTGAATGTCGACATTATATTTATAGAACTCTTGATATTAAAATGGAATTCAGACATTTTTTTTACTGAGTTTGACCATACAAGTTTTCATACAACTTTACGTCATCATTTTACGGATTACACGTATCGCACACTTTATTAATATGTCCAATCATGCATGACGTTGACTTCCGTTTCAGATGGCTTTCAGATGCATGCAGATATTAGTTAGTTTGTCTTCTAAACTTACTTTTGAGTTTGTATTCTCCACTTTTTTTAACATTTACACCAAGATGTCGTTAAATGAAATTGGATACCCTGCATTTATCATGCATTTCAATAACATATGGTCAAATCCCTCCAAAATTATTGAAAAAAAACTATCATTCTGCATTGACATTAACATCTTGGTGTAAATTATATACACCAAAAGCGGGCTAACGCCCTCACGGGTGTATCTAATACATAAATGTATTGATTCAATTTAGCTCAGCATATCATCTCTTGAATTGAAAGAACATTATTACATGTAGCTTACGTTTCTTTAAGACACTTCATGTGTCGAAACTGGTGCCGATTTCACGTGTACGATATTTTTAAATATGAAATTTAACAAACAGAATTACAAACTGATGTCGATGAATAATAATAAAAAAAATATACACTTATTGTATATTTCACAGGCTGAGCAGTGTTGCAGGTGAAAAATTGACCGCAGGAAACCCAGCTATAACAGATCTTGGAGATCCAAATCGGCCAATGAAGATTGGTGAAATGTACGGTGAACTATATGATAATGAATGGACAGATGCAATGGATATCACTGTCGAAGCCAAAAAATATTATCCTGGCATGGGTTCATCAGAAGTAGAGGAAATTGTTATTCGTCATTTGTACAGATTATTAATGGTATATGCAATTGTCGTTAATATCTATTACCGATTTGAACTGCGTCAGATGAAAGTTTATATTTGAAAAGTTCTAGATTGCTCTGATGTCTGACGGCCTATTTCGGGGTTTGTATGGACCGTGAAACGTTAGTACGCATTCAATACAGAAATTATAGAAATTGCCGACCAAGATTAGGGGCTGAAGTTTTTATCTGTAAATTGTAATAAATCCATTGTAAAGCAGACAATTCACACACCATCAGTTTCCTTAATCTTTTTTCTCTGCGGAAATGTACATTTTACTCACGGACTTTCATCCTCGTTGCAATATCCGTCTTATTGTTGTTTAGATTGAAGGCGAACTGGAAACCTTTATAATAAGACAATAGAGACAAGATTATTCAAAAGTTTGTTTCGCAGATGCTGCAGCAATGGGGAAATCTTGGTTAATTCATGACTGTTTTTGAATTATATTTAACAATATCCTTCACGAATGTATTTTCAAATTGCCATAACCACAGTCAAGTACTCTTTTCCTTGATTGTGAATCATCACATATTTGTACTAGCCATGAGTAATACGACGGGTGCAACTAGTGGAGCAGGATCTGCTTACCCTTCATGGTCACATAACCCTTAATTTTTGGTGGATTTCGTATGGCTCAGTCTTTAGTTTTCTCTCTATATATATTTATTGTTTGTGAACTTGATTAGCTTTTCGTTATCTTTAGTTTTTTGCCACGGCGTTGTCAGTTTCTCTCGATTTATGAATATTGATTCTTCCCTTGGTATCTTCCACTTTTTTATAGTTCAAATACATTATTTTAATCTTATTAGATTTTTTCTTAGGAATTTTCGACTATGATAAAGTCAAGATTTTGTGTTTTTTAAAATCACTTGATTGCAGTCATAAAACATAAATTTCCGTATAAGCATATAAGGATTATATTTGCACCAGAAAAAAAATCGAGGCAATATAAATATACAATTTAGCACACTACATTATTTTATTTTTGAAATAAAAATAAATAGGGCTAATAGAAATGTGATATTTTTACTTATCGAATTCCTTTTTAGTGTACTAATCATCAATGTGTGATTTTTTCTGCTGAACAAATGAGCATCATCGGGAAAAGTATTTCGACGACACTTCACTTAGATGTAAATTCTGTAAGTATATGTCAATGCTATATATAGACAATTGCTCCTTAGACACATAATTAATAAACATTTAGCTATTTAGAAGCATGACAATAGACAACAGTCAACACCCATTCATGCGAAGACGTCGGATCCTAATACAATCACTACAGTAAACAACTCGAAACTAAAATCCTCTTCCAAAAAGCGTAAAAACACCACACACAAAATAGTAACAAAAATTTAATAGATAAAGGAATAATTGAAAATAATACTAGTAATCGATATTTCCAATAACATATAATATAGTATTAGTAGCCCTAGGTATAAGTGCGACAAATCCATGGGTATGGCCAAAACTATAATTTAATTCTGGTCTAAAGCATCAACATTTTGAAGTAAAATCATGCCAAATGCACATCAGGTTTTGTCGTAACGTTTTATTTATACTTACTTCGAATAAGAAGTGAACAAACTGTTAAAATCAACATATAACTATTTTTACCCAGGCTTACTGATTGCAGCTTGATAAATCTGTTGTGAGGCAAATATTAAGTAAAACACACGTCGCGATGGGAAAGTTAATAATGTTATTTAATTAAACATGCACACTATTGAGTACTGCTTTACCATTTTAAGGAGGATGAATCATCTTCATTTCCTGGGTGTAAGGAAATTACTCAAATCAGAAGACAGAATACTGAGAAAATTGTAAATTTCTTACTTGAAAATCAGGTAAACGTTAAAGTGGTAGATATAGTGGTTGATATATACCATTAAATTAATTACAAATAACATACATATGGGGTAAGACAAAACACTAATTACCATCAGATGTTTTGTTTGGTAGATATGCTGGTACATGCGAATGATGATTAAGTATACTTTATTTAAATTTTACATTGATTTTCAATGCTGCTTTTTGTGACTTTCCCGTGCTTTTTTCAATACTTTTTTTACAAAGGTATAGGTGAAATACCAAGCAACTTATGCAAACGCTTGTTTCATTCGCTCATCGTAATAAATTATCTATTACACTTTTTAAATCTCTTATAGGGAAACTCATATGTCAAATAGCCTAGGTATCGCATTTGAAAATATATTTATGGCACATTTACTTACAACTATTATTTATGTCTTATAGTATACTTGGTCATTTATCCCTATGCTATTTTTTATACTGAATCAATAATAAAATGTGAAATTAACTGTCAGTATCCGCCAATCGTACAAAGTACATGATATAGTTTGAAAACTAGGACTTAATGTAGGTCTTATAAATCAGCAAAGACAAATAGTAATAGGTCTTAAAACCAGTAAGAATCTGAAAAGGCTGAAATGAGAATTCAGAAATGAACTTTGTCATTAAAATTAAAACAAAACCATGAATGGGTTAGATTTACAACATATATATATATCATTTGTTACATCTCAATTCAGGTTCTTCAAGAGAAAATGGTTTTGTATGACTGGGAATATGAACACAAGAACGAACATTTGGTATTGTCATTAATGAAGACTCCTTTCTTTGAAAAGTGCATTCGTCTTTGTTGGCTGATGGCTATTCAGGATCCTACTATGCATTTGGAGGGAGATCTTCAACCAGGTTCAACATTTGATAAAAATATATACAAAGAATTTGTACAAAGTGGCGATAAAGTTAAATATGTAGTTTGGCCAGCAATGTTTTTGCACATAAACGGACCATTGCTTTATAAAGGTGTTGTCCAAGCATACTGATAACAATGACTGAAATGAACCTCTGTATAATGGTATTGTGTTAAAAATATATCTGTGTTAGAATAACAACAGGTAAGAGATACCAAATTTATAACTTTAAAGCTTTAAGCAGAATTAAGAATTTAAAGGAAAATACAACCAATCAAAATGTGATCACCTGCTGTGATTCAAATCCAACCTGAATGAAAACATTCTGTCATATACTAAAATTAAGATTGAACCATATTAAGTGAAGACGTAGACCAACATATGAAAAACCACAAACTAGACAATAACATTATTAAAGTCAGTTCTCTGTCTTATATTTATATAAATTTCAAGATTGGTTTATGTCCTGGAAATTCAAATTTTTCTTTTGACTGTGGAAGAAATAACAAACAGGAACATGTAAAAAATTTGATACTGGTTTACGTGCGCTCAACACATGGTTTGGCCATGAACAAAAAAATAAATACATTTGTAAATGAAAACGTTTGAAAGCATAAAATTAAAAAGGGAATAAATTCAAACCAATTTCCTTCAACATAAAGGTCAAATTTGACTGAAATAGTTGCAACCAAAAAACTCCTGAGTCAGCCTCCTCGGTGTTTGGTGGATTTTGTGTGGCTGAATCTGTTTTCTTCTCTGTAGCGTTTAAAGACTGTCGTTTGGTAACCTTTTTTGTTATAATCTTGGTGTTGTTTGTATCTCATAATTTATGAACTAGGAATTTACAAAATGTATCATTTAAATCATGGTCGTACATTGTGCTTCGTGTATTGATCCATCGTAGACTGTCCACTAATAGTAAATGTTTTGCTCTAATATATTTTGAGATTAATTCTTTGTAAGCCAATGCAATCAATAGGTTGAAGTAGTTCTACAAAAATCCTTTAAGTATATAGTTATTTTCGGTTATCTAATTGGCTTACAATGCCAGTGGTCACAACTGAAATGCATAATAAAAACTCAGTGATAATGTGACATGGTTAGCAAGGAATTGTGTTAAAAGAAATAAAAATGTCAAATATTAATCATAAAGCCCATGCCAAGATAAAGAAGGAAAACATTAAAAATGAAACATACATCCTTCCCCCCCCCTCCCAAACAAAATAGATAAGTGGTGTATGGTCAAAAAATGATTTCATCGTAATTTTGAAGTTTATAACTACAAAATGCCATAACTTAAGCAATCAACGTAAAAGACTCTGTACTTAAAAAACGATATTATGTTTTAATGAAGGTATGCTTAAAAAGTATAACAAAAATACTGAACTGCAAGGCAAATTCAAAAAGGGGGAGTCCATAAGAGAGAAGTATTTGACCTCTAAACTCTCATTTTCATTATTGTTCAATATCTTCACAATTATTTTGAATAAATTCAATTAATCATATACACCATTTAATAAAATGATTGATGTGATGTATAATGTACATGAATTAAAAAAACTCATGAAATATCAATACATCAAAGGATCAACAATTTAATGGATGTTCTTCATCTGACATTTACTGAAAAGCTTTCAGCTATGAACTAAAAAGTCCACATATTATGGAAAGGTATGCAGCCTTTATCAATCATGTCACTGTTAAAGGTACATTTTTGTTATAACTATATTTGACTCAGTATGTTCATTTGATTTAAAATTACAAAAAATAAGAGCAAAACATTTACTTTTTTATTTCAATTTGGTTTCATTTTGTATCAATATATCTATTTGGATAAGGTTGTTGTTCATATCTGAATATTAAGAGATTTTAAAACGAGTTAAAGACGTAAAAAAGATCAATATTAGTTATTTCTCCTTAAACACACAGTAAGTTTTAGGACCAATACAAATATGTTTAACGAGTTTAATGTATCATAATTACCTACTTATGTCCTCTGGTCATCTGACAGATTGATAGATTGACTTCGTTGGGCCTTTAATATCAAAACATTTACAATATTTAAAAAATTATTTAAAAACGAAGGTGGATCAAATTCAAGTATCAAAGACATTTTCAATGAATTAAGCTACCATTCATTATATTAACATTGGATATAAGAGTGCCATAATCCATATAAATGTATTTGTAGAGTTAAAACACTACTATTACATATGTTTTAAATTAGGCGATCTTCTAGCATACGCCATTGTTTAGTTTTATTAATTTTTAAGCAGCAACGCTCTACAAAGTACCTTAATGATAGAAAACGCAAACCCTTGGAGATCGGTTTAACTTTGAGATATATACTCCATATACAGGTTCTAAAAAAGAAAAGTTTACCTAGGGATAAAATTGAAATGTTTTGATATCTGATGAATTTTTAGAAAAGGATAGAAAAATGAAATGTTTTATATTACAACACGAGAAGAGAATAGATTGATTATATTCTAAGCGGTTTTCGGAAGTCTTCGGTATACACTTCTGAAGACAACTGCAAATTTAAAACCAAGAGTTCATAGTGCTAAAGTTCAAATCGTTATAGAATATCTGTTCCTAAGATGACGACGGATATTCTATAATTGCTGTGACAATAATCCCGCCCTCTTTTCCTCCAAAGTGACCTACCGAATGAGAATATCACCGGGTTTGTACTTACTTGAGCACACGACGGGTGCCATATGTGAAGTAAGATTTGATTTTCCGTCCGAAACATATGAGATCATCCCCGGTTTTTGATGGGGTTCGTGTTGCTCAGTCTTTCTTTTTGTATATTGTGTTTTTCTGTACTGATGTTCGTCTTTTCGTCGCTTTTCTTTATTTGTCATGGCATTGTCAGTTTGTTTTCGACTTATGAGTTTGAAATTTCTTTGGTATCTTTCGCTTCTCTTTTATAAAATATCATGTGTATTCAAAAACAGTTTGAAGCTGTGTGTTAAGGCTCTTTGCAGATAGATGTAGCATGAGTATTCATATATCCATTTAGGTTTTAAATATTTATTTGTATCAAAGACCGCACGGCCATTGCCCATTTCGTAGAGCATTAGTGTCTTTTTAGTTAAGTCTATAAAGTTTTGCAAATTAAAGGTACTTGTATTTCTGTCCTTCGGTTTCAATATTTCGTAAAGAAGTATTGATGAAAATATTAAGGTTAGCGGTTGCCAGCCTGATTATATATGAATGGGGGACTTGTACAGATTTAATCAGGAGGAGAAGATTTGAAAAATGTGTGTGTGAGCAGAGGGGTCTTCTGAGAAAACAGATTATGCTTCATATCTGGCACCCATCGTGTTGCTAACAATAAGTAAAAGTCAAATAATAAGTATATTTCGATGATGTCATAATTAAGAAAAAAGAGGACAGCGCTGTGGCTACGACAATTGAAACATTTCTGTGTCATTGAGGGACAGATATTTTATAACAGTCAACATATAAGTCATAATGTCTCCCGCAAAATTATCGAAATGGACGACTTCAACAACACCACTAGGAACCTTTGATTCGATAGCTCCTTTGTAAGCAACAACCATCAATCAAGGAAATATTGATTGGAAAGGCAACCCTTGTTCCTACACGACGTATGCAAATATTTCACTTATTAAGTTTTAAAACTGTTCTTTTCTTAAAGACAATGTCTGCAAACACTAAAAAACAGACCAAACAGAACTGTTTTTGTATGGATTATGATAAAAAAGTTAAATAACAAAAATACCGAACGCCAACAAAAAATCAAAACGGAAAGTTCCTTATCAATGACAAAATCAAAAGCTCAAACACATCAAACGAATAGAAAACAACTGTCAAAACTTACTGACTTTTATAGCTAAACTTCTCACTTGTATGACAATCGCATATAATTCTATTGTATTGACAACAATGTGTGCAAAACAAATAGACATAATAGGTAAAAATGTCAAAAATTAGGATACAACAGTCAACATTGTGTTATAATCTTAATCATTATACAAAAAGGCGAGAGCCTGTAATTCAGTGGTTGTCGTTTGTTGTTGTAAATCATATTTGTTTTTCGTTCGTTATTTTGTACATAAATCAGGCCGTTATTTCTCGTTTGAAATGTTTTACATTTGTCATTTCGGGACCTTTTATTTATAGCTGACTATGCGGTATGCGTTTTATTCATTGTTGACGGCTGTACGGTTACCTTTAGTTGTTAATGTCTGCGTCATTGGTCTCTTGTTGAGAGTTGTCTCATTGGCAATCCTACCACATCTTCTTATTTTTATAACTATGTTAACAAAGAAAACAAAATGGCATACATACACTCTATAGACAAAGCACATAAGCAAAAATGAAAGTCAAGAATGCAAAACAAGACCATAGCACAATACCACAATGGCGGGATGAATAAATACCGAGTCACGCCAAAAGGATATTACCAAGTGAAATGAAGGTATATGCAATTGAAACAGGCCAACTCTACGAACTGGACACTATTCTTCAACCTTGACCCTTCATATAAAAAACTCACAGTTACTTTGAAAATTCCCTACACATTTACTGTCATCTAAAAAGAGTGGCGGAAGTTACCAAAAGGGACACACTGACAAAAGTAAGGCAGAAAAAAAAATGATAAAACAAAAACGGCAAAAAATTCATAACTAGTGAACATGAACCTTTCGAATACAGGGATTTATATAAGTTGCTCCGGAAATGACTTAAAACAAAACCCATTTCATAATAAAAGAAATATAGATTGTACAAAAACTAAAAAAAAATAAAAAAATTGAGTAGAACATTATTATCAAAAATAAAAACACGCAGTCCTTTATGAAAAAGATCAGGTCAATATACCATACATTAATATTGTAACATTACAGATCCAAGCTATCACTTTATTTATTATGGATTCAGCAATATGTAAACATGAACAAGCAATACTATCTCTAAACCTCTGATAAATTATGGCTATTTTCCTCTAATGTAAAATAAAACCGATAGCAATGATTTATAAAAATGGCTTGTTCATGTTGACAAATACAAGACTTTATAGTCTAACAGGTCAGGAAGGTAAGACAGGTTCTGTATCCTATTTTGAAAAAAAAAACGAATATCTTCTGGAGCAACTGTGATTAACCCCGTTTTTTTGGGGTTCATGTTGCTCAGTTTTTATTTTTCTATGTAGTGTTTGGTATACTGCTGTTGTTCTTTTGGTCTTTTTCTTTATTTTTGCCATGGCGTTTTCAGTTTATTCCGACTTATGTGTTTGAATGTCCCTTTTGTATCGTTCGCCTATCTTTAAGGAAGTTCTATTACCATGGGACTTGTTTCTGTTGGTTCGTTTTTCTTATAATAATTATTATCACACATCACTTTTTTTAATGAGCTTTTTCTGATGTTATCGAACCTTTATGGCATAAAAGAAAACGAAAAAACTTCTGATATTGACGAAACTTTATTGCATAAAAAAGCTGAAACGGGTTAAGTGATACTACACAATACTTTTATACAATATAACAAACACATACTCATGTGTATTCATTCGTAATGATAATTGATAAAATGGGCATTATATCGAACTAATTAGGTCTTTCCACTTTTCTGTTGAAAGACCTATTGATTTTGTTCTGATTATTATTTTTTTCTTCTTCCGCCACATTTTTGTCTTGCGGTGTATAGTGGTTTCGCAAGATGTCGCTTAGATTTTTAGCATATGATATCGAACAGTTATTGCGCTTTTGAAACTGACACTGTTTAACCGAACACTTTTTATTGTAAGAGTTATCTCCCCATACACTGTTTTTCTTGTTTGCACATCTCCTTCGCAACCGTAAATGATTACGACAAAATTATTTCACCAATTTGCTCGTTATATTCCTTAAGAATAATTTTGATCGAAGCGGTCCGGAGACTCCATATGAAAGTTATTTCCCTTTCTGTGTTTAAAATAAGTGATATGTAATTGCAGCTGGTAAACCATAAGTGATAGAGACCAGTGTCTTTTGAATTGATGTCCTTGGTCCACCAAAAAGAAAATGGGGTCAAGGTCAAGGTCAGATCCTAAATTTTTATTTTGGCTTAATATTGCTTCTTTTCAGAAACCGTGTAAATATATCGACAAAATATTTTTACTAAACTGATATTTGCGACATGTCGTAACATACATATTTTGGTTAAAAGAGTGCGTTGACATTAGATGGGAGTTTCCTCACCTCTAAAACTCAAAATAAGCATTATTCGGATAGAACTCATTTCCCTTACATAGTGGAGACTAAGGGTAATTTGATTTGAGGTCCTTGCTTTATGACCTTGAAATTTAGTTCAGGGTCAAAGGTAAAATTGACGTTCTAGATTTTGACCTTTGCTGTAGATTCATATTTATGCATGATGAAGCCTTGGGATCTTTTGCATTAGGTTAGTAGACATATGACCTTGAAAATGTCAACCAAAAGTAACATTTTTTAAACCGGAAGTAGCAACTTATCTCCCTTATTTAAAGCAAAAGTATATAGAAACTATATATTTTTTTGAATCAGAGTAAAGTAAGGTATTATTTGACACCGGAAGTGACTTTGGTTTAACCGGAAGTGGCTAATGATCTCACTTAATTGATGAAAAACGTGCCTCAAACATTGTATTTTCAAAATCAGTTTGCTATCATTTAAGCCTGAACATACTGTTTTTTATCAAAATGTTTTTACCTTAAGTGGATCTGAGTGGAAAGACCTTAATTGTTCTCTGAACAATTGGTTTTTAATTCTAATTCGAAATTGTGATTTTTCATATATTTTAGTTTGGATCTTTGTAATTATTTTTCATAGTAATTTAATTCATAGTATATTTAAAAAAATTTAACTGAACTGTTGTCCATCTTAACATTTTGTCCTGTTGAGGGTAGAAGACTGCATTTAATTGATAAATTCAACAACACTTATCGTTATCTTGATGATATTTTTTCGTTAAATAATTAAGAATTTTTTAAATATACTGCCGAAATTTACCCAAAGGAACTTACTTTAGATAAATGAAATTTAAACAGTAACAACTGTCCTTTCCTAGATTTAGGTATTTCGGTTTTACACGGGAAACTCCACACTAAAATTTACGACAAAAGGGACGATTTTTCTTTCCCTATTGTTAATTTTCCCTTTTTGGATGGTGATGTTCCTTTGGCACCATCTTACGGTGTTTATATTTCACAACTCGTTCGCTATGCCCGTGTCTGTTGTGACGTTTTTGATTTTAACGAAGGTAATCTATGTATTACTGGTAAATTATTAAGCCAGGGATTTCGTTACCACAAATTACTTAAATCCTTTACTAAATTCTTCCACAGATATAAAGATTTGGTTTTGAAGTTTGGTTGTACCTGTAGAAAAATTATTTCAAACGGGATTGCACATCCTCATTTTTACGGCAATATTGTTTACCGTGCCCGGAAATTTAGAAACGATCCTGGTAAACGTATCGATCCTTTAAATAAACTTATTATAAAAGGTTACAAATTCAACACTGTAATTATATCATTAAATATTGTTTTTATTGGTACTAATATTGATTTTGTTATCAGTAAACTAAAAGCAATTATTGTTATGTACATATACACATTCATGGATCTACAATCTGTCGATACCCGTATCTTGGCATTGCACATGGTCATGTATTTCTCTGAATGTTTATGACGTCTTTACACTAAAGCCGTTGGATGTTGGATGTGTACGGATTGATACTTTAGTCTTAGATGCATGCTTTTTTTATTAGTTGTTAGTGGCTTTGAACTAGCTGTCAGTAACTGCGAGTACTCACAGATCTGTACTTAGTGTCTTTTTGTTGTTTGGATGTACAAGTACCCGGCCACGTCCATTTGTACTTGTAGTATTTTTATTTTTATCCATCTGATGAGTTAAGCCTCTTTTAACTGATTTTTATAGTTCGTTCTTATGTTGTACTGTTACACCACTGTCCCAGCTGGTTAGGGGGAGGATTGGGATCCCGCTAACATGTTTAACCCCGCCACATTCTGTATGTATGTGCCTGTCCCAAGTCAGGAGCCTGTAATTCAGTGGTTGTCGTTTGTTTATGTGTTACATATTTGTTTTTCGTTCATAAATTAGGCCGTTAGTTTTCTCGTTGGAATTGTTTTACATTGTCATTTCGGGGCCTTTTATAGCTGACTGTGCGGTATGGGCTTTGCTCATTGTTGAAGGCCGTACGGTGACCTATAGTTGTTAATTTCTGTGTCATTTGGTCTCTTGTGGAGAGTTGTCTCATTGGCAATCATACCACATCTTCTTTTTTTATATGTATGGTGCGTTCTGTTAGTTTTGTAGTTGGGTTACAGGGCCCATATGCATAAAGCTAATTAAGTTAAACTTTGTTCCAAACTGACGGATGTTTTCTACAAGTCCTACGATAAATTAGTACTACGATTGGATATCTTAACTTAAGAAGTTTTAAGCATATCAGCCCTATAGCATGGGCGTATAACCCCCACATCTCCTTTTATCGATCATAGACATAAGCTGGTTCAAAATAAAAACAACAAGTGTAAAGATTGCTTGACGATAGTTTAAAGCAAACATTTTTTTTTACTATCTGCTTCGTTTGACTATTGAAACTGCTCACGATATCCCCGGTAGAGTCCATCGTAAACATAAAGAGAAAAGATTCTAGGCGAAACAGGAGCAACGCATTCTGTTTTTGTAATTTATTTTATCGAATGCAGGATAAAAAAAAACAGCGGCCATATACACTCTATCTTAGGAAACACAAGAAAAATCAGAATGTATACAGTACGGTTTGTCGATTACACCTACAAAATTTGGTTAAAAATGATTTTATTTCCTTCTAAGTCAATAAGAAAATTGTGTAACTTCGTTTTTTTCAAGCGCTTTTAAACTTACTATCAATATTAAGGTGATACAAATATGTATTAATTTGGATCTAAACCATGACAAATTTGATCAAAACCATGACGAATTTCTAGACACTTAACTGAAACATGTCAATAGCTTAACCAAACTATATCAATTTTGATATTTTGGTTATCCTGCGTTAATTTCTTAAAAGCAACAATTCCACTGTAGATCGTTTGACTTACAATGTAGATTCAATCATCTTATTTCCTTTTTATTTGCTCATTTGAAAAGAACTGAGGCAATCGTTCGGGGAAGTAACCTAACTATAACCATGACCAACTTAACCAAACTATGAAAAAATCACTGTACCAAACGCTTCTCGATATGACGACGTTACTACCCGTGAATCCGTGCGACATGGAAAGTTGTTATATTCTACTTCACTTCGTTCATACGAATATAAAACATTTCTAATTTCTCTATAATAAATAACAAACAAATATATAAAGGATTGAGATGGCATACCAACCAGTTTTATTTTATATAATATTTGACATTGAATTTCGATAGAGTCCAAAACGGTTGACTTCCTCAATGAACAGTAACATGCATCTACAAAATAAAAGACAAAATGTTAGAAAATTGGTATCATGTTACTACATGCAAATTGTTTCAATAATATACCTGTTGAACTGGTTATTAAGTGTGAATTTATCTCGATAAATGAAAAAGGCGGGAGGACAACCTTTTATAGTCGAGTAGACCGAACTGCGCAAGCAAATACATACGCTTAAGATTCAAAATGAAATAAATTTATATTCTACTTCACTTCGTTCATACGAATATAAAACATTTCTAATTTCTCTATAATAAATAACAAACAAATATATAAAGGATTGAGATGGCACACCAACCAGTTCGATAACAAAGTATATGTAAACAATTGTTAAAGGTTGAGACATTTTGAAACCAGTAATCTGTTCTTCATATTTTGTTTTATGTATCCGTCTTTAGCTAAATCAGATTTCCATCGACCATGAGATTTTAATAGCCTTTCAGGTACACGATTGTGTGCAGCTTCAGATGCACCGCCGCTTCTCAAACTGTGCGAACCAAATTGTTTTGTATCGAACCCCAAATCTGATAAGACTTTCAACAATGTTTCTCTAGCACGTGTATATGATAAAGATTTGTTCTTTTTGCATAATGTGTATGTATTAGAAGATTTTCTGTAGTTAACTGCTCTAAAAATGTACTGATCTGAATCGGTAGATATATCGGCTTCTTGCAAATAACGCTCTAACATAACGACCGGGCATGTCTTATTGTGAGTTCTTGCTATTACTACAGTATTGGCCTGTCTGTAAACGTCAGTTTTGCTACTTTCTATATAAATTTCCAAATGTGATCGTAATAACTTTAGATTCGAAGCTTTTATATTGGCGAGTTCATTATATCTTAAAAAACCTGCGTAACCTAATAACATTAGACAGCAAACTCTCAAATTTTTCAAATCGTGACCAACACCATACCTGTCTACAACAGATTTCAAAATTTCAGCAGTAACAAGCTGTTTTTTATTCACTGGTTTTGATAAAATTCTTACACCGCCTTCAAGAATCAACTGTAGGAAAGGTTCGGAAAAAACTGTACTAAAAAGATTGAGTTCATGTTCCCATTTTATAGCATAGAAACCGTTAAGAAAAACGGACTTAGAAACTTCTTTCTGAATCAAATACGACAAGTATATAGCAACTGTAGTAACTGAAGCTGGTAATGCTACTAAATCGTAACTTTTACACAAAACTCGGAATCTCTTGAATGTATAAGTGTAAGATTTTGTTGTTGACATGCTTTTACTAGCTTCTGCAATTGAAGGCAAACGATTTGCCAAATCACGAAGATGAGGATTTTCTAAAGTTTTTAAATGTTGCCAATGCGAAAAATTAAATCTTTTCTGCAAAAGAAAAAGAAATAATTGTTTGCATGAGACGTGGAAAACTACCGATTAATAAAATAAAGGACTCGAACTAAGCAAGAATACTTATGAAAAAATAAATATACATGTATACGGTAACAATCCATGTGTGACAATTATATATTAATCACGAGTATCCATAACGGGAATTGCCTTAATAGGACAAATACAATATAACTGAAAACCATAACGGGAACTGAAATATTAGACCATCACGGTCTGATTCTAATGAAACGCCCACAACAGGACTTTGTTTTTCTCATCATGAAAATGATTAGTTATACCCTTCACAGGCAATCTCTCATCACAAATAATAAATCTTCTACCCATAACAGGTCTAAATAAATCTCAATACGAGTAACATTTATCCTCCAACATGTAAATAATAAATGGTGTGAATCCCACAGCGTTAATTGTAGAAGTACACAATTGTGTTTGAAATTTCTAATTATTAATAGCTATCTCTGAAATCCAAACGCAAAACCAGGACGTTGAAAGACAATGGATTTTGAGCAAAAATACCGCTTTTATCTAATCCGACAATAAAACATCTGTTTGGATTAACGTATTCAATGCTGTACTTAACAGATTTTACGAATCGATTATGTGATGACGACCATAATAGTGGTCAATAGTTATAAGAGGTCCACTTTGGAATTACTAAAGTTCCATGACCCCGACACGCAGATAAATGAATCAATGTTCTAGCTACGTTTTTAATCGGTGGAACTAACCAACAATTGTTTGACGACCAATCAAAAGAAAATGCATCAACGCCTGCGGGATTAGAACACCAGTAAAGAGAAAAGAAGCTGGACACCTTGTGATTATTTGCATCCGCAAAAACATCGCAAGTTAATGGACCCCATGCCATTTAAAGTAATCAAAATGTAGTTTTAACACTGACCAATCGTCGAAATCGAAGACTTTACTAAAAGCGTCCGCAATTACATTTTCTTCGTGTGGTACCCACTCGGCTTCTAAAGAAATAGAGTTTTTCAAACAAAAATTAAGAATAACGATAGCCAGTTCTTGTAACTCAGGCTTCATGCTTCCGGCAGATAAAATACGGACGACATTTTGATTATCAGTGAAAAGCTTAACTAGTCTACGATGTAACAAATGAAGCAGCAAATGAAATGTTATCGAAACGGCATTTTAGTTCTCTAAACGTTGAACTTTTAATGGCCTCCTCTGAAGACCACATCTTGTGAACAACTGTATTGGCGGCGTTGACAGAAAATCCGGCACAAGCGAGGTTGCTAGCATCAGTATAAACGATATGTTCCAACAAAAACATTTTGTAAAAAACTTTTAAGATGGTAACTCATCACAATTATCTAACCAAAACTTAATTTCCGTTTCGGATTCCTTACTCAATATAAATGACTCGTCCCAAAACCTAGATGTAGCAATCTGCATTAACATATTTCTGCTCATTATTCTGCATATGTTCCCAAAGCTCGGCATAAAAGATATAATCTTTCCCGTAATCATAGCTTACCGCCTCGCTGTTTACCGGTGATGCTTAAAATATCGTTCTTAAATCTGTCAAGTTTTTCTTGAGGGATTTCTAAAGAACAATAGTTAAGATACCAAACAAAACCTAACCATGAAAGTGTTTGAGTGGGCTCCCATATGCTCTTGTCTTTGTTAATGAAGAAAACACCTGCTGATAAAAGATCTTTCCTAACTTGAGAAGCTAGCAGTTTTGAAGACTCGAAATCTGAATGAATGCTCCAGCCGTCATCTAAATACATAATTACGCTCTGGCCTTGCGAACGCCAATGTTTCACTAACGGCCTTAAATCTTTGAAAAAACATGCCCTGCGGTGGATAAACCGAAAGGTAGTGCACGAAAAACAAAATGTCTTACTAAACTATCAAATTTCCATGGAAATCCCAAATATTTTTGATGATCTTTGTGTATTTCTGTATAATGATATCCTGAGGTTAAATGAATTTAAACATAAATCCAATGGCATGCTCAATCACAAATTGTAAAGCTTCAAACACATCTTCAAATTTAAACTTTTGTTTATCAACAAACTCATTGACATGCCGAAGGTCAGGAATTAGGCGCTCTTTACCTTAATCGTTAACTGAAACAGTTAAAGGGTTGACAATGAAAGGAATTTGATCTTTTAATTCCAAAACAGCCCCATTGTCAAGCAGCTTGTTAATGGCGTGTTCGACAAATAAAGCATGCGAACAAGCAGAACGATTATTCCTCAAATACACTGCAGACGGACTGTTAAAAAATGGAATTAAATAACCGCTAGAAATAACATTTAAAACAAAACTGTTGGCTTTCAAAACGTCTTTCCAAAAGGCAAATTTTTTCTTTCAACTGCCGACTAGAATGATGAATCAATTTGCAGACCGGAATTTTTATATTCATAACTTTTATCAAATGAAAAAAATGTGTACTTAACTGTTTCATTATGCTGACTGGTGTCTTGTTGAGGTTGGTAGTATGACCTTTCTGGGGCAGTTGTAGGCGAAATGACCCTCTCCTTTGCAGTAATAGCACCTAGTTTCCTTTTTTCCTTCAAAATACTATGACTGGGTGTAGACCTGCTTTGGTGGTTGCTACTTATATCTATAGGTGGTTTTTCTGTACGTGCTGGGCCAGGCCCACGAAAAAGCTCGTTCACTGGTGTTAATTTTTGATAAGGACTTTCTCTGTTGCTTTTCCTCGCCTTTTCTCTTCTTTTTATCTTTGCCCGATATTCAGCTTGTCTCAGTTTGGTCGGGTCATCGGTGTTATCAGTTAAAGGGTCGTCTGTATACTCTTCTACCACGTCCCAACCGTACATATCTGCAATACGGATAATCTTATTCCTTTGTAGTACATTTTTTTTTGTAATTCCTTCTGACTCTGCTCGAGCAATTTCATTACAGAACCGTACACACCTATCTCCAATAAAGACAAAGCTCTGTCGATCTCTTCATGACGGGACGAATTGAATTCATACTGTCTGCCGTTTCCTTCAAACTTGAACTTAGGACTGGACGTGTGAGAAGGTCTTGAAGGACGGTTGAAGGTTATCTTTTCTTCTATTTCAGTAATTATTGACTGCTTGTGCTTGACCAAGGCGCTATCTAATTTCTGTGAGAAAAGAGATATAGCTTCTGCCGGAGAAAACTCGAACTCGGTTACTGTTGGCTCTTTAGGTCTAGCTGTGAAATGACCCCCTGACTGGTGACTAGCATGAGAATCATGCTGAACTTCATCGTCACTGTTTAACATTGTCGAACTGGTTATTAAATGTGAATTTATCTCGATAAATGAAAAAAGGCGGGAGAACAACCTTTTATAGTCGAGTAGACCGAACTAGTTACAAAAAAAAAAAAAAAAAAACGCAAGCAAATACATACGCTAAAGATGCAAAATGAAATGAATTTATTCTTAGTCTTATTAAAATGAATATTAATTTGTTTATATATAAAACGAATATTGTACATCTGTTTAGGTTGAGTAGTGTGGCAGGAGAGAAGTTGACGAAGGAAAATCCAGCCATTACAGACCTCGGAGATCTAAATCGTCCTTTGAGGATTGGTGAAATGTACGGCGATCTGTATGACAATGAGTGAACTGATGCTATGGAATATACTGATTCAGTTCTGGAATATTATCCTTACATGAAATCAAAGTACTGAAGTACTGAACATCGGATGACCGCAGGTTCTTGTGGATGGTCAAAAGCACATGTCACAGAAATAGATCACATCTCTATACCTGAAACTGAGGTTAATTTACAGAGATATATTTTTTTCTGATACAAGTTCGTGCATGGATGATGAATAAATGACAGGAAATTCAACCGCACCGTAATAACTATTATATTGTAGTGATACAAATCAGTATACCTGGGACTATTATACTAATATGATAATAGTGTCAGAGTATACACGTCTGGTTTGTTGTTATATATTATATTAATATTACGGTTGCATGTATATATAATTTTCATCTATTTATATATCATTCTATTCTACTATTCTAATTATAGTGCAGTGCAAGTGCATGGTGGACACTCTTCTGTAAAAAAATCGATTTTTCTAAAAGATTGGATATGAGAAGCCATTCATATTTTCCCGCAAAACAATAACAGAGTTATCGGTCCTTGCCGGGAGTGTCGCAAAACGTTCTTGAGATATTCTTCCGTAAGCTTTAACACAATTTTTCGGTACGTGTGCATTTATATCATCAATGATTTTTTACTTTTATATATATATAACTAACGACAACACATTTTCATATTATTAATTTGTGTTTTAATAAAAATATTTATAGGAGTATCCATTGAAAAAATGAATTTGAATTTGATAAGTAATGTTATTTTGCCCTAGATAAGTGACCGCGGATCTATAATTTTTATAGATCGGTTGAAAACCCAAAACTAATTTGCATAATGGATATTTAGGCGATAGCAATACATCGATATGACCTCACGGTCATCGCGATGTAAAAATCAGAACTAGAAGAAACTATTATCCGTCATCTTCAAATATTGCTTGAGAAAATCAACATTATTCAATTATAACCTCAGATTATAACGTTCTCGAATTAAAATTGTATCTCTTTATTCATAGTAAGCTTACTTTATTGAACATGTTCAAAGTCTACGTATACTATGATAACGAGACTGAAGCAATAAAACTTTTCCGCAATATATACTAAACACGAAAATACTGAAACCAAGTTCTATAAAGAAAATATGAAAATTTTACATTAACATCTATAATGTCTGGTAAATAGAGATCAGGTGTACGGAACTCAATTGTCAATGAAATATTAAAGACGAGCAGCGGGGGACATATATGGGTTGTTTTATTTTGGAAACTTTTCATGTTTATTTTATTCTTAAGAGTAAGCGAGAGGTCCGGAACGAAATAAGGTGTTTATAGATGAATGACATAAATTTGAATTTAACTTTGATGTTAACATTACAAAACTATTATTATTCAGTTGATGTAGTATTATAGACGATAAAAAAATATTGTCTTAATATCATGTTTTCATGTTATTTTTATGAAATATTGCACGTAGTTTATGTTTTTCAAATGTGGGTTGGTATTTCCCCCCAAATAACACCGGACATGCCATGGTGCCAGGTATTAAAGTTACTAGCTTTACCACAATGCAAGACATGAATGATGCATTGAAGAATATGACAACACTTTCAGAAATCTGACATAATTTCCCGTTTTAAAAACAATACACATGTACAAAAAAAGCAATGGCCTGCAAGTATGCTATGTAAGAAATACATTTGCATTTTTATTTATCCTTATGCATTTTTATACAGCGGTCTTTATAGAAAATAGAAAGATACTTGAGTTGATAATGTTTTATGCACATAAGATTAAAAAAGAGAGACGTTTAATCCATTTAGAAGCGACAAAATTTAATAACACAGTTGTTAGAGTCCGTTTAATATACTTAAAAAAATAGTCCCTAATTTAACATTTTGCTAGAAATCGAGTTTTGCAGCTAAATAAACAACTGTTTGAGGCAATTGTATGATTATAAAAATTTACATGTTTTTTGTTTAATTTGCATTGAAGGACATCATTTACTTGCAATAATACTTATCACCGGATGTGTAATTACACGAGCAACACGACGGGTAACACATGTGGAGCATATATGCCTACCATGAGACCACCACTTTTTGTTGGTGTTCGTGTTGCTCAGTCGTTAGTTTTCTATGTTGTGTTTTGTATACTGCGATTAATTCAGACATTTAAGAGTTGTTCAGTTTAAAATGACCGTTTCAGTAGTCAAAACAGTTACTAGTGCTGTTCAGTGTTGTTTGTCTTTTTTGTCTTTTTTGTCTTTTTGCCATGGGCTTGTCAGTTTAAATTCGACTTACGAGTTTGAATATCCCTTTTGTATCTTTTGCTTTTCTTTTACCAAAATGATTCGATTTGTATCTGAAAGTTTATAAATAGCATTACTTCAAATAGACTTTTTGTGTCGGTTAAAATTGTCCTTCTTATATTTCTTCTATATATATTACAATTCTGCAAACAACTGTCAGCCAAATTGAAGTTTTGATCCATCTCAAGGAGTATTTGGTATGGTTAAAGGTTGTGAAATACACCAAAATTTTATTTAAACCTTCAATGTTTAAGTCTACATATTAATGTATGATACTGTGATTTTTTTTTAAGATTAAGTGACTTGTTTTGGAAATGGTCGGGCTGTGAAATAATAAAGAATGAACTCATAATTGATATAAATATTGGCACACTTTTGTCGTTTTTATTTTTTCAAATTCATTGAAAATACTGCTCACAGGTTTATTAGTAATTAGACATTTATTAATTGTAATTGTAATTGTTCTTGCATTTCCTAGTATTAAGACTTTTATTTATTGTCATCAATTGTTGTTACTACAGCGGATTACATATCATATCATTCTTTTGGCATTCCAAGTATAAAATTCACTGATCGTTATTACTGTTTCAACCCTCTACATGATATCAAAGGTTTTAGACAGCTAGAGATCAATCATAATAATTACATATATATCTTTTATCATATTTGTTGTTGGTCCTTTAAATGACCAATAAAATATAAAAAAGAGCATCTTTTGCATACTCATATTTTCATTATGCAAATAATAAAAAGATAGATTATCCATAATGATATTCTGATAAAAGACGTATTTTCAAAACTAATTATAATAAATGATTTTCTGTTAAAAGTAAAGTGCATTGCAATGTTTGCCTGCAGTTAACCTTGTGCTAAATGACCACATTGTGGTAAAATTCATTTGTACTTTTATTAATCTTTTTTATTTTATTTTAGATGCCTTCAAAGCTATGTGGAATTATAAAATATATTTAAAAATCAAATAGATATAAGTTTGTACTAGTTGACATTTGAGAGCCAAACATATATATTTCTCAACCTAATAATTTCTTTATTGCTTACTTGCTGTAATAATTTACTAGTTTACGACTTTAAAATTAGTATCCCTCTTAATCTTAATTTAACTAATAGTTAGAAGAAGCACTATTTGATAAGATATATTCTTATTCCCTACATTAGTATTTATACTATTACAATTTCATAAACATCTAAATAATTAATAAATGGATGTAAATACACATACAGATCGTTTTAAAAACACTTAGCTTACCGGAATCATCTCCGTGAACGATATAATATATATACGCCCAAGCTGATCTCAAAAACATTACCATCACTATCATAGACCACAACGAGGGTTGATCAAGGGCCGACAGGCTTGCTCGGGAAAGTGTTTGGATAAGAAAGTTAAGGACAGTTTCACCAGAGGGCATTAATGAAAAAAACATAAAATGAGTTCCTACCATCACTAGTTTCCTGTAACTCAGGCTTCAGTACAGGACTCTCACAGTTTTAATGAATTTATTCCTCCTCCCAAACATCAATATTGAAAAAAATTATCAGCGTATTGATTCGTGATAATTTGTATAAAGATCAAGATTATTATTTCAGATTGACTACCACATGTTAAGATAAGACGCATTTCACATCTTACTGATACCCGAAATATTTAATATTTGTTCACGATTTTACTTTTTTTTTGGTGATGTTGTACCCTTTTAGACTTGCATGTTATATATTATATTTTGTAGTGTACTGTATCATATTTATATGATCCATCGCCTCGTAAGATTTATCGTTGGCTATTATTTGGATATTTTATATATATATACATATTTATGGAGTAGAGCCACGAAGGCATTAGTTTGGTCTTAGAATTTAAACATTGTAATATCATATGCAAAAACCTACATACATGTGTAAATTTAGATAAACTAGACATTCTTTCTGTTTGCTGTATGTTTTAAATTTTTTGACAGTTTCTAAAGCATGATGGTTCTTGTATGTGGCCAATGTCGTTTGAAGCAAAACCTATCAAAATTTAGACAGAGAGGCTAGTCAAAATTATGATTTTCTTCATATGAGTGCACAATTATAATTTTGTATTTGTGAGATTTTTTTTGCATATTTTGTCATCGCATGTTTACTTTTATTAATGAATTCAAATTTCCAGAAACTTAGGGCCAATATTGATCATTAGTGTGCCTTTTCGAATAGATTTATATAATAAATATCATCTTAAATTCATTTATTCTAAAGAAAATTTAATCCATTTGTTGGGCATATAATTTCGAATTATCGATTCATCTTATCTATATCGAAGTGTATATATATATACATAATTACTCTAAATATCAGCACAACAATGTTAAATCTGCAAATTTGCGGAAGCAAATTTTTGTTCTTCCCTCGCCGGGATTCGAACTCATGCTATTGGGATATCGAGACAACACCGCCTGCACTGTGTCCATCGCTCAAGACCACTCGGCCACCTAGACTGAACTAATAATTCAGCCTTCGGTGGCCTAGTGCTACCTTTCCTCGTCAGTATAATCTAGAGTTGTAACACAGTACATGATATATTAGGCATGAAGATGGAATTGATTGCAGATCAGCTAAATATCTATCGTAAAGGATCGTATAATACAGCCAAAGACATAATTATTTTGATAAGTACGTCTAAACAAGTGACAACTCTACGACAGATTCATCCATTGGATCACCAGTGAAGGTGATACACGGCTGAAAACACATATTATATTAATAATTACTCTAAATATCTGCACAACAATGTTAAATCTGCTAATTTGCGGAAGCAAATGTTTGTTCTTCCCTCGCCGGGATTCAAACTTATGCTATTGGGATATCGAGACAACACCTCCTGCACTGTGTCCATCGCTCTATACCACTCATATATGTATTCAATATATATTTATCATATATTTGCTATGAAAACGTTGGATTTTCCATATGTATAATAAACGATGATTTGCCTTAGTCAAATTGCTGCAAACGTCTGGTTGAGGATTTAAAACCACCCATATTTATATATTATTGTTTGCTATAATCCCTACCGATTCATTTATTTCATAGGAAAATCATAACCCATTGATTTATTTACAGCTATCAGAAATAAATCTTAACTTAAACTTTAGATATAAAGGACATGGGAACATTCATATTATAAGACAAAAAAAAGTCTAGTTTTAACAGTAATCTTACCAGACCCATTGAAATGTACTACCTATTATTATATTACTTTCGCAAAATTGTACCCCATTGATATATTTGACATACCAACTTCATGTCTGTCTATATACTTTTATATAGGAAAATACCCCCCCCCCCCCTCCCCCTTTTGCTTATACAATTTCAATGGGAGAGCAGTATCCGCCAAACGTGCAAAATCTTTATCGGCCCTCTTCCGGTTTGGAGAGTCCTGTACAATTTTTGACACTTACTTGGTTATAAAATAACTTAGTTCAAATAATCATGACATCTTGAAAGGCTATATTATTTTTTTCTGTGACGCCTTCTTACATCGTCATAACGCTGAAGCCATCTATTTCGTCTGCACTTTGAGAGAGAATTTTCGGCGGAACTTTGAGACCCAATGTAGCCATGAAATCTTCATTGACGGCTAGAATTGTTTGCATATATACAAAGTCTTACCTTTTGTGTGCTTGTTGGTGCAAACTATATATATCCAGAAATAAAAAAAAATATGATAAAATAAGTTACGATTCCATTTGAGGTGTGCAATCATTTAAAATGGTTTCTCCGATTTCCCTAGATCCATCAGGTGGCACGGTAGTATTTACATTCCAGAATTTAGGTTGCTATTTTGTGCACCCTACTTAAGTCAATGTATATGAACAGTGTGATTGCACAGCGACTCGGTTAGCAGATTAAAATTTTGTTAATCAATGATTTTTATTTTTTTTTTAGTATTTCCTGTCTATTTGTAAATACTTTATTAACGTATTTGACGATGGCTTCAATATTTCTTTGTTGTCTAGCAATGTGCAGTTTACCATCCATATCCCTAAACAGAAAAATCTAGGATCTATATATATATATATATATATATACATGTGACATTTGTCATAATTTTTACTGTTAGATACATCTTATATGTTTTGACACTTACTTGGTTATAAAATAACTTAGTTCAAATAATCATGACATCTTGAAAGGCTATATTATTTTTTTCTGTGACGCCTTCTTACATCGTCATAACGCTGAAGCCATCTTTTTCGTCTGCACTTTGAGAGAGAATTTTCGGCGGAACTTTGAGACCCAATTTAGCCATGAAATCTTCATTGACGGCTAGAATTGTTTGCATATATACAAAGTCTTACCTTTTGTGTGCTTGTTGGTGCAAACTATATATATCCAGAAATAAAAAAAAATATGATAAAATAAGTTACGATTCCATTTGAGGTGTGCAATCATTTAAAATGGTTTCTCCGATTTCCCTAGATCCATCAGGTGGCACGGTAGTATTTACATTCCAGAATTTAGGTTGCTATTTTGTGTACCCTACTTAAGTCAATGTATATGAACAGTGTGATTGCACAGCGACTCGGTTAGCAGATTAAAATTTTGTTAATCAATGATTTTTATTTTTTTTTTAGTATTTCCTGTCTATTTGTAAATACTTTATTAACGTATTTGACGATGGCTTCAATATTTCTTTGTTGTCTAGCAATGTGCAGTTTACCATCCATATCCCTAAACAGAAAAATCTAGGATCTATATATATATATATATATATATACATGTGACATTTGTCATAATTTTTACTGTTAGATACATCTTATATGTTTGTATGTCTATCAAGATTAAGACTATGTTCAGACCCTTTTTGCAAAACATATTGTAGTACTATTTATATACTGTAATGATCCTTTTATAAAAAATTAATAAAGAAAATCTGTATATGTTTGAGTCTTTGAAACAAGAAAGAAAGGAGAGATTTTTTTTGTACTGCATTGCTTTATATTATTCCAAAGAAAACATTGAAAATACTTTAAGAAAAAAAATCTGAAATTTTACATGAAGTGCCGTGTACAACACACCACTGATTAACCCTGCTCTCTTTTGTCATATTATTAATAAAGTTGTGTGATATATATTGCTGATGTTGCAAAAAGAGGTTATCCAGTCAAGAAAATTTATACCAGAATGTTCAAGGTTGTAATTTTAAAACTTTACCGAAGTAGAAAAGTACCATTAACTGATAAATGCATAAAAAGAATATGGTATATATTCGAGGGTCGTAATGGGGGGTACCTTCATGAGGAATAACGGTAAAAAGTCTTGCCAAATGATGTTAACTGTAATTTTTGGTGCATGACGATAAAACAATCGACTGATTTTGACGAATCACGTTTATTTTTTTCTAAAAATAAACAGTAACGGATAATTATTTGAGACCTCTGACGAATCAAGATAAGCATATTTTGACGAATCACGATAACATTTTAACCTATTTGAAGCTAACGGTATCCGAAAATGACCATTTGACGCCTGACGGTAAAGGGCATTTCTACCCTCGTATTCCAGAGTCAAAATGGATTTTAACAACTATAAGCTATAGGTCACTGTATGGCCTTCCACAATGGTTAAAACCCATATGGTATAGTCATCTATAAAAGGCCCAGACATGACAAAATGTGGAACAATTCAAAAAAGAAAAAAACTTATGGTCTGATTTATGATAAAAGAATAAACAAAAACAAATAGAATAGACAGCTAAAAAACTAAATCCACCGAATTACAAGCCTTTCAACCCCTTTTACAACTTTTCATGGAATAGTTGTAGAGACAATTGAAAAATTTGCAAAGGTACACTGCATAAAATCATACATTCAGTGATGTTACATTACCATTTAATGTTACACTGTGCAGAGAGAAATGTTTTTATGCGCCACCTACGATAGTAGTAGGGGCATTATGTTTTCTGATCTGTGCGTCCGTTCGTCCGTCCGTCCGTCCGTCCCGCTTTAGGTTAAAGTTTTTGGTCAAGGTAGTTTTTGATGAAGTTGGAGTCCAATCAACTTGAAACTTAGTACACATGTTTCCTATGATATGACCTTTCTTATTTTAATGCCAAATTAGAGTTTTGACCCCAATTTCACGGTCCACTGAACATAGAAAATGATAGTGCGAGTGGGGAATCCTTGTACTATGGACACATTCTTGTTCAATATACTTTAATTTGCAGAAAACCGCCATATTATTCTATATTTTACATGCTTTTTTTTTCGTTATCCGATGTTTTTCTTTCTTTTTTTTTCGTTTGTCTATCTTTTTATTATTATTGTTTTTTGGTAAAGCCTTTTTTAGAACGTTTTTTTCTGACAATTTCAGAAATATCGAAATCAGTACGTGTTTGTCAGAATTGTCTCTTTAAAAAAAGTTGAAAATTGAGATAAAATTATCGCTTCTATTTAATTTCTAAACAAAAGTATTTTCATTTATTATTAAATACATTGATAAAAAATCCCCTATAGGTTGTATTTTAGAAGGTGTGATCGATTGAGGATTGTTCTGTGTTGTTTTGTTTAACGGGAATGATATCAGAGTACAAATACAAAAGACATATCCAGGCAAAATATTTTATATCCCTTGAAGTAAATTAACTTATAGTATTTTATCCATTTTATTGGTAAACAATCTATAGGGGGTCACCGAATTTGATCTACTGCATAAATCATTAACGGGAATGTGTAAGGTAAGAAACATAGAACAACATAAGATACTATGATTTCTATATTAGATGCGGATCTAGGATTTTGAAAGGGGGAACTAGGCAGCGACAGGAGTGGAACATGCCCACTCCCCCCTTAACTCCGCCTTAGGATGCGCTATGCAATCAAAATAGCACGTGTTTTTTTTTCGATGTTGTATTCCCAATGCAGTGTAGAAGATGACGATTTTGCGCAACGCTAAAATAAAAGTATAAACGGAATGTAGGACCATATATATAAGTGTTCGTTTCATATGTATTTTGCATATGCATATTTAGGACGAGAAGTAAATATGAACCCGACTTTGTATAACACCGCAGGAAGACATGTCACCCTACCTGGACACATGATTCTGACTCCGGACCGACCAATCTTTGCTATTACTCCTAAATATTGCATGCTTGGCAGAGAGGCAGCCAATCTTTGATTTGAACGGGACGGGGTCATTGACAAGACCTCCCGAACTCGAGCAGTGGTGTAGCTTCTATTGACGCAATGAGGCAACCGCCTAACCATTTTTTTTTACCATTAAAAAAGAGAGATAAAGAGAGAATATATTTCATAGCATAGAGATCAGAGTGACGACGTTTCAAAACGTTGACTGCTTTACTCTTTACTCACTCATTCCTCATTATTAACGTCTTGAAAAAAATATACGTCAAACTTTCTTTCACAAAATGAACAAGGTAGATGCAAATATCTTTTTGAAGAAACAGACAAAGTATACGTTGTAAAAAACTGATTCAAACAAGAGTTCATAACTGTGAAAAACGAACTTGTTACTTTAGGTGGACATAGTTGTCACTTGTAGACACTTGACATTCCTACATTGTTTGTAGTCTTCTTCCTACAGACATGTACATTGGTTAATATAAACAAGACTTCATAGTTCGCGAGTTATTATATTCCATGCATTTTGACAAAAGCTAGACATATAAAGCTAAAAGACATAGTAAATTTTAATATCCCAAAATATGTACAAAAGCATTTAAGAGGTCATATATATAATTCTGTCAGTTATTTTTGTTATGATCAGGACCTGTCTGTAATTGAATACTGAGAATTAAATTTTTAACCAGCAGTTTCAGGAAAAGTATCGATTAATGCGCACTAGAAATATTAGTATTTCATGATAAAATTCCATAAATCTGGATTTGTCATAGACAGGATCTTTGTGTCAGTATGTTACCTATCAAGAGTATGTTCACCATACCCCCACCACTGGCCCCCACCACTGGGGGTGGTTCTTTAGCGTTGCAGGGTGTACCAGTATGTACTATGTACTCTATACAAGACTCTATTCAACAGTATAACATGCTTAAAAGGGTCGTCCGTTTGGTTGTCCGGGATGTATATATACAGCCAAGTCCAGTAGGAACGGGGGCGTCCAATCAAATCTAGTGTAGGTGCTTACATTAGCTCTACACGGTACAGAACGAGGGATCCATAGGGGGTCTGTTGTAAGCCAAAATGTCTGCCCCTATGTAACATGCTCTCTTTTTCCAGGTACAATTGAAATTTGAGCTGTTATCATGGTCGGCCTAGTCTACATATCTATTGGATAATTTTGTTTTACTTGTCTTGAATATGCATGCAGTTTTCGTCTCTTAATGTCCGGCAACAACAGTCAATCAATCAATTAAACCTGTTTTAAAATTATCATTTTGTTTTGTCATTTGTAAATGCTGAAAACTATTTTGCGATTTAGATTTTCAATTAACCGTCCACTCCCTATTGGCATTGACGTCTTTTAACCAAGATGAGGCTTTGACTGCCAAGATTCAATCATTTGCCTAAATAGAAATAGAATTCAAGTTACGCTACTGTCGATTGATTGATAGTTGGTTGCTTAACGTATAATGGCAAATATTTCATGCATATTTAACATGCAGAGAGCGTGGCATTCTCTCTACAAGAGGCATCGCATTTAACGTCCCCACTCAGACCGGAAATGACTGCGTACTTATATATTGGCAGGGCCAAACGGACGCCCCACTTTGGCAATGGTTTTAATGTCGGCCGGAACAAGACCAATAGTGACCATATTTCTATTCCCCTGTCACCCTTGGGGCGCTACTGTGGAGGCGAGCACGCTACCACAAGACCAAAGAAGCGGTTATGAATATGGAAGACACATTTACATGTACACGTGTAATAAAAACATTTGCAACAGAATTTGTGGACTTAAGACACTGTGCCCCTTCACATGATCACATTTTCATGTTCAGTGCACCACTTAATCCGGGTCAAACTCTAATTTGGTATATATTTTCTAAAATATTTTATATTTTGAACGGGACGGAAGAACGGAATGACGCACAGATCAGTAGATATCATATCCCCTTACTATCAATATCATAAGTTAGTCATAAAACTAAAATGATTATCCTACTTAGCAAAACTCCAATCAAATATTCCGTACATGTCCGTTTTTCATACGTATTTGCAGAAGTTAGACGCCAAACATTTATCAAAAACAATTTGTGAGCAATGACGTTAAATTACGCATACGTTTGCACAGATTCTTCATAGAATCCATGCATCATTACAGCTATAGACAAGAAGTAAAAAATATAACTGATTTATTAAAGTGCTATCACTTTTTTGTCTTAAAGATGCATCCTCATTAATTCCATTTGATAAACTTCCACGGAAAGGTGACTATCAGATAGATGCATAAGTGATCTGAATTGTTACCACTGACAAAAGTATCTTGAAATAAATCATAGAAGTATGCTAAAAAAAAAGAAGCAAGTCGTGTACACCTTTTACATTCTGTGGTGTTTGAAACTCTTGTTTCAATCTTATAACTTATAAATCAAAATGAAAATATCAGATTCATCTCGCTTCAGATTCCATTATTTTTTTTTTTCAAACTTTTATTTAGATTTAGTAGCTTTCAGAATTCACCGTTTGAGAAATAAATATATGGGTCAAGTGAAATGACGAAGTAATGATCGGTGCATTTGATTACCGGTAACTGATTAAAGGTTGTTGTTAATAAAGTCATCCCGAATTTAATAACAAAATATGTAAAGAATTAAAATAGCAGATTGTGCTATTTTTTAAATAGCATCTATTTCAACAAAGTATGTGTATTCAACGAGCCATAAATTCACGCAGTCTATGTAATATAGATACAATGAATAAGCGTTGATTCTTGAAAAAGAAACCATGAGCCCGGAGGGCGAATGATTTGTTTTTCATGAATCAACGCTTATTCATTGTATCTATAACTTAAACTATGGTGTTGATATCTTTGTATATGTAAGAGAATGATAATCCCTTTCTTCATGAATAAGTACGAGCGTTAGCGAGTACTTATCATGAAGTAAGGGATTATCATTCTCTTACAAACTTAGAATATTGTAAAGTGCTCAAGGCTCAAATGATCTATTCAAGAATTAGTTTCATTGTCAGTGCAATGTTTATAATTGATGCACGACTTCCTTTTTCGGCATGTCATTTATGGATAAGTTTTAGTGATGTGAGGACTTTCTTATCATTTGGGAAATATTTAAAAAAAAATGCGTTATAGATATTAGGTGACACAACAGTAGAAAGAAAAGGTAGGAATTGTATGTTTCCTGATTGTGAGTATGAATGTAAATCATGTAATATTTTAGTGAGGAATTATCCTTTTTTATTTACAGTTTAAATCAATTAATACATTTGAGTTACAACTAAATTTTATTTCACAGCCAATAAGATTTAGGTTATTTTTTATCTGAAAGAATTTTTTTCTTTTTTTTTGCATTGCTTTGGTATTGTTTAATTTTATAGTAATTTGAAGTTATTAATATTTTCACAATAAAATTCACGGTACCAATTTTACTGCACCAGTAAACTTCAACTTATTTTGAGATTTTTGTTTGTTTCACAATTTAACTTTCAGTCAGTTTCAATCACTGTGTGATAAATCCTTTCAATCTGATAAATGTGCTTCGGGGCAGTTGTAACTCATTTATAGAAACTCTTTGTTTTGAACTGTAAATAGACCCAACTAATAGGATAATCCCTTACTAAGAACATTATTTACATTCATTCTTCACAATTAAGAGGCATCCAATTCTACAATTTCATTGGTCGAGAGTACTTTGCTATATTCTAATCAAAATTAAAGCCTTTTTCTTAATTAGAAGGTATTGTAAGTGAGTATAAATAACCATGTTATCATGTTCAACGATGCATTAATAAATTTAAGTTCACAATTAATTGTTTTCTTTTCAATTGTGTAAAATAGCCAATAATAACGCAAAAATATATTACAGTGATTTATTTAATTTATTATTGTTTTAGGGGGATTGTTATCCTATGTATATTTCTTGGTAAAACTATGTACATGTGATTTCTTGATTAACAACATATTTGTTACGTTTGGAGGACGTGTTTTTCAACAGACTGTCGGAATTCCAATGGGAACCCATTGTGCCCCTCTTCTTGCCGACTTGTTTCTTTATAAATATGAGGCTGACTTCATACAGGAACTTCTTAGGAAGAAAGATAAGAAGTTAGCAATATCCTTTAACTCTACGTTCCGCTATATAGATGATGTTCTCTCACTAAATAATACAAAATTTGGTGACTATGTTGAACGAATCTATCCCATCGAACTAGAGATAAAGGATACTACAGATGCAGTTAAGTCTGCCTCATATCTTGACTTACATCTAGAAATTGACAATGAGGGTCGGTTGAAAACAAACCTTTACGACAAAAGAGATGATTTCAGCTTCCCAATTGTGAACTTTCCATTTCTATGTAGCAACATTCTAGCAGCGCCTGCATACGGAGTATATATCTCCCAATTGATACGATATTCCCGGGCTTGTGTTTCCTATCATGATTTTCTTGATAGAGGATTGCTGCTCACAAGGAAGCTATTAAACCAAGAGTTCCAAATGGTGAAGTTGAAATCATCCCTTCGCAAATTTTACGGACGCCATCACGAGTTGGTTGACCGTTATGGAATAACCGTTTCACAGATGATATCGGATATGTTCCTTATGTCGTAACTACAATACCCTCCCTTTTCACGAATGTGACTTACCGAATTAGACTATTTATCGGATTTGTAATAACATAAGCAACACGACGGGTGCCACATGTGGAGCAGGATCTGCTTACCCTTCCGGAGCACCTGAGATCACCCCCAGTTTTTGGTGGGGTTCGTGTTGCTTAGTCTTTGGTTTTCTATGTTGTGTCATCTGTACTATTGTTTGTCTGTTTGTCTTTTTATTTTTGGCCATGGCGTTGTCAGTTTGTTTTCGATCAATGAGTTTGACTGTCCCTCTGGTATCTTTCGTCCCTCTTTTATGTAGTGTTTAAAATATTTTTGAAAGAGCAGATATAGCAATCTGCTCTTTGAAGCCGCCAACTGTTGTACAAAGGATTGCTGATGTTGGTAGAAGGTTCCATTGTACTATTGTGTGCGGATTAAATGAGAATTTGTAAGTGTCTTTATCGGTTTGAATTTGTTTATAGTGGTTGGTATGTTTATGTCTTGTTCTGCTGTCTGATGTAATAAGAAGATCTTAAGGATAGATTGCTAAATGTTTGTGAATAATTTTATAGAATACCACTAGTCTAGTTTGTATTCGTCTCATTTGTAATGTAGGCCACTGTAGGTGTTCGAGCATATTTGAGACTGAGCTGGTATTGTGGTATCTGTTACACGTGTAGCGGGCTCAATTTGATTTTTGTTGTGATGGTCCCTGACACAAGAGCTAAACTCATGCGTGGGTCTAACTTATGACATGTATGCCTTTTCTTTTATTTGTTTGGAAGATACTTTTAGGTTACGTTTTAGAAAATTTAGCTGTCGATTTGTATTTGCTGTTATATTATCTACATGTTTGTTCCATTAAGATCTGATTGGATGGTTATGCATAAATTGTTATATTACCTTATCGGCGTACTCTACTTATACTTACAGGTATCGACGATAACATTTATAAAGGGTACATAAAACCGCATGTTTTCAAGGGAGACAATTTGTTGACTCACTAGATTTTCTGCAATCTCAATATTCAATCAACATTCTAGCTACTAGAAGATGCCCGCGAAATCGCGGTACAATTGGGCAAGTGTTGAAACAAAGAGTGTGGACACAGTAAGGATTTGGACACGGTTAATGCCTTTAATTATATTTCTTTAAAGAGATGATAATGAGGAACATAATGCAAAAGACCCCATTCTTCTCGTTTAAATAATTTCATCTTTTAGTCAAAACATTGGGTAGGGGGGTTTACACATAAAAAGGGGGAGGGGTCCGGACATCGGGTGTTTCTGTTTACACATAAAAAGGGGGAGGGATCCGGACGTCGGATGCCTGTGTTAATACATAAAAAAGGGGGAGGATCACTTCGACACGTTCAACGCCCATTTCATTTTTGGACAGTTCTGCACCTGAGTAAAAAGGGTGGATGTCGTTTAATTTAGCAAAATGATGCACTTACAATACAATACATGATCCTTATAGGCCTAACTGTCCTTTTTTCTATCCTTTCGTCTTACATTCACTTGGATTTCGCGGGCAGTACGTCAACTGAGCATGCACGAAAGTGTATAAGACACGGATCGATAACGGTCTCCGAATTTGGATATTTTCTCAAAAATTGGCGTTTTCTGTGGAAAAAAGATTGTTTCAAAGTTTCAAAGACAAATTTAGGAAGTACAAAACACTGCATTTATACGTCATATCACAAATATTTCCGACTTTGTATGGTTTCAGAGGAGTTGCTGCTAAATGAAATCGGTCTCTTCCTTTAGTAGTATAGAAATATAGATATATTTTTGTAACCCATTGAAAGAAAAAACTTCTCACCAATACGTGAGTGTTTTAGTTGGTTCATTTTACTTTTGATGCGATGGCCTATATATTTCTTTCTAGATGATTTTGTCAATTGAGGTTATTCCGAAGACCGCTGACGTCATTCAATGCGTTCCGAAAAGTAAATTTCAACCAATCAGCGGAATTTTAATTTTGGCCATATCTATTTTTGATGCTGATATTCGCAGATTAAAATGGAAATTTTAGTAAAATAGAATGCTTTTATTAGATATAAAACAGGAAATAATGAACTCTTTTAGCAAAAGAATTATTGGATCGGGGTTCTGTTTATTCACATGATTTGTATTTCACTCCCTACTCTTGAATTTTGTGGTAGAATTTTCCGACCCAAATGGTTCACCAAAACATTTGTTTTTTTATATAGTATCTACTTTATATACTACTAAAAAAACGAGGTCCAATTTGTTAGTCGGCATGACGTAAAAACGACGAATCAAATAATTCAACTTTATATATAATAACTTATATAGGACAATGGTGCTGATTAAAAATTACACCATTTCAGGCCCTTTTGTTTTTCACATAATTAATATCTACCAACAAGTTGCTTTCTTTAAAAAAAAGAAATGCAATCGTGAACCTAAATGCCTGCTTGGAATGATAGATCAGATAATTGTTTCAAGTTATAAAGTGGCATGATTTTACCTCATTTCTTTTTTATATAAGATGTAGATAAAATGACATGGATTCTTAATTAGACTGATGTTCTATGTTGGGCATGATTTTGTTGTTTAAGAAATAATTTCTTTCTCTCCCATCCCTCAGTCGCTTCCGATAGATAAAATTACAACATGATAAATAAGAAGCAACCACTGTATGTTAATTCCTTTCTGAGGTGCTATTTTGGGAATTAGGGGTAGCTTTCTGGCTGAAGTCGAAATGTTACTGTGAAAACAGTCTTTGTTGTAAAGAGGTTTAATAAAAATGAATCGTGATTATAAGTTTTTGTAGCCAGTTTGAAAATAGTTCAAAACCCTAAGCTATATTCTTATTTGTTAATCCCGAACTAAATCCATTTTGGAAAACCAATTACACTGGTTTGCATGGTTTGGTAATTGGCTATCATATTCAAAATATGCTTGATCTCAATTTATTTATACTCCAGGCAACAAACTCAGATCAGGTATTTAGAGTAGAAACAGTTTGAGACATCAACTTTATACTTAAATCAGTTTGTTCAAACACATCTCACTTTTTCATTTCATAACTTGTCCTTTTGTAAATTAGCCAAAATAAAATGAAGTTGGTGTATTTATACGAGTGTGTGACAGACAGAGAGAAGCAGGAATAACAGTGTAAATTCAGTATAGCTCATGTCCAGTACGCAATTTAAAAATCATTTTTTTGCAATTGCATGTCCGTTGAATACGGATATTGATTTTAAGAAAAAATAATTTGTTACTAAGTTGTGCTATTTTTTCTTATGAATGCAAACGTTTTTGTATCGTCTAATTTGTTATGATACCGTTCTATTTTGTCGCCAAAAACGCTCTAAGCCTGTGTCAACTAGACCCTCTAAATTCGCTTATGAATAAAGATTACCTCGACGCATTGAAAACAGATTGACGGAATTCCCAGAAACTTGCACTGATTCTTCTTTAGCGTGGACACGAAGTTGTGCACCAGCTACATGTTTGTACTTCAACTTTAAATCTTATTTTTTATTTATTTTTTTTGGGGGGGTGGGGGTGTTCACATACCAAAAACAAAAGAATTGACTATGCCATTTATAACTATATTTTTTGGAGAGAGTAGCCGACACACGTGCTTTGTAAAACTCGCACATTTTCCTACAAAAAATTAACATACGCATCTCTAATTTTATAAAATAATCTGGAATAGATAATATTCATCTTCCTGTTATTATAAGTCTTTTCTTTGAACAATTGCTAATATATTTTCGCAATCACATACCGTTAGTAACTTAAGTATAATAGTTTTCAATCCAAACATCGAGGAATAGATCAGACCTCATTTTTTTTACTTCATAGACCATAAGTTTTAAATAAATAGAGAGTCATCACCTCAACTCCAAAGAATATCACTCAGTGTCGTTTCATATCTATAGAACTATTTTAAGGACTCAAACGCATATTCATTTATGAACTGTTTCGATATGACATATAATTCAACTCACCTAAAAGGTGCCTTTAAATTTCGTCATAATTTCCAGGGTTGACTAGTATTTTAAAATAAGATTAAGTATGGTTTCTTTATATAAAAAAAGGAAAATGTGGTATGATTGCCAATGAGACAAATTTCCACAAGATACCAAGTGACGTTGAAGTTAACAACTATTGTCACCGTACGGCCTTTAACAATGAACAAAACCCATACCGCATAGTGAGCTTCAAAATGCCCCGAAATGATAAACGTAAAACAATTCATACGAGAAAAGTAACTGCCTGATTTCATTGTGTTGTCTTTTATTCTAATTATTGCCTTTTCCCCCTTATTTATATTTTGATACAAATGTAGAGCCTTAATTAATATAAATAGAAATGCATTATCTTATCTCTGACTGTATCTATCATCACTCAGTCCCTATAAAAGACAATCGTTATTTTATCTGACCCTTATTAGTATTTCACTCCTGCTATTGCATAATTTATGCATAATCAACTTTTCTATCATCCGTCATGTCAGACATCAACTTGAGTCCTACAATTTAATTATTCTTTCAGAATCATCAGCATACCGCTGCAAATATTTTAATAAGTTAAACATGTTAAATGGTTATTAAAAATTGAAATATTTCGTTGAAGCATCTCATATCTGCATTTTACACATCTCAACGATTCTTTAAGGTTCAGTTTGTTTTTCTTTAATTTATTTTCTTTTTATTTCAATTTGTATTTTGATAACGATAAAAGATATTTTGTTCCCATATTTTACCAATTAACTAATATGCTTATAATGAAATCCATTTTTGCTATTTTGATTAAAATAGGAACAATTTTTAAAAACTCCTTTATTACTGCATAAACGGACTTGAATTCGCTTAAAATCTAATGTCCAATGTTTACACAGCTTGTATATCAGAAAACTTAACATATGCGACTATGATTTAGTTAACTACTGATGTAAAATATCAATCTGTCTCCATTTACACTTATCTCTATAGCAACTGTAAAAAAAAGACGCTAATACATATCCATTAGGTCAATTAATTACCTATTACGCAGGTGGCCACAGAAAAGAACTGATGTATTCCGAAAAGACAATAGGCATGTCCGGTATTCCGAAAGACTACAACATCAATTAATATATATGCGTGAACCCTCAGGGGTTCACGCAATAATTAACAAGTTCCGGATCGAATCCGATACCGATATCAGTAGTACCTGTTACCTAATCTGTACGTTCCGCCTCTGTTAGGCGCACCACCAAACGGTGTATTTGGGATTTGCTATATACACGAGTCATAATCACACCTGAACTTTGTCATTATACAGGGATTGACACATCTAAATTCAATCATTGACCCAAAAAATATATCTACAAGTAGTTTCCGGTTGTAGTAGGAAACCAGGGCGGATTCAAACAGAAATATTTTGAAAGCAGAGAAAACTGTGCACTTTATAATCAGCATGACTTTATCAAATGACAATATGAATACTAAAAATCCATGCTGGAAATAAGGCGTAGGTACTTTAATTCAGTCACGGAACCGCGATGTCGCGGGTGTGTTCTAGTAATACTACTAAAATAACGAAGTCCAATTTGTTAGCCGGCATGACGTAAAAACGACGAATCAAAGAATTCGACTTTATATATAACTAATATATGGGACAATGGTGTTGATTAAAAATTACACCATTCCAGGCCCTTTTGTTTTTCCACATAATTAATATTACCAATAATTAACAAGTTCGAATCCGATACCAATAGTATATGTCACATGTATGTATGTATTTTCTGTATCTTCCTCCTTTAATATGAGCACCACCATGGGTCATGGTGTAAAGGAGGACATTTAACACACTGTATCGGTACAGATTTAATGTGAACATTTGCCTACCCAGTTTCCCAGCCTGGCCGTTACAACCAAAACCTTCCCCAAAACAATAAGTACAATGCAATAAAACATATACGAACACACACTCACCCGATTCGCCCATCCTCAAAGTATAAAAAATGCAAAATATGAAAACAATTATATACAAAATAAGGGACAAGGTCACCCCGGATGCCGCGCAAATGCCATGGCAACAAACGGATAACCGGTAAGGCCATACTTGGATTACAAACCGATATCGCTAAATGCCCAGCTGTTTTCCTGGTAGAGTAAAGCCAAAAATCCTACGATAAAGGATCTCTGAAAGATACTATCGATCTATTAGGGGAACAGATAAAACCCTCAGACATCAAATAGATTGGTCTGATAGTTTCCCACATGGAAACTACAAATATATCCCAAGAGCACATGTCTCAAACAAACATTAAAATATCTGTAGAAACTTTCCTCAACAACAAAATATAATTCAAAACATAAAATATACGATGTAAGGATAATGAAATTTATCCTTGAAACAAATTTGACAAAGCAATTTCAAACATGTTGAAGGATTCTCTCTGCAAAAATGTTCACATCCGCTCTCATCAGTATGAATCACCATTTCCGGTTGTGGTAAGAAAACCAGGACGGGTTCAAACAGAAAAATTTTGAAAGCAGAGAAAACTGTGCTTCTTATAATCAGCATGACTTTATCAGATGACAATACCAAATCCAGGTTAACATAAGGCGTTGGTACTTTAGTTCAGTCACGGACCCGCGGGTGTGTACTAGTAGTAATAATAGCAATGGCAATAATCTGCATTTATTTGCTCTAAATATTGTGAAAAGGATTGGGGGTCGTAGTGTTAATGTCACAAGTGTCCCCAAAATTTAGTATAAAGTAGAAATGGACATTGTTCTTTTAAGAGATCATAAAAAGTTATACATAAAACATTTCCAATGATCATAAAACCCAAGTTTTATTATCACACTCCTAACTATGTATTGCCACCTTAATGTTACTCCTGTTTTCAATTAAACGGTATTTTCTCACTTTCCGACATTTTTTTTTTAGATTTTCTGAATCACATGCATACGCTCTGCAGGTAAACGGTTAATAAGTGTTGAATTATTCTGGAAATTAAGGTTTTTTCTACCCCAAAACAGATGACCCTGGAAGTATTT
Source organism: Mytilus californianus (assembly GCF_021869535.1). Taxonomy (NCBI): domain Eukaryota; kingdom Metazoa; phylum Mollusca; class Bivalvia; order Mytilida; family Mytilidae; genus Mytilus; species Mytilus californianus. The sequence continues at coordinate 38,706,261 of NW_026262745.1, forward strand.
CACATAACTTTTTTGAATTTTTGACTTTAAACGCTCTTCAACCTCATATTTGATTTGACCTTCCAACTTTTTTGATTCGAAAGCCTCTAATGAAACTTATGTGCCCAAAACGCGCGTCTGTCGTGCCGAATTATAAGTCTGGAACCTTTGATGATTTTGTTTCATTGGATAATTTGATTGTTTTTCTTTCAATTACTATAGCTGCGATCAATTTGAGTTAAACAAACTTTTTGTTAACGAATATCCTCTATACTAGTGATGTAAACTGTATAAACCACACACCTGTCTATAAGCCCAGACAGACATTCATTATTCCAGAGGGTTGGGTAAATAAAAGGTTTATTGTTGCAGTAAAATTTATTAACCGATAGTGAGTCAAAATTAATATCAATTTATTAGATTACTGAAACAGGTATATGGTGTCATGGTGTAAATTTCTGTGAATTTATTTCATAACTTTTCAATACTGTTTTATGTTGTTACAATCTTTTTCAATCCTTATGTCGTAATCTGCTTGAAGTTCAATTAGTAATATAGACATTAAAGAGTCAATGTCATTTTGTGACAACGGATTAAGCTTAACTAGTACTGGTGAATAGACCAAATTTGTCAAATGTATATTAATTAGTGTCATTTTATATTCGTGCAATTTAATATTTGTTATAAAAAGAGACATTAAGAAAATATTATAAGTTATATGGTTCGCTACTGACCCCCTACGGATCCATAGAGGGTTAGTAAAATCCATAGGGGGTGAGGCCGAAGGCCGAATCCCCTGTGGATTTTATTCACCCTCTATGGTCCGTAGGGGGTCAGTAGTGAACCGTATAACGAATTTATCGCACGCGAGACTTTTTCTGCAGCGTTTTGTAGAAAAATAAACAATGAAATACAACAACATCAATAGATGACGTCACCATTAACAGTAGACGTGACGTCATGAACCCACTATGAAATTTACTAACCCCCTACGGATCCATAGGGGGTCACCACGTGACGGCGTTAAACCAATCACAACGTAATAATTTACCCGCGGTGCGATAAAGTCAGTGAGGATTACCGAACGTTAGAATACGGACCCCGTATTGCTAGATTTAAGGACTTTCCAGCGGACTGTGCGTTGTTATTGTTTTATGGACTTCCATATGTAATTTTGTTTTATGTAATTATATTGATTTAGTTTGGATTTAACAATTATAGAACATTGAAAGTACAACCTGTGTATTTTTTTATTTATTCAAATCTACCGCTAGTTCCCCCGTGTTGTAAAATTACAATATGTCAATTGGTGGAGCGACTTAAAGATCCCTTGTGTAGAAGAATATATGTGGACCAGATCCAAAGGACCAATAGACCCACATCACTCTTGGCTATTAAGTATGTTTCCAGAAAATGGCACCCCTGCAACACAAGCTGGAGAAACAACTCTTATCCTCCAACAACTAGGAACTTCTGGTCTCCAACAACCAGGACCTTCCGGCCTCCAACAACCAGGAGCTTCCGGTCACCAACCAGCACCAATGGCAACAGCAACAACCACTACAACTACAACAGTACCTACAACAGCAACAGCAACAGCTCCAACAGTGAGTATTAATGCACCAGTCATTGCATATCAACTTCCACCTCAACCATCTACCTAACCAATACCGCCAGGTTTCCAGATAGAGCACAAAATAAATGTTCACATAAAACCGTATGATGGGAAAGTTTCGCCAAGTCAATGGTGGCAAAAGTTTCTGGCTTTTATAACACTTCAACATATGACAGACAAACAAGCGGTGCTATCATTGCCGTTCCATTTAGAGGATAAACCAGGTGAATTGTTTTCAACCCTAGCCGATGAGGCAAAACAATCTTTGGCAACTATCAAGAAGGCCTTCATAAGCAGATTTGAACCAAAAGTCAGTTCAAGTATTAACTTGACAAAATTAAAACAGTCTCCAACAGAAAATATTGAAGATAACATTCATCGGACAATTCAATACAATAAATATAGAAGTGCCTCAGTACCTTTTTTAATAGAACTTGCTATTAATGGAATGAAATCCTCAATTGCCCACATAATCATTCATCAACAACCACAAACGATGGAAGAGTTAAGGAAAATTGCTTCGATAGCTGAGATGACAGTTAACCAAACAAAATCTCAAGATGAAACTAACCTAAATGACAGTGTGGAAAAATTTGTGGCATCAGCTGAAGCCAAACTCATGGACAATTTGGCAGAAAGATTCTCAAGTACTATTTCTGCCATCAATTCTTCCATGGACGAAAAATTGACCAGTTACAACCCAAATACCAATAGACCAGTTAAAAACCATCAGTATGAACAACAACAATATCAACCACAACAACAGGCTAATTACCAACATCAGTACCAACCACAACTCCAGAATAACTATCAGCCACGACAGCAATTCCAACAATTCCAGCAACGACAGCAATTCCAGCAATTCCAACCACGCCAGCAATTCCAGCCACAACAGCAGAAAAGAACAAGATATCAGCAGGGCACAAACCAGAGACAGCAATGGCCACCACAAAACCAGACAAACCAAACTACAAATTGTAAAGGCTGTGGTAAGTTTTGTATATCAAGGTCCAAATGTCCTGCATTTAATAAGTTTTGTTTAAAATGTGGTAAACAAGGTCATTTTCAGTATGTATGTGGGCAAAACTTTCAACAGTCTGTCAATTTCCAATAGGGGTGCGAGCCTGCTTGTAGGCAACCAAGGTCTATAGGTGGGCATAATGACAATCACAGTCATAAGGCAATTGTAAATTTGTTGACAACTTTTCATCCTCAAAAGAGTACTACACAAGTTTCTGTTGGCAATGCGAAAACTCATGCTTTGTTAGACAGTGGGGCAAGTATCTCAGTCATGCATTCTAACTTTCTAAACAAAACTACATATGCAAAAGACAAACTTCTTCCTGCTGATATACCATCTATAATTGCAGTGAATGGTGATCATGTCAGAATATTAGGCAAAATAAAAATCAAGGTCACAATAGGAGAAAGAGACTATCAACAAATGGTATATGTGCTAAATAAACTTCACCATTCATTTATATTAGGGGTAGATTTTTTGAAAAATTCACAGTTACTTTAACAGACAACCCAAGCATATCAACTGTTATAAAAATGGACACGAAATCTGGGTTAGCAAGAGTCAAAAATGCTGTTATAATTCCTAAAATGTCTGGGAAAATTATATCAGTCAAAATTTCAAGACAAAAACATGGCGCTGAGGTTTTACTAGAACCACTTCACCTGGAACCTTTGATGATTTTGTTTCATTGGATACTTTGATTGTTTTTCTTTATTACTATAGCTGCGATCAATTTGAGGTAAACAAACTTTTTGTTAACGAATATCCTCTAGTGATGTAAACTGTATAAACCACACACCTGTCTATAAGCCCAGACAGACATTCAATTCCAGAGGGTTGTGTAAATAAAAGGTTTATTGTTGCAGTAAAATGTATTAACCGATAGTGAGTCAAAATTAATGATATCAATTTATCAGATTACTGAAACAGGTATATGGTACAAGAATAGAATACAAACATATAAAACTTACAAATAGTAGTAAGCGTTTTAAAAATACAGAAATTATATAAGTATCGTGAAAATCTACTTCCTTTTTTGTCCACTTCTCAAAACTAACATATATCCATAAAGAAAGTTCAGCAGAATCCGTATGCTGGTTACATATTCAGTAAAAAAAATGTGATGAATTGCAACCATTATTATCTTTATTAATTTTCTAATATATAATTATATATGTATATATAATAATTCATTTCAAATAAAGTATTCTTATTATTTATTCATATTTAAATATAGTTAAGCATTATTTTGAAGGTATTCATCAGTACACAAAGTTTTGCAACACATTTAACCTATTTACTATGACATAAGACAGGGGTCATTGATCGGGATAACGTGACTACGAGGAATTAACGATCATTGATTAATGGTTTTATTTTTTAGATAAATAGTCTAAAAATAGGTAAAGAAATTAAATGAAAATGATAATACTGATTATCATTAAATGACTGCTATATAACTGGAGGTAGATTGCAATAACAGAACGAAAGTAAAGAACTATTTTTGTTTGCTTATTAAATTACTTTCGGTTTGTAAGAGGAAGTAATAAATGTATATACAACTTTAATCTGAAAATGCCAATGGAAACTTGTAAAGTATGTGACAAAAACTCAGCGCAATTCTTTGACTGTGAGATTTGCAGACTGTATTGCTGTAGAGATTGCTATTCGACACATATTGGTTCGTGTAAATTTATAAAAGATGTTAAATGCAGCATATGTACAATTCACCAAGAGCAGGTAGAAAAATATTGTTTTAACTGTCGTCAGCTGATATGCCATGAATGCCTTAAAGGTGGTCATCCAACACATACTATACTCCAGTTAGGTATAGCAATTAGCAATATCAAATCAGGAATACCAAACGCTGAGACAGAATTAGCAGAAAAGGATGATATGTGTCTGCAAAATCTCGATACATATCGAAGAATACAACACGATTACAAAGATATTGTTAGAAGGGTCAAAGAAGAGGAGACGAAATGGAATACATTAATATCCGACATAAGTCGAAGTCTTGTTCAACCACTAAATACAAACATAGAATTGATTGAGACAAAATGCAAGGGAGTAGAATATACTTATGAAATGATAAAAGATACACAACATCAATTCAGAGACTTAGAAATCACAAAATTCCCACTGAATTTTTTGTTCAAATGGTCAAATGCCATGCAATTAAAAGATAAAAGTGATGAAAGATTAATGGGAAATGTCATTAACAAACAGATTATAGAAAGAAGCGAACTAGAAAAAAGCAAAGATATGGGATCGGTTTTCCAAAATCTTGTGTCGTAAGTTGTTATCTATTACCTATATATATAAAAAAAATCTTCTCACATACTAAGTTATGTACAAAAAATGTGCCGAATACCATCAAACATTATCATTGAAATATATATCATACGTATACATTTACACTACAACTTCTGTGTTGGAACTGGTCTTGGTGGACTTATACTCCAAGAGAGCGCCTTCCGATAAGTACTAAAAGCGGTTGGTATTTGCATAAATAAGATTGGTCATTTTGACTTAATTTTGGTAAACAAACCATATGTCTTGCATAGTTAAACTGGTAAAGATTATTGCAAACATTGACAATTCTTGGTTTAAAAATGTTATTTGTTACTAAAAATTATGTTTTTGTTTTCGAAAACTAAGGTTACCGTTCGCTCAGACAGCAGTTTTCACTTACGATCAAAGCTATTCTTGTATTTATCATTTTATTTAATGCAGCATAAATGTACATCTTTGGTTGACAAATTGTTTGCTCCTGGTGTTTCTGTTGAGGTGTCTTGAAAAAACTTATTCATCATATGCATTCATTGCAATATTTTCTTATTTTACAGACCTCAGTCGTTTTATATTACAGATGTATATGTGTTGCTGAAATGATTTTCATCGGGAATGTTCGAGGCTAAAAGTTTCAAAAGTCAACTAATCGAAAAGAAAAAAAAAAACCAAAAAAAAAACATGACTCTTTTTTTAGTTTGTCCATTCCTATTTGTTTCAGTTCATCTATCAGTGTTGCATACTTTAAATAGTACTTGTTTATTTGAATCTTGAATGAACATTACGAGGGTCCTCGTAAATTTAGATTTTGACATAATGCATTGACACCTGTATTTTGTTCAAGACTAAATGTTGCCTCTAAATGACTACACCACATTATAAAAATATTTATTGAAATAACAGCAAACTGCAGGTACGATACTCTGAACCCGAAATTTGTGTAATGGTGTAACTTAATTGTACTATCAACATTTTGCTAAACAAAAAAATACCTCATAATTACTTTAACTGTAGAAATATTGCGAAGATGAAAGATTCACCAGCTGAAACAATGGACACACTTACAGCTCAATTTTCAGAATTTAGCCTGAAGGAACCGCCTTCTCAAACAATGTCGGGCCGCCAATTTCAAGACCAAGAAAATTATTGCAAAGACACATCTGGAAATGCAATACATTTAAAAGAACAAAGTTGCAAAGAAATAAGCAAGTAAGCATACGAAATCGACCTCTTAGGCCATTGATGCAACCTTCTTAGAAATAGTCTGTTCGAAATATTTTTTTTTTAAGTCGTAACTTTAATATTTTGCATATAAACACTTGACTAAACTTTTGTAGAATAGTTATCCGGTTGTCAAGTCAAAAATTGGACATGCTATTGTTTGATGCATATGATACTCCCAATGTGACTTCTTATCATTGTTACAATAAGTACCATGACGACTGTCACTGGTGGTACACATATATACGATGTTTTTTTTATGTATTCCTCTGACAGATGCAGTCGATTGGAAAATATAATAGACTACATGCACATGTAGTAAACTTCAAGCTAGGTTTTTGATTAAACAGAGAAGTGATGCTAGTAATTTGAAAAGTTGTTTCATTGTGCATTCGGCAGACCCAACTGTATAGAAATGTGTAGAAAGGAATACTAAACTGATCTTGTTTAGTCTTGATTAGATATACGCTTGTTTTCAAAATGTATCTTATATCTAATTTCTTTATCAGAGAGTTATATAATTCGATTCACAATAAAAAAAAGTGACACAGTAAGGGCTATTGTCTCTCGGGATAGCAATGCTACACTATTTAGAACGCAGAGAGCCGGCTTGTATAAACGTGGAACTTTCACAAATCAGGAGGTGTTGACTTGAAACCGTCAATGTTTAGCTCCATCAACATATGTTTGTAGATAAAAAAGGTAATCGGAAAACTGTGGTTTATAAATAGAAGATAGTCGGAAGATACTACTCTTTGAAATACAGAGACATTTTATACTTATTGACTTGGTATGAGTGGAATAGTAAGTTTATTGTCCCCGAGGTGCAACTATTGCCCTGAGGCGTAGCCGAGGGCAATATTTGTATCCGAGGGGACAATAAACATACTATTCCACGAATATCCAGTCAGTAAGTGTTTTGTTATACCGAAAGAGTCAACAGACAATAAATGTCGGGCTAAATCAACTATCGTAATATATAAAAAGCAGAAACACAACCATACTGTTTCACGTTTACTTCATATATATTCTGAATGCTAAGGCTACGTCACGCACAGACGTCAACCCTAGATACAATAGGTAAAACGCGACGTCGTAACTCCCGCGGTATTCTCAACATTATCCAATTCCGTAGCTGCATTTGCAATTCCGCGAAATATAATGACGCTTGCGGTCAAATAGTTTCACCGAGGTACAATAGTTGGAAACTATTGACCGGTCAAATAGTTCAACGTTTGCAATTTGAAAAAAAGTGAAAATATTGTGTACTTTTTTTTATATAGAAAATGATAACTGAGGTATAATAAATTATGTTATAGACTGATTAAAATAAAATGTTGTTTAAGAAAATATTTAATGATAGACGTTTTACATTGAATTACTGAGTGTGATACGATATTCTCCACTTTAGACAGTTTAATACACCTTATCGCTATTTGTCCGCCATTACTAGACATCGCAAAGGTTCCCGTAAAATGTTGACGTCATAATAGCAAATGTCTGACGCCACAAAGGAAAAGTGACGTCAATAGTTCAAGTGTCGCAAATACTGAGGTCAACTGTCGCACATTCTGAGGTCAAGTGTCGCAGGTTCCGAAATAGCGATAAGGTCTATAATTATAGTCAAAACACGAGGCTAGCATTTATTTAACTGTAGAAATTGGATAATTATCGTATTGCAGGAGTTTCTGTGGTGAAATCTGTTTCTTCATAATTTTAGATTACATAAAATTGAGAATGGAAATGGGGAATATGTCAAAGAGACACGCAGACAAACAGTATCTTTCTTGTTTAAGTTTCTACGAACAGAAATGTTCTTTCTATGAGACGCTATCAGACACGGTCGCCTTTTTTTTGTGACGTCACAATAGGAAATTAAAAGGAAATCAAGAAAAATATGACGTCATAATTGAATTTCGACCAATGAAGAACTTATCAAAAACAAACCACACGTTTATTATAAAAAAAAATCATCCGGTCGGGAAAAGTATTTATCGAATAAGAATAGAATAACGAAAAAGGACGGATACTTGCATTGATTCATGCTACCTTGTCTAATATGTTTTAAAAAAAACATGAGTTTTCCTAAATTTCGACATTTGTGTTAATGATATAGAATGACCATTGATTTCAGTTTCACTTCACACAAGAGAGCTTGTCCAGAATATAAGAAACTGACGTTTTTGGTAAAAAATGGAAGAAACAAAAAGAATTAATAGTACTGTTGTACACATCTGCTGTATCATGTAAAAGCAGATTCATTGGCAATCATTCCACATCTCTATATCTACTTATTTTATATACAACTTTAACATATGGTTAAAATTTTGGTTTTACGTAGTTTGTGTTCACATCTACAGTAGGAAAACCAGATGTGCCTTTTTGGCCAAAAGGTGATTCGGCGGCGCTCAGCAGTCCAACGCGCAAAATTGGACTATTTTGTGTCGGTCGGCGTCAACTGAAAAATGACGCGCTTTCGTTAACTTATTTCATTTGTTTAATACAAAGTGCTGATGATTACGACTCTTGAATATAAACATGTTTATGTGAGAAAAATATATGAAAATACGTATTATTGTCATTTTTATATTCTAAAACAATAGGAAATCTATGCATAGAATTAAGGATTTTGATTTTCTGCGCTGTAAAATTAAATGGCAAATTAAATATTCAAAATGGGTACAAAAAAAAATAAATATCCTTCGATTTTCTAATAAAATTTACATAATTTCTCGCTAGTATTTGGCATCGAAATTCGTAAAGAAAAGGGGTGATCACGCCAGGGCAAAAATTTGCACCCATTCTAAAGTAGGGGTCTCAATTTTATAGATTTTTCTTTGCATGTGCGGTAGATTTAGAAATTGGAAGAGCTTCTGTTTAAAAAGTAGATATTCATTCAAATCTCACAAGAAGTTGAACCTAAGTTATTTAACCCATTTATAAATAACAATATGTGTCAATTAAATTGTAGAATTATAGATTTTTTTTCGAAATTGAAGAAGGCGCTATTTTTGTTTTTTTTTTTCTATTACGTCTATAGGTCTGTTATAATTATCAGCTGTTTCTAAAAAATCTCCGCCTCGATTTTTTTTTATACTTTCATATAGTAGCAATCTTTGGTACATAATGTAGATGTTATGAAAAATTTAGACAATTATATCGAGTAAAAATGGAGAACGGTCATCTTTATTTTGTGTGTCCCCACTACGGGGGCGTGGTACTCCCGCAACCTTGTTTCCGAAGTACACGATAGCTATTCATCTCTCGAAAATAATTATCCGCTTAAGAATTAAAAAAACATAACAAATATATTTTAAAACATTAATAAGTGTTAGCTGCTAGTGATATTTTGAAGCAGAATTGCCGGAATCCACCTCAACCGAAGTTGTATCAGTATATATAATATAGACCAACGTTGCATATTTTCGGCGCCGAAAATGTCAACGTTAAATGTCATTAAAAGTTAGATTCTTTTCTTCTTTTTAGCATTTTTTTTGTGTATCTAGATGACAAGGAAGTCATGCTATATGTTGAATCCATATCAACGTTTGACCAACACAGGCCAAGCTTGGCAAAATTTCAGCTATAGGCCTAAATGGAATTGATTTGTTGATAAATATACATCTCTGACATCGTACTTCGTGGATCCATATTTATTTCGTGAATTGTTATTTACCGATGTGTTTTTAATGAACATCTACTTTGAATATGCCAAAGAAAATCTTTCGTTTTTTACCTAATTTTCTTTGTCTGTTATGGTTTTTGTGTAGTTTTGGTTTTTTTTTGGGGTGGGTGGGTTGGGAGGGGGGCTCTTTTAAAATTTAGTTTTTAGACAAAGGCGTAGGTCATTTTTAGGGGCTCATGCTTCTTAATTTCTGGTTTGCTTTGTATGTTTAAACCGTCTGTGACTTTACTTTTTAAAATCCAATGTGCAGCATCTTAGGGGAACAACCATTTGATATTCTAGGTGGTCGGAGGGCGTGCAGTAGGATTTTTTCTGGATTGACTACAAGTATTTATTTGCATCTATTGTACTTATGTATCCTGTCATACTTTGAATGACAAAATTATTTTATTTTATTAATATTACTTTTACTGTTAAGTCTGTTTTTGTGATATCCATCTGACGTGACTCTGTACTTATGTATCCCATCATAATTTGAACGACAAAATTATTTTATATCTACCTGTGTGACGTCAAACGCGCGATTCTACGCCAGTATTTAAAACCTTCCATCCTTTATGGGTGGATTTTACATAGATAAATAAAATCGTATAATAAAAAAAGCAAAATGAGGATGTTAAATTTGATGTATGCCTTTTTGTGCTTCTTTGTTACATTTGTTTGTTTTATAGTGATTAAGATGATAACACAATGTTGACTACTGAACCCCTATTTTTGACATTTTTACTCATTGTGTCTGTTTGTTTTGTTCACGCATCGTTGTCAATATAATGGAATTTGATGCGACTGTCATACAATGGAGAGGTTTAGCTAGCTATAAAACCAGGTTTAATCCACCATTTTCTACATAAGAAAATGCCTGTACCAAGTCAGGAATATGACATTCGTTTGATGTGTTTGAGCTTTTGATTTTGCCATTTGATTAGGGACTTTCCTTTTTGAATTTTCCTCGGAGTTCAGTATTTTTGTGATTTTACTTTTTGCTACACATCCTTATTTTTTTCTAAATTTATTTACACATTTGTATACATTTGTATCCTGATCTATTCTGCATTAAGATGCAGAATATTTATTTTCAGCTTGTCTTGTGTCAAGTTATTTATTTCCAGTTCATACCAGGCCAGGTTAAATATTTAAAAAATTCTCCTGACCCACTGCTCATTGTTGAAGGCCGACTCTGACCTATAGTTGTTAACTTCTACATCATTTGGTATCTGGTGGAGAGTTGTCTCATTGGCAATCATACCACATCTTCTTATTTTGTAATCTGTAATCAATTTTAAAGCAGGCCAACTGAAAGGGAACTATACTACCCATAATAAGTAACTACTGTAAGTCAGAAATTATTGCGTGCATTAATTATTGCGATTTTTGAAGAATGGACAAAAATGCAAGATTAATTATTGCGATTTCAGGAAAAGCTGCATACAGATTTATGTATCAGATATCATAATGCGAGTTCTTATTATTGCGATTCTCATCCAGTTGCATTATTCGCATTAATAAAAACCTCGCAATCATTTCTGAATTTACATTACTTCAAAAAAACTATTACATATAAAATAATGAATGAAATATTTCATAGGATAGCTGCCATGAAAAATTTTTGTCTGTTGTACACCTATATTCTCCTTTTGGTGGCAGGGGCTATGTTGTATGGTTGGCTGTATCATAGCCTGTGATATGATATAGTTGTGCAGCGTTTAATGCAGGTGGCATATAGACCCCCTTCCAATAATTGATTTGGATAAAATCACTAAATTGTTTCACTCAATCTCAACAACAGAGCAAAAGGTGAAGGAAATCAATCCAAGTACCCCGGTATTAGCTGCATACTAGATTAAGTATGATATGTGATAAATACTCAATTCTGTATGAAATAAGTACCATAACTCTGGAATGACAAAAGTGAGCTTATTTGATCAAATCTAGCCTTGTGATACAATTTCTTGAAAAGGTATAAAGCAAAGTTGAGTTTTTGTACTACATTTGAGTAAATGTCTAATTTTCTTGAATACATTCCAATAATTCTGGAATGACAAAACCTGGATTTGTCAAATGCAAAAGGGAGCTTTGTTTCGTCAATCCTAATCTTGTGTTAAAATTTCAGGATAATGGGTGTAAGCATTTAGAGTTACTGTACGAAGTGTTGATCTTGTATATCATGAAAATTGTGTAGGATCGACCAAACTCGCAAACTCAGTGATATGTTCGTTTTGTATATATGCTGAATAAGGGTTCGACCCAGATTTGATTTCACGATTCACTGAACATGGAAAGATTTGCTATGATAGTGCGAGCGGGGCATGATGTCCTAGGGCAACATATTATTGTTTATAACTGTAGGTGGTGCATTTGTATCCTATCTTTTTTTCCCTCACACAGACCTTCACAACATACTAATGACTTAAAGCCAAAGATAGACATCTTTGAGAAAAGAGTTTCCGGTTTCATGGTTAAAAATGAAGAGATGAAGCACAAAATTAGGCAAGTATACATGTTTATAGTAATAAATTCTTTTAGAGGTTTAAATACAGGCGGAAAACTTCCTGTCTGTTTTTTCAAAGTATGTCTACTATAAAATATAAATAAAATTTCCGGCGAAATTTTAGTATATAAGAATCAATTACTTTGCATTTGTGGACCATGATCCTCATGTCCAAAATGCTTGACAGCATTTATAGTTCTATTGACTCATTCTTCAATATTAGAGATTCGACAAAAATATTTTTACCGTTGACAACATTATTTTCAAACATAGAAAACTAAATCGAAACGTAAAAAAATACTAGTTTTTGAAAGTTTTGTCATATTTATCTGACCTTTGATAATGTTGAACGATACAATCTTCTAAATTAAACAGTCAATTGCATTATATAGTTCCTGCAGATACTGTGACATTATTGTAGCCTGCAATAATTGTTTAATTTCAGCAATAATTTTCTTTTAACCATAATAATGTAAATCAATATGCACGGAGTAGCACACAAGCATTTATATTGTAGAGCGGCATAAATTCATATCATTTATAGCTAGTTAAGTAACTTGAAATTTCCTTCACCAAATGCGAGCATTATTTGATACGGTATATACGTTGCTTTTTATATGCTTGTTATCATATTTTGTTTATTTATTATACCGTTGTATCAATTAATAACCTGTGTTTCCTCTACTGAAATTACATGTTTGCTAACTTATATGACCGTTTACAAAAATGAATTTTTCGAAATACCAAGGATTTTCTACCCCAGGAATAGATAACCTTAGCTGTGTTTGGCAAAACTTTTAGGAATTTTTGGTCCTCAATCCTCTTCAACTTCGTACTTTGTTTGGCCTTTTTAACAATTTTGATTCGGGATTCACTGATGAGTCTTTTGTAGACGAAATGCGCGTCTGGCGTACAAAATTTAAATCCTGGTATCTATGATGAGTTTATTTATATACATCCTGTGTTAGTTCACTAATGGAGAAGAGGTTGAGATATATATGTATATAAAGAGTTTAATGCTACCACGAATCTATGAGCATGTCTTATGTCAAGAACCTCATCTGTGTTTTTTTCTTATGTTATATCAATTTATTTTGTATTTGGAGATAATATAAGGTGTTGCTTTATCTGCGTGTGGGTTAAGTTAAAAAACGTTCACTGCTTTTGATACGGGACGATTTAGAGCTTGCATAGACACCTATATATTGAAGAAGAAGTACGTTGCCCCCTATATGTCTTTTGCTTATTATGGTTGTTGGTTTGTTGTTTTATTGCCGTTTACAATGTTTATGCCCCCGCCGTAGTGGAGGGGGCATTAACTTTTACCCTTGTCCGTCTGTACGTCCGTACGTCAAAAAATTGGTTTCCGTTCTCTAACTTTATGCCTTGTTCACACGTACATTTAATTCGAATTGAATTCGAATCGAATGCCAATCGAATTCGCTAATCGCGTTCACACACTCTTCTTTTTTTTAAATCGAATCGAATTCGAATTGGCTAATTCCTTTATCCAGTTCGCATTAGAAATGCGTTTTCGTTAATAATTCGCTTTAATTCGAATTAAACTGTGGTGTGGACACTTTCTAAATTGTAATTCGAATTAAATTATAATTAATTAATTGATAATGCGAATTAAAAGTTACCGTCGTTTGGACAGTAAAGCGAATTTGACGCGCATTGCAATTCGTATTAAAATTTACGTTCAAACGTAAAATGTTTCGAATGCGAATTAAACTAATTCGAATTAGTTAATGCGAATCGAATTCGAATTACGTGTGAACGCAGCATTATTTTGCCTCAACCAAATGTTATAAAACTTATACACACTGCTTATTACCACAAAACACAGATCAAGTTTGAATTTTGGTGGCGTCACTTTTACCGTTCTAGAGTTATGCTCCTTTACAAATGGAAAAATTGCTGAATTTTTCGTTTCCGTTCTGTAATTTCAGTTTGCCTCAACCAAATGTTATAACACTTATACACAATGCTCATTACCACAAAACACAGATCAAATTTGAATTTTGGTGGCGTCACTTTTACCGTTCTAGAGTTATGCCCTTTACAAATGGAAAAATTGCTGAATTTTTCGTTTCCGTTCTCTAACTTTAGCTTGCCTCAACTAAATGTTATGAAACTTATACACAATGCATATATGCAAGCGGGGGCATCATCTGTGTCCCATGGACACATTCCCCATTTATTTTTTAATTCATATTTAACCCCTATAAGTAACATAAACATTAGAGGCAGTAAAGAGGTTATTCATTTCGTTGCATCCTAAACGGTGCATTCAAAGTAGAGCACGCATTACTATCAAAAGAAACAAATCCCATTCAAGAGTTTTAACTCTCAAGAAATGTTAAATAAGAGTTATCTTAACATAATATTTTTCACACTTTTGTAAAGAGTACCTAAACGACTGAAACAGAAGAACAAATTCCCTCTTTGAGTTGCACACACTATCTTTGGATTGAAGATTGGTCGTAACTTTTATATATTATTGTTTTATAAGGACATACTACTAAAATTATAATTGTGTGTAATAAAAATAGTACATTTATATTTAATTTAACATGACATAAAACAAAAGAATTGTAATTCTGTTTGTGATTCCTTATTATATTGCACGCTGCAAAGTAGCGGGGGTATATATATATACCTGTCCGTCAGTCTAAATGTTGTATCATCTCTGTTTATGTATAATGTTTCAATGTGTATTGCGTGGGAGTGTTGTATGCTTGCTCACTAATGTATTTAATTACGTTTATTTCCCTTTTTCAATGTATGAAGGAATAAGATGGAGGAATCCGCTAATCTTATATTTCAAAATGAAAGGTTGAGAGAACAGATCCAAAACATGTCAGATGAAATGGCGTAAGTTTATAATGTACGAATTCTGATTCTAATTACTATTTACCTCACTTTGTTAATTAATATAGTAAGGAAATGTCAGATGTGTTTAAACTTTACGTGACTTAATCTGCTTCCAGCATTCTACAGCCCTTGCAGAGTAAACCGAAAACAGTCTCCACTGAAACAAGTAGACCGATATTTAAAGGAGCTTAAACTCATCATATAAAAAAAAGGAGATGTGGTATGATTGCCAATGAGACAACTATCCACCAAAGTTCAAATGAAGTGGATGTAAGCAATTATAGGCAACCGTACGGCCTTCAACAATGAGAAAAACCCATACCGTATGGTCGGCTGTCGGTCTAATATGTTCAACTTTAATAATACTTTTTGTAGGAAATGAAATATAACATTCAATTACGTCTATGATATACAGAATAATAGCATTTTCATTTTTGATACTGACTTTATCAGCAAGAATATGAAGCGAACCCGCTAAGGAGAGCTGGTATTCGAGCTGATAAAGTCAGTATAAAAAAATGCCATTATTTTTTTTTATCGGCAATTTGTCTTATAACTGTATGATTTTTGGTTGAAAATATGAAATACAATGAAATTATTTTGTATCAATGGTTCTGATTGGATGACAATAGGCGTAAAATTCTCTATCTCCCTGTCTGTAACTAAGGAAGCCGATATTTTGAATACCGGAATGTATTGACATGTGATTTCTTCAATAATAAGCCAAAAAACTCACATTTTCAGTTGGAAAGCAGGTCACGGTTTGACCCCAAGTCTATCAGCAACAATAGAGTCACGTGACCGTGAAAATTCAGTAAAACTACGGATGAGACAAACCTCACTTTTACTCACTAAAATACCACTGTCATGGTAAAAACTTATTGATCAAAATAATCTTGAATATACATAGTTTTAACTCGTCAAAACTTACACATCAACTCAAAGTCCTTTATTCTTTATTTTATCTTCAAACTTGAAGTTTGTGTGAAAATTGTCCATGCTCCTGATCGAAAAATCTAAATATTTTCGAGGAAACTAAAAATGATGGGCTGAATTTAAATTTAATTAAGCATCTCATTAAGACAAACACTCGATATGAATATCTAGGCAATACAGTTTTGGATACGCAAACGTCAAGTTATGTTCAACACGAAGCGGTGGTTTTTTGCCGATTTGTGCAAGTGGTTATCTCCCCTTGATACCACCAGTCAAAATAAAAAAACACCAAAATGAATAAAAAGGAGTTTATTTTACAAAAATCAAGAAGAAAATAAAAGAAAGTCGATTAACAACTATGTTATTATAATATTAAGAAGAGATACTTCCCTACTTTTCAGAGAAGGATTACAGGTAAAAATTAAAAGACAAAAAAATGGTAAAAATAAGATCTAGAAACCTAGCTGAACTGATATAAATTAGCTCTGGCTGATGACATTTACTTTCAGTTTGCAATTTTTATAATGGGATATGGGATCACTCCTAATGGATTTTTTTAACTACTTCTAACAATGTTTAATGCAATAAAACATACTGTATACAATTTAAATAATCTTTCTGAAAAAAAATAGTACTGACCATTTTATATACTTTATATTTTAATATAGTGGGACCAAGAGTCAAAATTTAGTTTCTTCAAAGTAAAAAAGCCTTTTAACTCAAGCCTATGTTTCTTAGTTGAACAGTACAGTACAGCCTAGAAAATATCCTACAGAAAAAGGAAAAGTTTACCAAAAAAATGACAAAAATTCTGTAAAAAAAATGCTTAAAATTATAAGTGAAAGTGACATAATTTTGAATTTAAAAATCATTATTATTGTAAAATTCAACTATTAGATTAGCTAGCACAGTAGCCTTTGTCCAATTTCTCAGGGTATTTTATAGATTATGAAAGTAAACTCTTTGAAAAAAAAATGGGACTTCTTCTCTTCAGGTTGCTGTATCTGCTGCTTTACATATTTATTAACAAAGTATTGTATATTTTATCTGAATAATTGGATATTAATCTCAGAAATGAAAGTTGGTATGACAAATCTTGTGCATTTTACTTTAATAATGATCAATGATGATTAAATTTGACAAGAATTTGCCATTTGAATAAATTCAATTTTGTAAGAACACATCTCTATGAATTAATTTCTTGTTTGACTTGAAAAGCTAGTGTTTGCTCTTATTAATGTAGCTTACTTAGTAAAGAGATAATTAATAAGCAAGGTTTTTAACTTATAAAATATAAATATAATCAGCTGACCTTCATTTCCTTTTTTCATATGTTTTTTCCTCCAGAAATTTTCTTTGCAATGCATTTTCTATTGCTATTTTTGTGCTTTTGTTTATCCATAGGCCATCATTAATTTGTCATATTTGCTTCCAGTACAAATGAAATTTTCTTAGACCTATACTATAGTTTCAAACGCCATAAAGAAGAACTTTGTTGTTTCACTTGTCCAATGTGTAAATTTTCACTATGCACATGACCCTGACACATATTTTGTAAACGTTATATGACGTATGTTGAAAAAGAAAACAATGTCACCGTCAATTTGTGTAGGGGATCAAAAAGGGTTTTAATTACTTTAAAATGGAGGTATCGTATGGAATTGTGAAAAACAACAATTTTTAATCACAATTTCATTCATATCTTTAATAATATCAGTATTTTAGAGTACTTTGGAAACAGGTACAATGAAAAGAAGTTGAACTTTACTGTTTTGAAGTAGAAACGCAGCCAGAACCAGGTACAAATTGACATGACTGGTGGTCACCAAAATTGATGTATAATAGAAAAAAATGATGGCTTCAAAATTGTGTAGAAATTTGAAATAGTTTACCCGGTTTCATTTAAGATTATTACCGTTCTCTTCCGTATTTGGATACGCAAACGTCAAGTTATGAAAAATCGATGTTTTTGGCGAACAAAAAAGATGGCTGAAATTTTTTAGAACGGACAGGATAAAGAAATAGCAATAACAAGCTATTTTTGATAATGTTTTAATGACTTATTTAATCTATATTGGTCGCAAAACCTACAAATTTTAAAATTCAATTATAATAAAAGCATGACAAGTTGAAATAAATACTTTAAACGTCAATCTTTAAGCCGATTGATTTGGCGGACTTTTTGACGTCACGGACGACTGTAGCGCCATCTAATTAATTCCCCCTGCTATTGTTGCTGATAGAGCTTGACGACAACGGACGTTTCCAAGGACTTGCTTTCCAACTGTTTTGCACCTAGAAATCTTCTTTTTATCAAGTTACATTCTGAAGCGAACAAGAAGCCAGAAAACGTCCGGTGTTTACATTTGAGGCCGGAATCATACCTATGACGTCACATAGTTTAAGCACCAAAGAAGATAACATCATTTCGCGGAATTTTCGTTTAATGAATATTTTACTTAAGGAATGACTGTAATATTTTCTGTCTATGTAGAAATAACATCAAAAATGTGGTGCACACTGAATAACCCGCGTAGCGGGTTATTTTAAAGTGTGCACCACATTTTTTATGTTATTTCGAATAGACAGAAAAAATATTACAGTCATTTCTTATAATTTAATTCTTAATTACACCTTATATAAGAATGCCGGATTTTGATTGGTTGTTAGCCAGTGTATTTTTCGCATATTCTAACATTTTTTCCTCATTCCAAACGAATTTGCCTGTTTTTCACCACTGCCGGTGAATTTGCCTCAAATTCCCCTCTCTGCCGTGGTATTTGCCATTTTGGATATTCCTTTTTTACCCTCGCGAGCCAGTTCCCGCCAAAATTATTCGGAACCTTTCTCACTTTATCCCGACAACATGGTTAAGCACTATTTATTGAGTTAAACCGAAAACTGAGGGAAAAAAATGTCTATACAAATGAACGATTTAATGATGGAATAACAATGACGTTTACACATATGGATACCATGACGTTACAAAATGACAGCACTAACGCGTATAAGTACATGTATAATTCCCGCGATACTACGATTTCCCTTCACATGTACAGACAGTTTCAATCAAAACCTATTCGGTGTAATTAAACAGATAAACCATGTTATGGGGGGGTATTTGCGAAAAATACCAGTCTTGGGACCAAATTTCCCTCGCCTAGCGGCTTGGGAAATTTCACCGTCCCTTGACTGGTATTTTTCGCAAATACCCCTCCATAACATGATATATCTGTTCAAAATTCCATTTTAAACCTGAGTAAACCATGAAAAAACGTTGATGACGTCACGGTCACATGACAAAATTATGTCTATGAGCTGATAAACAAAACAACGTCAGCCAATCAGAAGACGCGTTACATCCAAAATTAAATTATACTGAAATAATGACTAAACTTGAATGATTTGTTTATTTTGCATTAAAATAGAGATAGGTAAACTAAATTTGCGACAGTAAAACTACCGATGGACGTCGGCAAAGCTTCAAATACAATACAGTTATCTCTAAAGTATAAAGCTATGTTTACGCGTACAAAATATGTGATTATTTTTGATAGGTGTTCGGTTGTATGAATGAAGTCGCGTGCATTTCATTGATAAATTGACGCGGATGGACATGAACACCTGACGTTGCTGCACTAATACATGACGTCATGACTTATATTTTCGAGTATCAAGTCCTGTCCATGATCTTGAAAATACTAGGCAGTAAGATCAAATGGGAAATGTACAAATTGCCGATAAAAAAATATTATTCTTAGATGTCAGGTGGGCACTATACAAACTAGAAATAACTTCATAAATTTAAAAAAAAAACGTAGTTTTTTGTGTATTATATAGCCAACAGTTGTACGTGACGAATACTTCTCGCCACTGTATAAAAGGGGTTTTTACCTTATTTCTTCTAAATGGGCAAGGAAGGGTCAGTTATAATCGTTTTTCTTTCCATGTTCAAAAACTTTTGTTCAAAGTAACATTTTGATATAACAATGACCGATAAAAAAAGGAAGCGAGTATTGTCAGGAATATTTTACCCCGCAGCATTGTACTGTGCTGTCTTAAGACATGAACTAGGTGAGCATCTAATGTTTAGGGATACTATAAGTAGACTGGCTTAAATTTATTTTAACTCGTCTTGACTCGGGACTACTTACTATATGAAGTTTTATATAGATGCTTGCCTATTGTTTGTTGACCTCTATATGTCATTTTTTATTTATTGTGTCTATTGATGTAGGCCTTTACCTGGCACTTTTTTTTATCTTGGAGATGGGGTCTTGAAAGTCACGAGTTCCCTTTTGTGTATGTTTCTGTAGAAAATCAAATTCAAAAACATAACAAATGCAAAACAGTATGAAAGAAAGTATTGCCCATAGTTATGATCGGAAATAATTTTAGTACCAATATCCCTTGTATTCTTCACCTGCAACACACCGTATATTATTTTTAAATGGTATTTGTTACATCGTTAACCGAGACAAAAGGTTAAAACAGTTCCAGATTTTAGAGGCCGTAATAACTGCTGCTGAATTTTTGTAAATTATTTTGTTCCAGTGGAGTGTGTTTCCTCTTAGATCTTTTCTTGTTCTCTTCTAACCGATGCAAAGAATTTGGGTGTTCATTTCGGATTTTTCAATGTGAATCATCGCACAGAGAAATAGAGAATACTATTATCGACTTGATCCCTTAAATTACAAAATTGAATGTCAAACACGCAGAGAACATTGTTTCATAAGTTCATCCTTTATGATTTAATTATTTATATTTATACGTTTAGTGAAATTCAAATCACTAGAATTACTTCTGTTTAATCCGGAAAAGGCAGACTTCAAATCCCTTTAATAAATCTTCAAGCTGGACACAGATGGTGCATGCATGGATAAAAATATAAAGGGTCTATAAGAAATCAAATTAAGCTGATGCTAAAAGTTGATGAATATTCCCTATTCAAGCTACACTATCTCCTTGAAACCATATTGGAAATAGAAATACAGAACCCGTAACATCTCTCTACAGGTTGAAATTAAGTCATTTCACATTTTTTTTCATTTAATAATTAAAACTTTATTGTCATACTTGTATACGAGTATGAATAAGCCAAATATAGATATTATGAATTAGGCCGTTAGTTTTTTCAATTGAATTGTTTCACATTTTTCATGTCGGGGCCTTCTATAGGCGACTATACGGTATGGCTTTTTCTCATTGTTGAGTGCTGTGCGATTGCCTATAATTGCTTGCATACACTTTATTTCAATTTTTGGTGGATAGTTGCCTCATTGGCAATCATACCACATCCCCTTATTTTTATATTATGAGTATGAAATATTTGTCGCTGAACTAAATGACATTCAATTAATTAATTGTAAATTCAGTTAACACTTCGGAGATGGAATCATTAAATATATAGATTTAGTTAATGTAAATTAAATATTTCGTCTATCAACTATGTGAAGACGACTGAAAGTGCCCTTCAATAATGCACCATATAATGTTTAATGACACGAATTAGAATTCATCCTAAAATGTTTGTAAAAATATTTTCCTACAGGATTTACACAAATAAAACAGTCTAAAGTTTACGAGATGTATGTATGTAAAATAAGCAGTTAACACTTCCCTCCTTCATGACAGGAACTCAGCTAGCAATAATAAAGGACACTGTGAAACATCGAAAGTAATATAAAACATGGTCAAATTCGGCATGTGAAAACTATTAATATGATTTTTGTTTATCAACTTAAAGTCATGTATGTGTCACTTCAATCAAACACCATTTGCATAAAAAGAACTGAACTCAGATAAGCATATGACAGCTTGTTAGATGCATTGGCAGTGTGTATTTTATCAACAATGTTAGGGAATTTCTGTTGAGTTCCATGTTTAAAATGAGTGTTTATTTTATACCTTCTTTTGGTATTTACCGAGTTCTTACTTTGTGTCCTCTTGGGATTCTGCCATGGGTGGACCGAAATGTCCATTTTGGACTGAGAGGGTAAACACATACAAATTACTATTTGAACATACGTAATGTGCGAAACTTTCTAAAGTATTTTTCAACACACAGTCTAACAAATATGTCGGAAATGCAGTCAATAAAGTGTTTTATATGATGCAAGTCTGATAAATTACGATGCAAAAAGTGGCGACCCGGTCTTGTTGTTAAATCATCTTGTGTTTCCAGCTCTTAATATATTAATCTTTAAATTGTCAGCACCAGTTTCATGAGCGTGCATGCAAATATAAAAACCAATGTAGTCGTTTTCCGTACTGGTAGACGACTTTTTCAGGGACAGAAAATTAAAATTTACTTTTGCCATAATTATAACGTCATATTGACGTCATGGATATCACGTCATTGCTTTAAAATACACTAAAGTGACCGATGGTCAACAATGTTATAAAGCATTTTAAAATTAGTTAGTCTATTATAGGTTGCAATGTTTTGATTTATAATGTATACTTATTGCAATATTGATGAAACGACATATATGTCGCCTTGGCATCAAACCACCAAACGACATATATGTCGCCTTGGCATCAAAGCCCCAAACAACATATATGTCGCTTTGGCATCAACACTCAAACGACATATATGTCGCTTTGGCATTAAGAGGGTTAAGTTTTTTTTATATACAATGCGTACTTTTAACATAATTATACGATTATTGTAGCATTACACTTTCGAATCCACTAATCTTTTTTTTACACTTCATTGAATTGTACATGTATTTGATTCCTTATTCATCTTGCCACAGCCCTAAAGAATTCAACAGTTGACCACATTCATATTTATTCTTGAATACTTAAAATAATATTCAACTTGTATCTAACGTGCTTTCAATTTACTGCTTTAAAATGTTTATAGACAGTCATAGTTTTAAGTTTAAACATTTAAAAATATTTTCAGCAACTATCAAGAAGAACATACATATATGTTAGATATGTTGAATTCCTTATTACCAGATACAATGACACAAATAGATCGGGCGACTAGCAAAGCAAATCTTAGATTTGAGGAGCTTCCAAGACAACCGAATGATTTTATGAACAAATGCACAACAGCGATTGAAGCAGTAATGATTCGTTACATAAAAATGAAAGAGGACCTGTAAGTTTAGTTAGAATAATAAATCTTGATTATGTATAAAGAATTAATTATTATTTTGAACTATGCTTAAATTATAATTATGAACTTCAGTTAAATTTTGTACTAGGCAAGTTATTTTCAGACAAATACGGTAAGATAAAGGCAAAAATAAAAAAGTAGGTTCTTTAAGTATGTCGGTGTATCATTCCACCTGATATGGCCGACCGTTGAAAGAAGATTAAGATTTTAACATGATTTGTTTATAAATGTTTATATGTAGTTAGTATTTTTTATAACAGTATGCGATTCTTTTATATTTAATAATCGAGGAGACAAAAGAAAGTGACTCCCCTTGTCAGACAAAATTGGACACAAACGTACAGAAAGAAATAAGATATTAATTCAAAGAGGCATAAGTCAATATATAAGTTTGTTCTTCCAGCAGCGAGCAGAGATCGCTTCCAGTTTTTAACCGGGTGTTGGGGTTGTGTGGCGGGTTGGCTGGCAAATATGTTTGGGCGTGCATTAAGGCATGTGGTTTCAGCTGTTTGCGTCTAATACTTCATGAACAGTTAAATTAATATAAAAATAAGAAGATGTGGTATGATTGCCAATGAGACAAAAAACGCCCCGAAATGACAAATGTAAAATAATTCAAACGAGAAAACGGCCTGATTTATGTACAAAATAATGAACGAAAAACAAATGTGATATATAGCAACAAACGACAACCACTGAATAACAGGCTCCTGACTTGGGATAGGCACATACAGAATGTGGCGGGGTTAAACTTGTTTGAAGGCGCCAACCCTCCCCTAACTTTGGACAGAGGTGTAACAATACAACATAAGAAGGCTATTCACGTTTTAATATGTTGTTACAAATGACAAAAAAGAGTTCAAGTTAGATATTTGCTTTTTTGAAAAAATGGCACTTAATGCCGTTCCGTGCAAACAGTTAGGCACTTTCAAACCTATTCGTTTCACATTTTTACATGGTTTTTATGATGACAATATGAGGTCAAGTTCGATATTGACGATTTTCACTTTTACCATTCAGGAGTTGTAATGGCCTGACCATTAAGCATAACCATCGATTGGGCTCAAGCAATAAGACTATCAGGTGCTGATAATTTATTCCCAAACCAATCTAAATAAATGGTAAAAAGCTGAAAATACAAAATAAAATACAATTTTACAATGTGTTCAATTAATGTTATAATGTATGAATGTCAAGTGTAGACAATAGCAAAGTCCATAGAATGCGAAATA
This sequence comes from Mytilus californianus, assembly GCF_021869535.1. Classification (NCBI taxonomy): domain Eukaryota; kingdom Metazoa; phylum Mollusca; class Bivalvia; order Mytilida; family Mytilidae; genus Mytilus; species Mytilus californianus. The sequence continues at coordinate 38,730,736 of NW_026262745.1, forward strand.
AAGCTGCAGTTATTAAAGGTGAAGTTTCCAGTATATCACGGATAAAAAAGTTTATTTATGTGAAGAACGATTTGAAGGCAACAAATTACAAAGTTATAAATGTAACTCACTCTGTGCTTAGCCACGAATTGTGTCCTAGATGACGTTTGTCCTCAGAATGTTCTCCGGTACTGAGATGACCTTGCAGTATTCAGTTCGAGGTACGTTTAAGAAAGGGAAAGGTAACGATGATACGATGTTTTGACATTCTAGAAGGTTTAACAATGAATAATCATCCTAGGTCTGGAACGCATAGATTAAAAATATAATTAAACAAACTGTTTAAAATGACGAATGAGGTTACAGAATACTCCCCGTCTGATATCTATCTGATCACTATTCTATAAAATATAACACATATGAATGTCACTATATAGATCCAATATATGTACACAGAATTATACAAGGTCGTTCTCTAAGAGAAGAATCATGTCCACGATGGGGCGAGTGTAGATAGTGACTTTTCCATTAACGATTACTCGCACTTCTGCTTCTCGGACATGTTCGTCGGAACTTTTAAATGAGTTCACTATAATTCCAACGGGCCACTGGGTTCGGCAAAGGTTTTTGTCCTTTAGAAGAATGACGTCTCCTTCGATGAGATCACGCCGATCTTCGGTCCATTTTCGTCGTTGTTGTAGTAACGGCAGGTACTCTTTCCTCCAACGGGACCAGAAAACACTGGCTAGTGCCTGTATTCGTCTCCATTCGGCAAGACATAGATCTCGTTTGTCGAATTCTCCAAGATGATCTGAAGTTAAAATGTAGTCGGTTTTCTGTGCCAATAACATAGCCGGAGTTAATATTAACGGATTCTCTGGATCTGTTGATACCGGTACTAGAGGTCTAGATTTCACTATTGCTGAAACTTCTGCCATAAGTGTGTTGAGCACGTCATGCGTTAGGCTTCTTCCGGCTGCATTTAGAAGCATAGAATCAAGAATTCTCCTGGTGATACCAATCATTCTCTCCAAGGCTCCACCCATGTGGGACGAATGCGGCGGATTGAAGATCCAAGTTGTAGCAGAATTGTACAGAAAGTTCTTGAAGGGTCCATCTTCAACGTTGATTGAGTCAATCTTTAACTCGTCGATTGCGCCAATAAAGTTGGTTCCGCGGTCAGATCGGAAAATCTTAATTGGCCTCTTATAGCGGCGAATCTCCTGACGGCGTTTATGAAGGCCGAAGAACTCATTTCCTCAATTAGTTCGATGTGAATAGCACTTGTCGCTAAGCATGTGAATAAAATTGCCCAACGTTTTGAGTTGGCGTATCCACCACGTGTTTTACGTGAAACAATTGTCCAGGGTCCAAAGGTGTCTATTCCAACGTTAGTAAAAGGAGGTGACGGTTCAAGACGGTCCTCTGCCAAATCAGTTATGATTTGATACTCGGTTTTTCCTCTGAGTTTGCGGCATGTCACACATTTGTGAATAATAGAAGAGATCAAGCGTTTTGCTCCGACGATCCAGAATCCTGCGGATCGAATAGCTCCATCTGTGAAATGGCGACCTTGATGTTTTATCTTGTCATGGTAGTGTCGGACTAATAATGTCGCTAAATGATGGCGTCCAGGGACGATCAATGGTTTCTGTTCACGGAGGTTTAAGTCAGATTTGGCAATACGGCCTCCTACTCGTAATAGTCCTCGTTCGTCCAAAAACGGATTGAGGTTAGCTATCGGGCTCCGCTAATGGATTTGTTCCTGACGTCTAATGCAATCTATTTCATCTCCGTAAACTTCATGTTGAGCAGATATCAAGATGAAATTCTCGGCATTCGATAAACCTTCCAGAGAAGTCACTGATGCTGCCTGTTTTGACACGTGTAACCGGGAGAAACGTTCCAAAAAGGCTATCGCACGCACAAGTGATGTTCAGTTGGAGAATCGGTTGAACCTATCAGTTCCGATACCTTTATGCTCAGGTGTGGCAAATGGTTTTGCAACATTAACAGTTGCACGGATTTCTCCATCTTCCTCTGGATCTATTAGCTGATATTATGTCCTCAGAATCCTTCTGTTCTAAGGAAAGAAGTTGTCTTGGTCCCAACAACCATCCACTGCTATGAATTTCGTGGGCTGGTACAGACCTGGTTCCCGAATCTGCGGGATTACGGTTAGTATGTACATAATTCCATGGACTTGGAGAGCTAAATTTTCTTATTTTTTCTACTCTGTTGGCGACGTCGATAAAGAACCTTCTTGTCTCGTTACTGATGTAACCTAAGACCACTTTACTGTGTGTAGAATTTCACGGTGTCTATGTGTAAATCTAAATTATCCACGATGGTTTGTGTAATATCAACTGCTAATACAGCAGCAGATAGTTCCAGTCGTGGAATAGTGTGACCACTTGTTGGTGCAACTTTAGCTTTCCCAAGAATGAACCCTGTGTTTGGTTCACCACTACTGTCGGTCGTGCGTAGATATGCAACAGCTGCTATGGCTTTTTCTGATGCATCAGAGAAGACATGTAACTCCTTTGTGGCGGTTTTGCTGAGATACGGCACGTAGGTACGTGAAATGCGCAATGTTTCGATAGCAATTAGAGTATCTCTCCAAAATTTCCACTCAGCTGCTGTCTCAATAGAGAGAGGTTGGTCCCAATCGACGGTTTCTGATACTATTTTCCTTAATAGGAGTTTCCCTTGTATAATCACCGGAGCCAAAAATCCAAGAGGATCGTAGAGACTGTTTATCGTTGATAAAATTCCTCTCCGAGTGATCGGTTTGTTTTCTGATGATAATTGAAATAAGAAGTTGTCAGTGTTTACGTCCCAGCTGAGTCCAAGACTACGTTGTAGGGGTTTGCTGTCGGATTCTAAGTCTAGATCCTTTAGATTTGAAGCCAAATCACTGGCATGAAACGCAGACATAACTTTCGCACAATTAGAGGCGAACTTGTGAAGCCTTAAGTTTCCATATTTTGCTAAAGCCTGCTGTTTGTCCCTCATGAGCTTAACAGCTTCCTCTTTTGTAGGACATGACGTAAGACCGTCGTCGACAAAGAAGTGTATGGTAACAAAGCTAGTCACGTGACTGCCGAACTCTTGTTCTGATGCCTAAGCTGCTTTTCTGAGACCAAGCGTAGCAACGGCAGGTGAGGGACTATTTCCGAAAACATGAACTCTCATGCGGTATTCGACAAGGTTCTCTTGTGGTTCGTTGTCTTTATGACATAAAAATCTCAGATAATTTCGGTGGTCTTTTCTGACTACAAAACAGTGAAACATGTGTTGAACGTCTGCAGTTACTGCGACCATTTCTTTCCTGAAACGCAGCAGTACTCCCAAGAGATCATTAGTCAAATCTGGACCTGTTAGCAGGACGATGTTTAGTGAAACTCCGTTACATTTGGCGGAAGAATCAAACACACCCCTAATCTGATCGGGTTTCTTCGGATGATAAACACCAAACAATGGTAAATACCAGCACTCCTTGTAGTCGTTCAACGGTGGAGCGAGTTCTGCATGATTGTTGTCTAGGATCTTACTCATAAATGTAAGAAAGTGTTCCCGCTTTACTGGGTTTCTTCTCAGACTGGCGTCTAACAAATTAGCACGAAGAAGAGCTTGTGGTCTGTTGCTTGGCAATTGTTGTCTGGGCACTCGGAACGGTAACGGTGCTACCCAACTTCCTTCTGAGTCCCTCACAAATTCGTTGTCCATCTGTTTCATGAACATTTTGTCTTCATATGACATTCCAGGCTTATCATCATCCCTTGTTTTTTCAAAGAGTGGCGGTTGTAAATCTTTCTTTACAGGGTCTGTATAATTTTCCCGGATATCAAACTTGCTTGTGCATGGTTGAAATGTTGACGGTTGTCCCGTAGGTAAAATGTTGGTTATTTTGACGTTTAATTCGAGAGGCACATGCTGCTTGTTAATGCAAGTTTCTCCTATCACTACCCAACCCAGTTTCAATTGTTGTACGTATGGAGTTCTGGGTGGTCCTATGCGCTGGTCAAGGACGTGGTGTGCCTCTATAAGGTCTCTGCCAATTAAGAGAAGAATCTGGCATTTTTCCTCTATTGGTGGAATGCTACCTCTGAGTTCTTTTAAATGAGGGTGATGCATTGTGACTTCAGGAGTAGGTATCCCTATTATTGGGAATATGATCACATTCTATCAGTACAGGCAGGTCAAATTTGTCATTACCATTTATTGACTCCATGACGAAACCTCTTCCTCTTTTCCCGGAAGTGACAACTCTGCCGGAGCATGTTGATAAGGTATAGTTCTCCGGTTGATCTTTTACGTCGAAAAGATTGAAAAATTCAGGCGATGCTAGTGACCGGTTGCTTTGGTCATCAATGACCATTACTTTGTCCTGGTTATCCTTGTGATAAACATTCACAGGAAGTATTTTAGCACAAGATTTCCCGCTATATGTATCTTTGCAGATCTCAGTACAGATAGAGTTAACTGAGGTTGACTTAGTTTCAGCGGATTCTGTTGGCTCCCCGCCGTAGGCTTGTTTGGGCGAGCTAGACTGAGAACTTGCAGGTTGCTGTGTTCTAGTGATGTGAAGTGCGGTAGTGTGTTGTTTACCTTCACATTCTTTACAACTTATGTGTGCATTGCATTCCCGGCTCCTGTGTGTGGTGGAGTCGCAACACTTGTAACAGACATTGTTTTGTTTCAAAAGACCTTTGCGTTCTTTTATTGACTTGGCTCGGAACACTCGACATTCATTTAAGGAATGCTTTGTATTGTGCAGAATACAAAGACCTTGTTTGCTGGCGTCTCCAGATTGCTGCTCAACCGCTGTTTAATGAGCACCAACTTAAGTCTTGGGGTAAGACGTGAACCTTGGCGCAGCACCTTTTGTATTTGGTGTGACTTTTGACCCAAAGATGAACCCAGGATCGTTTTTAATTTTGCTAATTTCACTGATGAATGCAGATAACTCTGTAAAAGGCGGAAAGGCAACGTCGTGGTTAGATTTGTATCTAGACGCCCTTGTAATCCACTTTTTCTGAAGTCCATAGGGTAGTTTTTCAATAATAGGGTTTATTCCGGACGGTGAGTCAAAATAAGCTAGCAGACATCCCAGCTTGGGATTTTCCTTGTGATATTCTATTTCTGATAGAATATCAGACAGTTCATAGAGACGTGCGTTGTCCTTATTCGTCAAGGTTGGGAATTTGGCAAGTTTACTCGTGAGAGAGGCCTCTAACATTTCTGGAGCGCCATACCGCTGAAACGCGCTGTTTTCCTGTGCCAGTCATTGTTCCCAGATCTGGGAATACATTACTAGTAACTTCAGGCGACTTAGCATGTGTAGGCAAGACCGCAGGTGTTTTTGATGGCATGAACGCTGGTGCTTCATGACTTAGCTCAATCTTAACGGGATTTTGTTTTATCTTTTGAGGTCCTGTCACTTCATGTACGGCAGTTGTTACAGGGTACTTATTTACGAAATCTTGCACACGTTGGTGCGGGTCTTCTGTCTCGTCAGGAAGATCGCTAAACGCTTGGCTTTCATCGTATTCCAGAATACGAGCCTCTGCTTCCGCGGCTGCAGCTTCTCTCTGTGCTTCGAGAAGGTTCAAATTGGCCTTTAGTTCAGCGTTTTCCCGGCTTACACGCGCAGCCTCTTGTTCTAGTTGAGCTTTTCTGCGTACGGCCTCTTGTACTAGTTTAGCTTTCCTTTGTGCTGCCTCTTGTTCCATTTGAACTTTTTAATGTAAGGCTTCTTGTTTTTCTTGAATGGCTTGTTGGTCCATTTCGGCTTTAATTTCAGTTTGTCTTGACAATGCCTGTTCCTCTAATAATGCCTCCTGTTTAATTATCAACGCATGTTTTTCGGCAAAGGCTATTTTTGACTTAGCAGCCTCTGCTTTTGCACGCTTCCTCCGTGCCAGGCTTGACATATAGGAGACGTTGGAGCTTCCGCTATGCGAGGTTTTCTTACCCTTAGATGTTTTTGTTTTGGTGGATTTAGCCTTTGTCAGAGCGAGACGATGCTCGTGCAGGGTTTCCATAGCCAGGTCCACTTTAGACAGTCGAATTTCTGATGACTGATTACATGTGTCTATGTTCTTAAGACTTTCCGGCGTTCTGGTCTTCTTCAAAAAGTTCAGGCACTCATCTATGCGCTTGCGATAATGAGCACAGGCTTGTACGATTTTGTCCTCTGCTGTAAGCAGTTGTTGGAGCTCGTTTGGAGGAGTGGTCATTTCCAATAATTGGAATTCTAAACCTGACCAAAGGGCCTCTAGCTCCTGACAGAACTTGTCACGTTTCTCTGCGAATGCTTCGTGTCCTTTTTCTGTGAGATCACGTACTCGCCTAGTCTCGGGATTTTCATCTAAATGTGTGGTATTAGACGGATTTTCTATTAGTTCTTCAGAAACATCTTCCTCTCGGGGTTGAACCTCGTCATGCTGTTCCGCGTGACTGGGATCCATGATGGCTCAACGTTGTTGGTTTGCTACCTAGTACACACAAGTTGTGTTGTGCACTGTCGGTGTAACAGTACGTACGTTGAGGCTCCCGCAGGGTCAAAAACGACCTGCGACCTCCGGGCTTTTTAGAGGCGACTTCCGACCTGAGGGCCTTCTAAAAACGACCTACGACCTGTAAAATTTGGAAAAAAACAACCTCCGACTTCACCCACGCTAAAAACGACCTTGCCATTTTTGGCGCGATATTTTTCTTTGTGATTTGATGTCGTTTAGGATAGACTATTGTCAATCCGTCAGTCAAAAAACCGTAAGACAACAGTCAACTATGTATATAATAATGCCGGTACATAACCAATTAATTGCTACGAAGAACCGGAGGCTGGCAGTGAACAAATAGAGATGTGGAATTTTGTTGTTCCTCAGACAGAAGGAAATGCATCCAAGTAAGGTTGATGATCAGTTTCATGTTTTATGTCTCGACAACATTGTTGCGGTAAATATAGTTTTTCGGTCTGTTCGTCCATCCGTTCTTTCGTCAGTTACACTTTGGTTTACCTTTGCGTTTAAGATGATTTCCTAAAAAGTTTCTAGTCGAATCTTCATGAAATTTTGTACCATACTCTTTATTTATCATGATATGGACTAACAATTTTGTAAAAAATGGGGGGGTTCCATCGAAAATGGAAATAAGCGCCGAGCGGGACACCCCTGTCCTCAAGACATTTCCTTGTTACCATCAGTCTATTGATCGTGTTCAAAGTATCTCAGTAAGTAAATCCAGCTCTACATCCCCGGTGATTTTATAAGAGTTCTGGGGACTTGCTCAATATGAATATTGTGTTGGATTAGTGAAATACTGAATGTTTGGTTGAAACTACAGTTCTGAAAAATCGAAAAGTTCAAGTCCTGTTTTGATCTCAATATGGAAAAGAACGGATATGGGTTAATGGCACGAAGACATCACATATTGATCATTAAATGCCACACAAAAATAAATCTAGAGCTGACGACACCGGAACTTCAATAGAGCAGGAACTTCCCACTTACAGACAGCCATCTCTGGATGGCCTCAAACAAAACAAGAACAACCGAACCCAAGGGCCCAGCAAAATGTCCAAATATCTAATTTAAAACTAAAAGGTTTAATCAGGAACATATATGTCCCTGGTTTAATAACACAAAAATCGACACAACAATGACTTAAATGGATCCTTTAAATAATAAAACGACTTCCGACCTCTATGTTGGAAAAAACGACCTGCGACCTGTACATTTCCCTTAAAAACGACCTCGCGACCTTGCGACCTGAGGGGGGTACCCTGTGGGAGCCCCTACGTTGCTACGTTGTCGTTCCTTGTCTGGATATGTAAAGACAGGTTGTCGTCAATTAACTGTACGTAAAGGGATGACGCGTTGGTTGTAGCCGTAGAACTGACGTGGAGTGGCGTAATCTGTGTGACACAACAGGCAAGTTGTAGACTTTTTACTGTAATGGCCTGACCATTAAGCATAACCAACGATTGGGCTCAAACAATAAGACTATCAGGTGTTGATAATTTATTCCCAAACCAATCTAAACAAATGGTAAAAAGCTGAAAATACAAAATAAAATACAATTTTACAATGTGTTCAATTATAACTTAATGTTATAATGTATGAATGTCAAGTGTAGACAATAGCAAAGTCCATAGAATGCGAAATAAAGCTGCAGTTATTAAAGGTGAAGTTTCCAGTATATCACGGATAAAGGAGTTCAATTATGTGAAGAACGATTTGAAGGCATCAAATACAAAGTTATAAATGTAACTAACTCTGTGGTTAGCCACGAATTGTGTCCTAGATGACGTTTGTCCTCAGAATGTTCTCCGGTACTGAGATGACCTTGCAGTATTCAGTTCGAGGTACGTGTAAGAAAGGGAAAGGTAACGATGATACGATGTTTTGACATTCTATACGGTTTAACAATGAATAATCCTCCTAGGTCAGGAACGCATAAACAGATTAAAAATATAATTTAACAAACTGCATAAAATGACGAATGAGGTTACAGAATAGGAGTTTTGTCAATTGATTTGTTTAATTTGCACCCTTATTGCGTTTCTGAACAATAGGTTGAGAAGCTTTTAACCAGCGTTTTATAAAGTTTATTATGTTGTTACTATTGACGACTTTACATTGCCGAACAAGAGTTTTGACCCTTATTTTCTTTAAAAAAGAGGCGGAAGATATTAAAGCGATAATCAAAACTCATGACAGACTAAAGCATGGCAAAAAAACTAAAACAAAACGATGCAAAACACAAACTTTACACTACATAAAGAACTAAAGCATGAGCAGCACGAACCGCACCAAAAACCAATGATGAACTCAGATGCTCCATAAAGGTAAGCAGATCCTACTCCACATGTGGCATCCGTCGATTTACCCAAAGTAAGTACACATTTAAAGTGAAATATAGTTCGGTGATGTTCAAATCGAAAAAAGAGGATACAGAAGGGCTAAGGCAATTGTAACATCTTTGTGGTCATCTGTGACACAGATATTCCATAATTTTCAACCGACTCATGCCCGTAAAACTTTCGAAGGAAAAATCATGCATGGGATTCAAATAAAGCGCGAAGAAATTTGTTCGACGTCAATAATCCGGTATGTCTAAATATCTCAGGTAGGTCAGGTTTTTATTTTTTTAAATGAAATCATGAATAGCAATATTATTTCATCCAAACACAATGTGAAAAATGGACATTTGTGGTCAAATATGTCAATTTCAGCATGTTTATGACGTCATATTGACCTTTCTGTACAAAAGTGTCCAAAGTATATTTACTGGGTCAATTACCAATAAATTAACATCATTTTAAAAATCTTAAAAAATTTAACTATATTTGAAATTTCAGGGGCCAAATAATGGCTCTTATCATATGTCCTCCTTTCTTGGTTATTTATATTTACATGAGTATGTAAAAAATTTACTCATTTGAGATGTTAATGGTTTAAATAATCTGCGCTTGAATTTCTATTTCAGACTTTTTGAAACATGAATGATAAAAACATCCTTCGAAAGATGATTAAAAATATTCTTGGATTAACTAGCATATGAAGTCATGCTCAATTAAAAGCAAAAACATGCACTAATTTTACAACTCACGTGTCTTTTAAAACGCTCGTGTATAGAGAGTGCCTCGCTCTCTACTTTAACGAACCATTTCAACAACTCTTTTAGGGGACCGTAGATGGCCTGTGGCAAGGCTTAATTTCTGTCTTTATCCACTATATTCTTATTTTCCAGTGGCAGTCCAAATTTCTCGCCCTTCATCCCTGTCGTTCCCTTTAACATGACCTAACTATTGAATTAATTGTTAATATGTGTTCTCGTCCTGAACATACGTGAACTATTTTCCACTGGACATAAAGCAAACAACAATCAATCATCTTTTAAATTGTTTTATAGGATAAAAGCTAAACAAGACCTGGATGATAAATGTAAATCTATAGCAGAATGGACAATGAAGGTTAATTATGATAGTGGAGAGGAAATGAAAGCTTATCAGGAACAGAACAAAAAAATGTAAGTAAAAATAGATGAAGATGAAAGTATTGAGTCAAGACTCTAGTCTACCATACAAATTTATATAACACAAAAATATACATGATATATAAGAAAACGTAGAAACAGATTTTTTAAGGCAGTACATGTTGGCACGTGTTTTTAATTAAAGGTCTACTTTTATTGTTCATATTTTCTCATCATCAGTTATCGGGAATATGAATTAGTCCCTTTCCCTGTGCAGAACAAGACCACGGATAACATATTTAAGTTATTATCCACGAAACCTATACACAAACAAACCCCCATCGCATTCTATCAAGTTCTAAGTAATATGTATTGCAGTCACATGTATATGAAAAACCTTCCTTAGAATAAATTAGAGCTGTAACTTGATGATTTATTTAACAGACTTATGAGGAAGCACGTTCTACAGAAATCGTTACTACATAGTATTACATTTTATGGTCACCATCACGAATTGGTTGATCAATTTCAACAGTAAACTACTGTTGTCCCAAATTTTAACCATCTTTACAGTTTATTATTTGGCAGTTGATATAGGGCGTAAAAGCCGAATATGCATTTCCGTTTATATAATCCTTAAATATCGAATGCAAAACACGTCACAAATACGTGTGCTCTCTGAAAAATAAACATTTTCAACTGATTTTTATAGTTCGTTCTTATGTTGTACTGTTACGCCACTGTCCCAGGCTAGGGGGAGGGTTGGGATCCCGCTAAAATGTTTAACCCCGCCAAATCTGTATGGTTGTGCCTGTCCCAAGTCAGAAGCCTGTAATTCAGTGGTTGTCGTTTGTTTATGTGTTACATATTTATTTTTTTTGTTCATTTTTTGTACATAAATTAGGCCGTTGGGTTTCTCTTTTGAATTGTTTTACATTGTCATTTCGGGGCCTTTTATAGCTGACTGTTCGGTATGGGCTTTGCTCATTGTTGAAGGCCGTACGGTGACCTATAGATGTTAATTTCTGTGTCATTTGGTCTCTTGTGGAGAGTTGTCTCATTGGCAATCATACCACATCTTTTTTTTTATATTGAAAATCACAAAGTGACGGATGCAGATTATCAATTAAGTGAACATTTTTAAAAATAGTGTTTATGATTTTGTAAAGGCATTATAATGAATACAACTCCTGGGAAAGATCGAAAGTTTTCAACCTTAATGTTTAGACAAAAAAATATAAAAAATACTGGGACATCCTGATTTGGCTTTCTTCTGACTATAAATGAATTAAGTTGATGGCAGTTCTATAAAATGGGCGGACCCCAACCGATGGATTTTTATTCTTTATGTCTGATAACCAATCGCAAATTATACAAAAGTTAAGAATATTACATAAAGAGGTCTTCAATATATTTAACTAATCTCTTATCCGAGATTCTTAAAACTATTCTTAATACAGTTAATACAAGACGGATTTCAAAAACAGCTGTGTTACACCAGCAGTTAATGTCAATATGACTTTACTAAAACGTCAAAAGAGTTCCTTAATATTGCAACAATATCAAGAAGTGCGATCTTTAGATCTTATATAAGGCAGATACAAGTTTCTAGTTCTAGATCGAAGAAAAACACATGTATAAGGATACATGTAAAATCTTTTTTTCAAAATATCAGTTCTGCAATTTCACCAAACATATAACTTGGCATTAATGGTATTTCATATATGTATTGCAGATAAGTATAAAAGCAAGCATAATTATCTGTAATAAGTCATTATAATATTATGTCCTTTATAAATCATATTTATATATCTGTGACAAGAAATGATATTTTGGGTCCAATTGATGTCATTAGTGCAAAATGATATTTTTCGTGCATGAAGTACCTATGTAGAAGAGAATCAAAGCAGTAAAATTGCAGAGTAAGGCCTTATAATTTAATAGTTCTTCTGAAATCTGCTCCAAAAAATATGGGTCGGGCAAGGGACGTTTTTTGTTGTTATTTTTTTTCTTCTGGAAAATAAATTTTACTGGCGAGTGCTCTACAAGATAAATATGTTTTTTTATATGGTGCGATTTAAAAGGTGTACGATTCATGTAAATGTTATTACTCAGTTACTTAATAGAAATACAAAGAAAACAACAAATGCTCTAATGCATACAGTTTGCTCTATTGGTGCCCGTACCGAATAATTTTCCTTTAGCCGGCGTTTACCTCTCTCTGCAAATATTCGTTTGAATCCTTATGGTTTAGAAAGAATTGCAACCACTGCAACTTCCTTTTATATGAAACATAAAAAATTTTGTCAAGCATATCTGTTAGTGAAACGAAGTTTCAATGAAATCAAGACAAAGGTGTTTCAAGAGGAATTATGCTTGTTAAATTTGGATATATGACAGGTATTGAATAAAATTTCTCTTGTCAGTTGTGTTGGAAAAATATTGGAAAGAGTTGTTTTAAGCACTTGTACAACCATCTACACGCTAACAATTTAATTTATGAATATCAATCCGGATTTCTTCCTAAAAATGCAACTGTTCATCAACTTTAAGAAATATACAACTGCATCTTAAACTCTTTGGAAAAAAAATTGTTTGTATTCTGTGACTCTCTAAAGCGTTTGACAAAGTTTGGCATAGAGGTCTTATTTACAAACTGAAAGCCTATGGTATTGATGGAACCTTATTACAGTGGTTTGGACATTATCTGCATGATAGAAAACAAAGAGTAGTACTGCATAATTCGTCCTCTTCCTTTTGTAATGTGTCAGCAGGTGTACCCCAGGGATCTGTTTTGGGCCCTCTTCTCTTTGTTTTAAATATTAATGATATTGCTGATAAGCTTACATCATTGTGTAGGCTATTTGCAGATGACACTTCATTCAGTTATTCTGGTAACGATGAAAAACATTAAATAGTGATCGACCGCCACCTGAAAGAGCTGGGTGATTGGTCAACTAAATGGCTATTGTCATTTGATCCTGATAAAACAGAAATTATGATATTTTCAAATATTTAGATACCAGATCTCAACTTTTCCTTAAATGATAAAAATATCCCTATAAGTACATCACATAAGCACCTGGGGTTACCTTTAGTAGTGAATCAAAATGAAACAATCGAACAATTATATTGCAATTATAATTACAAGTGTAAAGAAACACCTTAATGTTCTTATAAACTTATCTAAGTTTAAACTTAGATATCGACTGTCTCGAAATAATTTAGAAAAACTCTACCTAGTTTTTATAAGACCCATTTTTATACGACCGCGAATCGTATATTGGTATGACGTTGGCGTCGTCGTCCGAAGACACATTGGTTTTCGCACAATAACTTTAGTTTAAGTGAATGGATCTCTATGAAATTTTACCATAAGGTTCAATACCATAAAAGAAAGGTTGGGATTGATTTTGGGGGTTATGGTATCAACAGTTAAGTGGCCAAAAAGGGGCCAAAAATAAGCATTTTTGTAACTTCCAGACAATTATAACTTGTGTGTTAGTGTATGGATCTCTCTGACATTGCACCACAAGTTTCTATATCACAAAGGAAATGGTGGGATTGATTTTGGGGGTAATTGCCTCAAAATTTTAGGAATTAGGGGCCAAAAAAAGGGGCAAAAAACAAGCATTTTTCTAGTTTCATGACAATAACTTGTATGTAAGTGTATGGATCTTTCTGAAATTGTACTACAAGGTTCCAAACACAAAAGGAAAGCTGGAATTGAGTTTGGGGGTAATTGCCCTAAACGTTTAGGAATAAGGGGCCAAAAAGGGGCCAAAAATAAGCATTTTTCTAGTTTCCAGACAATAACTTGTGTTCAAGTGTATGGATATCTCTGAAATTGTACTGCAAGGTACCATACCACAAAGGGAAGGCTGGGATTGATTTTGGGGGAAATTGTCTCAAACTTTTAGGAAAAAGGGGCAAAAAACAAGCATTTTTCTAGTTTCAGGACAATAACTTGTGTGTACAACAATGTAAGTGTATGGATCTTTATGAAATTGTACTACAAGGTTCACTATCACAAAGGGAAAGCTGGGTTTGAGTTTGGGGGTAATTGCCCTAAATGTTTAGGAATAAGGGGCCAAAAGGGGCAAAAAAAAAGCATTTTTCTAGTTTCCAGACAATAACTTGTGTTCAAGTGTATGGATCTCTCTGAAATTGTACTGCAAGGTACCATACCACAAAGGGAAGACTGGGATCGATTTTTGGGGAAATTGCCTCAAAATTTTAGGAATTAGGGGCCAAAAAGGGACAAAAACAAGCATTTTTCTAGTTTCAGGACAATAATTTGTGTGTAAGTGTATGGATCTTTATGAAATTGTACTACAAGGTTCCATATCACAAAGGGGAAGCTGGGTTTGAGTTTGGGGGTAATTGCCTTAAACGTTTAGGAATTTAGGGCCAAAAAGGGGCCAAAAAACAAGCATTTTTACAGTTTCCAGACAATAACTTGTGTTCAAGTAGATATAGGAAGATGTGGTATGAGTGCTAATGAGACAACTCTCCATCCAAGTTACAATTTATAAAAGTAAACCATTATAGGTCAAGGTAGTGTTCTTTAGATATTTGGATGATATTTTGGCTCTCAATAATGACGACTTCAGTATGTATACTAAAGAAATTTATCCTGTTGAACTTACTTTAAATAAAGCTAATACTAACAATGACCACTGCCCTTTCCTCGATCTTGATATCTATATCATTAACGGAAAGCTTAATACTAAAATATATGATAAAAGAGATGATTTTTCATTTCCTATCGTTAATTATCCATTTTTAGATGGTGACGTTCCCTTGTCACCATCTTACGGTGTTTATATATCTCAACTTGTACGATTCGCTCGTGTATGTAACAATGTTTTAGATTTAAACGAGAGAATTTTAAGTATTACTGAAAAATTATTACACCAGGGTTTTCGATATCACAAACTAGTCAAAACATTTACTAAATTTTATCATCGGTATAAGGACATCATTCGTAAATATAGCTCAACATGCAGACTTCTTATACGTTCAGGTATTCACATCCAATTTTTTATGAAAATATTCTTTATAAAGCACAAAAACGTCAGTATTCACCTCTGAAGCTAACAAAACCTTTAAATAGACTTATTAAGAAGGGATATAGTTACGATACTGTTGTCAGGTCATTAAAGATTGCATATTTTGGCGTTAATATTGATTCACTTATAGGGTCTTTGCATCGGCACTAAACACATTTATTTAAAAACCAGTTGTTGGCATGACACGGGTTATGTTCTTCTCATATATGTTATGATGGTATGATACTAAACCCCTAACGGGAAGGAGTGTGCCTGATATTCATATGATGAAGACATAATCTTTCAATCAGCTTAATTGAAGTCTGGAGCTGGCATGTCAGTTAACTGCTAGTAGTCTGTTGTTATTTATGTATTATTGTCATTTTGTTTATTTTCTTTGGTTACATCTTCTGACATCAGACTCGGACTTCTCTTGAACTGAATTTTAATGTGCGTATTGTTATGCGTTTACTTTTCTACATTGGCTAGAGGTATATGGGGAGGGTTGAGATCTCATAAACATGTTTAACCCCGCCGCATTTTTGCGCCTGTCCCAAGTCAGGAACCTCTAGCCTTTGTCAGTCTTGTATTATTTTTAATTTTAGTTTCTTGTGTACAATTTGGAGTTTAGTATGGCGTTCATTATCACTGAACTAGTATATATATTTGTTTAGGGGCCAGCTGAAGTACGCCTCCGGGTGCGGGAATTTCTCGCTGCATTGAAGACCTGTTGGTGACCTTCTGCTGTTGTCTGTTCTATGGTCGGGTTGTTGTCTCTTTGACACATTCCCCATTTCCATTCTCAATTTTATGGATCTCTCTGAAATTGTACTGCAAGGTACCATACCACAAAGGGAAGGCTGGGATTGAGTTTGGGGTAGATGAATCATAAGGGGGTTCAAAAAATAGGGAGGGGTTTTTTTTCCCCCCTTTTTTTTTCCTTTTTTTCCTTTTTTTTTCTTTAAAATTTTCCATTATAAGTTGGTTATTTTTTAGTTATATATAAAAGCAAATAATAATGATATGGTTTGATTTCATCAAAAATTGAAATATTGGGGTTCTTTGATATGCTGAATCTAACCGTGTATTTAGATTCTTAATTGTTGGTCCCGTTTGCAAATTGGTCTACATTAAGGTCCAAAGGGTCCAAAATTAAACTTAGTTTGATTTTAACAAAAATTGAACTCTTGGGGTTCTTTGATATGCTGAATCTAACCGTGTATGTATTTAGATTTTGGATATTGGACCATAATAGGTAAATTAAAAAAAATCAAGTTCTTAGACCTCATTCATTCTGAGTCAGAAACCTATGCTGTGTCAAATATTTAATCACAATCCAAATTCAGAGCTGTATCAAGCTTGAATGGTGTGTCCATACTTGCACCAACTGTTCAGGGTTCGACCTCTGCGGTCGTATCAAGCTGCGCCCAGCGGAGCATTTTATTGATTATGCCACGGAAGTGTGGGATAATTGTGGGATATGTTATTCAAATAAATTAGAGAACTTGCAATTGGAAGCCGCAAGAATTGTACCAGGTCCGCGCCTACCAATTTTCACTAAAACTGATACTCTGTACTCTGAGGTTGGCTGGGAATCTTTATGTGAAAGTTGAAGAAGACAAAAATTACAGATGTTCAATGATATGAATAAAAAGCTTGCACCTGAGTACCTGTGTAATCTTAACTATCCGTTGCGAAACGGTCAAAATATCATTGTTCCATTATGTAGACTTTCCTTTACCACTGAATCTTTTATTCCATCTACAATACGAGAATGGAATAAGCTTGATTTAAAAACTCGCAACATCGACTCTACTAGTATGTCTAAATTTAAGAAAGAATTTTAAAAAAAAGTAGTGTCCAGAGTAGAGTTGCAACGTATTATCTGTACGGTCCGTAGAAACTGAATATTATTTTAACTCAATTGCGATATTCCGCTCCATTTCTTATAATGGATCCTTCCTGTCAGTGTGGGTCTGATATTGAGGATGTTTATTAATTATTTTAGCTCACCTGGCCCAAAACGCCGTCGTCGTCGTCCATTAAGTTTTACAAAAATCTTCTCCTCTGAAACTAATTGACCAAATTTAACCAAACTTGACCACACTCATCATCGGAGTATCTAGTTTAGAAATTGTGTCCGATGACCCCACCTGCCAACCAAGATGGCCGACATGGCTAAAAATAGAACACAGGGGTAAAATGCAAGTTTTGTCTATTATCTTTAAAACCGTTATAAATAGAGAAAATCTGACAGGGGCATAAATGTTCCGAATGTTGAGCTCTACCAAATGTCAATTTACGTCAAAACTGTTAGGGGACGTCTTATAGGAGTTATTGCCCTTAAATGACAAATTTTACCATTTTTTTCATTTTTGACTATTATCTTGAAAATTATATTAGAAACAGAGAAACTTTAAATAGCAAAAATGATCAGCAAGACAACCCTACACATACGTTAAACATGGTTGAAATCGTCAGTTGACTCCGTCTTAGAGTTATTGGCCTTTGATGAGGATTTTCACCAATATACGTTTTTGCCTGATATCTAAATATTTTTAATAGATAGATAGAAACTTAAATAAAATAAGTAAAAATGATCAGCAAGACAAGATCTACAATTAAGACAATATGGAGGAAATCGTCCGGCGACTCTTTATTGGAATTATTGCTCTTTAGTGACGACTTTAACCATTTTTTTTGCGTTTTGCCTTATATGATAAAGATTATTATAGATGAATGGAAACTTTAAATAAAAAAAAAATGATTAGCAAGGATCTACAAACAAGTCATTTTTTTCCGATATAGTTAGTAGACAATCACTCTTTATAGGAGTTATTGCCCTTAAATGAGATTTTTTTTTCTTTTGTGTTTTGAGCAAAAGCTGAAGAAGATAGAGAGAAACTAAACAGTCAAAACGATCAGCAATACAAGATCAACAAACAAGATTTTTTTGTCATGAATTCTATTCTCGTCTACAATGTTGGAGAGTGTCTTTTGTTGAATATGCACTTAGACCTAGGTGAACGACACAGGCTCTTTAAGCCTCAAGTTTTCGTTTGCCCAAAATACACTACATGTAGAGAAAGTTTACTCAACAATCTTAATTGGCTTACCGAAAACTTTGTTTTAGATACTTAACTGTTAACTTCCGGAGACTTTGAACTTTCGAATGAACAAAATCTCCTTATTTTTAAACATGTTCAATATTTTATTAAAAGGTCAAACAGATTTCTAGTACCTTCATAAAGTGTTATTGATACTGGCACAGACGATCGTCGTCATCATAATCTTAGTCATCATCACAGAAAAATATTAATTGTTTTTTTCTTTTCTTCTTTTTATTTAAAGTTCGTATAATATCTAATGAATTTGTTCGATTTATATGCATGCTCATAATATTATTAATATATATATACTTATATTGTAACACGGAGAATACTTCATAAGTATGATTTACTTTTGTCTCATTCGTTTTGCTTAGGTTTAGCAAATAAAATATGTTTAAACTATTGAATAAAATCAAACTGACATGTGTATGCATCCAAGCAAACGACCCTTGAAATTATTAGATAGAAGTTGTTAACATTCTATAATAAAGATTGTTTGTTTTATCAAATTATATATAAATGTCTATCAAGTTACTAATTTTGTTCACCCTTTAACCAATCAATATCAAAATCATTCTTTGCAAAGCGAACTTTCATTTTGTCAACTTTTTTACCGTACGGTAATACATATCTAACACTGTAAATTTTTACCGTTTGTGTAAATTGTTTCAGAAACATATATGCTATTTGTCCATCCTGTTACCGTTTTATTAGACAAATTTGAACAGATATCTACTTTTTTATCACTAAAGTTTGTTTCACAAAAAAGTAACAGGATAGACAAAAATTAACAACAGCGTCCATAAAACATTAACTTATTTCTTGTCCGGGTTTGACTTTACTTTTGGTAAGTTTTTGTTTTATCAGCTCTTCAGCGTTTGTGTAAGTTTTTTGAACTTTCAAATATTTTGGTCTGAAGCATTACTGAAGAGACATTAATTGTCGAAATGCGCATCTGGTGCAGTAAAACTGGTACGTTAATGTTTTTAGATGTTGTTTAGATTGCATATTTAAAAACTTAGTGCACGAAGCAGTAATTGATTTTTTATGGAAAATTAATCAATTCTATCAGTACATCTATGGCGTTTAAGTTTCATAGTTAATTCTTTTTCCGTGTAAGTAACTATGCACGAATGACCACAAGGGTAAGATTTCTTTGTATCGTAATGAAGATATTAAAAACAAAAATTGACATTGGCTATTTTGGAATGAAATGCTGTCTCCCAAATTAAAAAATCAATGCTTGTAATTAGTTTTCTCATTGAATTTTATATATCCTGCTATTAAAATCTTTGGTTTTAATAAATATTTTTGACAAATGATTGTTTCTATCATTTAGATAAAGAATAACAAACATGGTCCTTAATACCTTGATTAGAGTACAGCGCTATCTGGTAATTGTGGTAATTTATCATCCATGCAATTACTTTGTAATACAAAAAAGGTAAAAAAGTATGTTCTATGAAACCGTGTGAAGGGAAATTAAGGGAACTTGATGATTATTTTTTTTTAGCTTTCTTAAGGAACATGATCCATTTAATCATGCATTGAAAAACCGTGATAATGTCTGAAGGGAATATATTCTAATAAAGTTTTTAGTTTTTATTTAAAAAAACCAAAACTATAACCTTTGATCTATTGGTAGTTGCTTTCTAATGCCTATCCACTAGACTATCTATTGGAACATGCATCTATATTTTTCCAAATTTATAATAGCTTTAGTTTTACTGTGAAATTGAAAAATGTTTTCGAAACATGTAAAGCTCCTGCTGCAATTTAATTATATATGCTAGTTTTTGCATGGTCAGTTTAATATATTGGCATCTTACCATGAAAAGAAGAACATGTAGTAAGACACTGCTTCATATCAATATACATACTTACACCAGCAGCTACCAACTTATCATTCTGGAATCGAGGGCATTTTAAAATCACATATTTTATGTGATATTGAAATAAAGACGGTTTTCCCCAATTAGCGATTGCTGCATTTATAAACTCATGATCTGGTAAATCACTGCCACTGAGTAAATTTATAAAAAACATGAAACTTAGTTAATGAACTCCGTTACAAACACCTGTGATACAAGTAGTCAGCCAAAATAAATTATCAATAGACAATTTAAAAGAGTACTTGAGTTGTAAATATGTGCTAAATTGGATAGTCTATGAAAATGTATATACTATGAAATTAAGTACAAAATATTGGCATGTAATACATTAAACATTTTGTATACGTTAACCTTAAACTATGACATTAAGAAACATTTAAATTGACCATAAATTGGAACCAATGATCAAGCTTTTATTTTTTAAAATGACCGAGTTATGGTTATACAGTGAACACGTATACTTAATACAAGTTAACGGAATTGGTAATCGGTGTTTTTTTGCCCGCAAATAAAAACTTATGTATCCACATAGTTGCATATGTCGATTAATTCCGTACAAAATCGGCATGAAAATTCATTGACTATTTGTTTTTATACGCCAGTTTACGGGACGTATTATGGTATACCGTTGTCCGTCCGTTCGCCCGCCTGTCCGTCCGTCGTCAACATGTTGGACAATAATTCAAAAACTCTTTAACCAATTTTCATGAAATTTTAATGAATAGTTTATATCTATTGTCGTAAGCTCCCTTTAGATTTTATAAAATTTTAGATTTTCGTTTCCGAGTTATGGGATTTTATTCATAAAAATTGGGGGATTTTCCAGTTTTCTGACTATAACTCAAAAATGCTTTGAACAATTTTCATGAAACTTTGTTTAATTGTTTATATATATTGACATAAGTTTCCTTTCGATTTAAAAAAAATTCTGATTTAACTTTTTGGAGTATTGGGACTTTATTCATAAAAAAGGGGGATTTTCCAGTTTTTAGACAATACACAAAAATGCTTTGAGCACTTTCATAAAACTTTGATGACTGGTTTATATCTATTGAAATAAGCTCCCTTTTGTTTTTTTTAATACATTTCTGATATGACATTGAGGAGTTATGGATTTTTATTCGTTGAAAAAGCGACGGGTGTATCATGCGCTCATGGCGCAGCTCTTGTCATATTTTGTTAACCGTTAGAAAATAATATCAAGGACAATTTAGCGATATTAAATTTTTCAGAAGTTGTCCAATATATAAATAATGCCAATTGCAAAAATAGCTATTTGTCATGGTAGACCGTTTAATTAACTACAGTTTAGATATAACTAAAATTCTCAAAACACGTGCTTTGATTAATGAGGTTTACGTATAGTATAATTATCCAGTTATCTCTTGATTACCCTTTAGAGAAAATAAGAACATACTTACATGTAATCATTAAAATCTTTGAGAGTTGACACACAAAAAAATCAAAATTGCTAAGTTTAAATTTAACGTTTCCAAGATCTTTGTAACCACGAAAAGAATCATTACTTAACGAATACTCAATATATATTTTATCAACTCTTTGGTATAACTCAACGATGAACGCGGCAATATTATTAATCCCTTTAAACTGTTACATGAATGCTCAGCAGCTGGAGACCGAATCGTCGGTTTCAGATTGTCAGAGTTTGCTTCCTGTAAGAACTGTCTTCACTCTCACATTCCGTATACGTAGTTAGGAAATTTGTCCCGTTTGCACTGCACCGGTAGTTGAAGAATGCATTTGTTTTGTAGTTGTTATCTACTTGCTTTGGCATTAATGGAAATTCTGTATTTGCATGTCTGGAAAGTGTTGAACAAAAGCCTAAAATTGTATCGGGAAGTATTATGGGGATACACATAGTCTGAAAAGTGCATTGCCTGTTTTGTGGCCTGTTCATTTTTTTTTGCTGAATTACAATGCACATTTTCATGGACCTTTGAAAACATTTTATTTACTAGTATCTTATTTTAAAAAAAGTTTTTGAGATTTTTTTTTATCTCAAAGTTTGTACTTTAAATATCTAAGCTGAATAATTTGGATTAATGGGTCCGTCTATCAAGAAATTTAGTAAGATGTAATTTAAAGATTGCGGAGATTGATTTGTCACCTTTTTCAACAATTGTACTACAGTTTGGGGGAAATGATGCAAAAATGAGAGAAGAAGTATTCAAAAGCAAATACAAAAATGTTGTTCGAAGTGCGCGAATGAATGGAATCAGTAATATCATTATTGGAGGCTGCTTACCAAGGTCAAAAACAAATTTAAACCATATTAACAAAGCATTAATTGAAATCAGTAAAGAAGAAAACATCAAATTTATCAGCCATATGGATAATTTTGTTTTGAGAAATGGAGAAATTGTACCAGGGTTAATTAGTACTGATGGTGTTCATCTCACACAGGCTGGGACAGAGAAATTAATAGATAACATCAACAGAGTGATAAAAATTAGGAGCGCTAGTGTCAATCTGTCAAGTAGGTCTTATCAAACAAATGATGCAGATGCGTGGGAACCCTATTGCTATAATTGTGGTGAAAAAAACCACACACTTTCAAACTGCAAATTTGATAAAAGGATCAAATGTTTCTGGTGTAATGGTCTAGGACATAAAGAACGTAACTGCTGGAATAAAACTTTTGAGTGAAGTGGTGGCAAAGAAGATCAAGCCAATGATATAAATGTACAAAATGACTTTGATATACTCTATTCGATTTTATGTGATTTCTGTCAAAATGATTATTTAGATTGTATTTGTAATCTGAGGCCTTCTACAAATGATAGTAAATCTTGTACAAATGGTAATAAATATCAAAGTGAAGTATCCATTATCAAGAATGATCAAAATGCTTCAGATCAAGAGAATATAAATACATGTAATTATAATATGTATGGTCATTCAGAAAAGGGGATAAAATTAACATGTCATAATATACAACATATTTTACCTAAGATTGATGAAATCAGATCTAATTTTGAAAGTCTTGAGAAAACCCAAAGACCAGCTATTATTGGCATGTGTGAAACATTTCTGAATACTAAAAAATGTAAGCGGGATTCTAATGAGATTAACATCCCGGGGTATAGCAATGAAAGAAAAGATAGGGAAAATAAAAAAGGTGGGGGATGGATAGTTTACTTTGATAATGATATTAAATATGAAAGGATGACTTTATTAGAGAGTGAAAACATAGAAACTGTTTGGTTTAAGATTTTTCCAAAACACAAAGAATCATTTTTATTATGTTTTGTATACAGACCACCTAATAGCCAAACCTCTTGGTATACTAATTTTGAAAATGAGGTTGTAAATGGCTTATCTATAAATGATAATATATTGTTAATGGGTGACTTTAATATTGATTTTTTGAAGCCTCTTCCTTCTAAATGGTCATCTTTTATTACAACATATGGCCTTCATCAAATGGTGGTTGACCCTACTAGAGTTACTTCTACTAGTGTCACTTTAATTGATCATATTTACAGTACTAATCCTACAAGTCTTATCAATGTTACAGTACCATCATACGCCCCAGGTGATCATTATCCTGTTAGCTGTACTGTAAACAAATTTGCAAAGCTTATTAAAGACAAATCAGATTCACATTTTGAGATCAAATACAGAAACTTCAAAACATTTAATGATGAAATGTTTTTACAAGATTTGTCAAATCAACCATTCGATATAATACACGAAATCAATGATTCAAACCAAGCAATGGACATGTGGCATTACTTACTTGTCAAGGTTTTAGATAAACATGCACCTGTTGTTACTAGACGTGTAAAAAATAAATATCAACCAGAATGGTATACTAATGAAATTGGTAAATCAAAATTCCAAAGAGATTATTTTCACAAAAAGAAAGACACTGAAAATTATAAAAAATATAGGAATAAAACTAGTGAATTAATTCGTTCTGCAAAATCAAAATATTTTATGGATGCAATAGATAACGATAAAAACTGTAGAATTCTTTGGAGGCATTTGAAGGATATGAATTCAACAACAAAACAGGAAATTGACATTTTAACACACGAAGGAAAAGTACTTATAAACAAAAATGATATTGCTAACTGCTTAAATGATCATTTTAGCACAGTAGGTAATAAGCTGATATCAAATCCTCACAAAATTTTTAAATCTGAGAAAATTAACAACTATGTCAAATCAAAAATAAATGATGATGCTAAATTCTCATTATATACTGTCACAAATGATGAGGTTCTACAAGCTCTAAAAAATCTAGACATAACTAAATCAACCGGAACTGATGGTGTTGGACCAAGAATTTTAAAATTATCAAGATCGATTGTAGCAAGCCCCCTTGCTCACATAATAAACCTTAGTTTATGTACAGGAATATTTCCTAATATATTAAAATTTGCTAAAGTTGCTCCCATATTTAAAGGAGGGGATAAAACAGATCCAAACAATTATCGACCCATTTCAATTTTACCCACTGTGTCCAAGTTATTTGAAAAAACTGTCTTTAAACAACTATATTTATTCTTAACCACACACAAATTATTAATACAACAGCAGTCTGGATTTAGAGAAAAACATTCTTGTCATACAGCACTCATTAAAATAATTGATAAATGGTTAGAGGAATTGGACAATGGAAATTTTACCGCTGTTCTTTTTTTAGATTTTAAGAAGGCATTTGATACAGTAAATCACAATATACTTTTATCTAAACTAAAATTATACAATTGTGATGAACACTCTGTAAAATGGTTTTCATCATACCTCTCTCAGAGAATGCAAAAAGTTAAGTTAGGAACCACCGAATCAGAATATAAAACTGTAACTTTTGGAGTTCCCCAAGGTTCTATACTTGGACCTTTATTGTTCCTTATTTATATCAATGACTTACCATTAACCTTAGAATATACAGAATCTGATCTATATGCTGATGATACAACTTTACATTTGTCATCTAAACCTATTGTAAATTTAAATATATGTTTGAATAAAGACTTAGACAATGTTATTAAATGGTGTAAAGAAAATGATATGATGATAAATAGCAAGAAATCAAAATGTATGCTTGTTGGATCAGACAGAAAACTGGAAAGCTGCAATGAATGTTTATGTGTTTTATCACAAGATAATATCACTTTAGATAATGTTGAAAAACTTCTTGGAATTCATATTGATAAAAATCTATCATGGTCAAATCAAATTGATAAAATATGCGAAACTATTTCAACCAGAATATACCTGTTAAAAAGGTTGAAACGTTATTTACCGTTAAAAGGTCTTATTCTTTTTTACAATAGCTATATATTACCCATTATTGACTACTGTTGTACAGTATGGGGTCTTACCACAAACTGTAATCTGGAGAGGATACATAAGCTCCAAAAACGTGCTGCAAGATTAGTTTTATCTGTTTCTTTTGATTTTCCATCAACATTAATGTTTAAAAAGCTTGCATGGATGACTATATTTACAAGAATACAATATTTTCAAGCTGTGTTAATGTTTAAATGTATGAATGGTCTAGCACCTGATTATCTATCTATTAAATTTACTGCTTGTACTGATCTTTATAATTATTGTCTCAGGTCGACAACGTCAAGACTTCTTCATGTACCAAGACCTAATTCTGAATTTTTAAAAAGAACATTTAAATATTCTGGTCTTATTACTTGGAATAATTTACCAAATAATATTAAAGAAATAAATAATTTAGATACATTTAAGATCAAATGTTCAAACTATTTTCAAACTGTACAGAATGAAGATGCTTGATTCTAATGTATTTTTTCTTCTTCTATTGAATGCATATGTACTTATTCAATATTTAAGCTGCTATGTATAACAGTATTGTGTATTTTATTTTGTATGTATTTTGGTTTTTTTGTTTTTTTTTTCTTTTCTATTTGTATTAATAGTTTTTGAAGGCCTCATGGAAGATTAACATGTAATTGTTAAATGTGTTACCTTCGTTAAATAAAGAATTTTATTTATTATTTATTTATTATTTATTTATTTATGTGCGTCTGTTGTCATTTTATATAAAGGACAATCAAACAATTATTAGACGAGTATACAAAACAAGCTAATTTTGTGGACCGTGAAGCGTTACCAAACGAATTTGTAAAAAACAAATCATCAAAATGATTAGATAGGTATACCAAGTAAGACAATTTTGTGCTATGTGAAGTGTTACCAAATAAAATTGTAAAGAATGAATTAACAAACAATATGTAGTCAATTATTAGTCCAGTGGTAATGCTTTGTAGTCTTTCTATAAGACTACTAGTAAGAATTGTCACATTAACTCTAAAATAACTGTAAGAATTTGACAAATGTTTGGACATTTTTCGTTTTTTTCAGCGACTTATCTTGCGAAAATTGACGGAGATTTAAGGGGATTTTTAATATTCAAGAACGCACGGACAGTATTCTTTTACTGGTTTTATTTTTAAATGGTTGTCACTAGCGATGTTTTGAAATTTTAACAAAAATGTGTACCTTGTATTTGTAAAGAAATCGAGTAAAAATTACCGCTATTACTGAACAGTTGCTTAAGTATAATAATTTGTCCAAATATCAATAATACAGGAAATATTTGATGTGAAAGCGATTTTTGATTATCAATAAATCCTATATAAAAACAACTTGTTATAAATGAAATGATTGCAAAAACATCAATAAATAAACGTTTTCCATTGCAGATTTGAGGAAAGGACACCGCAATTATACCACATTACATGATTTTCTTTGCACACAGCAAATAACCTACTGCAACTCCTTTGACTTGCAATGTGTCATGTGACCATATAATATTTCGAGATATAAATCTCAAACAATCCAGTATGCTATCTATAGTTATTGACTGATAACCAATCATGATAACTGTATAAATGATAATGCTTTAAATTGAAAATTTCCAGATCATTCCCATTGTTTCACAGATTAGACTATATGCTCCAGCTGCTTTTGATTTACCCCCTCCGTTTCAAATATAAGCAAAACCAAGTATCATCTATACTACTAAAATAACGAGGTCCAATTTGTTAGCCGGCATGACGTAAAAACGACGAACCAAAGAATTCATCTTTATATATAACTAATATAGGACAATGGTGTTGTTTAAAACTAACACCATTCCAGGCCCTTTTGTTTTCCACATAGATAATATTACCAATAATTAATAAGTTCCGGGTCGAATCCGATACCGAAACCAATAGTATATGTCACATGTAGTTTCCGGTTGTAGTTACCGGTTACTTTCTGTAAATCTCTTCTCTATCAGGAGAACCTGGAATTCTTCCAGTAGTTGTTTTATATCTATGTTACGCTATAGTACACTATTTAACAAGTCTGTTTTCTTCCACCTCAATACCACTATTAATTTTGGTGAAAAAGTCAAATTTAGTTTATAGTAAGTTTATTGTAGTAAAAAAACACAGGACGGGTTCAAAGAGAAAGATTTTGAAAGCAGAGAAAACTGTGCACCTTACAATCAGCATGACTTTATAAGATGACAATATACGAATACTAAATATCCAGGCTAAAAATAAGGCGTAGGTAGTTTAATTCAGTCACGAACCCGCGATGTCGCGTGTGTGTTCTAGTATTATATTATCATTTTGATTACATCCACGTCATTTGGGTTCTAGTGGATAACGGTCGGCAATGATACCACCTTATTGACGTACTATCGTTTTCCTTTCATATCTATAACGACATTAGTAAAACGAATAAAGGATCCGAATGATATATTTTTAGAATGAAAACAAAAGACGGAATTTTGCTTTGCTCACTCATCAATCTGTTGCTTTATCCCCATACTAGTTTTGCATTTCATTTGTTATTGAGTATCCATTCAGATGTATGAAAAGTATATGCAGTCTAAAGATTCTGAGATACACAAATGTACTGTATTTATTATCCAGTAGGATGTATGAAAATGATATCCAATCAAAAGTTTCTGAGATACACGGATATTCTTCTAAAATCAAAGAATTGAAGGGAAAATATGCAACCGTAGAACACCAGTTGTGTGATATAAAAACATCAAACCAAATACTAGAACAGGAAAATATGAAGAAGAAGAAAGAGCTGGTTGATTTACAGAAAAGGTAAAATGTCAAAATAATGATGTAATAAAATAATGTAGCGTTATTTAAATATTGATACCAATAAGAAATATAAAATATCATAGTTTGACATTTTTATGAATTAAAACAGATAAAAAAGCAGACATATCAATATTCTATAATTGATTATTTTTGTTTATACTATAGTATAGATCGAGGTCTAACTGACACATATAAATGAGCATTATTGGCGACTGGAAAGCTTTCACGTGCGAAATAAGATTCTACAGATAAATGTATATGAAAAAATGTTACGAGTTATTATT
Organism: Mytilus californianus; assembly: GCF_021869535.1. Lineage (NCBI taxonomy): Eukaryota > Metazoa > Mollusca > Bivalvia > Mytilida > Mytilidae > Mytilus > Mytilus californianus. Next base: position 38,759,156 of record NW_026262745.1, read on the forward strand.
GATAATTGTAAATTAAGTTGACAGTTGTAAAGTTGAAATCATCAGGTTTGTCGTAGATTTTAGTTTGATTTCGTCCATCTGTGTCAGTATCGAGGAAAATATCAAGATGTGAAGCAGACCTTCTTTCGGTAGTATCCTTAAAAATTAGCATAAAAAACTCATCAAAGATTGCAACATATAAAAACAAGATGAATATAGAAGTACACGAACCTTAAGAAAACTGGAATTCGCGTAGATGCTGCTTCTAGGTTTTTGGTAGCTTCTGTATTTGTGGCAACCGTCAAGTTGATAGTATTCAAATATGATGCTAATCGTTAATAAAGATTCACTGGGTAATGTTTCTTGGCAGACCATCAAACATTTCTAAATTAATAATCCATAATGATTGATATCCTTTTAAAAAAATCAACACGAAGTCCACTTGAGAAAATTTGGGATTCACCAAGGTGCTACTAATAAATAAGCAGATTTCTGCTCAACTGAAAGCACCCGCTATGGTGCGTATGACCAGAAAACATTCCTTGATAAGTCGCATCGTCGTGAGCGAGGAAAGGAGAATGGAATTGGTATAATAGTACATGGCATTTAGTGTTTTAGGGTAGACTATGGAATGAATATACTATAGAAGTAAATATACGTTGTAGAAGTAACAATCGTTGTCATTTTTTAATTTACATCATTAGGAAAGGATAGTTGGGGAATGAAATTATCATAAGATATTCGTTATTGCAAAATTATAAATTAACTTTGATTCAGGCTATTGTTTATCCTGAATATACCATAAATAAACACACTGTGAAATTTAGCGATAGCTGCCAAGCCTTTATAGAACAAACATTTACACGTATAAGCAACAATTTGAATTATGAAACAGATGAAGTCTTTATTCAAAGTCCATCATTTGTTGTTCCATGAAGGCTGTGAAGCTATGTAACAACTACAAAAAAAACCTGACCCTACCGCCGATTTTCTTCAGCGAATTTAACGAATCTTGTTCATCCGTGGTTCAGATAAACAATGATTGTTTTAAAAAAAGGATCTGTTTAAAATTGCCTTAAGATAATAATTGTACTTCAATATTTCAAAAGTTTTATTTAATGTTTTGCTTTTTTAATCTTACCTAAATTTTAGTCTGGAAATGGAGAGAGAGGAGTCGAGAAAAAAAGATAGATTCATTGAGAAATGTCAAGCACAAGAAACTCATCTGCAGTCACAGATAAGAAATCAAGAGAACATGCAGTCACTAAAACTAGAAAAGGACAACTTAAAAACAAAGTAAGGATAAAACACTAGGATGAAACAGTTTAAGTTATTTGAATATATTTAAGTGCATTTTGTTCAATTCTGTTAAAAAATTCTAACAAAAAGTCATTAAAATCGAGGTATGATACAAGCCGTTATGTGGCCCCAAAAATTACGAACAATAGTAAGAACGTTTAACAAAAATACCGACGTCAAAGGCAAATTCAAAAAGGGGATGTCCATAAAAACTGACAAAATCAAACACTATCAATGAACGGAACAAGTGAAAAACAACTGCCATATTCCTGACTTGGTATAGGCATTTTCCGAAGAAAATGGTGGGTTAATCCTGGTTTTATAACTAGCTAAACATCCCACTTGTATGACAGTTGTTTATTGTTCCCGGATATGTGACAATAATTAGGACCCAGCAGCCAAAACTGTGTAGACATACATCACAGGCATACAACACAACTGACTAAAAAATTCAAACAAACATACAAATTAATCTAACAAAGACGCCAACCAAAAAGGTGTAGTAGAAAGTAATAAACTCATCATAGATGCCAGGATTGAAATTTTGTACGCCTGACGCGCGTTTCATCTACAAAAGACTCACCAGTAACGTAAATTTGACAATGATGTCAACAAAAAAAGTTTTTGTCGTTGATAGTACATATAGTATATAATATACATTTTCTCGATAAGGTAAAAATTAAGTAAATATAAATACAAGGTTAAACAAAATAGAAACAACACTGTAAATACCCTTTGTTTCCGAATTGCACATCATGATCCACCTGCACCAGGAATGCCCAAGTTAAAAGGTCAAAAACCCGATGGAGGGATGCATAAATACCGAGTCACGTCAAAATTTATAAAGTTTTTCAAACTATGTTTATTTTATTGATAAATGAACATGCAAATGTAATCTAGACTCTTTAGTTCAGAAAGGTAACTTGTAATGTCAGAATGCTGTCACAAATATATTGAAATCTATAGGTTTGACCTAAAATGGCTATTGTTCACATAGCTTTTGGACAAAATAGATATGAGCCAAAGCCTTCTGTACAAAGATATCTGCAGCCAATGTTTTTCTTTTCAAAATAAATCTTGTTGCAAAATATCTTTTTGAGTCACGCCTTGACTCATATCTTAATATGAATGAGAAAATCTAAATATGAGATTTTTGTAGTTTTGCACTAAATGCAAAATGTTTGACGCTGTAATTTCTGATCAACTAAATAAATGTCTAATCAACATCTGAAGTATGACTTTGGTAGACTTATATTTAGAATTTCAAGCGCCAAAAAGTGGCCTTATCATACCTTCTCTTTTTCGTTATGGTCCAAAATGACAAGAAAACATTAATTTATTACCAGGTCATACTTATTGGTACATGAACAGAAATTGAAAAAAAAACTCAAGAAAAGATAAGTTCTTTATTGCATGAATATCCCTGCTGTTGTAATTCAAATGCAATAAACACATATATCAACTCATGTCCTAAGGCATCAACTAAGGTTGTTATAATCTCTGTGTGGTTTTAGTAGTGTTTGCAAGTCTCAAATATAACGACATTAAGCATAAATGTGGCGACATTATATTTGCATAAAAATTAGTACTCCTTGTTTTATTACCGTAATAAATTAAAACCTTTCCAAATTAAACTTGCATCTAAAATTCAGATAATGCAAATGAGCTTTATCTTCCAGCATAGAATATAACTACAAAAAGAGAAAATGTATGAAATAATACAAACAGTTACTGTATAATATATCATTTTTTTTTCAAAACACAAAATTCAGTTTCCATTGAACTCAGAAACTTTCTGTATCATAAGATAGATAATCATTACATTGTTGCAACACTATATTTGTTTTTTTTTTATGTTTTATCATTTTTATTAACACTTTTTTTCATTTTCATGTGCTATATCATCTATTCTATTTAGAGTACTTAACCAGCATGATGACTTAATGAAAACGAAAAATGACTTAGAGTCAATGAAGCATAGATTACTTCATGTACAGACCGAAAATTCCAACCTTGGAAAAGATATACAGGTTTTAAAAAGAGAGAAAGACGATTTGCAGACAAGGTTTGGATATAGTTAACAGTGAAGTTTTGAAATAAAAACTATCAATATACTGGTTTTAAGGAAGACGTTAGATACAAAAGGAATATATTCAAATTCATAAGTCGATAACAAACTGACAACGCCATGGCAAAAACAAAAAATGACGAAAAGACAAATAATCTACAAAACACAACATAGAAACAACTAAAGACTGAACAACACGAACCCCACCAAAAAACGAAGGAGATCCGGAAGGGTAAGCTGATTCTGCTCCACATGTGACAACAATTTAAATATGAAACCCAACAATCCGTTCTATGCTCAAACAACAGACGAAAAACACAGAACGCTACTAAATACAAAAACTGATTTACAGACTAAAAAATGTGATGGGGAAAACATGTCTGCGAGCGCTCCCCTAACATTGGAGAGTAATGTAACAGAGCAATTTTAGAAAAAAAAACCTGTCAAAATCTGTTTCAAATTAAGGGTTGATTCATCAGATCGACAAGAAGCAAAAGGACAAAAGACACAAAGTACCGGTATTAGATTTCTCACAGTTACTGAAAACTAGTTCAAAGCCTATAACAACATATAGATAAGTTTGTAAATTTTGTATGTTTTGACAGGTAACTTAACGGACTTGTTGGTATATAAAATTAAGGAGATGAGGTATTATTGCCAATGAGACAACTATCCACCAAAGTTCAAATAAAACGGATGTAAAGAATTATAGGCAACCGTACGGCCTTCAACAATGAGAAAAACCCATCCCGTATAGTCGGCTATAAAAGGCTCCGACATGAAAAATATGAAACAATTCAATTGAGAAAACTAACGGCCTAATTTATAACAAAACAATTAACGAAAAACAAATATGACAGACATGAACCAACGACAACCACTGAACTACTACTGTTAAGAACTAGAAAGAGGATAGTTGGAAAATATATTAAATCAGTCCGATATCTTTTCAAAACGATAAGAATTGGACGATTCCTATTTAGGAATATGCAATCCAGTTGTGTTTAAAAAAGGATGTTTGAACTTTTAGGATTGCGGTAACTGATCACAAGGACGTTAAAAAGTGGCAACTTTGCCTATTTTTGATAGCCAGTGAAGATAATTGTTTGTTATCCTATTTTCTTTAATGGATAGTTATATTATCCTTCAAAATAACATTTACCCTAACATAATTAGCGAACTCTACTAGAAAGTCCGCAGTCATGAAAACTAAATTTAAACAAGATAATAACATACGGTTATATGATGATTTTGAAATAAAAAGATAGAGTCCGTTTTTTTTTATAATGGAGTTGATATTGAGTGTAACCCGAAGGAAGCGAATGTGCGAATAACTCTCTTAAAACAAAGTGTATATGACGTCATCCGTTATTTATAAATTTTGCCTGATAGGCTCAATTTATTTATCTATCTTTAATCTATTTTTGTGCCCTTCAATCATGTGTAGGTACCTGAAGGTTAAGTAATGTAGGTTGTCAGTTCGATTAAACTTATATCCCATTGATCTATCATCATAATGGTAAAAGAAAGAAAATTGTTTTGATAATTGAAAAAATGCTAGACATCTTGAATTTTTTTCTCGCCTCGGTTAGTCGAGAAAGCGAGACTTATGCCACTGTTTCCGGCGGCGTGAGCGGCGGCTGCGTTAACAAGGCATTAGTTTATGATAAGGTCAGTTTGAGGGGGAACCACTGGTTGCAGGTCGATGATATTTGGTATGCAGTAGTATAAACATCGGCACATCTCATTTCCATGGAGATTATATGACCCCGCCCTCTCTATATGCATATGGTACAATGATTCATTGACGTTGAAACTTTGCATAGTTTACTTTTATAAGTTTGTGTTTATGTCATTTAAAAGAGAACCACTCACTTATGGTAAGTCAATTGTATTTGATATGCAGTTGTATTAGCATTGGGATTTGTCATTTCCACAAGGAGATTATTTGGCCCTGCACCATCAGTCATTGTTCCTTGACTTTGAACATTTTGCATAGTTTACACGTTAAAGTATTGCAATTATCCTTCAAAATTGAATATAGGCGAGACATATCTCTGGGTCAACAGTTTATTTCAATATTTGATAGATTTTGCAAGTTAGTCATAAAGTCGGGTCGATGTTTTAAATTTAATAAGTCACTCAAATTTCTTGTATTATAATATGTACCTTAGCTGATCGCAAAAAAAAACGAAATGCATTTACAGAAAGTGATAAAATTCAGTTAAAAAAAAAAAAAAAAAAAAAAACAACAATAGGTATTAAAACATTTTTCAATTAAAGTTCATTGCAGGATATGTAATTTTGTCATTTTTATTTGTAATTAAAGTAACATCAGAATTGTTGTATTAGCCTCTACGAATTACAACGGACACCCCTTCTTTTGCTCCAGTTGTAAACATTGTATGTCGTTAGAGACGTTATCGTTTCAAAAATACTTCGTAAACTGAAATATGTTCAAACCATTTCCATTAGTTTAATGTAATTAATTATCGGCAGAACAACATCAAATCCGAAGTTCTGATCTACAGCAATGCTGCTTGGGTTATTTTTTAAATTGAAAAAAAATATCCAATTTGACTTTAGGTTGTCGAAATGATGATTCAATACTTTATAAACTATCAATTTAACAATACAAAGTATAATTTGTTATAAGTTCTAAAAAAATAAAAAAATATTTGTTGGAGTAGGTTTCCTAGGTGAAGGAACGCGTGGTTCGATGGTCTAAGTTTCATGTAGGATCAAGAAAAACTATGTTCAAACATATTTTTTTTTTTCCCACTTTCTGCAAATACGCAATAGTTCAAACAATGTTCGCTTACCACTTTCTTTAAGTTTTCTATAGAAGACGAAACAAAGTGGTCACTTTTGTTTTCTTATATTACCGATAGTTACAATAGTAACATGCCCTAGTAGAGCTGTTTGGAACAGGAAGTACATCATTTTTCGTCTCGCAGTTATCGAAAAAAACCACTATTTTATGCAAAAATAAAACATTAAAATTCATTTTTTTCAGACATTCAGTTTAAATTACTTGTAATAAAAGAGATATTGCTTATCCGCTTACTGGACAGCAACAACCAACAGAATTGAAAAAAGGGCCATTGTTGCTTATAAAAATGAGGAGATGTGGTATGATTGCCAACTACACATTTGGCCACCAGAGACCAAATGACGTAGATGTATGCACACTGGATCACCGTCCGGTCTACAACAGTAATCAAAACCCATATCGTATAGTGAGCTATAAAATGCCCGACATGACAAAATGTAAAACATTTCAAACGAGATCAACCAACTGCCTGATTAATCACAAAACAATACACGAAAAACAAAAAAGACAAACAGCAACCAACAACAACCACTGAATTGCAGGCTTCTGACTTGTGACAGACACATATGTTATTTGAGATAAACATGACTGTGTGTAAGCACTCAAGCTCCCTTCTAACCTTATAAAGTGTATACTAAACTCTCAAGTTGGTATCCAATTGTGGCGTCTATATTTTGAAAGTTTGTAAGAATCGGTAATATTCAGTATGGATATCTTTCAAATCATTACATAAAATTTTGTTGAAAGGAGGTTTCTGGTAACAACTTACTTCAATTTACCGCTGCTTGAAAAATTATGTCTGGAGACAGACAAGCAAGTACTTACATATTAGGCCTTTTATGTCTACTACTGCCATTTCTTAGTCATTTATCAATACCAAATATGCTTGAAAAACAATAAATACTTATATAGGCTTAGCAGTGTTGCTGGAGAAAAATTAACGAAAGGCAATCCATCTATAACCGACCTTGGCGACCCGAATCGGCCAATGAAAATCGGTGAGAAGTATGGGGAATTGTATGACAATGAATGGACTGATGCTATGGAAAATGTAGGAAATGTGAAGAAATACTACAGTGATATGAAAGATGTTGAAAATGAGGAAATCATCATACGTCATCTTCACAGATTATTGGAGGTAAAGATCATTTAGTTCAGCTCAGTTTTCAATATTTGTTTTCCAGTTTGTCTTCTAGATATTAGATGTCAGTAAATAATAAATTTTATTAATGTAAAATTAAAAAATCATCATCCACTTGACATTTTATTTCATACATGCATACATGTATGAATAAAATGAGATGTAGAACAAATGTTAATAAAACAGCGACACAAAGACACAACAAAAAGAGACATTAGGTAAACGTACTTTAGTGACTTGAAATTTTAACCAGTTTCCGTACTAATTTCTTAATTGAAGTATGACATAAACGTTAATGTCTATTTGTTTTCAATTTTTTTTTCACTTCACAATTTACTTTTAAACCCTCAGCAAATATAACTAGTTTTAGTTAATGCAAAGAAACATCTTAAATAATAGAATACACAGGGAAATTTTGCTCACGTGAAATTCACCTCAAACGAGCTTATAAAATTGAGAATGGAAATGGGGAATGTGTCAAAGAGACAACAACCCGACCATAGAGCAGACAACAGCCGAAGGCCACCAATGGGTCTTCAATGCAGCGAGAAACTCCCGCACCCGGAGGCGTCCTTCAGCTGGCCCCTAAACAAATATGTATACTAGTTCAGTGATAATGGACGTCATACTAAACTCAAAATTATACACAAGAAACTAAAATTAAAAATGATACAAGACTAACAAAGGCCAGAGGCTCCTGACTTGGGACTGGCGCAAAAATGCTGCGGGATTAAACATGTTTTTGAGATCTCAACCCTCCCCCTATACCTCTAGCCAATGTAGAAAAAACAAACGTACAACAGTACGCACAGTAAAACTCAGTTTAAGAGAAGTCCGAGTCCAATGTCAGAATAGGAAACAAAAGGAAATAAACAAAATGACAATAATACATAAATAACAACAGACTACTAGCAGTTACTGACATGCCAGCTCAAGACCTCAATTAAACTGATTGAAAGATTATGTCTTCATCATATGAATATCAGGTACAATCCCTCCTGTTAGGGGTTTAGTATTATACCAGCATAAAATATATGAGAAGAACATAACCCGTGTCATGCCAACAACTGGTTTTAGAATAAATATGTTTAATTCCGATGCAAAGACCCTATAAGTGAATCAATATTAAAGCAGAAATTTGCAATCTTTAATGACCTGACAACAGTATCGTAACTATATCCCTTCTTAATAACTCTGTTTAAAGGTTTTGTTAGCTTTTGAGGTGAATACTGACATTTTTGTGCTTTGTAAAGACTATTACCATAAAAGATTGGATGTGAAATACCCGAACGTATAAGATGTCTGCATGTTGAGTTATATTTACGAATGATGTCCTTATACCGATGATAAAATTTAGTAAATGTTTTGACTTGGTTATGATATCGAAAACACTGGTGTAATAATTTTTCAGTAATACATAAATTTCTCTCTCTAAAATCTAATACGTTGTTACATACACGAGCGAATCGTACAAGTTGAGATATATAAACACCATAAGATGGTGACAAGGGAACGTCACCATCTAAAAATGGATAATTAACGATAGGAAATGAAAAATCATCTCTTTTATCATAAATTTTTGTATTAAGCTTCCCGTTAATGATATAGATATCAAGATCAAGGTAAGGACAGTGGTCATTGTTAGTATTAGCTTTATTTAAAGTTAGTTCAACAGGATAAATTTCTTTAGTATACATACTGAAGTCGTCATTATTGAGAGCCAATATATCATCCAAATATCTAAAAGTATTGTTAAATTTTTGTATCAGATGCTGTTTCGATGGGTCTTTGCTGATTTTAGTCATAAATTGTAACTCATAACAATACAAAAACAGGTCCGCAATAATTGGTGCACAGTTAGTCCCCATTGGAATTCCGATAACTTGACAATATACGGAATCTCCAAAGCGAACAAAAATGTGATCAATTAAAAATTCAAGGGCAGATATAGTATCAAAGCATGTCCAATTGACATAGCTCTTTTGTTTGTTGCTACTAAAAAATGACCTAAAAGAGTTTGAACAAATGTATTCGCATTCCGACTTTTTAAATGCCCATTTAATTAGGTGTGTGAATTTTTTCTTAATAAGAATATGAGGCAAAGTGGTATATAGGGTAGCAAAATCAAAACATTGAACAGATTCAAAATCACCAATATATGCATGCAATTTATCAAGTACTTCCAACGAGTTTTTGACACTCCAAAAGTAGTTAATTCCACTATTTTCAAAGGCCTTATTTGAACAATTTATTATCAGGTTTTTGATTGTACCAAGTGCACTAGTAAGTAGAATAGACAATTTAGTAGTGGAACAATGACTTGAAGACGAAATAAATCTATTTGTGTAGCTTCGGAAGCAAGTACATAGTTGGGACTTTCATTGTATTTGGTTCTGCTTGTAAAGACGTAGCTAATAGTTTATGTTTGTTACAGATATCGTTTTCTGAAAATGAAGTCAGTTGGAATGTTGGTGAATTCGTGATTTCCTTTTGCAGAACCTCAATGTAAAATTTATGTCAAACTATAATGATATTATTAGCAGCTTTATCAGCCGGGACAAAAACAAATTCCTTGGCTAGTTCTTTTAGTTTATGTTTGATACGAGAAATAGGATTTTTATGGTTGTTGTTAAGAGTAAAATGTTCTTTATACATGAATCTCACTTGAAATTTCTCACGTGAATGTCACGTGAATTTAATTCCCCAAAAAATTGGTATTTTTCATAATTTTGATTAAATTTGAAAATTTAAATGTTATTTGAATAAACTTATTTTCAAAATTCATGTGAATTTCACGTGAAAAAATTCATGTGATTTCGACATGAAATTCACTTGAGTTTCACATGAGATTCACGTGAAACTCACATGAACTGATTTCACGTGAGTTTCACGTATAAGCTCGTTTGAGGTGAAATTCACGTGAATCTCACGTGAGATTCACATGAATTAAAATTCACGAGAAATTCATGTGAGTGAAATTTGCCTGTGTACCTTCCAAATTATTGGATGACTTTTTACGTTCTAACCATAAATAAATCACATTTTCCCGTCCAATTTCTAAACAAATAGGATGTGCGATTGAATTAGATGTTTCTGAATCAGGACTATTTTCATAAAGTTGTAAAAAGAACATATGTATGGAAACGTAAAAAAAGGATGGCTTTGTGTTCATTATAGCCTTGACCAGGATTGATCTACAGGTGATTACATGCTATAAAAAAATTTCATGAAGCGTTATGGAAATACGAATGTCAAACAATTAAGTCATGCATTTATTGTGTTCTGAATTAACCTGTAGTATGAAAACTTACTATTATTCGTTTTGAAAAGCAAGGATAAAAATAAAAGATATTGGTAGTTTGTTTGGTGTTCTCTCTATGCCTGGTTTTGTTATAATTCCTGCTGCCCTTTTTATGTACAATAAAATTACTGTTGTCCAACAATAGGGACCTAAATACGGAAAACTGAATATCTTAAAAAAACGTATATGATATATTCATGCAGTTTAATTGGGTTACTGCTTCAAATTCAGGCTTAATAGGTGGAAATTCAAATATTTTTTTTTATTCAAAATGGTCAAATAAAGATATTTGTAAATTGAATGGGACTTAAATAATTAGTATACAAGTTATACGTCTAATATCAATAATAAAAACACGTATTTCAATGGTTTTTTATTCAATAAAAAGTTGGAAGACAATAGTTACTGTACCAACTGGACAATCACTAGAATAAACACTACGATAACCGTAATGTTGTTTTGTAACTCCACCTGTATTCCTTGACTCTGATAAAAACTTGTTTTGATTCTTCTTAGATAATAAAAGCTTTTAGGCCACTCACCAGACCAATCATAATTTTTTAAAGCGTGTACATTGCATATATCGAAGAATTTAAATGAACATGAAGATTGTATATGCTGAAACTTCTGAATTAATAACTAAGAAAGACAGAAATGTAATGATTTCCCTGTCGAGAGTAAAACAGTACACTCTCCATACTCTCATAATGTTATAGACTGAGGTTATTGAACTCCTTGGTTTTGAACTATTGGTGATGCAATTATGTATGAATACCCATGAAACCAATATTTGTACAAAATTGTGTTTTGCTCGCCACATTGCAATAATAGACAATATACAGAATACGGTTTTAATTTATGAATATATATCAAACTTTAATAAATAATTGTCGAACATATTATACTATGACAAATTATATATCATAAGACAATTTCATATTCGTTTCAATTTCCCTTTGTTTGAAACCACATGTCTCGTTATGTTATAAGCTTTCGCAGGGTTGTTAAATTATGATTAATAATGAACATGCGTTCGTCTTTCTTTTACTTGTTCTTTTTACCTTAATACATGTTTTGCAGTTTAAACCGTGACAATTGATTACATCTTGGTAATTAACTCTCAAGTAACTACACGGGAGATAGAAGTAAATATTAGGTATACATCAAATAGACAGAAAACAGACTGTATGTTTGAAAGTAATTTCTTCGGTCTTTTTTTTTTAGTTCAAAGTAAATCCAAATACCGATGAACATTTATTCATAAACAATAATTTGTTTAGAACCGCACTAAGCAAAAAAACAATTAAGGAAACTTGCAAGCCATTTCCTACACTAAAATTTTGCATATATTATATTTAACCTTAAGATTTCACGATGAAAAGATGACTGACATTCTATTGAAGAACACAATCGTCATTCTTATTTTTTAAAGTGTTGCTATAAAGAATGCTTTGAAATGGCAGACGGACAATTACAAAAACTAGGAACGACGTTTGCAGAAACGATGTGCTTGGGTCCTATGTCGGTATGTATGTTTATTGAAACTTTTACATATAAGCCGATTACAGAATTTAGTCTTTGAAAAAATTAAAAACAACCTTATGTAATTAATATTACATAGCTAAACATGCATTACACTTTCTGCGTCCCGACTGACTTGAAATGTGATTTTTATATGATCGAGAAGTAAACATTAAGTATCCAACTTCATTTTTGTTTTAATTAGATTGTATATAGATCTATATATAACACAAATATTCACAGACTTTCAAATCGTTTTGATAAGTTATTATGGACATTGCTAACCTCAGACCATTCAAATCCGTGACAACTACTTCAAAAGATGAGAAATTCGCAGAATGCGAGTCATAGGGATTACTATCCGGCGGCGGTGGCGGCGGCGACGGATTAAACTTTTTATATATATATTTGTGTAAAGCTTTATATTTCAGAAGGTAGAAGACCTGGATACTTCATACCTTGTATGCAGATGCCTTAGTTTACGAAGTTTTCGTCTGTCATATGTCAATTGTACTTGACCTCATTTTCATGCTACAGCGACTGCATAAAAAAAAATATATACTTTGGCATGTGAAATACACAACTAATATGAGTAATACGTTAACTATATTTGCTACATGGAATTCTTGCATGGTTACATGTCCGTCAAACAGGGTTCACCTGACCTCGATCTGATTTCATGGATCAGTGATTAAGGTTAAGTTCTCGTGATTAAGTCTGTATCTAAGATAATATATAAGCAATAGGCATACTATATTTTGTGTATTGGTATAAGGAATAATTGTAAGGTGTACATGCCTGACTGGCAGGTTTTATCTGACCTTTATTTATTTTCATGATTCATTGGTCAGTGTTATGTTTTTTTGTGGTTTGGTCTGTTTCTCAGATACTATAAGCAATAGATCAGTTGTATTTGGTGTATAAAATGATTGTTAATGTACATGTCCGTCTGGCAGGTGTTATCAGACCTTGACATTTTTCATGGTTCATTGGACAATGCCAAGTTTTTGTGGTTGGTCTATTTCTCAGATACTATAAGCAATAAGGCCATTATATTTGGTAAATGGAATAATTGGACAATGAACAAGTCTGTCTGGAAGGTTTCATCTGACCTTAACCTTATTTTCCTGGTTAATTTGTCAATGTTAAGTTTATTTTGGTTATATTTGGTGTATAAATTGATTGTAAGGTGTTCATGTCTGTCTGGCAGGGATCATCTGACCTTGACCTCATTTAAATAGATCATTGATAATGTTATGTTTATGTGATACTTATATCAAAACCACCATATTACAGAATTTCAACATGAATTCAATCATGATATTAATAAGTAAAGTAGGCAAGACATTTCAGCGTTTGCACTCTTGTTTTAATGTAGAATTCGCTTATAGGGATTTAGATGTAATCAAAAGTAGAAATATTTTCAAATAAAAACCTGTGCAGAAATCATTAACTGAATGATTCAAAGATAAAACTACACCTGTCATTTCATATACCGACATCAATCCTATTTTCATCCAAGATTTTCAACAACAAAAGGGTATTAGAGACCTTTTCCTTCCAGAATGTAAACTCCAAACCTCCCGATCGCAACTGCTCGTCTTCCCCGTACGAATATAATACAGCTGGTCATGTTATAACTGGAGACCTTGGCATCGTAAACAATAAACAACAACTAAAAGAGTTGTTAGCCAAATGCATTAAATATCGAATTCAAAAGCCAAGCAACTGGAACAAAATCTTCAGGTAGCTGATGAATGCAGTTGAAGACTATGTCAAGAAACTGGTAAAGCGCGAGCCAAATGAACCAAAATAGGATACTATATCTGACAACTGTTCGGTCATACAATCAGAAGCGAATTCAATATCTACAACGTATAATGAACAGAGGGTTTCCAACCCAATCAAGAACCGCGAGGTTCATGTATCATGTATCTACGACAAAAATGTTGTTGTTCCAACACACATAGCATCTAACAATATTGATTGTATGTACAAAAACATTATAAGTTGAATGTCTAACTAAAGAACTCGGAATTCACAGCAAAAAAAAAAAAAAATGAAAACAACATGTGATAAATTTCATTCGTCCGAAGCGCTTTTCTGGGTTAACCTATATCAGGAACGCGCAAAGCCGAATATTTGAAAGCCAAGAATGTGTAAGAACCGAAACAGTTGAAGAGCTATATATATGACCAAAAATTACCTAAAAAATTGCCAATTCGATCTAAGTCAACTTTGCCTGAGGGAGTTGAAACCTTAGTTTCTTTATAATTTCAAATTTTAAATACGGACAAGTTTAGAAAGTTAAGGTTTGTTATAAATCATGTCAGCACCGAAGTAAAACTGATATTCCGACATAAACCTTTCCGACATAAACCTTTACATTATTCACGAAGGAGATTTCAAAAATATTGTCATGAGGTATATTAAACTATTGGTGTCATTCAGATGTGGATTCTTAAAAGATCTAAAAATCTACTGCAAAATATACAATTACATTTATCTCATGACGTTTTACAAAGTCTGATTAGCAGCTGCAAGCTCTTGAATACCGAATGAGTTGGGAAATGTATATACCATATGCAGGTGAAGTTGGTATATTGCTACTAAGGTGGGGGAAATTGATAATTTTAAAATTAAAATCGTCTCGTTTGCCATTGCTGTACTGTGTATACAGGTTTAAAGGTTTTTTTTTTTAGGTCAAATAAAAGGCTACTGTTGACACAAAACAAGTTTCACAGATTCATGAGCTTACCTGATTAAGGTTATCCCCAAGAACCATATGTATGCTTAAATCGGTATCTGTCACTTGAAGTTACTGGTTCTGATGGATTGTCAGTTCACCAAATGACCAGTGCTTCAATAGTGCCATAGTTTGAATGATATATTTTATCTGAGATTACAGATGCACGACTAAACGCATTTAACGAAGATAGCATCATGCCACTGTAGAAAAATATAAAAGATATTTAAAATAAAAGTTTCCTCTATTGTAAATCCATTTGATACAGTAATAAAGTTTTAAATTTGAAAGATAGATTATGCGTAAAAACAATGAATACAACGAATTGTGTTTTAGCAAAGTGAAACGTGATAATTTGGCGTAAGCATTAAGTTCATTGCTTTCAGCAGTATCGTCAATTTTCCAAACCCGTAAAAATTTTAATTATCATTATTAAAATCATAATTGTCTGATTGTTTAACATTTCTTTTTTACCAAGAAAGAGGAAACTGCAAACTTACCTGTATGTAGAGAGGCATCTATTCACAGAAGAGCAAACTCTGAAGCTTTTGCAAAGTATTTATATGGAAAAAAGGTAATTTTATCATGCTAACTACACCTATAGTAAATGATTTTTTTTAACTTCTACAGGTTTGATTTTTTATCTGCAGCTAAAAAAAGTTTTTTATTTTTACATTTACAAAGTGAAAAAATTCCTTCACATCTTTCTTTTGGCTTAAAGGGCTTACTTATACAATTCATGATTACACTATTGCTATTTAATGATTGCAACTGGTTTCTTTTTGGATTAATATAAGTTTGTATACTTTAACTTTGAAACAACGTTGCACTTCTGTGTTGAAATGAATTAATTCAATGACTTAAAACAATTAATTGATTATTATTTAGAATACGTATCATTTACATTTGAATGTTTAAATAACATTACACTCAAAATATGGTTTAGAATACAGCTTGAAAAATGTTATTGAATATAGTGTTGAATATACCTATGCTATTTGTGGTGACTTATCAATTGTTATCAACAAGAAAAGTTTCAAGCCAAAAAAGGTTAATCTTAAGGTTATTCTAAGGCATTTGAAACGGCCGGGGAAGTCCAATATGTTTCTTAGTCATAACATTTAGTATCTTTGCTGATGTAATTGTATTTTATATTTTGTTTATTAAGTTACAATTAACTGTCCAAAATGTTCAACTTAACCATCCCAAAATTCTGAATAAAAAATGTCCATGACTTATATGATTTTAGAAGGTTTTCACAGAAAACAAGAAAAAATGACGCCTGGTTTTTTTTTCGTCGTACAAATAGGCAGTGACGGAAGTTTAGAAAAGAAAACTTGATATTATCGTACCATGTGATCAGAAGGATGACACTTAATTTCTTTTGATCAGATAAAGGTTTCGCACAAAAAGAATTTTAAAATGATTATTCATTTTGTTGCACCTGTTTCCTATTTGAAAAAAAAAAATACACAAACAGTTACTGTAGTTTACTAATGTTTAAATCTAGTAAATCGATTAGGAAGAGACAAATCAAACTAAAACCGAAGAATCACATGAATTCCAAAAGAGCGAGACCGGGTACTCTATTGCTACTAACACAAGTGAATAAGTAAAGTTGAGTACTAATATCTTGCCCTTATATCATAAGAATGAAAGATAAAAGCAGGTCTAGACATTTTTAGTATTATCCCACCAGTGGTACTAATGCATATTCATATTTCTTATCATTTTTTTCAGATAGTGTGTAAAAATATACTGAACGATTGGGACTACCATAACAAACATGAAAATGTTATGCAGCTTTTGATGGAGACGACATTTTTTGAGAAATGTGTCTATCTCTGCTGGTCTATGGCGATTCAGGACCCTGTAATGTATCTAGATGACGATTTGAAAGCAGGTATGCCGTTGGACAAGAATACGTATAAAGAATTTGTTAAGAGTGGGGATACAGTAGTGTATGTCGTCTGGCCAGCACTGTTTTTGCACAGAAATGGACCTTTGCTTTATAAAGGAGTTGCACAGGCATCCTGGAAAAAAGCGGAACAATTTGTTTAAAACCTTATGTCCTTTCAATAGAGTTGTCTGTGATACGTTGCTGTTTGTATTTATGTGACTGTATACATGCTTTTATTTATTAAAGTGATTGATGGTGAATTAATTCGAAAGTATGAATTCAAAAATTCAAAAAGGTTCGTGATCGCATTAAACTAGGAACGCCTGCATTTTTAAATTTATATCTAGAAAATATCAGACGCTTTGTAGTCTGACGATTATAACATTCGTAATTAATAAAAGTTTCCAACGCACAAAATGATACAGTTTATTACGTTAGTGTGTGATGGTATTTTTTCTTATAAGTTTTGTTCTTATATTTGATAAGAATTATAATTTTTATAGCATATTCGATTTTTTATGGTAATAGGCTCAACTGCATTCATTCACTTCATTTGCAGATGCAAACAAAAGTGACTTTCAAGGGATAGCACATTTGGTTGTTTAAAATTATCCCAGATCTTAACTGCTTGTCGGAGTTTCGTTTTCAGTGTCATTATATGCATTCAAAAAAGTTCATCCTTCAACTCTGATATTGTGATTTGCAAATATTTTGCAAGTAAAAGGGGTTGAGTAGCTTATATCTACTATTTCACAAAAAAACAGCAGATATGCGTATTGTCTTTTAGATTGCTTTTATTCGTAGGGTCCATTAATTATGATATTATCAACAAAATTTACTAAAAATTTAAAATGCGATTAAGTACATAAGTAGGTGAGGAGCGTAAGGTAGAAATGCAAGGGACACTCGAGAACCTGTTCCTTTAGTACATTTGTTTCTCCTCTTTTCACTGCCTCACATTCTAATATGACATGCTACTTTCGCTTTGTAAACAACAGCGTCATAAAATTCTCGATATATCTACACTTAGCGCAGACTCAGAGATGTACATATTAATGGCTGTTACTATTTACCCCCCACGTAAATCCACATGTATCGTAACCTATGTGCAAATACTATGTGGATTACGTTGTGTTCAAATTCAAATTGAAAATGAAACTACAGAACCGTTATACATATTCTAATGCATAACAAAACGATTTAATGCATAAGATGTTAAAAAATGTATTAAATCAAAATAAAACAAAATCCCGCGAAATTTCATGAATGATCTTGGCGCATTAACGTCATGTCAAAACATGACGTCATACGAAAAAAAACTCTCAAGCTGAAGATTATTCCTTTACGTGTATGCTCTAAATTCGGATAATATCGCATTAAAATGGAGTTTAGAGGTAGGTGTTGTTTCATTTTCTATTCTATTGCATCATTCTTACATTCATGAATTTCAGCTAGTCAACATGGCGGCTCACTCCTTAGTTACGACAGTCAACTTTGGATTTTAGAATGAATAGTAGCCAACGAAAAAAAATATGTTTGGGTTAAGAATTATAAGGATTGAACACATTTTTTCTAGTGGTTATTTAAAAAATAATTCATGCAAGAGTAAGATTTATTTAAAAGTTGTAGCTTCTATCTTACAGGGGTTAACATAGAACAGCCATACACACGGCAATCTTACCTTCGCTTCAGTTTTTTTTTCAAATTACAATATTTGTCCTATTAGAATCGAAATAATGCATGCAAGTCGTAGATTGGTTATCATTTTCACATGGCCTGGGCCGTTATATTCGTTAATTTTATTCCTCGCTAACGATTGAGATAAAATTCGAATATAACGACCCAGGCCATGTGAATTTCCAACAAATCTATGGCTTGCATGAATTATTTCTAAAACAATATTTCGTAAACCTTCATCAACGTTTTTTTTTTCTTTCATTTACTTTCATAAACTGAAAAATCAGTTAGTTCAAGCTTTGGGCTCAACTATCGATATAAAACTGCAATTTTTATACGTGTGCATGCAAAACAAATTTCTGGATAGAGGGGTCTACATACAGCACAAACAACATTTTCCAAAAGACCAAAAAGTGAACAAGTATATTTTAACAAAACGCATTTGACTAACAGGTCGAACAACAGATGTTCTTAACCCTGCTGACTGCCATTGGCGATTACCAAATAAACGGATCACAACATGTTACAAAATGGATCTTAATTATTAATTTAATACCAAACAGAAAACAATAAACTTGCAGAAAAGATGGTATACCGCAAACAAAAGGTGCAAAAAATAGTACACCATATCCGGTTTTCGACAATTAATGACTCTTCAGTGATGTTAGGGATCGAAATGGTATTTGGAAGGCCATATAATTTACTTCAATTATATATATATATATACACATGTGACATTTGTCATAGTTTTTACTGTTAGATACATCTTATATGTTTGTATGTCTATCAAGATTATGACTATGTTCAGACTCTTTTTGCAAAACATATTATAGTACAATTTATATACTGTAATGATCCTTTTATAAAAAAATAATAAAGAAAATCTATATATGTTTGAGTCTTTGAAACAAGAAAGAAAGGAGAGATTTTTTTGTACTGCATTGCTTTATATTAGTCCAAAGAAAACATTGAAAATACTTTGAGAAAAACATCTGAAATTTTTACATGAAGTGTACAACACACCACTGATTAACCCTGCTCTCTATTGTCATATTATTGATAAAGTTGTGGGATATATATTGCTGATGTTTCAAAAAGAGCTTATCCAGTCAAGAGAATTTATACCAGAATGTTCAAGGTTGTAATCTTAAAACTTTACCTGAGTAGAAAAGTACCATTAACTGATAAATGCATGAAAAGAATATGGTATATATTCGAGGGTCGTAATGGGGATATCTTCTTGAGGAATAACGGTAAAAATCTTGCCAAATGATGTTAACGGTAATTTTTGGTGCATGACGATAAAAAAATCGACTGATTTTGACAAATCACGTTTTTTTTTTTTTTTTTAAATAAACAGTAACGGATAATTATTTGAGACCTCTGACGAATCAAGATAAGGATATTTTGACAAATCACGATAAGATTTTAACCTATTTGAAGCTAACGGTATCCGAAAGTGACCATTTGACGCCTGATGGTAAAGGGCATTTCTACCCTCAAATTCCAGAGTCAAAATGGATATAATCTATAGGTCACTGTATGGCCTTCCACAATGGTCAAAACCCATATGGTATAGTCATCTATAAAAGGCCCAGACATGACAAAATGTGGAACAATTTAAAAAAGAAAAAAACTAATGGTCTGATTAATGGTAAAAGAATAAACAAAAACAAATAGAAAAGACAGCAACAAACTAAAACCACTGAATGACAAGCCTTTCAACCCGTTTTGCGACTTTTCATGAAATAGTTGTTGACACAATTGAAAAGTAAACAAATTTAGCAATGGTACATGCTGCTGTATATAGCACAGATAACAGCAAGGGAATTAAAATTGTGTGCCTTAAGATAAAAAAAGCATTTTTCTTTAATTGAAGTTAAAAAATAAAAGAATCTATATCATAAATTTAAAAAAAAAACAATGAAAAAATCAAATAATGAATATTTAAAAAAAGCTTGTTCTGAAATCTAGATTAAAGCTTATGAAGATGTTGTCAAAATTTTGATATTTAGAATTCTGAATCAATTTAATTTATTAGGATCCAAACCAGTATAAAAGATGGTGTATTTGAAAATTGGTTACTGAAATATATTATGTACTCTTAATAATTATGGTATCTACTCTTGGTAACTAAGATATCTTCAAATAAATAACTGAAATATTTTTCTTTTACTACATACTGAGATAAGCAAGTATAAAATATTTTCACTTACTGAAATATCTTTTCATTATAATCTCTATGCTGTAAATTACTGAGATTTTGGTTCATAATAACAGGGTTATCATATCTTAATTACAAGCTTAAGATATCTGATGTGAAATACGGAGATATTTACTCCCCTGGAAATGAAAGATACAGCTGCTATATTATACTTTTGTTACATCAAATGTTGTATAGGAAAGATTAGTAGTAATAAAAAGTGGTCATACAAATTAGACTTTGAAATTACATAAATATATGACATTTATCTTTTCTCTATGTTTTACATTTTAATACTAAATGATAAATGCTTGTCGAGACAGACAGCATTAAATTGAACTCAAACGTTTTTCATATTTTGTTATTAAAATGAAGTATACTAATGTTATGATGTTCTGTTATTGAACTGTCATGATCCTGTTCAAACTGACTGGGTAGATTTATACAAAAATAAAGAATAGATTTTGTTGAGACAATATTTCATATAATGTGAGATACGAAAAGCAGTAACAAATATCTGAAGCTTTCTGTATTGCTTAACGAGAATACACTCACTAATGCTTTTCAAATAAAAATCTCATGGAATAAAAACACCCAGTCACTAAACTTGTTACTACAGATATATTGGGTTGGGACAATTTGTTTTTGAGATGTAATAGTAAATAAGACAATCAGTGGTGTACAATGTAATATATGATAAAAGTCTCATCAAAATATTTTATTAGAGTATTTATTATAAACTATATCAAAGAAGAGGTGCAGACTATTATCATAGAAAAGCAGTATAGTATTATTATAAAACTGATATAATTTTTGTCTTGTCGGTGATGAATGTCTCAGAATATGAGACATATTGATGCTAATACAGTGGTGATGGTGTATTTTTTCTAGCTTTCAGAAGGTTGAAGAGCTGGATAATCCTTATTTGGTATACATTTGTTTTATGTCTAAACTGTTTGGTCTGACATATGTCTGTTGTCATTTCAATGACCACATACTAAAACTCTATATTTTATTTTATCACAAAACTTTTGACTTGGTTGTGATGTTCGAGTGGTTGGATAGGGAAAGTACTTAAGGTGTGTAATCAACTCTTACTACATTTTATTTTGTTAATTAAATGAATAGTCAGTGTTATTATAACTTATTAAACAGAATGGCCATCACCCTGTTCAAAACTGACACAGGGTAGATATAGATTGCAAAATATGGAGAGAAAGTACTAGTATTGTTCTTTTCTTATAAGGTTATTCTCACTATTGAAACACCTTTTTTGTTCTTATGGTATTTGGCTTGTCGTGGATAATGTGGGTAGGGGTTTGATCTTTGGTTGCTATACTCCAACCACTTTATAATTGGTATCTGCTGCTTATTGTCCAAAATGTAACATTTAGGAGTAAGGTTCAGGACAATCAGCCCTTAGTCCAATAATGTGTTCATGTTAAGTGCAATATCTTTCTGTAGATTATTACTTGATGAGAAAGCAGTTTAAACAATAAGAAAGTTGGCACAGCCAACCTATGCTTCCTTTACTGCACATTAAGGGATGGTCTGTGACATACCAAATGCTATTGATGCAAAATAAAAAAAGAAGGCATACTTACCTAGAAGCTGAAATTGTTAAAATTCTTTCTTCAAAGCTCAAATATACAGAACTCGACCTGAACCCCTGTGCATTTGCAGCAAGCTTGTAGCAATGCCTACAAATACTTTGAAATAAAAATCTTTATCTGCTGCAAACAATTTATCATGCAAATCAGGGTTTGCTGCTGACCTGCAGCAGATAATTGTATGTGCATTAATATGTCTTCTGCGTGTTTGCTGCAGACTTGCAGAATTCACACAAACTACAATATATATCAATTGTGTATCTACACTTAACCTTATTCGAATTACACACCAAATTCTAAAAAAGTTAGATCACAGATGATACAGCCATTCCAATAAATTATCTTTTGCTTAAGTAATTTAGTATAAGCAATATAATATATCAAAATGCATTCGTGTCAAAATTACACGTTTTCTCTATCGACAGCAAAAGGAGGCGAGACACAGGATTTTACGGTACCCCTTACAATTTTGTTTTTTGGTTTTTGCAGATCTATTATAGAAAGAGAGCAATAGTAAGTAGAAAAACTGTTCAGCAAAAATAAAACCAATATGTATGACATCAGCAATTAACCTTAAGAATACTTATTGCCCTTAAAAGATAAATTTACCCATTTTGCATATTTATCTTGCTTAAACGAACTGGAAAAATTGAGACTTAAGTATGCAGTTTCTGTTGGCTGCATGAACAATGTATTAGTTTGTGATAATTTCAGTTTATGGAGAACTACAAGTGGTAGGTCTGATATTTGGTATGCAGTTGAATTATCATTGGTGCATCTCATTTCCATGGAGATAATTTGGCCCTGCTCCTTTTAGTCATGTGCTATTGACTATGAATCTTTTGCTTTATTTACATGTTAAAGTTCGTGATTAGGTCAGTTAAAGGGGTACCACTTGTAGTTGGTCAATATCTTTAATGCAGTTGCGTATATATAATTAGTATTGCACATTCCATTTCCATGGAGATTATTTGGCCCTTCCCCCTTGGTCGTGGTCTATTTACGGGCTATGAAACCTTTACATAGTTTTCATGTTTGTGATTAGGTAAGATAAACCACTAATGTTTAAAATAGTCAACCCTTTTCGTCTTGATGTTAATTCTCTTAATTGATGATTTTTACTCATTTTTTAAATTTGTGCTTAAAACTTTGGTAGATAGGGAGAAAATTTAAAATAAAAAATGATGAGCAAAATAAGATCTATAAGTAAGTCATTATTGCTGAAATCCATAGACTCCTCATAGGATTTATTGCCCTTGAAATATTTTACCCATTTTTGCAGTAGCTGTATTAGAGAGCACAATAATATATACAAATAAGTCAACATAACATAATTGAAATCGTCAACTAACCATATGGTCACCCCCAATCTTTTATAGTTTTCTTCGTACGAGTTTTGATCATTGTTAAAGACAGTATGGCGACCTAAAATCGTCCACCTCCTTGTTCTTTCGTCTTTGATTAATAGTTTTTTCATTTCAACTCCAGCAACGGCAACGGTATTCTTTACCTTTTCTTCAAAATGGCAAAAATGTAACAATCTAGATAATGTATAAAACGAATTTCTAATAAATAATAATCAGTAATTCAATTTATTAATGCAAAGATTAAAAAAAAACAGTGCAACAATTTTCTGAGTATCAAGTCAATTCGCACACAATATTTAACGTACAAACGTTTATTCAAAGAAAATATTTGTTGGACGAACTGACGGACAAGGTGCATTTTATGACTCCTAATTGTACAACAAGCACTGGTCAATATCACTGCTGTTGGACTGTTAGATCCCGAGGGCATAACCAGCCTAGTAGCAAGTACTTAGGTTTTGGCATGAAAATACGGATGTTGTTTTAATTGAAATTTGCTGTTATAAAATTTTTGGAATCGTTTGAAATTATGGAGCTATATCCGTCATGCTTATCTCTGATTTCTTGTTCGGGTTTGGCTTTAACTTTGGTCCCTTTTGGTTTTACCAGCTCTTCAATGTTTGTTTCAGGTTTGGGATTTTATAAAACATTTTGGACTTTAGCATCACTGACGAGACTTAAATTGTAAAAAATGTGCATCTGGTGCATGCAATACAATTGGTACCGTTAATGTTATTAAAGGGATATTGGGCACACTCCTAATCATATTGAAATGCAATAATTTGAGTAAAGAATATATTTTGAGATCTGTTTCAACTTATCAGCAGAATTAGCTTGAAAACGAAATTTGATCATACCACCTGTTTGCTGATTGTCTATGATTTGATAGATGCTTTTTGCGACATTTGGCATTTATTCTGATAGGAGTGGTGCTATATCGCATTAACCTTGTCCGTCCGTCCGCCCATTCTCTTAACACGTTTATTTCACACTTTTCTCGGGCAATACTGCACAGAATGACATCACATTTGGTCAATGTTCAGCTTGACAGTGATAAGTTGTTACGTTTGTCCGTTTGTCCATGAGGTCATTCGTCCACAACGTATATTTCACATTTTTCCCAAGTACTTCAGAACAGAATGACCTCATATTTCGCCAGTAACTTGGTAGTGGCAAGTTGCAATGTGTGAACGCCTTTTAGATCACCAAGATACCTACTTTCTGTTTTCCGATACTATGATTTACAAGTTGGATATGCTTGCCACGCAAACACGTCTATTCTCGTTCCTTTTTTTTAATACTGTACTCGACTGTCCCCTATGTAACACTGTGCCCCCTACATAACATTAAAACCACTATGTGACACAGCAACTTTTCTCGTTATAACAATAAATGGTAAATTATTTTTCATGTAGATAATTTTTTGCGGAAGTTTAATTAGAATGTAGTTTAAATACAAGTTAATCTATCAAACCAACATATTTTAACTTTAATACAAGTAATACATTTACATGTCTACCAACATTCTCAATTATTTGAAATGGATGTGGCTTTTTAAAATATTTGTAAAGATTAACATTGAATGGATCGATGTCTCACAGCTGTTACATCATTCGTTTCTGATTACAAGACTTAAATGCGCAGATTTTTTGTGTGCAATGACTCATATTATATCATAAGCTTAGTAGTAACAACTTAAATTCCTATAATGTACGTTCTGTAATTTCTATTGGCTTAATTTTTTTTTCATTTTTAAATTGCGTCTGGTACCTTTTAAAATGTACATGTATATGCATGTATAACCCCGATTAATTCTAAAAATAAACTTTCATTTGAAATTTATATGATATGCCTAAAAGATCAGCCTATAAACAAGGTAAGAGTAGAGTTGTCTTGTTAAAAAAATATATTCAAAGACATTTGGTGGTGACGAGTTGTAATGTGTGAACGCTTTTCAATTCTGTCAGACACCTACTTCCTATTTTCCGATAAATTTATTTTCACTTTAAAACAGGAAGTAAAACCTATAGGAAGGCGTACAAAGATTAAAAAACAATGTCGAATAATGACGACTGTGTTGTGTGTGAACTATATGGGATTATAGATCTATGTGAGTATTGTGGTCGCAAGTTGTGTTGTGACTGTCTACCAGACCATCAAAATAAATCCTGTTCCGTTCTTGGATCCGTTTCTGCTAGCTGTAAGTGTACTTTACACGATATTATTGTAAGTGGGTACTGTAGTGAATGTTCTGAAATAACCTGTATACAGTGTAAAAAACATTCAAAACATGTGATCCTTCCTGTAAAAGTGTTCCATAACAACATTAAAAGAGATTTACGTGCTGTGAGAGATGATTTAGATCTTCTTTGTGGCCAATTAAACAGTTACGATGAAATGTGTGCAAGTAAGATAAAAGAACTAAGTTTAATAAAGCAACAGATAGAAAATGAAGGAAGTAAATTGACTTATCATATCTTAAGAAAAAAACAGTCCTTGGTTTCTATTATTGATGGTAAGATTGATCAACTACAAGATAACTGTCAAGAAATGGAAATACTTCTAACAACAGCAAATGCATGCTTCAGCAACCTTGAAAATAGTAATGTATGGACATTTTTGAAGTCATGGTTGAAAATAAAGCACACAAAAGAAGAGTTTGAAAGTATGGAACCTGGTCCATATTTGTTGCAAAAGCTGAAGTTTCGTCCTGGAGTTGAAGATTCGTTTGATGTTAGCAATCTATTCGGCAAACTCATTGTTGATATGTAAGATTAGCCTTTATTTTGTATCAATTGGGCATTCTACAATGATAATACATGTAGCCAAATAGATAAATCATACTGATGATAATATGTATGTGATAACACAAATATCTCGACTTGGTAAACAATAGAAAAGGTCAGATTTTATATATACATATACTAAATGTTTCTACATGTCAATGAGAGCAAACATAAAAAAAAATCACACGAACAGACATGTATACAGGCCTACTTGAGTTAACAAAATGCACATTTGTTTCAAAGTCTCACATATCTGACATTTATGTTTTTTTATTTGAACCATGTATTGCGCTCAAACAGTTGTCACTTGAATTAAAAATTGAAAATTTTTTATTGACAAACGCAAAATCTATTAAAATTATAGGAAAGTTCTTGTTATCAATGTAAACCTGATATTTATTAATATTGTCCACGTTATGTTTTTGAAACTTTTATCATTATTGCTCAATGCATAATGTAGAATATGTTGTTTTTTTCTTCATTTTTTGAGTAATATTTATGTAGCAAAAATTGCTGATTGTCTTTAAAATCAATGCCTGTCTCACAAGAATGTGTCTACTGCATAAAAGAGTAGGGTTATATATAAACTCGATTAGTCCTGTGTGGAAACTAACCTATACCACTACAAGTATTTCAAGACGTGGTACCGAAAAAAAATGTAGTCCCGACTTCCTTTACCTAAAACATAATCTACTACGTTAGCAGGTTTTGTTTCTTTTTACAGCTGTCACCGTGACAAATTTATTTCCATGTACACCATAATTAGTGTTTGCACAAATCTGATTTAATAGTAGTTTAAATTCAAGCGGATCTGTAAAACGAAATGCCTAATATACGGCAACCCTACATGTATTTTCCCATCTAATAAAAATTAAAACCGACGAATCTTGCTTCAAATTGAACTATTGTTCTAAGATTTTAGTATACAATTAAACAATATTTTATTTTTCAAATGTGCAAAATTACAAATATACAACAGAAATATAGGGATTTATTACCTGTCTTCCTTCTGACATATCGAGGACGTCCGTTAGGATATACAAACAGATCATTTCCAACAATTTTCAGGGCTTTTCGATATTCAGATTTTAACGTTTAAAAATTCCATATTTTTAATAAGAAAAATTTAATTTACTTTTGATGGCAATTGTTCACCATAATGAACCCCTAACGTAAAGGTTATCAAAGTTGATGCAGATTGTCAATTTCCCTTTGTATTTGGTCCGGTGGGATCGCATTTAGATCGGAACATTTGTGAGTTTTGATTTTTACCCTAACGGGGCTTATCGCATGTTACTGAAATAAAAAAGTCAATATGAAACCAGACTTCTAAGATAACATGTAGCCATATTTTTGAGGAATATATTAAAAGATTTTTTTTTTTAAATTTTCTTAAAAAAGGGACGAAATAGGGCTTGGAATATGATGTTCCGTTTCTATATGCAGTTAGTATAGTTTAACATTATAATTTTACTATAATACCTTTTACATTTTTTCTCAATTATTTGGGATGAAGGTGGTTGTTTAAATAGTTTTGCATTGTAAAAAAAATGTATCAGCAGTGGTTAAAATTGGATACTCAATGAAAAATGTTAAATTTGTCTCTTTAGTTTGTCATTAAATAATTATTTCAAAACTGTTACGTAATGTTCATAACACAACCGGTTGTCATTTTTGTTTTCAAATGGTCCTTTCTGTTTGAGATTAATGTTGCAATTTTATTTCACAGTTTCTTTATGGTCGCATTAGTTGTCATGTTGGAGATAACTTGCACGAGTCAAATGAACCATGACCCACATACGGTAATCAACAATAAACGAACTGGAAATCGGTTCAAGCAGTACCAAAGTCAATTACACATTTGAAAATATGAAAATTTATATAGGAGCATAGACACATCAGTCACATTTTCGTGTCATTTAAACGAAAAGAATCGCATCCAAGTTGGTTGTAACCTATCGCCTAAGAAAATAAAAATAAAAACTCTATTGAGAAAAAGTATTCAGTTAAGCAAGCAGTCCTGAGAGCATATTTACCGCTGATATTATCTCTTCAAAATGTCGCGATCGCACATAAAAAAAAAAACGATAGGGTCTTTCTACGGAAAGATGGAAAGACCTTTTAAAAAAGTAAATGAATTGATAAATAAACTAATAATTTTAAGTACATTGTAATAAAATTAGATACTGAAAAATGTATGACTTTTATATTTCATAGAAATCAAGAAAATGAAAAGGGGGTGGTTCGACAAGAAAATAAATCATATGAAGAAGAAGTTGACAAATTATCATTACAGTTATCGAGTATCAAAATCCAAGAATACCAAAGAGAAACAAAATGTCATCAAGAACCAACATATAGAAAAACAGGGTAAATTATTGGCCTTATTTAATGATAAATATAAAATAAGGAGATGTGGTATCATAGCCAATGAGACAATTATCTACCAAAGGATTTTATAAATTTGTTAAAAATGTACACTTTTAGCTATTTATTGGAAAGTAGATTACTTTTGTTACATAAATATGGGCTGTTTTTTTGACAAAAGAATTGCACATTCATTAAGTACTTGCATCATTAAGTCATGCAAAATTACTGAAATCTTCACAATTTTTGCGTTTGTGCTAAATTTTAAACGTTTTTTAGATGGAAGTTGCCGCGCTTGTGTTCAGTCTTAATATTCAAATAGAATAGAATAAAATAGAATATTTTTATTTCCCAAATTACAGGGCCCATAAAGGGCATAAAATCAGTTACAATTGATTGACATATATAATTGATAATATATGTCTTTTTTGTTGTATTTGATGACAATACATAACAATTATA
Source organism: Mytilus californianus (assembly GCF_021869535.1). Taxonomy (NCBI): domain Eukaryota; kingdom Metazoa; phylum Mollusca; class Bivalvia; order Mytilida; family Mytilidae; genus Mytilus; species Mytilus californianus. The sequence goes on from NW_026262745.1 coordinate 38,788,416, forward strand.
AAGGTTGAGACTGAACACGAAGGGCATAAAATCAGTTACAATTGATTGACAGATATAATTGATAATTTATGTTGTATTTGATGACAATACATAACAATTATAAAGGTTGAGACTGAACACGAATGCGGCCATTTTAAAACCGGAATTTTTAGACATCTGAAAAGTGACGTTTTATTGCTTGTTCGATAGATTTTTCTTATTTAAGGTTGAATTTGAGTGTCTTTAATAATATCTGTTCAAATTTTTAACATAAACTAATTGAATCGACTGAAGTTGACACTTAAGTGTTTAAAAAATGTCAAAAATCTTTCATCAGATGTATTTCAAATTTTTTAGCCCTTACCGGACCTTCTCCTTTCAAGTTTTTATCTATTTTTCTCAGATTTGAGAAGCATGCTCGAATCCTATGAAATGTGCAAGTACATGTCATTAGAATCATCTCAAGTTCAATCTTTTGCAATTTAAAATCGTTATTACAACAACAAAAACAATAAACAAACATTTACCTTTTTTATACCTCCGCCTCGAAGCGGGGGTATAAAGTGATGCACATGTCTGTTCATCTGTTTTTCTGTTCATCACACTTTTTGTTTCCTGAAATTAATAAGTACTACCTCAACAAAATTTTGAAATCTTAAACACAATGTCATGGACCATAAGATACAGATCAACTTTGATTTAGGTGAGTGTTTACATTTACGTTTCAAAAGAGTGCCCTTAGTTACCTAAAAAATTGGCATAACCACAATTACAGGTCAAGTTCAGTTTTAACGTTTTGTGCATAATTTACGGTTGGGGAGTTTTTATACGGGGCGGGAGTATCTGTGATAACATCCATTTCAGCTCATTCTAGTTCTTATTTGTTTTTATTTAACTTTTCCTTACTGCATATGTGTTATACTTTTCGTGAATATTCAGTTTCATTGTTGACACGCTTAACGAGCGCCTTTTGGAACATACTCTAGAATATATTTTTTACGATGAATATAAAAAAAACATATTTTTTCCCTAAAAAAGATCAAAAAGTTTTCTCACTTCTTAAATCATAAAAGCAGTCTAGTTTGCTAAATGCAAGACACGTCAAATGCTCATCATAGTAATAAAAAACTTAATCAACGAGACAAACAAAAGTGTTAAATTTCATAGAAAGAAATATTTGAAATGTTACTTTTAGCTCATATGTACTCATTGTGTGGAAAATGTAATCAAAAACCTTTTTTGCAGAATTCAAGAAAATGACCAACTGAAACAGTTACATTTTTTAATTAATGTTATACACAAGTTTACTAGTGACGCCGATATAAATTCATTTGAAGACGATGAGCGAGCTATATTGACAAGAAAAGGTGTCAACGATGAAAAAAGTTCCTGCATAGAAAAAGGACAAGAGATTCTAAAAGTTCTTTTTGAAACAAGGAAACGTTAGTATGTGAGGTTATTAAAACAAATGGATAACATCTATCTTTGTATCTGTCTACAAATGTTTTTTTTCGCCAGACTTAGCTGTCGTAAAAATGAGAAGTACGATTATCGTTATCAGACTCAGAATTCAACCAATCAAATATACAGGATTTTTGTGTATCGAGGACAGTTGTGCACTTCGAGTACTGAGTTAAGTTTTTAGACCGTAGGCCCAGATGAAAAAAAGGGGATATGAATGTCCTCAAAATATTTGAATTTGAATTGTTATGCCAGGGTAAATCCTTATTTTGTTTTAATTTTTCTTTTGTTAATATGAACTTTAGACATGACTATTTCATTGGAACTGTACGGGGTTTCATTCGAATATAAATAGACAAATATACAATACAAATTGACAATAAGATTATGGATTATAAATTATACATTTTGGCATACAAATTAGAAGAATCGAATATTGCTACATTTGACATGCCGTTTATGATACTTTATTACTTTTTAAAAGAAAATGAGAAATGATTAATTGGTGGTTTTCATCCAATTGTAAATATTAAATGCAGGACTCAAATATAAGCAATGCTACTTTGCTATTGGTTTTGACATGAACATTTAGGATTTTAATGTTCTAAATTTATACACCAAAACCCTCCATTTCCATTTGAACCGATTTATTGACACTGGTGATGGATTTAAAAAAAACAAAACAATCTTGGGTTTTATTTTAGCTTACAACTAGAGAAAGAACTACAGGAATTAAGTCTTCGTTATGCTAAATGGACAGACGATATGAATACAAGAGAAAAGGACCAACAAAAGGCATTTCTGTCACAACTAAACAAAAACGAAGGAAAAATGTATGTTGAATAATCATTAATTTATTACTACGTATAGTGTATAAGAATAGAAATGTATCTTTGATGTTGATGATTATTTATGCTGACGTTTTCCAAAACTTATAAGACTCAATCGGGCAAATTTAAAGTTTTGTCTGTAGCTGATCATTGTTGAATGCTATGATTATCTCAAAATGTGTATTTTTGCTACACTATGCGCTTTTAATTGCTGTTGCATTGGTACTGGCCATTACGTCGCATTTTATTCATCCCTTACAACAAAATACTACGTACCTAAAACAGTTATTCGAAAATTAAATGTTAAATGACATTATAGAAAGGTAAAAAAAGAAGGCATTGTGTTACCGTAGTCTACATGTAATATGTATGCAAAAATACACAAACACACTCTATGAAATAAGAAAAGGGTTTTTCAGTTGCATATTAAGTGATACTTTCCTAACAATATTGTAATATCTTTCATGATAAAATTACCCCCCCCCCCCCTCGTATTTACCAATGGCTTCATTCAAAATATAATAGACGTACACCCCTCTAAAAAAATGAATGACATGAATTTAATAACATGATATGAAAAAACTTTTCTCTTTCAAATAGCAAAGTATATAAAAGCGAAATAGAATCAGCAGAAAAGAAAATAAAACAATTAAAAGAAGACAACAGTGTGATAGCTAAGGAATTGGATTCTCTTAAAAATGAGTCATATCAGAAAGCGAAGAACATGTTACAAAGCCACAAAGATGAGGTCGACTCATTGAAAAGACAAAATCAGGATTTACAACAGTGGTAATTATATAAATTTCCACGAATTTATTAACTTATAGTTCTTGTATTATTTGCATATCTACAAAATTACTGCTTGAATTAGATTGGTCCGTCAGAATTTCTTTTCTTTCTTTATCGGTCCAGTTTACACATCAACAACCTTTAGAAATATTTAGGTAGCTCAAATATCTTCTGTTTCACATACACGGGTAAATCTGAAAGTTGCAAAAAACCTCATGAAATTGGAACATTGAAGAGTCTATATAATATTCTTAAACCAATCATCAACAATGTTATAGTCACGTTTCCATAAAAACAAAAAAATATACAGTGCTACACGTAAGTGCTTAATACGAAATTGCAAAATGTTCACAAAATTTTGCATTTAAGAACATCTTCATACGAAACAGTTTCTATTCGAAAGGCAATTTTTGGAATTATTTCAAATAGTGTTTTGTTTTTGGTCTAGAATTTTGTTCTATATTTTTTAGATATCTACTTAAATGTTGCCAAAATATATATAAAAAAATGAATTTTTAGCCATCGTTAGGAATATAATATGTTTTGAAATATACGTCAAAATGTTTTAGAAATCCTAAAGTACAGATTTGAATCCATGATAAAGTGAAATTTACTTAAATTGAAGGCCTTTTAAAAAATTATCCTAGTGTGGAATTTTTTGCTCTTTCAGGTTTCCCATAACAAAACATGAACGTAGCCATTTCTGCTCGTTCATAACTCGTTTAATACATTAATTCTTGACAGAATTCCACCAAACGTGCACAAATTTTTCTACAGGCCAAAAAGTTGGGCACCTGCTAAAACAGATTTATACTAATAAAGATGCATTTCGAACACTTTTAGAAACACAAATTACTATCTTTTTACGCCTTGCCTAATCCCTTTTCACTGTTACAGCATATATCTTGGGTGTTTAACGCACCATTGTTTTATTTAGTGTTCCAATAACATATTTTTGTAACATGCAGTGACCCAATTACAAATGCTTATAAACATGTAAAAGAAAGTTGAGAAATTCCTTGTTTACTTCCATGGAAGTTTACTTTTTTTGAAGGACGGTACTTGATATAATTTTATTCTTTCCAAGTATTTCTTTTTCAAATCCGGTAAATTCTACAAATTATTATACCCCACGCAAATTTTTTGCGAAGGGTATAATGTTTTTGACCCGTCCGTCCGTCTGTCTGTCTGTCCGTCTGTCAGTCCGTCTGTCAGTCCGTCAGTCCTGTTTCTTGTCATCGCAACTCCTCTCAAACCACACAACAGAATTTCATGAAACCTTTTCAGATAATAAGGACATACTATGTTGTTGTGCATATCGACAGGAAATTAAGATTCATTTTTTTTTCTAGGAGTTACGCTCCTTTGAACTTATTTGCTTCAATGTACTACTGCAACAGTTTGTCATCGCAACTCCTCTGAAACCACACCACAGAATTTCATGAAACTTTGTAGATAATAAGGACATACTGTGTAGATGTGCATATTGACAGGAAATTACGATTCAATTTTTTTTCTAGGAGTTACGCCCCTTTGAACTTATTTGCTTCAATGTACTACTGCAACAGTTTGTCATCGCAACTTCTCTGAAACCACACCACAGAATTTCATGAAACTTTGTAGATAATAAGGACATACTATGTAGATGTGCATATCGACAGGAAATTACAATTCATTTTTTTTTCTAGGAGTTGCGCCCCTTTGAACTTATTTGCTTTAATGTACTACTGCAACAGTTTGTCATCGCAACTCCTCTGAAACCACACAACAGAATTTCATGAATTTTTTTAGATAATAAGGACATACTGTGTAGATGTGCATATTGACAGGAAATTATGATTCAATTTTTTTCTCTTACACTTATTTTATTTCTCCAATGACAATGTGGGGACGTGGGGTATGTGAGAGCGCTCACTAAGGTTCTTTAATTTTGAAAAATGCTAATTTTACTAAGGTTAATAGGGGAAAACAATGGTGGTACTACCCCTTGAATTGTTTCACAATTTGTCATGACTGGGCCTTTTATAGCTTGCTTATATAGTATGTGTTTTGATCTTTGTTGTTGTCCACCTCGACGTCATTTGGACTCTTGTGGGATATTGGTTCATCGGAATAAACAGGTCACATCTCCTTATTTTTATATTATAGACATTAATTTTCCTCTTTGAATTGTTTTACACTAGTCATTTTGGGGCCCTTTATAGCTTGCTGTTCGGTGTGAGCCAAGGCTCCGTGTTGAAGGCCGTACTTTGACCTATAATTGTTAACTTTTTACACATTGTGACTTGGATGGAGAGCTGTCTTATTGGCACTCATACCACATCTTCTTATTTATATTAAACACATCTGTATTGCGTTTTCTTTTATTTTTTTTGTTTTTAATGTTCTAATATAGTTGTATATGACCTATGTCACATGACAATCAGGAGAAGTTACTTGAGATAAATAGTACACGCCGACTTGAATAATAGACTTGGGAAGGAATATAGATACAAGTTCATTAGCAAGTTTTCCCAATATCGTTTCCATTAAGGGAAAAAATCTAATCACCAAAATCACATTTTTGCATTAGAAATCCAAAAACAAGTGACCGAAGCTCAAGTTTTATAAAAGTAAGATAATATTTCGTGATTCGGTTTCCAAAGAATAACTGATTCTATATATATAACTTCTGATTTTTCAGGCTATCAAGAAAACAAGACGAATTAAAGAGTTTGAAGGCAGCAAGGGATAATTCAGTCATTGAAATAAAAAAAGAAAATCAGAATCTTCAGCTTAGGTATAATACTACTATAAAAAACGCAATATGAATTTATTTCAGAGCAATTTGATATCTTTTAGTGAATGTTCATATAAGTATTGTCTTTAATTTTGCATTAAATAAAATAAACAGAGAGCTTTTCAAGCAAATGTTATTTCATCCCCTCCCCCCAATGAAAGTTTAATCGTAATTTTTTATCCACTTCATTCATTGTGTATTTGATCAAATTGACTATTCAAGCTATTTTGCTGAATAGTATATCAGATATAATTAATATGCATAATAATTTCACAATGAGGGGAAAACTTAAAGATTTATGATATTAAAAATAGTATAGTTATACAATAAAGACGATAAAAAGTATGAGAATTTGTTTTTAGGTTTGATTCGTATTCTCGTCAAATTGATTTACACCAGCGACAGACCGAAGCAAAAGAAAAGAGTTTGAAAATTTCAATTAAGGAAAAAGAAGACTTAATTCTTGCTCTAAGGAAAGAAAAAGATGATCTCCAAACAAGGTATTCATAATCAATGGTAGACACACCGTTTTATCGTTCAGTTGAACTAATCTATATGGTGTTTATAAGAAATTTGATATGTTTTGATATTTTACAACATCTACCTGCTATTAGGATAAATATGTACTTTGGGTGCATCACCCGTTATTTAATCCCCATCATAGTATTTCAAAATAATTCATGTATCTAGTGCCAAATTGTCACGAACAGAAAAATAATAAAACTGGTAATAAAATAAGGGGATGGTTGAATCGCTGGACGAGTAAACATAGCAAGTTGAGAAACTTAGTCATTTTAACGGCACATTTCATAAAATGAGATACTTTAAAAAAATAATATGAGACAGATCGTTGATACTACTCAGGATTGGAAAGATTTCTGTAGGAAGCTGAAATTTTGACTTGACTTTGTTATTGATTCTAGATTTGTGTCAACAATTAGTTTTAATTTTGAGAGAAAAATACGAACTAGATCTGTTGACCTTGATATGTCTTTTATTCATTTTGAAATGTCTTATTTTCTTAAACCCCACACCCTTCTTTTGTTTGTAGTGCCCTTCAAGTTCAGTATGGCTCATGTATACGCAATCAAAGTTATCTTGGATCAATACTCATAACTAAGTGAAAGAGCATGACTAATGTTAGAAATGAAAAATGAGTTATTTAAAGAGTTTTCTTTGTCGTTTGGTCTTTACGGAAAAAATGTCTCATTGGCAATGACATAACGCATCCTTATTGTTATAAAATGGTTTTTTTAACAATAAATATATGTTTATTCTTCAAGTTGTCTGTTACAATTATACTTTACTCTCCGAGCTATAGTGAAGTATTCACCTGAGCTGCATTCTGAATATCCTGGAAAAAAAACATGCAAACTTTGCAAACATTACACCAACTAATTATGAACATGCATCTAAACATTCTTTGCTATCTATATTTTTAAATATAGGAAGAACGAATTTTAAGAGACCTTTTTGCTTTCATTCATAATTGTTCTTTAGCCAAATCATAAGAATATTATTATCTGCTCTGATACTGTACATAGACCAAAAACATATATAAAAAATACTGTCAAGAAAAAGTGAGATCATAATGTCCTGTATTGGAGATTTTATATCCAAAACATTTTTCCTTACTAATATCTTGCTCTAAAAGTTAATATTTCTTCAAAATTTTGTAAAAAATAACATGCAATAAAGAGGTATAAATACTCTTCCTCTAGTTTTTTTTTACCAAAAAAACAAGTTTAGTATGTTTAGGAATTTTCCATTTTAATTCTAAATGTTTTGTAGGAATCATAAACTGAGAGTTTTCCATTGGACATTTTCATCTTGTTCTCTGTTCAATATTTTAAGTTAAAATCTTTGGGTACGACATATGGGCGTGTGTGGGCAAATATTGATAACAGTTGGCTTTGTATATGTTTAATCTGCTTAAATATAATGAAGCATTTTATTATATATATCTTGTTTCAACTTGTTTCTTTACCATTTCAGTTTATCTTTACATATATTACTTAACACTGTATATAGTTTTTTTTTTATCAGAAATGCAGCCGTTCTTTTGTAATAGAGAATTTTCAAATTTAAACTCAGCCTTTTTTTTATCACTTTCTAAACAAAAATATGATAGCCTTCAGATCCAATATGTCATTAATAATTTTAAGAATCATTCATGTTTTACCCGGTTTTGACTGAAAAAGCTATTGCTGTAATATTTAATGTATATTTCCCCCCAAACAGTCTGTTTTCTGATGTTCGAAAAATTATCTGTAAATTTGGTTAATACTCACCCTGTCTTCACCCAACTTGCAATGAGTTATACACAAAATTGCAGTATTCTCCTTAACTTTGTTGTTGTGATTTTACATTATCTAAATTCATGTTATAGACCAGAAAGTTTTATGATCAATATTTACCCAAATTAAATTTTCTTTTGTTTTTCGATGCTGTAATTCAGGATTTTATTTTGTTTATTCTATGTTCCGAATTTAACTGTGCACGTTCGTTTCTGTTTAATTATTTAATCCACAATTTTCTAATAAGGAAATGCCTGTACCAAGTCAGTTGTTTTCCATTCGTTTGATGTGATTGATCTTTTGATTTTGCCATTTGATAAAGGCCTTTCTGTTTTTGAATTTTCCTAGGAGTAAGGTATTTTTGTTATTTTACTTATTTCTGTCAAGATCAAAATAGATTCCCAAAACTTTTACGTATCAGTCAGTCGAACGTATGGCCTCAGTTTCTCTTTGTTATGTTTAAGTGCTCGCATCCCAATTTCTTGTGTTTTACTACGATTCAACCTCATAGCTGGAGTCTCAGACCCGAGATAGATCCGAGAGTTTCGATAACATTCATAGCGTTTGATATGCATGATATGTCGGTTTTAAAATACAAAAAGTTTTGTATAATCAGCTAGTTGATATATTTTGATGCTATGTGTTTTATTATCTACAGCCTCTTATAAGTACAAAATCTAGCCATTACGTATGGATTTTGAGTTCGATACAATTGGAAGACCTTTGAATATCATATGATAGAATTCTGTTAAATTTATTAAATATTTTGTTAATTAGAATATGTCGAATATTTTTTTTGGTGTATTTGATGTTTGACTTCTCTCCACCATACACTGGCATTGCCTATTCTTAATGAAAGGACGGATCGAAAGAAATAGTCCTAATTTGTTTCATTAAAGAGAATGGCCAACGTTCATACACATATGTTTTGTAGAAAGGGATAACTCATACTTTGTTAAAAACCAGTCTAAAACAAACAAAATATTTTTTGATACTGACACTTTCGAAATGCTATATATTTTGTTTGACAACATATTCGTTACGTTTGTATGCCGTGTTTTTCAACAATCAATCGGTATTCCTCTGGGAAACACCGTGTTCTTCTTTTCGTCGACTTTTTCTTTTGAATTAGACAAACTACATACAGAAGCTTCCAGGAAAAATGGAAAGAAGCTGGCATTATCATTTAACTTCATTTTCCGCTCTATGGACGATGTCCTCTAACTAGATATTTCACAGTTTGGTGAACGCATCTATCCACAGATACAGTTCAGTCTCCATCTTATCTTGACTAACATTTAGAAATTGACAATGAAAGTTGGTTGAGAACTAAATTTTACGACAAAAGGATTTATTTCAGCTTTCTTATTGTGAACTTTCTTTTTCTATATAGCATCATTCAAAAAGCGACTGCATATGGTGTATATGTCTCCCAGTTAGTACGATATTCCAAACCTAGGGTTTCCTATCTTGATTACCTTGATAGAGGATTCTTGCTTACAAGGAAGCTGTTGAACCAAGGGTTTTAAATTGTAAATCTGAAGTCATCCCTTCGAAAATTTTACGGAAGCTATCACGAGTTGGTTGACCGTTGTGTAATATTTGTTACAAATTACGAATGGATATGTTCCAATAATCCTAGCTACAATCTCGTTCGCTTTCTTAGACTGTGACATCACCGAATGGGACTCATGACAGAATTAAAACTTACCACCAGTAACATGACGGGTTCCACTAGTAGAGCAGGATCTGCTGATCCTGAGATCAACCCCAGTTTTTGGTTGGGTTCTTGTTGCTTAGTCTTTAATTTTCTATGTAGTGTTTTGCGAACTTGATTGTTGTAATCTGTGCAACATAGAAAGTTGTTATTCTAAGCCTGAATACAAGACTATTAATTTGTTTACATATAAAACGAATATTGTTTAGGTTGAGTAGTGTGGCAGGAGAGAAGCTGACGAAGGGAAATCCAGCCATTACAGACCTAGGAGATCCAAATCGTCCAATGAAGATTGGTGAAATGTACGGTGAGCTGTATGACAATGAATGGACAGATGCTATGGAATATACCGACACAGTTCAGGGTTATTATCCTGACAAGAAAAAATCAGAAATAGAAGAAATTGTCATTCGCCATCTTCACAGATTACTAATAGTAACTATAGTATCAAATATTATATGAGAAATCAAACCTATACATTTATAACTTTCTCTAATAAAAATTTAAAATAAAACGCAGTCTCTTAATTTATAGTAAGTTTGCTATAGTAAACATGTTCAAAGCCTATTAATCATAATGTTATAATGAGACTGAAGGTGAAAATATTTCCGCATAATATAAGAAACAAGAAAAAACTGTTTCTTCTGCTTTAGACGTCACGATATTGTTTTATCTCAAGGATTTTAATATTAAGAGCACAATCGATTAAGTTTTTAACGTTTTGCTTGTTATATTTATATTTTTATATACATTGCAGTATTGATTTTGAACGTATATTCATAATCTTTTTCTAACATTTTCTAGTGCTGTTACACGCATTGCGTAAAAGTTTCTGCGGAGCAGCTTTGCACCATTGGACAGAATGTTGCAGTAACATTGTATTTGAATTTGGATTCGGTAAAGCTTAAAACAATTTTTTAGTTATAGAAATATAAGTACGAACAAACAAAGACTTGAGTCACTTACATTTGCATATCTTGAAAGTCTCATTCATATACGGATCTTTTTCTTGATATCTACACAAATGACAAATTTTTCTAATTTCTCACCTGTAATATACCTTATGCCCCATAGTATAAATGATATATTAGGCGCGTGCTTGTCATCATATCGGCTTTATTGACATAATGTTGCTCCTGAAAACTGGCCTAGTACGAGGGAAACATTCAGAAATCAACATTATACAAGTTTTAGGTCATCACAAATGGGTTGGCCAATAAGATGTCACTGTGCCTCAACTCCCAAAAGGCATGTTTTTTGTTATTTAGATCTAAAAACTCCAGAGAAGTCGCCTTTTCCCTATGTTGTCATTTTGACTTGGAGTGGATTCGAATGGCGGGTAAGCATGCATTGCAGGAGACGCTTAATTTGTCAATGCACGCAATCTCCGGTTAGTTTGGATATCATGCGATATCCTGTTGGTATGTTTTATCTGGATCAATATTTTTATGGATTTATGTTATTTCCACGTTAAAAAAAAAATAACAAAAATACCGAACTCCAAAGAAAATTCAAAACAGAAAGTCCCTTAACAAACGGCAAAATCAATAGCTTTAACACATCAAACAAATGATAAACTATTGTTGCCTTTAATTTGCACCAATATATAATAACATGATTACTGCAAGAGATATGAATTAATATGGAATTTGAATGGCGTGTACTTATTTAGGTTTAGCCATTAACTGTGAACGTTAACAAAATTTTGTGATCAAAGGCGATTATATAACGTTTAGTGATCACAAATTTTCATTTAAACAATTTTTGCGAACTGCATTTTATAAAATTATTAAATTTTTGTTTATCTCAAAAGTAGCACTTATTTGAAAAATGAAATATACACATTTCTCTTGTAGGATGAAAAATATTCGTCATTCCCTGGAAGTAAGGAAGTTATTATCAAAAGAAGACATAACATAGAGAATACCATAAAATTCTTCCTAGAAAAACAGGTATAAACCTTTTTAAAATCAACGTCTAAACGATCTTTTCTTAATTATAATGAATATCTTCAGAGCAAAATGAAATGTATTTGTCCTTTTTAATTTTTTTCCGAAATCATTAATTTTGAAATGTAAGAAATACATCTGCATTTTTATTTATCCGTATATTTTTATATAGCGTTCTCTATAAATAATTGTAAGATATTTGAAATGGTCATGTTTTATTTAAGTAGGATTTTAAAAAGAGAAATTTAATCCATTAAGAAGCAACAAAGAACACAGTTGGAAAATAATCTATCGATTAGATAAACAGATTATTGATTGATTCGTGATAGTTAGATATTTTTTCATGCCACCTTTTCGAAAAGTGTTAAAATCCATCAGCAAATATGAAAAGCAAACAAAGCAAAATGAATTGTATCATTTCATGGAGTAATACGATTGGTGCAAGAACTATAGTTCACTGATTATTTATTTATGTTTTAATTAACTCTAGTTTCATTATTACATTTTTTTTCCATAAATATTACAATTCAAAATAATGGTAGAGTATAGGTCAAAAGTAATTGGGTAGGCAAAGGATTAAAATATAGTGTATAAAAGATTTTGGTAGGAAAAGAATTAAACTTTATGTCAAACGGTTAGTGAAGGTTTTATACTTGAGACTATAAATCGAGTCGTAGTCTTCTACTTGTATGTATTTTAATGCACAATGTTGTGTTATTCACTTTTCAAAGGTTATTGGAAAGGAAATGGTTGTGCAGGGCTGGGAATTTGAACATAAAAACGAGAAACTTATTTCGTCATTATTAAAAACAACTTTCTTTGAAAAGTGTATTCATCTCTGTTGGTCAATGGCAATACAGGATCCGATGATGCAATTAGATAAAGATCTTCAGCCAGGAACAGTGTTTGATAAAAGTCAATACAAAGAGTTTGTGAAGAGCGGTGATACAGTCAGTTTTGTTGTTTGGCCTGCACTGTATTTGCATGAAAACGGTCCCTTGCTGTATAAAGGTGTCGTGCAGGCTTATTGGCAGTAATGATTATTTCTTATTAACTATTTCTGAGCGCTATTTTGTCAATTGACAAATTAAACAATTGGTAATATTAGCGATTTACCTATGTATTGTGTTTATTTATGTATACCTGACAAATACAATACAAAACTTTAAAAAAAATAGAATATTTTGTGTTTTAATTTACACACCATTGTCCTATATTGTTCTCTTAAAATTTATTTTTTTGTTGAAAAAGTTTTACGTTTAAAATTATTTTTACATTTTCCTTTAAATTATATTTTGTTTTAAAACAACACCCTTTCACTAAAACACCATGTGTTCAGTTATTTTTGTCAATCGAAAGAATGGATATCTAAAGAAACTGACGTCATGACATCGCAGATATAATTGACGTTTTTGTTTTAATGGACTTGTTTCAGACAGACAGTTGACATTCTAATGCCCCTTTGTATTTTCTCTCATATCCCTTTTTAATTAAAAAAACTCAAAACTACAATTTTGATAAATTTAACGCATTTAAAAAACCATAAAAAAAGGATTGCATAACTTAAAGATCTTGTTAAAAATCAAATATGAACAAATAGAGAGGTGAAAAATACAAAAGATGCTTTCAAACTCACAAGTTGAAAACAAACCATCAACACTATGGCAAAAAAGATCAAAAGAAAAACAACAGTACACAACATAGAAAACTAAAGACTGAGTAACATAAACCGCACCAAAATCTTGGAATGATACCAAGTGCTCCGGGAGGTTGAGCAGACCCTGATTCACATGTAGCACCAGTCGTGTTGCTCATGTAAGTACAAATCCGGTGATAAGTCTACTTCGGTCGGTTACATTCGGAGAGAAGATAACGGGATTGTGGATACGACATTTGGAACATATCCGTCGTCATCTTTGAAACAAATATTCCATAACTGTCAGGTACCTCGAGATGATGTCCGTAAAATCTTTGAAAGGATGATTTCAACTTAACCAATTGGAACTCTTGGTTTAAAAGCTTCCTTGTAAACCAAAACAACTTTTTTTTTCCGAAACAATCTTGGGACGCGACATTTCATATACAAATGTTGGGACAGGCTCTCGCTAATTAAAAAAAAAAATATTTGTTTTGAATGGTCAATTTAGGAAATTCAATTTGAATTAACATACAAAATACATTTCCGTAGTGATTTAACTGTATTGTCTAATAATCTAATAGTAAAATTTATTAAAATAATAAGAAATAGGGTTGAAAATGTATACTTTTTGAAATTTCACTACTAGAGATGGTCTTTATTACGCTCTATCCTTTTTGTTTTAGGATGCAGAAATACATAAAGATACTTTTATCTTTTCCCGCCATGTGTTCTATCTGATGTTTCTGTCATTTATGCATTGGACAAAAACACTCAAGTGCCTTATCTAATTCAAGTAAAATTTCATCTAAGGTTCACTTAAGCCGCAAAAATTTTGGTACTCTGACCATTTTGTTCAAATACAAGGATAGAATTAATGGTATAGGTATTTTTGTCTAGGTCCTGGTGTAGTAGTAGTATCAATAAATTCGAATCATGTAACAACTTGTGTTAATTTTTCGAACCAATGGTATTGAAAATAAACAACACCTGCATGTTTATGATGGTATTATCTTCTATTAATTCTCTATTGCATGAAACAAACACTTCCGTTATTGATACAGATGGTGCTAAGTAAAGATTGGTTGAAATAATGTTAGACATTGCTTACCACAAAATATTCCAACCCGTGTTAACTACTTCCAAATATGATGAAGTTTTTACAGTCGATTCTCTAATGTGATTTGATTCTATCAATATTAGTAATATTTTCCACCGTTAATCTATTCAAAAAACAATACCTGATTACTGCAGAGATAAAACAATACCTATCATTTCACATGCCTACACCAAACCTATTTTAACCACGAATTTCAAACACAAGAAGGTATTAGAGATTTATAAGCCTAGTATCGTTGATGAGTTGTTTTTTTTACCTTAAAGATATATAATCCGAACTTCCATATTTCTCTTGTTCATCGACCCAATATATCAACAGAATCCTGATGGTCATGTTATAAATGGATATCTTGGCACCATAAACCATGATCAGATAAGAGAAATTCATTCTAGCCAAAGTCCCAAAATATCGAATTCCCCTGCTCATCAAATGGAAAAAAAACTTGATTTTTCTGATTAATGCAGCTGAGCACTATATCAACAGAATATATAAATTGCGGGCTAGATGAACCAAAACCGGACAGTTTATATGAATTGTTCATAGCTGTTTTGTCATGCATTCAGAAACGCATTCAAGATCCAAGATGTACTATCGGCACGAGGGTTTCTAGCCAAAGAAGCCCGAAGTTGTGGATGCTTTATTCTCTCTTTACTTCAAATATGTTGTTACTGCAAATATGATTATTTTGAACAACTTTGCATTTACAGCAAGACTGAATCACACATTTACTTCTACATTGTTTACGAAAGAGAAGATTTTCACAAAGCTCTGCAACTATCTTTTGGTATTAATATAGAAAGAAACGATGAATATCTCCCATCTTTTCACTGGATACCTTAACTTCACTAAAATCCCCATAAAGAACGATACTTATCTGGGTCGTCAAGATGTTCGACTAAACACATCTGCTTTTATACATACGATTTACGGTCACTATAAAAATTGCTTCACTGAAATGATGTGTCTGTGTCTCAACTCACTATCTGCAGTTTTACCTACTGTTGATTATTCTCGACTGTGACTTTTAAGGGTAGGTGAATTTTATTTCAATTATTTAAACTTACCAGTCAGAAACATACCTTTGGATTATCTTTCTTTACTACGTTCATAACTCACAAACACACAGATGATATAGATTCAAACATTACCATACCCCAGATCATTCGTGTGTTCATGCTTCAGTTTATCTTTCGGCGTGTACAAAACACGTTCACTTCGCATTTCGGTCGGTAAATTAATACTGCCGCATTAAATTTGTCGTTTGACTATGAATATTTAACTTTATGAATATGGAAGAAAAAAATAGAATATCAGAAGAAGAATTAAAAGGTGATTCTGTCGGTATTACCGGAAGTATAGGTAATCAATTTCGTGATAATAATATGGCCAGAACCGGCAATAAATCAACTAGTAAGTCTGAAAAAACGTTCGTCCAAGACGGCGGAACTAGAAATGAAGTTTTTCAGTATAGAAGAAAGCTTAGGAAAGCGGTTTGAAAAACTTTTTGGCTTGCTTCAGGCAGCATATAAAAGTTCAGATAGTTCTGATACTGGTGGGTTAGCCACACAGGAGAACGATGTTACGAGAATAGATAACTGCCCGGTACAGAAGGAGCGTAGACCATTAATTTCGTTGGAACCTAACTTAAACGAAGATTTAGGTAGTCCAAGAATTGTAAAAGATTTTGGAGGAACGCTCAGAAAATATTTTTACAAGTAGATCGATGAGAGAGACGAGATTTTTTGGGTCTGATTTCAGATCAGGAAGAGAGTGATACTCAATCAGTGAGTAGTTATTTGCTTGATTAAAACAGTAATTCTAAGAAAACTGACAGGTTTAGTAAATACTTAGATCCAATTGTACGTAACAATTCTTCAGGTAACATTAACACTAATACTATATGCAACAATAAAGTTGAAAGACTAGCTAAGATTTTTAAGGATGATTTACCAGGTACCAATAGTGATGAGTCAGTAGGTTTGATTTTAGATGATTCACAAATTAAGATTTATCTTATTCATTGAAAATTCAACATCCTGAACGTTTGTCTTTTTATAAAAAAGAGTATAGATCATGTTTCCTGTGCATGAGCAATCTTTACCGGTGTTACGATCGCCAAGTTTAGATGATAAGCTAGAACCTATGATAAAACGTGTCCATGGTAATAAAACTGTGAAATCTTAGGACAAGCAAAAAAAGTTATTTTTCAACCCGTGAAATATATTGAGAAGCTATCCTTTTCTGGACAGGAAGCTTCCAGAATGGAAATTATTTCTATCTCTTATTTTCAACAAGACTTGTGCACTGTGTTGGATAATTTAGAAAATGACAATGCTAGGTAGAAAATTGTCAATTAGTAAAAGATTTATTTGCTATGTCAACCAAATCTCTTGATCCGATAGGTAGAGCTGGATCCTTTCATCATATGAATAGAAGGAAATGAGCTCGAACAGATGCAGGTATATCTAACTTACATGATTTATAGCTAAGTTACTTTATCTAGCTAAGATACAGTAGGCGGTCGTCTCCGATTTTTCCTAGAAAATTAGAAAAAGATAAAAAAAAACGACCAATGGTTTTTTGTTTGTAATAGAAAAAGGTTACAAATTAGAGTTCATAAAGAAACAAATTTGGCAGGGAATAAAACAAACAATAGTATCTAAATAAAATTGGGAAATGTTACTTCAAGAGGTAAATATTTTCATAGAAAAAGATGCAATAGAACAGGTTCAGAGAAAACAAATTCAATCAGGTTTTTACAGCACTTTTTTGCTGGTCCCCTAAAAAAAAGGAAGATGAGACCAGTCATAAATCTGAGACCTCTCAATGAGTATCGTCAGAAAAAAAAACATTTCAAGATGGATTGATTAAGCATAGTGTTGAATATAGTAAAACCAGGAGATTTGCCCATAACGCTCAACCTAAGCGATGCGTATTTACATGTCTCAATATTTCCAAGTTATTACCAGTATCGAAAATTTTACTTCAAAATCAAGCATTTCAATTCAAATTTCTCTGCTTCGGTCCAACATCTGCCCCACGAGTCTTTACAAAAATAGTGTCCGTAATGGCTGCCTTCTTGAGAAAGAAAATACAAGATTAGTAGTATATCTGGACGATTGGTAAATAATAAACCAACAAAAAGCACATCTATAAAATTGAGAATGGAAATGGGGAATGTGTCAAAGAGACAACAACCCGACCACAGAACAGACAACAGCAGAAGGCCACCAACAGGTCTTCAATGCAGCGAGAAATTCCCGCACCCGGAGGCGTCCTTCAGCTGGCCCCTAAACAAATATATATACTAGTTCAGTGATAATGAACGCCATACTAAACTCCAAATTGTACACAAGAAACTAAAATTAAAAATAATACAAGACTAACAAAGGCTAGAGGCTCCTGACTTGGGACAGGCGCAAAAATGCGGCGGGGTTAAACATGTTTATGAGATCTCAACCCTCCCCCTATACCTCTAGCCAATGTAGAAAAGTAAACGCATAACAATACGCACATTAAAATTCAGTTCATGAGAAGTCCGAGTCTGATGTCAGAAGATGTAACCAAAGAAAATAAACAAAATGACAATAATACATAAATAACAACAGACTACTAGCAGTTAACTGACATGCCAGCTCCAGACTTCAATTAAACTGATTGAAAGATTATGTCTTCATCATATGAATATCAGGCACAATCCTTCCCGTTAGGGGTTTAGTATCATACCATCATAACATATATGAGAAGAACATAACCCGTGTCATGCCAACAACTGGTTTTTAAATAAATGTGTTTAGTGCCGATGCAAAGACCATATAAGTGAATCAATATTAACGCCAAAATATCAATCTTTAATGACCTGACAACAGTATCGTAACTATATCCCTTCTTAATAAGTCTATTTAAAGGTTTTGTTAGTTTCAGAGGTGAATACTGACATTTTTGTGCTTTATAAAGAATATTTCCATAAAAAATTGGATGTGAAATACCTGAACGTATAAGAAGTCTGCATGTTGAGCTATATTTACGAATGATGTCCTTATACCGATGATAAAATTTAGTAAATGTTTTGACTAGTTTGTGATATCGAAAACCCTGGTGTAATAATTTTTCAGTAATACATAAATTTCTGTCGTTAAAATCTAAAACATTGTTACATACACGAGCGAATCGTACAAGTTGAGATATATAAACACCGTAAGATGGTGACAAGG
Organism: Mytilus californianus; assembly: GCF_021869535.1. NCBI lineage: Eukaryota > Metazoa > Mollusca > Bivalvia > Mytilida > Mytilidae > Mytilus > Mytilus californianus. The sequence continues at coordinate 38,807,187 of NW_026262745.1, forward strand.
GAACGTCACCATCTAAAAATGGATAATTAACGATAGGAAATGAAAAATCATCTCTTTTATCATATATTTTAATATTAAGTATTATGCCTAGATCGAGCAGAATGTCTCAATCTCTTGGTATCACTTGTGTTCATTGTAAAAAACTAATTCCGACTCAGAATTTGATTTATTTAGGGGCACTTTTCGACCTAGAAAAAGGGTAAATATTCCCAACACAGGAACGAATAGACAAGTTGAATCTAGCCATCCAAACAATAGGTAAATAAATCCAAGTGGCAGCTTTAGATTTTCTTCATCTTCTGGGGATAATGGCCTCATGTATAGAACTAATTCCAAAAAATCGTTTGTACATGGAACCAATTCAACTCTGTCTTCTCTCTGTTTGGAGACCAGCATGTCAAGAGTTCAAAACGCAAGTCCCAGTGACGCAACATCTGAAATCTCATCTTATTTGGTGGCTAAATTCAACAAACACGCTCCTTGAAACCTCAACAGATTTGTATAACCATAACTATACAGATGCTTCAAAAGCAGGATTTTGAGATGTAATAGACAGGAACTTTTTTTCAGGTGAAATTGTCTGTTTCAGAGAGCAAGAAACACATAAATTACCTTGAATTGGAAGCAGTAGTGTTTACAATCAAACATTTTCTAAAATATCTGACAGAGACATCTACTGATAAGATCAGATAACACAACCGTGGTTCAGTACATCAATAAATAAAGGGGGACCAAATCACCTCAGTTGTGTTAAAAAACCTGGGAACTTTGGACTTTAGCAATTCAATCCAATATAACCCTGAAAACAGCTCATATAATGGGAAAGAAAAACATAATTGCAGATCGCCTGAGCAGGAAAAAAATTCTTCATACAGAGTGGTCACTCAAATTGTACAGAAAATTTTTCTCTAGTGGGACCAATCCTTGATGGATTTATTTGCCTCGACAGAGAACCGTCAGACGAAATTATTTTGCTTCGTGGATTTCCCATCTTCAAACTTTTACCTTGGATGCCCTAACAATATCTTAGGAGAAAATGTATGCATATGCATATCCCTCAATTTGACTGATACCTAAGATAGTGCAATATATCAGTCAGTTCCAGTATCAGATTCTCCTGATAGCTCCTTTGTGGCCCTGGAGACACTGACACTCGGAATTACTTCAACTATTGATAGATAACCCAGTCAGTCTCCCGATACAATCAGACCTTCTCTGTCAACCAATGTCTCAAGTTTTTCATCCCGACCCAGGGGTATTCAGTCTGACTTGCTTGGCTTCTAGCGACAGATCTTTCCAAGCAGAGATCTTTTCATAAGAAGCTAGAAATTCAGCTTTATGGAGGAAAGGAACTCAGAAAGACTAAAGTGCAAAATTCAAGAAGTACTGTAGCTGGCCTGGTGTAGTACAAGGAAAATTAATCCCCATAATGCAACTTTAAATCAGGTAGCAGATTTTTAGACCATCTGTTTGAATATGGATTGCAATATAAGACTATTGCATGGTACAGGTTTATGCTTTCCATTGTTTTACATCAAGTTAATAATACTGCAGTAGGTCAACATCCATATATTACAAGACTTATAAAAGGGTTTTTTAATTCTAGACCGCCTACCACAAATATATTACCTGACTAGGATTTGCAGTTGGTTTTAACCTTATTGCAGAAAGAACCCGTTGAACCTTTTGAAGATATTGATTTAAAACAATTGACATTTAAAACAGGAGATGCAGCGATTTGCAGTCTCTCAGAGTGAACCATTCCTTTATGAGGATACAACAAAAAGGCATAACATTTATTAGATGTGGTTTGTCGAAGCAGGATCGACAAAATCATATAAATTCAAAAAATGTTGTTTCTGCATTCACAGATAATAAGAAGTTAGATCCTGTTACATGTCTGTTACAATATTTGGAAGGAGCCAAGAAATCTAGAAGTAGTTTAGATAAAGACCAACAGGGAAAACTGTTCCTTTCTATATGTGAACCGCATAAACCTGTAACGTCACAAACTGTTTTTAAATGGTTCGTTCAAGTGATAATTAAATTAGCTTATCCGGAATTTTCATTGAAAAATATCAAGGCACATTCAACAAAATCAATTGGACCCTCGTGGGCTTTATACAAAGGCGCATCTATAAATTCTATTTTAGAAGCAGTTGATTGGAGTTCAGAGTTCACATTTGGAAAATTCTATCTGAGAGATTTGTCAGACAATTTGTAAATATGTTTTATTTTTTCGGCGAATTGCATTCCAGAATTTTGTTATTGGTGGAAGTATTTTAAATATGATGATTTCATGAAGAACATTATTTTTTGTTGAACTATTAATGTGTTCTATATAGAAATTTGTACATATGCTACAATTTACATGACAGTAATTTAACAGCATACGCCTCCAGTTCAGTAGAAGGATTGCTTTGGAATCTATCCAAAAGTATGTTTCTCACTGGAAAGTATAAATAATTGAAATGAGATTCAAAAATCTGTAATCAAGTTAAAATTTTGCGAAATATTAAATTTTGTACTTACCAGTCAACTTTCCTACCGCCGCACTATGCTTTAATTTCAGTGCGGGTGTTTTGTAACCGCCGATAAATTGAAGCACAAACACACGGATGGCCTGGGTTATAGTAATTTTGAATCAAGATCATCAGGTGCAACGTTGGGTACAGTGATATACAGTGATATATATAATTCCAAGTAAAAACAAGGGTATGACAAGGATGTATCATGTCATCGACAATTTTTATCACAAATTGATCTCACGGTACTAAATGTAAACAATCAAGGGTCAGATCTACTGGATGGAAAAACATTACCACATGTTGACACCTTCACATAACTTGGCAGTACTGTTACAACCAATGGTGGAGCAGAATCTGGCATCAAAAGACGATTATCTAAGGCAAGGTCAGCTCTTAACAACCTGTAGGTTGTAAGTAGATCTGGGCAATATACCATCCGCACCACACCCAAACTTTACAGTCCCTGCATCTTGCCTGTACTTTTATATGAGTCAGAATGTTGGAGAATGACAGATCACGAACAAAACAAAATGTCAATTCCATACCAAAAGCCTCAGAAGTTTCTGCGAATCTTTTGGGCACTAAACATTTGATGTCACGATTATACTCTCATCAGTACCTTCATCATATTACCTATGGAACTTGGACCACTTCCAATTTAAGCTGTCCGTTTTGCCGAAGGGTTCCGGGTGGCAAGATATCTCTTATCTGATCAGGATAGTACTTGACATCTTAGAAGAGAAAGACTACAATGCCCAAGAAAACATCCCTTCAACACTTTTCTCACTCAGTTTCAAATGCAGTCATCCCTGTTTTCTCTCTCCTGCAAGCTATAAAACAAAACCCGACGAATCTACTGCCCAGTCAACTCATTTCACGTAGGTTAAACTGTTCAGGTTCAACAGCAAAATTGACTCAATGTCCATATTATTATTTTTTCACCATTGCACTCCTAACATGCACTCCCTGTAATGAACCTGCAGTTTTGTTTAGTACATGCAGTGATGTTCAATGAAACATGTCCATCTTTTCCTTTACCTGCGCAAAGTTAATGCTATATGGAGGCGGTTGCAATTTTTTCTTTGTTGGAATTGTAAGCTGTTATATTCTAACACTTCCGAAGCAACTGAGATCATTCCCGGTTTTTGGTGGGGTTCATGTTGATTATTTTGTAGTTTTCTATGTTGTGTTTTGTGTTTTGTGTACCATGGTGTTGTCAATTTATTTTCGACTTATGAGTTTGAATGTCCCTTTGGTATCTTTCTTCTCTCTTTTACAGTTCTCTTGAGTGCATTACATCAGTTCTCTTTTATGACTAGAGTTTTCACCCTGTGACTATCTTCACTTCCGTTCAACACAATCTGTATCAAACATAATCATTCATATTAAATAAGATGGTCCTTAAAAGAATGGGATTGCAAATTTATATGCAGCTACTATATATCGCCATATTTGGTAAAGAAAAAGGCAAATGTTCTAGATATACTTACTTGAAGTGAGATAAAATTACTGAAGCTGTTAATGTTTCTTTGAAAACATCTTTGTATATTTATTGACAGGTTGTAGATATTCCTATGGGCACAAATTGTACCCCTTTAATTACAGACTTTTCTGAACAAAAGGGTATCTTTTATTCCATTTTCTGGGATTCAGGCTTCTCCTAATGTTCACAATTACAATTCACTAGATTCATAGGACAGTAAATATTTGCAAAATTTAAAAAATAAGGTCTACATAAATAATTGAATAACACCTTCTGTTCGAATAACCACAAAAATACTAATGGTTTTTCCTCATTTACTCTTTTGTTAAATCATTCAATAAGAATTAAAAACACAATGTTTTTTTTTTTAATTTGATCCGAAATATATTATTCTTTGTTAAAAAGCAATCAAAGCCAAAGTATTTTTTTGTCAGAAACTTAATATCCAAAAACTAAATGTGTTAGTGTTATCTTAAAAGATATTTTGTTACGCCATAAAATCATTTCAAGTATTTGATTCCAAAAAAAAATCTAAATACTAGCTCAATATAAAGTTTTAATCGGTATTATCTTTTTGGTTACATAAATTACATAAATGATTCTTGTATTTTCCATAGGAATTAAAGTTTCATCGAAGGTATTATATGTTGTAGTGATTTCATCATGAACATTTTAAGTTCATTTTTATCTAACTGTTTTAATAAAATAGATTCACAAAAAAAAAATGCATGTGACAGACTATCAATATTAGATATACGTAACCATTGACACGGTCCAATAGCTGGTTTAATTTTTTTTATAAGAGAATTATACAATAAAATATAAATGACAGAAATTACTCTAACATAATGAGTAATAATTGTCCTTTTCTGAATAGGGATATTTAACTTAAAATTTCACATGGAAAATATATACTTACGACAAAAGAGACGATTTTCATATTCCTAGAGTCATTTTCCTTCTCTAGACGCTAATGTTACTTTGGTCCCTTCTTAAAGTGCCTATATTTCCCTATTCGCTCGCAATGTACGTGTCTGTAGTGACGCTTGATAAAAGTATCAAAACACAGTTCAGGAGTGTGTTTTCGCATTTTTGCCATGGTGGATTTTTTGTAATTATGGAAGTTATTGAGCAATAAAATTCATTATTTAACAGCTGATGACTGATTAAGACTTCTAAGTGGGTTTATATGAACACCAAGATTATTTTTACATGTTTTATGGGCTATTTTCTGCTTGACAAGGATCAAAATTCTACTTTTGACCAAATTTTGGTGAAATATGTGACATCTTCGATGTTTACAAATATTTTACAGCAAATAAATGCTGTTTGTTTTTATTTCGATAGATACACCAAAAAGAAATAACTTTTAACCACTTTAAATACTGGAAATCTAATCCATGGAAGATACTAATTACAAACATATGCATATATGACACAAACAGTAAGCTTAATTTATAAGAAAGCAAGGAAAAAGGAATAGCAAAAATGTTAATCACGGAACTCTTTTTTTTCTCGTTCACATACATCGTAGTAAACCAAATCACAGTTATTTTATAAGGGTTATATAAGGGAAACTTAATTTGTCCGTATTGAAGAAACATTAAAAGATAAAATTGGTTAAATTTCAATGAGAGAATTACTTTTCAACGATACTTTAGAAATTTCAAATCAAAATAGGGGGTCACGAGCCCAATTATCTTGAAAATTATAAAAAAAATAAACAACACAAATTGTCCCATCAAATTCTGTGTAGATATTATCAGGTTTAAGATGTTTATGTTTTAAACTGAATGATACATGCAAAAATATTTTCACCAGAGGATTAGATTTCGAAGGTCTAATCACTTTTCCATGTAACGTTAACATAAAAAGAACTCCTCTTCTGTTCGAACCCCCTATCTATAACCCACGTTTTTTATATGAATGGCTAGAGTGTATCAATTTTTCATTCATTACCGAAGGCTGATAAATACCCGAAATCGTACTCCTTTAGAGCAAAGATGTCAAGCAGCTCACAAAGCAAAAGGCCAAACGGCTGCACCTCCTTTTTAAACAGATCCCGATGAGATCGTTTTTCGATAACCCAAATGATGTGTCCTCTCTGCCCCCTTGGTTCATAAAGTCCATATCTGTTTCCATCTTCAGCCAAAAAATCTTCATACAAGGATTGGTTTGTCATCATGTTAAATTGACCGTAATATGCTGCAATCGTGTTATGCAATAGTTGCCGGAGTTATATGACTTTGACCACCAATGACCTACGGTATCATATAAATACCTTTGTGCTCTACTTTCCTGAAATCATATGTCCAAATATTTTCGTTCTTATTCAAAACAATAATTTTTAAACACAATTCTGAAAAAATAATACCAATTTTATATTGAACGTTAGTTAATGAAAACAGAAACAAAATAAACCACATAAAAATATGTGTATAATTGTTTCAGGCTCCTTGGAGTGCATTTTGAGGACTTTATCCTCTGTATATATAAAAATAAGAAGCTGTTGTGTGATTGCCAATGACACAACTCTACACAAGAGACCTAATGACACAGACATCTTTATCATTATTTTCAGTGCATGTTTTTTTTTTATCACTATTTGGTAGAACATACAGATACATGGTCAACGTTTTACATAAAAAACAGCGCTTTTATTGCTGTTCTCCATCTTAATTAGACTAGCTTTTCATCGCTTTGCGAGAAATGACTGATACATAAGATTAAAAACGAGAACCTGATTTATAATCATTATGTCTTTTAACAGAAAAAAACGTTATCTTTCCTTTCATACTTTCAGTCAAAGAATGAAAGTATAATAATTCTTATTTCTAATTAGGGTGTAAAATATGTTTTACACTGATGAGGCTTAGTCAATCTCTCATCGAAATAAACAGAGAAAACTGACAGAAAGAGGTCTCAAAACACAATAGCTCCAATGTGTTTCAGTTACCAATTGTTTATCAACAAAATTTGTATATACGTTTGAAGATATTTGCTAGCTTGATTTTTTATAAATCAAATGGTTAGAAATTATTGTATATGATAGTCGTGCATTGTTAATGTTTTAGTATACTAGGCTTTGGCGAAATATGAAGTCTTTTGAAAGAAAGCACATTTTTTTGTCATTCAACTCTGTTATTTGAATAATAAACTGGTCCGACGATGATAAATGATGTGTATGCAATATGTTTAGATGCAATATTATAAAAATAGTACAGTCTGCAGGATTCAATCTTCCTTATTCTAATTGATACAGTTTATGTTTAAATATTTGATATTGACCTGAACCCGTTTATGTTTTTTTTTAAAGAAAATCGGTTGTTTCATTGATTATCAAAGTGTTAACATGTACGTTAAAGATGTAATAAACATTTTCAGTCATAACAGTTTATACAAGTTTGGATTGTGATGAATTGTTGATATTTTTGTATGCATTGGAATGTATTCTTCTTCGCAAATTTCCTAATTTGTACTTTTTATAATGATAACCTTTATTTTTCTGAAATACGTTAGCATGAAATGTTTAAATGTGGAATATTTCACAATATGTGTCATAGACTGGTAAAATCTATAATTAGAAACCGGAAACAAATAAATTTTCCAGTTAACATGATTAGATTTTCTTCCGGGTGACGAATTCTGTATAATTTTAGTGTAGACTCAATCGGTATTTTCAGTTTAAAGAAACATTCATATATTGATTTTTATGTGGAATTTCGGTGGTCTGTGATACTCTTAAGTGACAAGGTCCTGTAACTTTTTCAAACAAATATACATATATGAAAGGCAACTTTCTTTTTTACAAAGAAGAACATTAATGGCGGACATTTTAAAACCATGTAATATATGCGGAACGAAAAACAGTTCTTTTCATATTTGTGATAAATGTGGAGTCCTGTGCTGTCAACAATGCATTGGTCAGCACAAAAACAACAAAGTATGTTCCTTGATAGAAGAACTTCTGTCACCAAACGATGTTATTTGCAGGACCCATAACACTAACTACACCAAATTTTGTTTAACGTGTTGTATACTATTGTGTCCAGCATGCGAGTACCGTCATTATTATCATAATATTAATGTGGTTTCAGTTATTGACGCAGTAAAGAAATTACGACGAGACATACCTAAGTGTGTGGATAGTTTGTCTGCAAAAGTGATTGATGCAAACAATTTTGTGACAGCTTTTCCTGCTAAAATTAATGAATTTCGGTCTTTGCAAAGGCGAATTGATGTCGAAGAGAAAATTTGGCATACAAAGATAATAGAGAGAGCAAAAGGTTTATGTAGGCAGATTGAACAGCAGATGACAGAACTGGATTCGGACTGTATCATACAACAACAATATGCGCGGAATGCACAGGAGACTATTGTCACACTAAATGCGGTAGAAAAAGTAAAATATTCAAATACGTTTGCACTGTTGTGGGTTTGTGTAAAGAAAGAACTTGACCAGTTCGAGAGTAATGCAACAAAAAAGAATATACTTCAAAGAGTATCATTCCAATCGGGAATAGAAGACCACTCGAAGCTGTGTAATATGTTTGGGTCGTTACAAAAGTAGGTACTATCTTTTTGATTCGAGCGTCACTGACGAGTCTTTTGTAGACGAAACGCACGTCTGGCACAAATACAAAATTTCAATCCTGGTATCTATGATGAGTTTATCTAAATGTAGTGAATTTAAACTATTCAAAATTTCGATGTATGTCAAAGTTAAAAGATGAGATGTTGTTACATAGAAATTGAATCATCTCTTTTGTCGTAAAATTTTGTTTTCAACCGACCCTCATAGTAATTTTCTAGATGGAAGTCAAGATATCAGGAAAAATTAACTTCATATGGGGTATCCTTCGTCTCAAGTCATCTGAAGACCTTGTTGATAAATATTCCGTATCAACTTCGCAAATAATACATTATGGTCTTGAAGTATAGATTCTAAGTACTGACGTCATTTATCATCTTAATCACGTGTTATAGTGTTCTTTTTATTGGCTTTGTATATTTTTAACCTTTACTGTCTAAGCCGTTTTGGTAATTTGCTTTTGGCGTGGCTCAGTATTTATACATCTTGCCAATTGTGTTAGTGTGCTATGGTATTTTTTTTGTACTCTTGTCTTTCATATTTGCTTATGTACTTTGTCTATGGAGTGTCTATATGCCATTTTGTTTTTCTTTGTTGAAATAGTTGTTTGTTTCATAGTGATTAAGCTAAAACACAATGTTGACCGTTGTACCCCAATTTCTGTTTACCCTATTATGTCTGTTTGTTTTGCTGACACATTGTTGTCAATATTCTGTCATATAACCAGTTAGAGGTTAAATTTGCTATAAAACCAGGTTTAATCCACCATTTTCTACATAAGAAAAGGTCTGACCAAGTCAGGAATATAACAGTTGTTTTCCATTTGTTTGAGCTTTTGATTTTGCCTTTTGATAAGGGACTTTTGTACTAAAATTTCCTTGGAGTTCGGTATTTTTATAATTTACTTTTTTCGATACATAAGTTCCAAATAGCCACAAAACTTTTAAAACTTTAAGTGAGAGGATAACCTCTATTTTGCGGAAAGTGAAGTAAACTTTTAAGGGATAATCAGGATATACTTTAACGCTTCTGTGTAAAAGCAATCAGAACACATCTTCACATTTAAAAACACTCTGTGACATATTATATGGTAAACTTCAGTATTCTTTTACCAAGGCATAAATAACACGATGAAAAAAATCTGATTCAAACAAAAGTCTCTGAATCTGACAATATCAAAATACTTGATTTCATTTATTGACACTAACATGACATATTTGTTTCGTTTAGAGGACATTTTTTCATAAGGCAATCGGCAATTCTATGAGAACTAACTATGCTTCTCTTCTAACCAACGTTTTACTTTATTCACACGAGGCAGACTTCATACCATATATTCTCATGAGAGATGCATCTGCCTGATATCTTGACTTGCATCTAAAGATTTACCATGAAGGTCGCATGAAAACAAAAATTTCAGCATTGAACTTTCCATTTCTATGTAGCAATATTCAATTATTATTTGAATATAAGTTGGTAAGATGTATCAGAAGTCTATTATTATTTCCTTGAGATAGTTGGTGATTTCTGAGACTTCACAAAGTTTGCACTTCCAATGAGCATGGGTGCAACATGTGATTCAAGATCTACCTACTCTTCCGGAGCAACTGAGATCATCCCCGCATATTTATTGGGTTCGTGATGCTCAGCCTTCAGTTTTCCATATAGTATTTTGAAGGCTGCTTGTCTTTTCGTCGTTTTTAATATTTAGCCGTGTTTTGGCGGTGTCTTCTCGACCGAAACTTAATTGTCACATCGATATATACCCCGGTTTTTTTTTTTTAGATTATGTATTTTGAACATCACCAGTGAAATAACCTGTGCAGAAACTGTGCTGTTCATTTATAAAAGAGAGGGCAGTATGAACAGCTTACATTTGTTTTCTTTTCAGTGTGAATACAGGCGAAGACTTAGACGACGGAACATTAGAATTATTTAAGAGAATGAAAATTGCCGATCAAGATGAGGATCACAGGTATATAATTTATTGTCGCTGTATCAAACACTAAACGTATCTATATTTTACGAGAAAACTCTTACATTATTATGCATTTGTTTCGCATTTAGTTTAAAAATCCAAAATTATATCGTAAACAACATTATATACGGATTATTGGCGTGTTGCAGAGATATATACAAAAAGAAGATACATTAATTGAAGTTGGTACGTCATGAATTTATTCGCATATAAACATTTTAATCCAATTTTAGACAAAGCACCTATCGCCTGTTGTACTGGTCATTTGATAACATAATGTGAAAATTTTGTTTTTATTTTATTTTATTTCATTTTAATTTAATTAATTTAATTTGTGATTAATAGCGTCCTTGCTAAAACGAGACAAACATTGAAAATATAAAGATTTCTGTGTTGACAGGAGAGGTAATATTTTGTCACTAGATTTCTCACTGTCAGGAAACAAAAGTGATATACAATCGTTTATTTGTATTTGCTTTTACCTGGACATACATCCAATTTTTGCAAATAAAGCAGGGGATTTACTGATGCAGAAATAGCTGAGAAAGCAAAATGCGATAAAAGTAAACGCAACATTTCACTAGACAAACTAGCTTCATCGAGCGTGCACATATCAAGCTGAAATTGGATGCACATAAGAAACATTTGCAGCTCTCTGTACAATTAATTTTTCTGGCTTAGAAGTAAATTAAATATGTTTCCAGATTATTTATTTAGTGACAAAATCTGTTGTTAAAGTAACGTAAGTTTGCAACGTCCATTAGCCACTATTACAGATATATTACAGACGATGCTACAAAATTAATTATACGTTATTTTTTCTGTTTTTTTTTTCTCATCTTTTTAATTTAGACCACAAGGTTCTAAAGTTTGGAGCTGGTTTAGATATATATGCATATAAAACGTCTAGATATTAGTCAACAATCTTTCTTACGAGGACACTGGATCGTCATGAATAACGATACATGTACACAATAAATAAATTATATAAACGCCTTAAAAGTGTACAAAACAAAACAAATATTAAAAAAAGAAACATTGAATATAAGTATTTCGAATAACAGATATCCTTCATCAGTATGATCATGATGATGTAAAATGATTCATATCAATCTGTTCTGAATTAAATGAAACAATCTATACAGTTATAAAAACCGAACAACGCTTGTATAATTCTAGAATTTCAAAAATTAAGTATTTGCAACAGAGAAGACATAGATATGCTTTTTTAAAGAATAGTATGAATAGTGATGAACCACGTTATAAATGAAAATACATGATTTCTATTATTTTACATCATGTTAAAATTATTTAATATTAACGGAAATTCCAGTGTATAGTTTTAAAAGTCTTTGAATTCTTTGTTTACTTTTGATCTACGTATTTAACAAAATGTGTAGGTTGTCTATAAACGTTCCCATTATATACGTACATATTTCATTATATAGGAGAAATCTCTATTTAAAGCTAAACGTATAAAAAAAGAATATCTTTTTCTAATATGATCGATAAAATGGGATACAAATCCTGAAAAGCTTTGCATAAAAATATTTTTTACGGTATGTAAGTCAGATAATGCATTTTAAAGTGTTTTCTTTTTGGGTGTCAGCATTGGCAAGAGAAAGACATCCCAACGATCGGTCTTTTGATTGCTCGATCCTGATACCCTTCGGTGTATAACATGTTTACGACGAAGAAAACCCGTAAAATCTGCATTAGCTATAACATAAGGGTCTCTTATTTTGACCATTTCTGCTTCTTTAATCAAATTGCTGAATTCTATTTTAGTTTGAGTAAGTAAAACAATTTGTAAAAAATTAAGGAAAATTATATGATATTAAAAAAACAAAGATATGAAGGAAAATTGAATCAATTGCCAATAGTGCAAGTGTTACAGACTGCTATAATTGACTATGTTTGGGATATATATAGCAATGAGGGGTTTCTCTCAGTACGCAGCAATTATCTGTCGTATTCCCAAATATTAAAAATAATAACTACTTCTTGTGAAGATATTAACCTAACCAATCACATTTGAAATACAATTCGTCAATAGATATAGAAAGATGTGGTATGGATGCCAATGAGACAACTCTCCATCCAAGTCACAATTTGTAAAAAGTAAACCATTATAGGTCAAAGTACAGCCCTCAACACGGAGCCTTGGCTCACACCGAACAGCAAGCTATAAAGGGTCACAGAATGAACTCATCATAGAAACCAGGATTGAAATTTTGTATTTGCGCCAGACTCGCGTTTCGCCTATAAAAGAGTCATCAGTGACGCTCGAATAAAAAAAAATTAAAAAGGCCAAAAAAAGTACAAAGTTGAGGAGCATTGAGGACCAAACATTCCTAAAAGTTTTGCCAAATACAGCTAAGGCAATCTATTCCTGAGGTAGAAAAGCCTTAGTTTTTCAAAAATTCAAAGTTTTGTAAACAGTTAATTTATAAATATGACCATATCAATGATAATTCATGTCAACACAGAAGTGCTGACTACTGGGCTGGTGATACCCTCGGGGAATAAAAATTCCACCAGCAGTGGCATCGACCCAGTGGTTGTAAATAAACTCATCATAGATACCAGGATCGAAATTTTGTATTTGCGCCTGACGCGCGTTTCGTCTACAAAAAAACTCATCAGTGACGCTCGAATAAAAAAAAGTTAAAAATGCCAAATAAAGTACGAAGTTGAAGAGAAATGACTAGTGTAATTTAATCAAGAAAACCAAACGTCTAATCTATATAAAAAAACGAGAAACGAGAAACAGTTATGAACCACATCAACAAATGACAACTACTGAACAGCAGGTTCCTGACTTAGGACAAGTGCAAACAAATGCAGCGGGTTTAAACGTTTTAACAGGCGCCAACTTTCACCCTAACCTGAAACAGTAATATTACATTACAACATAGAAAACACACTATAAACTATCAATTGATATGGTTTAATTCGATCAAAAAGAAATATTAACAAAACAAGTAAATCTACACTGAACGAATAAATTTGATCTATGACACAATATGAATACAATATGTAAAACAATGTCAAAAGACAACTATAACCTGGGACAAAATGGCGTTAAATAAAATAACGTACACAGATAACTCTAAATAAAATAATGCGTTTTTTAGGAGTACGAAAATATTTGTATGCCCCCGCCGTAGCGGAGGGGGCATTAAGTTTTACCCTTGTCCGTCTGTACGTACGTACGTACGTCCCAAAGTTGGTTTCCGTTCTCTAACTTTAGTTTGCCAAATGTTATGAAATGTATACACAATGCTTATTACCACAAAACACAGATCTATTTTGAATTTTGGTGGCGTCACTTTTACCGTTCTAGAGTTATGCTTCTTTACAAATGGAAACATTGCTGAATTTTTCGTTTCCGTTCTCTTACTTAAGTTTGCCTCAACCAAATGTTATGAAACTTATAAACAATGCTTATTACCACAGAACTCAGATCAAGTACAAATTTGGGTGGCGTCACTTTTACAGTTCTTGAGTTATGTCCCTTTATAATATTATATGCAAGTGGGGGCATCATCTGTGTCCCATGGACACATTCCCCATTTATTTACAAAATAATTTTATTGTCCATAGTACGAAAACAGAAGTGAAAAATATACTAAACACTTATCAAAGGTGGTACATATAAAAAAGTGAGACGAGATATAAAACAAAAACAAGCAAACATTGAATAACAAAAATGAATTTCAAATTGTGTCAACAGGTCAACACGAAAGTATGATTTGAGAGTACTTGCAGTTACTGAAAGCTAGTTAAAAGCCAAAAACAATTGAAAATAAAAAATCACGCACCAGAGACTTAAATCAATCAAAACACATCCCAGGGGTTAAGTGTTTTAACGCCATGGACAAAAGTGTATTTCAGTTGATAAAAAACTACAACAACTGTTTACGTTTGAAGCAAAGGATAGAATGTTTCTGTCCATGTTATCTTTGTTTGTTTGCGATGTTCTAGAGATTGTTTTTCTCTTCATCCTATACGTCCTAAACTTATTTATTATTTATACTGTACACAATGGGATATTTTCTTTGTTTTATCTACAGTTAACCAGACTAATTAAGGTCGCATTGGACATGTAGATTCCTTAAACTTCTGATCAATATGGATCTACCATTTTACTATGGTTTTAAATCAAAGTTAATCATGATGTGCTACTGTTTAGTTGTATCAATCTTTGGTATATATCCCATATATACAGTAATTGTCACAGAATAACACAAATAGAAAAAGGATTATATAGAGAAATAGTTATAATAACAATTTTATTCAACTTTATTACTAGGGAATATGAAAAAAATATAGAGGAGAAACGGATACTGGAAGCTGATGTCCAGAGACTCACATGTCAGTTACAAGAAACAACAAAGTATGTATTTTATCATGTTCACTGTGTAGCATCAACACCGGATATAGGTACAATCGAAGCTAAGAAACAATAATTACAAAAAGTATCTATATATTCAATTCCCCGTACAGTAAAAACAATTCGCCGTACAATTTATTTTCTATGAAAAACAATACTATTAGTTGATTTTGAAAGACCGTGTTGTTCAAGATGAAATATGATTTAATTTTGTTCTTCGAAAACTCCGAATGAATAGTTGAATGATAACTGTGTTTTAACAAGTTTGAACTTGTTACTTGCTTCTATGAACAGGTGCCACGTTGTCCGATTCTGACGATTTGAATAGAGAGGAAGCAAAATAAGGATCATAATTAGCCCTAGATAGTAGCTACATTATAAGGAATCAGTATCACAAAACGTTACTTGTCAGCAAAACGTAGAATATAATGAAAATAAGAAAAAATGACTTTAACGGTCTTCACATTTAATTTTTCAACCGCTTTGGGCATACATATATTCGGTGGTGATGCTACTTAGTAATGTTAATACAATATAAAAAAATAAAATGTATAATTCTATACAGTGATGACTTTCTAGACTATTTGTCAATTCTTTTAGTTGTTCGATTGTTCATGCAGTGTTCTGGATCTTGTAGAGCTACATGTATTATAATTTATTAATTGAATGTCACTAATTACTTAGAATCGTTTTTCTTTTTCTTTTTTTTGTATTTCTTTGTAGGATTTCTATAATTTGCATTGTGTTCTCATATAACTACAAATTTGTCACAGAGTCAGTTCTAACGTAATAATTGTGACAAATAAACGTCACCTCATATTTAGTAAGGTTTACATTTGAACGTTCGAAACAATTTTCAAAACAATAGTCAAAGCAACCGTAGTTCATCTTAACCTTAAGCGCTGAGTCTTAGTTTCTTAATAATTTACAAATTTTCATGAATGATTTAAGAAATGTTAAGTACCAAGCACTGCCTACCGAGCTGATCAGACCATCGAAGATAAGCAAACCAACACCATCAGTATCGACTGAAAGGTGGAAAATGAACATAAAACTATATATTTGGTAGGTCCGAAGCGCTTTTTGGATTTAATTTCATAACGAACGCTCAAACCAAACAATATATGAAAACCTAAGAAGCTATATGAAAAATATGTACATTAATTGGTCTTTTCAATTCTTTACCAGGCAATCTGAAATAATTGTAGAAGAGAAGGAAGCTGAGATCCAAAGACTGAAAAATCAAATAGAGTACGTATAAAATGCACGTTATAAAAATCCCGTTTAATCGCCTTTAAAAAATAATTTCTATAAACTAGCTATAAATTTAACAAGAGTAAGGCAAAGACAATCGCTCACATTAACACGATTTCTTGTTTTTACGCGTATCTAGCCTACCAAATTATATGCCTGATATCTCTGATCGTCATATATACACATTTTCGTTTGACGTTGAAATATTTTTTTTCTGTTTGAAAACTTGTAAAGTGCATTCAATGTGTTATAGATTGTTGTTTAACTAACTTCCGATTATAAATATTTCATTAATGTTCATAACAAGCAAAAAAGAATAAAAATTATTAAATATAATAAGGCAAGTTCGAAAATTTTGGGGGACAAAGTATAGTTTGCAAAAGTGAACGTCACTAGATGCGACCAGCACTTATGCTTTATTTAATGTAACCTACTTACTTTCATCCGAAAGAGTTGTTGAAATTGTTTAAAATAATCAAATTGGCGACACAGTACAACATTTCGTAAAGGATAAAACGTCTCTGTACTACGATCCTGTGTTTTTAAACATTCTACATAACCAACAAACACCAAAATATTTGTAATCCAAAATGTAAAAATCAAATGGAAGAGGAGATCAAAAAAGATATACCCAAATCCGGACAACGAATCAGAGCTTTGCATTCCTTAATTAAGAATAACTTCAAAAAATTTTAACAGCAAATTATAATCAAATAATATTCTTATTTTCATTGTTGTAGTTCAGTTTTCACGTGTAGACATTAACAGTTTACAGAAAGGTCGCATTTGGACATGTAGATTCCTGGACTTTCTGATGAATTTGGACCTACCATTTTACTATTGGTTTCAATAAACGTTAATTATGATTTGCTTCTTTTAAGCAAGCAAATAAATCAATCTTTGGTACTTATCTCATATACTATTATATAATAGAGTTATTCTTATAGAAATACACAAATGAAAATAGGTTTATAGAGAGAAACAGTAATACAAAAAATTTATTCAACTTTATTACTAGGGAATATGAAAAATTTATAGAAGAAAGACGGACACTGGAAGCTGATGTCCTCAGTATTACATGCCAGTTTCATGAAACCACAAAGTATGACTTTATAGAATGTACAAATTAAATGTATAATTCTACGCAACGATGTCTTGTTAGACTATTAGTCAAGTCTTTTATTTGTTCAAATGTTCATGTAGTTTTCTGGATCTTGTAGAGCTATTATAGTATGTTAATTTAAGCTCACTAATTACTTAAAACCGTCTGTCTTTTCATTTTTTATTTTTCTTTGTAGGGTTTCTATAACTTGCACAGTATTCTATTTCTAATTCAAATTTGCCATAGATTCAATTCTAACGTTATAATTGTGACAAATAAACTTGATCTCATATTCAGTAAGGTTTACATTTGAACGTTCGAAACCATTTTCAAAACAATAGTCAAAGCAACCGTAGTTCATCTTGACCTTAAGCGCTGAGTCTTAGTTTCTTAATAATTTACAAATTTTCATGAATGATTTAAGAAATGTTAAGTACCAAGCACTGCCTACCGAGCTGATTAGACCATCGAAGATAAGCAAACCAACACCATCAGTATCGACTTAAAGGTGGAAAATGAACATAACACTATAAATTTGGTAGGTCCGAAGCGCTTTTTGGATTTAATTTCATAACGAACGCTCAAACCAAACAATATATGAAAACCTAAGAAGCTATATGAAAAATATGTACATTAATTGGTCTTTTCAATTCTTTACCAGGCAATCTGAAATAATTGTAGAAGAGAAGGAAGCTGAGATCCAAAGACTGAAAAATCAAATAGAGTACGTATAAAATGCACGTTATAAAAATCCCGTTTAATCGCCTTTTAAAAATAATTTCTATAAACTAGCTATAAAATTAACAAGAGTAAGGCAAAGACAATCGCTCACATTAACACGATTTCTTGTTTTTACGCGTGTCTAGCCTACCAAATTATAAGCCTGATATCTTTGATCGTCATATATACACATTTTCGTTTGACGTTGAAATATTTTTTTTCTGTTTGAAAACGTGTAAAGTGCATTCAATGTGTTATAGATTGTTGTTTAACTAACTTCCGATTATAAATATTTCATTAATGTTCAAAACAAGTAAAAAAGAATAAAAATTAATAAATACAATAAGGCAAGTTCGAAAATTTTGGGGGACAAAGTATAGTTTGCAAAAGTGAACGTCACTAGATACGACCAGCACTTATATAATGTAACCTACTTACTTTCATCCGAAAGAGTTGTTGAAACTGTTTAAAAAAATCAAATTGGCGACACAGTACAACATTTCGTAAAGGATAAAACGTCTCTGTACTACGATCCTGTGTTTTAAACATTCTACATAACCAACAAACACCAAAATATTTGTAATCCAAAATGTAAAAAACAAATGGAAGAGCAGATCAAACCAAAAAGGACATAAGATTTACTCAAATCCGGACAACGAATCAGAGCTTTGCATTCGTTAATTAAGAATAACTTCAAAAAATTTTAACAGCAAATTATAATCAAATAATATTCTTATTTTCATTGTTGTAGTTCAGTTTTCACGCGTAGACATTAACAGTTTACAGAAAGGTCGCATTTGGACATGTAGATTCCTGGAATTTCTGATGAATTTGGATCTACCATTTTACTATTGGTTTCCATAAACGTTAATTATGATTTGCTTCTTTTAAGCAATCGAATAAATCAATCTTTGGTACTTATCTCATATACAAAAAATTTATTCAACTTTATTACTAGGGAATATGAAAAAAATATAGAGGAAAAACGGACACTGGAAGCTGATGTCCTCAGTATTACATGCCAGTTTCATGAAACCACAAAGTAAGTACTTTATAGAATGTAAAAATTAAATGTATAATTCTACGCAACGATGTCTTGTTAGACTACTAGTCAAGTCTTTTATTTGTTCAAATGTTCATGTAGTTTTCTGGATCTTCTAGAGCTATTATAATATATTAATTTAAGGTCACTAATTACTTAAAACCGTCTGTCTTTTCATTTTTTATATTTCTTTGTAGGGTTTCTATAACTTGCACAGTATTCTATTTCTAATTCAAATTTGCCATAGAGTCAATTCTAACGTTATAATTGTGACAAATAAACTTGATCTCATATTCAGTCACGTTTAAATTTGAACGTTCGAAACGCTTTTCTGGATCTACCTTTGCCATGCACACTTAAACTGAAAACAATAAAATTTCAAGGATTTATAAATGCTTAAATACTTTAATGACAAAAAAGGAACGTAAATATATTGTCAAATCAACCGTGGGTCATCCAAACCAAACAATATATGAAAACTTTAGAAGCTATTGATTGGTCGTTTTCAATTCTTTATTAGGCAATCTGACATAATTGTTGAAGAGAAGGAAACTGAGATCCAAAGACTGAAACATCAAATTGAGTACGTATAAAATGCAACTTATATTGGACAATATAAACAGCCCGTTTGATCTCCTTTTTAAACTTATTTATATTAACTTGCTATAAAATTGAAAAAAAGCAAGGCAAAGACGATTGCTTTAATTAACACGATTTCTTGTGTTTACGGGCGTCTGGCTTACCAAATCATAAGCCAATCATAAGATATATTCTTTTTCTGTTTGGGCACTTGTAAATTACTTTCAATATGTAATCGATTGTTGTGGAACTAAAAAAGAAAAGAAAAAAAGAACAAAAATGATTAAATGCAATCAGGTAATTTCGGAAAATTGGGGACAAAGTATAGTTGGCAAAATTAATGCTTTATATAATGTTAACTACTGACTTTAACCCGGGAAAATTGTTGAAACTGTTTATAAGAATACAAGGTTGGCGACTTTCTTCAACAACTCGTAAAGGACAAAACATCTCCATACTTCAGTCCTTTGTTTTTTAAACATTCTACATAACTAACGAACTCTGTCAGAAAACACAGACTCGAAGGATATTGATATTCAAGTAAAAATCAAGATACACAAATAACAAATCGTCCTTGCTTTCTCACCTTCCTAATCATATGTTTTTTTTATTAACAATAATTAAAATAAAACCGACCAATTACATGATTTGTAGACCCCAATCTCCCTGTATACATGTAGGCATAAATGTTTCTAGGTAATCAAAATGTGAAATGTCCATACAATTGTCATTAAAAAGAAATGCCTTCTTTAAGAAATCAAATGAAAGTCATGAAGGATTTAAAGTTAATGGCGCTGGATTAATACTGTTTCTGGTGGACGTTTAGTTCATAAGGGTATCATCAGCTCAGTAGTCAGTGCTTTGATACTTAACTAATTTATAACATACATTTAAAAAAATTCCGCTGATTAACTTAGAAAAAAATAAAAACAACAAGAACTCACAATCAAACTATGGTTCCAATTCCCACAGTCAAATTTAACCATCGTTAGATTTGGCTATTCGTTTATGTCACTTCTGGATTCTTCGCATGACGTGTGTTACATGCATAGCAGGCGACGCCTATCCTGTCGACGCATCGGGTCTTGCTCCTTTTGAAGTCTTAAGATTCCCTTAGTCTTTGTTTAATTCATGGAATTGTCTCTTAATAGATTGGCGAAATTTGGACATATATAAACTACGGTCGACCTAATTACGCATAATGCTCATAATTTATTCAAGAATGTATACTTCCTTGGCTCTCAAATGTTTATTAGTTCAAAATGAAGGTTAATTCCGAAAGGCGCTTCGGAAACACCCAATTTATATAAAGTGTTGTCTTTTCTCTATTTTGTGACGCATTAAAAACCAAATGTTCCGAATGATGTTCCAAATACGGATAAGGTTAAACCATGCCTTGTGGTAAAAACCCGATTATAGTATTTCAAATACTTTCAACATTTTACAAGCAGCAAAATTTCCGAAACATGACCGTCTCAATGGTATTGTATTATTTTGACAGCTGAGTGTATTTTCCGTGACGTTTCTTTTCATATTTCCAATGACAATTTTTCTTATGTGAAATCAAATTTATACTCAAGATTTGAATAATCCCTATTTTCTTGATAATACTTTAAATCACTGACAAAAATCATGTTGTATTGATGCTTATTTAAAATGATGAATTATTTCAGAAACCTTCATGATGAAAAGTCTGACATTTTGAAACGACTTTGCTTCTTGAAAGACTATGATATACAATCCAAAGACCAACCACACACTACAACTGATCAAAAAACCAAATGTACTGATGATCAATCAATTTCAGAAGTACTTGATATCATTGAAATCAATATGTCTTATCTGAATAACAATCTATAAGTATTTATCCCGATATGAAAATCTAATTCAGTTTTAAAATTTTGGTTTTGATATATTGTGTATAGGGGGACACATCATTAGTTGTTATTCATATACTAGTAATGATTTGAAAACTTCACCTGTTTTGATGATTATACATTCTTGGCTTTGAATATTCGGCTTTGAGCGTTCGTAATGAAATTAAATCTAGCGCCTCGGACGTATACAATTTACAAAGTATTATTTTTAACCGGATTTTTTGAAGGAAATATCGGTTATTAAAATGGTGATATACGGCGGGTGGCTGGGCGGTTTGGCGGCTGCCAAACAGTGTCAGCACAATAACATGAAAAAGCTTTAACAAATTTTTTTTCAAATTTAAATATGTTGTTTCCTCGGACTTAATGAAGGTCTCTATTAATTTTCAAGATTTTAGTATATCTCCTTTGTGAGTTATCGCCATTTTTAATATCCAAAAGTAGAATTTTTAAATATTTTACTGTCGTTATCATGTAATGATTTGTCTTATCTCAGAATAAAAATTGGAGTGACAGATTTATTTAAAAATCATCTATTTCCTAAGTGGTAATGATTATAAGCTATATCATAAGACATTTTGAAGATTATTACATTATTAATTATGTTAGAGTACTATGTTAAACAACCATAGTTCTGTTCAATTAGATATCATAAATATTTCAGCATATGATAATGATTTATTTTCATTATTAATTAGATCTTGGAAATATTTTAGCATATGATAATCATTGGAGTGACGGATTTATTTGAAAATTTTCTGTTTTCTGATAAGATCTGTAGGACTATATATATACAGTTTGAAACTTTCTAGTATTACTTTATAAATGAAGTTTGGAATTTACTGTTCATTATTAGACATTTTGTAGATAATTAAGTGTCCGTTAATCATATATATTCTTACCCCTACCCCCCTTCAATTTGATAATGTGCTTTTATCTTATTAACAGTTGAGATCCCTACTCCTAAACCATATATATTCTTGTATGGGACAATAAAACAAATCAAATGAAATATTGGGATAGTCCTCGGGTTCACAGCTACCCTCCTTTTTTTTGAAAACTTGTAAATGTGCAAGCTCCCCACCCTGCAACCATATATATTCTTGTATGTTACAAATCAGATGAAATAAAAGGTGAGTCCCCTCGGGTCACCCCCAGCGTGTCTGTTTGAGAACTTGTAACCGGTCGAGATCTCCATCCCTAAACCATATATATTTTTGTATTGGACAATAAAAGAAATCAAATGAAATATAGGGGAAGTCCATTGTGGTAACCCCCACCCCCTTCTGTTTGAGAAATTGTAAACGGTTGAGATCCACTCCCCTAAACCATATTTATTCTTGTATTTGACAATAAAACAAATCAAATAAAATTTAGGGGACGTCAACGAGGGTAAACCCCACCCCCTTCTTTTTGAAAACTTGTCAACAGTCAAGATCCCCACCCTGAAACCTATTTCTTCTTGTATATTGCAATAAAACAAATCAAATGAAATAAAAGTCGAGTCCCCTGGGGTCACCCTCACCTTTTTCCTGTTTAAGAACTTGTAAACGGTTAAGATCCCTCACCCCTAAACCATATATATTCTTGTATGGGACAATAAAACAAATCAAATGTAATATAGGGGAAGTCCATTGGGGTAACCCCCACCCCCTTCTTTTTGATAGCTTGTAAACAGTCAAGATTCCCACCCAGAAACCATATGTATTCTTGTATGGGACAATATATCAAATCAAATGAAATATAGATGAAGTCCATGGGGGTAAATCCCAACCCCTTCTTTTTAAAAACTTGTAAACGGTTGAGATCCCCACCCCTAAACCATATATATTCTTGTATGGGACAATAAAACAAATCAAATGAAATTTAACGGAAGTCCACGGTAGTAAACCCCACCCCCTTCTTTTTGAAAACTTGTAAACGGTTGAGATCCCCACCCCTAAACCATATATATCCTTGTATGGGACAATAAAACAAATCAATTGAAATTTAGGGGAAGTCCCCTGGGGTAACCCCCACCCCTTTTTTTTTGAAAACTTTTAAACAGTCAAGATCCCCACCCTGAAACCATATGTATTCTTGTATGTTACAATAAAACAAATCAAATAAAATAAAATAAAAGTCCCCTGGGGTCATCCCCACCTTCTTTCTGTATAAGAACTTGTAAACGATCCTCATCCCTAAACCATATATATTCTTGTATGGGACAATAAAACTAATCAAATGAAATATAGGGGAAGTCCATTGGGGTAACCCCTACCCCCCTTTTTTGATAACTTGTAAACGGTCTAGATTCCCACCCAGAAACCATATATATTCTTGTATGGGACAATATATCAAATCAAATGAAATATAGGGGAAGTCCACGGGGGTAAACACTACCCCCTTCTTTTTGAAAACTTGTAAACGGTCGAGATCCCCACCCCTAAACCATATATATTTTTGTATTGGACAATAAAAGAAATCAAATGAAATATAGGGGAAGTCCATTGTGGTAACCCCCCACCGCCTTCTGTTTGAGAAATTGTAAACGGTTGAGATCCCCACCCCTAAACTATATTTATTTTTGTATTTTACATGAAAACAAATCAAATAAAATTTAGAGAAAGTCCACGAGGGTAAACCCCACCCCCTTCTTTTTGAAAACTGGTTAACAGTCAAGATCCCCACCCTGAAACCATTTTTCTTCTTGTATATTACAATAAAACAAATCAAATGAAATAAAAGTCGAGTCCCCTGGGGTCACCCTCACCATTTTCCTGTTTAAGAACTTGTAAACGGTTAAGATCCCTCACCCCTAAACCATATATATTCTTGTATGGGACAATAAAACAAATAAAATGTAATATAAAGGGAAGTCCATTGGGGTAACCCCCACCCCCTTCTTTTTGATAGCTTGTAAACGGTCAAGATTCCCACCCAGAAACCATATATATTCTTGTATGGGACAATATATCAAATCAAATGAAATATAGATGAAGTCCACGGGGGTAAATCCCAACCCCTTCTTTTTGAAAACTTGTAAACGGTTAAGATCCCCACCACTTAACCATATATATTCTTGTATGGGACAATAAAACAAATCAAATGAAATTTAACGGAAGTCCACGGTGGTAAACCCCACCCCCTTCTTTTTGAAAACTTGTAAACGGTTGAGATCCCCACCCCTAAACCATATATATTCTTGTATGGGACAATAAAACAAATCAATTGAAATTAGGGGAAGTCCTCTGGGGTAACCCCCACCTTTTTTTTTTTGAAAACTGTAAACAGTCAAGATCCCCACCCTGAAGCCATATATATTCTTGTATGTTACAATAAAACAAATCAAATGAAATAAAAGTCAAGTCCCCTGGGGTCATCCCCACCTTCTTTCTGTTTAAGAACTTGTAAACGGTCGAGATCTCCATCCCTAAACCATATATATTCTTGTATGGGACAATAAAACTAATCAAATGAAATATAGGGGAAGTCCATTGGGGTAACCCCTACCCCCCTTTTTTTTGATAACTTGTAAACGGTCTAGATTCCCACCCAGAAACCATATATATTCTTGTATGGGACAATATATCAAATCAAATGAAATATAGGGGAAGTCCACGGGGGTAAACACTACCCCCTTCTTTTTGAAAACTTGTAAACGGTCGAGATCCCCACCCCTAAACCATATATATTCTTGTATTGGACAATAAAACAAATCAAATGAAATATTGGGATAGTCCTCGGGTTCACAGCTACCCTCCTTTTTTTGAAAACTTGTAAATGTGCAAGCTCCCCAACCTGAAACCATATATATTCTTGTATGCTACAAATTAAATTAAATAAAAGGTGAGTCCCCTCGGGTCACCCCCAGCGTGTCTGTTTGAGAACTTGTAAACGGTCGAGATCCCCACCCCTAAACCATATATATTTTTGTATTGGACAATAAAAGAAATCAAATGAAATATAGGGGAAGTCCATTGTGGTAACCCCCCCACCGCCTTCTGTTTGAGAAATTGTAAACGGTTGAGATCCCCACCCCTAAACTATATTTATTTTTGTATTTTACATGAAAACAAATCAAATGAAATTTAGAGAAAGTCCATGAGGGTAAACCCCACCCCCTTCTTTTTGAAAACTGGTAAACAGTCAAGATCCCCACCCTGAAACCATTTTTCTTCTTGTATATTACAATAAAACAAATCAAATGAAATAAAAGTCGAGTCCCCTGGGGTCACCCTCACCATTTTCCTGTTTAAGAACTTGTAAACGGTTAAGATCCCTCACCCCTAAACCATATATATTCTTGTATGGGACAATAAAACAAATAAAATGTAATATAAAGGGAAGTCCATTGGGGTAACCCCCACCCCCTTCTTTTTGATAGCTTGTAAACGGTCAAGATTCCCACCCAGAAACCATATATATTCTTGTATGGGACAATATATCAAATCAAATGAAATATAGGGGAAGTCCACGGGGGTAAACACTACCACCTTCTTTTTGAAAACATGTAAACGGTCGAGATCCCCACCCCTAAACCATATACATTCTTGTATGGGACAATAAAATAAAGCAAATTAAATTTAGGGGAAGTCCCCTGGGGTAACCCCTACTCTCCTTTTTTTGAAAACTTGTAAACGGTCAAGATCCCCACCGCGAAACCATATATATTCTTGTATGTTACAATAAAACAAATGAAATGAAATAAAAGGTGAGTTCCTTGGTGTCATTCCCACCTTCTTCCTGTTTAAGAACTTGTAAATGGTCGAGTTCCCCACCCCTAAACCATATATATCCTTGTATGGGACAAAAAAACAAATCATATGAAATAAAGGGCAGGTCCCCTGGGAAAATTAATCAGTTTGTGTGTGTTATATTTGAACAGAAATTAAATATATATAGGGTTCTTCTAAGTGCTGAATCTGAACTTGTTTTTAATTAGATAATAATCTATTTTTATTATGAGATAAAGTTTTTGACATTGATAGATAAGTTGTAAATCTGTATTATTTTTTGACACATGAAAGAAACAATATTAGCAACTATTAATTAAATTAGATTATAATATGGAAATAGATATAACATTATATCTGATTTTAGAGAAGTATTTTGCTGGTTTTTTACTGGTTTATGGAAATAAGTTTGAGTTATTTGTTTTGAAAAGTGATATGTTTAATTGATAGATATGAAATCATATTAAATTTTAGAGATTTATGAGTGGTTAAGTCGTATCTAATTTTAGAGAATTATTTTGGTGTTTTGTTACTGGTTCATGGAAATAAATTTGAGTTATTGGCGAAATATCATTGGTTAATTGTTTGAAACTTTTTTGGTAGGCTGTGTGTCTGTCTGTCTGTCTTTCTGTCTGTTTGTCCTTCAGTTTGGCAAATCTGTTTGCCACACTTTTATGCCTGTAGTTGAGGGGGCATTAAGTTTTACCCTTGTCTGTCTGTAAGTACGTATGCTGTATGTCCCAAAATTGGTTTTCGTTCTCTATGGGACAATAAAACAAATCAAATGAAATATAGGGGAAGTCCATTGGGGTAACTACCACCCCCCTTCTTTTTGATAACTTGTAAACGATCAAGATCCCCACCCTGAAACCATATACCTATGTTCTTGTATGTTACAATTAAACAAATCAAATCCATTTTTAATATCCAAAAGTGGAATTTTAAAATATTTATCTCTTGTTATTATTTTATGACTTGTCTTATCTCACAATACAAATTGGAGTGACAGATTTATTTGAAAATTATCTATTTCCTAAGTGGTGATGATTATAAGCTATATTATTAGACATTTTGAAGATTATTACATTATTAATTATTAATTAGATCTGGGTTATATCTTAGCATAAGAGAATTTAAGAATTTTATTAATCTAATCAAGAACCCATAAAGGGCATCATTTTACAACAATATTATGCACCATATGATTGGAAAAAAGCAAAACAGAAACCTAATACCATACTATAACGTTATGGACAGGATCAGAGCCTAACACAACATGTGTCTTACATAACTATTACATCAAATCTCATATTAATAAAATATTATTTCATATATTTTGTTTACATCTGGATCTTATTTCTAAACCTTTGATAATGTAATTTCCTAGGCACATGAGAGTTGGTAAATGCTCATTTGTGAACAGCCAGAAATATTTTTTATCCTTAGGTAGTTCTTTAAAATTAGTACAAAAAGTGTTTACTTTATCAAATAATAATTTCCTCTGTTCATTATATAAAGGACAATTTACTGTATATGCATATGATAATCATTGGAGTGACAGATTTATTTGAAAAATTTCTGTTTCCTGATAAGATCTGTAGGACTGTACATGTATATATAAAGTTTGAAATTAACTAGTAGGACTGTATAAATGAAGTTTGAAATTTACTGTTCATTATTAGACATTTTGTAGATAATTAAGTCTCCCTAAACCATATATATTCTTGTATGGGACAATAAAACAAATCAAACGAAATATTGGGGGAGTCCCCGGGACCACCCCCATCCCCTTCTTTTTGAAAACTTGTAAACGCTCAAGATCCCCACCCTGAAACCATATATATTCTTGTATGGGACAATAAAACAAATCAACTGAAATATAAGGCGAGTCCCCTGGGGTCACCCCCACCCCATCCTGTTTGAGAACTTGTAAACGGTCTAGATCCCCACCCCTAAACCATATATATTCTTGTATGGGACAATAACACTAATAAAATGAAATATAGGGGAAGTCCAGGGGGTCACCCCCACCCCCTTCTTTTTGAAACTTGTAAATGGTCAAGATCCCCACCCCTAAACCATATGCATTCTTGTATGGGTCAATAAAAGAAATCAAATGAAATATTGCGGAAGTCCATGGGGGTAACCCCCACCCCCTTCTTTTTATACGACCGCAAAAAAATTTTGCGGTCGTATATTGGTATGACGTTGGCGTCGTCGTCGTTGTCTGGTGTCGTCGTCCGGCCTCGTCGTAGTCGTCCGAAGACACATTGGTTTTCTCACTCTAACTTTAGTTTAAGCAAATGGATCTCTATGAAATTTTACCATAAGGTTCAATACCACAAAAGAAAGGTTGGGATTGATTTTTGGGGTAATGGTACCAACAGTTGAGGAATTAGGGGCCAAAAAGGGGCCAAAAATAAGCATTTTTGTAACTTCCAGACATAACTTGTGTGTAAGTGTATGGATCTTTTTGAAATTATACTACAATGTTTCATATCACAAAGGGAAAGCTGGAATTGAGTTTGGGGGTAATTGCCCAAAACGTTTAGGAATAAGGGACCAAAAAGGGGCAAAAAATAAGCATTTTTCTAGTTTCCAGACAATAACTTGTGTTCAAGTGTATGGATCTCTCTGAAATTGTACTGCAAGGTACCATACCTCAAAGGGAAGGCTAGGATTGATTTTGGGGGTAATTGCCTCAAAATTTAAGGAATTAGGGGCAAAAAAAGGGGTAAAAAACAAGCATTTTTCTAGTTTCAGGACAATAACTTGTGTGTAAGTGTATGGATCTTTATGAAATTGTACTACAAGGTTTCATATCACAAAGGGAAAGCTGGGTTTGAGTTTGGGGGTAATTGCCCTAAACGTTTAGGAATTTGGGGCCAAAAAGGGGCCTAAAAACAAGCATTTTTCTAGTTTCCAGACAATAACTTTGTGTTCAAGTGCACGGATCTCTCTAAAATTGTACTGCAAAGTACCATACCACAAAGGGAAGGGAAGATTGAGTCTGGGGGTGACAAATCATAAGAAGGTTCAAAAAATTTGGGGGAGGGATTTTTTTTTCTTTAAAATTTTCCATTTTAAATTGGTTATTTCTGATTTGTATATAAAAGCAAATAATAATGATATGGTTTAATAGGTAAATTAAAAAAAATTAAGTTCTTAGACCACATTCATTCTGTGTCAGAAACCTATGCTGTGTCAAATATTTAATCACAATCCAAATTCAGTGCTGTATCAAGCTTGAATGTTGTGTCCATACTTGCCCCAACTGTTCAGGATTCGACCTCTGCGGTCGTATCAAGCTGCGCCCAGCGGAGCATTGAATAGATAACGTGTAAACGGTCGAGATCCCCACCCCTGAACCATATATATTCTTGAATGGGACATTAAAACAAATCAAATGAAATTGAGGGGAACTCCCCTGGGGCAACCCCCACCCCCCTTCTTTTTGAAAACTTGTAAATGGTCAAGATCCCCACCCTGAAACCATATATATTCTTGTATGGGACAATAAAACTAATCAAATGAAGTAAAAAGCGAGTCCTCTGGGGTCACCCCAACTCCCTCCTGTTTGAGTACTTTTCAACGGTCGAGATCCCCACACCTAAACCATATAAATTCTTGTATGGGACAATAACACAAATCAAATGAAAATATAGGGGAAGTCCATGGGTGTCACCCCAACCCCCTTCTTTTTGAGAACTTGTAAATGGTCAAGATCCCCACCCCGAAACCATATATATTCTTGTATGGGACAATAAATCAAATCAAATTAAATATATAAGAAGTCCATGGGGGTAACCCCACCCCCTTCTTTTTGATAACTTGTAAACGGTCGAGATCCGCACCCCTAAACCATATATATTCTTGAATGGGACAATAAAACAAATCAAATGAAATTGAGGGAAAGTCCCCTTGGGTAACCCCCACCCCGTTCTTTTTGAAAATTGTAAATGGTCAAGATCCCCACCCCGAAACTATATATATTCTTGTATGAGACAATAAAACAAATCAAATGAAATATAAGGTGAGTCCCCTTGGGTCACCCCCACCTCCCTCCTGTTTAAGAACTTGTAAACGGTTGAGCTTTTCATTATTAATAAGATAATACCACATTGAGTTCCAAAGGGTCATAAATTAAACTTTTGTTTAATTTCATCAAATATTGAATTCTTTGGTTCTTTGATATGCTGATTCTAACAATGTTTGAGTGTTAAATCATATCTAATTTTAGAGAACTTAGTCATCACTGGTTGTTGTTATTATATTATTGATTATATTTTGAAAAATTGCATCATATCTTATTTTAGAGAACTATTTATCCAGTTTGAGTTATTTCCATTTGCACAGGAAATATTATGGATAAAATTAACCTGTGTTTCATTTCAACATAAATTAAATATATATATAGGGTTCTTTCAAATGCTGAATCTAAACTTTATTTAAATATTAGATTTTTAGGCCCAGTTTTCAAGTTGGTCCAAATCAGGGTCCAAAACTAAACTTTGTTTGATTCAACAAAAATTGAATTTATGGGGTTCTTTGAAATGCTGAATCTAACCATGTATTGTGAGAATTTGGATTGTGGGCTCCTTTATCAAATTGGTCCACATTGAGGTCCAAAGGGTCCTAGATTAACCGTCTGATTTCATCAAAAATTGAATTCTTGGGGTTCTTTGATACTCTGATTCTAATATGTACTTAGATTTTGGATATTGGACCATAATAGGTATTTGAATGTCCAATTTCAAATATATCAGTTCTTTGACTACATTCATTTTGTATCACAAACCTATGATGTGTCAAATAATCAATCACAATCCAAATTCAGAGCTGTTTTAAGTTTAAATGTAGTGTCCATACTTGCTCAACTGTTCAGGGTTCGACCTCTGTCTCTCTGACAGCCTCTTGTTATTTTTTATGTGATTTCATAAAGTTTACGCCCTTGAATACATTGTACATGTATTGTCAGAATGAAGCCCATAACCTCTTTAAAAAAGACACAAATTTCACAGGAAAGCAGCCCTGAAGCAGTGTAAATAGCAAATCTTTTTTTGTAGAAATTTACTAGACTTATTTATGAGAGCTGATGTCTCCTCCAATAAAAGCTGTTCAACTGCAGGATGGTGCAAGTCGTGTGGTAACAGACGATGTCTGACTTGCCAACAAATACTGATTACTCAAACATTTACTTGCCACTCCACTGGGTCTGTGTACACTATATTTTGCAAAGTAACTTTAAAAACCAAGAATATTGTATACCTTCTTTAGTGTCGATGTGGCATGCAGTATGTTGGCGAGACAGAACAGCCATTCAACAAACGCATGAATGGTCATCGAAGTGACTACACCTGTAAGCCCGACCTCCCCGTAAGTCGTCATTTGAGATCACCTGGGCACGCCCAAGCTGATCTCAAAAAACCTTACCATCACTATCATAGACCACAACGAGGGTTGGTCAAGGGCTGACAGACTTGCTCGGGAAAGGTTTTAGAAAAGAAAGCTAAGGACAGTTTCCCCAGAGGGCATAAATGAAAAAAAACATAGAATGAGTCACTCGTGTTCCTTACCATCACTCACTGAACTCTTACAGTTTTAAGGAATTTATTCTTCCTTTCAAACATTAATATTGAAAAAAATTACCAGCGTATTGATTATTGATAATTAGTATAGCGATCAAGATAATTATTTCAGTTTGACTACCACATGTCAAGATAAGATTCATTTTACATCTTACTGATGAAGGATATTAGTTATCCGAAATATCTAACATTTGTTCATGATTTTATTATTTTTTGGTGATGTTGTACCCTTTTAGACTTGTTATATATTTATATTTAATTGCCAATTGCAGTCAGCAGGGTTTAAGAACATCCGTTGTTCGACCTGTTAGTCAGATGCGTTTTGTTTGTTGTTTGTGCTGTATTTAGACGCCTCTAGCAAGAAATTTGTATTCCATGCACACGTATAAAAATTGCGGTTTTTATCCAACGCAATCATAGGTTTGAACGTTGTTTTTAATTTAGACTTATTTATATTTTTTCGTTTGGGCTTGTATTATATTTCCCTTCGGGTTTATATGATCCGTTCATCCTATTTAGACTCTTCAAAATCAAAGAGTCTATCCTAAATTGAGGTAAATTATATGGCCTTCCAAATACCATTTCGATTCCTAACATCACTGAAGAGACATTAATTGTCGAAATCTGGATATGGTGTACAAATTTTTGCACCTCATGTTTGCGGTATACCATCTTTTCCTCAAGTTTATTGTTTTCTGTTTGGTATTAAATTAATAATATAGATCCATTTTGTTACATCTTGTGATCCGTTTATTTGGCAATCGCCAATGGCAGTCAGCAGGGTTTAAGAACATCCGTTGTTCGACCTGTTAGTCAAATGCGTTTTGTTTAAATATACTTTTTCACTTTTTTGGTCTTTTGGAAAATGTTGTTTGTGCTGTATTTAGACCCCTCTAGCAAGAAATTTGCTTTCTATGAACACGTTTAAAAATTGCGGTTTTTATCCAACGCAATCATAGGTTTGAACGTTGTTTTCAATTTAGACTTATACATATATATATATGTAGTGTTTTCAGCCGTGTATCATCTTCACTGGTGATCCAATGCTGTCGTAGAGTTGTCACTTGTTTAGACGTACTTATCATATAATTATTTCTGTGACTGCATCTTACGATCCTTTACGATAGAAATTTAGCTAATCTGCAATCAATTCCATCTTCATGCCTTATATATCATGTACTGTGTTACAACTCTAGATTCTACTGACGAGGAAAGGTAACACTAGGCCACCAAAAGCTGAATTTTTAGTTCAGTCTAGGTGACCGAGTGGTCTAGAGAGTTTGACACAGTGCAGGTGGTGTTGTCTTGATATCCCAATAGCATGAGTTCGAATCCCGGCGAGGGAAGAACAAAAATTTGCTTCCGCAAATTTGCAGATTTAACATTGTTGTGCTGATATTTAGAGTAATTATGAATATAATTTGTGTTTTCAGCCGTGTATCACCTTCACTGCTGATCCAATGGATGGATCTGTCGTAGAGTTGTCACTTGTTTAGACGTACTTATCATATAATTATTTATGTGACTGCATCTTACGATCCTTTACGATAGATAAGTTAGCTCATCTGCAATCAATTCCATCTTCATGCCTAATATATCATGTACTGTGTTACAACTCTAGATTCTACTGACGAGGAAAGGTAACACTTGGCCACCGAAAGCTGAATTTTTAGTTCAGTCTAGGTGGCCGAGTGGTCTAGAGCACTGGACACAGTGCAGGCGGTGTTGTCTCGATATCCCAATAGCATGAGTTCAAATCCCGGCGAGGGAAGAACAAAAATTTGCTTTCGCAAATTTGCAGATTTAACATTGTTGTGCTGATATTTAGAGTAATTATAAATATATATATGAAAACACGGTTAAACAGGCGAAATTATACTCTTGAAGCATCCTTTTCAGTGTTTTGTCAATCTAAAATGTATATAAAGGAAAAATGACAAGATACAGAAATGACACACGTATTGCCTTATGATTAAACAAATTATCAATATCAAAGTAATATGCCAGTACAAAAAACATTAGCTTCCGGGGTAAAAGACATATATTCCGTTTTATTCCGTTTCATTTTTGTCCGAAGGAGTTTCACAAATAGATGTGTTTTTTTTCAACTCAAACACTCGTTCCTCTACTAATTATCACGAAGAACTACTGAAATATATTTTTTAACAAGTTTTTCAAGAAAACAGCAGTTACTTAATCGTTATGGTCTCTCGAGTTATTACTGCAAGAAATAGAACTTATTTTTATCGTATGGAAATTAATTAAATTTCTTTTTTACGCATTGCAGTCTGCGTGTGCATCAAAATTCTTAGAAATAATATACCCACTATTCTAGCCCATAGCGTTTACTGATACGTAATGTGTGTACATGGTTATAATATACGGACTTCCTAATTAGATTTGTTTTCCCAACAAAAATGTCAAAACTTATGAAGGTGAAATCGTCATTACACTCAATAAACAGACAGCATCAAACATCGGTAGACTAATAAGACATATCTTTATCTCAACTTACGAAAAACATGTATTCACTTGGAATAGTTTGGATTTGCATGATGATACATGTACATAGCAGGACACTCTTATCCTATTGACACAAAACTAATGGCTTGATTTGTAATTTATGTGATGCCTCCAGGTTGTCATTCATGGTTGGTCTACTCAAACTGAGTTTATAAGTTTTTAACATTTGAATAATTCTGTCGACTCTTATTTGATAATGAAATTTGTTATGTAGATTTAATATTGAAAAAAAATCATCTAAGATATCATCGCTTAGAATATATGGAAAAACGTACGAAAAAAAACCCAAGACATAGAACAAACTAAATTGCGATGTGTATTCCAACTGTGAAAGGTTGATGTTATTATTTATATATTATTATTCCTAATATGCATGTATGAACTACCGTTATCTGCATCTAGTTATTCGTGATTTTGTATCACTGAAAAATAAAATAATCATTTAAAGATTTACCATTAATACAAAAAAAAAGTAAAGCAGAAATTAATGAAAATTAGAAATGATGCATTTTGTTATTCCTTTAATAAGTGTTGGTGAATCAATAATGTAATGCATAATTATTAGGGCCCCGTCCGTAACAAATTGTGTCCGCTCTATATCTAAAGAACCGTTATAATTTCATACTTTATACTTGACATGTATATTAACCAACACCAGAGGGTGTGTCATAATGTTTGTACAACTTCCTAAGTCAAAGTTCAAGGCCAAAAACGTTGGTTTCAGTTGACAACCCCATGTCTTATAGTAAAGATCGTGTCCGCACTATATCTTGCGAACCGTTATGAAGTCAAAGTTTATACTTGACATGTATATTAACCAACACCAGAGGGTGTGTCATAATGTATGTACAACTTCCTAGGTCAAAGGTCAAGGTCAAAAACTTTGGTTTCAGTTGACAACCCCATGTCCTATGGTACAGATCATGTCCGTTCTATATCTTGAGAACCGTTATGATTTCAAAGTTTATACTTGACATGTATATTAACCAACACTAGAGGGTGTGTCATAATGTATGTACAATTTCCTAGGCCAAATATAACACTTTAACTAAAAAACATAGAATAAAATCACTCTCAGCACATAACGAGACTATGTAATAACTTAAAAAGTGCTTCATATCAGCTTATCCATACAAATGTTTTACCACACGAGATCTGATGCTGATCATTGTCATTATAGTCCTTAACATTTGCTGCAGAATTCATCTTTATGTATTTTTCCATCAATCCATACAACTGGCTTAGTTCTGTTCTCTTGTGAGTAATTATATGTGATATCAGCTTATCCATAAAAAATGTTTACCACACGAAAACTGATGCTGATCATTGTCATTGTAGTCCTTAAAATTTGCTGCAGAATTCATCTTTGTCTTTTTCCATCAATCCATACAACTGGCTTAGTTCTGTTCTCTTGTGAGTAATTATATGTGGAGATATTACTCCACCAGAACATGTTGTGTTGTCACTCTGAAAGATAAAATAAACCAAGATAGGGAGATAGGCAACACAACAAATTTAAACCAATCAAATAATTCAATCTGATGTATTTTTGTCGAGCCTAGGACTACTGACGTATAGATTTCCGCATGATAAAAATATTTACTGTACTTTAAAAATGAACTGTTTTATAGGTAAACACAAGAACTATTTAATCTAGTGAATACAGATACAGTACAAAGTTCCAACAATTTAAATGGCATAATTCTGGCTTGACAAGTAATGCGAAATAACCTGTGTCTATTTCCTGTACCAAGTCAGGAATATGACAGTTGTTATACATTCGATTGATGTGTTTGAGCTTTTGATTTTGCCATTTGATTAGGGACTTTCTTTTTAGAATTTTCCTCGGAGTTCAGTATTTTTGTGATTCTACTTTTTTCAAGAAGTTTTTCTTTCTTTTATATTATATTTCTAAAATTAAGGGTAAAGTGCATCCGGTGTACTGTTTCATAGCACATGTAACCTGCTCTAAGAGATTCAACCACTAACATATTTAATAGTCAAATAGTAACCTGTTATTTACGGCGGGGACCACAGAGATGGCTGCCATCTCAATAATGTCTAATTTGATTTGTAAAACGTCTGATGAAAAAAATAATTCTAATAAATATAATAACTAGAGGGTAAACTATTTTCTTCAATGTTGCAGAACGATGCTTCAGGACAAACTACGTTCAAAGGAAGATGCTGTAATAATGCACTGTGCAAAAATAAAGGAATTACAGCAAAAGTCAAATCAGTTTGAGAGTGACAGCATTAGAATTTCCGCAGAATTTGAGAAAGTCAGCAGGGAGAGGGACGACTTAAAAAATCGGTAAATATGCAATGTTTATTATT
This sequence comes from Mytilus californianus, assembly GCF_021869535.1. NCBI lineage: Eukaryota > Metazoa > Mollusca > Bivalvia > Mytilida > Mytilidae > Mytilus > Mytilus californianus. The sequence goes on from NW_026262745.1 coordinate 38,843,900, forward strand.
GTTCTTTTGCTTTCATTAAACATAGGTTTTATATCAAAAGTTTTTAAAATAAAAAAGATTGATTTGCAAATACCACCGTTCATGATAGATCACTTGAAAAGGGTTAATGCTTTTTCAAAGTAGCATAGATGTCTGGATTGTAATTTTAGAATTAACATACTACACAAAACTGTTTTTCATGTTGTTATATTGAAAATTTAGTGCATATATGAAATAATGGCTATGTAGCTATAAAGGTAGTTCGGGGGTATAGAAAAAAAAATTACAGAATTTTATTATACTTTGTGGACTTAAATTTTGTTGCATGGTTATTGAAAAAATACACTAAAATATGGGGGTCATAGGCCATCCAAGAGATTTTTGATCTCTGACATGAGTGCAAGCTAAAAACCTTTTTGATTGAATATTCACAGCAAAAAAAAAATGACAGGCGCTCATTTTTTCATACTGAAAAGCTTGAGGTCTCTTTTTTCATAAAATTGGAATAAAATTTAGGGGTCACCGGCAATATAGCCTAAGAAAAATAATTTCTTTTTTATGACAGGCTTACCACAGAAACAGACTAAAAAGTAACAATTCAGAAAAAAGCAATCTTTATGAAAGGAGAAGTTTGATATCAACATATCTTTAAAAGTTTCCATGGGAATTCAATAAAATTTGGAAGGGTAATTAGGTACTATGTGCAGAAGCAAAAGTTGATTTCAGGGGTGTTCCATGGTAAAACACGGACTTAGCCCTTACTGCATTTCAAATATCATCAACATGTCGCTTGCAATTTCCATTAGTAAGAATTAATTAAAACTTTAAAGGATTATTTTAAGTATTATTTGTAGATATGCAAGTAGACTAAGAGTAATTTACCAAACTGACTTTGTGGTCTTTTATGGTAAAATGAGGACTTAGCTATGCATGTGTACTCTATATATTTATATATATATATATATATATATATATCTCCTTTCTGAGGAGTACCATGAGATATGGTGTAAATAAGACATTAAGTACATGGAACAGGCATAGATTAATGTGAGCATTTGCTTATCCAGTTCAGCAGTTAGGCTGTGATGGTTGTTATTACCACAAGATTAACTACCTTTCAAAATTCTGTATGTGTGGGGGACGGGGCACTTTAGTCCTTTTTGGTAGGGACATTCAGTTTCTTACCCTTTTCATATATTTTGAATATTTAGAAAAACATACCCTATCATATTTTTTGGCCTAAAAATATAGCTACCATGAATATGTTATTTCCTAGAGAGATAAATATATTTGACATAAATGTATATCTGATCATGATGCATTTACACAGTGGTTTTATTCTCATCTTTGAAAAATACGAATAGTTTCAGATACTTACTATATAATCAACAACGTCATCAGATATTTTATCTAAATGTTTTGACAAGTCCCTTATATATTATCAAACTCGAAATATTTCCAATTCCACAAACTCCTCCGTACAGCTCATTACAAATTAGACACCTCCTCTCCCCACCCCTATAGAGCCTCCCACAAAATATATATTATAAAGTTTTCATAGTTTGCATGGTAAAGCATTGACAAAACAACCATTTTTACAATTGTGATTTGTCATAATTCACATATCTCCTATATGCAGTTTCCATAGGACTTCACTTATTTTTGAATTATTGATTTTAGTGATTCCACAATTGATTACATTATCTGTGGAGGCGGACATTTCGTGTCTCTTTTGTGCACATTAACAAACATAGCTTGTCTTGCATTGATAGATGGTTGTATCTGGGTTGAAAATTGCAAAGATTGAAAAATAACTATCATACCTCCAAAATGATATGAGGGTGGAAATAAGAATGATAGATTTTTCTCATTTATAGATATGAAGTACCACAATTTTAAGTCTTAAAAACCTTTGCCATAGAAATATGTGGATCAGTAATATATCAGATGTTAAATTCTCCAAAAGTGTATACTTGTATATTACTTTAAGTGTGAATTTTTGATTCACTAGTTAATATTTGCTGGCAGAATTGATTCAAAGAAATGTCTTAATATATAATAGATATATATATATATAAACGCCTAAAAAGTGTACACAACAACACCAATAACAAAATTAAAAACCAATTGTTCAGAGAACAATTGAAGGTCTTTCCACATCAATTTTTTAAATAATTGATGAGAAGCTAATTCTGGTTTACTCAAAGCTACTATTGGCGTCCATACATAGTTTTCTTCATACTGATTCAAAAAACATGATTTCTATAGACTTTTGCCTGAAATAAGGGAGATAATTGTCAACTTCCGGTTAAGAAAATATCACTTCCGGTCTCAAATGATAGCTTTATTTACACTGATTCCAAAAATATATGGTTCATATATACTTTTGCTTGTAAAAAGAGAGATAATTGGCTACTTCCGTTTTAGAAAATGTCACTTCCGGTCTCATATGATAGCTTTATTTACACTGATTCCAAAAATATATGGTTTATATATACCTTTGCCTGTAAAAAGGGAGATAATTGGCTACTTCCGGTTTAGAAAATGTCACTTCCGGTCTCATTTGATAGCTTTATTTACACTGATTCAAAAAATATATGGTTTATATAAACTTATGCCTGTAATAAGGGAGATAATATGCTACTTCCGGTTTATAGAATATCACTTCCGGTCTCAAATGATAGATTAATGTATGACCATTCAAAAAATATATGGTTTCTATGTACTTTTGCATGAAATAAGTGCAAAAATGACTACTTCCGGTTCACTCAAGGTCACTTCCGTTTGACATTTTCAAGGTCATATGTCACCCAACATTTTGCAAAAGATGTTATGGCTTTATCATGTACCAATATGAAGAAATAATCAATTTACCTTAAAATAAAACATTTCAGGGGCAATAACTCCAATAAGATGTCGCTGGATTGTCTTAGACCAAATGTATCATATCTTTATCACAATATAACAAACATTTTGCACTTGTTCTTTAATATATAACATTAATAATATCGGAGAAAATGCAAAACCAAGCAAAAGACAAAATTCAGAACATGACCTTGACCTTTGACCTAGACCTCATTTTCGAAGTTAGGATCCAAGGACTTTAAATAAAAAGACTATAGGTTTATACGGCTTACAGTTTATGAGTAACAAAAACATAACGACAAATTAATTTGATAAAGGTAGATAACTCCTTTAAAATTTCATGGAATCGCTTCGATCCAAATTAGCCAAAAATTCCGGAGGATGTAACGAACAATTTAGAAAAAGAATTTTGTCGATATCTTTTTTTGTTACGAAGGAGATGCACACAGATGATAAACAGTGAATAGGGAGATAACTCTTGCAAAGAAAATGGGTCGGCTTAGCAGGGTGAAATTTAAAAGCGCATAAACTATACGATACAATATGAGAAATATCTAAGCGACATATTGCGAAACAAACATTTATCGCAAGAACAAAATTTGGCGGAAGAAAAAAAAAAAATAATAATAATAATCAGAATAAATACAATAGGTCTTTCCACAGAAAAGTGGAAAGACCTAATAATAATAATAATCAGAATAAACAATAGGTCTTTCCACAAAAAAGTGGAAAGACCTAATAATAATAATCAGAACAAATACAATAGGTCTTTCCACAGAAAAGTAGAAAGACCTAAAAAGGAACTATAAATGTAATTATTTACAAATATATCGAATAACAGATATCCTTCATCAGTAAATATGATTGTGATGTTGAATGAATCATATATCAGTCTACTTAGATTAAACTATAACAATCTTGAAATTTATACAATAAAAAAGTCAAACCGAACATCAGGTAAGACGTTTGCTTAATTCTAAATATGTGTTAAACACGACTAAGGTTATATGACTAATTACAACAGAGAGTTCAAATATATGCTTTAAATAAAAATAATAATGTGCGATATAAACGAGCACAATTCTAAAGCTTTAACGGTGTGGACAGTTATGATGTTACAAGAACGATTGAGTCAATAAGAATTCCAAATAAGATCTTCATTTATAATTTTCGATCTGCATTACAGTAGCAGTTCACGTATTCGATTATTATGAATTATATTGTCTTTCTCTCTTGTTTGACGTCAAGAACCAAACTCCATGCAGCGTTATCGTTCGGGTAATGCTTCGGCGTTGGTCAAGAACATTCTCCGTATTTCCAGAACGGAAGTACATTTGCAACAATGAAAATTGCAATAATAAACTTTATAAAGTTTGCAGTTTCCAATTATTCAACTCTTCCTCAATGTATTTAAATAAAATAGATTATTTTAATAATCAAATTTTATTGTTATGGCAAATTACGACAATAAGCATAACTTACGATATCATTGTGCAACCTCCTGCGTATACGGCACGAAAATTCAAACGCCCGAACTACCTAAACGATGTATTATTTGTTTAATTGTTAAACATGAAAACAGGTATAAGAACTATCTCAAAAGTGTTTAGGATAACATTCTTTCGTTACAGAACAGTTTTAAAAGACGAAATACTTTCGGTAGAGGAAATTATAAAAACAAAAGAAAATACATATCAAGTGAATATATTGGAACTACAACAGCAGGTACAGCAATTACAAGCAGAAAAAGGTATCCTTTCAGAAAAGTATGCGAGAATCTGCACAGAGATGGATAACTTTAAAGATGGGTAAATATAACAATGGTCATATTAAAAACTATTTTGATTTCAGTGTTTTCAACAAAAACTAAATTTGTAAATATCATTGTGTAGTATAGGATTTGAACTTGATCATATTTATTTCAATTTAGCATAATCGACCTAACATTAATTTTATAAGTAAAGAACACGTATCATACACGTCTGTTACTCTTAAATTGCATGTTTAATGTTGCATATTTAGTGCAAAGATGTCTATATCATTTCTCAAAAAATACTTTAAATTTTACAATTTGTGTTGGTGGAAGTAATTTAGTTTATTTAAGTGGCATTTAGAGTATTCTATATATTGACAAAAATACCAGACATTCGTTCTTGAATATCACTGAAAAAACATGCTGAACAGAATAATAATTTAGCCGTAAATTTTTAAACCATTTATCTCCACTAAAGAAACTGACTCCCTTTTTTTATATTAAAAAAAACAAGAATAATTAATGGAATAATAATAAAAAATAATTTAGTGCATAGAAATAAAAGGTTATCATTAGACAGGTATCCAATATGATTAACTCAAATGGCCCACTAAAAAATCTTAAGAGTAACGCAATACAACATGAACATTGCATATCTGAATACTTGCGCAAAAAGCAAAGTTACAGACACAGTGTCAATCATTGAGGACTGAGGTGAATAAAATCATGTTGAAGGACTAAAATCGTTTTAGGGATATTGTGAAACGACATAGTATGTATCAAACATGTCTAAAATCTTCCATATTTTTTTAAATTATCAAGATGCAAGCACTCTGAAAGGTTAGTAAACATATTGGTAACTCCTATTAGAAGTTTTTTTTGAGGAAAGTGTAAGATGATAGTTTCATACTTCTTAAATTTTAGACCTTATAATTGGATGACGTGTGTGAGATCAGAATTTTGTCATTGTTTACGCGTAAATAGTAGGTCTAGAACGGTTTAAACGGACTGGCCATGACAAATCAAAAGAAACTGGATAACGTTACTTTAAGAATAATATTTAGTTATGTTAAAGGGGCATAAGATACGGTGTATAAAAAATAAAAATATGATTTTTTGTTTATTCAATTATCAATAAAAGTGAAATAGTAAAATAATAACTCGCTTTTAGCAGCCAGCTTAGTTCATTTTTGTCAAAATTAGCTAAGAAACATCGCTGATGAATCATTCACTTGCAAGTGAATAATTTGACCTCATGGAATCCGTATTCATGTGACCTTCAAACTAACGCCTTAGCTAGAGATGGGTTACGCATAAACTAGGCGTGTTCAGTGATTGAAAGAAAAAGAATGTCAACATTGAAAGTGAAACAAGGATAAACCATTAGATTGATTGATTCGATCTACAAAAACTCATTCTTATACAGGTAAAAACTATGATTAACATATATATTTTTATGCCCCACCTACTATAGTAGAAGGGCATTGTGTTTTTCAGTTTGTGCGTCCGTTCGTTTGTCCGTCTGTCCGTTCATCTGTCTGTCCTGCTTCAGGTTAAAGTTTTTGGTCAAGGTAGTTTTTGATGAAGTTGAAGTCCGATCAACTTGAAACTTAGTACACATGTTCCCTATGATATGATCTTTCTAATATTTATGTCAAATTAGAGTTTTGGCCCCGATTTCACGGTCCACTGAACATAGAAAATGATAGTGCGAGTGGGCATCCGTGTACTATGAACACATTCTTGTTAACCTATAATATGAACTCAAACAGACCTAGAAAAATCCAATTACACGTGTTCGCTATGTATTTATATCTTTATTTATTTGTATTTTGGTTTATATGACCGTCGGTAGTCTTCTTTAGGTCATCTCGATGGTTAATTAGATGGCGTCTAGACAAAAATTCACAAGAAATGCTGACACGTATTATTGAGTCCATGCATCGTAATTTGTTTATTTTATACTTTTTATAAATATGAAATAAGTTTTAGTATGTTATAAATCAATTATAATAAATTGAAGCAAAATGGTGAACATGAATTTGACAGCTATTGCCCCTTTAAGAAAGAAGTAAAATTCGTTATGAGTTAGCTATAAAATAAAATGACAATTTGGTAGTTTATAATCAAGTTTTGTCATGTTATTTCGTTACAAGTTTATACATTTCATATATAACTTTAAATGTGTTTTTTAATATCGAAATATTTATTAGTTTGTTTATTTCTGAATTTTTACTTCATGCTTGCACATAATATGTTTGTTTCTCAGCATTATCACTGGTAACATTCATATATCACAAACATCTTTAAATATGTTTTGGATAACTAGTCATAATTTTGTCCGTTCCTTCGACGGCACATACGAACACCTCCTGAACAATTGATTAAAATGAAGGGAAACTCGTGTTTTTTTTGGGTACATAAGGCATAACCTCCCTCTTTTGTTTGGTTTCCAATAGCATTATATTCGCTTCTTTAAATTAGAAACAACCGTTAGCCTTAATTATTTATACATCAACTATTTATAAGTTGGATAATTATTTGGTTGCTTTTTTGTGACTCATTTTCAATGAAAATCCGGTGACTATTTAATAAATATTATCGGTATAAATAGGATTGTTTTCAAAGAAAATTAGAAAAATAAAAAATCCTATTATAAAGAATAATGCCATGATCAGTATTGTTATTACTAACGTTCTGTGTGCATAATTTTGTAAAAATAGAAATGAATATAGGTATATTATCTTAAAACAATTCTGTATTGAATATTTTAACGTTACAGTACGGTGCGTAAAGAGGAAATACGCTTGAAAGAAGAAATTATAAAAACAAATAATGAGAAAATAAAGGAATTGCATCAACAGACACAGCAGCTACGAACAGAAAATGATGGAATTTTAGAAAAGTATGAGCAAGTCTGCAAAGAGAGGAACGAATTAAAAAATGGGTGAATATACTGTGATTAGTATGAAATATTTGTTTTCACTAAAACGCTTGTTTTATATCACTGTTTTCTATACAAAGTTTGATATATAAATATTGTTGTTTATGATAGCAAATTGTGTTTTAAAAAAAAAGAACTACAGATGTTTTTCATATTTGTATTTTTATATTTATACAGCACATAACTATTAACTAAACTGTCATATTTTTTTATAAAATATTTTGTGGGAAAATGTGATGGGCAGCGATCGAGTACGTTTGCCCACAATCTGCATCATGTTAGAATGACAGTGAGGTTTCTGGAAAAAAAACGTTATATTTATTTAATAAAAGATGAGTATTATTATACGATATAGAAATTATAAATGTGTTACGTTGAGAATTGATTCATATAAATAATAATTAAGTTTCTAATCCCAATTTACCAAATTTGCGACAGTTAGCTGATTAGTTTTAAATCCATATTGAATTATAGAAAAATGGGTTTGAACCGACTTCCAAACGATCCATGATTCTGTAATGAGGAGTACCCAAATTGCATCTATGCTTAAATTCACATCCTTAAAAATCGAATCACAGATGTTGTTTTATTTCTTCAAATATTTAGAATAATTTGACATTAGTCCATGCTTACTATTCATTTTTTGAGAAATGGATGCTTAAAACATATTTTATTTGCTCATTTTTAAAAGATGACTTTTTGCAGACGTCGCATGTCGGCGCTTCCGTAGATTTACTTTTTCAAGTGAATACTTCACCTGTTGATATATACTGTGAACGTTTTGTGTATATTTATATACATTAACTTATTTTGAAAGAAGTATATAATGTCAAATCATAAAAATACAAATGGTTTAGTCTGAAAGAAAACTTGTAAGATTTCCGCTGCCATTTTTGCTGAATAGGTGCAATTTGGGTACTCGGTGCATTTTGGGTACTGTGACGTTACTAATATGTTATTCAAAGATTGTCTGTGATTGCTATTTTGTACATAGATCAGGCCAGTGATTTTTTGTCGTTTATATTGTTTTACACTTTGTCATTACGGGGATTTTAATAGCTTACTGTAGCTTACTGTATTGTATCTGATCATTATGCAAGGTCATACGGTTACCTATCGTTTCTTTAACCTGCTTTCTTTGGCCTTTGATAGATAGTTGTCTAAATCATATAACATCATCCTTCTAGTGTTTATATTGGAAAATTGAAATACACGTTATTAAAACTTTGAGAGACCATGCGTAGTCAATGTATACATTAGATTTACAAAAAGCAAATAATTTCAAAATGCCCTGTATCTTAAAATTTATTGACCCTGTTTTGAGTCTTTTATAATAATAATTCCTAGCACACACATTCTTATAGTATGTACGGAGAATTCATGAAAGTTTGAAAATGTAACATGTAGACTCTATAGCACAAGTGTGAAAGATTATTTAAACTATAGAATTATAGGAAGAAAAGACAATTATCTATTTGCCCCATTTTCTAATTTCATTTTCTTTACTTCAATTTTTATGTGTATACAGAAATTATCTGGCCACATTCGTACTGTATAATTTAGGTTTGCATCTCCTTAGAAATGACATTAGTGTAATGTAATCTTCATTTGAATGATTGTATACTAGTATGACAGTATACTATTGATTGTATACTAGTATGATTGTATACTAGTATGACAGATTCTTTTTTTATTTTATTTTATTTTTTCATTTAAAAACATTATTTTGTAATTATTATTTTTTTCGATTTAGATGGTGGCATCAATAGATGCTTCTAATCTCTTATTTGTCTGACCATAACTGTATTATACTAGGCATGTTTTTGCAAGGGTGTTGTCAGGTTGTCACGTTGTCAGTGAACATTGACCATTGTAAAAACGTATCATTTGAGGTATGCACACACCATACAATAGGATACAGGTAATTTTACTGTTGAGGAATGGGAAAGCTGACAGTATGCACGTGGAAGCTAGAGATAATTTGTCTACTATTTCTACCCCAGGAATAAATTACCTTACCTGATTTGGCAAACATTTCGGAAGTTGGGTTCTCAGTGCTGTTCAACCTCGTACTTGTTCGGCCTTTTAACCATTTTTGATTCGAACGGCACTAATGAGTCTTTTGTAGACGAAACGTGCGTTTGGAGTTCAGAATTTTAATCCTTGTATCTATGATAAGTTTATTGTATGCATCATTTGCAAAATATAGAAATAAGAGTAGGCTTAATTTTGGAAATTAAGGATTATATATTTCAACGTTGTATACAAATGATTACATACGAAATATATTTGACGGAAGAGATTTTAAAACACAGAATGAGAAAAGGAGGAATTAGGGTAATATTCAAATAGATAAAAAAAAAAACAGAAAAAGATAGAATATTTTATATTTATGAAAAAAAGTGCAAAGAGAGGAACAATTACAAAAATGGGTTAATATGATGTGATTATAATGAAAACAATATTTATCTATTTAATTTTCACAGAAACGGTGTTTTCTTATCAATAATGTTAACACAAAATTTTTAATAAATGTCATTTTAACTGGATTATATTCGATGAAATAGACCCACAAATTATGATTATGTTTGCATTTAAATTGAAAGATTTGGTAAACAGTACAAAACTATGAAATTAACTGTCCTCTGTTAAAACATGCGTGTAACTGAGAAAAGCCAATTTGTATTATTTTGAATTATTTGTAAGAAATAAATATATGAATAAAATACAAATCGCTACCTGAATCCAGATTACCTTAGATTGATTTTTTTATTTTTAATGTTCCTTTTTGGTCATACAGCTCTTCAACTGATTCGGCTCTTATAAATTCGTGGCTTTCATATAATCAGTTGTTTGACTGTCCTGATGAAGTTAAATCCAGGAAAGCGTTTTGGACGCAAATAATATAAAGTGTTGTTTCAATATTCTTTTGCAGGTCAATGTTTATGGACGAACTACATTCGAGAGAAGAAAACATAAAAACACAAGAAAAGAAAATACGGGATCTACAGCAGGAATCACAACAGTTAAAAACAGAAAAGGATGAATTTGTAGAAAAATACGAAAAAGTCTGCAAAGAGAGGGACGACATAATAGATGGGTAAACACGATAATGATAATATGTCTTTTTATGCAGAGACTGTGTTCATAATTAGTGCTTTCAGACGAATATGCATTTCATAGTTCAGGATTAACCATTTCAGACACATTTATAACTCTTTGAAGTTACAATGTTTGAATCTCAATCACACAGAAAATATCCGTTCTCATAAACTATTAGTCGTAAAGCTATTGTTTTTATTACATGTTTCTTTTTTTATTAATTAATTTTTCGCAATGCATTAATATCCATGCAGATGCGTATTTTAAGATTGTATGATACTAAACCCCGAACGGGAGGGATTGTGCGTGATTTTTATATGATGAAGACAATCGTTCAATCAGTTTAATTGAGGTCTGGAGCTGGCATTTCAATAACTGCTAGTAGTCCTTTGTTAATTTATGTATCATTGTCATTTTGCTTAGTTTCTTCTGTTACCTATTCCAAAATCGGATTCGGACTTCTTTTAAACTTAGCTGTACTGTGCGTATTGCTGTGTGTTTGTTTTTTTCTACATTGACTTAAGGTATAGGGGGAGAGTTGTGATCTCACAAAACATGTTTAACCCAGCTGCATTTTTGCGCCTGTTCCAAGTGAGGAGCCTCTGGCCTTTGTTGGTCTTGTGTGTTTTTTTCTAATTTTGGTTCATAGATATGTTTCTGAGTTTTGTGTGGAGTCCATTTTCACTGAACTAGTTCACATTTGTGTTTAGGACCAGCTAAAGGCCGCTTCCGGGTACGGAATTGTCTCGCTGTGTTGAAGACCCATTGGTGGCCTTAAGCTGTTTTCTGCTCTTTGGTCGGGTTGTTGTCTCTTTGATAATTCCCAATTTCCATTCTCTATTTTAAAGGTTGAATTCGGAATAAAAAAAAGTATAACACCAAATTAATTGGTCGGAAAATGACAAAGCAAGGCATGTTTTGACTCCTATTGATAAACTATGACATATTTACTTCCCATTACGGGCTTTCATTATGACAGATACAATATGATCTGTTTGCCAGATTGCCATTTTTTTTTATATTTCGGGTATGACATGTACCCTCCTTTCCCTACAAAATAGATTGAGAAGTTTATACTAAACTATCCGAATTAGAAGAAAAGGTAAATACAAAATAAGATATGGGTTAACGGGAACATGGGTTGTAAAGGGACAAATATGCTGTAGAAAAAAAAGAGTGCAGGAAAACGATAAAGGAGTGAAGATTAAAGGATATATAAAATATTAAAAAAAAGACCTTAGTTTTTTTCATAATATCAATTTTTGTTTGAATATTTTATTTACCTATAGTAACATTAAAACAGGATATAACATTTCTGGAAAAAATTATTATAAGCCATTTGAATTGATTATACATAAAAGTTACACTTTTCTGCGATGGTTAATGATGATTTACAATTGTCTTTAACTATAGTGCACTAGTTGAGTTTGAATATGACTCGGGCTTTCAACTGGCTTTCAGTAATTGTGATTAACTTAAAGCGTAATTGCTCGTTCCTTTTTAAAAAGCGTGGGTAAAATCTTAGTACAAAATAGCAGAATATTCAGCCATACGTACCATAAGGAACCTATTTGTAATTATAGGTAACCGCAAGTATATATCAACACGCAACCTTTGTATGCTTATAATATATGTACGCATACAATTTGTGCACATATTTCAATGTGTAATTTATCGTTCTCATTTGGAAGTGTTGAAATTAACACATCGAATATTCTATTTAAATATAAATGAGTTCAACAATGTATCTGCAGGAACCAGTCTATAGAATTGACATTCGAAAATATGGACCGTTCATTAAAAGAAAAAGAAAAAGAAATGCACGTCAAGTATGTTTTTATCATATAATTCACTTTTACGGTTGGGTAAAATGTAGATTCCGTATTGAGTTCAATATAAATAAAGGCAACAGAAGTAGACCTTTGTTCAGTAGTCTTAATTCGATTAAGCAAAAACAAATCCGGGTAACAAACTAAAACCGAGGTAAACACATCAACTATAAGAGGAAAACAACGGAACAAAAGAAACACTGAACTACAACAAAAGCAAACGCCAACATAAATAGAAACGGACTGTAGATTCCTGACTTGGTACAGGACATTTTAAGAAAACAAAAGGTGGGTTAAACCTGGTTTTATGGCTAGCCAAACCTCCCGCTTATATGGCAATGTTAAAAATACCGCTAAAATGACAACACTACTTGACAAGAATACAGTACAAACAACCGCAAGAATACTCGGCACAGAGAAATACAGAGATAAATAAATAAAATTACATTACAACATGTAAACCGCATAATGAGAACGGAGACCTCCCATGAATTTACGACAGCACACCAGGACACCACAAACAAAATATAAACTGCGCGTCACATGAATGGATCAACGTCACAAAAAATGACGTATTATTTGCGACTTTTATATTATCACAGGTAAATTTCTAAAAATAAAATAGATTTGTTTTATCTATAGACATGAAAAAGAATATAATATTGGAATTGAGTTTGTAATGGTGTTATTAGTCCCCTACCGACGAAGTCGAAGGGGACATTAGGTTTGCACTCCGTCAGTCTGTCCGTCTGTCCATCCGTCATTCCGGCAAATCAGCTTTCCACACTTTTTTTCTTCGTTTTTGAAGAAATTGATTTGATATTTAGTATACAGTTTTATCATAACAAGTTATAGATCAAGTTCGAATTTTGTTCCGGTCTGATGAATTAGTCCAGAGTTATGGACCATAACTCTGGACCATATCTAATGTTAGCGTACTATGTTAAACCATATATCTGTTCAAAGGGAGATAACTCATTTTTTAAAAGAAATTCTTTGTTAAATTATTTGAAGAATTTTTTGACAGGTTGGTTTGTTATTTAGTATAAACTAATTTTCTGAGTGCCATATATTTAAAAAAAAATTATGAAGAGAAATCCATTAATTAGATAATAATCTATTTTTATTAATGTATATATTTCAATACATTACATTGTGTAGATAAAAGTTGTTGACATTTTATAGATAAGTTACAAATATATATTAGTTTGTGACAAATGAAAGAAAAAAGTATTTGGAACTATTAATTATATCTGATTATAATTTGAAAATAGATATACACTGTATTACATCATATCTAATTCCAGAGAACTATTAATCATATCTAATTGGTATATATAGTTTTATCATGACAAGTTACAGATCAAGTTCAAATTTTTGTTTCGGTCTAATAATTTTGTGCAGAGCTATTGTCCTTAGACTTGAAAAATTCACTCATATAATCAGTTTTCCACACTGTTTTTAGTCATGCTTGAAGATATTGACATGATATTTACTTTTTGTTTACACCATGACAAGTTATGGAAAAAGTTAGCATTTTGTTCCAGTATAATGAATAATTACCCGGTAATGCAATGCAATACTCTCAGAATGCTTGTTTTTATGTATTTTCTAACCATGGCAAGAATATTAAAATGTACTGGTGTTTGTAATGGTGTTATTATTTGTATTTTCTAACCATATTGGTTTTTCTTTTAAATAAAACTGTGTATTAAAAAAAAAAATTCTTGTGCATATGAACATCATGTTCACTAGCAAAACAGAACAACCAAATATGTTTCTTGTCAATTGATAATTATTGAGGTTTTTTCACACATGATTTAGTAAACTGGAAATTTACAGACGAAATGTATCATTTAAATAAAGTGAACACTGAGTAACTGGCAAATAAAGTAGATTTACAAAATATTTGTTATTTATGACATTTGTAAATATTTTACATGCATAATAAAGAAGCACTTTTGCAAGTATCATTTTTTTATTCTCTAAAAATATTGAAGCAGACATACAAATGATTTTAGAAAAAAATGTTTATAATTGGGAATACATTTAATTTATTATTTCAATAGTTTTAACTTTGTTATATACTTAAATTAATGTATATATAACAGATAGATTTGCAAAACAATAACCGATCTTTTTAGGAACCAAGAATTTCAAAACCAACTGAATGAAAAGGACAGAAGTATATCAGACTTAAACATGATGCTAAATCGACATAAAGAAATAGTATCAGATCAAGAAGAAAAAATTAAAATAATACAAAAGGAGAGGGATGATTTGCAAATTAGGTATAGTTATAACATTGATTCACACATACAGGATTCCTGTCTTTTATTTGGCCCGTTTTTTGTCCTTTAAACAACCAAGGAAATTATCTCTGACATACATGTCTACACTGGTCAGCAAGTGTAAGCATTCTGAAATCAATTGCCTTTTGAAAATACATTTTTTAAATGATTGATTGGCATATCAATCGTCAAATTCACTATTCGCGTGTGTACCATTTAAAAGTTCAAGAATCTATTTCATCCATCATGAATGCAACTCGCACAAATATAGCAGCTATGGTACTAGTAAGTCAGTTTGAAAAATATAAATACTTAGCTGTAATATATAACCACAGTCCTGTCATCGATTTTCACATCAACGAGTGAGACTTATCATTGATTTTGTACATACCATTGGCAACTTAACCGATTTCCCTGGTGGAGCACTTATTCTACCTGAGCACCTAAAATCACACCAGTTTTTGGTGGTTTTCATGTTGCGCAGTCTTTTTTTGTACAGACATTTTTTCCACTTACCTTTTTTCTTTCATTCACTTATATTTTCGATTACATGCTAGACTGAATACCTATAGATCACTTAGTAGATTACTCGGATTTTGAATATTTGCTTATTTTGCTGAGTTGATTGGAACACATAAACTACATCTGTGACAAACTTAATGAATAATTAAAAACAAATGATAACCAACTTATTTTGTAAATGCACAATCTCAATAGTTTACGAATTCAATAATCCGAATTAAATCAAAATCTTCAATTGGTCGGCACCAGTGAAATCACCTTCATGGAACAAGTTAATATATTTATAGGAACCAGTCTATTCAAAAGGTATTTGATAATTACGAAAAACGTATTGAAAATTACCAGAGAGTACAGGCAGAAAAAGAAAGAGAATTGCAAAGCAAGTATGTATTGAGGGTTATAGGAATAACATACAAATGAAATAAAAACCTTGTAACTTTCCCTTAATGGTATTAAAGCTACCTCTAGTATAAATTAGAGAGCTACTAAACAATGATGAAAAACAAAACGCAAATAATGTAGACCAAAACATTTGTTACGGAATAGACCAAAAAACTCTAAAACACCCAGTATTTTTTGTCCATTTATTTTACTATTGTCACCGAATCACCGAAACTACATTATACTATAGTCGCCGTCATGTAAAATTGGATCCAGGTTTTTTATCAAATATTTTCTAACTATCAATCGCGTTCATTCGAGATGACGTTTTTATCTTAGAGGAATATAATATGTTTTCGAAAAACCATCATTGTCCTACCTTTTATTATGATTTCACTTTATAACCCTTGCCTACACATTATCCTAGACGATTTTCAATGGTGGAATCCGACATTGTTTTTTCAACGGAAGTGTTACCGTGGAGTCTCACGTTCAGTTTATTTACATATTTTTGGGACTACTTGGAACTTTTCATCAATTCCAAGGTAAGTTCAGCAAAATATTCTAGAGCAGACGATACGCTACTATAAAGCGCGGGAAACTGTGTCACATCAATGACACGTATATTACCGGAGAGTAAAATGTGAAGGTCATGATAATACAGTGCAATCACAATAAAAGATAGGACAGTAGTGGTATTTTGGAAACATTTTAGGTTCCGCTAAAGGAAAAACATCATCTCGGATGAACGCGATTGATATCTTTAAAGTATAACATGGGTCCAATTTTAAGTGACGGCGACTCTAGGCGATTGGATTAAACTGGTTCAGTTTGATTAACAAAGTGCATGCATTACATACTCTTGTTTCTTTTTAAAAGCTAGTATAAAGTTGATTCACTGATACATACTTCATGTTTCTTCTATCTTTTTTGTCCATTAGAGCCACAAACTACAGACAAACGTTTGTGAAAATACAGAGTACACAATCATAACATACAATAATCGACTTACTTATCATATTTTGGTAACTCGTTTTAAATAATTTTAAGAGGTACGATAGCTGCAAATCATATAACACATTTATTTATAATATGGATAGAGTTCTATTACGCATTAAATCGCAAAAAATGTAGAATCTAGACTCGGTTAACAACAACAGCCGGTTTTTATTAATTAAAAGATATGTTTTATAAGAACAATAGAATGCAGTTGGCCACGGGTCACAACCTATATATAAAAGCCCAATTTGGACCAATAAAAAAAGTTCCGAAGAAAAAACCGTATCACAATATACTTAATTAAATGGAAATACCTATTCAACATAAAATATGATTTAAACAAAAAAAATTAACATGAACACAACCTTTGAATCTACCAATGTGATTACTGAAGACTGGCAATTCAAAAGGACAAAACAAACCAAACAAAGACACTGTTTGACCGATAAGGCAAACAACCTTGAAAAATATATCTTCTTCAAGATTTTTTGCTGGAACCAATTTAAAAAAAAAATGAAAATTAACATGAAATTTTCATTAAATGTGCAAGTGTAAATATGATATTTTTTAGGCAGCAGGCATTTCTAAATCAACTTAAACAAAAGGATTATAGTATATCTGAAATGAATAAGATAGTGAATCACCAAAAAGGCTTGATTTCAGATCAAGAAGGAACAATAAGGGGAATTAGAAAGGAGAAAGATGATTTGCAAACTAGGTAGTATTATAAACTTATTTGCATACTTTGTTTAAACTACAGTCCTACGTCAGTAACATAATATTTTCGAAATTACCGCGTTAGTCTTTTCGCTGTCAAATATTATGGAGTTTATTGTTGATGTGGACAATTCTACATATTTGTGAAAGCTAGGTTAGTACAGGGTTCAATGGCAACGTTCACTCTTTTAAATCTATCAAAGTATGTCCGTCCATTTTTGGTTGATGCGATTCTCAGTCTTCTTTTAAAAATATGGTAATCCTTACCAAATCAAATGGTATTGAAATGATTTCAGTATTTTTCGTCATATGCAGGCTACTTTAAAAAATATTTCAAAGATACCAGGTTCGTAATTTTATACGTCAAACGCGCATTCGTCTACAAACCACTCATCAGTGAAGCTCAAGCAAAATAGGTAAAAAGCCAAATAAAGTATAACTTAAAAAATGAAAAAGCTCGACATTCAAAAGATTTTATATCAACGACAATTTATTGTTTAGCAGATTACAAAAGGTTGTGTATATTAACTACTGTATACCTTTTCAAATAAGTTTTTAAAATACGGCCACAGAAATTTGTTAAAAGGGGAAATTACTTTGCATCAAAAAAGAAATTAACGGAATCTGCAAAAAAGTAAACTGAATAAAAGGTTTACAGTTTTCTTTTTGATCAGATAAAACCAGAAAAGACATTTGAACACAACGCAACAAGTTCGTTATTTTCATACCAAAGTCAAACAGAAAAACATCCCTAAATTTTTGTCTCACCATACATTTCTTGTCGCTACCACTTGACAATCCTGCATATCTCTGTTTCGGAGTTAATATAAGCAATTTCAAAGTACTGGCCTATTAATATGAAATCAAACCACCCAAATTATATTTTTGGCTGCTATATATGGGTATATTTTATTATTTCTGGCTGACATTTACTCCGAAATAATAAATAGTAGAAGAAAATAGGTCGGAAGGCAATTTTATCCAATACAACTGAGGAAACTATAAGATACCTAAGGTGGAAAATATTAAAACAAAAACCATCAATAGTGTTCATTAAATGACAGATAATAAAGTCAAACATTAAAATACTGATCTTGACTGGTAAACTTTTAACGCAAATAAAAAAAAGTTATTCAGTAGTAAAACAATAGTGGAATTGTAGTTTCTGCGTTGAATATATTAGCGTTTTGAGTCAAACTATTTATTGTGAGTACTTTATTACTAATCTTAGCAATATTATTTTAATACGTAGCCAAGTTGCGAATATTAAGTTTCCATATTATACCAACGGTGTACTTTTCTACTAAATGATTACATTTCATATTAACCGTGATTATAGATTTCAGATTTTCCGAACAAAGGAGGCATTGTTTATGACAGATTTAATTTTAACGAATTGGTTCAAATTCTTTGTGGAAACAATGGAGAATCTTTTTTCTGATATTTATGATTTTAGAGGTCAGGCTGTGTGGTTGTCGATAAAAATAAGAATTTTAAAACTGAATATATATCAATCTTTTAAGACCAGAATTTTGCTAAGCACCTGTCCTTCCTCCATGACATATATGTTGTTGTCCCGCTGATAAAACCTCCATACAACATGTTTTGTTGTTGTGAATCACATTTCATAAACTGCTTGATAAAAGAATTAGGTATTGACAATTCACTTGGAACTTTAACATAAACCCATCACCACTAACCAAAGAGGAAATCCTGAATAATCAAATTCATAGTGTCTGTTCTTTGTCCGTATGGAATTTCAAATTAAAGATGAAGAACCAAATCTTCTTTCACTTTATTGGATACCTAATTGGCATAAGTGTCCCTACAAACAACGTTATATTGCTGGGTCTTCCAAGTGCTCCACAAAATCTCTTTCTCTCAACTATTTACAACTTTAAAGCAATCAAACCCGGACTTCAGAGTTTTTATGAAACGTCCTACTATAAGGGCGGTGTGAATCAGATGTGTATATTTAAAAGATTAAAGGATCTGTTATAGTACAATCAATGTAAGTCCCTTTCCTCTTGCAATAGTATAACACATTTGACTTTTCTACCCTCTACATAAGTATTCTCCATTCCATACTTGAATACAAAGTGAAAGAATTTGACCTACTTTGTTTTAGTAGAAGCAAATTCCAACGTAGATACAATTACCATGTTTAAAGGAAGGACAGATCATTCGTTATAAAATTAGAACACTCTTATTAAAACCAAAACAATATTCTAAAACTGAAATTATCACGATGTTTGATATCTCGATTGAAATCATATTCGTTTTGGTGGAGGTGTTTTTTCTACAAATAATTTACATTCCTATGGGAACAAGCTATGCTCCTATTCTTCCAGATTTGTTCTTATATTGATGCGAAGCAGACTACATACACGAGTTTCTTAAGAAGAATGAAAAGATTCTAGCATTATACTTCAACTTCACGTTTCGCTATATAAATGATGTCCTTTCACTAATAATTAAAAATTTGGTAACTATGTTGAACGTATCTATACTATCGAACTATGAATAAAGGATACAGTAAATGGTGCTCAATATCATGACTAACATTTAGAGATTAACAATGTGGGCAGGTAAGAACAGAACTTTACGAAAAAAGAAATGATTTCTGTTTTCAAATGGGAAATTTTCCATTTCTGCGCTTGAATATTGAGTATATTTCTCCCAGTTGATACGCTACGCCAGAGCTACCTTTGTTTTGTACCATGATGTCATAGATAGGGGGTTGCTATTTACAAGGAAGCTATTATTCCAAGGATTCTATGCAATGAAGTTGAATTCATAACTTCGAAAATTTTAAGGACGCAATCACACCAGTTGTAGAATATTTGTTTTACAGACGAAGACGGATAAGTGGCAATTGTCTTAACCACAATCACGTCCTCTTTTCCTCTAATGTAGCATCAATGAATTAGACCAACACTAAATTTGTACTTAAATGAAAAGCACAACAGGCGCAAAATATGAAGCAGGATAAGCTTACCTTTCTTGATCACCCGAGATCAACCCCGGTTTTGGTGAGGTTTCTGTTGATGAGTCTTAACTTGTCTATGTTTTGTTTTGTAGACTGTTGTATGTCTTTTAGTTGTTTTTTTTGTATGTTTTTCTTCGACTTATTAGTTTGAATATTCCTTTGGTATTCCCCGTCTCTCATTGTCAAGTCCAAATTACTTCCCTTTATAGTCTACTTATTTTTTTTTCAAAAACCATTTTAATTTTCAGTCAGGAAAAAGGAACAATTATATATATATTTTTTCCCTTTCCGAAGCAAATTTGAGGTTTTAAGAAATAATATAAAGACTCGAAATATAACAGCCTTGCGTTTCACTAAAATATCAACGATAATAACAAATGCTCATTAATGAAGATAGTTTTCAATTAATTATCAAGTTGAATAGACCTATTTTGGTAAAATGTATGTCAAAGCTACACTGTTTCACAACAATTCTTGGAATACCATATTTGTCATACACGAGGGAGAAGATTTAAGAAAATTACAAATCCATCCTTCCATAAAAAATAATCAAAAAAGTCTTTATACTTGATACCTAAACTTCGCAAAATTCAAAGTCGTCTTTGATGTTCAACTAAACATCTTATAAAGTTTTTCTCATCAGTCTTCTTTCAGAAATACTGTGATAAGATAAAAATCGAGAAGTGTCAAATCAAATGTAAATCCTTACAAATTTTGATTTGGACCATGAACAATTTTACTGCGCGAGGATACACTCTGATCCCAACATCAGATACTTTACGAATGATGTAATCGATATGCTAGACTATTTGATCGACAACATACTTGTCGAATTTGATGGATTGATATTTTAACAAATAGTCGGTATCCTTATGGGTACGTATAATACATCCCTGCTGGACGACTTGATTTTGTTGTCATATGAAACATAAGGAACCTTCTCAAAGACAAACAAGAAAACAATATCTTGCATATTTGAAAAAAAGAAGCAAAATCACAAAAATACTGAACTCCGAGGAAAATTCAAAAATTTAAACGTCACTTCCAAATATAGTGATGATGTCCTGCCCCTTAGTAACCTAGATTACAGTTTATCTATGTGAACTTTGAGATTAAGGGTATTACAGAAACTGTCTGCTACACTTCTTGATTTTCCATAATATTAGCATAGATTGACGACTTAGAATAAGAATCTCTGACAAACCTGATGATTTCAATCATACACATGTCAACTTCCCGTTTCTGAGAAATTTCATACGCATACTCCATTGTATGACGTGTTAATGTCTCAATTTAATCGTAATACTCGTGGATGATCACTCTCTACGGCCTCTATTAAAATGGGTAATGTTGACACAAAAACCGCCCAAATTGTATTTAAGGAAGAACGACGGAAATCGTTACTACAAAGAAAAGACCAATGATTACGGTTCCAAAGCCACGGATTGCTTTAATAATTTTAATTATTAGCAATTTATAGTTTGATTTCATTTTTCTTTACGAACTCGACGAATACATGTAGTCGTATTCTGCAGTTTTCTTGATATTGATGTATGTTGTCTCCATGAATGTACAACGGTCGTTATTAAAGAAAGCATGGCTTTTTGGATCGATTTACTGAAAAGTAATTTAATATGTCGTGTCGGCCAAAAAACTCTTAGTGCATTTTACAATCAAATATTAAGGCTTAAGTGGTTTTCTATAAAAAATGAAAACAGCACGTTATATAAATTTCATGCGTCCGAAGCGCATTTCTGGATAATAATATAACTGCCAAATAGAAGTATATTAACTAAAAACCTTTATGTGCTTTGTTTTATTACAACAACTACTAACATAATTTGATATTCAATTTTAGTAATCCCATCGAATCGAAATCAGAATAATAATTTTCTTTAATGAACCCATTGAGGTACAACAAATACATAATTGTTTTACACTATAACGGCCTTATAACCAAAATTCTACTTTAAGGATGTTGCAACAAAGGAAATATGAATTAATTTAAACTAATATTGATATAGGAAGCTTCATTATTTTTGCATCTATTGAAATTCCAAGATAATTTTATATCGTAAATATATAATATCGGAAACTAAAGGTTAAAATAAACGTCTTATCTACGTTGAAAATTGAAAGGTAAGAGACGAGCCGAGAAAATATTAATTGGGAGAGAGAAATCAAGGTAAGTTTTTGGGAAATTCTACAAAGATTCACAATCGAACCCCAGAGTCGTTGAAACACTCAACAAACAGGTGTCAGGCTTTATCATTCCAGTCATTATATATTTGATATTAAAAAGGTAACCATAGTAGAATATTTTTGAATTAAATTATTTTGTTGTTTATAGAATATTCGCAAACGTTTTGATGAATAATACAAATTTTGAAGGTTGAGCAGTGTTGCAGGTGAAAAATTGACAAAAGGCAATCCATCTATCACAGACCTTGGTGATCCAAATCGTCCAATGAAAATTGGCGAGAAGTATGGCGAGCTGTATGACAACGAATGGACAGATGCTATGGAAAATACTATAGAAGTTAAGAAATACTACCCAGATATGAAAGACAGTGAAATAGAGGAAATCATCATACGACACCTTCACAAACTATTGAAGGTTATATTTCATTATAGTTGTTCTAATGCAAACATGCTTTTTCTTTTGAACACATACAAAGAGCTCTTACATAATTTGTATGCATTCTATTTTTATACTTAAAAATGATATCACAGCAAAAAACCACCCAGAGTGTATTATCTGCAAAGAAACTCGTAGAGTTCTCATTACAAGTACTGCTAATTGACATAACAGACAATATTTTTGGCGATCATAGTGGCATTAAGTTGACTTATATATAAATATATTGAGATATTTCCTTTCGGAACGATAGGTCTTGCATTTGAAGAAACAACCCGAATAATACCAAGTTTCATTAAAAATGTTCTTCTAGCTATAGACATAAAATAATGACCTGTGTCAAACATCTTATTTAAGAATTGAATGCTTTTTTTTTATAGTTATTTTTTTTTTATATAATGAATTTCTTTTTATTTGCAAATGAACATAATAGTAAGTTATACACATTTTATGCACAATATAATATAAAGACAGAAGATATACAACATAATTTAAATTAATAGACACAGCTAAAATAGTTAAATACATTGTAGAATATGATTGAAAGACAGAGGCTGCTTGGACAAAGAATACATATTTTTGATTTATACAACATATGGTGTCTGTTGTTTATCTTTGTTTTTATGATAATAAAAGGGTCCAGGGGTTCCAGCAGTTCTCTGCCCTACTCAGACTTTTATTTTTATAAAATATATTTTTTTCTATTAATAAGTTTTCTTTTAAATGATTTTTTAGTGCTATAATATTGGTTTGTTCCAATGATAATTTGCTTCTATAAATATAGAATTTTGTTAACAGAATTATTTAGTTTCTTATATCATTTTTATCATATTTCGTTAGAAACCAAATAAAACCAAATCTATATTTAAAGTTAGTTCTATTTCTATCTTCTGGAATATCCAGGAGTTAAGGTCCTCCCAAAATTTTGATATATACGGACAAGTCCAGAATATATGTTCTATTGTTTCGACCTCTCCACACCCAAAACTACTCTTATTTGTATCTTTCACTTTTATTTTAAAGAGAAGTTCATTCGTGCCTAAAATTTGATATTTTAGTCTGTATTGAAACCACTGCAGTTTAGAATTCTTAGTAATATAAAAGGGCAATCTATAGATATTTTTCCAATTGTAGTTTGTATTTAGAAGTAAAGACCATTTTTGTTCACACTTCTGTTGAAGATTTGACTTTTTACTATTTAAAATATTATACATATCTTTTGAACCTCTCGGGGATTTGAAAAATATTTTAATAACTGAGGGCAAAACTGGGCCATTTTCTCTCACTAAGTCATTGGGACATATATTATATTCTTTTAAATACTTTTTTATTGCAGAAATTAAGCCTTGATATGTAAGGAAATTAGTTTTGATACTGTATACATTTTTAAAATTATCAAACGTCATGAAATTTCCACGTTCATCTAACAAACCATTAATCAGCCAAATCCCTTTTTTAGTCCATTCTTTATATAAAACTGATTGATTACCAATCTTTATTTCATCATTCTTCCATATATTGCATGTGTTAATTTGAGATTTATCTTGAATATTTTGAAGATCATACCAAGCATCAAATACTTCTTTCCAAAAAGGATTTTTCAGCTTTTTATATGGGCCCAGAAATTGCATTTCCAAAAAATTCAAATTTTCTGAAAAGAGGAATAATTTCACAAGTTTTGAATTATTTTTATTAATTCTTCTTATCCAGGTTAATTTTAAACCTTTTATGTAGTTTTCAATATTTATCATGTTTAGACCTCCTGAACAGTGTGGTTTGGTTAAAATTTCTCTTTTAACTTTATCTGGTTTGTTATCCCAGATAAAGGAGAATATTTTGTCAGTAAAATATTTAAGCTTTGTACTATTTGGACTAGGTATGGATAGGAATAAATGGTCTAATTTTGATATTTTAAGTGTTTTTATCACTGTTATTTTTCCAATTGGGGAGAGTATTTGGTTTGTCCAAGTTTTTTTTAGTATTTTCGATTTCTTTCATCCTGGGGTCATAGTTTAAATTTTCAATTTCATTAAGATCCACGGAGAAATTTATCCCAAGAAGTGTAAATCTGCTGGAACCCCATTCCAAACCCCACTTAATACACATAGTTTTTTGGCTAAACTTTTTCTTCCCAACCCAAACAACCTTTGTCTTGTCTAAATTTATATTAAGGCTTGATAAATCTGCATATTTATCTAGAGTATGGAGAGATGCATCCAAAGATTCTAGTGATCCATCAAGTATAAGAGAAGTATCATCTGCATATTGTGAGATGAGATACTCTGAGTCATCTATAGTAATTCCTTTAATTTGGTCATTATTTCGTATAAGTATACCAAGTATCTCTGCACACAGTAAAAATATATATGGTGACAGGGGATCCCCTTGTTGACAGCCTCTCTGAATCTCAAAACATTCTGAGAGATGGCAATTTTGAGTTACTGCAGATTGAATTTTAGTATAAAAAGTAACGATCCAATGTTTAATAGATGGTTCAAAACTGAAGAAGTCCAATACGCTTTTAATAAAACTCCAAATTGATCTAGTACTTTCACCAATATATCTTCCAGGAATAAACCCTGTTTAATCATTATTTATCAAAAGTGTCAAGATAGACTTCAATCGCTCTGCAATATAGATAGACCCAAGTTTATATATTGTGTTTAAAAGACTTATAGATCGCCAGTTTTTCATATATTGTCTTGGTTTATCCCCCTTTGGTCTACAAGTGATTATTCTCCTTTTTTGAGATACTGACATTTCACCCATATTATAGCCATAGTTGATTGACCGTAGAACAAATTTGCCTAAATCTATCCAAAAGAATTTAAAGAACTCACTGGTATATCCGTCCGATCCTGGACTTTTGTTATTTTTCATTCTTTTAATGGTTGCTGTTAATTCTGAATAAGAAATTTTCCCCTCAAGGGTATCTCTTATTTCATTTGTTAACTTAGGGACATCTAAATATGTAATTTTCGTATTGAGACCAACATTTTCTATTGTATCTTTTTTTGAATATAAGTCCTTATAGAAATTTTTGGCTTTCATTAAAATCTGTTCTTGTTTGTTTATACAAAGACCTTCATTATTGACTATTCTTGGAATTGTTTTATTAACAAAATTCTTAGTTTCTAAATAGAGGAAATATTTGGAGGATCTTTCTCCTTCTTCTACCCATTGCATTTTTGAATGTACATAATGACCACGCATTTTTCCTTGTCTTAAAATTTGTAATTCAGTTTTTTTTTGTTAAGATTTTCTAGAGTTTCTGTGGTTTGTATATTTTCTTCCAATTTTTGAATTTCGTTTACCAGAGCATCTTCGAATTTATTTTTTTCTTTCTTTTTATAAGATGCAAAGGAAATTGTTTTACCCCTAATTTCGGTCATTAATGTTTCTAAGAACAGTTGATCATTTATTGTGAATTGAATATCTAAGGACTCCACCTGATCTAGTGTATCTTTATTGTATACTAAAGTTGCATATTGATCCTTAACTTGTTTTATTTTTTCTTTGACGGTTTCAATATATTCTATATCGTACAGTAAACTATTATTAAAAATTTCCATAAACCCTTCCCAATATTGAAATCACTTATTTTAAAATGTAAAACTATTGGTGAATGGTCAGATCTATAACTGTTTTGATTTCTACTTCTCTTATATTTTGATAGAAACTCTGAGATACAAGAAAAATATCAAGCCTAGCTTGCTTCAGAGGATTAACTTTTCTCCACGTATATCGTTTCTTATCTGGGTAGAATTCTCGAAAGGGATCGATTAGATCATATGTTTCAATAAGTTCGAAGACTTTTTCTCGTGCTCGTGGATTATTTATATTTAAATAGTTGCAAGTATCTAATGCCTGATTTTGGGGGGGAACCAACAAATTTATACCCACTAAACTTTATTTCAACACTCAAAGGGAGACAATCCAAATCCAAACATATTATCTCCCCTTAATTGTAGGATTGCAGAACATTGGTTTTAGTCATTATAGCAATTTATGTGACCTTCCAGGTATTATAGGTTGAACATTATAAAATGTGTGAGTTTTGTTTTGTTCAATATTTTGCCGTCCCATTTGTCTTACTGAGGTTCTTTTAGTTGTTATTCTTATCATTTTTGTTAGTTTTATTGTACAAATAAACAGGGCAAATACAATAAGTTTTATTGGGTGTAAAAACGTTGACCGAAGTACATTTTGTATAAAGCGCGAAGGCACTTCCTTCTAAAGATGTGCGCACGATCAACGTTTTTACAACTCTATAAAATTATAAAAAGTAGCATTAAATTCTTATAATTTATATTTGACTTATACAACCATGAAATTAAGAGTTATATAAAGCTTTTCGTTTGTTTTTATCACATTCATGTGGAGGATTATTCATATACAAAAGAACTTTACGATTTTTTGCTCTTTTTGTGCCAGTTCGTGATTTTTTTTATATTCTTTTGCAATATGTAACTACCAAAATGTTCTCATTTACTTTAAGGGAACAGCCACGTAATTTAATGGTAGTAGGGGTCTATAATGCATTATATTGCCAGGCAAAAGAGAGAAAGCTAGTATTATGAATAAGTTGGAATCGAATTGTTGACGCTATTCTGTTTATCAGCGGTAAAACTATAATGAAACCAGAGAAAAAACATAGCACCCCTAATATATAGTTAATATAATAAATTACCTAACAAGTGATATGTATTTTATATGCACTCAAAAATATTATCAATTGTTTCTTGGTTTATGCAGTAAAATTTTGATTAAATTCGACAGTGATTACTAACGTTTAGATTTAAGTTGGTGAGTTTTGCTTTTCTTTATGATTTAGGCGTTTGGCGTGGTTATAACTTAACGCATAATAATTGAATATGGTACTTTAATGGGATCTGTAAGATGGATACAATTTCTGCAAACAAAAACAAAAAAAAATTGTCAGATAATGCATATCGTAAGATTTTTCCTGTCGTAAAACACACCTTGTGGTGTCATGAATGCCAAAAGAAAGACCTCTTCACGGTCGGTCTTTCGTTTGATCAATCCTGACACACCTCGGTGTGTTATACGACAAGAAAACCTTAAAATATGCGTTAACTATAACATAATTTTCTATTCAGATAAATATGCATCAATGACAATGAAACAGAAAAACACATTTCTTCAAATATATAGGATATTTGTATTTTTAAAACTTGTCGCCTTTATTATAAAATGAGTATAGACAAAACAATCATTTCTTGTACATTCATCATTCTGAGGAAAAATAACTTTTCAGGGTGGAACAGTTTTAATAATTATGAAATTTTGAAATTTCAGTGTTGCTATATAGAATGCATACTGAAAGCAGAAGAGCAAATACATAAACTTGGAGAAGCACTTGCAGAAACAATGTGTTTGACTTTTAAAACGGTATGATTAGTATATATATGTTCTACAAAGGAATTGTCCGTTAGATTAATCATATTTCGGCCACAGTGGAAGAGGGATTACAGAAATACTCTGACACTATTTACTCGCGTAGTGGCATATGTGAATTCTGAAGAAGTCAAAAAGAACTTGTGGAAAATCTCAGTCATTTTCTGAATTAAATTCTATCAAAATCTTCGATTTTTCCACCCTTTACACCACATGAGAAAAATTCAAAACCCAGCAGCTTAGAGAAATAATCCACAATGCTTTCCTCCATAAAAATAGTACCATACACTACAAATTTATTGTTTTGATCTATATGATGGAGTTTCTCATTTGCAACATATTTGTTGAATTTAGAGGTAGAATTTTCAAGCAGGCTGTCGGCATTCCTGTGAACGAATTGGCACCTCTCCTGATTGACCTTTTCTTATTTTCATTTAAGACAGAGTTTCTTTAGACACGTGTAAAATAAATAGTTGACCAGAGAAGCTAGGTTTTTAGTCCCCTACCGACGAAGTCGAATGAGACTTTAGGTTTGCACTCTGTCTGTCTGTCTGTCTGTCTGTCTGTCTGTCTGTCTGTCTGTCTGTCTGTCTGTCCTTTTGTCAGTCCGGCAAGCAGGCAAATCAGTTTTCCACAATTTTGTCTTCGTGCTTGAAGATATGGATTTGATAATTAGTATATAGTGTTATCATGACAAGTTACAGATCATGTTTGAATTTTGTTTCTATCTGATGATTTTGTGCAGAGTTATGGTCCTTGGACTTCGAAAATTCACCCAAAATAATCAGTTTTCCACCCTTAATTTTTTGGTCATGCTTGAAGATTTTGATTTTATAATTGGTCTGTAGTTTTATAATGACAAGTTAGAGATCAAGTACGAAATTTGTTCTGGTCTGATGATTTTGTGCAGAGTTATGGTCCTTGGATTTGGAAAATTCACTCAAATAATCAGTTTCCACATTTTTTTTTGTCATGCTTGAAGATATTGACTTGATATTTGTTATATAGTTTACACAATGACAAGTTATAGATCAAGTATAGCATTTTGTTCCAGTATAATGAAATTTTAACCGGTAGGGGACTCTGTATTGCCATACAATACTCTCAGAATGCTTGTTTATTTTCACATAGAGTTTTATTGATGATGCTTTCCATTAACAATCCAAACTTTTCTGAGTGTCCAATTAATATATCCTCCTGAACTAGGGATTAGAGAAACCACAGATACAGCTTCTTCTGTAACATTTCTTGACATTTGCCTCGGATTTGACAACAGCGGTCATCTCAGTGCCAGAATCTATGACAAAGAAACGATTTCAATTTTAAAGTTATAATTTTTTCTCACCCTAGCAGCAATACACAAACTTCAATCGCGTATGGAGTATACATTTCTCACTTTATACGACATTCAAGAGCTTGCAGCTACTCATACTCTATAAATCGTCATCGGTGTTTGAGCAAAAATTTAATTTAATGTCAGGGTTTTGTCAAATAATGTCACGTCCTTTTTCTCAAAAATGTTATCAGAAAGTACCAAGACCTAATAGAAAATAATTCAGTGTCTACTTCGTAAAGAATACAAGCTTGTCTTCAGTTATAGATTCTAAGTGCAGAAGTTGTGTATCTTTTTATTTTACTTTAGTTTCCCTGTTATTTGTCTTCCTGCTCTTATGTTTCTTTTGGTCGAATGACTTGGTATCTATACATCCCGCCATCAGGTTATTTGACTTTTAAACTTTGGGCATTCTATGTGCAGCTGGATCCTGATGTGCGATTCAAGCACAACAGGTTTTTACATTGTTGTTTCTATTATGTTTACCCTTGATATGTATTACTTAATTTTTACTTCATCGAGAAAGTGTATTTACTATATACGGTATGTACTATCAACTAAAAAATGTTTTGTTGACGTCATTGTCAATTTCAAATCTACTATCTGTACCTTTTTGTTGGCGTCTTCAGTAGATTAATTTTTATGTTTGTTTGAAATTTTAAGTCAGTTGTGTTGTATGTCTGCGATCTATGTTTACATAGTTTTGGCAGCTGGATTCAAATTATTATCACATTAACCCATTATGTCTGTTTGGGTTGTTCATCCAATTTTGTCAATATAAATTAAAAATTAACAACTGTCATACAAGTGTGAGGTTAAGCTAGCTACAAAACCAGGTTTAATCCACCATTTTCTCCAATAAATGTCTGTACTAAGTCAGGAATATTGTTTTTCACTTGTGCTGTGATTGATAGAGTTTGATTTTGTCAGTTTTAATGCACTTCCCCTGTTTGAATTTGCCGTGGAGTTCAATATTTTTGTCATACTCTTTTGTTTGAACTTTCTAACATTTATTTTGCCGTCTCATTAGGTGATTGGCAACTAATGTGAGGAAAACTTGACCATCAGTTGCATTTACTATATATGTATATAAAGCAAAAGTATGGTAAATTTTCAATACGTTTGACTTTGATTTATGACTATTTATTAAAAGTAAAAACTATTTATTAAAATGTTTCCTTCAAATGTGCAGTTCACAAGAAGAATCTTTTTAAATTCAAAGCAATGTAATAGAATAACGTTTCAAAATTATCACATACTACCCAGTTGCCTTTTATTTCAAATAAAGAAAAGTATTTGGGATAAAAAATAAAGGTAAAAGATCGAATTATAAAGAAAATTCAGAAACAAACACATTAAAAATCATAGAAACAGATTTAAGTGCCAAAAAAGACATTCATTTGTATTGTACGATAAACATGGCTTTAAACTGAACTTACACGAACATTTGACCCTCAATGGGATTTTCAAAAGTAATAGCCTAACCCATTCCACATCAAAATTGCATAGTGGGCACATTCGTAGGTTATCTATATAATTTCACATTCCAAAAACAGAAAGACGAAATTGCCAGTTTACCTGTATTAAAAGAAGCATTGGTACTAAGAAGAGCAAAATCTGAACACTTTGCGAAGTTTTTGTTTGAAAATCAGGTAAATAACAATATTTGTCCATGTTTGTGTTCTAATACGAATCGCTTATTTTCACATGCATTTAAGCATTTCATATCTATACTCAACCCTATTTTTGTTTCAAAGTACACTCTCTATTATAAAAAGAGATAGAGCTAACATGAAAATGCAAAGGCCATTTCAGATATTCCAATGAAATAAAAGTTACATGCAAGGTATTCTAATTTGAAGTAGTAGTAGTGTTAGAAGACAAAAAGGAAGAAACCACGGTGAAATCAATCCTATAATAGTCGTATAAAAAAATGTAGAACAAAAGTGATGTTTAAAATGATTTTAAGAAAGGTGTACACATACTTGTAAAGGCAAATCTTACTTAATGAAAAACAACTTTGATTCTGTTTAAGAAAATTATTCTTTTGAATTTGCCTATGCAAATGTTTAACTTTTAATTGGTATCATATCTGAGGGTTGCACTTCTGTAAATATAGACAATGCAATTTCCCACAGGAACTCCTTTTACGGCTAAACCTGTGCCACTTTTACTATTAAGTTTCGTAAAAAATTATATCCTAGAATAGAAAGTTCAATTGTGCTACAATTTTTTTTAAAGGTCAAAATATAGGGCTGTGCGGCATATTTTCAACATTTATATGCCCCGAACTTCTAAGAATTTAAACTTATACTAAAATTCTGTACTACCCCTGCCTTCACTTTTGGTCCTCTTCAGAATTTCGCCGCTATCAGTGTGTATTTATACTGGTAACATTCCCAAGTTATGTTTCTATGAGATGAAACATAGAGATCATACATTTGTATCTGGGAACCAGTACGTAAACAAAACAAAACATCTATCAATATTATATATCTCCCCAAAAGAGGCTTAATTTGTGAAACAGCTGTATTTACAAAGTGCAACCTATAGTCTTACCTCTATCAAATTGATTTTGCAAATTCAAATGAATAATTTGCATTCCTTTATTCCTTTGACGAACTTTTCGTTTCTTTGAACAACAATGAAAGCAGTTGCATTATCATGCAACCCATTATAAAATAGACTATGTGCATTGTCTATGTAAACATTAAATGGTATGCTTCACTGGTCACCCTGCACATTAAATATCATATCCAGCAGTTATTTTCGCAGTCATAACTATACCTATACTGTAAGTAGAAGTATTATTTTAAGGATGCAAACGGGATTCAGGTTTTGATACAGTATGCTTGTTCGAATAGGTTTTAATTTGGTAATATCAACAGTTTTGATGGGCTGAAGACACTTCAATGAAAATTACAATAAGTATCATACACTAAGTTTATTAAAAAAGAATGAAAAAAAATCTCTGTTTAAAATAGAAAGATGTTGTATGATTGCAAATGAGACAACTATCCACCAGACTATTCATTTGATAAAAATCATTATTTTAGATGCTTTGTAAGAATATCATTGCAGACTGGGATTACATCTACAAAAATGAAAACTTGATGCAGATTTTAATCCAATCAACGTTCTTTGAAAAGTGCGTTTGTCTTTGTTGGTGTATGGTAATTCAAGACCCTGTTATGTATTTAGATGACGATCCAGTTTCATACACGCCAATTGATAAAAATACATACAAAGAATTTGTAAAGAGCGGAGATAGCGTTGCCTATGTTGTATGGCCAGCACTGTTTTTACACAAAGGCGGACCTTTACTATTCAAAGGTGTTGTACAAGCGTACTGGCAAAAAGATGAAGATGACAACATGGAAGGAACAAGTGTTTAAAATTGAAGGTTTTTTATATATGCAATGTGAAAGTGCACATCATCTGACTGTGATACATGTTTGTTGATAATGTTTAGGGACTATACATATTTAACATATTCAATTATTAATTCGCATGATAATTTTGACTAGGAAGGAAACTTGAGTGAAAAGTTCTTAATAACCGGTAGTCCAATTTTCCATGTAATTATTCACTCCCAGAGAAAAATAAGAGAGTTGTGAAAAACCGTTGGAATTTGGTTTATATCTACTGTTTCTTGAACTGTTGTTTGTCTTTTCGCAGTATTTCATTTTGGCTTTTGTCACTGGACGTTAAGCAACCAACAATCAATCAATCAATAATTTTTTGACATAGTGGTGTCTGTTCTTTTCATATCCACGGTTTTAAATGACCCGTTCAGTTTTAGAGTATATCTTTGATAAAGACTACAATTCTGCAATATCTGTCGAAATTTCAGTTTTGATCAATCTCAAGTAATGTATTAAGTAAAAAGTTTAGAAGTACACAAAAGTGTGGTAAAACTTACAATTGCACATATAAATTATGATACTGTAAATTTTTGTGAAGGTTGGGTGTCTTTTTGGAAATGACCTTAATGTTTGTGTGATATAAATCAAGAAGAAAATTGGTCGTGCCTTTGTCTTTTTTACTTTTCAAATTCATTGACCATATGGCTAACACGTTTATTTGTTTATTGCAATCAGTCATTTATAAGAAAAAACTTTCATCACTTGAATTTGGCATATTTTGTTCGGTTTATACATGTTTTCGTGCTAATTATAACCGATTGTTAACTACTGCAAAAATCGGGATTAAACTGAGAAAAAAAGAAAAAAAAAAGAGAACTAATGTGAAAACCAGGATTACTGTTGGTTAATTTCTTTCTTATAAGATGAGTTAATTATTGGAGTCTTTAAACTTTCAAATAGGAATTCTTCAGTTCAAGCTATATAAAGGACTTTAATGTGAAAATAAGGTAATGCAGTATGATTCCATTTGAGACAATTATCCACCAAAGTAAAAATGACGTAGATTTTAGCACTTACAGGTCACAGTACGGTCTGAAAAGATCATAAGAAGAAACCAATGGCCTCTTTTGACAAAATAATAGGTGAAACACAAATATGACAGACAGCAACACACCACAACCACTGAATTATAGGCTCCTGACTTTAGATAGGTACATATATAATAAACGTGTTTTGAGCGTTCAACCCTCCTCTAATCTGAAAAAAACTAGTGAAACACCACAACATAAGAACATACTATACAAATTAGTTGGAAATGGCTGAATTTTTCCGATTGTAACGAAGCAAAAATAAAACAACAAAAAAATAATAACAACTATAGATAATTGTAGTGAATAAACCATTTTGTAAAATTTTTACAATATGGTTTATTCACACCAATGATATGATATATGTTTCCACTTTAGATTTTGAAACAAAGAACTATAGATAAGTCAAGCACCCTTAAGAAATTTAACCTATTAATCGATGCTGGGTCAGGTGAGATCAGCCACTTAATTTTTTTGGCATAAAACTATTTTGCATGAATAATGAAATATCAATTCATCCCTCAAAATATATATTTCATCTTACTTTGGTTAAAATTGGGTTAACTCTTTATTTAAAATAATCTTTTATCAGTTATTGCCATATAAAAACAGGCACTGATTGATTATTAGTTTGACCAACCAGGTTTATTGAAGCAGCCTTAGGACTAAGATATGTCCTAAACCATCTAAGGACATATCTTATGATTATCAAACATGCTGCAACTTAGAATACATCTTATTTATTGTTCCAAGTTTAGGACACTACTTTTGGTCTTATGATTGCCCTTACTTTTAGATATATTTAATGATGCTTAATTTGTATCTCAAATCCTCGTGATGGGGCAATAGATTGCTCATCGGGAAGGTTATTTAAAAGTAAAGATTTATACAACAGATACAGTTATGTTTGCCTCATATCTTGAAATTGACAATGAGGGTCGGTTGAAAACAAAACTTTACGACAAAAGAATTGATTACAGCTTCCCAATTGTGAACTTTCCATGTCTATGTAGCAACATTCCAGCAGCGTCTGCATACGGAGTACATATCTCACAATTAATACGATATTCCCGGGCTTGTATTTCCTATCATGATTTCCTTGATAGAGGGTTGCTGCTCACAAGTAAGCTATTAAACCAAGAGTTCCAAATGGTGAAGTTGAAATCATCCTTTCGTAAATTTTACGGACTGTATCACGAGTTGGTTGAGCGTTATGGAATATCCGTTTCACAGATGATAGCGGATATGTTCCTAATGTCGTAACTACAATCCCGTCCACTTTTTACGAATGTGACCTACCGAATTAGACTTGTTACCGGGTTTTATTAACATGAGCAACACGACGGGTGCCACATGTGGCACAGGATCTGATTACCCTTCCGGAGCACCTGAGATCACCCCCAGTTTTTTGGTGGGGTTCGTGTTGCTTAGTCTTTAGTTTTTTATGTTGTGTTTTGCGTACTGTTGTTTTTGTGTTTTCTGTACTAAAACAGTTTATCTATGTATTTTATTTATATGTGAAAGATGCACGAGATTTGCTTTAGTTTGTAATGGTCGAAACTGTGACACATTGAATTCAACTCACCCAAATATATTTCATTATTTCTCCAGATAATTTACTCAGTTTAACAAATTTACACTTAATTTGTTTAATTCCTATAGAAAACTTAGTTATAATGTTTTTGTTCTGTATCAATTGATTCATAAAAGATTAAACTTACAGTCTATATTAATTACTTTTTATCATTATAACAGTACTGTTTATATTTTTTTCAAATTGTTATTATTGTAATCGTTAATTGTAAAGCATTTTTATCTTAATATATACGTCTCTTCCAACACATAATATATCCACAATGCATTATTATTCTTTTAACCAAGCTTTTAATGCTAACCAAGGTTTTGGATGGCAAGAGATAAATCATGATTAATTCATGTTTCTGTTATCATATCTGCTGTTCGTCTTTTAAATGAAAAAAAAAATAAAATAAAAAGGAGCATATTTTGCATCTTCATATTTTCATTATACGGATAATAAGAAGGTAGATTTTTCAAAAAAATATTCTGCTAACAGAAGTCCTTTCTAAACTTGTTAGAATAAATTAATTTCAGCTTCACGCAGGTTCATTACCATGTTTGCATGCAGGTAACATTATGCAAAATTAATTACATTGTGGCAAAATCATTATTTTTTTTATGTCATTATTTACAAGTTTTTAATTTCAGATGCCATTATTGCTATTATATGAAAAAATTAATTTGATCAATTTAATTGCTTTAACTATGTTTTATCAAATATTTGAGGGTCATATAATGTTTTCTTTATTTGTCAAATGTTATCTCGGAACTACAGTCAGAATAAAATATCTGAAAATTAGGAATTCATCATCATTGAAGAATAATTATTTTATCAAACTGTAAAAGTTTGAAATGAAACAAAATATGTTTTTAGTTTTTATTTTATTATGATCACTCACTTGTTTGTCAATATATATATAAAAAAGATGTAATCACAACAAAACTGTTTTTTTTTTAATACTTACATTATCTGAAATATGTTAACTGATTGTGATAAACAGTTTTAAAGTGTCCGATTTAACGTAATTTAATTTAAAAAAACCGCTACAATGGGATTGCAAACATCGGTATTTTTTATAAGTATGAATTCTTTTAACATTAGTAACATAACACATAATGCCTGCTGGAACCATTGAAGTTGCAGTTCAATTTGTTTTAAGATTTACAAACTTCAGGACAAAAAAATATCTGAAAGTATAACCAACTTCAAACACTGTTTTCGTATAGCTCAGTTAGTCATATCATTGTATACAGTAGGAAGATAATAAAATGTATTGTTTTTTTTTCTTCTTGTTTATTATATAATAATGGGAATACTGCTCTTAATCTAACAACAAGGAGATGTTAAGGATTGCCAATGAGACAACTAATAGATTACAATTGACGGTCTTCAACAATAAGCAACCTATACTGAACAATCTGCTATAAAAGACACATACATGACTTAAAGATAACAATTTAATCGAGAAAAGCAACAGCCTTATTTGAGATAGTACAAAAAAAGAAAAAGAATCATGACAGACAGCAACCAGAGATCAACCACCTAATTACAAACTCCTAAATGGGGACATGCACATGGATTAAGCATGATTTGAACGCTCAACCTTCCTATAACCTGGTACAGTACAAGAATTAGTTAAAAATGGAGTTACTCATCAGATTGGCACAAAGTACAAAAAACGTTTAACATAACGAAGAAAGACACAAAGTATCAACCTTATACTCGCAGATGATAAATGCTAGTGACGAAACAAATTACAGCTAAAGAATTAATCATGTTCTTCCGTACTAAAGTGCCAATCAGGATTTTAAGTGTAAAGACGTCATTAACATCAATCAGTGCACCAACGAATGTAGTGTAAAGACGTTATAGACGTCAACAGTTTTAGGAAATAATAACCATATGCAATATTGTGTATAATTTTGATACAATATGAACAAACTGTAGATATAATTGTTCAATGAATCGTATTCAGAATAAGACAGTATGAATGTCTTTCTCTCCTACCCTGACGACGACAAAACATAATAGTTCATATGTTTAAGCTTAATACATATACCTATTTTTTTTGCAACAAATCTACGATATGTATTATCCATTTTTTACTCGCTGCAACATCTTCACAATGGCTACGTCTTGAATTCAACCAAACAATATTAATAAAATTGAGAATGGAAATGGGGAATGTGTCAAAGAGACAACAACCCGACCAAAGAGCAGAAAACAGCTTAAAGCCACCAATGGGTCTTCAACACAGCGAGAAAATCCCGCACACGGAGACGGGCTTCAGCTGGCGCCTAAACAAAAATGTGTACTAGTTCAGTGAAAATGGACGTCACATTAAACTCAAAAACATATAAATGAAATGAAATTAAAAAACATACCAGACTAACAAAGGCCAGAGGCTCCTGACTTGGGACAGGTGCAAAAAAGCGGCGGGGTTAAACATGTTTTGTGAGATCTCAACCCTTCCCCTATACCTCTAGCCAATGTAGAATAAACAAACACATTGCAATACGCACAGTAAAACTCAGTTTAAAAGAAGTCCGAGTCCGATGTCAGAATAGGTAACAAAAGAAACTAAGCAAAATGACAATGATACATACATTAACAAAGGACTACTAGCAGTTACTGACATGCCAGCTCAAGACCTCAGTTAAACTGATTGAAAGATTATGTCTTCATCATATGAAAATCAAGCACAATCCCTCCCGTTAGGGGTTTAGTATCACACCATCATAAAATATATGAGAACATAACCCGTATCATGCCAACAACTGCAATTTTTGAATTTTACAACGTATATTGTTGTTCCTTAATGTGATGCGAGCTCAAGTGTTTGAGACATCTACGGTATTCTTGTCTACACTATGTCTAAACCACTTAATCAATTAGACTTCTTCATTATTTACACAGTATATGATGTATATTGGCTTAAAGGTGGTATATCTGTTAATGAAATAAACACTTTATTGATTTCGTGCGTCCGATAATAAACTTCTTGAAGATACCAGGGTTATATTTTGTACGTCTGATGCGCGTTTCGTCTACAAAAGACTCATCATTGACGCTCGATTAAAAATGTGAATGACTCTACGATATGATACATGTAGCTGTCTCAACTGATGTTTCAATTAAAAAGTAAAATCATTCCCACAGTGGAAATTAAACTCAATCTGATGACCAAATACACAAAAATACTTCTTCGATAACATTACAACCTTTATATTTAAAAAAACCAAAAAGGTTACCAATTTAAAGCTTAACACATAATGTTATTTCTGATTTTGTTTTTACATTTTGTGTTTAATTGGTATGATAAGTTTAATGATAGTGTGCGTAATAAAAATATTTAGATACCAAGGGAAAATAAACATTCATTGGAGGAAAAAGTACAAACAACATAACGACCAAAAGAAAGTAAGATGAATAATCAAAAAATATTTTCAACAGAAGACACACTGATTCTACCTTTACGCTTTATGGTCTCCTATGCTCTGAAAGAGCAGGGCTTTTTGATTTTTTTGGTAAAACAAGTACGGGTATTCATCGAGAAGTCAAAATCTTTGGCAGGGCATCGTACAATATCAGATTGGTAGATGTCACTTGTCTAGACTTTTGCCATTATCAAAATAATGAACTATCAACGAATAAATTAAAATATTGAACCCATGAATATCGTAGATGAAAGATAGAAATGAAATCACTACAACATACCAATGCCAAAACAACACTTATAAAGACACAATATAAGAACATGAAGACATTTTATTGCGCATAGAACCTTTTTCTGAAATGTCATTCGGTATGCTTGATGATACCATTAGTTAAGTTACCAAACACATTATACGTTTGTGGATATCAAAACCAAAGGGCTTTGCTGGAGGGATTTAAACAAAAATGGTGGAATATACCAAAAAGACATTGAAAACTGATAAGTGGGGGGAAGAACTGACAACGCCATAGCAAAAAACGAAAAACAACGAAAAGTCTACATTACATTATATAGAAAACTAATAACTGAGCATCACGAAAATGGAGAGGGAGGGGGGGACACTAAGATGCATTAGTTTTCGCACAATTGTAATTTATATGCTGAAATCATACAATCAGATTGTACTATGTTAATAATCAAATTTCTTAGGTACTAGTTATTAGAGAGTTAACGCCGTGTTTCAGATTTTCTGCTATTCAAACAAAATACAATATAACAAAATTACAGAACCAAAAACAAAAGCAAGAACAACAACGGAAATTCTTGGAGACCTTTTTTTACCAGTTTCGCTAAATAATCCTTTTCTTGATTAAATGTAAAATAAAAAAATAACATCCATCAAATAACCAACTTATATATAGAAATTATAAACGAACCAGTAGTGCATGATAAATGCAGGATATGTTACCTAAAACGGCCGCTTCAAGTGGTATCTCAAACTTTGGACATGTTTGAGAAGGTTGTAAATAAATGTTTTGTCAAATTAATAATCAAATGAATGAATAAATAAATAATAAAATGAACAGATAGACTCATCATTTTTGCTGTATGCATATAATAATTTCAAACTGAAAGGCAAACATGCTCACATTTGTGAAATTTAGGCAACAGTAGTTTAACGATGTTCAAATCTAATAAATCGATTTATAGAGGGTAACTCAATGTAAAAACAAAAACAGAGAAAATTGCACACACTCCAAAATTATCGATACTGGGTCCGTCAGGAATATGGCAATTGTTTTCCATTCGTTTTGTTGGTTGAAAAAGTCTAACGTTTGATTGTGTCTGTTTTCATGGACTTTCCCCATGTTGAATTTACCCTAAGTTTTGTATTTTTGTTAATACTTTTTTTTTACATTTGTGAACTAATCGTCATTTAAAGATAAAAACTCATACAGGATACAATTTATGGTCTGTCATCGTATCATTTTTGTGGATCTTGTATTACTTGTTCCTGATAATTTTTTGGAAAACAAAATGCATTATCGTATAAAATTTCGAAACTAAGGAATGAATTTATCGTTAGAACACGGACGTATAACAGAATAATAAAATGATATCCAATGACATTACTAATTCTATATTTACATTATGATCACATGATACTAGAAATGACATATTTTGTCGTCTACTTCCTTTATTAAACTACGTTGAATGCAAATAGTATGAAGTGCATATTCTGTGGAAGTGTTGGTAAATATGAACAATGTGAAAAATGTTTGTTCAAAGGATGCAAGAAATGTATCGATTCTCACAAAGATTCCTGTATTTTGCTGACGAAAGACAAATATCATTTTTGTACAGGTCACAATGAATATGTGGGTAAATACTGTTTCGATTGTTTTCATCTTATCTGTGAAAAGTGTGTCGTTGGCAACCATTTAAACCACAATATATTACCAATATGCGAGGCTGTCCATAACATCCGTGGTGATATGCAAAGTTCCATAGAAGAACTGGAACTAAAAATAGACCAAGAGCAGAGTGCCATCGATAATGGTCCCAAAAAGCAAACTGAATATAAACTACTGGTAAAGCAGATAGACGTGGAAGAACGAAATATTCAAGAATGTGTAACAAAAACAAAGGCAACATTACTGCGTAACATGGAAAAATTGCAAAAGACAGAAGACGATAAATGCACGGCATCTAAAGACATATTGCCTTCCATGAAGCAAGCAAGGACTAATTTACAATCGGTCAAAGATGAAAAAAATGCTATTTTATTTTTATCTAGATGGTCAAATCCAAGATCTATTATCGAAAAACAAGGACTCCTACAGAAAGAAAGAGAAGCAGATGACAAGGCGAGTGTAATCGGATCAGACATAACACGTCAGTTACTTGATTCATTCATAAGGTATAATAGTAACAATACTAAAGACAGCAAGTACGAAAACGTATCTCATTTCTCACTGAAACTTTAACATATACCGTATATCGGTTTTTCTTCGCGTGTGTTTACTTTTCGCTTTGTTCGCGGCACTTACAGAAACGCGAAAATTTGACCCCGAGTAAATTTCCCTGCCTATTCCTAGATTTACAGCTGTTTAAACGTTTCATAAATAAACTACTAATTATCGAGTTTACATAAAATTGATATGTAAACTCATTTTACCCTAAAGATGAAATTACATTATATATAAAATCAGTCTTTTGTGTTGATCGGTAGATCACAAGAGTGTGTATAATTAATTAAGATATCTGTTTTTATAATAATCAAATTGGCTTATCAAACTTGTCACACCTTTTAACAACACAGCAGACAGTGACATGTTCAAAAATGTTAATTACCGACGTCTATTGATTGTTATCATAACCCGAACATACTACATTTAGTGTAAAAATTAAATTCAAATTAATCACAATTTAACGGATATTTACACAAATATGCTTTCAAAATGCTCTGTTATACCAGCACAAACTTTATCAAAACCTTTATTTTTTACCATACCGCAATTAACTTGATTAAAACGATTATTGAAAGATATCCGAATATAATTATTTTAGTTTGTAGTACACGTATTTATTTGTAATCGATTATCTGTCAGTCAATCAAATTTACTTTGTTTACATCTTTAACAATAGAATACGGTGATTTTTTTCGCGTGTATTTTCCCATTCAGCGAAAAGAGGGACGAAAGATACCAAAGGGACAGTCAAACTCATAGATCGAAAACAAACTGACAACGTCATGGCCAAAAATAAAAAGACAAACAGACAAATAATAGTACAGATGACACAACATAGAAAACTTAAGACTCTTAAGAAAATTATACACAGCGAAAATTTAACTTGCCCATATTGTCATCAAATCGCGAAAAAAAAAGCCGACGCGAAAAAAACCCGATATACGGTATAATAAATTAAGAATTTCGTTTTAGTTCCTTTTTGTTATATAGCTTAAGTATTTATAAATTCTACACTATTGTATTTTTCGGGCATCAATCTCGATGAAAATAAATCCAAAAAAGCAAGTTTGAGGCACCGAATTTATAGAGTGTTACTCTGATTTACCACAGGTCAAAACTTATTTTCGGGTCTTCACTAATGAAACTGTTTTTTTTTTTATTTACTAAAAAAAAATCACTTAATGCTAAATGTTAAATGTAACATCATATCTAAAAATTATTTTGAAATTAGACACAATATGAGTGCATCAAATATTCCTACGATTATATTAATGAAATGCTAAATACGTAGTACATGTATTAATGATGTAGATTATTTTGTTGAAACCTTAAATTTAAGCAATATTCATTAGGCATAAAGCTAGGCAGAACGTCAAAAACATAAAAATTGAGCGGCAAAGATATAGAATCATAGAATTTTTTCAATACTTTTACAATTTTCTCATTGTTGAAGGCCGTACGGTTGCTCATAATTACTTGCATCCACTTACTGGATAGTTGTCTCATTGGCAATAATACAAAATCTCTTTATTCTTATATAAAGAGGATAAAAACCAATGTGAAAATCGCATGAACGCCAAACGGGAAGAGAAATAGTGCGTAGCCAGGCTTAGCTTCTTCTGCCTAGCATGCATCACCACCTATAATAATACAGACTCAGTTACAATGTCGCAATAGGGAATGGCCTAGTGTCAACAAATTTGCAGATCAGTCGACTAATCTATTATCCAAATATTGTGACCACATGTCTGAGTCTCTCGTTAGACGCATCGA
The DNA here is from genome assembly GCF_021869535.1 of Mytilus californianus. Lineage (NCBI taxonomy): Eukaryota > Metazoa > Mollusca > Bivalvia > Mytilida > Mytilidae > Mytilus > Mytilus californianus. The sequence goes on from NW_026262745.1 coordinate 38,887,372, forward strand.
ATCAATCCACGTGTTACTCATGACAGAATAGAAGGAATGCCAAATATTTGAGACATTCAGAAGGTCCTAGACAGAATGTCAAATATCATCGTATATCAAAATTTACCAGAGAAAGTTGTTATTCAGTTTTATGCCATTTGAAAATTTAAACACAGGAAATTAACAGCGAAACCTGTTAATCTAAAAAGGACATTGGTAATTAAACAGACGTTTTCCTTAATGATGACAGATCAATCGAAGTTCTTAACTGTTAATGGTCTCTGTGTGTAAATGGCTCATCACGACAGTTGGTATGGCATTTTTAAATGATAACTTTAATGTCGAAAGGTGATGTTTGGATAGCAGCAGACGCTTACCCTATCCACACACCCGGTACCGCTCCTTTAGGGGTTGATGCGATTCCCTCAGTTTTTGTTTTTTTCCTTGATTTGTATATTCTTTATCGATGTATGAGATTTAAACATAGGTAAACTACAGCAGCCGGTTGTACGAACGTGTCATTAGGCTAATGAGTCATTAAGTCTTCATTAGCCTAATGCATCATAAAGGCTTAATGAAAACTTAATGACCCATTAGGCTAATGCAACGTTCGTACAACCGGCTGCTGTTGCCTAAATTTATAATTTAATTAAAAATTTTATTTTGTTTTAAAGGGAAAATCAACAGGCGATTTTTCACGTGCTGGATCTTCTACAAAGATTACCCATGTCAATTGAACAGATAAATAATCAAGTGTCACCTATTGATCCAGTAGAATTACCACGTAGGAATGACCGGGATATTGATTCCATTACGGAAAAAGTTGAAATTTTGTGGAACTTTGCTATAAAACTTAAAAATGAATTGTAAGTTGATAATTAAGTTGATAATTAAGTCAAACTGTTACATAAGAGATTTAATAAGACCAAATCGTTCATGTTTGTTTATTTTGTTTATTATTTTTTTCTATTTCGATAAGGGAATAGTTCCATTCTTTTTCTTGGAAGTTTAAGATGATATTTAACATAAAAAATAATGTGAGTAAAACCACGATGATATGGTTGATAACGAATTTTCAAACAAACCAAATAAATTGATAAATGTCTAAGATTCTTATATATATAAACGGCTCCAAAAAATTTTAAGCACACCAGCTGATGCACTTGTTTCTCTTTGCAATAAACAATAAAAAAATGATAAGCAAAACATACTTCATATACCCTCATTTCATTTGAGCATCTTATTACAAAGAGCTGTGAAATGTAACAATGTTGTGCACTATAATAAGAAATGTTCTTACAAACGAACAATATGCATTTCATTGCAAACTGAACTTTTACAGAATAAAGACTAATCAGAATTTAAGACATAAGATTGATTCAGTCGTAAAATGGACAACTCAAGAGACACAAGAAAGGGAAAAGGAAAAAAAAGAGCATGTAAAGGCATTAAAAGATAAAGACAAAATTATGTGAGTGAATATTTTCGACCCTAGATTATCAGTACACAATTATCATGTTTAGTCTAACGTACATCTAGTTAAAAAGATAAAAATATGCTACCCCCTCCCCCCTCCCCCCCAAAAAGAAGAAAAATTCAAGGTCTTTGTCGAGCCCTGATGATTTATCAGAATCTACCAAAGATAATGCCACCATAACCAAATTCACTTTGATATTACATATTTTCTATGATTGCGGTATATTGCGAAAATACTGCGAAATTGCTTTCTTAATCCAGATACAAGGTTTGTGTGTGAAGAAAAATATTGACATTAGGAATTATTTTTCATGTTCGGTTGTACCGTCGTTTCGTCAAGCTAATGTCAAAAAATCAATCACAAGCAGAAATTTGGAAAAAGGACATAAATATACAACTCTTCAATACAATAATAGAAATCACAGATGCATTGCAGTAAATACTCGTTTTTCATTGTGATCTTCCAAAAAGATAACTTCTACACACATGTTTGAAGTGGGCATGCATAAGTATTCAATAAGTTTCATAATTATCTAGCGAAGTCATGCTATAATTTATATCATCTGTTTCGTAATAAAAGTTTTTTATAAACAGGCAAAATACAACCACATAGAAAAGCACTTAACACTAGTTGTATAAATCTGTCTTTGTCATATGTTCAAATCTAGGTTTGAAGAATGTAATGTATTGTCTTCTTGTTCGCCAAAAATATCAATTCCTATTTCTTATTATACATCTTCGCTAGCCAAGTAATGCAACCCAGTCCCCTCCTTTCAACCCTGGGCAGATTAAACCAACATTTGTGATGTCAATGATGTGCCATTTAACGGTATATAAAAGTCACACTCATTCTGACTAAAACATTCTTTACCAATGGCAGCACATGAATCTCTTCTGTATTGAGGTGTAAAAATTGTTTTGTATAGTGTTTATTATTTTCGTGAAGCATAAACGGAAAATATACATTGACATTCCCACATTGCAAAAGAAACATACCCAGGAGCTTCAATTAGTTGATTCAGATTTTCAAAATTGCCACTTAATATAGCCTTATGTTTTGGGGTAAAGACGTGTTGCACAAACATCACGTGGCAATTGTTTATTTACATTTTATACATTTACACGTGGTCATCCTAAAAGCGCGTTTTTATTGGATGCAGCCAGTTACAACTGCTACCAAATGGAAATCACTTTCACCTTGATCCGAAATTATATCTCAATCTGTCAACGGAGGAGAGGAGAGGACTAGATCGTAATCCTTTGCCAGCGAAGATGCTTATTATGTAACATCAATTATTATGATTATTTATACAGTGTTACTGGCCTTTCCTTTCAGTAATCCATCATATACTTATTACTAGTATAAATCTTCTCCATTAAAACAACTGTTCCAAGTAGAACTAAACTGAGCCTGCATCTTTTTAAAAGAATTTACTAAAATGTTATGTCCGATGACTTTGTCTTGAAGCTTATAAGACCGTTATGGCTAAAAAGCACACAACGGAACCATAATTTATCTTTTGTGTTAAAATAATTGTTGATGAATACATCCGCGTGAAACTAAATAGCTGCAACGTTAATAAAAATAGGAAATTTGCCAAAGAATTCAATGAAAGCATCAAAGAAAAATTTCTACCAAACATTGGTAAAATGGCACAACAATGATTTTCTTGGGGAATTATGGCCTAAATCTGCCTTCAAATTTTGGAAATTAATGTATGATTACACTATTGTTTCAGATAAGGGTGAAGGTTTGTTACCATTTAAACGTTTAAACCCGCTGCAATTGTTTGCACCTGTCCTAAGTTAGGAATCCGATGTTCAGTAGTTGTCGTTTGTTGATGTGGTTCATAAGTGTTTCTCGTTTTTTATATAGATTAGACCGTTAGTTTTCCCGTTTGAATGGTTTTACACTAGTAATTTTTTGGGGCCCTTTATAGCTTGCTGTTCGGTGTGAGCCAAGGCTCCGTGTTGAAGACCATACTTTGACCTATAATGGTTTACTTTTATAAATTTTGACTTGGATGGAGAGTTGTCTCATTGGCACTCATACCACATCTTCTTATATCTGTAAATAGTATTTGAATTATATAAAAAGCTATCTTCGTCTTAAAAGTTTTACCAATCATATATCTTATTTATAAAGATATTAAGAAAAATAAATTTCAAAATCGAGCAAGCTAAAATGATAGGTCTTAAAGTATTTTTAACAAACGTCACGACACACAATAACATTTTTGTATTACACAGGACATATATAATTAAAAGTTCCCTCGAGCTTAATCTAGTACATTCCATCGATAGCCCAATGGTCCGGGAAGATATATTAAGAACACAAAAAGAAAAAGTTACAATAGCGGATAACAAAGGACAATAACAAATTGTCAAATTATTCCTCTGGTCCTTTTGACAAAGTGTTCTTGATATAATACAAAGAAATATATTTAAGTGATGTCGTATTTCAAGATTAACAATAACAAAACATAATGTGGTAATAACTCGCAATTTTTATACGTCATTTATAAATAGACAATAGTTGTTAATGGAAGATACAATGTAAACTAAACAAACATATATTAGTAAAAATTAGAATTTTTCTAGTCAGAGATATGAAGTGTTGGCCAAAGCAAAAGATGATGATAAACGAGCTCTTGAAAGTGGGCCAAGCGGTTCCAAAACTTCAAAATTGCAGCAGCACATATTCGACCTTCAAAAAATCATGGCGCAAAACAACGAGGAATACAAGAAAGTATGCATGGAAAGAGATGACCTACGAAACAGGTAAATAATGAAACATTTTGTTCTTGCTAATCTGTAATACATCCAAGTGAATGTTTTCAAGAAAACACTAATTTTCATTCATTTTTCAAACAATAAAAATCACGTTAATGTTGTCAATAACAAACACACTCACAATTAAGAAAAAAATGTTGTGCAAAATTTAAAGTAACAACATTAAGTTGTCTAAAATGATACTAATACTAAATAGCTGGGTTTATTATTTCATGTTTTATTTTCGCTTTGTTATAAATGAACACATGCTGTTGTAATTGTTTACCGTTAGTTAGTGTATTTAAATTGCAGGATGAAAAGTGTTCAGAGGATCTCCCATTTAGAAAATCAAATCGATCAATTACGAGGTTTGGGTATAGAAAAAGACGATGTAATCAAATCCATTAAACAAGAAAAAGAAGAATTACAAACACGGTAACAAAAATAATGTAGATATTAAGTTAGTGTATATAAAATTAGAAGATGTGGTATGATTGCAAATGACACAACTCTCCATCAGAGACCAAATGACGTAGAGGTTATCAATTGTAGATCAGTGTACTTCAACAATTAGCAAAACAAATACCACATAGTAAGCCAAAATGACAAATGTAAAACAATTCAAACACGAAAACTGTCGGTCTGATTTATGTACAAAACAATAAACAAAACAAACAAACAAACAAAAATATGATATACAGCACCAAGCGACAACAATATATAGTAAAAAAATTAGCACAATAAAAAAAAAATTATTGGAATCATTTTTATACAAACAAAAATATCTGAGTGTTTGTTTTCTTTTTCTTAGCCCCACGGACATTAAAAAATATTCTAATATCATAAGGTTTGTTAATTTCATAATCTGTTTAATGTATGTCTGTAATATAACTAAGTATACTAAATAGATCACCAATACCGAAGCCACAATCTTCTTATAAGTAAGTTAAAATTATTTTAAAGCTTAAGACATACAATATTCAAATTGGAATTTCCACATCATTGTTTTCCTATAAATATGTAGATTAAGTAGTATAGCTGGAGACAAATTAACGAAAGGAAATCCATCAATAACTGACCTCGGTGACCCCAACCGTCCAATGAAGATAGGTGAGAAGTACGGTGAGCTGTATGACAACGAATGGACAGATTGCATGGAATTTACTGATGTAATTAAATCCCATTTTGGAACTTTAGAGCACTCTGAGCTAGAAGAAATAATTATACACCATTTGTACAGACTTTTGTTGGTAAGTAATTCCAAGTCATTAGTTAGGACGTAAATAAACGTGTATCCTGATCAGTGATATCCATATGGAATAAAATGTTTCACACAGCAAAACATGATTGATATCTATCTAGGCACAAAATGTTCAACTGCATTGTGACCATTCTATAATTTTCTGTTGAAATTTTAACTGAAACGATTCTAATGATATGAACTGATCTTAATGGACTGCAGAGTAAATACTATTTATTTGAAAGTTTGTTTTTATATGAGGTGATGCGTCTGTTTTTTCCATGGTGATGTTATTTTATGCATTTAAATTTCATCAAAGTCAGTTACTTTCAGACTCATTGATTGCGTTTTATTAAGGCCTGTTTATTGTATATCAGACAGATATTCATATTAGACGTAAGTAATATATGACAACTGCAAGACAAGACAAAGAGCCCAAATCTGCAACAACTTAAATATGTCTTATCAATACGGTATAAAAACAAGGTGATATGGCATAATTGCCAATGAGACAGATTCAGATTCAATAGTTTATTAAAGTCTCACCACATACATACAAGTATAAACACATTATAATATCAAGTACACAATATAAAAATTTAGAATGCATGTGCCATTCTTAAAAGAACTATGAGAGACTGTTATATACAATTATAAAACAACAGAATTAAAACATAATTTTGTTATTTACACAAAACATAAAAGTGCAATATCACCATGCACATTCAAGGATAAAACCTGTTACATGTACATAAAAAATAACAATGATTTTTTAACAGTATAAGATACTATTTCGTCGCAATAAAATATTATGGCAGGTTTTGGCAACAGAACTACAAACATTTTCATTTTTGAATAAAAATATAAATTTTTCATCATCTGACAAAGTTAAAAATATATTATTATGTTGAATTATATCAATAAATAAAGACTGCCTTAAATCTTCATATAATGGACATGTTAACAGTACATGTTTTTCATCTTCTATATTATCACAATTAAAACATAATCTTTTATCTAAATCTAATCTTTCGTAACGACCAGTTTCAATTTTTAAAGGTGCTACTCCACATCTAAATTTCGCATATGCACTGCGATATCGAATAGGTATATTTTGCAACAAATATTGTTCAGTAGAGTATGAAAATTTAAACAATTTATAAGTTCTCAACTTATTTCCTTGACCATAAGAATCAAGCCTTGTACTCCATTCAGTTTTATAATTATCAAAAATATTAACTTCTAACTGATAAATTATATTTTTATCCAGTATATAATCATCTACATTACAAAATCTGTCCATATTGTAAAGTTTCAACATATCTATAACTTTATAACTCCAATTTTTAATTTTATAACTGCTTTTTCTAATTGACCATATGAATACTTTATAATTTATCCTGTTTTTATCCATTTTTGTACATCTTGCCCCGTGTCTTAAAATGTTAGACCACTGTTTAACATATGGAGGCTTCCAACCCATGTCACCTGAAACAGCATCATTGGGGATATACTTTCCAACTCCAATATAAAATCTCATGGCTCGGTTCTGAACTGCTGAGATGCAGGAGAACTCACTTGTACCCCAAATAGCTGAGCCGTAATTGATGACTGACCAAACTAAAGTGTCAAACAATTTGGTAAAAATATTGTGTTGAAAGCCACCATGTGTTTTACATTTTACTATAAGAAGGCATAATGCCCGACTTGCTGACTTTGCAACTGCCTTTGCCATAACTTTATAATCTAAAAATTCATTTAATACTAATCCTAAATATTGATAGCTAGAAACATAATCAATGACTTCACCATTTATATTAAAAACAAAATCTGATCTTATCACAGAGGGGTTTCTAAAATGCATGATTTTTGATTTATATAAATTAACTTTTAAACAATTATCATTACACCATACACCTAATACATTAATCAATTTCTGCATATCTTCTGTATTTTCAGACAATAAAACAAGATCATCTGCATATAATAAAATAGCAACCTTTTCACCGTCAATGTCTATATCAATATTTAATGCTTTTATATCATCAATTAAGTTATTAATGAAAATATTAAACATGACTGTGGATAAAACACATCCTTGTTTCAAACCAGTATTTACACTGAACCAATCAGTAGTATTACCGTTCACACGAACACAGCATTCTATATTTGAATAAATGGCTTGCAAAGCACACATAAACTTTGTACTTATACCTAAATCTGTTAATTTGTTAAACGATAGTGACCTGTCAATTGTATTATATGCCTTCTTAAAATCTACAAAAGAGACAAAAGTTGACAATTTACATTTTTTTCTAGTTTCAATTATTGACGTTAAAGTGGAGACATGGTCAATAGTACTTTGATAAAACCATTTTGTTCATCATTAATTATCTCCCTTTCATCTAACCATTCTGGTAATCTATTATTTAAAACACTACAATAAAGTTTGTATGCACATGGTGCTAAAGTAATACCTCTGTATGACAATGGATCTCTAGGATCAGAAGTTGAACATTTTGGTATTGGATTAATTATACCTTTATTCCAAGTATGTGGAATTTTACTAGATTTAAAACATAAATTAAATAATTTTGTTAAAGTACAAATAACTAAGAAATTTTTACACAATTCAGATTGAATTAAATCTACACCTGGACTTTTATTATTCTTTGAACTCATGACAATATTATGAACTTCATCAAAAGTTATTTCATTATCTAATAAATCAGAAACAATAATATTTTCTAAATTTAAATCTTCTTTTACAAGTTTAGGATCTGAGTTGTTACTCTGATATAACAAATTATAAAAACAATCCTTCCATTTATGCAATACTGAGTTCAAATTGTTTGTTACAGAGCCGTCTGACAGCACAACTTCATTCGGGATAGCCGATTGCCTTTCATTTCCTATACCAATGTTACCAATTTTCCGCCAAAATTGTTTGGAGTCATTATTGTTCATATATAACAAGTCTTCTTAACATTGGTGCCAATAACAGCCTTTAGATTGTTGAACAAGTTTATCAAAGTCCTTTCTCTTGTTCAAAGACAGAGTTCTTAATGCAGATTTATTGCTATTGTTCGTACAACGCAGATACTGGTTCTCGGCCGAACATGTCTCATTCCACTTTGAAGTCAAGTCATTGGACCACCACGGTTTCTTGAAACGTCTTCTTTTATTGTTACAACTATTCAAAAGTTTTGTTTTTGTATTTAGTTTGGAATTCATCTCATTATGCATTATATTAACAAATTCACAATATATATTATCTACATCATCTTGATCACCATTACTTTTTTCTATATCTCTAATACATGAATTTATACTATTAATCACATTTTCATCTTCAAACCAACTATTCGGAATATTTTTTACATCATATATAACACGTTTCTGAACATTTTAATTTTTTACATTGATATTTTCCTTTTCAATATTACCACACATATAAGTTTCCATTTCCCAGTATAATATCGAATGATCAGGAATAAATCTGGGTTCAACTGACCCTATAGAAACACTTTCATTAGCTAATTCACTAGCTCTAATTACTTCAAATTTCTTGAAACAATTTAAATTTTTATATGGTACGACACAATAATCGACAACTGATGAACCCCTTGTTGATATGTAGGTTAAATCATTTCTCATACTATTTCTACCATTTAATACACAACAATTTATATTTGACAAAAAGTCACAAAACAATTCTACATAGCTGTTGGATTTAAAATCAATCACTTCTCGGATAGGTAAATTATCAACTCCTGGAATAAAATCTTCCATTTCTCCTATCCGACTATTGAAATCACCACATATATAGAATGGATATCCATTGGGGATAGAATATATTTGTGACATAAGGGTGTCGAAAAAATCATGTACATTAGTAGATCTAGCTGAAAATTCAGGTGGTAAATATGTAACGCACACATAGAATATATTTCTATTATTTGTTTTATCGCTGAACTTTACCCATATTATTCCATCTGTGGATTTATCTTCAACATTTATGTTAAGTGAACATAGTAATTCTTCTTTAACTAAAAGACCGACGCCTCCTGATCCAGTTTTCGCTCGGGTATGGATATGACTACGATTATTTCCATACCATTTGTAATTGTTAATTTTAATAATATTATTTTTCAAAAGATGAGATTCAGTTATTCCAATCATATGAAGATCTAGTTTTGTAATGCAGTCATTTATTAAAATATTTTTATCGCTATTTGCATATTTAGACCAACCATTAATGTTCCATAACCCGGATTTATATTAATAATGCCTACCATGAGCTCGGCCTCGACTGCCATGATATCGGTCACCATAATTTCCATTAAAAGATCCACCATTAAAATCATTTTTCCTAAAACCATTGTTCATGTCAGTATGTGTAGTGTTACACTGGGGTCTACGAGTCTCTCTTGTGTTGTTCACCTATGTGTTATGGTCTTTGTTTTTATTTTGTTGATGTGCTTGTTGTCTTTTTCTTATTTGCCAAGCCACTGAGGTGAATTCCATGTCTTTTCCGACAGCTTTTAGCAGTCTTCTATTGTTAGCATCGAGTATTCTCTTCTCGATTGTTAAAAAGTTTTCAATATATACATCCTTATATTTCATTTTATCTTTCAAGAGTTTTTTTGCTTTCATTATCTTTTGTTTACTTTCAAAATCCCCCAGTGACACTATGACTACTTCTGGTTTACTTTCAATATAACTCGCTTTGCGCGACACACTTTTGATGTTTACATTTTGTAGTTTCAAAACGTCCTTGACCATTGTTTCTAAATTTAACTTCAAGGCGGTGTCGTGTGAATTTTCCCTAGGGTTCATTGGAAGATTTTTTACCACTATGTCAAATTTACGTTCCACAGATTTTTCGGCGGTAGTGCTTTGTTTTTTTGACACTATCTCATTAAAGGTTTTATCAATTTGTTCATATTTATCTTTTAGATCACTTATCTCATCACGAACCTGTTTGACCTCTTTCTGTACCCGGTCCGTAATTACAGTATTAAATTTTGCTGTCAATTTACGCTCTATATTCCCCTCTATATCACTAATTCGTCTTTCAAGTCTATCTGACATGGTGTCTAAACTGGTTGCCAATTTGCATATCATATTCACCAATTGTTCGTTGTCGTTAGAAAAAGGGTGGTGGTGGACAATGTCACTATCATTTCTACTTTTCTTACATTTCGAAGTCTTCGCAACATCATCATCATCTGACTGTGACAGAGAGCGTTTTCTCGTGGTAGGGTGGTGTTCTAGGGTTGCTTGTGTAGCTATAACTGTTTTTCTAGAGTTTATATTAATATCGACTGGTGTCAATGGGGTTGCCGCCATTACTTTCTGCACGAATCAAGTGCGTTTTCTTGACTTAATGGGTCTACAAAAGTTTCAATTAATTCTGGGTTTGTTTCAACCAACTGACTCCAAATCATTTCTCCTTGATAAAATAACTATAACTGTATTATCTCCTGAATATTTCACTCAAAATTTCAAAATTTTTGACGAGCTCAAATTTTCAACACGTCCTCAATCCAAGGGAGATCATTAGGGAACAACTATCCACCAAAGTTCAAATGAAATGTATGTACGCAACTATAGGCAACCATAAGGCCTTCGACAACGAGAAAACCGTCGTCTATAAGGATTGTGTTATTGTCCACCAAATTTCTATAACTGATAATTATTAATCTAAGGGAATAGTTAATTATATGAACTGCTGTAATATTCTTGTTTTTTTAAGTGCTGCTACAAAGAATGCAGGATGACATCAGAAAATCAAATAAGGACCATTCGGAAGACTATTGCAGAAAACCTGTTTCTTAATACAGAATCGGTATGTATTAAAACTTAAACCGAAGATACCAAAATGGGTTCCTGTTATCACTTTTACATTTTTTAATCTAAAGAAATACTTGTATTTTTTCAGAGTTTTGTGTTTTTGCACCTTGATTTGTATTTTCTGAAAGTACTTATTCCATCTCCTTATGTTATATGATGAGATTAGATTATCGGTAAACAACACTGTTTTGATATTGAGATAAAAAACAATGATTCTACAAACGACATTTAACTCAGTTATAAAATAACCAATATCATCAAATTTGTTGCAATGAATTACCGTGATTTCCAAGAAAAATATTTAAAAAAAACGATTATTTTAAATGTGAAATAAATCTGATAATTTCACTCCTCTAACGTTGTTTGGTGATATTGCATCAATACAACTGAGAAAAAAATCAGAAAAAAACCCTCATAAAAAAAGATATACATGTAGTTCCTTTCAATGTTTATGCCCCTACTAGGGGCATTATGTTTTCCGGTCTGTGCGTCCGTTCGTTCGTTCATTCGTCCATCTGTCCCGCTTCAGGATAAAGTTTTTGGTTAAGGTAGTTTTTGATGAAGTTGAAGTCCAATCAACTTGAAACTTAGTACACATGTTCCTTATGATATGATCTTTCTAATTTTAATGTCAAATTAGAGTTTTTGACCCCAATTTCACGGTCCACTGAACATAAAAAATGATAGTGCGAGTGGGGTGTCCCGCTTCAGGTTCAAGTTTTAATTCAAGGTAGTTTTTGATGAAGTTAAAGGCCAATCAACTTGAAACTTAATACACATGTATCCTATGATATGATCTTTTTAATTTTAATGCCAAATTAGAGTTTTGATCCCAATTTCACGGTCCACTGAACATAGAAAATGATAGTGCGAGTGGGACATCCGTGTACTATGGAAATATTCTTGTTTATACCCGATTACCATTTTTGAGTTCACATTCAATGTGTGAAAAGAAAAACTAATCCGAGAATTAAAATATCAATAAATCTTCAACTCGGTACCGAGGAAAACCGATAATTAACTCATGCACTACGCGCATTCGTCACTCATTCAGTATGTTTCTATATTTGAATTTTGAAATAAGTTATTCTAAAATTGTTTTTTTATCTGTAGGAAAGGGATATAGTGAATGTACCTGGATGCAAAGAAGTTATCTCTTTCAGAAAACAGAACGGAGAGGAATTTTCACAGCAATTGATATCAAAACAGGTACTTACGGTGTACTGTTGCACCACTCTTTCAGGTTAGGAATATGCTTGAGCACTCAAAAACCTGTTTAATCAGTTAAATCCCGACAATTGTTTTATGTGTCAGGAGCCTGTTGTTAAGTGGTTGTCATATGTTGCTATCTGTTATATTTAGATTTCACGTTAGATTATTTTGTCTTAAATTAGGTCGTTTGTTTTCACGTTTGAAGTGTTTCAAATGTTGTCATGTCGGGGCCATTTATAGCTGACTATAAGGTATGTGTTTTATTGAAAGCCAAAACAATTGAAAACCCGAATTAGGAAACAAACTTTGAAGAGCTCATAAAACAAAAAAAGAACAAAAGTAAAGTGAAGCTTGGATCAGGAATCAGAGCTATGCATGAGGAAGATAACTTCATCAATTCAAACTGGTTTTCAAATTTTATACCAGTAAAGTTCATTAAAACGACATCCGTGTTTTCATTTTTTATTCATGCTACTACCAAAGGGTTGGATACGAGGGAAGTGATACAATTGGGGATAAACATTCTACCAGCAGCAGTGGTAGTAATAATATTAACGGTGCAAATGATAATGAATATATAATTGCTCGATGTTTTAGTTCTATTACACATAAAAAGTAAAAGTAACACATACTTTTTATCACATTTCACGAAAAGTTGACTGATTAAATGGACCTTGCCAGTGGTTGTCTAGTGGGATATCTCAACGTTTTTGTAATTTGAAAAATTTGCTATTGGTGCCAAATCTAAAATTGTTTTCGTTTTATAAATGTATAACAATTATACTCTCAGGATGATTTAAAGCTTGACATATTATATACATACCTGTAAATTGTGTAGAATAAGTTTGGTGCTTTTGTTAAGTCTTTCGGTTATTTTCGTCGATGAAATGTTGTGTCGTTTATATTTACCAATATCTCCTTTTATTCCTGATATAACATATTCACATTTCTGATAACAATGCGTAAAAGAATAATTCTAACACTTATCTTTCTAAGGAAAACAAAAATGCAAACAACAACGAGTACTACATGGTTTACATATATGGCATGACTTGACACAATCACCTAAAAGCTACACTCATTACTACATTGCAGAAAATTACTTTGATTTGATGAAAATCAACACATAGTCGGGAACTAAAAATGTATCTTACAAGAAATAAATTAAGCCTAAATGCGTGCAAAATGTAATGGTCATAAAAAATGTGAGAAAAATTCACATATGATAATGTAGTTCAGCGATTTTGACTATATATTTTACGGGATAAACATATAGCAAATCAGTTTTCCTAAACATTTTGCTTTTTAAAATATATTATGTTTTGTATTCATGAAAAAAATGTAATGTTCTTTTCGGTTTCAGAAACTATGTGGAAATGTTATGAAGGACTGGGATTACTGCAACAAAAGTGATATATTAATGCAACACCTAGTAAAAACAGCATTCTTTGACAAATGTGTCCATCTATGTTGGTTTCTGGCTATTCAAGAGCCAAAGATGTTTCTAGACCAAAAACTTCTACCGGGGGAAAAATTTGACAAGAATGAATACAAAGAGTTTGTCAAAAGTGGCGATAAAGTTGGATACATTGTATGGCCAGCACTCTTTTTACACGAAAATGGACCCTTACTCTATAAAGGAGTTGTGCAAGCCTTTATTTAACATTGTTTTTAAATAACTTGTATAAAAGTAAACTATTCACAATGCAATAAACTTAATACTTTAAAGGAAATCTAAGAATATGCAGTTTTAATAAAGATTGTCAAGAAATTTTACAAACAAACGTTTTGTCTTCAGACAAATAAATTAGAAATTCGAATCAGACATTATTATTTATACATATTGTGACGAAGTTTTTAAATTTGACTAATATTAAAATTTAATTCCAAAAGAATGCTTATCATTACGAAAAACAAAGCAATCAATGATTATAGGCACCTGCAAACGAAAAAAAGTAAGGCCACAGCATAGCCAAGCACATATGATACAATTTCAACGAAAACTCCAAAACATGTGATACAAAAAAGAAAAAACGAAAAAAGAATTTGCAGTCAAAACAACACAAAAACGAGCTTGAATTCAGGTGTCAAAGAATGGTTAGTAGTTTGTTTCTATCTACTGGTGATATCAATCATGTTAGGCATCTAGTAATACTTTAAATTAATTTTTAATCAATGATACAGTATGCAACAATACTAAAAATAACATTGATGTGTTAATATATAGGTGTCAGACCACCAATTCACTCCCTCCAATTTAGAACGTATTTAAAAGTTGCCCTACTCTGACACAAAAAAAGTGCTTTTGATGTCATTGTTTACTTAAGATAACCAAGAAATTCGCAGAAATGAAACTTTTGGTGAAAGAGAAAAATATTTAGACCATTTCGAGTCGGAATTTACTTGTCTATGAGTTTGCATTAAAAATTGAGGAGCAGTGCGCTCCATAGAACACTAATTAAAAATTTCCAGAAAACCAGGGGTTATTTTAGTAGTACTTATCTTGTGATTGGCAATTTCTTCTTAGAAGACTTTAAACATGGGTTGACAATTGGCATGTATAAAGGTGATGCATGTACAATTTAGGATATACCTGGTTTCTATGAAGTTGAATTAAGGTAAAATATAAAGGAAGCTGCGAAAATTATAAAATGTTGCTGATGAAGGAATTTTATTTTTAGATATTACCATTAAATTTTGCGGATGAAGATTTTTTAAATTTTAGCCATGATTATGATGTCATTTTCTATTTTCATATAATATTATTATAGTGTATATGAAGGGGGTCAGTGGTAATACATTTTTATACTCAGAATTTGTTATTCTTTGTTTTTTGGTTTTTTTTTGCATTAGAGTTACCTCCCTTACAATGGTTTTGTGATAAATAAATGTTGTATTCTCTTGAGGTGATTAGCTGTCCTATTTTTGTTTATACATTACTTTTAAATGCTGATGAAGGAATTTTATTTTTAGATATTACTATAAAATGTTGCTGATGAAGGATTTTATTTTTAGATATTACTATTAAATGTTGCTGATGAAGATTTTTTAAATTTTAGCCATGATTATGATGTCATTTTCTATTTTAATACTTTTATGATGTATTTAAATGGGTTTTGGTGGTTGCAAAGTCCTAGCAAATTTTGGTTGAATAAATAGGGAATTTGAATTGGTGGTCTGACACCTTTAACGCGAAAAGCGGTGAAACCAAAAATTCAGAAAACTATTGATATTTTTGTCTTAACTGATCATTTGTAATGCAAGTAGCCATATTTCAACCTTTTTTTGGCAAAAAAATCACATTTTTAAAAACTAGAGCCTTAAACCTGAAATTGTGCTATTTTAAGCTTTTTCCACCCTTACAATTTGTATTCATATAAAAAAAATGTCCTAAATAGTTATGAATGCGCAGTAAGTTGTTTCTGTGGTATTAAACATTCAAACATAGGTTGTTTACTACCAAAAATAATTGTCATTAAGATTTTATGAAATTATTTGATTTTTACTCGTTATATCATTGCGTCATTCCATGTATTTGGCAGATAGCATAGCTTAATGTAAACACTGCATAAACTCATCACAATTCCATTAATTGTCTCAAAGGAAAGTTTTCTACCTTAAATTTTCTTGACTGACAGTGAATTAAAATAGATTCATGGCCATTAATGCACTATTGATTAATTAATGGACCATTACTGACACCTGGTGAAAAAAGGGGGGTCAATATTCCTTAACACTTCAATACCTTTGACTTTTTACTAAATTCATTGTAAAAATTGTGGAAAGTCTTTAAAGCAGTAGGATGAACAAGGAAAAATATACCAAAATTGATCTTGATTTTGAAAGTTTATGTTTCTGTAGTCTGAAATTAAATTTTCAAGTATTTTCTATTAAAGTCATACATGACAGTCAGTTTAAATTGAGCTGTGAATTTGCAATATAAGTCGCATTATGCTCAGATAGGACTGTTTTTACTACAAATTGACCAAGGATTAAGAATTAAGCAAATCAAAAGACTTCTAAAAACTTGTTTGTCTCTTTAGGTGTCAGACCACCAATTCACTCCCTCCAATTTAGAACGTATTTAAAAGTAGCCCTTCTCTGACACAAAATAGTGCTTTTGATATCATTGTTTACTTAAACTAACCAACAAATTTGCAGAAATGAAACTTTTGGTGGAATAGAAATATATTTAGACCATTTTGAGTCAAATATTATTTGTCTATGAGTTTGCATTAAAAATTGAGGAGCAATGCGCTCCATAGTACACTAATTTAAGATTTCTAGAAAACCAGGAGTTATTTTAGTATTACTTGTCTTGTGATGGGCAATTGTTTCTTAGAAGATTTTAAACATGGGTTGAAAATTGGCATGTATAAAGGTGATACATGTACAATTTAGGATATACCTGGTTTCTATGAAGTAAAACTTAAGGTAAAAAATTAAGAAAGCTGTGAAAATTGCAAAATTTGGTTGAATAGATAGGGATTTTGAATTGGTGGTCTAACACCTATAACACAAACATTTTAAAACGTCAATGAAGTCGTTTATGCATCACTACAACCTGCTAGAATTGGCGTAAAAAGTACCATCAAGATTTTTTAAAAGATATAGTTGAACTCTTTTATCTTGAAAGTTTCCAATTCTTCCATAAACATAGAATATATGGCGAATGATTGATTAATTGATTGATTGATTGATTGATTGATTGATTGATTGATTGATTGATTGATTGGTTGTTGCTTGCTTAATTCTGTGTCTGGCTAATGCGATCCATGTTTGAATGAGAAAAGAGGCGTTAGTGATTTGAATTCTTTAACATTTTATGAACAAACAATTTCCGTAAACGACTTTCAAGCTGTTTTTTTCAGATAAATTAAAGGAAGCACAAGTAATACCTCTGCATAAAAAATCAAACACTCTAGATAAAGGAAATTAAAGACCTGTAAGTATATTGCCCATGATTTATAAAAAAATTGGGAGGTCTATAGAAACTCAACTTGTGAAATATTTAAATTCTTTTTTTTCACATTTTTCTGTCAGCTTTTCGAAAAGGATATGGATGCCAAACCGCTTTATTAAAAATAATTGAAGATTGGAAAAAGGCTTTAGATCAGAATAAATATGTATCAGCTATATTAATGGACTTGTCCAAGGCTTTTGATTGCCTACCCCATGACCTCCTCCTACTAAAATTAAAATCCTATGGTGTCTCCCCCTATTCTCTTAAACCTTTGGAAAGTTGATTAACTAATAGAAAACAGTGTGTTAAAGTAGGTAATAATTCAAGCTACTGGCAATCAATGTTTAAAGGGGTGCCACAAGGGTCTATACAGGGGCCAACATTATTTAATATTTTTTTAAATGATATTTTCTATTTTATTCATGAAAGTGAACTCTATAATTATGCAGATGACAACACCCTTTCATACGCAGATAAAGACTTAGCTAGATTAATTAATACTCTAGAAGATGAAAGCAAAATTTTGATTAATTGGTTCTCAATAAATAAAATGAAAGCTAATCCAGAAAAATTTCAAGCGATAGCTGTAGGTAAAAAAAGTAAAGACAAAAACTTAATATTTAAATTAGAAGGTGATGATATAGAATGTGAAGATAACATTAAACTTCTAGGTGTAACAATAGATTTTAAACTAAATTTCAATGAAAATGTCTCTATAATATGTAAAAAAAAAGCATCTAAACAGCTAAATGTATTAAAAGAATTGGAAAACACCTGACTAAACTTGGAAAAATTAACAATTTATTATTCTTTCATAATGTCCAACTTTAATTACTGCCCACTAGTTTGACACTTTTGTGGGGAGGTTAACACAAAAATGATAGAGAAAATTCAAGAAAGAGCAATAAGATTTATCTATGAAGACTATTCAGCAAGTTATGAAGATCTACTCTGCAAATCAAAATTACCATGTTTAAAAATAAGAAGAATGCGATCATTGGCTATTGAAGTTTTCAAAATTATTAATAAAGATTGTCCTGTTTATCTCCATGATTTAATACACTTAAAGGAAAACACTTACTCTTTTAGATACCAGAATACAGCCGACCTACCACATGTAAGAACCTTCTACGTAATTTCATCTCTTGTAGAGGGTTGTCTCATTTGCAGTCATACCATATCTTCTTTTTTTATTATAATAATACCCCTTTAAATTCGTGTGCATGCAAACAATCTAATGTGACATAAATGTGGATAAATGCATCCAGTAATTTCGTTTATACATCAAAACCCTTTACGAGGGGGGAAAGTACAAAATCATTTATCGAACATCCTCTCATATAAATACGCATAGAAAGAGGATTTCGATCAATTTCTTCATATTTGATATCATATTCATAGCAAAAAATATAAAAAAAGTGTTACACAAGAAAACCTCGTGCTGATCCCGATACCCTTTCAAAAGTTCTAACAAGTATTCATTTTAAAGTAAACGAAGATCAGCAAAATATTGCCATGAGGTGTAACTTATATTCAACTTTGATTTCATAAAATTTTTAAGATGATTAATATTTTGAAGTTTAATCATTTAAATATTGCAACAGTATTAAAAGCTAATTTTTCCACACGATGCACCACTATCCCTCATCGTCGTCGATATTTTTCATATGTAACTTTCCGTAAAGAAAAGTAAAAGCAAAAACAGGTTCTTTTCCAATCATTGAAATTGTGAGGTAGACGTGTTCTTAAGGAAGGATATCCAGAAAAAGCGATTTGGAGGCACGATTTTTATATAGTAATATTTTCTTTGATGAAGAGACAATAACAAATGACAAATATATTACGTAGTGAAAGCACAATGAAAATTTGGAAAATAACTTAACCTGAAAGTTAACATATGATGCGTGTGATAAACATTCATGTTTGTTTTGTTTTCTTTTGATACAGAAATAAAAATTCAAATTTGGAACAGTTAGAATGTGTGAAAAAAGAAGTTAAACGATTGAAAAAAGAGACTGATGAAATGATAAGAACGCAGACGTGAGTATAAAACTTCAGCTCTTTACATCGACATTAGTATCACAATCATTATGAAAATTTTATTTCTCCTAAAACATAGCAAGGATTTTAAAATTTGTTATTGAATTATCGTTTATAATTTAAAAAGTTTGAAACAAAACAAAAAAGTCAGCTGCATTTGAACATATTCTTACAAACCGTGCAAGTTGTAAAATGGAAACGTTATTCGGTAAGATGAACGAATACTCGCTGTTGAAAGTCCTAATTTAACAAGGCTACCACAGAAGACTTCTTTTTAACAAATTTCAAAGTACACGCCATGATGAAAATAGATTTATTTCAGAAAAATTGCAGAAGGAAAATTGGAGATGTTAAGATCATTAAATCCTCCAGAAGAATCTATTGTACATATGGGGTCAAGAATTTTATCGGGAGTTAAGGTTTCCCTGCCAACTGATAGCAGTTCCATTTCAGATGTTATGGACTTTGTATTGGATCATATCCGAAAACTGAATGAAAGTCTGTATGTTAATTTATATTTTAACGTTATAAAAAATAATATTTTTGTGAAAGTACTGTTATTACTATAATTTTTCATTTCTGATATTTTACATTTCAAAAAATATCATATTTTAGTTGTTATTAAAGAGGATACAAAAAATTAAAATAACTCCGAGAATCATCAAGACATTTGTATTGTTGGATGAAACATTGGGAAAGGATGGATTAGAATAAGTTTGGGTTTCGGGACAAAATGTGAGAAGTATGTGACGGCATCAATTGGTGATTTGATGGTTGCAAATTAAATTTACTGGCGACGCGTTATCGGAGACAGTAAACGGGTATTTGCGACCATCAAATCACCAATTGATGCCGTCGGAGCTTAAAATACAATATTGTTATCTCCATTCTAATGAAACTGACAGAAAACAACGTCAAATCATACATTTAAAATCTGCCATACGTCGTCTGCGCTTGCGCGTACGTTTTCATAGCATCCATTGTGAATAGATGCCATGAAAATTGGTGACGTTATCCAATCAAAATGAACGTTACAAACTATGTTGCATTTGAATAGTGCTCCAAGTATACCTATTTCAATTTATTTCAATTTCATGAACGTCAGACAAGTAACTTGCGGTATTCTTCATGAACAGTGATGAAATATAAGAAATGAAGATAATAAATTATTCTTACTTGCGTAGGTTGTAAGGCAATGTTGCACCGTTGAAATCATCTTTTTTCAACTCTGATGTACTAGAGAGACATAGTTCTCTTAAGAGATAGGGGCAATTTCTCCTGAATTTATTACACACAAGGGTCATTTTAGGGTGTCTTTTAATCTTCATTTTTAAAATTCACAGTATCCTAGCAACATGTCCTTACTTAAAGATTCTAACAAAAGTACTGTTTATTTCTAAACATATCACCCAAAACAGATTGATCAATTTTCAAAATTATTATTTTTAAATCGTGTATAAAAGACATTCTTGAATAAAAAAAAAATGTTGGTAGTGAGGCTTAATTTTTTCTTTCCTGTGTAAATTAATTTATTTTTGTTAGCAACGTACTCGGAAGAATTTTTTACGATACCATGTCAAATTAGCAATATGTTTTAGCAAAACGCATTCTTTGGCAAAATGAGGTGCTGAATAACAACATGAATTTTAGAAATATGTATGTTGAAAATTGTCTAAAGTAATGATAACACTCTATAATGTTATATTTAGTATAGGATTTGACAACTTTTAGATTGCTGAGTGAAATAATGTTAAGGTAAAAGAAATTAATTTTATATTTTACTTGTTTTTGTAATCTTTTAATTTTTCTCCTGTAAGTGCTTTCATACAAAACGTCCTTCAAAGTGAAAAGGTTAAATTGGAAGACCTTACAAATACACAGACGGAGACAAACAGAACCAGTAAACAACTCATACATTTTATCGAGGAACAGAAGAAAAACATGTAAGTCAGATTATTATTTTAAAGTAGTAATTCATTATTGTCAAACAACTTTTTAACTAACCAAATATTTTCATCGAAAACTGGCAATCGTACCCAATTAAGATTATAGTCGAACGCACCTTCTATAAGTGCGGATATGGATCTAATAACGTCAGTGTTTACTGGCTAGTGATACAGTAGTAGGAATACTTAGATCACTGGTCACCGCGGTCTCAAAAAAGTTTATTGATCCATTGTTTGATAATGGTAATTCATTTAGTCAATTGTTAAACACATCTGCTACAGCTTTTCAGTCCTACTAAGACTCTTCTGTTGCATTCGGTTTCTTTTCTTTACACAATGTACACCTGCAGATATTTACATACAGTAATCACTTGATTAATGTACAGCATTACTTGAAAAGGGATTGGACAGAATTTGATTGAGTAAAACGACATGTCTTAACTTCATGAATTACTGGATTGTAGATAGCTGACCTATTTAACAATATAAAAGTTAAAAGATACGGTAAAATTTCCAATGAGATCACTTTCCCCAAAAAACCACATTTCACCAAAACTACATGTCACATTACGATAATCAACAACGAGGAAAATCCATAAAGTTCATTTCATTAAAGGTGCAAAGTTCACCGCACAACATGTGCATCTCGACAAGTAGTGTTAAATCAGTGACACTAGAAGCCTAAATATTCGGAAATCCAAAACCTGATCCAAACAGGGTATACGTCTATCAAAGGTCCCGGAATGACGAAATGTGATATAGTTCAAAACAGAAAATCAACTGTATAGTCAATAATTTTTGAAAGGTATCTTTAGTTTATTGATTCATACTCAAACAATAAACGACAATCCAATAATGGTTCTTACCAACCAACCCCAACTACTTGATAACAACTTTAGGGCTTAAACAGATACACAAATAATGTGGCGGGGTTGTTTGTAAGCGCCCAAACAAAATGTTACCCTTACCTGCAGCAGTGATGTAACACCAGAATATTAGAACAAAAAAACCAAAACAAATTTAAATGGATTTAATTCCCGGATCGATGTTAAGCACAAAAAAATACGAAAAATTAAAGACAAATGCAAAAAAAACTCATCAGTCGAAAATAAACTGATAACCCCATGGCAAAAAAAGAAAGAAAAAGAACAGTAGATGGAGAGATGGAGAGTTGTCTCATTTGCATTCATATCACATCTTCTTATTTATACAATAGACAAACAACCGTATACAAAACAAACCATAGAAAACTAAAAACTGAGCAACACGATCCGCACCAAAATCGGAAGTGGTCTCATGTGCTCCGGAAGGGTAAGCAGAAACTGCTGCAACTGTTTTCATTCGAGCGCCAATAGTGTTTCTTATGCAGACGAAACGCACGTCTAGTGTAGTACATTTATAAGTCTTTTATATTTGAGCAGTAGCTTTTTAAAGGACTGAAAATTAGAAAAGAAGACAATATCACTTTTGATGTCAAATTTATAAATTTGAACTTTTAAATTTTGAATACTAGTATACCGTACTTGATGCTGACATATTCTAATAACGTATTGAAAGTTACAGCCCCAAACAGGATAGAATTATCTTTATTCACATTCTGTATGTGCCTGTCCCGAGTCAGGATCATGTCTCAAGTCAGGAACCTGTATGTCAGTGGTTGTCGTTGATTCATGTCCGTCATTTTTGATTTTCTGAAATTTTTTTGTTAGAAATTAAGCCGTTAGTTTTCTCAATTTAATTGTTACATATGTTTCATGTTAAGGCCTATGTTTTTATAGTAATTAAGATTATAAGACAATGTTGACTGCTTTACCTCTATTTTTGACATTTTTACCTATTATGTCTGTTTGTTCTGTTCACACATTTTTGTCAATATAATGGAATTATATGCGACTGTCATACAAGTATGAGGATTAGCTAGCTATAAAACCAGGTTAAATCCACCATTTTGTACATAAGAAAATGTCTGTAAAAGTCAGGAATATGACAGTTGTTTTTTTCCAATCGTTTGATGTGTTTGAGCTTTTGATTTTGCCATGTGATAAGGGACTTTCCGATTTGAATTTTCTCGGAGTTCGGTATTTTTGTTAGTTTACTTTTTTTTCACACAATATTATTACATTCCTCATGTGTATATTTTATTTCCTGGAAAATCCGAGGAAATCTATCGCGATTGTTATTCTAAACTTATTTCAGGTTTATGATTGATTTTCTAAGCTCAATTTAGTTTGTGTAGATGAACAAATTGTTTTAACCAACCGCGGTTTCTACATCCTAGGCTTCCATATGTTTGTGTTTGAGCATTCATGATGAAGTTTGAATAAAACAAGCGCGTTGAACACATGAAATTCATAATTGTTTATTTTCTATTTACAGTTCGTGTTGACTTTGAAAAATCATGTTTTTAGACTCGCGGATGTTAAAGTTTTTGTCTGACTAAAGCATGGTGGCGAAATATTCAGTCAGTATAATACTCTAAGGAATACAAATTGTACTTGCGAAGTAGAAAAATAGTTATATAAATTTCTGCATAAAAAACCAACACTAAAATATTATGTTGATAAAGATCAAATTTCCTTTAGAAAAAGCGTCCTGAAAATTGAAAACTAGTATATGCATTTTCCTCATTTTTGAAGACCGTACGAATGCCTTTAATTGCCAATATCAACTTCATTTCAACTTTGGTGGATATTTAACTCATTGGCAATCATACCACATCTTTTTGTTATTTAGAATCAAGATTTTTATGACAATTGTGTATCGAATGATATTTCTTTGTATGAATAGTTGATTCTCAGAACAATTACTCCATGCAGAAATTTCAAATTAATGTAGAAGTGCTTATTAATAGAATAGTGAAAACCTCGGGGACAGAACGTCAACCAGAGTGGCATCGACACAGTTACTGTTATAAATCATGAAAGACACCATGCTAAATCTGAAAATATACATACCTAGAAGCTTAAGAAAAACATTAGTATTTCGAACAAGATTTCACATTTTTTGAACAGTTGATTAACAAAAAATGAGTGTTCTAAGATAAATTAAACTGAATTTTTACTTTTCTAAGTAATTCATCTTGATGTTATAGACTTGGGTTAAAGAATTAAATAAAGACAAGAAAAGAACAACTGCAAAAACAGGAAGATTTAAATTATGATGTTAATCAACAATTTAAGGATTTACAAGAGAGGACACGTCGATATCAACTCGAAAATAATCAGACTGAAGAAAGGTATCAACTTGTTTGTAAGGAGATGGATGACTTAAAACTCAGGTAGATACGAAAAATACAAATGCAGTATGAATCTGGTAATATCTTTTGAAAATGTAGCCTCGGTTACAAATATATCATTGCATTATGATGGTCAAGATAAGCAAAATTCTATAGAGTCTCTGTCAACCCGTAACCTGACGCAGGTCATGACAAAAAAACGTTCCCGACAAAATGGACTTAAAATTGATGTAGAAATATCTCAAATGGTTTTAAACAGACATGTAGGTTACGTGAAATCTGCAAAGTGCAATTTTTATTATATTTGACACAATCAGGCATGGCTTTATAAATTATTTATACAGAGAGAGAAGGGGAAGGAGATAATGAAGATATGTGAAACAGCAAACCATACGATGAACATTCAAAAATAGAATTAAATAAAACTAAGAATTAGCTTAATGACTATATTAAACATACAGTTTGATCAATAGGCACAGATAGTACATACTGAGTTATGATAACAAAATTTTCAAATAAAATAGTAAAAAAACATGATTGAATATTAGCAAGGAAGCATTTAAGAAAAACCCAAAAAATTTACAATATCGATACCATTGCAAAATAAAGATAGTTTCGATAAAACTAGTGGATGGTTGGTTGGCTTTTTGTTCAAGTTGCACGCTAAACTTTTAAACAAATTTAATTGACAAAAGTAGTAATTGACTATATTGATTGTAGAATACAACAAGATTTTCATCAATTAAATCAGAAAGATGAAGTAATAACAAATCTAGAAAAGATGAATTGTCACCAAAAAGATGCGATCGATAACCAAGAAGAAGTAATTATGGTCCTTTGTAAAGAGAATGACGATCTACAAACGAGGTTTGTATTATTTCAATAATCTGATTTTCAATCAGAATGGATAACAGGATTATGTATGATACTTTGTTTTCTCTAAAATTGAGTACAATGTTAAGCCTTGATCTCTTTATATTAATTTTATACCTTGTAGTTAGTACAAGCTAGTATCTATATAAATTTGCCGTTGTTGTTATTTGGACAATGCTTGTCGACTTAAGTAGTCACTCGTGTGTAAATATTTTTAAGAAATCGTCTAAATCACTTCTAAACACCTTGTGTCAACCGGAACAGACCTTTGCTCTGAAAAAAAACTTGGGTATTTGTACTTAAATTCATAGAATAACATTAAGCAGTTTTTATGGCCATTTTCCAAATCTGTATTGGAAAAATTAATTGATAAGATTTTCCTGCACACATCAGGTGTTTATAGATAACATTCATTATGCACAGTCGTGAGCAAAAAAAAACCAAAAATGTACAAATTTAAATTAATAAAAATAAAAACAACTTAAAACAAAAAACAAATACGATTTGTTTAACTGTTTCTGAATTCATTCACACTATTTTTTTTAAACCCAAATAATTAAAGATGTAATGTAGTATTCGTTGTATATGTAGTTTAACCCAATCGCAATTTCATTGTGTCTGTCCTAAGTCAGGAGCCTGTAGTTAAGTAGTTGTCATTGGTTGTCGTCTGTTAAATTCACTTTGTGTTTATTGTTTTGTCATGAATCAGGCCGATGTTTCTTTCTTGTTTAAACTGTTTCAAAATTTGACAAGTTGTTGCCTCTTATTACTAACTATATATAGTTATCAAAGGTACCAGGTTTCGGTTTTATTGCTGACTATACGGTATGAGTTTTGCTTATTGTTGAAATATGACTGCTTAAATATACACCATATTTGGTGTATAAGCTCTTCGTTTTTTAATACGATTTAGGTTTTCAATTGGTGTAGAACAAATGGTACTGTTAATGTTATTATTTTGACTCTTTGGATAGTAGTCTCATCGAAAATCATACCACATTTCCCTTCATGTATTCATTTCAAATAACATGTAAAGAAAGTTAAAACTTTGAAAAATAAATTTGCATGCCAAAGAGAGGCGAAAGATACCAAAGGGATATTCAAACTCATAAGTCAAAAATAAACTGACTAAAACTTGCTAAAAAAGATAAAAACCAAGAGACAAACAACAGTACACACAACACAACATAGAAAATTAAAGACTGAGCAACACCAACATCAGCCAACGATGTAAAAATATTCTGATGTGTGCTTATGTTATGATTATTTTTATACAACGTAGGATTACTCCTTTTAATGCTCAAACAAGATTTGTAAAGTTGATAAAAAAAACAGTTTTTATTAGGCAAATGATTAAAATATGCAGAAAATATATAGTAATCACCGTTCTACAAAACTGATGAAATTGGTATTTTGCATGTTAGTTGTAGCTTTATACAGTAACTTCAGATTTAGTGCATTCATAGATTGAGAAAAAAATTATATTTTTTTTCTCTGATATAACCTATAAAAACTTTTACATTTCAAAGAAAGGAAATAAACAATTTTACTACATGACCTTAATTATATTTTTTCATATCGGTACAATTTTAAACGAAATTTCTACGTGTCAATTTTATATATTTTGCAAAAATTTACATTGTAAATATAAATTGTTAAATTAGAGGCAATAGTTGATCATCGACGTCCGTCAGTCGCAAATCCATTTAGAATAATTGTATTATCATACATTTATTCTATGTATTATCAGATGATTAAGAACGTGATATATACTGGTGTCAAACATACATTGAACGTCCGAAAACAAATTTCTAAGATTTACAAACTAAGGTTTCAAGTTGCAGTTTTTCAAAGTCGTGATAGATAATACATTCGAAGATAAGCTGTGGTATTGAACTCCAAAAGCCGGACGTTTGCAGGTTTCTTTTACGAATTTTCGTATGTGTCAGTATAAGTGGAATACGTGGTAAAATATTTCTCTAATCCTTAATTATCTAGAAAACAGTTTTGTTTCAATGGTGAGCACCTCTTTATATAGTTACAAACAAATGAAAACAACTGTCCATATGGTACAAAAATGAGGTCTACTGCTGCCCAGAGTTATGATAACAGCCATTTCAAATGTTAACAATAATTATTATGACGTAATCTAGTGGGGTGACATAATCCAGATATCAATATCTCAACTGCCGTCAAAAGAAAGCGCTACCGATGGCTAGTTCTGGTATCGCGTTTATTTAATTAATTTGTTGCATAAATAAATAAAACTCGTCGGAAAGAGTGCAAATTGTTCTTTAACTGCTATTCCAGCTTATGGTTCCAAAAGATCACATTAAAACACAATAACGTTTGTTCATGGATCTTGAAGAGGTTTCAAACGACAAATTGAATATATTTCAACGCTCTGAAAACATAAACTTTGTTCAATTACATTTGTAGCTAAATAGCAAGCAGATAAAGTTAATGTGTTTTGTTCGGTTGAATATCTTCTCCATCTTTGTTAGATTGAGCAGTGTTGCAGGTGAAAAGTTAACGAAAGGAAATCCAGCTATTACAGATCTAATCCTAATCGTCCAATGAAAATTGGTGAGAAGTACGGTGAATTGTATGACAACGAATGGACGGATGCTTTGGAGAACATTAAAAGTGTAAAAAAGTACTACCATGGTCTGAAAGATTCGGAAATAGAGGAAATAATCATACATCATCTGCACAGATTATTGAAAGTAAATTTTAGATATATATTTACTAAATTCTTTAAGGGCTGTTTATAAGATAAATTTAGACCTCAAAACCCCAAATATAATGGCTTTAAGTCTAATATGATGTTCAGTATAATAGTTTAATTCCAACTGAATTATGAATTTTGTCTAGCTACAGATTTGAGGCTTCTTGTATAAAAGTTTTTATCGGGAACATAAAAACTAACTCTCGAATATAAGATTAATGCATCCAGTTATCGGGTTTTTTATTTTGGGCGTTCCAGGTGCAGATGGGTCAAGAGATGCGATTCGGATGCACGAGATTTTTATTTCATTTTGTTTACTCTTGTTATCATATTTTACTTAATTTGAACTTTATCGAGAAAGTGTGTACTATGTGCTATCAACTATTAAAACTTTCTTGTTGGTGTCTTTGTCAGATGAACTATCAACCTTACAAAATTATTTTTTGTTGGCGTCTTTGTCAAGTTTTACTATCAACTACAACAACTTTTTTGCTGCGTCTGTGATAGATTTATTTGTATGTTTGTTTGAATGCTTTAGTCATTTGTGTTTTATGTCTGTGATGTATGTTTACACAGTTTTGGCTGCTTGATCTTAATTGTTGTCACATTAACCCATTATGTCTGTTTTGGATTGCTCGCCCAATTGTTTCAATATAACGGAACTTTAAACAACTGTCATACAAATGGGGTGTTTGGCTAGCTATACAACTAGGTCTTCTGAAAATGCCTGTACCAAGTCAGGAATATGACAATTGTTTTCTATTCGTATCGTTGATTTATAAAGTCTAACGTTTGATTTTCGCAGATTTTAAGTTAGCTCGGGGATCGGTATTTTGTTATACTTTTTTGATTAATATATGATACGTTAAGCTTTAATTTACTAGATAACAATTAGACTTCCTCCGTTGAATTAACATAAAACAAAATTTTACCTTCAAACATCTCTTCGATATGTCTTTTCAATACATTACAATTCATAAAAACGTGTATCAGTATCTGTATCGTACTCCTATTCTTATCAGATCACACAGGAAATGTATTATAACAAGACAATAACATCTTCCTATATCTACATCTATCTGACCTCGATGAGAGGACTTGTTCAAAATTTATGTTTTAAGATGGCAACAAGGTCAATAAAGAAAATGGTAAACATTATTTTCTGTAAGAAATATTTCGAGTAGGTTGATAAATAATAATTCTAATATGACGACATATAGACCAATGTATAGTCAACCAGTATAATCCGTATAATCACAGTATAACTACTTTTACCGCAAACGCATTATTACACAAAATTGGCTGTTCTGCGTTACTCCCAGGTTATTTATACGACCAGGTAAACTCAATTTGCGACAGTAAAATCTACGTTTACGTATGTTAAGCTTCAAGTGCAATACGGTTATCTCTATTATAATGCAAAAATAAACAAATCAGCCGATTTTAATTATTATTTCTGTGGAATAAATCCGCCAAATGTTGTTATTTTCGTTGTCAACTAAACATGTTTAGGTCATATGTATGCCTCCGATGTCAAATGTTCACACGTAGCGTTTCCAGGCTTCTTGTACGCCTCAAAATGTAATAAAATTAGATAAAAAGAACATTCTTAGGTGAAAAATGTGAGCTTTTAAAATTTATTATTGAAGAATATTATATTATTAATATTATTATATTGGGGGTAAAACGGATCGGCCAAAACAGTATCGTGTGTACGGGCCTTTCACGGTTAACAAAAAAAATACCGTATTTGTCTTATAAGATTCGAAATAATTCATGGCATCCGTAGATTTGTTTTCATTCAACCATGGGTTGGGCATTTATATTCGTATTTTACTATTTCTCGGAATAAAATAATCGAATATAAATGCCCAACCCATGTTTAAATAAAAAAAAATCTACGGCTGCCACGAATTATTTCTTAAATCAAATTAGAATTGATAAAATTAATCAAAATAATTATCAAAATTATTATCCGATACACCTAATTTGAAGTTTCTGTCAGTGTACTAAATCCAAAGTCTTATGAGAGAGGCGGATTTATTAGAGTTTTTTCAAAATATGTTTCCGAATCCCATATTTTACTGCAAAGTAATATTGTACTATTCCATCGTTATAATTTTGGACAATAACTACTTTTTAAACTAAAGTCATATGCAATTGTTTTCAAACTGATGACAAAAGTACGAAGACGAAGCTACGTGTAATATTTACTAATAATAATTTATTTTACAATAATTGGTTCAGGTAAATTCTTCATACAAAAATATTCCCCACCACAAAAGAACAAGTAAAAGGACCTAATTTTCAAACTCTATTGACATATTTACAACTCTTCGTCTAATTATATTGCTTGATTTTTACATCTTTCAATTTTCTAGTCAATACTTTTGGTGTGCACTAAATACATTTGCACGGATATCCACAAAGCTATGATGACATTGTATTGTACCGAAGGCATTGTATGGGAAACAATAAAAGCCAAATATACTTTTTATTGAATCCAAATTATAGACGAGTGACATTAACCATAAAATTTCATTTTTAATGCAACCATATAACATACGGCTAAACCATATACCATTCGAAAGCACATAATCTTTACTATCTTTTTTGCCCGGCCGTCAAATATTCGTATGGTGCAATTTCCGTCAAATCACGATGAAAGGTCAAGGACAGACAATTTCTAATTATACAAGATGTCAGCATTTTTGCATATTCTGTCTTCTGAATAATGATATTTTGTATGGAAATAGAACAGATAATGATAGTTACTTATCAAAAGCACTTTGAAATATCAATATCGGATTTTTAACAAATAGCGCCGTTTTCCAGAAATTCCTGTGAAAATGATAAAAATGCGTGAAAACCAAACTTTTTGTCTGTGATTCAATTGATATTCACCATAAAACCAAATAACATATTTTATTTGGTGCTTAGGATGTTTTTGACATCATCAAATTACTGCAATTACGCTTCTTGTTATTTAAACAGCCAATTATAACAACCCATGCAGTTGCCCAAAATACCGTCATCTGCAAAAAGATATCCTTTTTAGCTGTTCTATGTTAAAACAAATTGTATGTAGTCAATATTAGGTTGAAAAAACATAAATCTTAAAAGTGTAAAAAGGTTAAAAGGATATAATACGCAGGAAATTCATGCTTTTAGGGCAAAGGTTTGGGAGCGAAATTTTTTCAATATTTATATGTTTTCTTGGTAGCTTATACTGAAGTGAAAGCTATTATAAGCTAGTCGCTGAAAATGTTCTTTATAACTGGCCGAAGTATTTAATCCTATCAAACTACGTAATTGCTTGTAAATAAATCGAGACATGTTGCAATCATATTTACTTACATTATTTTTTTTGATTTGGAAATTCTAGCAATTCGCTATAACAATACTTACACTTCCTGAATAGTCAACCTCTTACCAAACAAAGCAGTTTTGATATTAATGTTTACTTCAGCACATGTTGCAAATTAATTTGCTTAATAGAAAGTGAAATACAAATGCATTTGAACCACTTTCCTTTCAAATTTATTTGCTCATGGTTTAGCATGTAAATTTCAATGTCGATGTGCAACATATTAATATTTTCATTTAAGGTATTCAGAAAAACAGAGCGCTATTTTAGTAGATCGTCTGTCAAGCATTGATTAAATATTGGCATATTTTAAAAGATAGTTCATGGACGTTAAGAATATATATAGTTAAAATGAAGTTATTTTATTCTAAAATATTTATACAATTGTGAGAAATGAAAATTGTGGTTGAATTTATCAATGTTTTAATTGATTTTAGTGCGAAGATCTTAAAACAATAATAAGTGATATTAATTGACATGAAAAAAACGTACAAAATGGTATGTATAAGTGTAAAAAACATACTAGTAGGTTAAAATAACCTGACTAAAATTCAGATCTACCACGACTCGCCTGCTCATATATCGTATGAGGATGACGAAATCAGAGATCAGATTTTAATTAGAGTGCGGGTAACTTTATGAGATAGCTTAAAAGCAGGTATGTTATGGTAAATTTGAAGTGCTTACTATTTTTAATTCTTTTTGAAGACAAAAATCCCTTCATGTACAACCTCCATATGTGCACTTTTAAACTTTGAACTTCACCAAAATCTACCAAGCAATGTAGGCGGAATATTGCTCATTACAAAGTTTTTTTAGACTAACTATTTGATTTATGAATGGAACGAACAAATGAAAAATGACTTAAGGACAAGATGATTCCTACATTTCCGCTATATTATAGAGAGAGAGAGAGAAAGAGAGAGAGAGAGACGAGGTTTATAACAATTGTTTTCCATTCGTATGATGTGTTTGAGCTTTTGGTGTTGTCATTTGATAATGGAATTTCCGTTTTGAATTTCCTTAGAGTTCGGTATTTTTGTTGTTTTACTTTTTTTATATCTTGCATCGATATCTGAGTTTAAAGTTCTGTTGTCTTTTATTCGCTCAGCTTTGAACCATCTGGTTTACTTTTCTTTTGTTGAAAGAAGAAAGAATATGACAAGGAAGCCAAAAAAAAGCAAAATGATCCCTATTTGCAGATGGTGTTTTTAAGGCAACTGCAAAACTTCACTAGAAGGCTGCATTCTGACCTATATCATATTAATTGCAGTTTAAAATGATGAAAAAATTCTCTTGGCCTATAAACGATAAATCCATTCTATTTTTGTCATATAAATATTCAAACCTCAGGAATCATTTAGCTTTTATTGCAATTTTATCATTCTTGGAAGTTTTTTCAAGAAATGCAATTTTCTGTAAATATTGCGCAATCAGGTTCAGATAATTTTAAGAAAAAAAAATATCATACAAGTACTAGAAAAGGGCATTTTGTTTAATTCTACCAAAATTTAGGAATGTTCAGTTTTG
The DNA here is from genome assembly GCF_021869535.1 of Mytilus californianus. Taxonomy (NCBI): domain Eukaryota; kingdom Metazoa; phylum Mollusca; class Bivalvia; order Mytilida; family Mytilidae; genus Mytilus; species Mytilus californianus. The sequence goes on from NW_026262745.1 coordinate 38,920,589, forward strand.
ACCTGGCCTTTGACCTTGATTATTTAACGAAAATTGCACTGTACGAATTATTGACGACCGGGCAAAACAGAAAGTACAGTTAAATAAGCTTACTAATGATAGCCGTATGTTAGGTGGGTGCATAAAAGTTGTTAACTAAGCGTCGTTTTGAAAACTGTCACTTGCCTATTAGTTGTTCTAATTTTCTTTATTTCATGTCATTAATTTAAAAAATATTTCTTTACTTTAAAAAAGACTGAAGACAATGTCTAACAAAATATTGATTACACAGGGAAATTTCATTCACATCAATTTCACGTGAATTTAAATGCATGTGAATCTCACGTGAAATTCACATGAATTTCATCTTAAACGAGCTTATACATGTTATAGGTGAAACTCACGTGAAATCAGTTTATGTGAGTTTCACGTGAATCTCATGTCAAACTCGTGTGAATTTCACATGAAAATCACATGATTTTTTTTCACGAGAAATTCACATCAATTTGAAAAATAACGTTATTCAAATAACATCTAAATTTTCGAATTTAATTAAAATCATGAAAAATACAATTTTTGTTTTTGGAAAAGTTCACGTGAAATTCACGTGAAGTTTTTCACGTGAGATTCATGTATAAGCTCGTTTGAGGTAAATCTCACTTGAAATGTTTTCGTGAATTTCAGGTGAGTTTCATGTGAAATTCACGTGAGCAAAATTTGCTTGTGTATAACGATCAAACATGATCTCAAAGAAAGATATGTTTATCTCCACGAAAAGAATAACTAGGATATTCCCTGCAACAAAAAAAGCCACATATAGTTTCATTTTAGTTTACACAATATTTAAAATTGGCCATCAGTTTTTATAAATTTTATACAAACAATTGATTAATGTTTTGATAACAACTACAAGGTCTTTGTGGTATTTCGAATTTTGCATTCCTGTGTTTGAGAAGAAACGCTGACATAGTTCTCATATCTTGAGGGTTTCTTTCATGTGAGACTATAAGAACAAGCAATACAAACAAACAACCTTCAATATGAGATGTTTCTAAGACAAGTTCATAAAAGAGCTTGAGTAAAAGGTTCTGTTATGGTTTGGTTGCTGTCTTATTGATGTTTAAATTCTCGTATCTGAATGCATAGAATATCCAATCTATCAAAGGTCTTTTATAAAAACTATCGTTAAAATCATTATATGTTATTATACTTATAAATGATTTTAAACTGAAATTAAGACAAAAATAAGGTAATACGTTCAGATATTTTCAAAACACCATCTATCTCGTCTTAATAAACCTTGATTTCGTAGTACCCTGCTTTATATATAAGATTCCTTCATTCTTACGCTTGCGCTAGTAACCTTCTAGTATACTGTAAATAAGAATATAGTGAACAGAAGAATAATTGTCAGCATTACTAATTAAGGAGTACTCTAATGAGATTGATAAATTTCAGTGCTGTTATGAAGACTGTTTGGCCAGGGCAGACCAGCAAATACAATCGCTAGGAAAGGCATTTGCTGAAACTATGTGTATGAGCTTAACTTCGGTACTTAATACAATTTTTAGATACAATAGTATTTCTCTTATACAAATCTTTTTGTCATAGTTAATCGTTGTTTGCTTAACATATTTATCCTATACAGTTATATTTATATCTTATCTTAAGACTATTTTAAAATGTTTTAACAACATACAAACTCTAGAACAAGTTTATCGCAATCTTGCTGATGTTTATATGATTATATGATTCTTCTGATTGTTATAAAGCTTAGTACATGTAATTATAATTTCACTCACAGGATGAAGAGATTATGAATCGTTCTGTTTTTAAAGAAGCATCTGCATTCAGAAAAGAAAGATCGAAGGAATTTGCAAATTTCTTATACCAAAATAAGGTAAACAGAATAATTAGTTTTTACTTGGGTTTGTATGAGGACAAAGCAAAAAGTCGTTATGGTCTCAACAATAACTTTTTAAAGTAAAAAGGTCCATTGTACCTAGAAGCAATAAACAGTCGTTATTATTACTTTGTTGATCATTACCTAATATCTTTGTCATAGTTTATCATAAGCCAAGGACTAAGTGGGAAGATTTTCCTACTATGAAGAAATTTTTCGAAATGTGTTACGATAGTTTCATATCGCCCAATTGACAACATACAACTGATTGCCATTAAAAATGAAGCCTTTATTACAAAAAGGCTTTGACCACCTTTATCGTTGGAAACATTTTAGGGAAACACACAAATATTTCAACTAAATCATAATGTTAAACTTTTCTTCAAATTTTTATTTAGTTTAAGTGAATTAAATTACAACTTTATATTTTTCTAACTTTTTAGAACCTCTGTAAGGATACAACAGATGACTGGAAGTACAAGTATAGAAATGAAAATGTTATGCAATTATTGATGACATCCGCATTCTGTGAGAAATGTATCCACCTATGTTGGTCTATGGTCATTCAAGAACCGGTGATGTATTTAGATGAAGATCTAACACCAGACACACCTTTTGACAAGAACACCTACAAAGAATTTGTCAAAAGTGGGGATAGAGTAGTCTATGTTGTCTGGCCAGCATTGCTTCTACATAAAGAAGGTCCTTTGCTTTATAAAGGAGTGGTACATAGGAAAAATTGCAACATATGTTTTCATATGTTTAACATATGTTTTTCATATGTTTGAAAACATATGTAAACATATGTTTAGGCCCGACATGAAAACATATGTTTTTGAACATATGAAAAACATATGGAAAACATATGAAAAACATATGTTTTTAAAATCATATGAAAAACATATGTTTTTCATACATGTAAACATATGAAAAACATATGTTTTTCATATGTTTTTTACAAACATATGTTTTTCATATGTTTTCATACCTGGCCTAAACATATGTTTTCATATGTTTGTCCTAAACATATGTTTTCATATGTTTGGCCCAAACATATGTTTTCATATGATTTTATCTTGGTCCTAAATAAATATTTTTTATATGTTTTTAATTGTTCAAATGCATTTATTTTCTCATAGATTCTTAACATGGTTTGTATATATATATATGTATTTTTTTTTGCGGTAGGTTTTTTAGGGTTATGTTTTGATGTTTTAATATGTTTTTCTTTGTTATCTTTTTTTTTCTGTCAGGAACTCATTTTGAGTGTAAATACTTCAGTGTGATGAGTTGTTGCTTTAAAAAGTAAATAACCCAAAATACCAAACTCCACAGAAAATACATGGCAAAATCAAAAGCTCAAACAAATAAAAAACAACTGTATACAGGCATTCCTTTATGCAGAAAAATAACAGTGCTCCATAATTTTTATATCAAGTAGAATTCTTTTTTTATTAACTTGTTGTCTCTTCTATTTTCATATTTTTGTCTCTTTGACATACCACATTTCTATTGTCTAGTATATTCTATTTTGGTTTGTTTGTCACCATTTCTATTGTCTATATTCTATTTTCAAATGTTTCTCTCTTTGACATGCCCCATTTCTATTGTCTATATTCTATTTTCATATGTTTGTCTCTTTGGCATACCCCATTTCTTTTGTCTGTATTCTATTTTTAATATTTTTGTCTCTTTGTCATACCCAAATTCTATTGTCTACATTCTATTTTCATATGTTTGCCTCTTTGATATACCCTATTTCTATTGTCTATATTCTATTTTCATGTTAGTCTCTTTGACATACCCCAATTTTATTGTCTATATTCTATTTTCATATGTGTGTCTCTTTGACATACTCCATTTCTATTTCCCTATGATGTATGTGATATTTCTATTGCTATATCACCATACACAGATATTTAATTGTCTTCACTGCTGGCTATTACTGGTGCATGTGTATGCAGCGGCTTTTTTGGAAATATCCTGTATGATTAAGAAAGACAACTAAATTGACTTTGAGTTTAGTATTGTATTAATCTAAAATTAATGTTCTTTGGTTCTGTTTCTTTACTTTTCAGTTCCTGCAAGTAAAAATAAAAGAACAGAGTTTCAATGTCCACCTAGTCGTACATTTTTTATCTATCAAGGGGCAATATTAAAAAAAAAACATATTTTTTTGTTCTCAAAAATATTTATAAATAAAAAATGTGCTTGGGGGAAAAAAAGTTCTTTTTCTTGTATACTAAATATTTCAAACCGACCTTAAGGGCATTACTATAATAGTATACTACATGTATAAGTTTAATAAAAAAAAATGAGAGCATTTACGAGGCCATTTTCCATAAATTTATTATTTCCAAGGGGCATAACTCTTTTGAAAAAAGCTGATCGGCCAAATTTATAAACCTTGACTAGGATTATGCTGATATTAACCTATAGAATAAGTTTTAAAAAATCTGGCAAGAATTGTACCTGCAAGACAAATATAAACACCTTACAATTATTCCATAAACATAAAGTAGTTCACCTATACTTTTAGTATCTAAAAAAAAGACCAAATCAAGAGAAATTTAATACTGACCAATGAACCATGAAAATAAGGTTAAGGTCAGATGAAGCCTGCAAGATAAATGTAAAGTTAAACCTAAACACCTTACAATTTCAATCTACAATCATTCCAGAAACCATAGGGTCTTATGTTAAAGGAAGTCCCCCCATTGGCGGCCATCATGGATGAAGGATCACCTTCAAAGTAACAACACTTGGTCAGCACCTCAAAAGGAACATGCATACCATGTTTGGTTTCATTCCATTGAATGGTTCTCTAAAAGAAAACATTTGTATGTATTTCTCAAAGGGTCCTATTTTAAACTAAGTCCTCCGCTGGTGGCCATCTTAGATTATGGATCGGCATAGTAACAACACTTGGTCAACACCTCATAAGGAACATTCATGCCATGTTTGGTTTCATTGCATTCAGTGGTTCTCTAAAAGAAGACATTTGTATGTATTTCCCATAGGCTCCTATGTTAAACTAAGTCCCCGGCTGGCGGCCATCTTGGATGATGGATCAGCTTCAAAGTAACAACACTTGGTCAGCACCTCATAAGGAACATTCTTGCCATGTTTGGTTTCATTCCATTCAGTTTTTCTCTAAAAGAAGACGTTTGTATGTATTTCCCATAGGGTCCCATGTTAAACTAAGTCCCCCGCTGGCGGCCATCTTGGATTATGGGTCGGCTTCAAAGTAACAACACTCGGTCAGCACCTCATAAGGAACAATCTTGCCATGTTTGGTTTCATTCCATTCAGTGGTTCTCTAAAAGAAGACATTTGTATGTATTTCTCATAGGGTCCCATGTTAAACTAAGTCCCCTGCTGGCGGCCATCTTGGATTATGGATCGGCTTCAAAGTATAAACACTCGGTCAGCACGTCATAAGAAACATTCATGCCATGTTTGGTTTCATTCCATTCAGTGGTTCTCTAAAAGAAGACATTTGTTTGTATTTCCCGTAGGGTCCAATGTTAAACTAAGTCCCCCACTGGCGGCCATCTTGGATTATGGATCGGCTTCATAGTAACAACACTTGGTCAGCACCTCATAAGGACCATTCATGCCATGTTTGGTTTCATTCCATTCAGTGGTTCTCTAAAAGAAGACATTTGTATGTATTTCCCATAGGGTCACATGTCAAACTAAGTCCCCCGCTGGCGGCCATCTTGGATTATGGATCGGCTTCAAAGTAACAACACTTGGTCAGCACCTCATAAGGAACATTCATACCATGTTTGGTTTCATTCCATTCAGTGGTTCTCTAAAAGAAGACATTTGTATGTATTTCCCATAGGGTCCTATGTTAAACTAAGTCCCCCGCTGGCGGCCATCTTGGATGATGGATCCGCTACAAAGTAACAACACTCGGTCAGCACCTCATAAGGAACATTCATGCCATGTTTGGTTTCATTCCATTCAGTGGTTCTCTAAAAGAAGACATTTGTATGTATTACCCATAGGGTCCTATGTTAAACTAAGTCCCCCGCTGGCGGCCATCTTGGATGATGGATCCGCTACAAAGTAACAACACTTGGTCAGCACCTCATAAGGAACATTCATGCCATGTTTGGTTTCATTCCATTCAGTGGTTCTCTAGAAGAAGTTCAAAATGTAAAAAGTTAACGCTGACGACGGACGACGGACGCCAAGTGATGAGAAAAGCTCACTTGGCCCTTCTGGCCAGGTGAGCTAAAAAACTTAAAGGGAAATTATTCAATTGTTATACATGTATGTTTGAAAACTCATTCGTATAATGCAATAAAATGCTTCGCTGGGGCGCAGCTTGATACGACCGCAGAGGTCGAACCCTGAACAGTTGGGGCAAGTATGGACACAAAATTCAAGCTTGATACAGCTATGACTTTGGATTGTCATTAAATATTTGACACAGCATAGGTTTCTGACACAGGATGAATGTGGTGTAAGAACTGGAAAAAATTTAATTTACCTATTATGGTGGAATATCCATAAACTAAATTGTTTGTTAATTTCAATATATCAAAGAATATGTAGAATTCAATGTTTGATGTTATGTAATAAAGTTGAAATTTGGACCGTTTTTGTTCAATGTGGACCAATTTGGTAACATGTATAAATAATCAAAAATCTAAATACATGGGAGCCCATTTAAATACATCATAAAGGTATTAAAATCGAAAGTGACATCATAGTCATGGCTAAAAATAAACAAAAATCCTTAATCAGCAACATTTAAAGTAATATCTAAAAATAAAATTCCTTTGTAACCATAAAAGCCCATTTAAATACATCATAAAGATATTAAAATAGAAAATGACATCATAGTCATGGCTAAACATAGCAAAAAACCCTTAATCAGCATCACTTAACAGTAATATCTAAAAATGGAAATTACATCATAAAGGTATTAAAATAGAAAATGACATCATAGTCATGGCTAAAAATAAACAAAATCCTTAATCAGCATCAGCAACATTTTATAGTAATATCTAAAAATAAAATTCCTTTGTAACCATAAAAGCCCATTTAAATACATCATAACAGATATTAAAATAGAAAATGACATCATAGTCATGGCTAAACATAGCAAAAACCTTAATCAGCATCATTTAACAGTAATATCTAAAAATAAAAATTTTTCTTTGCAACCATAAAAGTAAAATAGAAAATGACATCATAATCATAGCTAAAAATAAACAAAAATTTTTTTTATTGGCAAATCTTAAATGGAGTTTATTATACTAAAACAATAAATTTGCAACCATAAACATGATAAAACCCCATTTAAACACATCATAAAAGTATTAAATAATTCAACTACATCATAAGGCTATAAAAATAGAAAATGACTTCATAGTCAAGGCTAAAGGTAAACAAAAAACCTTCATCAGCAAAATTTTATATTGGCAAATTTCCAATGAAGTTTATTACACTAAAATTGTTGGCAAATTTCCAATGCATTTATTAACAATAAAGTTATTGGCAAATTTCCAATTTACATAATTTAAAAGCAGTGTAGATGAGATATTTAAATGAGTTTGAATTACCAACCTTACACTTCTTTTAAATAATGTTCTTTACTCAATTATTTGTCTATTAAAATGGAAACCCTTGTTTTTTAACCTTTTTTCCCCTTATTCCTTAATATTTGGACCCTTATTCATAAATATTTGAGCAATTAACCCCAAAACTCAATTCCTACTTTCTCTTCGTGATAAAAAATAACTAACTTAAAATGTAAATTTTAAACAAAAAAAAAAGGAAAAAAAAAAATTACCCCTTTTTTTACCCCCGCCCCCCTTATGATTCATCACCCCCACCCCCCTTTCCCCCCAAACCAAGCTCAATAACAGCCTTGCCTTTGTGGTATGGTACCTTGTAATACAATTTTAGAGAGATCCATACACTTGAACACAAGTTATTGTCTAGAAACTAAAAAATGCTTATTTTAAACCCCTTTTTAGGCCCCTTATTACTTAACGTTTTGGGCAATTACCACAACACTCAATTCCAGCTTTCCCTTTGTAAAATGGAACCTTGTAGTAAAATTTCAGAAAGATCCATACACTTACACACAAGTTATTGTCATGAAACTAGAAAAATGCTTGTTTTTTGCCCCCTTTTGGCCCCTTATTCCTAAAATTTTGAGGCAATTAACCCCAAAATCAATCCCAGCATTGACCCTTTGTGATATGGAATCTTGTGGTACAATGTCAAAGAGATCCATATGCTAACACACAAGTTTTGTCTGGAAGTTACAAAAATGCTTATTTTCGGCCCCTTTTTGGCCCCTAATTCCTTAACTGTTGGTACCATAACCCCCAAAATCAATCCCCACCTTCCTATTGTGGTATTGAACCTTATTGTAAAATTTCATAGAGATCCATTCACTTAAACTAAAGTTAGAGTGCGAAAACCATTGTGTATTCGGACGACGACGCCGGACGACGACGACGCCAACGTCATACCAATATACGACCTCAAAATTTTTTTGCGGTCGTATAAAAACAATAATTGATTGAATTTTCTTGCTTATTTTAATGTTCAGTGGCAAATATTTTATGTATATATACATTCAAGATGAGAACAACTTTTAAATACACAATTCATAATATAAGCAAATGCTATAATTATTTGAACTTCTGACATCTCATGCGTGTGTGTGTGTGGAGCAGAAGAAGGAGAGCAGGATAAGGATTTCTTGATGCATACTTGACATCAGAAAGACATAAATAAACAACAGTATACATGCCGTAACATGTACAATTACACTTGAAAAAGTTTTAAATAGATAACATTAAATTATTTAAATTAACTGCAATTCTACAGATGAACTTACTTTGATACCAGTTCTTTTTGCCGGACATCCGCATCTACATGTACACCAGTGATTCTAAAACTGCACTTTCCTTTCATTTGGCAACCATGGTAATAAGCTAAAATTTTAAATCTTAATTTAATCCAGAACTCCAGACAAAAACTAGATCATTTTTGTAGATGAAGTATGAACTGATGCTCAGAGTCACTAATTTATATTTTTACTTTTGATTGAATGGAAAAAATGTGTAAGCAAACAACAAAAAGATCAACAGCGTAACTAATATTAACTAGAGGCTCTAAAGAGCCTGTGTCGCTCACCTTGGTCTAAGTGCATATTAAACAAAGGACACAGATGGATTCATGACAAAATTGTGTTTTGGTGATGGTGAAGTGTTTGTAGATCTTACTTTACTGAACATTCTTGCTGCTTACAATTATCTCTATCTATAATGAACTTGGCCCAGTAGTTACAGTGGGAAATATTTTGTAAAAATTTACAAAAAATTTACAAAATTTATGAAAATTGTAATAAATTGACTATAAAGGGCAATAACTCCTTAAGGGGTCAATTGACAATTTTGGTCATGTTGACTTATTTGTAGATCTTACTTTGCTGTACATTATTGCTGTTTACAGTTTATCTCTATCTATAATAATATTCAAGATAATAACCAAAAGCTGCAAAATTTTCTTAAAATTACCAATTCAGGGGCAGCAACCCAACAACGTGTTGCTTGATTGGTCTGAAAATTTCAGGGCAGATATATCTTGACCTAATGAACAATTTTATCCTCGTCAGATTTGCTCTAAATGCTTTGGTTTCAGAGATATGAGCCAAAAACTGCATTTTACCCTATGTACTATTTTTTTTAGCCATGTCCGCCATCTTGGTTCGCGGGTGGGGTCATCGGACACATTTTTTAAACTAGATACCCTAATGATGATTGTGGACAAGTTTGGTTAAATTTGTCTTAAGAGTTTCAGAGGAGAAGATTTTTGTAAAAGATTACAAAAATTTATGAAAAATGGTTAAAAATTGACTATAAACGGCAATAACTCCTTAAGGGGTCAACTGACTATTTTGGTCATGTCGACTTATTTGTAGATCCTACTTTGCTGAACATTATTGCTGTTTACAATTTATCTCTATCTATAATAATATTAAAGGTAATAACCAAAAACGGCAAAATTTCCTTAAAATAACCAATTCAGGGGCAGCAACCCAACAACGGACACATTTTTTAAACTAGATACCAAATGATGATTGTGGCCAAGTTTGGTTTAATTTGGTAAAGTTGTTTCAGAGGAGAAGATTTTTGTAAAAGTTAACGACGACGACGGACGCCAAGTGATTAGAAAAGCTCACTTGGCCCTATAAGCCAGGTGAGCTAAAAACGGCAAAATTTCCTTAAAATTACCAATTCAGGGGCAGCAACCCAACAATGAGTTGTCCGATTCATCTGAAAATTTCAGGGCAGATAGATCTTGACCTGATAAACAATTTTACCCCATGTCTGATTTGCTCTAAATGTTTTGGTTTCAGAGATATAAGCCAAAATCTACATTTTACCCCTATGTTCTATTTTTAGCCATGGCGGCCATCTTGGTTGGTTGGCCGGGTCATCGGACACATTTTTTAAACTAGATACCCCAATGATGATTGTGGCCAAGTTTGGTTAAATTTGGCCGAGTAGTTTCAGAGGAGAAGATTTTTGTAAAAGTTAATGGACAACGGACGACAGACGAACGAAGGACGCCAAGTGATGAGAAAAGCTCACTTGGCCCTTTGGGCCAGGTGAGCTAATAATATATGTATAGCCTAAGCCCGTCTTAGTATAGTATGAACTTTTTCTAATATAAAATCATCTATTCTGCTGTCTACAGTTTAAAAAAAACAACATTTAGGCATTAACTCTTGATGTCTATTAAATCTTGATTTCCTGTTACATAGGCAAAATTGTTTAAATACACAATTTAAAGGCATGTTGTGAAATCTCAATAAATACTTATGATTGCAATGTAAGTTTAATCGTTGTTGTAGCTATGAAATCTATACAATAACGTCATTCATTACAGCATTAGGTTTACAACGTTACCATAGTTCAATGTTAGTACTTCACATATATACTATTTTCAGACAAGGCAATATTAACTCATGAACATAATATGTTGTCATTTGTGTTACCATCCATACTTCATGCATTTAATAAAAGAATAGCGCTTCAATGTACCTCGCCAATTGATGGATATATAAAATTTGCTGTCAAAAAGCAAAAAATATGTATGTTCTTTTAACCTTTTTCATAAATTATAAATAATCTAAAAGAAATGAAGACATGTGTGGGATTGCTTGCAATGCAGTTTTTCTTACAATATCTATTTCCAAGAGGTATAACTACTGTAAACATATTTGATCAGCACTTATTTTCTAACTCATAAAACTAAAAGACCATGCTGATATAGACCTATGGTATGAATTACAAAAATATCTGACAAAAAAATGTAACCATAACAGTGCTTTACTGGTTATCTTCCTTAGAATTTACATTTCAAAGTGAAGTAATTCCTGTATAACTAATTTATCCAAGACATTACTGGTATATAATAAACCTTTGGTATACATTAATATCATATGAATAAACTTTAGACATAGAAGTATGTCTTCTCTGTATGAAATCCTGTTAGTTGATTTCAAATGTTATTATAATGACAATGCTTAAACATCCAAAGTCACACACCATCCATGACTCGACAAAGTTTCAAAATCAATAGACCATGACTGAGGGGCTGGGCAAAATAAAAACAAGGGATATGAAATGCACTAGTACTCTGACATATACAACTGCATACCAAATATCAAAGATTTATCATTATTGGTTCACTCAAACTGACCTAATCAGAAACTTTTCACATTTAAGTTAAGTAAAAATATCAAAGTCAATCAACCATGACTGAGGGATTTGGACCATATAATCTCAATGGAAATGGAAATGAGAAGTGGATATCCTACTTCTACTGCAAAAAATATTATTGACTTATTTAACCATAACTCGGCCATAAGTTATTGTTTGGTTCCTCTTAAACTGACCTAATCTCAATTTTTAACAAATTGTTTATGACTTCACCTCTGTTACAGCATGCCCAAGACTCACCTTCATGACTGTTGTTGCAAGACAAAAAAAGAACAAGCAATGAAGTGTTAATAGAGCTTCCAACACTATTTTCTATAAAATTGACCTGTAAAAAAAAATAATTTGTCACTGCTTATAGAAATAGCCCACAACAAGAATCAAAACTTTCAACTCTATCATGTCTATGACCTCAAAACTTGCAACATGTATACAGAGTCTGACAACAACAAAATAATAATATTTAAACAAAGTTATCCTCTTCATTACATACCTCTCATCACAAAATTAGTCATTGACTACTGCTCCTTTTATGCACATAAATCAATATGACAATCTATGAATCCATTATATAATCTAGAAAGCAATGCCTCAAATGAATTCTGTTCTGTTGCTTAGATTCTTCTACTTCTTGAAGTACATGTACAAAATGTACTTTCATTGAAAATGCTAAAAGAAATAATGTATAACATGTTCAAATGTATAATAAAATGAAGTTGCAATATTTCTGCCAAATTGCCTTAAATATTTTTATATGGCAAAATTGGCTTATTTTGATCTTTTAAAACAAGAACAACAGATCTAGACTTGCCCTGAAAAAAATTTAACTATATCAAAAGTATTAAATTATTTGAATGTTCTAATCCATCTTATGCATGTTATGTTTATTAAATCCATATATAGTCATGACCATTGTATGAAGTGATGAATCAAAGTGGTTAAATCTGCTTTGTACAGATCTGATGTCAGATAAGTTGAGCAGTTTCACACCACTATCCCAGGTTAGGGAGCTACCATTTGATTTTATAGGGGGGGAGGGGGTAGGATGAAAAATTTTGTCCTGCATTTTTATTTTTCCACTCTATTCAGTCCTGTTTTTTTTTTATTTATAGTTTATCCTGACAATTTTTTTACATCAATTGTCATCCTGCCTTTTTTTTTGGCAAAGTGTCTCATCCTGCCTTTTTTTCAAATTTCATCCTAGCCCCACCTCCCCCCACATAAAAAAACAAATTATAGCTCCCTTAAGGGCAGGGTTTGGCACCAACAAACTAGTCTGACTCCACCACATCCTGTATGTGCCTGTCCCAAGTCAGGAGCCTGTAATTCAGCGGTTCAAGTTGTCGTTTGTTCACTTTGTTGCTGTATATCATATTTGTTTATTTGTTCCTTGTTTTGTTTATAAATCATTATCAGTCTGTTAGTTTCCTCATTTGCATGGTTTTACATTTGTCATTTCCATTAAATGTCTTTTATAGCTGACTTTGTTCATTGTTGAAGTCATCTTGTACCATAACTTATACTTGTTAACTTCTATGTCATTTGATCTCTGGTGGAGAATTGGACCCTTCTCATTGGCAATCTTACCACATCTTCTTATTTTTATATTCACATTTAAGTAGATGTAAAGTAGACCATTCATGCACTCGACTAGGGTCCACATCTTATAATGTACAAAGTGATAAGATCTGTCGCTGTAATAGCCTGGGTCATATTTTTCAGCTTAAAAATATGTGAATAGGTGTGGAAAACTATCAGAAGTATAATACATGTATGATAAGGCTGAGAATTACTAGATGTTTATTGTTATAGTACTCAGTAATAGTAGTCTCAGACTCAGGATAATTATATTAAGGCTTATTGTACTTGTCATATGCAAATTTAAGCCCTGTAATTTTCTTAGTTGCAAGTCTTGTTTTGCCTTAACATGCTTAAGTTAACATAAAATAAGGAATTAGAATCTCAGATTTGAGCTTTAATCAAATGTGATGATTTTCTCGGTAATGCCGGAATGTGATTCTTGTCCGCTCCTGTATGTCCTGGAATCACGTGCACTCATAATTAAAATTGGGAAAAGGTTATAATTACATGTACAATATTACCTACGTGATGTATGAAAAGGTATATACATTTTTTAAATCTAAATTATATGAAAAGGGGGAGTAATTGCTCCCCAGGGGCACCCCTATCTATTAAGTGTAAAATAGCTATTAATTGCTAGAGAGATAATAAAGTCGTCTACACAGTTTCATGGTTTTAAAACAACTGATAAACAAATACAAATACCACACATGTATAATAAGATATACAGGTCTGCATCAGTTAAAGTATAAAAGTTCTGTTGTGACATTAGATAAACAATTTCAATACATTACATCAAGTATAAGGGGACAACCATTTGATATTCTGGGGAGGGGGGGGGGGGGGGTGGGGGGGGGGGGGCAGGAGGATTTGTTTTGGATCGGTTATTTATTTTTGTAAACTAAGAGGACAGATTATTTATTTTCTGCACTGTTGAAGCAAGATTTTTCATTTTCATTAAAACAAGGGACTGATTATTCATTTTCATAACTATATTGATAATATTTGAAAACATACAATTTTTATTATAAATAATACATGTACAGTCAACTTGAGTCAAGTCATTAATGTACCATTTAATCAGAATTAATCATCATCCTCTGCGGAAATGAATCTTCTGAATTCCAAACTGCATATACATGTATTGCATACATACACGGTATTAGAGTTGGGCTGTGACTAGCCTCTTTTAAAAGTATTGCCAAATATATTTAAGCCGAGCAGAGCGAGGCAAAAAAATTTTGTAGGGTTTTGAAGCCGTTGAAGGCCCAAAGAAACTATAGAACAAATGATGCAAAATCGTGCTTTCTGGGCATTCCAAAACCCTTTCTTATTCTGAAAACGCAAGTTCTGTTTTAATAATTTTTTGACAATATTTTGGTCTCAAAGCAAAATGTATAGATTCAGCGTAAGACTTAAGTTTTTATGGACAACCTCAAAAGACCAATATGAAGAATAAAGTAAAAATTCGTAAGGGTTCCGCGGAACCCAGTGTCTCGCCTACTTTTTCTGTTAATCGCAGGCTCAACAAAAATGAGGAAGTAAATCAATAAAAATATTCCTCTTGATACTATCTTTTGATTGTAAGAACTTTCTGTCCAAGTTTGGTAAAAATCCAGGATAGTTTATGAATCTAATAAATGTTTAAAAACTTTATCTGCAGACTGAATGTAATGTTAACTTGAAGAAAACAAAATTTCCTTCTAGATACTAGCATTTGATCATAAACAAGCTTCTGTTAAAGTTTGGTGCAAATCCAAAATAGTATAAGAAAGTTATTAAAATTTAAAAAACTTTAACCACAGAGTGAATGTGTTGTTTCCTGACAGGAAATCTAAGTCCATTTAAAAGTAAAATACGGAAAAAATGGATTTATTATTTTACAAAATTTCCTTCTAGATACTAGCTTTTGATCATAAACAAGCTTCTGTCCAAGTTTGGTACAAATCCAAAATAGTATAAGAAAGTTATTAAAATTTTAAAAACTTTAACCACAGAGTGAATGTGTTGTTTCCTGGCAGAAAATCTAAGTCCATTTAAAAGTAAAATACGGAAAAAATGGATTTATTATTTTACAAAATTTCCTTCTGGATACTATCTTATGATCATAAACAAGCTTCTGTCCAAGTTTGGTAGAAACCCAGGATAGTTTAAGAAAGTTATTAAAATTTTAAAAACTTTAACCACAGAGTGAATGTAATATTTCCCGGCAGAAAAACTAAGTCCATTTATAAGTAAAATACGGAAAAAATGGAATTTTATTTTTACAAAATTTACTTCTGGATACTATCTTATGATCATAAACAAGCTTCTGTCCAAGTTTGGTAGAAATCCAAGGTAGTTTAAGAAAGTTATTAAAATTTCAAAAACTTTAACCACAGAGTGAATATTTGTGGACGCCGCCGACGACGACGACGACAGAATGTAGGATCGCTATGTCTCGCTTTTTCGACTAAAGTCGAAGGCTCGACAAAAATGTAATTCACATAGTTAAGTATGTGGCTGCTGTTTTTTTTTTTTTTTTTTTTTGTTGCTGTTTTCGGCATGCAGAATTTAAATCTTTTATACCTGTAAATTATATGGGGTTTTATTCAAATTAAGTTAAGAGGGGGCTGATTATCAGTAATATAACTTTGTCAAGTAATTTTTAATAACAAATTTCAATTACAACTGATGTAGCTCTTAACTGGGATACAATTTAAAGTAGTTAAGTTGTAAAATTAGCTAAAAAGTCTAAAATAAAATAAAACTCATGATCAAGTTGAAAACAAAATTACTAAATCACAAAACAAAAGAAATGTAACACTAAGAGATTACAGAAGGGCAATCAATGAACAAAAGACAAATTTAAAGAAACATTGATCCTGAAAAAACAGGTGCTACGTCCAAGGGAGAACAGAACTTGCTTCTTGCAAACACTCACTGTGAAAACAATTTGATATGAAGACAAGCTTTTGGTTTTAAAATTTCCTACATAAAGGCATTTGCCTCAATGTAGTTACAGCCCTGTAATAAAAGTGAGGTAAGTGTTCCTGAGCCAATATACCTCAAGTTAAATGAAACCCATTTTCAGACATTTCAAGTATATTTGAATAATATTTATACCTTTATTATTAAGAGATTTGGGAAGTGTTTCCCAAATTTTTTTTTGAAAAAAGATGAATTTTATGAAGAATCTGGTGCCACCTCATACTTTCGAATAGCATTTATAAAATGGCTTAAAGACCTGCCGAGTTATTCATTTTCAATACATTGTAAGTCAGGTTATTTATTTTCGAACTACCACAGGACAAACTATTTATTTTTGTGATTATCAAGGCTGTGTTATTTATTTTCAAAATCCTCCTGCCCCCCCCCCCCCCCCCCCCCCCCCCCCAGAATATCAAATGGTCGTCCCCTAAGTCTACAGTCAAATAGTTTTTCGTGAAAAATAAACTTAGTGAAAGCACACACATCTTCTGCTTTAATCCAATAATTAAACAAAATGTGCATAATAATATTTACCTTTCGTTGCGCTTTTAGGGTACGTAAAATCATCCATCAAAACAAAAACACTTTGACTTTCGTTGCGTTGACTTTCGTTTCATAAATTTTCTATGTTTCGTTCCCCGGTTTCTTCCAGTTAATCGACAAGTCACCCATTTCAATTTATCTGTTTATAATAAATTTTTGATTCGCCAGTTTGAAAAACCAAAGTTCCTTGTATCATCTATCTCTGTCCATTCTTAAAAACTTTTAAAAAGACAGCAGCAGATAATCGCGTGAGCGTCCATGGATTTTGCGTCATAGTATAAAAAACGGTAACGGTGAAAAGATTTCCGGGTTTTCGTGTTTGACGTACCATGCAAGCTTTCGTACATTTACGTATATTTGAGGGTCTGGAATCAAGATGGGGGTTTAAGAATAGAAAATAATGACATAAAGTGCAAAATAAAGAACAGATAGAAAAAAAAGCAGAAATATAGAATAAAGAGTCATAGAGAATAATGGGATTATTAATAAAAAAAAGAATTGAGAATAAAGAACAAACTAAATAAAGAATATTTATTCATATTATTATTTAATATTTATAACTCATTCACTTATTTTACATTCTGTTCAATTCAAAATTAGATAGCTCTGCTGTGGGGGTGACAATGACAGGGCTGACCTGCTTTCAGCATCATGATCATGTGGGATTTCGTGGGAAGAGTAGAAAGTGAACTTTCCTGTTTGAGAAATACGCTATATAGGTAATAAATGAAAAAATGTATGTGATAATTAAATGACAAATTTTGACATTTTCTCAAAACATTTTTTTTAATGTCCTTTAAAACATATGAAAACATATGAAAATCATATGTTTTTCATATGTTTACAAACATATGTAAACATATTTTATAAAACATATGAAAACATATGTTTGCTTCCATATGTTTTCATATGTTTCAAAACATATGTAAACATATGTTTGTAAACATATGTTTTTCATATGTTTGGGACAAACATATGAAAAACATATGAAAATCATATGAAAATCATATGTTTTGAAAACATATGAAAAACATATGTTGCAATTTTTCCTGTGTACAAGCTTACTGGAAGAAATCATAATGATTATTTTTATCTTGAAAACAATGTGATATGACCAATGTTAATAAACAAGTTATCTGATAGAGGTAGCTATACATCATATCATATATTTTGAAAATTTTAAAAGTATTTCTTGAATATCAATTATACAGCGTCAAATAAGAGGGTAGATAGGTAAGTACAAAGTTTGGCTTTATTTGGTCAACAAAATTTTTCAACTGAAAAAGGGATTCAAATTCGTATTGACTAGATTGGAATTTCAGTTATATGCAGTCATTTAGAATACAGTTTAACCAAACAGGCAACACAACTTTGTGAGTTTTCAATGTGTTTTCAATTCTTCCAGCATTGGGTTCAGCACAATGAAAGTAGTTATCTGGTCGGAATTGTTTAAGTATACTTGGGTAAAAATTGTGAAACTGAAGTAAGACGGAATTCAATTAAACAATTTGGAATATATTACCCTAAAACTTCCAGGCCCTCCCTTTTCACCTCTGAACCAAGGTCGAAATAAAAAAAAAAGGAAAGGAGTCTAACGGTCCAATGGCCTTGAAGAAGACGTGCAAAGCCATTTGGGTTTGAGGAAATGGACTTATAAGCAAACATCATATTATTAAATATAATTGGCCAGGGGTTTCCTCCATCTTTAGTGATTTTCTTCAACATATGAACACATGTCAAATTCCTAAAATAAAAAACAGACTGACAGACTGAAGGAAGGACTGAAAGACGAATGCGAAACTATAGTCCCCTTTGGCAATGCGGGTTAAGGAAAAGCAAATAACTATAAACTTCAAAAGGGATTCCGCTATATCATAAATGATTTCCTCCTACCTTTGAACCCAGGTCCAAATAAAAAAAAAACTTAGAGGAAATAGAACCTTATCCTAAAAGAACCAATCTCCACTTTGAGAATTTATTTTGTATATATTGAATTTAGTAAATCTGTAAAATTTGATCTGAAAGGCTCAGGGAGGAGATTTCTACCCCATGAAACCAGTGCCTGTGTGTGTAGAATAAGGGTTTCCATGTCTAGAAGATCGTTGAAGACTTCATTCCCTGTTTCATGATCATCGTAGTATTGTCATACACGATTTTGGGGGCAAATTAATACTTCCGTTTCCATATTTAACAACTACGGATGAACAGATGCGTAAACTTGCTGCTATGTGTTATTTTTTCACCACGTGTATACATTTGTTTTAATCTGATGACAAATGTCCACGAGAGGAGAAATTTTAGGAACCTCCGTTCACATTACAAACAAAATCGGATCTGGCAGCTTCGTTTCCTTTTCCTTAGATTTTTACTGTTTGTCTTTTGACATTTTGGTATTTGTGTAGTGTTTAATACCGATCTGATGAGTCATTACGTTTTCAATTGATTTTAACAGTTTTTTTCTAACTTTTTGAAGTAATATTATTGTGTCTGGTTAGGTGAAGATGTAGCATTCATAAACTTGCTAACGCCCTCTTCCTTCCCGATATGCTTTATATTGATGCCCCAAGTCAGAAGCCTGTTGTCCAGTGGTTGTTGTTGGTTGTTTTCTGTCATAATTAATTTCCGTTACTAGTTTTGAATATTGATCTCTTGGTATAACACCTCCTTATTTTGGTATTATTCTTATCTTGTGTATTATCAAATATTCTTTGGTTGATCCTACTTTATTTAGTGAATTTAAAAGTCCTAATTTCAACCCCATTTTGTGTTCGAGTTCGTGTTGCCCAGTCACTAGTTTTCAGTGTTGTTTTTTTTTACTGTTGTTTTTCGTTTTTCGTTTTTTCCCCATAGCATTGTCAGTTTATTTTCGACTTATGAGTTTGAATATTCCTTTGGTATCTTATATAAGATATGTATTATATAAGGGATATTAATATACACTTCATTTTTGTTTGAATTGTTGCACATTTTATTATGTCGGGGCCTGAATATACGGAATGGGTTTTTCTCATTGTTGAAGACCTTATGGTGACCTTTATTTGCTAACATTCATGTCCTTTGAACACTATTGGATAATTTTCACATTGGCAATCATACCACATCTCCTAATTTTATGTAGGTACCTACAAGAACTCATAAATGTAATAGTTTACGCCGAAGCGGCATCTTATCTTTTTCATTTGGACTGAATGACACTGTGTATATATTGTGCATAGTGACTTTTTAGATAAGTTGTTTGGTAACTTTGTAACTATTTTTCTTTTGCAATTTTGCAAATAGATTGTATTCTATTTATCAATATTGTACATTTGGTGCATCTTATTACTTATTTACACAGTTATTTGTTTGTCATTGTAATAGTTTCTTTTGTGTTTTTTTTTCTCTCAATAAAATGAACATTCTACGTGCATTCGTTGGTATATTACATGTATAGTGCTTCTATATGTTGTTGTTTGTTGTGTTTTGTTAAATATAATGCTTCCTTAATTATGTTTTCAATACTTTATCATACGTTGCTGTAGTTGCTATGATATATTGGCGAAACTTTGATGATTTTATATTGTTAAGTATTTGTTTTAAACCCATTATAAAGTTGTTTGTGGTGAGTTAAATATTGAGTGGTTCCATCGAACATGTTGAACTGATTTTAAGTTATCAAAATGTAAATTTTTATTTATTGTTCATTTCTTTATTTTTCAAAAGAGAACTTCACAGTGCAAAAAAAACATATTAACTGTATAAACATGATACCTTTAATGTTGGAGTATACTATGCAATTATGTACTCAGTTTGTGTGTTATAAGCGGCGCGGGACATTTGCCCTTTTTATTGAACATTTGCTCTTTTTTAAATGGACATTTTCCCGATTTTAGATGGAAATTTACGATTTTTAAAATGGACATTTGCGCCTCCATTTTTAAGACATTTGCGCTTTTCCTACTTCGCAAGTACAATTTGTATTCCTTAAAGTGGGCTGAGTGTTATAATGACTGAAAATTTCGTCACCATGCTTTAGTCAGATAAAAACTTTAGTTAATTTCTTATAACAACCATAAGTCTAAAAAATGTTTCTTCAAAGTCAACACGAACTGTGAATAGAAAATAAACAATTATGAATTTCATGTGTCCGAAGCGCTTTTCTGATTCTACCTTCATCAGGAATGCTCAAACACAAACATATGAAAGCCCCGGATGTAGAAACCGCCGTTGGTTAAAACAATATGTTCATCTACGCCAACTAATTTGAGCTTAGAAAATCCGTCATGAACCTGAAATAAGTTTAGAATAACAATCGCGATAGATTTCCAGGTAATAAAATATACACGTGAGGAATGTAATACGATTGTGTAAAAAAAAGTAAAATACCAAAAATACCGAACTCCAAGGAAAATTCAAAACGGAAAGTTTTTATCAAATGGTAAAATCAAAAGCTCAAACACTTCAAACACATCAGACGAATGGAAAACAACTGTCACATTCTTGACTTGGTACAGACATTTCCTTATGTAGAAAATGGTGGATTAAACCTGGTTATATAGTTAGCTTAACCTTTCACTTGTATGACAGTCATATAGAATTCCATTATATTGACAACAATGAGGGAATTATATGTTTGCCATACCATGGTTCACTTACACGCACTTGGACAATACCACTGAATAAGTCAGAATGAATTATTTGCAGCATTTTGAGAAATGATCTTGCTATGTATTCGTGTATTATGTGTTAATAAATTCACGCCTTTAGAAAGCGAATTTCTGTATGAGGGCAATAAATTTGTTGACTTATGAAACCCAAACTTTTTTTTTGCTTTAAAAACGCTAACGACAGATCGAAAACCTATGCCTATACAGAAATATAGACATTTGGAATTCTAACAAAAAGTTTTGGTGTTGAATGTTTTGTAGTATCTACAAGAAATTGCATTAAAAAATTTATCATTTTCTTGTCCAATTAATCCCCAAAGCCTTTTTTTAATATAGACTGGTCCTTGTTATTAAATCTGACGCTGTTTGGTTGGATGAAGTTGTTATTGTTTCACCCTTACCTGTTTACCTGTTCAAATTTGTCCAGTGTGTATAATTTTAGAACGTGAAATTTTAGTACGTAGCAATAACTGTTTACTAAGACAGGAAAGTCAACTCTAGATCTGATTAAAAGTCTTTAAAGAATTTAAAAAATGACTCTTGTTTCTTGATTAACATTTATAGATTTTAGTAATGATTTTCTTTTTACACGCACTTGTACAGTAATTTAATTTACCACCAACCTAGACGAGTTTGTGTTATTTTTTTATCAATGAAACAAAACCTATGAAAGGTTCGATTTGCCGTTTCTTTCTTTTCACCAAAATTACGTAAAACTGAAAATTATTAAAATAGAGAATTCATCAGAAATTTAAGGAACTTCACAGATCATGCGTTTTCATTCCTTGAAAAATCTATGATTTTGAAGAAAAACATTGAAATATAGTTTACAAAAGTCTATGCAAGGTCAAAGGCTTCTATGTATAAACAGAAAATGAATTTTGTTCAGTCTTATTAAGCAGTTATCATTCTTAGTTCATCCAAATGAAAGCAAATGAAATGACATGACCGATCTGCCCATTTTTGTACGTTAAAAATCAATTTGATCATTTTAAGGCCACATTGTCTAGTTAGGCCCTACAACTTCTTTGTTTTGTTTTTGTTTTTGATTATTTTACCAATCCATAATTTGTGTGATCATATAATGGAAAACCTGTAGTAAATTGTCCAGGTACACGCTTTAGCAGATCAGGCATCTAAACGAGGACGACAGGTAACTTTTTATGAGAAGGGTCATCTCAGGGTAAACATTGACCACAGGCATTTTTATATTTTTTTCTAATTCACATTTTTAATTTTGTAAGAATGTTAATTTTCAATGATTTGTTACTTTATTTGCTCTGTTTAGTAGCTGCAAGATGACAGATCTTCATATTGTTCTTCATAAAAAAAATAGGGGGTTGGGGGGAGTTTGTGTAAATCAGCAGAACTTTACACAGAAAAAAAGAATGTGTAAAACCTTTTCTAAAGGTAAATCATAAAAATCATAACGTATGCATATATATATGATATGATACTTTATTTTAAAAATCAGCTGACATCGGCGATAAAACCTAAGTAATCGCATGTACTTTGTTCATTTGAGTGTCTCCACAATGTCTAGAATGCTCATAGCACTTCGATTCGCAAATTTTATTTGTATCGTAACATGGTTTTTCGTTTAAAGTCTATTGCATTTCCTGCTCTATCCCTTTAGATTGGAAGGATTTTTGAGCGATTTGCTGCCGTGAATATATATGGCGTCGTTATATGATACCGATTGGGATAAATTTTGTCTGCTATTGGGAGAAGCAAATTCCTGAATTTTTAACACCGTAGCATAAACTGTTGGGCATCGTTTTGGCGTCTAGAACAACTTGAGTGTGTATTCAGTGATAACGGCGATAACCGGAAGACTATTGTTGTTATCTGTCACGCTATTGTCGGATGATATATATTTCTGTAGATGTCCCATCAATGTCCCATCAATCACGCCTACTGCGATCGGTTATTTAACCAATATCCTCCAAAATACCTCAATTCATTTAATTACCCATGTAATAAGTGATCTTATTTTCTCTGTAAAAAGTAGATTTGCAGGGAAAAAGGTAGTAATACATTTTACCTGTTTCAGGTTGGCCTTTTGTTTTACCAAGGCATGTGAAGGAAGTCAACTTTGAAGCGCTGTGATTGAATGTACAGGTATAATACATGTTATTATTTATTTATGAATACCTGCAGTGGATGTTTACAATACAAATCTTTAAACACTTATGACATTGAAATATTTTCTTGAGAATTATTCGAAAAGGCTTCCAAATTTTCATAACTTTGCTGTATAATGACGGCGGCACGATACGTCAAAATGTAGGTACAGATATAAATCTTTATTCTAGGAATTCAATATTGATTATATTGTATAAACTGCACCAAACTCTACTTCTTTTGTAGTTGTTTTAACCTTTCGCAATGATTGATTCAATTGATTCAAAACATATGTTTTGCTTACATCTTTGGCTGTTTAATGCCCTAAACAGGCTATATATATATCAGTTGAGTATTTCCCATGACACACTCTATCAAAATTAGAAACTGTCTGGTTTAGATTTTAGTGTTTATGGAGTAGGTCAATATTTGGGCAAATTAGTAGCATTTTCAGAAGTAAAGTTGTCCATCTGAGGAAAAAAGAGGCCCAGTTGAAGCTAAATTTACCTTAGCTGTATATGGCAAAACTTTTAGGAATTTTTGGTCCTCAATGCTCTTCAACTTTGTGATTTATTTGGCCTTTTTAACTTTGTTTTATTCGAGCGTCACTGATGAGTCTTTTGTAGACGAAGCGCGCGTCTGGCGTAAATACAAAATTTTAATCCTGGTATCTATGATGAGTTTATTTAGATAGAATTTATAGTCTCATATTTAAAGAATTGTTCACATACTTGGTAGTTCATGCATTAAATATTTCAACAGTGTTTCATGTAATAGTTTCTATCTTTTATTATATCAAATATATCTAATTTTTCAGTTTCTATTCTTTGAAAGGACTCTTTTTGGAAATAAATACTCATACAGGACATAATTCAGTTTTTTATACATGAATACAGACAACAAAGGCAAAAACTTTACAGCTGTAGGTTTTGCATATTTAATGTTTTCAGTGTCCAACATCGTTGTTTTTATCACCTCAAGATAGAATAATTGATTTTGTAACAAGCTCTGAAATTTTGGACCGAAATATGGCATGTACTAAAGCATGGAATAGAGATAAGTATGAAAAATCTTACTTTTGTGCAAATGTTGAATGGAACAGTCATTTTTATCTGTTTGAAATGTATTGTATACTATTCTTTTTAAATAAGATGTGATTGGATACAGGTAGCTTATCATGTCCTATCTGAAAGAAGTACAGAAAGAGGTAAACCAGCATGTAAGGGTGGGGATATTAAACATATTTCGATAAATAATGGGGACAGCCATGTATTTCTTATAGCAAATAGTTTCACAATAACTTAGCATTGCAGTGATGGTATCATAAGAATTCTTTATAACTTACTTTCACAGTATAGGGGGAAAAGTAGTATTACAGTTTGTCGGCTTTATGTTGGCATTTTGTGTTCCTCATGCAGGCAGGTGAAGGAAGTCAACTTTATGAATAACTGTTGTGTGTATATTTACAGTATAAATCTTTAAACACATTGAAGTATTTTCTTGAGAATTATTCGAAAAGGCTTCCAAATTTTCATACATTTGATGTAAAACGACGGCGGCCATGGATACCATAAACAAACTCCGTCGGAAGATGGTCATGCAACCATTTGACTTCGATTTCTAAACAGAATACACAATAAAGTACTTATATCACACATATTGCCGCCTATAGAGGAACAAATACTACCGTTTTCCCTACAGGGATTAATTTCATCGATAACGGTTGCAAACATAAAAAAGCGAAAGTCGGGTTTGTTGATGGAGACAATAAGAAAAATCCGATGGAGCATATTACAAACGCATAACTTAAAAAATCAAAAGCTAATGAGAGCACTCTAGAAATGTTAAGTGAAAGTCATTGAAGTTTTTTTTAACACATATATAAACGTTTAATTCCTAAATATTTCCTGTATACAATTACCTTAGTCGTCCAGGTAACAGGTTAAGGGTCCCTGTTTAAAAAATGAACTATCTATTTAGGAGTAATAGAAGGCTAAATATGCAGTCCACTTTTTACCTTGGATTTACAATTAGTTTCAAAATTATATCCACATGATATACCTGAACTTCAACAATGCAAGTAATTGATAAGATACCCACACATTAGATGTGCATTGAACACATTATAGGCTTACACTTTTATATCATGTTTAAATATATTTAAATATTAATAAAATCTATAGTCTTATTTAATAAACCATAAAAAAATCAACTTCGTTTGAAGTTTATATTAATTTTTTTGTCTAAATTTTCATTTTCACTGACTTCAATTTTGTGTTATCGGTAATGTCAGTGCCTTTTGATTGAAGAAAACATTTTAGATTTATTTTGAAGTTATATTCCAGATATTATAAATATCTTGTGGTGCTACAGGTGTTTTGTTGTATTTTATTGAATTCCTAATTTTTCATAGAGTCCATTTAGAATATGTATTAATTGTGTTAAGAAAATTGTCATATTTGAATATTCCTGTGTTTATTCCTAACATCATGTCCTTTTTGACAATAGGATTATTTATTCCTATGTTTAATTGGATAAGTATTTCTTGGAACTTGTTTAAAATTAATTTTGGTGTACTACAACTAAAAAAAAAGTGTTGTAGGGTTTCTATGTTGTTGTCATTTCGACAAATATGGCAGTTTCCATTTGATAGCTTCATTTTTTTGTAATCTACCTTCAGTATATAAAATATTGCGCATGGATCTCCATTGAAATTCTTTTACTTTATTTTCAATTATCATTTGTTTTAATCCCGACCACAAATTTTTCCCAAATAAATTGTTTCCAAATATTCCTCCCACTTAATTTGACATTTTGAAGATATGTCTTTATTTAATAACGTACGAATATTTTTGAGTTTTAGCTTTGATGGTTTTATGATTTGGTTGGTTAAGTTCATAATCTCAAGGTCATTTGATATCTTTAATTTCAATTCATTATGCTGATTCTGGTTTCCGCAAGATTTTAAAATTTATTGTTTATTTCTAGAAAATTCGGAAATAAAATTTCACACATAACTGTTTTGTCCAGGTTTCTATTAAAAAGTGGTACATTTAGAAAATGTAAGTATTGTCGCCTATGGATGAATAAATACTACCGTTCTCCCTACAGGGATTAATTTCATCGTTAACAGTTGTAAACATAAAAAAAACGAAAGTCGGGTTTGTTGATGGAGAATATAATCAAAACCCGATTGAATATATATTACAAATTTATTACTAAAAAAATCAAAAACAAATACAGTGAGAGCACTCTGGAAATATTAAGTGAAATGTTAAAGTCATTGAAGTTAAGGTTCCACTAAAGTCAAAATATAGGACACTCCATAAACATCTAAACTTTGCCTGTATTTTTCATCCTATAATGAGTAAAGTCCTAAACTATGAGAACATATGTTCATTTAAACATACTTAACATATACACACTGTGTAAATTGTAAATAAACTTGAAATTTTTATGCTGTGGCCAAACCGGTTCTTGGGGTGAACACTAAATTTTCAAAAAAATCTGGAGGCCTGCGAGACGACTTAATTTGCTTAAAATTGGTATGGACGAATACTGTAACATGTAATGCAGGGCAAGCTCATGTTGATTTGTCACATACATATGTTTAATGGCATATTTGTCCAATTTCTGTATTGTACCTTCGATATTTGTTCACCTAGATACATGAAATTAACTGAAACTCGAAAATCAATACATTTTCTGAAAAATCAACATGAGCTTGCCCTGCATTAGATATAACAGTATTCGTCCATACCAATTTTAAACAAATTAAGTCGTCTCGCAGGCCTCCAGATTTTTTGGAAAATTTAGTGTTCACCCCAAGAACCAGTTTGGCCACAACATAACAATTTCAAGTTTATTAACAATTTACACAGTGTGTATATGTTAAGTATGTTTAAATGAACATATGTTCTCATAGTTTAGGACTTTACTCATTATAGGTTGAAAAATACAGGCAAAGTTTAGATGTTTATGAAGTGTCCTATATTTTGACTTTAGTGGAAACTTAAAAAATATATTGCAATCGGTAAATATGATGACAAAGGTAATCCTACGATTAGAAAAGGTTCAAATTTAAATCTAAATTTGTCAGATCTAAACAGTCAGGATTCTACTTCGTCAAAATTATCTCCCCATAACGCAAGTTTATTTTTACAATCGTAAAAATGGAAGCCATTGTAGGGATGACGCGCTTCCAATTTAGTTCTTGAAAACCGATAAATTTATCCACATAACACCATTACGATCCTTATATGCCAGGTGTATTTTAAAAGACAAATGCATCTACTAGCTAATGAGCATCAGTTAATGTACTTGTCTGCATTCAGTCAACTTAAAACTATTGTCGGATCGGTTGTCAGGTGGAATTTTCGGAAATTCATTAACATTTAAAAAAATTCTAATTAAATATTTCGTGGAAGGGCAGGCTAAAAATGTTCAGTGGTTGAAGACTATAAACCCTAATTATCACACACAAAAAATGAAGTTTTTTCGAAGATATGCATTTTTAAGATCCAACTTAAAAGTCAGTCGTCAAGTACTTTTAGTAAAAATTTGCCATTCGAACACACCTACTCTGTTTTTGTGATTCATTAGAAAAGTATTTCACTTGACCCATATATTTAATTTTTTAGTACTGTGAACTTTCGATGTTATAAAGTCAACCTGTAGCCTTGATATATAAAAATAATAGAATCTGAAGCGAGATGATGTATCAAATACTCTTGCTTTATACGTTTTCAAGACAAAATATTTAACTCAAACACGCCCTAACATAAAAAGGTGCACTCGATTTTATCTTTTCGATGCAATTGTTACCCATTTTTTTTAAATTTTTTCTTGAGTTACATAATGGAAGGGCAGAAACGAAAATCAAGGAACAAAAAGATTGATATGTTCTCCTTCCGTGGTGAAAAAATAAAAATCGGAGGTTATGCATTTTTTAGATCCAACTGAATAGACACCCATGTCGTCGACTTGATATCTAATTGTTTTGCTTAATTATGTAATAGATAAATTGAAAACTTATGCAAATTGTGTTTTTATGATAAAATACTTCGTAATTTAGCCGAAAACTGTCATTTTATTTGTTTCTATTAACTTTTAAAAAATTTGTTACTATAGTAAACATTACAGTAATCAATTATCGCCTTCTCTAACAAAGAGCTTCGATTCTTTTGTTCTATTCAACTGGGTTTCCGCCTGTAAATTTAAATAGGTAAACAATCTTTATTTTGAAAAATGACGTCTTCGTGGTCATGTCTGGTGAAAAAATGTGAACCAATGTTTAAGTGTACAAATTAATAAAATACGAAAAACGATAAAATAGTGTATAATTTTAAATTTTGTTTAACATAAAGATCATATTATAACTGTTTTTGTCACGTGATACATGTCTTATTTTTCTAATACTACTTCCTTCTTTTATGTGACATCTGTCGATAACTTCCTTACAAAAGAAAGAATAGTTCTGGAGCAAGAAACTATTCTAAAATGCCCAAAAAGGAATGTAAAATATGTGGACATGTTCAAACCATTACACAGTGTGGTATTTGTTCCTTAAAAAGTTGTCAGGGATGTTTTGAAATCCACAAATATTCGTGTAGTACACTGAAAGAGGATAAGAAGCATTTTTGCCCCGTTCACGATGATTATGTAAATGGATACTGCTTTACTTGTTTTCATCTTGTGTGTGCAAATTGTGCTGTAGACGTCGACAAGCATGTTAGCCACACCATTCGTTCAATACCAGATGCCTTGCATATCATACGGAGCGAAATACCAACTTCTATTGAAGACCTGGAGAAAAGAGAGGCACAAGAAGAGAATGCAACGACCAAATTCTGTGCAAGAAGGAAGAACTTTGAGCAAAATTTACCTACTTTTGTAAATGCAGAAGAAAAAAGATTGCATAAAGTGATAACAAATGCGAAAGATTCACTCTTGAGACAAATTCTGGCGTTGAGCGAGAAAAATGATTCTCATATGAGTTCTTCTAAGGAAATGATTACTCAATTAGTCGCTGCAAAAAAAAACTTGAAATTTGTACTAGAGGAAAAATTTCCAATTGCATTCTTGTCGGAATGGTCAAACCCGAGTGTTGTAATTGGAAAACATGAAGGCATTCTGAAATACAGAGATTCACCGGAAGACATAGTAATAGAAAATGAGTCAGAAATAACAAGGAAGTTCCGAAATTCTATTTTGAAGTAAGTTCCTACACATCAGTATCTCTGCTAGTCTTGTTGTATTTGTATAACAATATAATATTGACATCTTCATCGTTACAAATACCTTTGTTTGCAACGTCTAGAGTTGCAATCGCTTTTTAACTGGAACAAAGAGGGGTAACCATCGATATAATGGTTTTATTTTCCCACTGATTATGCCATCATACATTTATAATGGTCAATTGATTTTAAGGGTGTTTGTTCATAAATTTGTGAAAAATAAAAGTTAACAAAATTATCAACTTTTTCATATATTTTTCGCTTCGCACTTTTCATCTGAGGTTTAACATTGTCCATTGTCCGTCTGTAGTCATATTTGTAAAATTTTCTGGAATTTAAATTAAACATGTTAAAGGGCGTGCAAAGCACTGTCTCCAGGTATACTTATGGGACGCAATATACAATCCTTTCAAAGATATTAACAATATAGATTAATTTCCTGCCAATTTTTGTTTCTTTAGAGCAACTGGTGACAACATTTAAAAAGAAAATTTAGTACTGTTCACTTGCATTTCCCAGAATTTCAACATCGACT
The DNA here is from genome assembly GCF_021869535.1 of Mytilus californianus. NCBI lineage: Eukaryota > Metazoa > Mollusca > Bivalvia > Mytilida > Mytilidae > Mytilus > Mytilus californianus. The sequence continues at coordinate 38,950,870 of NW_026262745.1, forward strand.
TGCTTAAACCCTGTGTTAACCACGGTCTTCTAATGTACGTACTGAAAGCAATATAAAATCCATTAAAAGATCTTAACAACCTTGATAAATTTGCTGTCATATTCTTTTGCAGAGAAACTGGTGACAACATCGATATGGAAAATTTGAGAACCGTCGACTCACATTTGCCAGAAATTCAACAGCTACCTGGAATGCCTGAAAATCTTAAAACTGGGCAAGTAGAAATCATTCAGAATACAAAGTTAAAAGTTGTCTTAGGTGTCATAGGTATTCTATATTATTAAATGGACTGTAATAGACTAGTTTTCTTTTTCAATATGAATTGATTTATTATCCTTGTTTGCTTTCAATCCAATCTCATATTTATATTCCATACAAATTCTGGTTTACAACACATTAAAAATTAAATAAAATTAGTCAGCTCTGTACGGTGGTCAGTGACAAGTTATAACTATTACCACTGGAAAAGACGTTCCGTTGTCTCTAACAAGAAGCATGTATTGTAGTTGGTTCAATGAACCTTTCAAAGATTGTAAAGATTCTTTGGCGTGTAGAGTGCATGGCACTCATAAAAAACGGATCCTAAAATTAAACGTACTCATTCAGGCAGGACGTGGCTTTTTGTCATACATCCCGCTAGATTACAGTGTCTTACTACCGTATGACAGATAACTAGGTAACATTTATTTTCTTCCAGTTACTGTTTGGGTTAAAATGCAGCAATCCATTCCATGCTAAAAATATTATTTTAATATACTATACGAGATGATTTATCCGTTGTTTTTTTGTTTTTTTGTGACTATTCAGGATAAGAACAAGTTAGACAACAAATCAAATACGTCAGTACTGTATAGTGGGTAAAAGTAGTGGAATATAAGTGTTTACTTAAGAAAAATAGCTCCTTAACTGCTTTAGACAGCTCACATGCCAGTTTTTGCGTGATTAGTATCACCAGATTGTCAAAAAATGCCATATGTGTGGGTAATTTGCTCATGTTGCTAGCTTGCCTATCTTTTATTTAAAATTAACTTTAGAAATAGACATCAGCAATTATACCACATATCCTTATCTTTAATTTTATTAAATTTGTTAGTTTGCAATTGGTATGTGTTGTTCAATTCCTTAGTTTTCAATGAAGTGTTAATGAACTTGCTTGTCTTTTCGTAGCTTTGATTTCTTGTCATGTGTTTCTTTAACTAATGCTTGTTGATTGTCCTTTATTATCTCTTCTCCTCTTTTTGACCGCAGATAATGATCATCTGGATGTTAATGTTTATTCACAGCTAAATCTATTACTGCTTATAAGGATCTTTTCACGGTCTTCAGTGAAATCATTTTATTTTTTTCGCGGTTTTGAATCCCTTAAAGCCCCATTTTGTTTTATCTGAATCTGAAGATGTTTTATGGTTTTGTTTATCTTCAGCTTCTCAAACATAGCTGATAAAGATAAAATGGTTTGATGTCTTTAACTTCATTTTTTGAACTGATTCTGTTCTTAGTTTTGTATCTGTAATTAATAATCTAAAAAAAAATGTTCTTTGAAAATTAGTTAACGATCGCATGATTACTCGTCCAGGAGTCAATTTGAACTATGTTAGTAATTCAGTTGATAAGTACAATAGTTTGCGCTCAAGTGATGAAGTGCTTATCTTGAAGAGTAAATTGTAGATGAAAAGTCAATATGTTGTCAATATGTTTGATATGTGAATACTGTAAAATTTGTTAGTTTATATGCATGATTTGAAACAAATTATTTAAAAGCTGTGGAAAAATGTCTTGAACTTATATGTATGGCGTGATCTTCCTTTATCTTTACGTGGTTGTTTAAAGATCATAGGACACAAAGATACTTTAGACCGGTTCTCTCTCTTGCAACATGAGTCATCCTTATATCTGTCAGAGGCAAGCAGACAAAAGACAAGGAGCCAGTCTGTGAGACACTTTAACAAATAGAATAAAAGGAGATGTGGGGTTTATGTCAACAAATCAAATATAACACTAAAAATATAGGATTATCAAATGATTAATTTATTCATAATGATACAGCTGTCACTTTGTTTTACAGAAATTTTAACCATGACATACAATTTATGTTGAACACAACGAAGATTCTGCCAGAATTGCTAGCGAAAATAGATCAGTGGAAAACGGAAGGAAAGACTATTTCGCTGCCTTGTAAATACACACCAGCGATTAATGAATACGTTAAAATCATTGAACTGGTTCATAACTCCATCGTTAAACTTAAGAACGATTTGTAAGTTAATTATTTAAGAATACATCGAAAGCAAGTTAGAAAAGTATGTAAAATTTGGTTATACATTATAATGGACTCTCGTTTCTTTATCAAAATCAAAATGTGGTGAAAAAATCTTAAGACAGGCAACCTTAAAGACTTTTGAAATAAAGAAGATTAGATGTTTCATTTTACTTTTAATTTCAGTTTTACTTTCGTGGTGCAACAAATGGACAACTATAAGAATTTGATAAAAGAGAGAGTAAAATAACAGAGATATAACGTTAACATTAGCACCAAATAACCTGAGAAACTATCAATCTAAACACAAAAGATTAGAACACAATTAAGGTATGATCATAATTCATTTTTTTTTTCAGACTACAATCTCAAAATGATTTGAAAAAACATGTTGATAATATGGTTAATTGGACAAACAGAGAAACGACCGACAGAGAAGAAGAGACAAAGATGTATTTAAACACTATAAATGAAAGCAACAAAAAGTTGTAAGTACACAGCTAAAAACAAGCAATATTTTGACTTCAATACCTATCAAACTACTCAATTTCCCCGACTTCGCGAATCATTAACTAATTCAGAATTGAAATGGTAGAATCCAGAACTAAGAGAGAGCTAGTCCCGTCATCTTCCAGATCTTAAACACATTACTAGATTTGTTTATATGTAAATTTTTTAGTTGCCAGTGGAACATAGAAATAAGAATGTTTCATTATTGGGAATTGATTTTTTTTTTGCCTTTATTAAGTTAAACGCTTCGTCTACGAAAGTGCGGGTATATTGTTTATGTGTCTGTGTGTCCGTCCTGTATAAGGTTTAATTTTGGTTCAATAGAAAATGAAAGGATATGGAGTAACTGATGTACATGGGACAAAATCGCACACAATACATAGAAAACATAGAAAATTATCAATGAACAGGGCTTTTATTCCTGTTCTTCATCTTGACAGTTGATATAGGGTCTTCAACAATGAACGAATCATTCATACCCTACAACAAGGTCATGACGGCCCCTAGCGTCGACTTAAGCGGTACTATTGATAAAAATAAACCACAATTCACCTGCTTGCTCCCTACCTGCCTCGGAGTGCCAACTTGTGCGATGCTTGTGTACGACGATTCTCCAGTCGAAAGCACCAGGAATACAAGAAAAGTGCAGTAATTTTGAAAGACACCGATCGCCGATAAAATATGCCTTGAAGTAACACATGTCGGGAGCGGTCAATGAATTATATAATTTATAATTACGGGCGAGGTTTTTCAACATATATTTGTCATACATTGCCCAACAAAAGACCAATAATTGCGAAACAACAAATGACAGACAATACATATAAAATAGTATTTTTCATAGTTATAGTCGCCTGTTAACTCGAAACTAAGTACACATGTTCTCGTGAATATTATTTAAAAAAATAAATATACCAAATTATGGTTTTGACCAAGGTTGAGCGGTTCCACCTGAACATAGAAATGTGATAGTTTGAAGTCCAATTATAGTAACATATTTTTAGGCCAGGCGCGCCTTTACTGAAACGACAATACATTCTCTCTTCTCAGACCAGTAGTTTCCTCCATTTCTAGGATAGATTATGTTGAGATCATTGCTTTGACTTTTCATTCTGAATCTGTTTCTCTCTTAGAAGACGAATGTTCATCCAATTGTTTAGTCGGACATATGTTCTGTTTTTCGTTGTCGCAATATAATATGCAACTCAAATGTTGAATTGAAATGTGGAGAATCCTAAAATATAAGTTTAATGTAAAAGAATGGATATGGTGTTGATCAGTTGTGAAAACCAAAATAACAGATTAGCAATAATTAATCTGACTAAATTACTACTGTAACAGTATTATACAATTACTGTCTTTTGATGAGGTAAATGTGTGGTTTTATTGACTTTTGAAAAACTGATATTCACTGAGGCCAACGGCCGAAGTGAATGTCACTAGGTTTTTCAAAAGTCAATTAAACCACATATTTACCGAAACAAAAGACAGTTATTGTTTTATTCCAGACAGAAACATATGTGTAAAATAACAGTTATTTACCAAAACTAACTAAACGTCAAACATTGAATCGTTATTATACACGTAAAAGCACGCGACGTTTTGCGCGGTGAATATACTTTTTCCGCAGGTGAATATGCTTATTTATTCAAAATCCCATTCATATAGAAAAACTTACTAAAGTTCTATCAATATGGAATAATCTATATTATCCAATATTAGGAATAAAACTAGAAATTGAATAAACATCAATGAGAGAACAACTCAACGACAAACAAAATACTGACACTTATAAGCAACATAGTATCTTTAACAAAAGGCAGGCATGTGTATATACATTTTGTTTAGCTCTAAATCTTCACAAGCCTATACCAGTGGGATATCCAGTGAACGAAAACAAAAGAAAATTCACACTTCTTATGATAGAGTCGAGAAAGTCAATAATAAAACAATGCCGGTGACGATACTGATCAAAAGTTATTTCCAAATAATAATTGTTCATTTTAAAGAAATTATTTGTTAAACTGTGTTATTAGAAATATACATGCAAATACACGATGTTTTATGGTCAGTTTTTATCGAGATAAATGCATTAGAAGCTTGTGAAACTGAAACTTAAAAAATTTCAATCTTTGCTGCATATAAATAAAAAATAAAATAGGAAAAAATCATTAGCATACAAAATCTAAAGATCATTCGGGTCACCAATTTCGGAGTGTTCCACAATCTCCTAATTATGTCACAAGTTCCCGAAGTATACTTATTTGTTCACACCTAAGTTATCGAGCACACCGGTATGCTCTTGTCACATGTACATTCAATAGAGAAATATTGTCTTTTCGTGAATATACAAATTTAAAAGTCTGAATGTGCTGGTTAAGAAATTAAAGATAACTATTTTTATAAAGTAGGTATCTTTCTACTATTTTTAATACAATTTTTATAAAAGGTCGTCTCGATTTTTGTAATTGTATTTGCCGTCTTCTCGATCTATTCACATTCAATGATTACATCGATACAAGGTCCGTTTGAATTTGCTTAGTAACTTAATTTCAAAAGTGCCAATCTTTGCTGCATATCAATTGATTCCTTTGGAATTTTTCCCTGACTTTCTCTGATCTAGCTGTGTATATATACGGATAATTAGCATGTTCCAGAAAGGTATACAGCCAGTAAAAAAATAAATTGAAGTTGGTACTCCAGGAATTTATTCGCATAGCAACATTTTAAACTAATTTTACATCAAGCTTCTATAGCCTGCTGTACTCGTCATTTGCTACTTAAGGAGGGAAATGATAACATTGAATGGAAGTTTTGTTTTTATTTCAACTTATTTCTATTTTTGCTATTTACCAAAACATTTTCCAGTAAATCCATAGTTGATAGCGTCCTTGCTAAAATCTTGTTTTCAGTATTTACAGGGGAGGTAATATTTTGTCACTAAATTTCCCGCTGATACTCAACAGTGAATAAATCAAATAGAAACTATTAATGAGCAGCCAATAAAATTGTTATGTATTGTGTTTCTAATTGACTAATGAAGATAAGGTTTGTATTTGACTTCGTGTCTTTGGAATTTTTCTTTTAGTAAAACAGCAGTAAAATATCACACATGACATATAAATTCAGAATAATCAAACATTTGAGTTCTGAAGCTGGCATGTCAGTAACTGCTAAATAAACTTTTGTTAATATGTGTATCATTGTCATTTTGCTTAGTTCTTCTGTTACCTTTTCTGACATCGGGCTCGGACTTCTTTTAAACTGATTTTTACTCAGTCAGGATTCTACTTCGTCAAAATTATCTCCCCATTACGCAAGTTTATTTTTACAATCGTAAAAATGGAAGCCATTGTAGGGATGACGCGCTTCCAATTTAGCTCTTGAAAACCGATAAATGTATCCACATAACACCATTACGATCCTTATATGCCAGGTGTATTTTAAAAGACAAATGTATCTACTAGCTAATGAGCATCAGTTAATGTACTTGTCTGCATTCAGTCAACTTAAAACTATTGTCGGATCGGTTGTCAGGTGGAATTTTCGGAAATTCATTAACATTTAAAAAAATTCTAATTAAATATTTCGTGGAAGGGCAGGCTAAAAATTTTCAGTGGTTGAAGACTATAAACCCTAATTAGCACACACAAAAAATGAAGTTTTTTCGAAGATATGCATTTTTAAGATCCAACTTAAAAGTCAGTCGTCAAGTACTTTTAGTAAAAATTTAACATTCGAACACACCTACTCTGTTTTTGTGATTCATTAGAAAAGTATTTCACTTGACCCATATATTTAATTTTTTAGTACTGTGAACTTTCGATGTTATAAAGTCAACCTGTAGCCTTGATATATAAAAATAATAGAATCTGAAGCGAGATGATGTATCAAATACTCTTGCTTTATACGTTTTCAAGACAAAATATTTAACTCAAACACGCCCTAACATAAAAAGGTGCACTCGATTTTATCTTTTTGATGCAATTGTTACCCATTTTTTTTTAATTTTTTCTTGAGTTACATAATGGAAGGGCAGAAACGAAAATCAAGGAACAAAAAGATTGATATGTTCTCCTTCCGTGGTAAAAAAAAAAAAATCGGAGGTTATGCATTTTTTTAGATCCAACTGAATAGACACCCATGTCGTCGACTTGATATCTAATTGTTCTGCTTAATTATGTAATAGATAAATTGAAAACTTATGCAAATTGTGTTTTTATGATAAAATACTTCGTAATTTAGCCGAAAACTGTCATTTTATTTGTTTCTATTAACTTTTAAAAAAATTGTTACTATAGTAAACATTACAGTAATCAATTATCGCCTTCTCTAACAAAGAGCTTCGATTCTTTTGTTCTATTTCAACTGGGTTTCCGCCTGTACTGTGCTTATTGCTGTGTGTTTGTTTATTTTTCATTGGCTAGAGGTATAGGGGAGGGTTGAGTTCTCACAAAACATGTTTAACCACTCCACAGTTTTGCGCCTGTCCCAAGTCTGGAGCCTTTGGCCTTTGTTAGTCTTGTATGTTTTTTTTTTTTTATTTTTGTTCATTCATATGTTTCAGAGTTTAGTGTGACGTCCATTTTTGCTGAACTAGTACATATTTTTGTTTATGGGACAGCTGAATCCCGCCTCCGGGTGCGGGATTTTCTCGCTGTGTTGAAGACCCATTGGTGGCCTTGGTCTGTTTTCTGCTCTTTGGTTGGGTTGTTTTCTCTTTGACATATTTCCCGTTTCCATTCTCAATCTTATTTTATACATATAATTCATTTAATGTTGTTGAGTTAAATGAGGTTCGATAAAACTGATAAAAAATACAAAATCGTTCATTATTGGTAAAACTAATAAAATGTTATAGTTTTTAATTTGTTTGAAGATGCCCTTCCCCTAACTTGCCTCGAAGCAATAAAATTTTTCCATTTTCTTCGGGAAATGACTGTAACAAGCTAAAGTCAGGAATGTGATGGTGTTTTTTATTCCTTCCGTTAGTTGATAAAGTTGAGCATTTGGTTTTGTCAGGTTTTCTGAATTTCTCCTTTTTCTCAAGTTACATTGGAATTCGGTATTTTTGTTAATACATTTTTACCACCTCGTGATATAGACCAGTTGCAAAAAAGTAACACTTAATTTTGTCAATGATAGCCTGAAAGGGAGAAGGTATGTTTAGATACCATTAGTTGGCTCCTCGAATTGCAAACTTATTCAAATTAATCAAAACTTTCAAAAAAAAGTTAATGTTATTGATAAATTATCAAGTTGTTATAATCAAAACACTTTGGTGCATAAAGGACTCTTCTGATGTCATCATTGGGTCATGAGCATGTCAAAATTGGCATATTTGACCAAAGATGGCGATTTAACACATAGTCTCGGACAAATAAGATACATGTGCCCATGCCTGAACCCAACAGATATATAGATACTGATATATGTCAAACTATTGTTTTATGATCATCTGAAGTATGCTTTAGTAATTTGGTAGGTTTATAATACTTTTCAAATTTTAGGATAAAAAAGTGACCTCATCATTCCTTTCCTTTTGTACCATTTCTAAAACTTTTTCCTAAAAAATCACTATAGTATATTGCCATCATTCCATCAGAAAATCAAACTTCAAAAATTGAAAACTATTTGCTCCTTGTAAAGAAATAAACAGCAGCTAAAAATTCTGATTATATGAGGCAAAAGATGCTCTTATGTCTGTGGTACCTTCATGAATTAATCATATTCGAAATTGAGGTACTTAATTGGACGAATAAATGATGAGCTTAGAGGTCCGTAGGTTTTGTTGAGCATTTGATAATAAAATAGTGTTAATAAAATAATTTTGATACTATTATTTCTATTTTCACTCATACCATAGACAACAGTATGAAGAAAAACTTAAGGCAAAGGAAGATGAGATTAGAGCGTTAAAGCATTCTAAGCTTGAAAAAATGGAAACAAAATCTTCAAAACCACTTCAAAAACAAAATAAACAGATCACAGATCAACTCAGTAAATCCTGTACGGAAGTAAATGTTCTACAGCAAAGGTACAGTATTAGTTCTAAAAAGAATGAAAAAATCATTCAATAAGCAGCAAGCTTACAAACGAGATTGCATGCGCGAGGAATACATTTTGTGAACGAGATGACATTATGATTAGGATTATTTCCAAACATATTCGCAAATAGAACAATTCAACTTCGTATTTGATTTGGCCTCCTAACTATTTGATTCGAGATCCACTTACGAGTCTTATGTGGATGAAACGTGCATCTTTCGTACCAAATAATAAGCCTGGTATATTTGATGAGCCTTTATTCAATTTAAATTTCGAACAGCAGAACCTACAGATTGAAAATATAACTCAATATTGATACAATATTCCAGAGCTTAAGTTTTTTGTTAGGATTTCTTTAATGGAGAGTTTTTGCTTTTAAGTATGCCAATTAACTGTAGATAATTAATACACATGTTCGTGAGTGCATCGGTACTACCCTGACGTTGTTAACTGTTACGCAATATCTGTAGTATAAATGCCAATAAATAGCTTCCGTTAGTCGTTGTAACAAATCATATATAAGTAGTCTCTTCAAAATGATTGTTTACAAAAATACATATTTCGGATTTTTTGCCCTGCCAACCTGTTTAAAAAAATTGATAAATGCAAACAAACAAACACACATACATGTATATAAACATATAATTATCTTTAGTAGACTTGCCTATTGTTTTTTTCTGTTGTTTTAAAATTGAGAATAGAAACGGGGAATGTGTCAAAGAGACAACAACCCGACCAAAGAGCAGAAAACAGCCCAAGGCCACCAAATTTTCTTCAACACAGCGAGAAAATCCCGCACCCGGAGGCAGGCTTCAGCTGGCCCCTAAATACAAATGTGTACTAGTTCATTTTCATGTATCATAGATACATGTATTAAATGTAAAACATGCCTCGCCATGGCGTTGTCAGTTTAATTTTCGACTTATGAGTTTGAATGTCCCTTTAGTATCGTTCGCCTCTCTTTCTTACATAATGAATTAGTAAATATTTCCAAGCGATGATTATGTTTCTTTTTTATTCAAAACTCAAATATTTGCAAATTAAAACTTCATTTTGACTCGGGAAATCATACTTCATCCCCCTTTTTTTTGTATTGACTGAAAGTTTTTGTTCAACACGGAAATATATCTTCATTTTGTTTGTTTGTTTTAAATATGAAAAAATTCTTTTAATCACAACATAAAACGTAGGCAATGTAGGGACTATTTTTTTCAAACTTTTTATAAATTATCAAATGCAATTTCACATTTTACAGCTTGCAGACAGCAGATGTGTTGAAAATGGAAAGCGAACGGGCCATTTTGTACTACGAAAATCAGAATAAACAAATCCGAGATTCATTGGATGATAAAGATAAAATAATTCAATCTTTATTGAAAGAAAAAGATGAATTGCAGTCAAGGTATATGCTTATTTCATAAGGGTTTTTCTTTTGTTGTCTTTAATATAAAAATAAGCTGATGTGGTATGATTGCCAATGAGACAACTATCCACCAAAGTTCAAATGAAGTGAATGTGAGCAAGTATAGTTAACCATACGGCCTTCAACAATGAAAAAACTCATACCGTATAGTCGGCTATAAGAGGCCCGACATTAAAAAAATGAAACAATTCAATTGCGAAAACTAGCGGCCTAATTTATAAAAAACAATTTACGAAAAAAAAAAAACCAAATATGACAGACAGTAACAGTACAACATAAGAATAAACAATAGAAAAGACACTAAGTAAAGATCTGACTGAGAGTACTTGCATATGGCATGGTATTGGTGGCAAAAATTTGATATTTTTCATTAAAATGCAATATTTTTATTTAAATTGGTATATTTCTTCATTTAAATGCAATTTTTTTTTATTTGAATGGTATAATTTTTTATTTAAATGCAATATTTTTTATTCAAATGGTATAATTTGTCATTCAAATGCATTTTTTTTATTTGAATGGTATATTTTTTCATTTAAATGCAATATTTTTTTTCATTTAAATGCAATATTTTTTCATTTAAATGCAATATTTTTTATTCAAATGGTATAATTTGTCATTCAAATGCAATATTTTTTATTCAATTGGTAAAGCAGTTTTTTATTTATATGCAATAATTGCATTATGGGAAATTCTTTGACGTCATAAGGTCAAATTTGCAACAACGTTTGTGATTGGTCTGTAATTGTTTGGATTTCTCCCCTTTCTTTCTAAACATGAGTGACCAAGAATTAAAAAACGCGTTAGAATATCGCCCCTCAAACTAAATCTGGCGTTCGTGCGAGTTCTGCACTGGCTGCTTAAATCTTCTGGCCCTAACTATTATTTCTATTTCAAAATTTCGATGGTCAAAACGTTCGGACCACCACTTTTCAAAAACTTTCATTATTTATGGATCTATATGCATGTATAACGTTTTTTTTTTTAATAGATTAGACACCGTTGGTTTTCCCGTTTGAATGGTTTTACACTAGTCATTTTTTTTTTTGGGGGGGGGGTTCGGTGTGAGCAAAGACTACGTGTTGAAGACCGTACTTTGACCTATAATGGTTTACATGTACAAATTATGACTTGGATGGAGAGTTGTCTCATTAGCACTCATACCACATCTTCTTATATCTATATACAACGTAAACCAGACGTTTCTCAGACTGTTTTCTTTTTTTAATAAATCCTTTGCCGCGCGTTGTGTACTGATTGATACTTCAGTCTGGGAGAACAAGATTTATTTCAGTACTAGTTGTAATTAGCTTTGAGCAAACTTCCAGTAATTACAAATACTCTTATGTCGGTGCTTTGTGTCTATTGTCTTAATATTAGGTTTTTTTTTGTGTGTCTCGTACCGATCTTTTGAGTTTATCTAATTGCAACTGATTAGTGCAGGTTGTTCTTTTATTGGACTGTTACACCACCGTCAGAGCTTCGGGATGGGTTGAGTGCTCACAAACATGTTGTTGTACTGTTACACTACTGTCCCAGGTTAGGGGGAGGATTGGGATCCCGCTAAAATGTTTAACCCCGCCACATTCTGTATGTATATGCTTGTCCCAAGTCAGGAGCCTGTAATTTAGTGGTTGCCGTTTGTCGCTGTGTTATACATATTTGAGTTTCGTTCATTTTATTGTACATTAATTCGGCCGTTAGTTATCTCATTTGCATTGTTTTACATTTGTGATTTCGGGGCCTTTTATAGCTGACTATGCGGTGTAGGCTTTGCTTATTGTCGAAGGCCGTACGGTGACTTATAGCTGTTGATTTCTGTGTAATTTGGAGAGTTGTCTCATATGCAATCATACCACATCTTCGTTTTTATATTAACCCTGCCATATTCTTTATTTGCCTGTCCAAGGTCAGGAGCCTGTAGTTTAGTGGTTGTCGTTGGTTCATGTCTCGACTCATATTTGATATTTTGTAAATTGTTTTGTTATGTATAATTAGGCCTTTAGTTTTTTTTAAATTGTTCACACTTTTCATGTCGGGCTTTTTAAAGACGACTTTACAGTAATAGGTTTTTGTCATTGTTGAAGGCATTACGATTGTCTATAATTGCTTACATCCGCTTCATATTTGAACTCCGGTGGATAGTTACCTTATTAGCAATCATATCCCATCTCTTCGTTTTTATATTATATACCTGACTTCTAAACTCGTGTTTTCCTGAACAAGCATGAAATATTTGTCACTGGGCGTTAAAAATTAGCAACAAACAATCAATCAATTTAAACTTGTGTTAAATAAGAGGAAAACCATTTGATATTTATTTATTTGTTGGGGTAGGGGACAGAAGGATTTTATATATGAATATGGTTGCCTGGTATAAGAGCTGAAAAATAGGCATGATTAGCGACAGATTAAAATGAATAATAATGCCCTCTCTTCCCTTCCCCATCCTTCATCTATAAATTAAACTGACCACCACGGTATAGCCCAATAGTGTTGAAAGTAGCGTTAAACACCAATCAATCAAAATCCTATCCCTAGAATATCAAATAATAGTCCCTTAACTGTTATTGTCCGTGTAGTTCTTATATTTATCCAGCTTATCGTCCTACAGGGATGTCCTACTAAGGCTGGCATACCATAAAAACGTTTATAACACAGCTCACATTCTAATATATCTGCATTCATAAATTTATTAATGTCATTTAGACTAAACGACGCCATATTTGTTATGTGCCTCTGCCGTCTAAACAACCTATAAAAAAAGAAGAGATGGAAGAGAGCCAAAAGATCTTCCCAATGCAAAAAAACAGAAATGGACTTCTTCTGGCTCACTACCGAAGAACAAACAAACGCGCCCTATTACTATGTCTTAAAAACGCCTTGCCCCTACCCTTTTTTCCAAAAAATTGGCATTGTTAAATATATATACATATATATAATCATCATTAAAATGCTATTATATTTTTAAAGGACCTACTTTATTACATGATCTGGGACTAATGACATTTATCTATAAGTCCAAGCATACAGTAAATTATTATAATATGAATATGTTTCTTGTTTTAATAACCACATATGATGCTATGCATGAGTCACCATTTATCAGGACAGGAATTGGGTTTACATAGAGAGAATAATGTGCAAAAAATAGATAAGGGGCGGGACCAAACCTATAGATAACATATAAACAAATGATGAAATATGAAAAATACGTTGATTGCTTTTTGGTTGCCTTATGTCCAGTGGCAAATATTTCACGCATGTTTAGGACAAATATAATAGAGATCAAAGGATAAAGAAAAGAGTGAAATGGTAAAAACTAAAAGATATAGAATTATAGAAACGATCTTTGATCTGAACACCCTCCCCCTCCCCTCACACACACACACCATAACCATTACTGCCAATACTCGCATATATACATCTCTATACAAATATCTAAATCTGATCTGACCCCCCCCCCCCTCCCCTAGACACAGAGGTTCTGGATCCGCCCCTGTTAAATGTATCTTATTATATACATTTTGTACGGGTCTAGATAATAGCTAAACGTACAATTCTTTAATTATATTATATACTGTTTCACAAAATAGACTTGTATAACCCCCCCTTTCCAAATGCAGTATTGAAAAGTAAATCATTTAAAAGTCCTGAAGAAAAAATATGTTTTGAAATATGCCCTGCATACTTATTTATGCAAAGACATATAGTAATTATTGAACTACTGGGGGGCGCGAGCTGGTTTTTTTTTTATTACAATGTGTAGACTGAGGGGAGTTTCTTCAGAAAGGGTTTTCATTTTAGGCGTTTTTGCCATGCACGCAGGCATCTCTTTCTATCCAAGAACAGGTTGTGTGTCAAATTAATTAGTATTACTTGTCAAACTAATAATTATTATTGGCATTAACAGCCAGTGCACGAACTCGCATGAACGCCAAATTTAGTTAGAGGGGCGATATTCCGACGCGTTTATTTAATTCTTGGTCACTCATGTTTAGAAAGAAAGGGGAGAAATCCAAACAATTACCGACCAATCACAAACGTTGTTGCAAGTTTGACCTTGTGAGGTCAAAAAATTTCCCATAATGCAATTATTGCATATAAATAAAAAAAACTACTATACCAATTGAATAAAAAATATTGCATTTGAATGACAAATTATACCATTTGAATAAAAAATATTGCATCTAAATAAAAAAATATACCATTCAAATAAAAGATATTGCATTTTAATAACAAATTATACCATTTGAATAAAAGATATTGCATTTAAATGAAAAAATATACCATTCAAATAAAAAAAATATTGCATTTAAATGAAGAAATATACCAATTAAATGAAAAATATTCCATATAAATGAAAAATATTTAATTTTTGCAACCAATACCATGCCATACTTGCAGTTACTGGCAGAAAGTTCAAGGCCATAAACAACTAACAAAAAATCCTGTATTTAAGACTAAAATATCAATCAGTTCACATCCAAGATCCAATGGATTTAGTGTAAACACGTCATTAACAGTCAGAGACAAACATAACCTTGTGCAATGCCAATACATAGGTATCGACAGATTGTTGTAGCTTGAATGTGCATATCTGTATAACAATAATATTTAGTATGGTTTTATTGAATGATAACAAAATCAATATTTATACCACTAAAAACAGTATTCAAAGGTCTAATCACAGTGTTGAATTGGTAACCTTTTAAAATAAGTTTATTTAAGTGATTAATAAGTTTACCCGGATCGTATCTAAATTTCCGGGCTCGGTAAACAACATTCACGTAAAAATTAGGATATGTCTTTAGGTACTAATATACAGGGATATCCACTGAAATAGCTATACCAGTGAAGAAATATGTTAACAGCATGTTCAATATTGTTGTTGAATAAAAAAAAAAGGATATGCTATTTCGTATGAAATAAGTTTTCTACAGGTACAGCCAAGCTTGCAAACCAAATCATTGTATCTATGGAAGAGATTAGTAAAGGTTTTAAGTAATTAGTGGTAACAATAATTTACTAGTTATACATAGATTACGCTCATTGAAATCTAAAACGTCATTACAGACACGGGCATAGCAAACGAGTTGTGATATATTTAAGTTGTTTATCCAAAAAAATAAATCAATTTTAAATATCAATAATATTAAACGGTGCCAATAGTATTGTACAAGATGAAAACCATTACCTGTGAGAAAAATGACGTAATAAAGCTGATATAATCAAATAATTGTCAAACCGAGTAAAGGAATCTGGGATATATATGATAGAAATAAATTCCAAAATTTCAAATGATTTCCAACAAAAGATTTTAATAAAAATATATCAGCATTTGCATGCCAGTATCGAAGTACTGAACTATTGGGGTGGTGATAACCTCGCACACTAACAGTTAACCATTAGAGGTAGCTACAGATGAAGAGTTTATTTGCATTTAACAATCTATTCAATAGGATACTTTCCTAAGGAATGATGTTTGTTAAATCAAATTCTATTTCACAATCACTGTTTTCTTCAATTTTAGATATATCATATTGGCGAATATAACCCCCTCTGCCAACACTATTAAACGTTTGATTTTTTTTTCTTTTTGAAATTGCTTCTTTATTGTTTATTGTTTTAATTCTTGTTTAGATTAAGTAGTATTGCTGGCGAAAAATTGACAAGGGGAAATCCGGGAATAACAGACCTTGGTGATCCAAACCGTCCAATGAAAATTAGTGAAAAATATGGGGAACTTTATGATAATGAATGGACAGATGCTATGGTAAACGTTGATCTAATTAAACCACATTTCCCTGACTTTGTAAAATCAGATTTAGAAGAGATTATCGTACGTCATCTGTACAGAACATTACTGGTATGTAAAATAATTCAGAACAACAATGTTTAGTAAAACAGACTGTACAAGATTTCTATGAATTTCGAATGATGCTGTGACCAGAACAACTCATCTGCTGTGGTCGGCGTTCAATGTTTGTTTCATTGGTGCGAATGTATACAAAGTGGTGGTAAATGTAAAAAAAAATGAAAAAGGTAGAATGCATGATAAGTTCATTCCTTGGCCCCTTGCATTTGAAAATCAACAAGTATTTTAAATCTACCAAATAACATACTGCCTATGTTCATTAGTGTCGTCATACGCGGCCTAATTAGCGTCAGTATGAGGTCTTTTCATTGATATTTGAATATGAGCAAAAGCTGTACAGATATTATACTACAATTTGTATTGGCAAAAATTAAAGATGTTAATATGACTTAAGTAAAATATCTTTTTGGGTAAAGCTGTTCCTCATATCTAGTTTGACCAATATCAATTTTGTGTTAAATATACGTAAATTTCGACATGTGTATGACTTCATAGTGTCACCACAAGTGACCCTTCTGTCCTAAAGTGTTCTGATTACATTTATCTGTTCAATTATAAATAATTTAACATAGTTTTAAAAGCTTGAATAAGTTTGTTATTTTTGCAATTTCAGGGGCCAAATAATGCCTTTTATCATACCTCCTACTTTGAACTTTTTGTGATATTTCATGCTATCGACTTATTTGCATAATTTCATTATAACACTTATTCTCTAGTACAATTTTTCTGTGTAAATAAATAGTATTCCTGAATCCTAATTCTGAATTATGATAATAGAACAGTAATGACGTTGTGCCTTATTGTTTAAATATTTAATTTTTCTTCAGTTTTGTTACCAAGAATGTAAGATAATTTCACTCAAACAGACGCAGACAATTCGAAAGACCATTGCCGAGAGCTTGAATCTAAATATTGACTCAGTAAGTATATAACAATGCAGTATGTGTTACCTCAACCGTATTCATTAGTAAATAAAAATGAGCAGAAATAGGTAAATAGGCCAGAGCATATATATTTTATTTTAATGTTATGTTAGAAAAATAATACAACATAATATTAAGGTTGTTTTAAAATATCTGTGAGTCAGCTGTGGGAAGCATTTCATTATTAGTTAAACCATTTCAATATGTTAATAATTAATTGACATGACTGAACTTACGTTTGTCATATTTGTATGTCAAGTCTGTATATAAATAAGGCTATGTATGTGTTATTTAATTCTGTTTTTCAATATGTACAATTATCAAAGCATACCAGTCATATGCATCCTTGAAGAAAAACCAGTAATTACTTATTACTCATTCTTATATATGTTGTATAAGATTATTTTTTGTATTTTGTATTTCTATAATTCAATAGAACTGATTGTGTTACTTTTCTTCTAGGAAAATACATTCACTATAATCATATCTTCTCATATTCAGGATTAATAATCTCAAAAAGGGTCAGTTTATATTTTTTTACTTTAAAATAATGATTTAGGACAAACGTTAAAATTCAAAGGTCCCTTGCAAAATATTAATTTCTTGATTTTCTAATTTTTTCCTTAAAATAGATTTAGAATTGTTTATTTTACTTACTGTCTTACAAAAACCTCATAAATGTACAAAAATCAGAGGAAACCACAACTTCCTGAATATGAGGAGATAAAATTATAGTGAATGTATTTCCTAGAAGTAAAGTAACACAACCAGTTCCATTGAACTCTAGAAATACAAATTACAATTGAAAAAAAAATCTTATACAACATATATATACAAATTAGAAGTAATTTCATAAGGATCTCGTAAACCTTGTATAAAAACTGAAAGCAAATGATGTTTTACTGATTCATTTAATATTTTTGAACATGGGAACCAAACATTATTCGTGAATTAAAATTGGCCGAGATTTATGACCTTTGAATAATATTAAATTCCGTATTCTTTTTTTATTACCAAATAATTCATATTGACTTAATAGTACTAAACTATGGAAATTCATAAATAAAACAGCAAGGGAAACAAATTCAGTAGTAGCTGTAAATTGTCATTAAACAGGAAAATGCTGAAACAAATTTGCCTGGTTGGAAGGAAATCAGTTTCTATCGAAAACACCATGGGGATGATTTCGCCAAATGTTTGATAACATATCAGGTAAACAGTTAATATAGAACGAAAATACAGACTTTAAAGCAGACAAAATATACGGTGTGTGTACAGGTGCGACAAAATACCCTAAATATTTCTTATGTAATCAACAGTATTGACAAAAATACCGAACTCGAAAAGGTAAAATGAAAACGAGGGAAGTCCATAAAACCTGACTCTATTAACCAACGGAACCAATGGAAAGCAATTGTCATATTCCTGACTTGGAACCGGCACTTTCCGAAGAAAACGGTGGGTTAAATCTGGTTTTATCGCAAGTAAAAGTAACATCTAAAGTTCGCCTTATGGAATTCATCGATAACTAAAACTCACATTTGAAAAGGCGCCTCTGAGCGATTTAGAGCTAGACATATTGCATAGACTCCTGTCTATTATTGATGGATGCATGTGGTAATCTAGTTGTCTTGAGATTATTTTTGTTGTTCGGTTGCTGTCCCATTGACGTAAACCTCACATCGTATATCCATAATCAGTTCTGCTTGTAACTACAAATATTGACAGATTCTAGTTTCTTGTAAACTAATATTTTAAAATTAAGCTTCTGTTCAAATATGTGTATTAGAAGCCATTAATTGTTGCTAAAAGGTAAAAAAAAAGGCTGATACATTTGTTGTACCTGTACAGATACTGAGATAGCTCCGGTCCATCATATTTGTGATGAATGCTGAATGAACTTCCTCGCGTTAATTAGAAAAAGTAGTAAGAGGTGAACCTGGTCTGAAAATGAGTATTGAAAATTTTTTTTTTTATCGCGTTGCTTCGGTATCCTTCAGACAACAAATTGTACTACAAACAAAAACGTGTGTGAATTAATTCAGATATAAACTATAAATTACGCAAATAAGCAAGCGATGGGTTAATTAGCGTGAGAAATTATACATGTAAGCACCTATATGTCACCGTACGTCAATAATGTGCAAACTTCATACTGTATATAATAAGACCCGACATGACAAAATATAAAACAATTCAAACGAGAAAACCAAAGACCTGATTCATTTTCAAAACAATAAACGAAAAACAAGTATGAAAGACAGCAACCAACGACAACTGGATTAAAGTCTCTTGACTTGAGGCATACATATAAAGAATGTGCCTGGATTAAACGTGTATGCGAGCGCGCAAACCTCGGATAGTAGTTTAACAGCACAACTTAAGAACAAAATGTAATAATCAGTTGAAAAGAGCTACAATAAAGTTTGAATTTTTTATCATTTGTTTTAGAAACTATGTAAGAATATACTGGATGATTGGCATTACACTCACAAAAGTGAAAAGTATATGAAAGAACTGATGAAAACACCCTTCTTTGACAAATGTGTACATCTTTGTTGGTATATGGCTGTTCAGGAACCAATGATGTACCTTGATGACAAGCTTCAGGTGGATACAAAATATAACAAGACTGAATACAAGGAATATGTCCAGAGTGGTGATAAAGTTCGATATATTGTGTGGCCAGCACTGTACTTACATGAAAATGGGCCTTTGCTCTATAAAGGAGTCGTTCAGGCTTACTTTTAAAATGCAATCTTATATCCCGCTACTATTGTTGTGTAGTTATTGAAGAAAATGAGAAACATAACTGCATTATGTTAAAGTTTGCAAATAAATATTGTTGAGGACATAAATATACATTTTTATTTCAATATGAATTTATATACAGGCTTCAGTCAGGTATGTAGGATCAATAGCAACATTTCATAAATGTGTTGGTTATCTCACGAACTGAAAAAAATCAGGTAAAACCATATGATATTTAAATATGACAATCATATTATCAGTATAAAAATAAGGAGATGTCGTAATTATTGCCAAAGAGACAACTATCCACCAAAGCTCAAATGAAGTGGATGTAAGCGATTATAGTCAACCATACTGCCTTCAACAATGAGAAAAACCCACACCTTATAGTCGGTTAGAAAAGGCCCTGACATACAAACTATGAACCAATTGAATTGAGACAACTAACGGCATAATTCATAACAAAACAATTTACGAAAAACAAATATGACAAACATGAACCAGCGACAACCACTGAACTACAGGCTCTTGAGTTGGGATAGACAAATATAGAATATGGCGAATTAAACATGTTTGAAGGCGCCAACCCTCCTCTAACCTGGGACAGTTGTGTATCGTTTGAAATGCCAGATTTTGATGGTTTATACGAAGGGGTTATTTACTTAATACGAGGTGGAAATTCTCCTCTATCCCATGGCTTATATTCTATTAACCTTGAAATAGACTTTTGATCTATGTGCGCTTTATTGCATACGGATAGTTGTTATATACATGACGTTATAGTTGATTACTTTCCATTTCAAATTTAAAAGACAATGATGACAGAACATTTAGTATTATTAGTGAAAATATAAAGTAATATAAATCCATTTCAAGCATATACTGTTATTGAAAATATATTTGATATAATTTGAAGATTTCTGATAAGTCCCCCTAAAATGTTCGATATCACTACTCATGGTTAAAATGAATAAGTAACTATATTGACTAAACCTATTTCTTTTACATGTTTTATTTTCATATATCGCAAAGATGCTCTCGTGGTTTATTTATATAAAAATATTGGTTATCTTGTGTTTTTTTTTTATCATCTCGGAGGACCAGTTTCAGGACTCTCATACTTTGTTGGTATTAATTATATAAATAACACATAGCTGAGAGAATGATAGAGCAGATTGTTACCAGAGAAACACTGTCAACCGAGCCGAAGCACTAAACTTTATGACAAAACAGATGATTTTAATTTTTCCATCTCAGTGTAGCAACATTCCAAAAGCACCGGCATATGGAGTTTATATTTTCCAGTTGATACGATATTTCATAGACTACGTTTCCTATCATCATTTACTTGACTTGATTGCATCAATGATTTACGGACGCCTTTTTCATTAAGTTGACGTAAACGGAATATCTGTGTTGCAGTGTATCCCATATATCTACAACTAAACGTAACCATACAGTCCCGTCCTATTTCTCTCGATTGTGACATTAACGAATAAACTTGTGACCGGATTTTAGTTGCACAAGTACTAAGCTGACATCCACATGTGCGGCAGGTAGCTACTTACCCTTCCGGAGCATATTCGTTCACTCTCGGTTGGCGTGGTCGTATTGCTGAAAGTTGCTTTCTGAGTAAGTTATGTAATTGTTGTTGTTTTCGTCATTTTTTTTTGTCATGGTGTTGTCAGTTTTATTGGACGCTTTTTGATTGCCCCCTGGTATCTTCTCTCTCCTTTTGATAGGTGTTCTATTCTTTGTTTTACCTTGTCATGTCACTGAAGAGTGTAGCATTTGAACGATCATCTTTAATGTTTTTTACCATTCCCTTGGACGTTCGAAAATATCATTAGGACACAAAACCGAAAAAGATTTGTTGTCTTAAACTTAAGATCACCAGAAAAAAAAAGAAAATTCGATAAGATAATTGAAATGTCGGTAATTGAGATAAAAGAAATATCATTATCGAAAATATATTGATCGGACAGTGGTCTTCAAAACTGATTTTTATAAGCCATGATTTAACATATCACACAAAAGCTTCTTATTTGTCCATAACTTCTATCTATTCTTCATAACTTTATTCCATTTGGTTTTATTTTTCAGATTTTACTTTATGATTTGTAATTCCTTTTTTTAATTTGGTAAGTGCATGATGATGCAAGTTATTATTCAATCTAATGTTTTTAAGTGACCGTGCGATAATCTACCTTGAATATTTCCTCATATGAACCTATAGGGTAGCAAAAAAACGATGAGATCACTATATGTTGTAAGTTTTTATAGAAAAGAGTTAAACATGAAATGAAAGACAAATTAGTATATTAATCACGCCTTAAACAATTTATCGCTTAATTTCTTTCATTCTCGTTAAATTGTCAATGAACTCTTTCACAGTGTCTTGTTTGAATTCATCCCATTGCATGGATATATCTAGCCTGTCCACTAGCTCTTGTTGTGGTGGGAAAGGTTTTTCCTGCAATTGAAGCAAATTGTTAACGTTTTATATATAACGTTATAGTTATAACATGAACTCAATACGACGTAATTGTTTGAACACTTCCAGTTTTGTGCATAGTATGGTACTTTACATTAACGGTACCAATATGTCTGCACTAGATACGCATTTCGACAATTAATATCTCTTCAGTGATGATCGAGGCCAAAATATTTGAAAATCCAAAAACTTATCAAAAACTGAAAAGGACAAACAGTATAGCCATAGCTGGGCAAGGAATCAGAGCTATATGCATGTATTGAGATGTTAAGAATCACTAAGCTACTCGAATAGTCTAAACCAAACGAATTCTTTTATTTCAATTTACTATTAGGCATATTTTGCATTATCCGATATTATACATTTATTTCCCGTGCCTGAGGGAGATATGGAGATTTGTTCACCCAAGAAAATTCATATTTCCCGAGGGCCCCGCCCGAGAGAAATATGACTTTTCGAGGGTGAAGAAATCTTCATATCTCCCTAAGTCAAGGGAAATGAATGTTTTATTCCACTGCCTATACTTTGTTTACTACCAAGTAACTGAACATAAAACAATAATTTATATACATTTTTCTTAACCACTTGTTTTCATAATTGAACACGACATAATTTAAAACATTGATAAACAGTACCGATCAAAAGATAATTATCTATTATTATTGTTTTGATTTTACGTCTGAAATAATTTTGAACACGATAGTGACTTTACCATCGCAATTTAAAAACGTTCAAAACATTACTATATTAACCGCGCGTAACTTCGCACGGGCAAGTCCCGATGTTCTGAGTGGAATATGATACTCAGAGGGGAATATGAAGTTTTGTTCAGTGTCACGTGGAATAGTCTCAACCAATCAAACATTGATTTAGCTATCAAATTTAATATACAGTGGAATAATACACAGTATTTCATCATAAACTTACAAACGGTAGCTCTCATTTGTGTAACCTCAATGAGATTAATAAAATCAAACCATATATACTGCATTCATTTTAAATACGGATGAAACTGCTAGTATCTATTTATTAGCCTGAGAGTAACATGGCATGAATTATCGTAAAATTGAGAATGGAAATGGGGAATGTGTCAAAGAGACAACAACCCGACCAAAGAGCAGAAAACAGCCCAAGGCCACCAATGGGTCTTCAACACAGCGAGAAAAATCCCACACCCGGAGGCGGGCTTCAGCTGGCCCCTAAACAAAAATGTGTACTTGTTCGTGTCTTTTTTGTAATATATATATGTGTGTCTGTTTGGTTTTTTGTCTTAGTATTGCAGAAAAATCAAGATAAAAAAAAAACGTGAGTTGTAATTTAGCGTTGGGTCAAAATAAAATTATGTATTGTTGAGTACACAACATGTATATCACAGCAAAGAGAAAAGTCCTATATATTGAATACTTTATTTGTCAGTGAATTGCTTATCAAAACAAATTAGTGTCCTACTGTTATATTTCTCACCTTCAAAATAATCAAACTTTTCATCGCATCATCACAGTTTTTATTGAAGAACTTTTTGTTGATCGCAAGGACTTCGCACTCTCCGCTCACCTGTAAAGTATGATAAACTACTATTAGCCTAAATCAACATATCGATCTTAATTAAGCCTTTCGTGTGCACTTTCAAACACGTACATGTAATAACTTTCATATGGATTCCCCTTAACCCATTCTACTTGAAAAAAGGACGAATCACATACAAAATTACTTTGAAGCAATGTCCTGCTGAGCTAGATTAACTTACATAATTTATCAAGTTAAAAAGTTATTAAAACAACCATAGAATGGAATTTTCATGTTGGTCTTAATCAATGACATAAATATTACAACAGTGTAATTGACTTATGAAGAAATATGCAAAACTGTGGCTTTGATTTGTTCTAAATGTTTTAAAATAAGAAAATAACTGATATAGTTAAATCCATATTATCATAAGCATTATCATTATTGTTTCTTTACTTAATATGTCTATTTGTAATCATTATATGTAACATGCCCTTTATGGGCAGATCATTGGTTTAATAAAGTATTCGTATTCGTATTCATGATACAATTTAGAAGATCTCATTTTACTCACTAAACTAACTGATGGTCCTCTTTGTGATGGTTCCAAAAGAGAAAGCAAACCCTACAAAAAAAAAGTTAACTATATATTACGCTGATAAAAAAAACATCAACCATTTATAATGGGATTAGTGATGAACTGATAAAGACGTTTTTCAAGAGATAATAAAGGAAAAGGAAAAGCTATTAAAAATGTTCATGGAAATGTATAACACAACAGGTCACTATCTCTAGAACCAGCGTTTGCCCCAAATATGGATTATCATTTTAGTCTATGAACATACCAGTTTGTCTGTAGGTATACACTGCACAAATTAAAAGAAGTTATCAAAGTTCCATTTTGAATATTGTACTTGCACTGTGGTATTTGTTTATGTGCCACATTGCCAGATATAGCGCAGGATTCCTTATTGAAGGACTATTATCATTATAAATGCACACACACTATTTTTGTTTCAGTTATTGTGAATAAGATCATACTTACAAACGATTGTCCTGGGTGAAGTACTTCTACTTGAACAAATGGAGGAAGTTCTCTCTTTTTGACAACACTTTTCTGTCTTTCTGATAAACTTTTGACACTTGATTCATATTGTGATTTTTCCAGTTTCATTCTAGAACCAGATCTGCTAAGAAGACTGGACATTTCAGATTTTGCTCTTGGTACTAAATTTACAGTGTTTCTTGTTCCAGTTTTCTGATAAAATGAAGTTTTTGATTCGGTTATTGGTTTGATGTCTTCAATCGTCACGTGTTCATTTTCTGTTTTCTCATCCGGTTCACGTGCACTATTCTTGGTGTCATTTTCTTCATTACAGTCGTCTGATTCCCTTCCTTTTGATGATCTTGCAGAATTAATAACTTGAAGTTTTGGCAATTTAACATCGTTTGTAATTTGTTTCAATGGTTCCCGCTTTCCTATTACCGATTCTAATGTCTGATAATTTCTAGGCGTCTCCGGAAAACTTTTGTAAGCCAAATCCTCGAGACACCTCCGATGTCCATATGTAGGCGGAGCCGACACTAAACCTCG
Organism: Mytilus californianus; assembly: GCF_021869535.1. Taxonomy (NCBI): domain Eukaryota; kingdom Metazoa; phylum Mollusca; class Bivalvia; order Mytilida; family Mytilidae; genus Mytilus; species Mytilus californianus. The sequence goes on from NW_026262745.1 coordinate 38,976,254, forward strand.
TCGTTGTCCAGGGTGATAGTTTGACGATTTATAAGCTGACTCGGCTGAAAAATAAAAGAACTTTTGTAGCCATATAAACAAATAACAATGTCACATTCGGGTTATTGTTAATTGACCATTTCAAATAATAGTCTTACACACGTCATTGGAAATATGGTGGGTAGTTGTCTCATTGGCAATCATACCACATCTCCTAGTCTTTCTGCAATTGTTGGTGTTCGTTCCTCAGGTCGATTTATTCTATTCCTTGTGAATGGAAACTTATCTTTAATCATTCTGACGGCTTTAAATCTTCTAATTATGATGTCATGCAATCGCATTGTTTCTGCACAGGTACCTGTGTAACAGTTGTGGACTTTTTTTTTAATTTGAAAACAAAAAACTGAATTTAAGTTTGAACATCCCTCTGTTATCCTTCGCCTCTCTTTTAAGCTTGTGCAGGCAACGATTTGTGTATCAATAATCTTCTATTATTCATATCAGGTATATAACTTTGTATAAATAAAGCAAAGAATTTGTTGATATTTTTCAACTTTAAGAAGATGCATAGAGTTAGAATTGTGAAGGTAACTATCGTGTTATTTTTGGTAGACAAATTGCATTTGCGTTATGGCGTCTGAATTATGTGAAAAGTCAGACATTTATTGGTGAAGTTATGACCCTTATCAAATTTCGTAAATAATATACATTGTATATAAATCAACTCTCCATTGCAACTCGACCATGCGTCACATAGTGATGGAACTAGACCTGTTGAGTTATATATCATAAGTTTGATATAAGCATGTACAATCTGTATAAAGCCCAATTCTACTAGATATGTTCCCTTTTCCAAATGTGTAGCACACAGGTGTTTAATCCTTTTAAAAGAAAACACTTTTTTAAACTTTTTCGTTTAATGAATGACTTTTTCTTAAAGTAAACACGACAAAAACAAGTAAAATATTCTACGCACAATAGATCGTTCAGTCTTGTTTATGTTGTCATTTCGAGTTCAACTTTTCTCCTTACTTCAAGCAGTCTTCAATTTAAATTTTTAAAATACTTGTTTTAAAGGTTATAGTCGCTGAATATATTTGTTACTGAACAAAAAATAATATTCTTGCATTGGCTGCATGAATATGAAGTGTATATAGCAGAAAATATAGATCCTTTAATCAGCTGCTTTAAATATAACCTCGGCTTTCATTTTGAGGAAATCTCTGTTGTCTACTATTTTGTTGATGTCTTAAAGAAATATATTGTTTTCGGTTCCAGTTAATCTTTAATTCAAAGTTTCTTCTTTAGATCGATTTATGCATTCTTAAGCATTTTCAGACTTCCGGTTGTCTCTGCTGAATTGACCAATGTAAAAGGTAACCTTCAGTTTTAAAAATAATGTGCATTTTAATCGTCTTACGTCTTGACTAATCAAAACATCCAAAACCCGTCTGCTTAATGTTACAGAACAACAAAATAACTGCATTTGAGTCTATCGTCTGTTTTTGTTTGTTGCCGTGATTTGTCTCTCTCGATGATTTACGAGATTTGAACATCGGTAAACTACTGTCGTCTAAACTTAACACTGTATAATTACATTGTTTCTGGGCGATTTATTGGTTGACATACGAAAAAGACGCCTAGTCATTGTTGGTGACGGTTTTGGAACCTCAAGATTGATATATATGATTAACATGTTGTATGATTGCTGTCACATTGTATTTCCACTTACTAAATTTCGTTTGTATTATATACTCACTTGAATCACGACCAGCTATAAAATTGAGCAATTTCTTCTTCCTGTAGAATGGGGACTCCATTTGCATCATTTTCTGTATCTCTTTCCGTCTTTTAGAGATATCAATGATTTCTGGTTTCAAATATGATAAGACACGCGCTTCGCCCTGCAAAGAGAAATACTTCCATATAACCTACTGTACTTAATTGATATATAATAATAATACACGTATAAACTTCACGTTTGTGCATATCAGAACTACATGTAGGTCAGCATGTATTTATCAGAAACACTTCAGTAATTTCAGTTTAAATGATCTAGCCCAATAAGCCGAGCGTACTGTTGAGTTTAAGAAGGAAGGTAATTTCTTCTGTAGACAAAAAATATAAGCCAAACAAACAATTAATTATAAAAATATCAATAAAATATTTTAAAAAATAAGATAAAGAAATTGTTTGCATCGTCCCGTTTCGCCACCTATAAAAAACCCGCTACCTTCATATCATGTCTAGCTCAATACACGAAATACAGATAGTGCCATGCCACGGTAAAAAAAAATGCTTTATTTTTATACCGACACGTTTATCAGAAGTTTAATATACAAATAAGAAGATGTGGTATGATTGCTAATGAGACAACTCTCTACCAGAGACCAAATGACGAAGAAGTTAATAACAATAGGTCGCCGTACGGCCCTCAACAACGAGCAAAACCCATATCGCTTAGTAAGCTATAAATAAAACTCGAAATTACAACTGTAAAACAATTACAACAAGAAATGTAACGGCCTGATTTATGTCTATACAGGACTACGTACATGTATATACCTTTATGTATAAAGTGTTAAATCAAGTTTGTAGTTTTCGATTTATTTTCTCGAAATTATATCGTGTATATCAGTAGAGTGACTGAGAAACAATAGAAAACGTGCAAAAGTGCAAAGCTAAGACCGGAATTCTCTTTTTTGTTGAACAGTGGCTAGTAAAGACTTTTCGAGAGCTAAAAGAGCAGATGAAAGTTTTTGTTGTCCACATTAATTAGAGGTACCCGGTGAATTATCGAAGTGACATAAACTATACTATTTAAATATCAGACGTATCAGTAATTTGTTTGAAGTCTTTAGTCAGTTGTGTTGTATGTCTGTGATGTATATGTTTACACAGTTTTAATTGCTGGATCCCAATTATAATCACATTAACCTATATTATGTATGTTTGGGTTGCCCACCCAATTTTGTCAATATAGCGGAACTATAAACAACTGTCATACAAGTGGGAGGTTTAGCTAGCTATAAAACCAGGATTAACCCAACATTCTCTTCTAAAATTCCTGTTCTATTTCAGGAATATGACAGTTGTTTTCTATTCGTTCCGTTGATTGATATAGTGTAACATTTGATTTGTCAGTTTGGATGTACTTCCCCCTTTGTGAATTTACCATGAAGTACAGTATTTTTGGTAATACTTGTTTATGCATAATACATTTGTAAAGGCTGATGGAACAAATTTTACATTTGAGCTATTTTTAGTCAAGAATTATTTTCTGGTAAACAGGAGATATGCGAAGTTTGCAACATACCCCATCGCCCATTACAAATTGTAACATACCCCATTGCCCATTACAAATTGCAACATATCCCATCGCCCATTACAAATTGCAACATACCCCATCGCCCATTACAAATTACAATATATCCCATCGCCCATTACAAATTGCAACATACCCCATCGCCCATTACAAATTGTAAAATAAAGGTTATTCTAAGGGAATTTTATTACTTGGTATATCAATAAACCCCTTTAAATAACTTTAATGCTTTAATCATTTTTCTAATCAAATGCCGTAAAACTTATTCATGAATCAAACATTTCATTAACACTTTCATAACTTATTTCGACCTCAAGAAACGGATTTATACATGTATAACCTTTTTGGTGCAACTAGTCAACGTAACAATGAAATACGAAAACATGCAACAATGGAATAATTATAAGTAAGTATAAATATGTTAACCTTATGTCGCTTCTAATATAATTAATTTGATAGTCATGTGATATTGGACTGGATCCATACTGTTCCTAACGGTCTTATCCCATTATTCTAAATCATTAAATGATATGTTCAACTATTGAAAACAAAATTGCTATATTGTTTCTTTTAATACAATTTATGTAAAAACATTTAATTTTTTAGAGCGTGTTACCTTTGACTTATCAAGTTAGCAACATGGATTAATTAGACGTTAAATAACAATTAGCACACGTATCTTAGATGAGTTTTTATTCACTACTTACTGATTTGATAACATATATCCATTCTACGTCATTGCTATCTTTGACCATTAGTCTTCCATATCTACAGATTTATAAACACAATTTTTTTTTTTAAATCCACTTCATGTCTTTAAGATGGTTATTGTTGGTATGTTATAATTATTTTCAGTTTTCTTCAAAGTTTGATGGGTTCTTCGGTGGTCGAGGGGTCTAAGTAGTTCATCTACAATGTATCACAGTCGTGGCAGGTGCGTTCGACTCCAGTCTTATTTGACTATGATTGCCGAAGATCGTTGGTTTTCTTCAGGCACTATGGCTACCTACACCAATAAAATATGGCCGCCACTGTAAATCCAATAGTGTTGAAGTGGCGTTAAACACCAATCAATCAATTAATCAAATTTTTTTGACTATATAAATATAGTCATTCTATATCAAATTTTCATATTTTTCAAGTATTAACGGGTCTTAGTTGTCTATACTATTGATGTTAATGTTTATTTTACTTAATCCTATAATTTTATAGTTGTTTAAATAAACTGTTGACACAGAGATATGTATCGCTTCTTTGTTGGATCAGCACATCTAGGTCTAGCTATCGCGACTTTCGTTGCAGACTAAACAAAAACAAGGCACACAAACTTATTTAATATGTTACGTCAATGAGCAACATTTCAGTTATTTCACGGTAGTTCGTAACAAAGCATATTAATCTTACAAGTGTAATAAAATTTATAAGCATACTCATTTGTAGACGTAATTGTCAATGCATATAGCAAATTTAAATTGGAATATATAAGCCAAGGGTGTTTACATATATTTTATTAGACATTTTTCCTTACTTGTATTTTAAAACACTCCATGTTCCTGGGTTTTCAGCTAATTTTTCCAATGGAAAATGTCTGAGGACTTCATTTTTTCTACAGAAAAAGAGCAAAAGTTACATCAGATACAATGTTCTATATGAATTATTTTCCTAATCCCTTTCCATACATATTCGATGATGCGATTATGATAAATTTAACGTCCAGCGGCAAATTACATGCATATTCAGGACGAGAACAGAGTTATGTGATATAAATGTAAACCCTGCTTTGTACAAGACCGACACAGTTAATTCCGCAGTACGACATTTCATCCTACCCAGAAACAGTATGTTGTGTCCCGTGCCGAACAGTCCTTGCTCTAACATGTACTCCTAAATGCCGTGTGCTTACAGAGTAGCAGAAAAGTAGCAAATAACAATGTTGTGGTGTTTGGTTTGATCCGGCCGAGGATTGAACTAACGATCCCCTCCACTCAAGGCAAGCACGTGCGACGCTACCACTAGACCGTCGAGTTTGTTGATACACATTTGAGTTACGCGATACCAAGGAAAAAACAATTTCAAGACGAGAGTTAACCGCAAACAGGTTTAACTCCGTCACATTATGTATGTGCCTGTCCCAAGTCAGGAGCCTGTAATTCAGTATAGTTGTCTTTTGTTGCAGTTTATCGTATTTTTGTTTGTTTATTGTTTTGTACATACTTCAGACCATTAGTTTCCTCTTTTGAATTGTTTAACACTTTTCATGTCGGGGCCTGCTTCTTAAGGGTATGGTTTTTGCTCATTGTTGAAGGTGACCAATAGTTGCTAAAAATGACATATGTAAAACAATTCAAACAATTCGATTTGTATACGTTGCACCTTTTTAATGCTTAAATTTTGGCTACATATACTTTTCTCAATTCAAAAAAAATATTTTCTGTTTTGTGGACATTTAACCGTTTAGCATGAAATAAAATCTTAGATATCTGCATTCACTTATGAAATTTACTTTTTGACTTACTTGCAGATTTCCAGGTTTTTCTCGTCATTAGAATCAGCAGCCATATCAAATATATCCATATAATCCTGTTTAAACAATGAATAGAGATGTACAATATCAATTTTTCCTTGTTGCTGAGGTTCAGTTTATCAAAATGAAAACTGTGATTTTTAATGTATAGGTAGTCTTCATTAAGCTACCAAGTTCGTGTTGTAGCACACATATTCACAGTTTGTTCATAATTATACAAACTAAAAGCAGTAGGTATATACCGAGCGTGAGAAAAAAAATAAAAATACTTGTTTGAACAGCTAATAAAAAACATTGTGTACATGTATGATATATCGCAAATAATAATTTTAATTAGTGGGATTTGATTTACACCAATTTGTCAACAATTTACCTATTCGTTAAGTTAGTAACGGAAGTGTGTCTAGTAAATACGAAAATGTAATGAATTATTGGTCTTGAAAAGATTTATTTCAAAGCGGAACTAAATGTTACAAAAGTAACTTTTCATGTAGCATTCGTGATCAAATTTCATTGAAAAATGTTTTAATTTCTTAATCAATATTACGATCATTAAACTTTATTAAATGTCCTTTTCGTGACATTATTACATTAACTCTTAACGAAACTAAATGTAACAAAATTAATGTTACGAAAATGAAGTTCCCTCTATAGTATAATTTTAAATATTTATTGCTTGGTTATTTTAGTTTTTATCCGTTAATCTTCGAATACTACATAATATACCATTAGAAAATTAAAAAAAAACATAAATAGACTAATTCAGAATATATAACTTCACGCATAAAGCACGACGTAAAGAAGATAACTGACCGACTACAACTCGCTGTGATATGTTCAATTGTCTGGACAAAATATTATGTCTGGGTTCAATGAGCCAAGGAAATAAACAAATAATATATCACTCTATAATTTGGTTCGTCCGAAACGCTATTCTGGATGTACGTTCAAATTAAAAATGTTAAAGACAAAGACGGTATGAATCCTGAGAGACGAACATTATCTTTCTCCGGCATTTCATGAATGAAATAGAATGATAAAATATATGCATGAATTTAAAAGTATAAATAATAATTCATAAATAACCATTAATCAATAATAAAAGTATATCAAAAGATAGTATGTTAAGTACAAGCATGATATATGAATTAAGTCTTATATAAGTAATAAAGAAACTTGAATAACATGCTTTTGAGCAAAGTAATATCTTCATAAAACCGAAGGACTACCATAATGCTGTATTCTCTGGTAACGAATTAGTCCAAAGAATTACATACAATTTAAAACTATACCTGCCGTCAAATAATCCACTCAAAATTTTAAAAAGATAATCTAATATTTCATAACATTATATACATGTATTTGAAAAGAAGGATACCTTGTTAAAAGAAAGGAAAAGATAGCAAGGGGCATTTCTGCATGTATATGGCAATACAACATACAACGTTCTGTCAAAAACAAATCGGAAACTTATGAAAGTGATAGAATCAAAAAAATCAATATATAACATTACTTTTCCTTTGATATATATTTGTTATTTGTAGATTTCGTGACATTATTGTCTCGTGTCCTCTTATGTACCTTTTTTTATAAGTTAGTTAAATGCTAAATTGACAGTATAAGTTAATTTGAAATTACTTACAACCTACATCCTTGTACATTTCTTACTTCCGACTGAGAAAGGTTATAACAATTTTTACTCTCAAAGTTGATATCGTCAAAAGCAAATACTTGAAATCGACACGTTGATATAATAATATTGGAAAATAATATAAGACAATATTTAGTGCTCTTGAGAAATCCACAAGTATTTAACAGTGATATCAAAAGTATATTGCACTTAAAAGTTTATCAGTTTGTCAGTATGTACATATTTATTAGTCAAAGTTTGGGAGATAAAGTGGAAAGTTTTACACATTACTATCCGTCGATAGTACAAAAAATCTATATCAAGAATTAAAATATGAAATATCCTCAATACATAGTTAGGTTTCCAACTGCAAGAGGTTAGTTGTGGTTGTATCTACTGTGTTCTTTAATCAAAGTAAAAATCAAGTAGATATTTTTGTTAAAAAGATCTCGTAATAGTTTTTCTCTGTGGTGTACGTGCGACACTACCATCTGATAATTTATGAATTATTAAAAACATCTTCCGACGATAAGTTTAATGTTTACACTTTTTATTCCAATTTGCGTTTGTCTTAATTATATATAAATATTAGGTATTTCGTTGTCTTAGGGTAACTTTCATATTTATATTTTACCTTAATTTGTTTGTACATATTGTGTCTTTTTTGCAAAACCCGCTAGTATTTTTGAGACTTTCAAGCTTTTCGATTTACCGTTAGTCTTTATTTTTTTAATATATCTATATATGATTATTCGATATCTCGAGGCCACTAAACTAGTAGAATAGTTTTACTTTTGTTAAATAAAAGCTCACAAGTAGAACATGATGAATGGATGGGTGTTTTATGTCCAGTGGCAAATTAAATGCAAATTCAGTACGAGAACATGTTAATCCATTTGGAATATAAACCCGGCTTTGTACTAGACCGACACGCTGAGACCAATTTTTAACGACATAATTGACAAGGTAGAAGTCCGCACATTATTCTGATTCTGAGCTTACCGGTCTTTGCTCTTACTCCCATAATACTTAGCAGAGAAGCAGCAAAAACAATTTTTCAAGTCGTTGGTTTGATCCGACCGGGGATCGAACCAACGACCTCCCGCACTCAAGGCGGGTACGGACACTTCCACGACACCGCCTAGGAAGTAGAAAAGAAACAAAGACAAAATGTATATGCAAAACTTACAAATCGATGAAGAAAAAGCAGTTCAACTTCGTGTCTTGTTATGACAGTTGATCGTCTGGCACATCCACAAATCAAATCTTCTTCCTTTAAATTAGAGAAACAAAGAAAAATGTTAATATAGGTATTTAAATAAAAATTTCCGCTACATATTATGAAAATGTTTATAACCCTTATCATCAAAAAAAATAAAAAAAATATATTGTGGTTCGTAAATTGCATAGACCTGCATAGATGGTCAAAATAGTATTGAAGGTTTTCCAAGTTGTATATCTGTCTTCAAGTTGAATAACCATACGTTGGGTTGTGACTGCTGAATAAAGGCAGAAACGGAATCGTTTAAAATTTCAAAATATTGACAGCTACCTAAGCCAGCTTAATTAGTACTTCAGAAATATCAATAAATCTATATATTTTCTAATATAAAGGATATTTTTATTTTTTCCTTACCCCAAATTTATCTCCAGGATGAATCTCTTCTGTATTCTTTCTTCCTTCGGGTTTCGTTATCACTTTGAAAAGAGAATATGCAACAACGGCTCCTTAATTACATTTGAATTACACAACACAGACTCCTTAATATTCGAATGTCTTCAGACATTATCAATGCATCACAATGTGTAAGTGATCGCCTTTCAAATATCTAGCTATTTATGTTGTAATTGCATGTATACGGAACAGAACATTGTGTACATGTATATGCTGATATATATGTTAATAATATATAGGCATAATTACAAATATGACAGGGGCCAATATCAAGCTTTTGTATCCCACAAAATAAGATTTGTATGCACGGAAATGCTTACAAAGCCTAAAGAACCTTGGAACTTTTAATTTTGGGGTTTAAATTAAACTGCTGTAAACAGTGATATTACAAATCGTTTTCTAATGTAATGAGTGTTTGTGATATAACAAATGCCTTTTAAACCTTCTATGTCTCAAGTCTGTATGGGATCTTTATGATCAGCATGTACCTTGTCATATGTATAATTCAACGAGTGACAAATTACCCAATTCAGCCGATTTTCTGTTTTGATTATTTAAATTTGACTTAAAACACTGAGCGATTTATTTTTCATACAAATTACCAAAGATTTACTTCTGATCAATACAAATCAATATGATATAAAAACAAATGTATTTCTTTGTTTTAAGGTATCTATATTAAAAGGAATAAAACGCAATGTGTTGTTTTCTTAATTTATTCTAAACAAAATTATTGCTATTATTTGATTGAAAAATGTTGTTTCGTTTAATATGTTTCGGTTGAATTTATTTCACAATTTCAATTCAACCTATTTTATTGGTATTACACATAACAAAAAAGGATCTGACACAAGTTATCACAACAGTCTTCACGACGAACTGCTAAATCTACAGGCCCGGAGCTCAATTTTTGAAAATTTTTAGTTAGATTCTGTTGGCTTGTAGATATGATTTTTACAGGCCCGAGAGCAATATTACAAGCCTGGGCTGCCTGGGCTGCCACTCAGCGTGAAGACTGTCACAATTTTGTCAGTCTTCTCCTACTTTATTTCACAATTGCATAAAAAATATCGCGACAAATTTGCAGTATTTTTATTCGTAAGAAAAAGAATAACAAAATGCTGAAATCGTTTTGCTCTTATCAACACGACTAGACACAGATGAAAAGATTAACAGTTACTATAACAATCAATATGAGAACCAACTACTAAACGAGAAAACGTATGATTTTCTTATTAAAAGAGGAAAAGATTTTTCTTCATCGAAATAAAATAGGTTGCTTGTATTGATAACCGAAACTATTAAGTTGGATCTCCTTTCTATTCACTTAACACCGTCTTGTGTAAAATCAGCAATGACAATTTTGTACGAGTTTCCCTGTTTTTGACAAATGAACTTCATCATTATTTTTAATTACTTACATGTTCCACTAACATTAAAGTAGATTCCATCTGGAGCTAGTCCTTCTCGAAGAATAACTCTGTTGTGTTTGTACCTGATAAAAAATTTCTCATTATCTCCCTTTTGTTATAAATATTTGTAATTTAGTTTCTCCCTGTAAACAATATCCAATTAAGTAAATGACAGTTATAATGATTGCCATTCATTTATTTGACATAAGTTCATAGGTGTAAATTTCTGTAGTGCAGTTATTTAATGCAAAAATACAATTCAGTTATTAAATTTTTCTAGTAATATATGAAATTTTAAATAGAGGGGTCTTTTTAAGTTTGGCAATAAAGTGGTATAACAATATATATATAGGAATAATATAAAAACAAGTAAAAAGCTTGCACTGACAACGGATGCTCCCGAACGGCATCTTTGATGAGAGAAAACACTTAAATTTCCAGGGTTCAAATTACCAGTATTTGTGTAGGGACAAATAAACATTTATTATTATGCTTAATTTACCCTGTATAAATTCATAGTTGAATACCATTCCAAAAACAACTGTCATCTCCTTATCTTTATATTAACAAATATATAAATATTTACTAAATGTGATATTGACCTTTGAAAATTAAGAGGTTTCTTTCCATCACCCTATATTTTTCGTAAGTATAAGTTTCATTCTAATCAATCAAGAGTACTCATTAAAGCTAATTCGAAAACCATTTTTCTTGGGTTTTTTTTTTCTATTTTTAGTCACATTGACCTTGATCCTTGACCGTTTGACCCCAAAATCTACTGGATGTTACCTCTTTTTTATATCAGCCCTCTACATTAATTAAATTTGAATCACGCTAGGGGTACTCAAGTTAAATACATGTGTTACCATTTTACAAATCACCGTACAACCTTCAACAACGAGAAATGTGAAAATAAAAAGATGTGGCATGATTGCCAATGAGTCAACTCACTACTGGATACCAAATGACGTAGAAGTTAACAACTATAGGTCAACACGCGGCCTTCAAAGAGCAAAACCTATACCGCAAAGCCAGCTATAAGCCTGTTTTTAAAAAGGTTCAGTTGGTGTCCATATGAATATTTACAACTTGCCGATCTTTATTACCGAAATTGTACGTAGAAATAATGAAGAAACAGTGTTCATCGTTCTGTTCTAAAATTTCAAACAAATTAAGGTACACATGCATCGACTGTGTACTTTTTTTGCATCTGTATATATAAAATATGTATACTGTCTGTAATAAATGTTATATGTTACTTACTTGTCATAAAAAGAATACTGGACGATTTTCCTCTGTACAGTAAATGGATACTCTCTGAACTGTTTACTCATGCTTTTAAGGCATTTCACAACCTTTTGAATAAAATATCCATAAAATGCACTTATTGTCACTTATTGTAAGCAACATAAATTGATAAATTCACTTCACATGTTAAATTTTCCAAACTTACATTAAGGTTTATGGCGAATGTTCTTCGATATATAGTCGATCTGAGAACATGATGAATAACTGACCATTGCGTGTGGAAAATAAAAATCAATCTTGGTCATAATTACACATAATATTCTCGTAATTCGTTTACGTTAATCACATAATCGTACATAATAACTATTGTTAGTTACAGGAAATTATAAAATTATTTTTGGTGTAAAATTGGTTTTACTGTAACTCACTTCATCAACCTTATCTTGCTTCCGTGTTCCTGGTCTCTGTCGCATAATGTCTCTTATTTCGTCGGTAAATAAACCCTGTTAATGATGAATAAAACAAATTGTTTAAAGGGTAAAACCAGAGGTGAAATACTACTAATAATCAAAACTATCACAAACATTCAATACTTTACACTTTATTTCTCAGATTTTTCACCAAGAAGATGCAAAGTAATTGAATAAAATGCTCTTGTAAAATATATAATTCACTTTTAGCGATCTTAAGAGGGATTTTATTTTTTTCTTCTTTTAGAGTTCAATAATTTTGATTTTACAAAACCAAGAACATTCAAAAACTTATGCATGACGAACTCTGTTCTTTGGTATAATGGCTATTTCCTAGCACTACAGTATAATTGATTGACTATTGCTTGTATACCGTCCAGTAGCAAATACTGCAAGACTATTCTGGACGAGTACAATTTAACTATTAATACAATACTAGTATAAGAAAGGCTGTGCAAGGTAGGTCGATGAGAGTATGTTGGATAAGGTGTTGATAGTTTCGTAGCAAAACGGACCCTTCAGAGAGTTGTTGCAAGGGTTTAAACGTGCAGAGAGCGTATCACTATCCGTTCAAGGGGCAACTGGTAAATGTCCCCCTATAATCAAACGGCTATATTTAGCAAGATTGTACTGCTAGATGCGAGAACTCCGAGAAATGACCTTATGTCAATTCGTGGGGTGAAGCACTAATTAAAAGTAGAGTTACTTTGAAGAAAAAATAGGGGAACTATGGAATACAAACTTTTGTAAGCCACTGAAATTCTAAAATTACATTATTTGGGACAGCAGAAGTGACCTTTCCAGTGACCCAAATGTGTCACCATTTCTTCTTTTGTTCTTTTTTCTCTTTTCTTTTTTTTTTGGGGGGGGGGGGGGAGTCTTTAAAGTACAAGGAAAATGGTACTCTAACAATACAAAATATTTTGCACAGTCAGGCTTTATCAAGTTTCCATATTGAACCCCTACTCCCTCTCCCAGAGTAGAGGAAACATGGCTACATATTGGACAGAACATTGGATTGTAGTACTTGGATTTTAAATTTCTACGCAGTAACAATATTTTTTTCTTTCATATTTGAAGTACATCTTTGAATGTAATGAGAACAAAAATTGCAACAATGGCCTTTAGAAAATCATCGAATGTATGCGTAATTGGTCAGTAATCATAATAGATAATTGCTTAGGCGTATGGTGCTTAATACAAAGTACTTTATCGATTGATTTGTAACTACTGCTAATTTAGATGTTAAACAGTTTTATTGTATTCTGTAATTGAGCAATAGCTTGTTAAATTGTTTGTAATATTTATGTTGTCAACTTCATCATCAACTGTCATACATTTGAGGAAATTGATGAATATACAAATTTAACAAAACGTAACACAGCAGCACAGGAAATGCATCAAACTCAGAACTTTTTGGTAGCAACTACATTGATTTGTGGACAATTTACTTTGTTGCGCTATTAATGAGTACTTCAAATTGAACTATATGCATGCAAGTACACCATGTTAGAAGTTTAAAGCTTATCATTAAACAATGGAGTACAGATGTAAAAATCTCGCCGTATTTACTTGTCAATGTAAGACACGTGCTAAAGGGGCCATTATCTCATTGTCAATCAAACCTCATCTCTCTTTTATATAAACATGATCAATACAATTCTGTAATATTATAAACAAGTTAAATATACCGGTATATTTCATTCATACCTCTGTCTGCTTTTGCTGCTTATAATCATTGAGATCGAAAGTCAACTGCATGAATTTTCCAGCGCCATTCTGTACCAATCTAACAAATTCTCTGCCTTTCTTCTGCGATTGTTGTAAAGTGGTAACAGCAATCAAATTATCCAGTAAGGCAAACCAGGATTCTTGTGATACAGAAGTCACTAAAAGGCTTTGGAATACAAAGAAAGAACGCTTTTCTATGATCAAAGATAACAAACTTGTATACCTAACTAATTGAAAACATGGAACATTGAAACTGTAACATTTTAGCAATCTGTGGCAGAATATTTCATATATATCTAGAATAAACTGTTGACACAGAGATATGTCTCGCCTGTCCGCATAAAAATCAATAAAAAGACAATCTGATGGACAGCAACATTGCTTATTAGTTCAAAGTCGCTAGACCATGATCTTGTGGGCAGGGCCTAGAAATGGTCGGCAAACTGAGATGTACTGATAGTAATGCAACTTTATACAAAGTATCATTGATCTGTCACTAGCAGTTCTTATCAAACGGACTTAAGCAGCAAACTTAACATTGAAAATTGCTAATTAATTCAAAGTCACTGGACCATGACCTAGGAGGCAAAGCCTCAAAATAGTCATCATACAGATATGTACTGATAGTAATGCAACTTCATACAAAATATCATTGATCTATCACAAGTAGATCATATCAAACTAACTTCAGCAGAAAACTTAACATTGAAAATTGCTTATTAATTCAAAGTCACTGGACCATGACTCAGGGGGATGGGCCTCAAAATAGTTATCAAACTGATATGTACTGATATTACTGCAACTTCATAGTAAATATCAATGATCTATCACAAGTAGATCATATCAAACTAACTTAAGGATGTACACCTCTGAGGAGCCAAAAATTTCTAGAATTAAATTTTTATTCTTAACCCGATTTTTGGGTTTATATGACTGTAAAAAAATAATTGGCGAAGAAAATATCATATGGTGGTGCACTTCTTTTTTTGCTACGGCCCTTTGAAAGTACCAAATTTTGATGATTTTCCCATTTTTCATCAGTTTTTGCCCATTTTTGGGCTATTATCTGAAAAAAATCACAGTTCTACAATTAAACTTTTTTTCATACTTTCAATAAAGATGAAGTGGACCAATCTTAATAAATTTAGCCTTAAAAAACTATAGGTAGGTGTTAATATAAGAAAGTTTTATCATATTTTGTTGATTTTTCGTGTCAAATTTACCATGCTGTCAATTTTGTAAATTTATGATTTTTCTCTCTTTTAAGAACAAAATGCATATTATTTCAACTTCTTTGTTATAAATGATTGAAAAAATACGTATTTCAGAAATTTGAAAAGAAAAAAAGTGATATGGGATGTACATGTTCCTGGTAAAATCATTTATTGTACCCCTCACCCATTTTCTCGAAAATATGGCTAAAAAGACTGACTTGATTGGTAATAAAATTTGAAAAAATTATTACTCAAAAACTACTTATTGTAAATACACAATTTTTTCACAGAGTTCGGTTTGATTATGACATTTATCAAATTCATTGCTATTTTCCACTTGCATCACAATTCCAGAACGAGTTTTCAACGAGACTGAAACGTCAGAAGAATACATCCTTAAGCAGAAAACTTAGCATTGAAAATTGCTTATTATTTCAAAGTTGCTGGATCATGACCTAAGCAAAAAACTTAACAATTGTTGACGCCATCGCCGCAGCCGTCGCCGCAAAAACAATCCCTATATCTCGCTTTCCGCGACTTTCATCGCAGGCACAGACAAAAACTAAAGGTGCGTTTTGTTTCAGGGAAGCTGAAAAAGCTACCGAAAATATTTCTTAAAAATCGATAAGAAAAAACTCGTTTTTTAATTAGTTTCCTTCTTTTCTGTTTAAGAAAGCTGAACGCTATGAAATTCCCAGTATGTTAAGCTAGTTAAAGCTGGAGAGTCCAGAGGAAAACCAGATCATAGCAAAGTAAAATTAGTTAAAGTAACGAAAGACTTGCAAACTACCGAAGAAGATAATGGTTGTGAAAACAGTCGCGGTGGCAACCAATTATGTTTTGTGCCTAAATATTTTTTCTTACAAAGCCTCTATGAGATGCATCCACCATGCATGCAATCGCTCTGCTGATTAGCAGTATTCGTAGATAATTTTTAAAATCTAAGTAACGTCGCTGTTGCCAATTAAGGGAAAGTTCTGTCTTTAATTTCAGACAACAAATGACTTACAACTATCATATCATAATACTTATTAATTACCTTTTACAAACATGGCAGACATGAATTAACATCTTCACAGCCCTGGCCATTCGTCGAAATTTGACGTAAGGCTACAAATATATATTGAAATGCAACTTATATAATATATAAATGAGAAAAATAAGGGTTTGGGGTGGATGCATGCACATTATCAAAAAAATCTTGTGGAAAGCCAAGAATTGCCAATATTGCTAAAAAACGGCACCTTTTATGTTGTTCATCATCTTGCCAGTTGCTTGACTGTTTTTTTATGGTGGCCGCATGTGCATGGTCATTGATATTTCAAAGGGGGAAAAAAGAATCGAAAACCATTTCGCCATTCGCATTTTCGAATTAAGGAATATCAAAGGCGAAAACGCGAAATAGCCGTATCTGGCCACCATACAAATCATGATCTTTACAGAAGATATCAGTTGTTTGAACCCGTCTTCTTTAAATAGGGGATCTTTGGTTGTCTTCAACAGTTTAACAGCTTGTTTTCCACACAAGTTTATATACTTCAATGTAATTTTTTTTGTTTTGATATAAACCTTCAAATGAGGACACCCTATTCTAAATCATTATCGTGACCATAGTTTATACTGTTGTATGCTTGGTTCAGACGATATTCATTAGAAAAGAGGTTGGGTCAATTGCCCCTGAATTTGTTTAACTACTGAGGGACAACATAGGGAAGTTTTTAAAATCTTCTGGAATAGAATATACATGTAGGTGGTTGTTGTTTGTTGCTGTACATCATACTTGATTTTCGTTTTTCGTTTCTTGTTTTGTATAGTGTATTCTTGTGTTGTTCTGTTGCATCACTGTCCCAGGTTAGGAAGAAGGTTTGGCGCCATCTAATTAGTTTAACCCCGCCACATTCTGTATGTGCCTGTATCAAGTCAGGAGCCTGTAATTCAGTGGGTGTCGTTTGTTTCTGTGTAACATATTTGTTTTTCGTTCA
Organism: Mytilus californianus; assembly: GCF_021869535.1. Lineage (NCBI taxonomy): Eukaryota > Metazoa > Mollusca > Bivalvia > Mytilida > Mytilidae > Mytilus > Mytilus californianus. The sequence continues at coordinate 38,993,444 of NW_026262745.1, forward strand.
TTATTTTGTAAATAAATTAGGCCTTTAGTTTTCTCGTTTGAATTGTTTTACATTTGTCATTTTGGGGCATTTTATAGCTGTTATGCCGTATGGACTTTGCTCATTGTTGAAGGCCGTACGGTGACCTGTTAATTTCTGTGTCATTTTGTCTCTTGTGGAGAGTTGTCTCATTGGCAATCATACCACATCTTCTTATTTTTATGTTAACTATAGTTATACATTATAGTTCTTGACGTGTTCAAGTACTTATTCATTCTTGGCTTTGAATGTTTTGTTTTAGCTTTCCTGATGAAGGTAAATCCAGAAAATCACTACGAACCCAAATTTATGAAGTGTTGTTTTCATTTTAAAGAGGCTATATAATAAGCTGGAAACGTTTTAAAACAACTTGACACACTCCCGTTAAAAAATGGCACACACCCGTTAAAAAATGTATTCAACGCTGCATAGTGTTGTGGAACTCAATGTTGCAATTACACGGTTTTTGATAATTTTGCATCGAAGAGCTTCTTTCACCAAATTGCGTCTTAAAATCAACGTACAAAGTTACTTACAAAAAAATGTCGGTTTTGGATACGAATTTCTTTTTGTAGATTTTGTTAACAATTATTCTTGTTTTGCCAAAATCTAATTACAAGCCAACTTTAGGAATAATCATATGATTTGGTTATATCTACGAAAATAGTCCAAATGTTGTAAATACCAGAAAGTACACATATGAATCAAATTGAGAATGGAAATGGGGAATGTGTCAAAGAGACAACAACCCGACCATAGAACAGACAACAGCAGAAGGTCAGAAGATTGTTTTACCACTACGAATCTAAGTAAAGATTGAAGGGCCTTTAAACAAGATAAAATAAATTTTGGGGAAAGTGGCTCTACCTTTGTTAACAAGACGCAAATTCTGGTAATAAAAATCATACTATGGAACAGTTTAAGAAAGCTACTCGCCGTTTCTAATTTAGGACATAAATGTTTACAATAAGAATATAATGGGTATTAGGAGCCTTACTACAAGCTTTATAACGTTCACAACTAAATAACGTGTTGTGATTCAAAAATGAAAAATGGTAGTAGTTCTTAAAAAATTACTTACCATATGCATTGTACAGAGAATGGCCAAGTACTCTTCAGAGTTTAGACAACGCTAATTCAGTACAATTTAAATGAAAAGCAAAAACATTAGCTCCATTAATACGCTTCACTCCATACCGATGATTACTATCAAATATTTATACACATAACAGTATCACTCCAAGGAGGCGGATTAATAGTTAATATGAATATGGAAATGTGTGAAAAATTAGAGTCAGCGAGACATTATAAAACAACACACGACTAAGTGAATAAATAAAACCAGGAGTGCAGCATACTTTCCAAATAAAGGCATGCCTATTTATATCATAAAATATGCGGTACATTGTTAACAAATGCAGAATGGAATACTGATTAGGACGCTGGAAGAAATAAATTCACTAATTCAATAATTAAGAATATTAACAACAGGATGTTATTCTCTATAGCAACTTACATTTTCAACAAAACTTTAAATTTTACTGTTATTCCCCAATCATTAAATTCCTAAGGCTTTACCATTATTAAATTATTGTTCTTTTTTGTTTTGTTTGATTGTTACTTTCAGATGACAAGTGTGTCATAAGTAAACTCAACCTTTTTCCCCACTTATCTTCATTCGAAGGCGAAATGTGCTTTTGACAGAGAGGAAAAGGGCGGGAGTACAGCAATAAATATTTGTAAACTTTAAAATAACTGCTGTTCACCTTAACGAATAGATGAGTGCATTTTCTGTATTTCGGCAGTTTTCTATGGGTTATTATTGAATGAAAACTGGATTGACAAGCTCTAGACGTAGATTTTTACGATGCATATTGCTTAATGTATATATTTCTTTTTAAGTTATCCTAAAAGTAGTGAAAGCACTATCAAATAAATCATTTTGATAAAAGGGGAAACAATACATTATATGAGCTAATGCGCTTAGGCATCGTGGCCCCTTTTTCAATATAATTGAAATACTACTACATGTAATCTAATTACCCTTTAAAGTGCTTTAACTATTATTTAATAACTCCATAATGCTACCTTAATTTTTTAAAGGGAACATTAGTGTATTTAAATACAATAATTAAAAGTTATTACCAGATGCAATGGAAAACATTTTTTTTTTATTCATTTAATTTTAATCATGTTTAAATACCTTAAAATTTATATGTCATTTATCACTATAATTCTCTGGTTTAAATATCCACTTGTATTTGTTAGGGTTATTACTCTGATTTTCCAATGATCACATATATAAAGTATAGGTCATATCATACTTTTGTACTATGTGGGGTATAACCAAAGAGACAGCATTCCAACAACACAAAATAACCGAACTACCTCCATTCACCATTATCTATATTTTCATGTTTACTCTCAATGATCTATATCAGGACGGTTCACAAAAACAGGGAAGGGGAGTGATTTTCCACAAGAACCGCCAAAGATGTATGCGCATTTCATGTTTAGAACATGTCCAATAGTTGTCGATTTGTATTTTTCATTTTAGAATGTCGTCTTTTTGTTAATATTCAGGTTAAGGAGGAATATTGCTACTCACAATATATTTAACTAGAGCAATGCCGTAGCCTGTAGATGTTTATTCGGTGATGTGTTCATTTGGATTGAGATTTGTAATATATTAAAGTTTGTCTTTCAAAACTGTGAGAGTAAGTTTTCAGAAGTATATACTGTTAATGGGGATTCACGTTTTCTTTTAGAACTGTTAGAATTTTCATTCATGATTACTTCATCTTTGATAAATTGATTTTTACTTATTTAACGTGCAGTGGCAAATATTTCATGCATATTCAGGACAAGAACATGTTTGTGACCACCGCAATAGGTAGGCACTGCAAGGTAGGCTGTCCAGGATGAAAGAGCGGGAAATGTCTACTGACTGCTACTTGAAAAGGATAGAATCTTGAATAGCGGCAGCAAGTTTGCCTTGATCCAATAGTTAGCAATTGTTAGAGAACGACACACTCTCCCTATAAGCAGAAACGGATTTGACGTCCCCATTCCGATCTGACGCAATTACGTATTTATGCATTACGCAAGCCAAACTGGGTGCACCATTTTAGCAAGGGTCTTACTGTCGGACACAAGGAGAGTTTTTTTGTGATTTGTGTGCATATTCTTGCTTGAATCTACGTCTATTTTCACGAAAAAATCGGTTGTGGAAGTAAATGTGGTCCAATATTTTAGGTTATCTTTTTTTTATATAATATTCTTTGAGAGCCCGTGTTTTATCGGAGACATGTATGGGGATCTGGATGTGGGGTCCTTCATTCTTTATGTTTAAACTTTTAGAACATTTTTCTCTATTTTATATTTATTTTCCCTACTTGTCTCTATTCTTCATATTTCAGCACCCTTTTTTTCTCTATTCTTTCTTGATATATTTTGCTTTTTTTTTCTATTCTTTGTTGTTTAACTCTTAATACAGCACTATTTTGTAAACCTCACCCAAACCCTCTTTAATTATGTGTATGCTTTTTTGTGAATATTTTATCTCGCTCCACTACGCCCCTCTTATGTATTTTCATGAACGTTGACTAACCATGGTAAGATTTTCAATAATCTACGGGCTGTAACTTTTAGATACAGAGAGAATACTGTAATGTGTCCATATAAGAGTAACAAACAGAAAAAAGTAAAACATAATGGTCGGTATATATATATATAAATGATATAAATGTAAGAACAGTTTCCATAATATAATTAGTGCTTACCGAGGGTGCAAGATTTTTCATCCTCATTTAACTTAACACTAATCTGATGTCTTGGATGGGGTTGAACTTCATATGATTTAGAAATATCAAAAATAGATTTTAAAAGGTTATCTGAAGGACTCTCCACATTGTAGCAGGCACAAGTATATTATTACAGGCAGTACTGGAGTACTTTCAAAACCAATTAGGCAAATTTTTATCTCAACTGTATTATTGTTTTAAATTAAATGTTACATGTATGGACAGTATATATAAGTATTCTTATATTTCAAAATGACCGTGTCGAAAAATGTTGTAAGTTTAAAATTCCAAAAAATGACCTTAACTGCACATGTTTTATAATTACATTTAAATAGCAGGTGTACAACTTCATAACCTGTATACTAATCTATATACAGTTGGTTGAATTTTGTCAAGCCGTTTCATGTAGTTGTGGGTTAACAAAGTGAAACGCGAACGACGACGAATCAAGCTCACAGAAGCGACCCCTGTTTGATGCTTCAGGTCTGCAATCAGGCAACACAAGAATATATTCTAAAAGTGCCAAGGCTTCAGAGAGACTTGGTAAAAGATTATCTTTATTGTTGAAATTTTGAATTAAATATGTAATATATATTGCAGCTCAAGTTAAAATTATGTGCGGATTTTTCTTCAAAGCTTTTCGTAATTTTTGTTGGCTTTTATATCGTTCTATATAGGCAATAAGTAAATATGAATGAAATAAGATAAGATGTTTAAAAGGCCAATGAGAAGGCATACCAAATATAAAAAATTAAAAAAAATTGAGGTCCAAATACGGCTTTTTACGGTGACCAAATACCCAAAATGTTATCATCTCTATAGTTTGTTTAATGTGAAAAAATATAAACTGTGATGACCATAGTTTAACAGCTGCATGACACCAAAACCAACATTTCATTAGACAAAAGATGTGGAAAACAGCATCAATCAAGTGACTATATTTCATACTTCGGACAGGCAAATGAAAATGGTTAGCAGAAAAACAATTCTTTCAGTAATCAACCCTCAATTATTCCCTTTTTATAATCAAACAAAGAAATCACTATTATTTCACCATTTATAATTTGTAAATATCAGTAAATAAACATTGTGCTCTGGAATGATGATATTGCTATGGTCATGTAGTCCACCAACATCAAGTAAGATAACTTAATTGACAAAGATAACACTTTTTTATCTAAAAACTCTTCATGTGAACTGAATGCTAAAATATGAAAGTTCCACCTACTTTTAATTGAACACTATTTAATTGATAAAAAGTAATTTCTATTCGAAATGTATCTTTCAATTTGTGATACTGAAAAGCACAGATAACACTGACGGTAAATATAGAGACAATTGATACTGTCGGGATATCCTTAAGGATGAATAGGGAATCATATATGAATATTAAATCTCAACGGAAAGTTTTAATTAATTGGTGTAATGCTTTGATTAAGATAAGTGCTTATATATAAATATTGAATTATTTTAGACTAAAATATCCGTTAACAAATCTTTTAAATGATTTTATATCTCATGTTTGGCATTCTTTCCATTGTAGTACTTATCATTCTATTTCCCGTTAAAAACCACGATGTTGTCTTGATGGAACTTAGATCCTTTCAAGGAAAGTCACAGTTCAAGGAAACCAATTTTAAAGTTACTTTTGAGTAACAACATTGACTCCAAAATTGATAAGCATCTTTCTTTTCCCTACATTTTCTACGTGTATCTACAGTTTCATTCCAACTAAGCATAGAGGTAAACACATTTTTTTTCTAAAATTTTTTATCTGTAGTAACTGAGGGGCCTTCAAATTTGACCTGTTGTCTACAAAATCGAAAGGATTCTCTCCTTTCCCTATATATATCTTCAATCTATGTTAATATGTTTATTCCACCCAAGCAGCGTTTACTTAAGTTAAATTTCGGATACTATTGTCAAAAAATCTTCTTTTTCGGTAACAGTTACCTTTTACTTTGACCTATAGACCATAAAATCGAGAGCCGCTTCTCTTTCCTTTCCCTATTTCTTCCATCGATGTGGGAATAAGTTGCATTACAAGCAAACAAAGAAAAGGCAATTTAACATCTAGAAACTAATTGTTTCGAATGCACAGACGGACGGAAAAAATGACTACTATAGGATTCCGGAAACTAACTATATCAGATGCACAGACGTGCGGACGAAGTTAGGACTATATGTTTCAAGAAACCATTATTTTTTTTCGGATGCACAGACGGACAGACAAAGTGACGACCATATATTTCCGGAACCAATTGTTCAGGATGCACAAACAGACGGACAAAGTGACGACTAAATGTTTTCGGGGGAGCATAAAAAGATATTGATGCATCTCGAAATAACCACGAGGACGAATAACGTCTACATCGTGCGCATTTAGATTTCAGGAAGAAAATAAACGATAAAACTTAATGCAGCATTTTTATGCAAGAATATTTCCATATGAAATTTTGAATATAAGATTAAAGGTAAAGATCGTTCGAAGTTAATAATGGCCTCCTGTTACCTGTTCTTCCTCTTCCGGTTCGTCTTCCTCCTCAGATTCTTCGTCTTCCTCTTCGACTTCTTCATTTGGGTCTTTTGGTGGCCATAAATCTCTTGTTGGTGTATCAAGACGAATTAACTCAGGGTCGTCCATTTCTTTCGTGAAATTTCAAGTTTTTAATCACACCGGTTCTATTAAAGCTACTCAAGATATTGTAACATAATATTTTATTCTGTATTTCTATCGATTTCAATTTCAGAAATTAATTTCTTCAATTTCCATCGGAAAACAAGCGTTTATAATTAAATTGATGATTTTTGTAACATTGAAACCTTTCTGTTATATCCGTTTGAATAACTTAATGATTCTCTACTTGAAAAATTGTTCAGGTGCAAAATGATGACATTAATAAAGTTTGCTGATTACAGCAGTGATATCTTTCTTTGTCATTAGGTTTAAAACACCGTACAAAATGTGTTAATACTTCATGTGGAATTTTTTTTAAACATTTACAATGGGAAGGCGATGGGGTTTGTATAAATTACAGATTTTAAATCTCCGTTGCCACACCATTGTTTGATAAAATACAATATAAACTAAAGATAAAGACCTATACATATTTTGTTATATTTGATTTTGTATATACAAGACAAATCACAAATCTATTGAATAAAATTTAATATTGATCTCTTTGTTTGAACTACAAAAATAACTCATTTCTTGAGTCTTTCTTAAACAAACGCTCTTTCAGTTGAAACAATGTTAAAAATCTATCTACTCCTTCAATCACGGCGAGATTCAATAGCTTAAAGAATTCATTCAAATAATTTTTCGCTTTAACTAATCAATTTTTTGTCATTACGAAATATGAATTTAAACATTAAAACTGGTTTTATATTTTAAGTAGCGATAAGTAAATTACGATCAGATTCTACTGTTCAAATTGATAAACGACTAGTATGTCATGTTGCGATGAGAAGAAATGGTAACAGACAAATATTGATTTATATAACTTTGAAGATATCAGATGCAAATTACTTGGTTATATTTGAAATTTTAATGAAAAATGAGAGACAAATATAGCATTTTTCTTAAAATTCTACGTTTATTCCATCATTAAATTGGCATTCAGCAATATTGTGAAAAATATCATTAACTTTGATATCTTTGTTACAAAAATAACTAATAGGCATGTACATAAAATTGAGAATGGAAATGGGGAATATGTCAAAGAGACAACAACCCGACCAAAAAGCAGACAACAGCCGAAGGCCACCAATGGGTCCTGAACGCAGCGAGAAAATCCCGTACGTTTGACTATTACAACAGTTTATCATCACTTGAACTTTTGAACTTGTCGATTCCTTGGAGGAACTAGCCCTAACTTAAGGCAACAAATATTTGTTCTTTCGGCGTGATTTGAATCAATGCTGCGCGGCCTGCAACTCCACCTGCATTGTGTCTAGTGCCACGAAATAGTTTTCTATGTGACCTTCAAATGTTCAAATATTTACATTCTAGTCTCTGTTGGCAAGACTAAGCAGCCATTTAAAAAAAACCCACCATAATGGACCCAAGAGCGATTTACACAAATACATTACCTCCCAGTGAGCCAACACTTCAGATTATTGACGACTTCTATGAGTGGCTGTTTATGTTAGAATGACGATACTTCCATCCTGATAGTTTTTTCCATCCTGGTGGTTTTAACAAGTATCACAAGTATCATGATAATTGTTAAAACCATCCCGATGGAATTCCTTACATCCACTTCTTTTGAACTTGGTGGATAGCTGTCTCATTGGCAATCATATCACATCTCCTTATTCTTAAATTGTTTTTAAAAAAGCAACGTGATACTTGTTAAAACCATCACGATGGAAAAACTTTAATGATGGAAGAATCACAATTTTGTCATGAACGGCCACTATAATAGACTACAAACTCGACGGCTTCCATCGCCTAAATGTTCTGGTACTTGAACAGAACAAACACTAGAAGTGTGCCTATTCCGAGACGTACTTTTTATGACTATGATTTTTATGTCAATACAAGTTCATCCTTTTGCCAAACGGTTTCAGTATACATACATTTCTTGCTAAATACTATTCCTATTTTGCCATGTTACACAATGGTTACCCGAGGATCTGCATCGACGAGCTATGGTCTTGTTTTTTCGTGTATTCATTATTTGTTTATCCATTTTTTCACTATTCTTTCATCATTTTTATTTTTATTTAAAACCTATTCTTTAGCATCCCATAATGTCTATATTCCCTCCATTTTCTCTATTCTTGATTTCCCCCTTTATTCTCTATTATGTAAACTCTATACCTAAGCCTTCATTCTTGTTATCCAAAACATTTATTATAGTCCTTCTTGTTATTTCAAGTAAAGGTGGGTAGCGAGAAAAATCAAAACCTTTCAAAAGCCGTTTAGAGAATGATTTACAGTTAAACCCCACTTTGGATTCCAATGGTAACTCTTAGAATGTTTGTAAAACAAATTTGTAGAAAGCGGACACAAAGAAAAAAACAACGGAAACTTTTACTTTAATATTAATTCTAATACCCCTCATTTTCAGAGACCGAGGTGACAAAAATGTACGTGAAGCCAAAGCAATATTCATGTTAGCAAGATTTGCAATTTATAATCTAAGAGAGTACTTTATGATATATAGATTATTCTATTGGCATCTGAGGAGGTTAATAACCTCCTTGGGACAACTACATGTATAAAACCAAATTACTCTTTGGTATAAGGAAATATAATTCATTATAATTGTTAGGTATGTATTTCGTGAGCTATAATACCAAACTGTGCCAGTATCCGTATGTGTTAATGGGATAGAAACCTTTCACACTACTTACTGTTACTCTGCTTCCGAGAAGGGAGATAATTCTAGGAACATTCACCAATTTTGTCATCGTGCGTTGTTTAATCTGGGCATTTCTCTTTCTCATTTCGTGCATTCGTTTTTGAACAGCAATTTTATTTGCATTTTCCAAGTCGATAGCATCATTCCACTTTTGTGTGTGCTTTATCTTGATGTCGGCAAACGAACTTCTTATAAACCGCCTTGTTTTATATTCAACTAAATGCTGAGTTTGCTTAAAATCTAATGCCATTTTGACCTAAATGAAATATTGCATGTATAGTTTTGCATTGCATGTAGAATCCATCCGTCAATCAATCAATGTAGGAAGGAAGGAACAAATAAATAAATGAATATATTGAATAAATGAATAAATGAATAAATGAATAAATGAATTTAAAATCCATCCATCAATCAATCAATCAAGGAAGGAAGGAAGGAAGGAAGGAACAAATAAATAAACAAACAAACAAACAAACGAAAAAACGAACAAACGAACAAATAAATAAATAAATGAATAAATAAATAAATTGAATAAACAAAACAAACAAACAAACAAACAAACACCATAAATTAATTAATTAATTGATTAATTAATTCATTCATTCATTCATTAATTGATTAATTACGTCACTTTATGGTTTTTTTATATTTTTTATTACTGTTATTTCAGAATTATATGTGTTTTTCAAGTAGTTGTATTTTTATCATATATATGTTCTTTTGCGTAGATATCATTGTTGACTACTAGTCGAGATTACAAGGGAACACATATATTATTTGACCCTGTCACATATTCAAGGGCCTGTCCAAAGTCAGTTGTTGTCTATGTCATATCTGAATGATTATTGTTTTTTTTTTTTTGTTATTTGGAGAATTTGATGTTGATGGCAGAACTCTGATCAAAGTTTCTGTTTTCTAAATATTGATGTATACAATTGTTTAAACAGACACCTGTCTAGTGTTGAAGAATACAAGTTATGTCTCCATCTATGTTTTTCGGTTATTTTTGTCGTTGGTCTGGGCTGTTGTCTCGTTGACGTATACAACACATCTCCTAGTCCTTTTATACATACACATTTGGGATCGAACAATCTTATGTAACCTCACCCTCTAGTATGTTTGGGTACTAATATATATTTGATGGGAATGATTAAATACATCTACATAGAAGAAAATTAAATAGAAATATTTTTAAATGTAAGTATATTTTAAAAAAAATCCTACCTCAGGTGTGAAGTCCAACAATGACCAATGTGAACCTAGAAACCTTCAATTGTATTAAAAAGTAGTTTAAGATTAAAGATTGAACGATTAAGAACTTAATATTTTAATTTCCAAGTGACATAATCCATAGGAAAAAGCGATTTCGTGAAATGACCTTGCACTCTTAATGATTTAATCCATCTATATACATTTTAATGACGGGGGATAGGTCAAGATATGCATTATTGTTATTAGCGTTATAAATTGTTGACCAACATAATTTCTTTTTATTTTAGTATCATAATTGTTATATTGAACATAAATTGCATTAATTTTAGAATGATCACATTTAACAAATCAAAAACGTGACTTTGAAGGAGTGTGACCTATAGAAATGTCTTCACGTACTTTCAATTTTAACAAGTCACTAGTACGTACCATGTTAGCTATGTACGCATATTCAGTTTTTACATAAAACGCTGCATGTATCTTTAATAGAAACGGAACATCACTAAACCTCAAATATTGTCCGTAACAGTTTAACAGCATAATCGTATTATCTACTCAGCGATATTACATTACCAGTGCTACAAATTGAAATTCATAAATTGGCAATTTTAAGAACTCCTATCGGACCGATGATGGAACCGTTTTGAGTTTGCATTTGGTTGTGTACAGTTTTGATCAGAGTCGAATGGCTCACTGTGGACCACTGTGACTATGTGACAACGATCCGCATTAAAGGAGTGCTGTTCTTTTGCCTTGGGTGTTGGACCTGATTTATAAATTTTGTATTACCAAATTCTTACATTACATGTCGTTTCATAAGCACTGGTATATTTGCATTTCTGACAACAATCGCGAGGCATTCCAAAATTATATTTATTTCTCAATAAAATGCAACATTCATTACATGCAAGTGCTTGCCATGACAACGTCACAACAATGCATAGTAAAACAAGAGAAAAGCTTGATACAACTGGATATTTTATGTTTGTAGGCTATAAATGTAAATTATAAGAATTGACTGATCCTTTTATTGTAATTTTATAAGGTTCTAAAAGTGTTGGTCGAATGGTCATTTTTAGTATGAAGTAATTCAGAATTAAAAGTATTGAAGAATCTCAGAACACAAGCATATGTATTAAGACAGTATATACGTGTTGTGTATACTTCAGGTGAAAACATGATGGCTTGCTTGTCAAATTGATTGTTTGCTAAACGTCCAGTGGAAAGTATTTGATGCATATCAAGGACGAGAAAAAAATCACTAAATAATTTTATACAATAGATACATAGTAGATTCTGTAAAGTGGGTCGATCAACTTAATTTGAAGATGAATGGTATAAACTGCTACTGGAATAACAAGACAAGTTTTTGAATGGGACAGACATTTTGCCATATAACAGGCCAACTACGAACCTCTCAAAGTGTTGCTGCAAGGATTTGTACTGGCGTGCAGAGAACTAAGCACTACGCCGACACGATCAATCGGATTTAACGCCGAATTACGACCGGACTTGACACTGCATTCATACATTCAAAACGTCCAAGCGGACACTCATAGTTCATGTATATGTACAGATTAATACAATTGTTACTAAAATTTGCAATTGGCAACTGTAAAAGATGATGAAATTAAAATTAAATGATTTTCATCCTACCATGACAAAATAGGGTCGTTTTTAGACCTTCCCTTCACCACTCTGTCATGATTGGTTAAAATAATGTATGGTATTTATATATGATTGAATTCTGTGAGCACAAGTCGTTTCTTTCTGGAATATGGTAATACATACACAACCAGTTTTTCCACAAAAAAATCGTTTTTAGCCTTAAAAAATGGTATTGTATTTGCTGAAAGGGTGCTATGTTTGATGCATCAAGATTTTTTTTTATGAATACAAAAAAAAACGTTAATCAAGCCAGACATACTGCATTTGCTATAAGTCCGAATGATGATGTTTTTTTATATGTTTTTTTTATTTTAATAGGTACAGTCAGAGTCAATGGTTTGCAGTGCCAACATTTTTCAATATGTAGATATAAGAAGATGTGGTATGATTGCCAATGAGGCAACTCTCCATCCAAGTCACAATTTGTAAAAGTAAACCATTATAGGTCAAAGTACGGCATTCAACACGGAGCCTTGACTCACACCGAACAGCAAGCTATATAAAGGGCCCCAAAAAATGATTAGTGTAAAACCATTCAAACAGGAAAAACAACGGTCTAATCTATATTAAAAAACGAGAAACGAGAAACACTTATGAACCACATCAACAAACGACAACCACTGAACATCAGGTTCCTGACTGAAGAGCCACAAAACAAAAAGATACTTACAAGAGTAGCAAGAGTAGCGTGCGTGCAACACTATATAAAGAACACATAGCTGAGAGGGTGATAGGGCAGATTGTTACCCCGAGAAAACATTACAATGTCTTTTCGAGGGGTAACAATCTGCTCTATCACCCTCTCAGATATGTGTTATTTAATTTATCATACTGAATCAGAATGTTCTTTTATTACAATCTATTGAATTTCAAATTCAAAGTAATAAACTATGATGTCTTGTACATACCAATCATCAGTATTTATAAAAGCGCACACTTGAGCAAACTCTCCGTGAAGAGTAATAGAGTATTTGCCATGGGATAGAGTAAATTGTCTCCGTCGTATTAACCAATCAAAATCTGGCATTTTGACATGAAGTATAATAAAAGTAGATTATCCACTGTAGGCTGTGCAGACATGCAACAGCTACGTATATATACGAATGGCTAAACAAACTTCGATTCTGCATGAATTTGGACAAGGCAAGGACGGAATCTTTATTTTCAGTTTTTAAAAGTAGTACAGAATATTTGATATTTTTATTTTGTTGCTAGGTTAACATGAATTTTGAATTTTCTAATCTTGTCAGGCTCTTTAAAACTTTGTTTTCCAAATTTTTGGAACTTAATATTCATATTAGAACTATCAGAATTTTTTAAAGAGTTCAACGAGTTTGATAGAAAACTAGAAAGAACTTTTTTCAAAATAAACTGAATTGAGATTAAACCTTTAGTTTATAATCAATAACCGAGTTCGAGTGTTATGAGGGGTTGACTGGGGTTTAGCAATAGAATGTATGACAGAACGTCACAGGACAAAAAGTCACGGACAAAAAGTCACAGGACAAAAAGACACAATTCAGTTTTGAGATTATTTTTCTCTCAATAAGAAAATACTTATTTAAAAAAAATGTATTTTTATAGAATAATCATATATAAAGCAACTTTGTAAACAATATTTTAAGAATTTGTTTAAATTCTTTAAAAAAAACAATAATGATCAAATAATTGTTAAGAAAACATTTTTTTTTTTTCAAAGTGGCTTGGTACTTTAAAAGCTTCATGGTGCCAAGATATATATCCTTTGCGTGATTAAAATTTGATGAATCTTCATTTATCAAGACTGATGGATAATTTCCTAAACTTTAAAATGAATATATGTAATAAAAAGAAATTCTATATATATAGAAATTTGTTTTGCATGCACACGTATAAAAATTGCGGTTTTTATCCAACGCAATCATAGGTTTGAACGTTTTTTTTCAATTTAGACTTGTTTATATTTTTTCGTTTGGGCTTGTATTATATTTGCCTTTGGGTTTATATAATCCGTTCATCCTATTTCGACTCTTTAAAATTCAAGAGTCTATCCTAAATTGAGGTAAATTATAAGGCCTTCCAAATACCGTTTCGATTCCTAACATCACTGTAGAGACATTAATTGTCGAAATCCGGATATGGTGTACTAATTTTTGCACCTCATGTTTGCGGTATACCATCTTTTCCGCAAGTTTATTGTTTTCTGTTTGGTATTAAATTAATAATTAGATCCATTTTGTTACATCTGATGATCTGTTTATTTGGTAATCACCATGGCAGTCAGCAGGGTTTAAGAACATATGTTGTTTGACCTGCTAGTCAAATGCGTTTTGTTAAAATATACTTTTCCACTTTTTTGGTCTTTTGGAAAATGTTATTTGTGCTGTATTTAGATCCCTCTACCAAGAAATTTGTTGTGCATGCGCGCGTATAAAATGCGGTTTTTATCCAACGCAATCATAGGTTTGAACGTTGTTTTCAATTTAGACTTGTATATATATAACATATATAATTACTCTAAATATCAGCACAACAATGTTAAATCTGGCAAATTTTTGTTCTTCCCTCGACGGGATTCGAACTCATGCTATTGGGTAACATATATATATAATTCGTCTAAAATTTAGCCCAATATTGTTAGATCTTCAAATTTGCGTTTGCAAATTTTTGTTCTTCCCTCAACGGGATTCGAACCCTTGCTTCTGTGACATCGTGGCAACACCGCCTGCACCGTGTCCAGCGCCCTAGACCACTCGACCTCCTAGGCTACATAAAAATATAGCTTTCGGTGGTCGATGTAATGCCTTTCCTCGTCTGCTTTATCTAGGGTTGTAACACAGTAACATATCTTTACTTAATTGGTTGAGTGTCCTTGAAGCACCTACCCTTGGTGACTCCTGTGTTTGGATAAATAAAGTATGTGCTCGTTGCATCAGTCACGAGGAGGACTTAAGTCATAAAAGTTTCAATTTCATTATGAATATGATGCTGCATGCTTCTGGTATATGGTCAACGAACACTCGGAACATTATGGTTTATCTATCTTTCTGTGTAAATGGACGTTAAGCAAGTAATAATCAATCAATCAAAATATGTATAGTAACTGTTGGGTTTTGAGTGTTTTCATATAAAAACAAAAACATAAACCTATTGTGTTTCTGGTTTTTTTTTTTTCTTTTTTTTTTTTAGTCAGGAAAGTACAAGTAGAAACTGCATATGAATCGTGTTTTTCATATATTACTTGTTCAACATCTTTTTTTCGCTTTAAACTTTTTTTATTCATGCAGCACATGTATCAAAGCTAAATGTGGTGCCTCAAATGCCGAATGGTCTATATAAGTAGATCATCTACAGTAATCAATAGCCTTTCGACACTGATGTTGTGAGTCTGTGGCTCTTTTCACAAAAAATCTTAAGAGTAAAAATACTCGTAAAGTCATGCACATTTCAGTTTAACTTACGATCGATTTTAATCGTAAGATATTTTGTGAAAAGAGTCGCTGAACTCCATTCGTGACAAGGTGCGATCGACTTGATGAGCAATCCAATAAAATCTGGCCACCATGATAAAGACATGTACATGCAAGCCGTTGATGAAATGAATCAAGTCAATCAATTCCAAATTTACGAAAATTGACTATTAGAGTGCATTTCATTGGGAATACTATATGATTCCATATTTTAAACGGAGGTGAAACTCAATGGCGGATCCATTACTTTTCATAAGAGGGGGCCCGCTGACTGACCTAAGGGGGGCTCCAGTCATGCTTCGGTGATTCCCTATATAATCAACCTAATTTTTCCCACGAAAGGGGGGTCCGGCCCCCCAGGTCCGTCCTTGGATCCGCCTATGAAACTCTAGAAATATGCTAAATAATTTAACTGATTTAGGTGTCATGATATCCTGAAGTTAATTAAGAATAGCCTAAATTCATTTTAAAATGACATCATGTCCTGAAATTATCGTCTATAACAGTAATCTCAGATTCTAAATTCAATTTTGCCTTGGACTGTTCTACTAACGTTAGTATAATAGTCCCAGATTTTGCATATACAACTTGATCTGAATTAAGACATATAATTTGGCGTGGAATCAAGGTTTAATTAGTTGCCGCTGGAAGTAAAGCTAACAACAATCAATCATTCAATCAACCAATCAATAATTCTGAATCCATTGTCAAAATTAATTAGTAATGATTTATGGAGAACAGGGATATGGTAGACAAATTAGTCTTTTCGGTGCTAGGTCATACTTTGTGGTATTTTGTAGTACCAAAACTGGTTCTTAGTTCTTAAGACGCTTTTTTAGTTAAAAAGCAAACATAAACAAGTGTCCAGATTATTTATACTGATGGTTTAAAAGCTTATTTTAAACACAGGGTATTGTATACATGTAAGTGCAAGTCGACTAAACATGCGTTAGGCGGAATGCCAATATACAGTATATGTAGAACGGAGGGACATGAACAGGTTGGGGATAATATTAACATTACCATCACTAGCAGAATGTAGGCTACGGCCTACGCACAAGATTAGTATTTATGGTAAATTATGCTGTATAAGATATCATACCATCTTGTTGCTATTCCATCTGACACACGCATTCAAGAACCGGGAAAACCCATACACTCACATACAGGCACATACATAGTAACATACATCTTAGGACTCTTACAGACATTCATACTTTCCTTATACATGTACAACACTAGTCCAAATAATTATGGCGTCTTGAATTTTGGCCTTGGCAAGTTCAACAGTGATAGAATTTTATTGCTTTATAATTTGTTATTTCAGTCCCCATATGACAAAATAGAGCATGGAAATGACAATCAAATTTTGGTTATTTTTAAGCTTTTGTTAAGGTTCATCATAACAAATGGACAAATATGGCCGTATTTTCACCCCAAAAACTACTCTGTGTACACACTTACCTGTACAGTTTGAAAAGTTTTAAGGCCTGGCATCCACTAGAGATATAAAAGTTAAATGCATTTTGTGTTTCAGAAAGATGTAATAGTTTTTGGATTTTGATGGGCATTTTTTTTCCTTCCTGCAGAACATGCAGAAGGTGTAAAAATAAACAAACACCTGAATTGCATTTGATATTGTCCACTCAGTTAATACCTTTAACTCATCTATAGATGTGTAAATATCTATTGTCTGTCTATTGTCTATGCCAATCAAGGACAATCAATACAATACAAACCAGTTGTTACCTGAGAGGGAGCATCTCAAAGTTGTATCCCAACTTAGTTTATTTTTACACCTTCTGCAGGAACGAAAAAAAATGCCCATTAAAATCCAAAGAAGATTTCATCTATCTGATATGCAAAATACATTTAACTTTTATGTATCTAGTGGATGCCAGGCCTTAAAACTTTTCAAACTAAACAGGTAAGTCTGTACACAGAGTAGTTTTTGAGGTGAAAATACAGCCATATTTGTCCATTTGTTATGATGAACCTTAAAAAATGATATATGTGG
The DNA here is from genome assembly GCF_021869535.1 of Mytilus californianus. Lineage (NCBI taxonomy): Eukaryota > Metazoa > Mollusca > Bivalvia > Mytilida > Mytilidae > Mytilus > Mytilus californianus. Next base: position 39,010,980 of record NW_026262745.1, read on the forward strand.
TCAGTTGATACAACATTATACAATCTTGATGCATCTTTGGTATCACCAGTTTTGAAAATCATGAGTCCGGGACTCAGGATCTGGATTAAGTGAGGACCCTGATCTTGTATGTGACTTCGTTGATGGGAAAACATTTACCTTGCAATATCAAACCGTTACCCTGGTGTCACACTGGGGATAACCATTTGATTTGTATATGGTCATGATGGTAGGCTGATAAAGAAACTATTTTCACTTAAATTTGTTCAATGAATATTATTATACACACAGTTTTCGTCTTATTATAATTAGTCATGGAGGTGGCCCATCTATGTTCAGTTCTTTTTCTCATAAATGGTGTCATGTCATGATGATTCTATGACTATGAATGCTAATTAGGTCCATACCGTAATATGTGATATTTCACATCCAACCAGTCCTCAAAATACCTTACATGTTTGCACATGTATGTAAACAGACAATCTCAGTATCAACTTTGAAATGATGAACAGGAATGGAATCTTAGATTAATTGTTCAAACAGTATAGGATTTGACTGAGATCCCATTACAATGCATTCCACTTTTGAAATTTTAAACAATGCTTGTGTTTCAACAGCATGCTAGTAATCTTATGTGAAGAGCGACTTCAGGCAGATTAACAGACTATTGGATGGTCAGACTGTTAGTGTTAGACTATCAGACAGGCGTACTGCTGGACTGTCAGAATTACTGGGTGTCTGATTATAGCTAAGCTTCCTCCGTGACGGGTCTTACTTCCAGAAAGTTAACCTTCCCAAAATCAGCAATAAAATAAAAGAACACACACTCACCTGATTACCTCATCCACAAAACATAAAAAGTGCAATAAATATACAAAATGAGGGACAAGGTCACCATGGATACCACAGAAATGCCATGGCAATGAAGAGGAAAATAATAAGGACTAACAAGTTGCCATGTTGGTTTAAATTAAAGTTAATTTGAAAAATAACTTTTGTTATACATGTATACACTTTAACCATGTTAACAACAGAAATGGAAATAAGTTACATTTTCCTTATATTTAGAAATGAAAATTGAAATGTTTGTACTGTCATGGTCACTGAAATACTTTTGTAAATATTTCTTTTTTGTTTTGTTTAAAGAATACAATGTATGTATATATATATATATATCTGTTTTCACTAAATTGATATATAAGATTAAGAACCATACATACATGTATATCATAATCAACATTCTTTATAAATTTTATTTTACACTACATGTATTTCTCAATACATATGATATAAGATTATATATAAGGGCGATGACGAGGACAATAACATGATGAAAGGCCGAGGGAAGCTGCACCCCTGTATTATGGGCTAAATAGGACACTGTAATTTAAATGCTCAGTTCAGATAATGGACACCTTAATTTATTTCAATTAAATTTTAACTTCTTTTTTCTAGTCTTGTACAGTGGAATGGCATCTTCAAAAGAGAACTTTGAAAAATCAGTTAGTCCTGATTCATCAAATCAACCAATTAAAAGAAGTCATTCTGATCCTGAGTCTGAAACTTATTCTGAGTCTGATAACAACAGTGTACAAGTTAAAAAATACAAACTGAACAAGAAAAAACGCAATTTTGAAGAGGAGAACAAGATTGTCTCCCATCGAGAGGCGAGCATGCGCAGTGAAGTAGACTCAGAAAAACCTATTTTTCCATTGGAAACCACGATAAAGAAAAACACTTCAGAATGGACAGCTATGGATCTATCACATTTCAGAATGAACTTTGAAAAATGTTCAAAAATAGAAGATGTTTTCTTCAAGGGTCTTTCACATTTTGCAAGGAAGAAGGAATGGTCTCCTAGAATTTTGAAATTTGGCTTCCGAAGTGCTGAAGACAAAGTAAAATATGAATGTTTTCAATATGCAATTGATAATATCTTCAACATCGACTGTAATAACATTGATGAAATTGAATTTGGTGACCTTATGAAAATAAAGCACATAGTTGAGGACGGTAATTGGATTGCAGACTATGTAGGAAATTCAGATGTTAGAGACAGGTAATGACATTAACTAGTAAAATAGAATTATGTTTTAAAGAGTGCACACTGTGTGACAGTGTAAATGGTGTAGGCTGAGTGTGGAATATAAGGGTTGGCAAGTTGCGGATGGAGGAGATGAACTATGGAAAAAAAAGGTTTAGCAGCATAAAATATTGAGATAAGTAACTGTTAGTGGTCTATCAACAGGTATTCAATAACTGTGATTAATTATATTAACTCACAGAAAATGTTTAAAATCCATTCATTTTAAGTTTATCTATTCAAGACACGGTACATGTAAGACTTCTCATAAAAAGTTTTTCCAGCGTACAAATATTTGAAAGAAATATGTGGGACATGTAGACCTAGCTAGAGACAACCTGACCAGAAACAAATCAGATTGATGACCAAATGAGACCATCTGTTAAGGGGGTACCAAACACCTCGACTAAAATAAATTTGGCTCGTTTAATTTTCAAAAAATTATGACAAAATATTTACTTTGACCCTATGACAAAAATATAAAAATTTCAAAAAAACTTGAACCACACACTTTATCAGAAAATTTCATTGGATATATAGCAGATTGACAAACACTAATTTTGATCATTGAGAAGCTTAATATTTCCTTAACATAGAACTTGATTATAACGTTCAGTTGATTTTTACAGAGTTACATGTATCTCCCTGTAGTGTTATGTAACACCTTAACTCAACTCAAACTATCATCTATTTTTCTATAAGATTAAGGTAGAGACGGACGGGTATCACATGACCTATTATAGCACGTGCATTTTGCGTAATTAAAATCGGTTCCGATTCTTTTTTTACGCAATCGGTAGACAAGGTAAACAAAGAAAATGGCAGACGACTGCGACCGCCTTCGTGTTCGCGGTCGGTTTATTAAGAACGACAGATTCAAAAAATCTAAAAGGATGAACACTTTGAACGAGAGAGATAAATTTACTCAATGGGGAGACCATGATTACGGTACGAGGGGAGAATTGCCATTAGAACCGACAATGATTCAAGAGACACCGATATCAGTTGAGAACATAGCCTCCAATGTTACTGTTTCAACTGATATCGGACACAGTAAAAACATCTTATGGAATGAAGGCAGGAGGGTTGTTGAGTTGGAAGTGCTAGCGGAACAACTCTTCTGCAACAGATGCAACACCCCACTCTATCTGAAGGATATAGTAGGTGAAATGAGGTAAACAATAATTTTTAGCACCCCTTCATTTTTTACAAACTATCAAAACCATGTGAAGTTTGTAGGAATATGATTGCAATTCACTTTAAAATATGTCCTGCTGGCAGAATTATCTTTACAATTTTTCTCTCAATCCAAACCCTTGTAGGAAATCAATACTAACAGGACAGCGATTGTTTCTTTGCCTATTATACATTTTAGCTCACTATGCGATATGGGTTTTACTCATTTTTGTAGGCCCTGACTCACCGATAGTTGTTAAATTCTGTGTCATTTGGTCTCTTGTTGAGATTTGTTTAGAGAGTTGTCTCATTGGAAATCATACCACATCTTATATATATTGAATTTTGTTTCTTTTCCCTTCCCCTTATATAATGCAACCTACACAAGAAAAATGTCCCTACTCAAAAAGTTTTGTTTTGACATTCTAAATAGAAATACAAAATGTAGTTGTTTTCTTTCAAGTCTCTTGATAAATAATAAAAAATATAAATTTCATGACATTTTTGTAAATTTCCTTTCATAAATGTTAAATAAGATATTTTTCCTACATGAACCTTCAGGTACATTTTTGTACATGTACCTACCCAGTACTTACCCACTATATAAAATTTGGGTCTAAAAAGGGGAAACAACATATATTTTAAGTTTGGCCTCACGATAAAACAAAATGATATCAGCTACCTTTCAGTATATTAAATTTTTATCTTACAGGTACGGCTTAGGAAGTCTTTTGGAGGTGGTATGTCAGATATGCTCTGGTATGAAACTGGTATCTACAGGCAAGCGGAATGAAAAAGGAGCATTTGATATCAACTCAAAAGTTGCTCTTGGTATGTGCAAAAAGCTTTATTGTAAGAAAAAAAGTAGGAAAGTTAGATTATTAATTCTATTTTATTTATCATTCTGACACGTTTAATGTTTTTTAAAGTAGTTTCTTTCAAACTCATGACATGGGTATGGGGTGTTCAAATTTGTGTACTATGTAGTGTAATTTATTATTTACAGTGTTGCTTACACCAAGGATTGCTAATATGTCTATGGCTTACAGCGTAGCTATTACAAATCACTGCAGGGGATGTTTATATTGTTCTTTCTAATTTAAAACTTGCCTAAGTAAACTAAGAAAAAGATTTTCTCATTTCCTGGGATGAAAATTTTTATTCTATTTTTTTATAACACTATTTTGAATTAAGAGGGTTTTAAGCATCATTCAGAAAAGAAAAAAAAATCTTATCTTTATACCCACACTAGTTGGTAAACAGCAAAGCAATAATTTATTAAAGATGGCCTTAAATTGATTTAAGTAAGCTAGGAAGTTATAATTTCTATGTATTTCTGCTTGAATATTAAAAATGTCATAATGAACTTTGACATTGAATTTTGTGAGCTCACTAGGTTGTAGCTTTATCAATTGTCACCTGAGCTCTATTATTGAATTGTAATTAATTTAATTGATAAAGATATATATATATGCAGTATGTAGGTGGTAAAAATTGATAATCATAGTAAATCATAATGATTTCAGCAATGATGCACTCTGGAATGGGTCCTGATCATGTTGTGAATTTTCTCAGCACATGTAACATACCCCCACCTGATCCCAAGACACTGAAAAAGAAGGAGAAATGTATAGCATTGTCACTTATGGATGAGGCATCTGATTCCTGTAAAACTGCTAGTGCAGAAGAAAAAGCTATTTCCCCAAGTGATGAATTAGAATGCAGTTTTGATGCTGGCTGGCAAACAAGAGGCTCTGGTTGGCAATATAACAGTAACACAGGTATCATGTCAACATCAGTAATATTATAGAAATAAAAGTGGAGGAGTTTATTGATGTGTGCTCACTAGGTTACCGAATTGCATATAAACTGAATCAAGTCAGAAGGACTTTATGTAAAAATTAAAATATGCATGTTAGTCTTTAATTCTGTCAGGTTTACACATCAATAAACTCGTCCAAAATAACTATTTAGGTTCCAACTATGAAAATCATAGGTACATTTAGGTTTACCCTTGCCCCTCTGTATATCTGTCCTCCCATTTTAAGTTAAGTTTTTATGTTTAAGTCCATATCTCACCTACTGTACATGGTAGACCAATGATATTTGATCAATAGATATACCATATGAATAACTAGTAGTACTGCACATTGGGGTTCACTAAAAAGTAGGCCATTCTACCCTACAGTAATGTGTTGAGTATAAAAAAGAAGATGTGGTATGATTCATAATGATTGCCAATGAGACAACTCTCCACAAGAGACCAAATGACACAGAAATTAACAACTATAGGTCACTGTACAGCCTTCAACAATGAGTAAAGTCCATACCGCATTGTCAGCTATTTAGGGCCCAGAAAGGACAATGTAAAACAATTCAAACAAGAAAACTAATGGCCTAATTAAAGGTCCATTTCTCAGCTACTATTTTATTTCAATGAAATTTGGTAATAAGGTAGATTGTGATATTGGAACAGATACCTGACATTGGAATTTTTAGGTTTATTTGTAACTTATGGCTAAACAGCAAAAAAAGCTAAGCAAAACTCACATTTACATCTGTGTCATATAGATAAACCTTTTAAGTTATATTTGCAAACATTATCCTTTTTTTTCTATTTTGAATATAATTATCAGAAACTGTTTTTGACCTTTTCTTATGTGACTAAAAAGGACACGGACTTCGTATATTTCAGGACATTCCAGTCTAGTTGGTGTAAAGACAGGGAAAATTCTAGACTATGATATAAGAACTAAACTTTGCAGTATATGCCAGCATCATTTGGGAAGAAAGGAAACAATTCCAAATCATCAATGCAACAGTAATTGGCAAGGTACACAAACAACAATTTTTTTAAAACGTTTTTTTTCCAGCAAAATCCAAAGATTTAAGGTTAATCCAGCCTTCTGTGAAAACGTCACCATATCCACAATCTGTTTTAGTTTATGCAAATTAGTTATCCAGACAACAATAAGAATATCACAAGTTGTAACTATAGCTAGCACATACATTTGTAACAAATAATTTTTTATAGCAATCTTTCCGAATGGAGGTTGCCCTATAGTGACCAGTCTGTCCGTCTGTAACAAGTTGTGTCCCCTCTATATCTAGAAAATCATTATGATTTCATACTTGGGTTTCAGTTGACAACCCATGTCCTATGGTGAAGATTGTGTCTGCTCTATATCTTCAGAACCATTATGATTTCAAAGTTTATACTTAACATGTATATTAACCAACACCAGAGGGTGTGTCTTTATGTATGTACAACTTCCTAGGTCAAAGGTCAAGGTAAAAAAACTTTGGTTCTGTTGACAATCACATGACCATAATGGTAAAGATACAAACAAATTTCCACACATTATTCACAGCGAGGCCCACAGAGATGGCTTCCATCTCAATGAGTCTAGTTTTAATTATTACAGTTACAAAAACATAACTTTTTGTTTTGGTCCTTGAAAAAAGGACAATGATATTTGGTTTATGATTGCATAGTCATAACACCGCCTTATGGCTATGCACTTACAAATCAAGTATGTGTGTTGTGTACCACCATGACCTTTAAATTACCTTATTCTTAGACTACAATGTCAAATAATTTAGTTTTTGTCGAGCCTGCGACTTTTGTCGCAGAAAGCTCGACATAGGGATAGTGATCCGGCGGCGGTGGCGTTAGCTAACTTCTTAAAAGCTTTATATTTTAGAAGGTGGAAGGTCTGGATGCTTCATACTTTGTATATGGATGCCTTATGTTACGAAGTTTCCGTCAGTCACATGTCCAATGTCCTTGACCTCATTTTCATGGTTGACTACTTGAAAAAAAAGTTAAGATTTTTTGTAATGTTAGATTCTCTCTTATTATAAGTAATAGGATAACTATATTTGGTATGTGCGTACCTTGCAAGATCCTCATGCCCGTCAGCCAGTTTTCACTTGACCTCGACCTCATTTCATGGATCAGTAAACAAGGTTAAGTTTTGGTGGTCAAGTCCATAGCTCAGATACTATAAGCAATAGGTCTAGTATATTCGGTGTATGGAAGGACTGTAAGGTGTACATGTCCAACTGGCAGGTGTCATCTGACCTTGACCTCATTTTCATGGTTCAGTGGTTATAGTTAAATTTTTGTGTTTTGGTCTGTTTTTCTTATACTGTATGCCATAGGTCTACTATATTTGGTGTATGGAATGATTGTAAGGTGTACATGTCTAGCGGGCAGGTGTCATCTGACCTTGACCTCATTTTCATGGTTCAGTGGTCAAAGTTATGTTTTTGAGTTTTGGTCTTTTTATCTAATACTATATGCAATAGTTCAACTACATTTGGTATGTGCGTACCTTGCAAGGTCCTCATGCCCGTCAGACAGTTTTCACTTGACCTCGACCTCATTTCATGGATCAATGAACAAGGTTAAGTTTTGGTGGTCAAGTCCATATCTCAGATACTATAAGCAATAGGTCTAGTATATTTGGTGTATGGAAGGACTGTAAGGTGTTCATGTCCAACTGGCAGGTGTCATCTGACCTTGACCTCATTTTCATGGTTCAGTGGTTTTAGTTAAGTTTTTGTGTTTTGGTCTGTTTTTCTTATACTGTATGCCATAGGTCTACTATATTTGGTGTATGGAATGATTGTAAGGTGTACATGTCTAGCGGGCAGGTGTCATCTGACCTTGACCTCATTTTCATGGTCAGTGGTCAAAGTTAAGTTTTTTGAGTTTTGGTCTTTTTTTCTAATACTATATGCAATAGTTCAACTATATTTGGTGTATGGAAATATTTTATGATCTATTTGGCAGTCACGCAGGTTTTATTTGACCTTGACCTCATTTTCAAGGTTCATTGCTCAGTGTTAAGTTTTTGTGTTTTGGTCTGTTTTTCTTAAACTATAAGCAATAGGTCAACTATATTTGTTGTATGGAAGAACTGTTAGCTGTACATGCCTGCCTAGCATGGTTCATCTGACCTTGACCTCATTTTCATGGTTCATTGGTCAATGTTTAGTTTACTTGGTTAATGTTAAGTTTATGTGACAGTTGTAATAAAGCTTTATATTTAGGACTATCAACATAATATCAATGATTAGTAAAGAAGGCGATACATTTCAGTGTGTGCACTCTTGTGTTAGTTATAAGAAGGGAGATGAAATATGTTTCAGTCATCCAAAACAGTTCTCACGTAATTAATTGTATTAATTACAATGTCCTTTTTTGTTACAGGTTCAAGTAAAGGCATGGAGCCTGACATGGCTTTATCCATGGTTACAAGGATGGACGACAGAGGGTGCACAGTTGGCATTATTCACGCAGATAATGACTCTACAACAACATCAAGGCTGAAGCAAAAATTTGAAAAAATTAAAAAAAGAGACGACAAGAACCATGTCAAGAAAAATCTGTCGAAACAACTGTATGCAGCAGCATATAAGTACAGAGAGCTGAAGGGGAAAGGAGTTATTCCTTACATACTTAGATGCTATATGTATGCTATAAGTTCAAAACAGTCAAAGGAGGATGAACTTTGTGAAAGATTAGACAGTATAGTTCCACACCTCTTTGGAGACCATTCAGGCTGTTCTGGGGATTGGTGCACATATTCCAAGCAACCATCAACATACAGGTTTGAATTTTTTTAAATTTGAAGGATGTTATACATATATATGAACGTTTTTTTTATATTTTTATTATGAGTGATATATGCCAGAACAAAAGTTAAGTTTGGGAGCTGTTATTGCTATTTTAAATGCTGACAACCAGTTTTGTCATATAAATGCGGAAAAAAAACAATATACAATAAAACAAGTACATCCTCTCATTCTATAAAACAAACAAAAACAAAAGGTTTTTCTCCAGGTAAATACAATTATAGGATCATTAGTACCAAAATAATTTACAGACAATAAAAAGACTTGTAATGGTTAATTGAAGAACATTTTTTCCTGGAATTGAACAATAATTGTGTTGTATTTGAATACTTGCCAATGGACTATTCCATCTGTGCTGTTACTATCACCAAATGAGTTTTCGGGTGACTAAAAAATGTAAGATAAAACCATCAGCAAATATTCAAATACAACACAGTTATTGTTATGCACAAGTCTTATTTTCTCAATAAATTTTTATGCCCCATTTATGGGCATTATGTTTTCTGGTCTGTCTGTGCGTCCATTTGTCCATATGTCGGTTCGTTCGTCCGTCCGTTCGGCTGTCCCGCTTCAGGTTAAAGTTTTTGGTTGAGGTAGTTTTTGATGAAGTTGAAGTCCAATCAACTTGAAACTTAGTACACATGTTCCCTATGATATGATCCTTCTAATTTTAATGCCAAATTAGAGATTTTGTCCCATTTTCACGGTCCACTGAACATAGAAAATGATAGTGCGGATGGGGCATCCATGTACTTGGGACACATTCTTGTTGTTTTTATATTTTGGAAATGTCATCTGGCACAGCGCAAAAAATTTCATCCAACAGGTACATCATCAGTTTTACCCCCTGAAGATATGTGATGTTGTCCAATCAAAATCCTTGTTATAAAAAAAAACGCATTACAATACATAATGAATAACACAGTTCAGCCTCTTTAGGAATATTCAAGCAAGCTATTTAACTAAATGGACAGGTAAATAAAATTGTACAGTATAGATCAATTTGAAACATTCCCATAAATCAACATTCATATAATGTATGACATTTCAACTATTTTCTTTGATATCATTTCAGATATAAACATCTCCCAAAAGGTGAACCATTGACAAATGAGAACCTGCGTAAGCAGTTAGAGACAGTGACAGAAAATTACAAGAAAAGATCAAGCCAACTTGTAGATTTAGGCTCAACACAGAGCAATGAAAACTTCAACAATATAGTTGCAAGCAAGGCTCCAAAAAATAGGTCAGTAACTAAAAACATTGATTATAACCTTTCAGTAACATCCCAAAATGATTCCAATATCAAACACAAAGAAAATGAATATAAACATAGCAATACAAAATAGAATTCTTTCAATTTCAAAGGGAGATGATTGCTGTTTATCTGTCATTAGAAAATTGACTATTTCAGAATTTTTTTCTCTGAAAACTGACTTAGCAGAATTCTTTTTTAAACTATGATCATTAGCATATTCTTAAAAAACAATCCTTCATTTTGATATCACTGTATAAACAAAAAATAACCAACAGTGCAAACAGTTTAACATGAATTTAAGTTTCACTTTATAAAATTAAATTTTTGATATGAGGGGGGCAGGCCTAGGAGACGACAGGTGGCAAAGGTTTTGTGATTCAACTCCAAAACTTTTATAGATATAATTTCAAAATTTTAAAAACTAATATGAGATCTTATGAAACAAAAGTGAACAATTCAAAAATGTTTGAACAGTTATTCCCCCTGAAACAGTTTTATAATAATTTTAGCTAGTTTAATCTTCTGACAGCTGCTTTACAATATTAACTGTGAAATTTCTTTTTGTAGATCATATGGTGGAACCAGCTCATTAAAAGCAAGAGTTTCAGCTGCAGTTCTTCAGAAGAATGAAGGTTATACCTGGGTTAACAAGGTATTGTGTTACAGCTTATATATTATAAATACTGTGTATTTCCTGTTTTATTTTACCCCATGTAACATAAACATAGTATAATGTTTGTGACCTGTCATTTTAGGTTTCTAAACAATAATTTGAAAACTGACACAGTGATTTTTAACCTGATTTTGGAAGGAAATATTGGTTATTAAAATGGTGATGTACGGCGGGCGGCTGGGCGGTCCTACGGGCGGCTGCCAAACAGTGTCAGCACAATAACATGAAAACGCTTTAACAAATTTTTTTCAAATTTAAATATGTTGTTTCCTGGGACTTAATGAAGGTCTAGTTCAGTTTTCAAGATATAAGTATATCTCCTTTGTGTTTTAGCCATTTTTAAAATCCAAAAGTGGAATTTTCAAATATTTTACTCTTGTTATCTTTTTTATGACTAAGCATAATGTCTTATCTCACAATAAAAATTGGAGTGACAGATTTATTCGAAAATTATCTATTTCCTAAGTGGTAATGATGATAAGCTATATTATTAGACATTTTGAAGTTAATTACATTATTAATTATTAATTAGATCTGGGTTATATCTTAACATATAATATCATTGGAGTGACAGATTTATTTGAAAATTTTCTGTTTCCTGATAAGATCTGTAGGACTGTATATATAAAGTTTGAAATTTACTAGTAGGACTGTATAAATGAAATTTGAAATTTACTGTTCATTATTAGACATTTTGTAGATAATTAAGTATCCCTGAACCATATATATTCTTACCCCCACCCCCCTTCAATTTGAGAATGTGCTTTTATCTTGTAAACGGTTGATATCCCCACCCCTAAACCATATATATTCTTGTATGGGACAATAAAACAAATCAAATGAAATAAAAGGCGAGTCCCCTGGGGTCACCCCACCCCATCCTGTTTAAGAACTTGTAAACCGTCGAGATCCCCACCCCTAAACCATATATATTCTTGAATGGGAAAATAAAACAAATCAAATGATATATAGAGGAAGTCCATGGGGGTCACCCCCACCCCCCTTCTTTTTGATAACTTGTAAATAGTCGAGATCCCCACCCCTAAACCATATATATTCTTGAATGGGACAATAAAACAAATCAAATGAAATTGAGATGAAATCCCCTGGGGTAACCCTCACCCCCTTTCTTTTTGAAAACTTGTAAACGGTCAAGATCCCCATGCGGAAACCCCCACCCCCTTCTTTTTGAAAACTTGTAAACGGTCAAGATCCCCACCTCGAAACCATATATATTCTTGAATGGGACAATAAAACAAATCAATTGAAATATAAGGCGAGTCCCCTGGGGTCACCCCCACCCACTCCTGTTTAAGAACTTGTAAATGGTCAAGATCCCTACCCCTAAACCATATATATTCTAGAATTGGACAATAAAACAAATCAAATGATATATAGGGGAAGTCCATGGGGGTCACCCCCACCCCCCTTCTTTTTGATAACTTGTAAACAGTCGAGATCCCCACCCCTAAACCATATATATTCTTGAATGGGACAATAAAACAAATCTAATGAAATAAAAGGTGAGTCCCCTGGGGTCACCCCACCCCATCCTGTTTAAGAACTTGTAAACCGTCGAGATCCCCACCCCTAAACCATATATATTCTTGAATGGGACAATAAAACAAATCAAATGAAATATAAGGCGAGTCCCCTGGGGTCACCCCACCCCCTCCTGTTTAAGAACTTGTAAATGGTCAAGATCTCCACCCCTAAACCATAAAAAATAAAGAAGATTTGAATGACATACAGGGTCAATCCATAGGCGTCACTAATGCATATCATAAACCAATTTGTACTGGACATTGCCCAATGTCAAGGGACAATGGGAATGACGAATTATTGGAGCTTTGTTTGGGAGACTTAGTAACAGCATTCTGTTACAATTATTTCTTGTTACTGATAAGTTTTATAGATTTTGAAATGAAATTGTATTAATGATAAATAAAATTTTGGATTTTTTTCTTCTTTTCTTTGGTAAATTGTTTGTAGAATTTTGTGGCAAGTTTGTTTGTTATTCTGGAAAAACTAATTTTCTGAATGCTATATATATTTTTTTTTTGATGGAGTAAACTCCTTTAAAAACTAAGCTTATATTGTCTATTAATAAACATATATTTAGATTTCTGATTTTGGGCCTAGTTTTCAAGTTGGTCCAAATTGGGGTCCAAAATTAAACTGTGTTTGATTTCAACATAAATTGAATATATATAGGGTTCTTTGAAATGCTTAATCTAAACCTGTATTTCTTTTCATTATTAATAAGATAATACCACATTGAGTTCCAAAGGGTCCTAAATTACACTTTTGATTAATTTCATCAAAAATTGAATTCTTTGGTTCTTTGATATGCTGATTCTAGCAATGTTTGAGTGATAAATGATATCTAATTTTAGAGAACTTAGTCATCACTGGTTGTTGTTATCATATTATTGGTTATAATTTGAAAAATTGTATCATATCTTATTTTAGAGAACTATTTATCCAGTATGAGTTATTTCCCTTTGCACAGAAAATATTATGGATAAAATTAACCTGTGTTTCATTTCAACATAAATTAAATATATATAGGGTACTTTCAAATGCTGAATCTAAACCTGTATTGAAATATTAGATTTTTGGGCCCAGTTTTCAAGTTGGTCCAAATCAGGGTCCAAAATTAAACTTTGTTTGATTCAACAAAAAAATTATTTATGGGGTTCTTTGAAATGCTGAATCTAACATGTATTGAGAGATTTTGGATTGTGGGCTCCTTTATCAAGTTGGTCCACATTGAGGTCCAAAGGGTCTTAAATTAAACTTTTGTCTGATTTCATCAAAAATTGAATTCTTGGGGTTCTTTGATATGCTGATTCTAATATGTACTTAGATTTTTGCTATTGGACCATAATAGGTATTTAAATGTCCAATTTCAAGTATTTCAGTTCTTAAACCACATTCATTTTGTGTCACAAACCTATGCTGTGTCAAATATTCAATCACAATCCAAATTCAGAGCTGTTTTAAGCTTAAATGTAGTGTCCATACTTGCTCAACTGTTCAGGGTTCGACCTCTGCAGGAAAATCCGGTTTGCTGTCACTCTGACAGCCTCTTGTTGTCAAATTATATACAAAGGTGAATGACCTTACAAAGGTGATCAAGTTCAAATTGGACTTAATTGTGTTTTTTTAATCAACTTTTTCTCAGCAATACTTGTCCACACCATAAATGATGTTAATTTGGTTTTTAATTGTTTGAATATAAAGCAGTGTGTGGTTGACCTTCATGTGACCTTATCCAAAGGTCGAATATAGAATTTAAAGGGAAGGTTTATGATTTTTGTCATCTAAAACATTTCTCACTAGTTTACCTTGTTTTAGGTTAACAAGAAAGCATTGCTGTCACCAGGCACAATTTCTGTTAGAGTTGGACAGAGGTTTGACAGAAAGAGACTCTGGCAAAAGAAGAATAGCTCCTCAGTTCATTTCAAACGTGACAGATTTAAAAGAAAGGTAAAACTTCATGGCATATAATTAGTCAATTTAGTGACAGCCATATAACAGAAAAAACAAAGGATATGGGGTATCCAGTACATGTACAACAAAAAACACACAAAAAGAAAAGGAACAGCTCTTTTATTGAGGTTCTTCATCTCAAAGTCACATTAAAGCCTCAACAGGAAGAAATATATAAGTCTCACCTCACTGCAATTTAGTGATAATTTTTAATAATACAGAAGTATATGATTGAATTCTAAAATTGGAGGCATATTTAGCCTGTTTCTCAGATATGAAGTGCCTTGTTAGGTGTATCCAAAATTCTATTAACCAGTGCAGTACCCTCTGCTGTATAAATACAGGTCTATTGATCTCGCTTCCATGAAATGTTTTGAAGTGAAAATTTCAATGTGGATAGGAACGAGGGCCAAGAATAGGTGGTGTGTGTCTTATTTAGATTTTAGTGTATCAACTGTCTTACAATTGAAAGCATGATGTGGCATATATAAGAGAAGTTATCTCAAGAATAATTACACCACAACTTTAAAAATACAGAATAGTCCAGTCAATCTAGCATAAATTTGACCCTAACCTTAAAGTAATTGCAACTGAAGATTTTTAAGTTTTAATCTTCAGCATTATACCCAAAATATACACAGAAAAAAGTCCCATAAAATCTTACTAAAGGAAGACTAAAAAAATCACGATTTAAAATTCCTATGGAGATTTGCATTGAAAAGGGAGATAACTCTGCAAAAAAGGCAGAAATATCAATGAAAATTGATAAAAAATTATAACTTTACCGCTTCTATTCAACAAAATGTATTGATTCTTGATATTTTAGCCGTCTTTAGAGTATAACAAACAACTCTAAAGGTGTTTTCATATCTTTTATCAAGCTACAATCTAGATTTCATAATTCATTAGTTGACCATTTATTGAATTTTTCAACATGTCAAGGTAAAGAATGTCAAATTTGATAAAAATAATTAAGCATACATTCTTCTTTTTGTTGATAAAATTTTCTTTAAACAAGGTAGATGCTGAACAAATATAATATACACATATAAACAATACCAAATTTTCACATTTTTTTTTCAAAATGGTCACAAAGCAACAAATTTGCAATTTCTTTAATGAAAAATGCACCAAAAAAAATAAAAATACCCATAACACTTCGGTTTTGTACATTTCATGAGCAGAAGATTATATAATATAGTCAAATATAAACTTATAACCCCATCTAAGTATCATCCTTTACATAAATTTTAATAAAAATCAACCAAAAACTGACAAAAGAAGACTCATTTTTGCGGAGTTATCTCCCCTTCCAATGCTAATTTCCATAGGAAATTTTAAAAAATGCTGATTTTGAGTTTTCCTCAAGTTAGATTTTATGGGACTTTTTTCTGTGTATATTTAGGGCTTAATGCTATAGATTAGAACTTAAACATTTTCTGTTGCAATTAGTTTGACTGGACTAGAAGACCAACATATTAATAAGCACAGGGACATGGTGAAACTTACATGAATTATGTTAAATTGTTAAATCGGTAAACTATAATATAAATTGCCGAAGACAATATGAATTGCAATTTGGCCAAAAATAGAGAGAAAACAAGATGATGACATTTCAAAAGAAAAATATGGTTATAAAGAGTTATATTCCCTTTATTTTACAATGTACATGTAACAACACAATTAAGGAAGGACTGTAATATTTTTTCTGTCTATGAAGAAATAACATCAAAAATGTGGTGCACACTGAATAACCCGTGTAGCGGGTTATTTTAAAGTGTGCACCACATTTTTTATGTTATTTCGAATAGACAGAAAAAATATTACAGTCATTTCTTATAATTTAGTTCTAAATTCCATTTTAAACCGGAGTAAATCATGAAAAAACGTTGATGACGTCACGGTCACATGACAAAATTATGTCTATGAGCTGATAAACAAAACAACGTCAGCCAATCAGAAGACGCGTTACATCCAAAATCAAATTATTAAGGTATAAACAAAAGATTTTTCTGAATATTTTCTTTTTGTCTTTTTTAGCATAAGAAAACTTTTCAACAAATTAAAGCAGCAGTTATAGAAGGAGAAACATATCAACCACAAATTGAAGAAAATGTGACGGTAAGAGACATTGAAAAGATTCCAACTAAATATTCTTTGGAAGGCATAGACGAATATGTCGTGTTTGATTTAGAAACAACTGGGTTATCAAGAACCTCTGATATAACACAAATATCAGCATATGATGGGACCAACATGCTAAATCTTTATGTGTCTCCACGACAACCTATTTCATCAAAGGCCAGTGATGTTACCGGCATTACTTTCTCTTTTGAGAGAAACCAAATGTATTGCCATGGTGTTCCAATTGAAAGCGTATGTATAAGAAAAGCCTTACTTCAACTAATTGAAATGATACAGAAAAAATCTCGTCCTGTGCTTGTTGGTCATAACATCCATTCATATGATGTACCTGTACTAAGAAATTTGTTGCAAGAGTTTAATCTGCTGAGTTCTTTTGATAACCTTATTTATGGATGCATTGACACTTTGAAAATTGCAAAACGTGAAATACCAAAAGCTGATGTTCAAAATTATAAGCAACAAACATTAGTTCAAAAGTTTCTGGAGATTGTTTATGATGCTCATAATTCTGAGGAGGATGTAAGAAGTTTATACAAACTGTTCCATCTTAAACTGAAACAGACATGTTCTGCAAAGGATTTATTTCCGTTTAATTATTTGTCAATTGTAGAGGGTTTTTCTAGTGTCATTGTTAAAAAAGTTATTTCAAAAGACACTGCAAGGAAACTTTCCTGCACAGGTCTCAGCCTTCATCACTTGGAGCTTGCTTACAAAAGAAACAATGAAGAAGGCGTAAAATCCATCATGCAGGAACATGGTTTGAAAGGGAAAACGGCAAATGTGTTCAAGAAGTTTTTTTCTGAAAAAGAGGAATAGACTGTATATGTGGTTAAAGACTGAAAATTTGATATTTATATGCTATAATTCAGTAGAAAAATTGGTTCTGCCTATCTAAAAATCTAACCCTTTGAAACAACCCTTGCTAAAAGTTGATTATGAATAAATTGAAGTTTTTACTAAAATTTGAGTAACCAAAGAGTACTTACACTTCAAATATATAAGAATTAGGGATCTGTTATAAAATTGCAGCATCCTTTAGTAATTACTCTGTATGTACATCTGTCACAGTTTCCTATTTTGTACAATAACCCAAGTTTGCCTCGACAGATACGCAACAATAAGTATCACATGACATATAAATATTTTCCAATTAGTCAATATTGGTGGATAACTTTCTGAAGCCTGAAGGATTATTTCTCTTACAGATTTTTATTTTGATTGACAAATTTTTCAACAGATTTTTATGAACTTTTATACAAAAGTAGGTGCTTATTTCACAATACAAGTCAACTGAATATTAATAAAGGGGAGATAACTTCACTTCATTTACATGAACCAACATAAGAAGCATTAGGCTAGGCCATAAATCAGAAATGAGGGGACTCATAAGGTTGAATAAAAGTAACAATATAGTAATGTATCAGTTCCAAAGTTTTACCATCTTGCCCATCCCTACCCCACCCCTTTTTCCACATTTTTCTAAGATTTGTTGTAGCAATCTGATCTAAGGGCAAGACTATTGCTTTATATAAAGTTTTTTTAATGGAATATTTTTCAGAGATTGCAGTTTTCATGAAATTGGACAAACGTTTCAGTGAGTCCCTTGGAAACTGAATCTGCCCCATATTTATTTTTTATTTTTGAGAATATATACTTTTGCAAGTTTAATCCACATTCTCATCCTGGATATGTATTGTAAATTGATGTTATATTATCATGCTTCTTATATGATTTGCATATTAGGGAATACTTTGATATAATTGGTCAAGAGGACCTCGGGTAGTTGTTCTTGAAATTGTTTATTTTTCAATAGACGATGTTGACCGAACTTCTTTTTGTAATCAATGAGGCGATAGTAACACAATCCGACTCAATGTTAAAACTATTTATTTTCACTTTGCATTAATCTTTAAATTGAATACAAACACAAAAAATTCATTTGAATGAAAATAAGACTTTTTGTAGTTTATTTTTTTATCAGATAACAAATTACACGGAGTACATATTTTTGCGTTAACCAACAAATAAATTCATACGCCTGGCCAATTCAATGACACACATATACTACATGTATTGACGTATGATGATGATAACGAGTGTGGAAAAATAATTTTTTTGGTAAAAAATTAAAGAATAATATGATTAAACACTTTTTTAAAGGAATTTATTGGTGTATAAACTGGACCAAGTCACTCGCAAATATATTTTCAGAGATTGTAGTTTTCATGAAATTGGACAAATTAAACGTTTCAGTGAGTCCCTTGGAAACTGAATCTGCCCCATATTTATTTTTTTGTTTTTGAGAATATACACTTTTGCAAGTGTCATCCACATTCTCATTCTGGATATTTTTTGTAAATTGATGTTATATTATCATAATGTTTTGATAATTACAGTGGTTTGTTTTATATCATTGAGACATGGTCCATCTAGATAAAAATCAATTGGTGTCTGTAAAATGTCTGCTCTTGAGTTTTGTTTACATTTATGAATGTGGATGGTAATTACATAAAAAAAAATGATGTAAAAATAAAATTTATTTTACATATATATATATATTCTTTTTTGCTGCATCATTATAATCATGAACAGTGATTAATGAGTATGTTGATTTTTACACTTCCAAGACTTTCACAACAATCATTCAGATCAAACATCACACTATTCAGTCTATGTAGATATAGGAAGATGTGGTATGAGTGCCAATGAGACAACTCTCCATCCAAGTTACAATTTATAAAAGTAAACCATTATAGGTCAAGGTACGGCCTTCAACACGGAGCATTGGCTCACACCGAACAGCAAGCTATAAAGGGCCCCAAAAATTACTAGTGTAAAACCATTCAAACGGGAAAACCAACGGTCTAATCTATATAAAAACGAGAAATGAGAAACATGTATGAACTACATAAACAGACGACAACTACTGTACATCAGATTCCTGACTTAGGACAGGTGTAAACATTTGCAGCGGGACTGTTTAGGAACGTCTGTATTGAAAAATGTACAGGAAAAATGTCGTTTTATTTTAAGGTTAATTGAAAGGACAAAATAATATTACAAAGACATGGATGCTGCAAAACCAATGCTCATTTAAGAAATAATCCCACCTTTAGTTAAGAGAGTTAAAAAAATAAGTGAAAAATTTTGATATTTTTCATGAAATATGCATAAAAGGGAGTGTGACAGGGTGTCATTCTACCCCCGTAACTTTTTATTTTCCCTGGAAACATATCTTTATTTTTTTATGACTTGTAGCATGGATATAAAGTATTTTATATACCAATTTAAAAAAAAAATTCATTGACACAATTTTTTTTTTTTTTACTTTTAAAATATTTTTTTAGCAAAATTTTACACAAGACGGCAACAGGCATATTACAAAAAAGGGTAGCCATTTTGAAAAAATTATTTTTTTTTTTTTAAATATTATGTCTAAAATATTTCAAAATATTCATTTATCATATTGTTCTGAGAAAAAGTCAAAAAAAATAAATATGCCATTTTTGGCAGGTACCTTTATAGCTTAAAAATGGCCAAAAAATGACATTTTTAGGACTGCAAAGGGAGGTAACTTTTTCAAAGAATATTTCTAAAAATAGCCTGGAAACCTATTCTCAAATTTTGATATTTTGTTAGGTACACCCCAATGAACAATATATGGGAAATTTAAGAAAGTTCATTGGCTAGATTTTTTTGGCCTACAGTGTCCTTCTCTACCTTAATCGAAGTATTTTTGTATTTCTCATCAAATCTTTACTTTCCCAGAGGTTTTGTCCGATCTTTCTTTAGTTATTTCGTTAGATCATTCATCTCAGCTTAAAGTTTGAATTAAGTCCTATGTTAGAATTAGATGACCTTTACATTCATTTTATGATTTAATGAATTTGGTAAAGTTTTGCTTCATAGACATGAAAAATGAGTGACTCATAGTCAGAAGCTACATCATGTACATATATATGCATCATGTTTAAATAATATAATTGATCATGTTGATGAAGGTCCACGTTTAAATTAGACGATGTTGATCATCATTTTATGCATTGTTGGCTTTGATTAAGTTTTGTCTTAAGTTTTTATATCTAAGTAAATACAAATTATTGAAAAATGCTCTTTTGTCTTTTGATGCATCATGTTTATTTTATAAAAGTACACACTAGAATAAGATGACTTTGACCTTCATGTTAGGCATAAATGGCTTTGGTTATGTTATGTGTTAAGGTCAAGTTTGAAGCAACTGTACAAACATGACCAGTGGTACCAATCACAGTTAAAGTAGTATTGACCAAAAAATGCTGATATATCCATATTTCATACATGTATATATATATAATTAAAAAGCAATCTGCATAGTTTATATATATATATATATATATATATATATATATATATATATATATATATATATATATATATATATATATAAACTATGCAGATTGCTTTTTAATTATAAAATATAAAAAAAATGAAAGAGAGGTTAAGCTGTTGTTTGTACTGATATAATTACTGGACAATAACTTGTGTGCTAATTTTTTCCTTTACAGTTTCCAATCTATGAAGAACTGAATTAAAATGGTAGAAAACAGCATTTATTGGAATTTTTTCATCCGAATAAGACAAGAATCCTCCACCTTTCTGTGTCTTTCTGTTTTCTGTATCCTGCAAATTACATTTCTGTACTTAGTCAATGCCTGCTATATAAAAAAAATACTTGTTCACCTTTTCTATGTAGACATGTTTTGTTGATATTATGCTGAGTTTCCATTATTAAAGCTTTGTATTACTTTCTTATTTTATTTTATTTTGTAGAATTTGCAGAGAGTTGTCTTCATGCCTTAAGAATTTCATTTGGCAACTTTCATTTATGGTTGAAAGACAAAAAAATGACATATTGCAAGGAGTGTCAGATGGAATGTTTCAAGAACTGTTTGTGAATTTTGCAAGAGTTTTTAGCTTGAATATTGTGTGAGTAATCAATATATGAGTTATGTCTGATAGAAATCAACCTTATGCAAATGAATATCAATACACCTATTAACCTATTTCGGGCTGACAAAATCTCTATGAAAAGTCTGTAACTGTTTTAAAATTGAGCTGTAATAAGAAATCTACAAAACACACCAAAATTCATCTTTTATTTCGTTTTTGAATATTCCAAAATCAATCAAAGTCAGTGTTCTCCCCAAGGCTTTAAAGGACCGCAGGCCCGCGATGTATATTTTTTTACCGTGGTGGTATCGTTCTTACCGTGATGTATTATATTTCTCCGGTGCTAAAATTTTTAGTTAAAAAATCGAAAATCGGTAAAGTTTTAAACGACTTGTTAAATCTTTTCCATGCGGTATAAAATTCCAGGTGAAATTTGACCAGTTCAAACCAGTTCAGATTGTTTACACCACGTGATTGATTTACCTTTATGAGGTTAACCTTTGTTGATTGGATTTAATCGATGTAATTAACACTTGTAAAATGATTCTTTTGTGTTTTAATTAAGAGGTCATAACTTTATGATCGTAGATAACTATTTTATGGCTTCACTCACCACCTGACAAGTCGGCAAATACTTTGTACACAAACCGTGTTGACCCGATAGTTGTACACAGGACGGTACACATTTTGTACATTATAAAATTGGCTCATTACGTATAATTGACCATTATACACTTCTCAATACTTATATAATAGTATTAAATGTCTGATTAAACCATGGCCAAATTATCTTTAATTTTGACATAGTTTATATTGCATGATATTCCGGTTTCAAACTATCATAGTATCTGTCAACAAGTAATTCAAAGGGGACGGATCACATGACCCAGTTAGTTCACATAGAATACCCAAGATTATTTACAATTAACTGCAATCTATTCTATTTTATAAATAAAATGCATGACTGTACCTTCAAACTGGATATCTATATCCATATGATAAGTAATGAATAACAGAAGTGATTTGCAAATTTTATCCATAAGCACATGTTAAATCTATTTATAACTTCTTCCTGTCATTTAGGCGGGAAAATAGGGAGACTTAGTTGTTGACATTGAATAGGGTTACTTATAGATCTATAGAACTAGGATAAATTTATAGATTTAGGAATTCTTTTTAAATGGATCATGACAAAAAAAGATTTAGATTTCAATGCAGTATTAAGTCTGTATCTATGTTTGATTATCACTAAAGACAAGAAAAGTTAATATTTACATGAAATCTAAGGCAAAATGCTTTGAAATTTATGAAAAATTTCTGTTTATTAAAATTTAAGATAGAAACTGGTTCAAATAATAATACAATATTTATTCTTGTTAATTTTATATCTCCTTATGACAGGAATCCTTTCACAATACAACATCTTTCATTCTAGAAATAAGAAAGTTTATTAAATTGAAAATTTTTGTTCTCTTTTGAATGATAATTTTTTCTTATTGATCATTGATTTTATAAAAGATTTAATAACTTTAAATTTAGATGAATATTTTGTAATGTATCATGTTTTATTTATTTTTGAAAAATATTAAAGTATACATGTCAAACTGTTTATTGATTTACTTCTTTTTTACCAATAATTTTCAATGTCTACATAATACAGTACCACAGTATTAAAACAAAACAGGAGACATAAAAACTACAGTTACTAGAAATATAGCTAACGACGTGACGCGGCGCGACACAACTGATTGTATGAATCATTTCACCAAGCAGTCCACACGCGTTACCCTGGTGCTATCCAAAAATCCTGGGGAGAACACTGAAAGTCATATACATGTATATGTATATATAGTGCACTTGCATAAGGTACATTTCTATTCGATACAGCTCATATATGTAAGCAGTCAAACATGTTTAGTTTCAAGGAGACAAAACCTCAAATTTGGAAATAGTCAAAGAGCATGCTGAGTTAACAATTGTGTTCTGGTAGTTTAATTTAGTTTTAAAAATGCATGCCAACAGAACATTCTGTTTATATACATGTATATCCTATACATTAAAATGTAAACACTGTCATGACTGCATCATATTTTGTCCAGATTACCAAATGGACTTTGTATATATGGTATATATAATATACAAGCACCAAACATTGCAGAAAATGGTAAACAGGTGTGTAACCTCCATTATACACTTGAACTCTTTGCTACTTTACTTTTGTTGTTAGACATTTGAAACTTTACAGACTTTATATTTAAGGAATAACAGTACTGTAGTTGAAGAGTTGCCACTGTCAATTGCCGATTTGACGGTCGCAAATGCAGTTTTACTGGCGACGCGTAGCTGAGACAGTAAAACGTCAATTTGCAACCGTCAAATCAAAATTGACGGTGGCAACTCTTCAACTACAGTACTGTTATTCCGATTCTAGTGCATTACAAAAAGAAATAATACGTTAGAGCTTGAAAAAATGTATAAATTTGAAATAAAAAAAAATCCGCGAAACTTTATGAATGATTTTTGCACAAAGACGTTATGGCTAAACGTGACGTCATACAAATGAAAACTTACAAACTGGAGGTTATTACGTTACCTCTACGATTCAAATTTGGATGAAATCACATTAAAACAGCGATTTTGAGATTGATGTTATTTAATTTGGGATTATATTGTAGAATCAATCAATTCAAAATGGCGGGTCCCTCCTTAGTTACGACTGGTCAACTGTGGATTTAACGGCAACTTTTAGCCAATGAAAAAAGTGGTTACATAAAAATTGCATTAGAATGAATGATAACTAAGATTAAGATAAAAGTTAAATTAGTGAACTTTAACTCTTTTATGAACCGAATACAATAAAGGCATTGATTAAGAATAAGATTTGCAAATGACCAGATTAACATGTTACTACAGGTACATGTACATGTGTCTTTCTTTGTAGGAGTAGTGTTCCAAAATATCCATTGACCATTTGTGGAAGAGATTTAGTTGCCATTCCAGATGCAATTATATGCCATCCTACAGATACTGGTTTAGAGAAGATTTGTGCTATTATAACGGTAAAAATAGATGTGATAATTTTGTCTATATTTCTATTAACTGGTTTGTCATGACATCTTCTCTAATATGCCAAATGAATCCAAACTAAGCAGAGGTGTAACAGTATAACACATGCATAATTAAATTTTTTGTACACTAAAGACATTAAAAAATAGCTTCCAACATACATTGTACACTGTGAAAACTCTATTCTTATTTAATCATATGCTCTTATAAATGTTAATTCAATTGTCTGTGGATCATTGTGATTACATTTTATGCCCCCGCCGTAGCGGAGGGGGCATTAAGTTTTACCCCTGTACGTCCTAAAATTGGTTTCCGTTCTCTAACTTTAGTTTGCCTCAACCAGATGTTATGAAACTTATACACAATGCTTATTACTACAAAACATAGATCAAGTTTGAATATTGGTGGCATCACTTTTACTGTTCTAGAGTTATGCCCCTTTACAAATGGAAAAATTGCTGAATTTTTTGTTTCCGTTCTCTAACTTAAGTTTGCCTCAATTAAATGTTATGAAACGTATACACATGCTTATTACCACAAAACTCAGATCAAGTACAAATTTGGGTAGCATCACTTTAACAGTTCTTGAGTTATGTCCCTTTTTATACGACCGCAAAAATTAAAAATTTTTTGGTCGTATATTGGTATGACGTTGGCGTCGTCGTCGTCGTCCGGCGTCGTCGTCGTCCGGCGTCGTCCGAAGACACATTGGTTTTCGCACTCTAACTTTAGTTTAAGTGAATGGATCTCCATGAAATTTCACCATAAGGTTCAATACCACGAAAGGAAGGTTGGGATTGATTTTGGGGGTTATGGTACCAACAGTTAAGGAATTAGGGGCCAAAAAGGGGCCAAAAATAAGCATTTTTGTAACTTTCAGACAATAACTTGTGTGTAAGTGTATGGATCTCTCTGACATTGTACCACAAGGTTCCATATCACAAAGGGAAGGCTGTAATTGATTTTGGGGGTAATTGCCTCAAAATTTTAGGAATTAGGGGCCAAAAAAGGGGCAAAAAACAAGCATTTTTCTAGTTTCATGACAATAACTTGTGTGTAAGTGTTTGGATATTTCTGAAATTGTACTACAAGGTTCCATATCACAAAGGGAAAGCTGGAATTGAGTTTGGGGGTAATTGCCCGAAACGTTTAGGAATTGGGGGCCAAAAAGGGGCCAAAAATAAGCATTTTTCTAGTTTCCAGACAATAACTTGTGTTCAAGTGTATGGATCTCTCTGAAATTGTACTGCAAGGTACCATACCACAAAGGGAAGGCTGGGATTGAGTTTGGGGGGGATGAATCATAAGGGGTTCAAAAAATTTGGGGGGGGGGGATTTTTTTTTTTTTTTTTTTTTCTTTTTTTCCTTTTTTTTTTCTTTTAAAATTTTCCATTTTAAGTTGGTTATTTCTGATTTATATTTAAAAGCAAATAATAATGATATGGTAGGAGATACACACCAAACAGGATGTGTAAATTATTATATAATAAGTATTGTGCTATAGTAAGAAATTTTCAATTGCACAGTATTGCACAATAGCAAGAAATCTTCAATTGCACAGTATTGCGCAATAGCAAGAAATCTTCAATTTAACAGTATTGCGCAATAGCAAGAAATATCCAATAGCACAATATTGCGCAATAGCAAGAAATTGTCAATTGTACAGTATTGCGCAATAGCAAGAAATATTCAATTACACAGTATTGTGCAAAAGAAGATACTTCGTATAAATTGCTTATTTCTTGATCAATTTCAATGGGGTTTTATTCTTGAATTCTTGGGGTTCTTTAATATGCTGAATCTAACCGTGTATTAAGTTTTTGGATTTTGGGCCCCGTTTTTAAATTGGTCCACATTGAGGTCCAAAGGGTCCAAAATTAAACTTTGTTTGATTTCATCAAAAATTGAAATATTGGGGTTCTTTGATATGCCGAATCTAACGGTGTATTTAGATTTTTAATTTTGGGTCCCGTTTTTTAAATTGGTCTACATTAAGGTCCAAAGGGTCCAAAATTAAACTTAGTTTGATTTTAACAAAAATTGAATTCTTAGGGTTCTTTGATATGCTGAATCTAAACATGTGTTTAGATTTTTGATTATGGACCCAGTTTTCAAGTTCATCCAAGTTGGGGTCCAAAATTAAACTTTGTTTGATTTCAACAAAAATTGAATATATGGGGTTCTTTGATATGCTGAATCTAAACATGTATTTAGATTTTAGATTTTTGGCCCAGTTTTCAAGTTGGTCCAAATTGGGGTCCAAAATTAAACTTTGTTTGATTTCAACAAAAATTGAATATATGGGGTTCTTTGATATGCTGAATCTTACCATGTATTTAGATTTTTTATTTGTGGGCCCGCTATCAAATTGGTTCATATTGAGGTCAAAAGGGTCCAAAATTAAACTTTCTTTGATTTCATCAAAAATTGAATTATTGGGGTTCTTTGATATGCCAAATCTAACCGTGTATTTAGATTTTTAATTTTGGGTCCCGTTTTTTAAATTGGTCTACATTAAGGTCCAAAGGGTCCAAAATTAAACTTAGTTTGATTTTAACAAAAATTGAATTCTTCGGGTACTTTGATATGCTGAATCTAAACATGTGTTTAGATTTTTGATTATGGGACCAGTTTTCAAGTTTGTCCAAGTTGGGGTCCAAAATTAAACCTTGTTTGATTTCAACAAAAATTGAATATATGGGGTTCTTTGATATGCTGAATCTAAACATGTATTTAGATTTTAGATTTTTGGCCCAGTTTTCAAGTTGGTCCAAATTGGGGTCCAAAATTAAACTTTGTTTGATTTCAACAAAAATTGAATATATGGGGTTCTTTGATATGCTGAATCTTACCATGTATTTAGATTTTTTATTTGTGGGCCCGCTATCAAATTGGTTCATATTGAGGTCAAAAGGGTCCAAAATTAAACTTTGTTTGATTTCATCAAAAATTGAATTATTGGGGTTCTTTGATATGCCGAATCTAACGGTGTATTTAGATTTTTAATTTTGGGTCCCGTTTTTTAAATTGGTCTACATTAAGGTCCAAAGGGTCCAAAATTAAACTTAGTTTGATTTTAACAAAAATTGAATTCTTCGGGTACTTTGATATGCTGAATCTAAACATGTGTTTAGATTTTTGATTATGGGACCAGTTTTCAAGTTTGTCCAAGTTGGGGTCCAAAATTAAACTTTGTTTGATTTCAACAAAAATTGAATATATGGGGTTCTTTGATATGCTGAATCTAACCATGTATTTTGATTTTGGACATTGGACCATAATAGGTAAATTAAAAAAATTGAAGTTCTTAGACCACATTCTTTCTGTGTCAGAAACCTATGCTGTGTCAAATATTTAATAACAATCCAAATTCAGAGCTGTATCAAGCTTGAATGTTGTGTCCATACTTGCCCCAACTGTTCAGGGTTCGACCTCTGCGGTCGTATCAAGCTGCGCCCAGCGAAGCATTTTATTAACATTATATGTAAGTGGTGGCATCATCTGTGTCCCATGGACACATTCCCCATTTATTCTTATATCAAAAACTTCTCCTATATCTTTGAATTTGATCAAGCTTGCACATTTCTTTAATCAGAAAAGCATAAATGACTGTGTTTCTAATAAAGGAGAAGGAGTGATGGCCATTTTTTTGGCCCTTGCTTAAATTTAGAAAATAAAAATAATATTCTTAATCTATCATGTCTATCAAATACAATCCTTATATAATTTCATGAAAATGTAATAAATACAATTATAACTAAAACAAAATTTCAACATTTATTGAAAGGTTATGCTTGCCTTTCATGTTTGTTTCTAGAAAATTTACACATTTCTTTTTTACCTCAGGTGAAGCAATGCAAACAAGATGAGAACCTTGAACAAGTCAGAAATTTAAGGGGTTTGCAGAGAACATCTTATTCCCGACAAATTGAATCATCTCTCATAGGTCAACACTGTGGACAGTTTCTGTGTATCTTACCATTTTCAGTCTTTGGAAATAATGGAATGTATGGATTTATTGTACAAGGAACAAATGTATGTATTTATTATATTGTCAAAAATATATGATTTTAAAAAAAAGTACCTTCTCAGCTGGTCACATACCGCCAAACTGAAAAGAGTGTATCAATGTATTTATTCTTTCATCATGTTTATCTGTCTGCCATAGGTTTATACTCAAAACTATTCATATTGCATGTTGTTTAGTCATATACTGTATTTGGAGTTGTTTGTCCTGTGTTCTGAGATTTACTATTTTCTAACTTCATGTTCACTTACATATTTCTAGGTGTGCATTTTACATTTTTGCTGGCAATATTATGGTTATGTTTTGGATTGACTTGTACTGTATCATAAAGAATATAAATATGATTCCAAATTTGTGAAAATAAGTGGAATCTTAGTATTATATATATATAAGTGTTGAGTGATCAGAATGAAGATTGAGCTGGATTTTTCACAGAAGAAAAGGTTATTGTAAAGTCCCTTTTCACAAGATTCTAAAATTTGATATAAACAAGTGTTTATGATTGCTTGAGTAGCCTCATTTGAGTTTGTGTTAAACCTTAGCTTGAGGTCTGTGACTTTGAAACTCTATGTCTATCAATTTTTATTGGGTCTTTTCCCGGAAAATTTTGAGGAACATAAGAATATGTTTAGTCCTTCCATTTAAAATTTTTTAACACAACTCCTCAGAGCAGAGTTGTCTTCTAGCTTTCATATTTGGTAAAATATATGAAATTAGTGCATGTTCCCGTAAAAATTTTGACATCACAAAGCAAATATCCTAATGTCACAAAAATCTTATGATGTATTTTCCCCTGAATGATCTCATGTCAACCACGGCAGTTCATTCATAAAAAGGAAATCGGAAACTTGTCTACTTAAGTATGATGTGCAGATATTTATACCTTGACATGTTTGTCTGTCAGTTTCACAGGAATAATGTTATATTTTTCAGGTGACATTGACATCTTTTGAGCCACAGAATGAGTATTATGACAATTTGTGTAATGGATATTTACTCAACAAAGGAGCAACTGTGACACACACTAGAGAATATAACATACTTAGAAAAGATGATAGAAAACAGCTTGTACAGACATTTTTGGATATTGGAAAATTATTGAAATTTCTCACAGAAGAAGGATAGTCTTCAGACCTAAATATCATCTAAGGATAGTCTTTTACAGACATACATATCATCTAAGGATAGTCTGCAGACATAAATATCATCTAAGAATAGTCTTACAGACAAAATATCTTCCGAGAATAGTCTAACAGACATAAATATCATCTAAATATATTCTACAGACATAAATATCATCTAAGGATAGTGTTACAGACAAAAATATCTTCCAAGGATAGTCTTACAGACATAAATATCATCTAAGGATAGTCTACGGACCTAAATATCATCCAAGGATAGTCTACAGATCTAAATATAATCTATGGATACTCTTACAGACATAAATATCATCTAAGGATGGTCTGCAGACATAAATATCATCTAAGAATAGTCTTACAGACAAAATATCTTCCGAGAATACTCTAACAGACATAAATATCATCTAAATATATTCTACAGACATAAATATCATCTAAGGATAGTCTTACAGACAAAAATATCTTCCAAGGATAGTCTTACAGACATAAATATCATCTAAGGATAGTCTACGGACCTAAATATCATCCAAGGATAGTCTACAGATCTAAATATAATCTATGGATACTCTTACAGACATAAATATCATCTTAGGATAGTCTAAGGACCTAAATATCATCCAATGATAGTCTTACAAACATAAATATCATCTAAGGATAGTTTATAGACCAAAATATCATCTTGAGATAGTCTTCAGACCTAAATATCATAATATTAACTGTGCAAGAAAATTTGTTATGAAATGCTTCAGTAAAATACATTGATCATGTTCATATTTCAATAAAGAACAGAAATTAGAGATACTGGAAAACAAATATTAAGGCTTATAATTATCGTTTCATTTATGAATTTGAATGAAATATGATTTATTCAAAGCAGTTTCAAGCTCATCTTGGCTAAAGGTTTATTTGAGTTTATTACATTACTTGGAATTGGCATCTGTCGCTCTGTCATCAGTTTTCTATGTTGTGTTTTGTATGCTGTTGTTTGTATTTTTGTCATTTTCTTTTTAGCCATGGTGTTCACTGAATTATTGTAGACTTATGAGTTTGAATGTCCTTTGGTATCTTTCGCCTCTCTTTTGTTGTCAAATTCCTTTGAGAAAAATGCAAGTTTTTAAATCTGAAACCATTAATGATAAAAAAATGACGTGTGTTTTTATGGATAATAATATTCACTTCTTTGTGTAGTGTTACATCTTTAATCATGCCCTCAATGAGCCCTTAGTTGGTTCAATACAAATGTTGAATTTTATATTGTCTTGTATGGGAAAAATGCACATACAAATACAATTGTCAAGAATTTTATTAATATGTATCTTAAATGAATGAGATGTTTGTGCAATAGTTTTAAAATTGATAAAAAAAATATGGATGTATACCAGAGAAATATTTGGTATTCACTAAAAATGTACATTAGTTCAGTTATGAGATGGAAACATTGGCTGGTATATCAAATTGAAAACGCAATAAAGCTTGCAACTACTACCATAATGTAAAAATAAAAAGATGGGGTATGGTTGCCAATGAGGCAACTTTTCACCAAAGACCAAATGAAGTAGAAGTTGACATATATAGGTCACCGTACAGTCTTCAACAATGAGCAAAACAATACCTCATAGCAAGCTATAAAAGGCCATGAAATGACAAAATGTAAAACAGTTCTAACGGCCTGATTTATGCACAAAACAAATATGGTACACAGCAACAAATGACAGCCACTGAATTAAAGGCTCCTGACTTTGGGAGAGACACATACAAATAATGTGGGGTTAAACATGTTTGCGGGTGCCCAACCCACCCTTAACCTAGTGCAGTGGTGTAACACATTAGGTTGGTTTTCTTCCTCTTCTTATCGATTCAACTGCATGATAATATTAACATACATGGATTATTTTTCCTAATCCTTATCACTTGAAGGTAAGCTGCTACAATCAAATTCACTTAAAAGTAAAACATGTTTTATTCTGAGTATTCAGTAGAACAAAGAATCTGTATTTTGAATCTGTCTTTTGTACAATATTTGATCTATTACTGTCAATGCTTTGTAAGCTTCCCAGTTTGTTTTATCCTGCAGTTTCTGTTGTAGGCTTTCTTCTGATGGTAAAGGTTGAAGCTGCAAAAGAATTTACATTTAAAGAAAAGTAATTTTGAATCAATGAGTTATAATTTGACCTATTACTAGTATATACAAATGAAAAAATACTTTATAAATTCGTGCACAGAAAGCGTTTTTCTGGATTTATCTTCATCAAGAAAGCTCAAACCCACCAACGAAATCCAGGGATGTTTGAATATTTAGAAACATTAGAGGGTGTATGACCAAAGAGAACATTAAAAGAATATCAAACTAGAGGCTCTCAAGAGCCTGTGTCGCTCACCTGACTCTACTTTGGTTTTAGAAATCATGTAAAGATAGATAAAAATCATAACAGATACCCAAATAATGATTTAGGCCAAATTTTGATTAATATTGGTCCCGTTATTTAATAAAATATCATGGTGGCCATCTTGAACAGTAAATCGGCAACAAAGTAGCAACACTTGGTCAGCACTTCATAAGGAACATTCATGCCATGTTTGGCTTCATTCCATTCAGTGGTACTCTAAAAGAAGACATTTGTATGTATTTCCCATAGGGTCCTATGTTAAACTAAGCCCCCCCCCCCCCCCCCCCTAGCGGCCATCTTGGATGATGGATCGACTGCAAAGTAACAACACTTGGTCAGCAACTCATAAGGAACATTCATGCCATGTTTGGTTCAATTCCATTCAGTGGTTCTCTAAAAGAAGACAATTGTATGTATTTCCCATAGGGTCCTATGTTAAACTAAGTCCCCCGCTGTCGGCCATCTTGGATGATGGATCGGCTGCAAAGTAACAACACTTGGTCAACATCTCATAAGGAACATTCATGCCATGTTTGGTTCCATTCCATTTATTGGTTCGCTAAAAGAGGACATTTTTATGTATTTCCCAAAGGGTCCTATGTAAAACTAAGTCCCCCCGCTGGCGGCCATCTTGGATGATGGATCGGCTACAAAGTAACAACACTTGGTCAGCATCTCATAAGGAACATTCATGCCATGTTTGGTTTCATTCCATTCAGTGGTTCTCTAAAAGAAGACATTTGTATGTATTTCCCATAGGTCCTTTGTTAAACTAAATCCCCTGCTGTCGGCCATCTTGGATGATGGACCGACTGCAAAGTAACAACACTTGGTCAGCACCTCATAAGGAACATTCATGCCATGTTTGGTTTCATTCCATTCAGTGGTTCTCTAAAAGAAGACATTTGTATGTATTTCCCATAGGGTCCTATGTTAAACTAAGTCCCCCGCTGGCGGCCATCTTGGATGATGGATCGACTGCAAAGTAACAACACTTG
Source organism: Mytilus californianus (assembly GCF_021869535.1). Classification (NCBI taxonomy): domain Eukaryota; kingdom Metazoa; phylum Mollusca; class Bivalvia; order Mytilida; family Mytilidae; genus Mytilus; species Mytilus californianus. The sequence goes on from NW_026262745.1 coordinate 39,043,978, forward strand.
GTGAGCACATCATAAGGAACATTCATGCCATGTTTGGTTTCATTCCATTCAGTGGTTCTCTAAAAGAAGACATTTGTATGCATTTCCCATAGGGTCCTATGTTAAACTAAGTCCCCCGCTGGCGGCCATCTTGGATGATGGATCGGCTACAAAGTAACAACACTTGGTCAGCACCTCATAAGGAACATTCATGCCATGTTTGGTTTTATTCCATTCAGTGGTTCTCTAAAAGAAGTCATTTGTATGCATTTCCCATAGGGTCCTATGTTAAACTAAGTCCCCCGCTGGCGGCCATCTTGGATGATGGATTGGCTACAAAGTAACAACACTTGGTCAGCACCTCATAAGGAACATTCATGCCATGTTTGGTTTCATTCCATTCAGTGGTTCTCTAAAAGAAGTCATTTGTATGCATTTCCCATAGGGTCCTATGTTAAACTAAGTCCCCCGCTGGCGGCCATCTTGGATGATGGATCGGCTACAAAGTAACAACACTTGGTCAGCACCTCATAAGGAACATTCATGCCATGTTTGGTTTCATTCCATTCAGTGGTTCTCTAGAAGAAGTTCAAAATGTAAAAAGTTTACGCCGACGCCGGACGACGCCGGACGACGCTGGACGACGCCGGACGACGGACGACGGACGCCAAGTGATGAGAAAAGCTCACTTGGCCCTTCGGGCCAGGTGAGCTAAAAAGGAAACCCCCCCCCCCCCCCCCAATTTTTTGAACCCCCTTATGATTCATCACCCCCATACTCAATCCCAGCCTTCCCTTTGAGGTATGGTACCTTGCAGTACAATTTCAGAGAGATCCATACGCTTGAACACAAGTTATTGTCTGGAAACTAGAACTAGAGGCTCTCAAGAGCCTGTGTCGCTCACCTGACTCTACTTTGGTTTTAGAAATCATGTAAAGATAGATAAAAATCATAACAGATACCCAAATAATGATTGAGGCCAAATTTTGATTAATATTGGTCCCGTTATTTAATAAAATATCCTGGTGGCCATCTTGAACAGTAAATCGACAACAAAGTAACAACACTTGGTCAGCACTTCATAAGGAACATTCATGCCATGTTTGGTTTCATTCCATTCAGTGGTACTCTAAAAGAAGACATTTGTATGTATTTCCCATAGGGTCCTATGTTAAACTAAGCCCCCCCCCTAGCGGCCATCTTGGATGATGGATCGACTGCAAAGTAACAACACTTGGTCAGCAACTCATAAGGAACATTCATGCAATGTTTGGTTCAATTCCATTCAGTGGTTCTCTAAAAGAAGACAATTGTATGTATTTCCCATAGGGTCCTATGTTAAACTAAGTCCCCCGCTGTCGGCCATCTTGGATGATGGATCGGCTACAAAGTAACAACACTTGGTCAGCATCTCATAAGGAAGATTCATGCCATGTTTGGTTTCATTCCATTCAATGGTTCTCTAAAAGATGACATTTGTATGTATTTCCCATAGGTCCTTTGTTAAACTAAGTCCCCTGCTGTCGGCCATATTGGATGATGGACCGACTGCAAAGTAACAACACTTGGTCAGTACCTCATAAGGAGCATTCATGCCATGTTTGGTTTCATTCCATTCAGTGGTTCGCTAAAAGAAGACATTTGTATGTATTTCCCATAGGTCCTTTGTTAAACTAAGTCCCCTGCTGTCGGCCATCTTTGATGATGGACCGACTGCAAAGTAACAACACTTGGTCAGCACCTCATAAGGAACATTCATGCCATGTTTGGTTTCTTTCCATTCAGTGGTTCTCTAAAAGAAGACATTTGTATGTATTTCCCATAGGGTCCTATGTTAAACTAAGTCCCCCGCTGGCGGCCATCTTGGATGATGGATCGGCTACAAAGTAACAACACTTGGTCAGAACCTCATAAGGGACATTCATGCCATGTTTGGTTTCATTCCATTCAGTGGTTCTCTAAAAGAAGACATTTGTATGTATTTCCCATAGGGTCCTATGTTAAACTGAGTCCCCTGCTGGCGGCCATCTTGGATGTTGGGCCGACTGCAAAGTAACAACACTTGGTCAGCATCTCATAAGGAACATTCATGCTATGTTTGGTTCCATTCCATTCAGTGGTTCTCTAAAAGAAGACATTTTTATGTATTTCCCATAGGGTCCTATGTTAAACTAAGTCCCCCGCTGGCGGCCATCTTGGATGATGGATCGGCTACAAAGTAACAACACTTGGTCAGCACCTCATAAGGAACATTCATGCCATGTTTGGTTTCATTCCATTCAGTGGTTCTCTAAAAGAAGACATTTGTATGTATTTCCCATAGGGTCCTATGTTAAACTAAGTTCCCCGATGGCGGCCATCTTGGATGATGGATCGGCTACAAAGTAACAACACATGGTCAGCACCTCATAAGGAACATTCATGCCATGTTTGGTTTTATTCCATTCAGTGGTTCTCTAAAAGAAGTCAGTTGTATGCATTTCCCATAGGGTCCTATGTTAAACTAAGTCCCCCGCTGGCAGCCATCTTGGATGATGGATCGGCTACAAAGTAACAACACTTGGTGAGCACCTCATAAGGAACATTCATGCCATGTTTGGTTTCATTCCATTCAGTGGTTCTCTAAAAGAAGTCATTTGTATGCATTTCCCATAGGGTCCTATGTTAAACTAAGTCCCCCACTGGCGGCCATCTTGGATGATGGATCGGCTACAAAGTAACAACACTTGGTCAGCACCTCATAAGGAACATTCATGCCATGTTTGGTTTCATTCCATTCAGTGGTTCTCTAGAAGAAGTTCAAAATGTAAAAAGTTAACGCCGACGACGGACGACGACGGACGACGCCGGACGACGACGGACGACGCCGGACGACGACGGACGACGCCGGACGACGGACGACGGACGCCAAGTGATGAGAAAAGCTCACTTGGCCCTTCGGGCCAGGTGAGCTAAAAATATGCTTACGATCCTAGAAAACAACTATAAATTCAACAACTGGATCAAAATGATGTGATTTTTCACCTCTGGACAGTTGAATTGTTAAATTTATAACAATAGTCATTCCGGGCATTTTTAATACTGTCAATTCAGTATTATTCGTGGAATATCAGTTATCGTTGATTTCGTAGGTATAGGTTTACCACGTAGAAAATAATTGAAATATAGTTTGTTGGTCATACATGTATATACTATAAATTGCAAAAAGGACATTTTTCCTACTCAAAACAACATTATCAACTACAATTACACAAAAGTTACAAAAGTATAATTTTAATCACACTATTATATATACATACAGTTCGTCTTAATCGTTTGGCTCCTTCGTCATTAAGATGCTGTTGGAAATATTTCTTGTTAATCAGTATACATTCAGCACCATCAGATACTAATATCGTACTTGTTGTATTGCCTATCATTCCAAACGCTACTTGCTCCAACCCCTATAAAAATACATGACGTTTATTTTTCATCAATATTTATTAGAACCCTTAACTTGTTCGGAATTCTTCTTCTTCTTCAGTTATACAACAAAACTTCAGGATACTGAAGATTACTTGTTGTTGCGCATGCATGTTAAAATTTAATTTTCTTGTAGATGCCAAAGAACAAAAAAAATATATATAAATTTGACAATTTGTGCATGTATATTACAAAAACTAGTGATTAAAATAAAAAATTATATACAAAAATTTAAATCAGTTGGCAGAGAACACCTTGTGTAAGGTGTGCTCTGAAACTGTCAACTGTGGTTGACTGTACTGTGGCTATAGGTAGCATGTTCCATTGTATGATGGTGTGTGGGAAAAATGACCACTTATATGTTTCCTTTGTGGTTCGTATATGTCTATAAGTATTTGGATGGTTTTGTCTTGTTCTACTGTCTGTTGGTATTAAAATTTCAGATGGTATGGCAATGAGGCCGTGAATTACTTTGTAAAATATAATAAGACGTGTTTTAAGGCGGCGTTCAGCTAATGTCGGTAGTTTTAAATTATTCATCATATTTGTAACGCTACTGGTGTTGTGGTAGTTGTTACAAATGTACCTAGTTGCTCTTCTTTGAACCATTTCTATTTTTTGGGTAGCATCTTTTGTGTGAGGGTCCCATAAACTGCAGCTGTATTCTAATTTAGGTCTGACTATCGCTTGATATGCTCTTGATTTAATGTCTGTGTTTGATATTTTTAAATTTCTTTTAAGGAATCCTAAAGATTTATTGCCGTTTGAGATAATGTTGTCATAATGTAGGTTCCATTTAAGATTTGATTGTAGAGTAACGCCCAGATATTTAGCAGATGTAACAGATTCAAGAATGTGACTATGAAGGATGTAATCATGTAAATATGGTTTCTTTTTATGTGAAATTGAAAGTTTAGTACAATAATCAGGGTGGAAAGCCATAAGCCAATCTGCTTCCCACTTTGCTGCAGCGTTTAGATCTTCTTGTAATTTATCACAGTCTGATTGAGATTTGATTTCTCTATATATAATGCTGTCATCAGCAAAGAGTCTTAATTTGCTATGTGTTAAATATTCAGAGAAGTCATTAATGTAAATGAGAAATAATATGGGGCCCAGTACAGTACCCTGTGGGACTCCAGATGTAACTGGCACTGATGATGAAGAAATACCATTTATTACAACTGTTTGTGTTCTATCGGATAAAAAAGCTTGGATCCATTTAAGTGTATTTTTCCTTATACCATAGTATTGAAGTTTGTAAAGTAATCGTTGGTGAGGAACTTTATCAAACGCTTTAGCAAAGTCCATAATGATAAGGTCAATTTGAATGTTACTATTATTACTAGATGTTAGTTCTTGAATGAAGTCAATTAATTGTGATTCACAAGATCGTTTTTTTCTGAAGCCATGTTGTAGATTATATAAAATGTTGTTTTGTTCTAAATGTGACATTATGTTACTTGTGATGATATGTTCCATGATCTAACAGCATATACATGTTAATGATATGGGTCTGTAATTTACAGGCTTATATTTTCCCCTTTTTTAAATGCTGGAGCAACGTTGGCATGCTTCCATTCTTTAGGTGTTTCCCCCGACTCTAATGACTTACTGAATATTAATGTAAGTATTGGTGACACTTGCTCTTTTAATTCTTTTAATACTCTACCGTTTATATTGTCAGGTCCACATGCTTTGTGGGGGTTAAGATTTGATAGTAATTTTGTGACTCCTGTTTTGCTAATAGATATTTGTGGCATTTCAAGATGTGGGCTAGTACCTTTGTATGTATTTTTGATGACCTAATAAAATGGAAAACATATATAATATTTCACATCATGTTTACTCTGTGTTCTCTGTCCTTTTTCCGATTTATGATTAACATGTCAACTTGTCACAGTTTTCAATGATATTTGTAACACCGTGAAGTGTTTCACATTCACGATCTAGTTGACTGTTACAGGATATATGTGTCAATACTACACAGTACTACAATACAATACGTTGTCCATCACCTGAATCCGCAATGCGGTCTTCCTTTTCCCCATTTACGACTTATTGATCTCTCGATTACGCAATACAATACCATATCTATAGTTTACAATTAAAAATAAGGATTGCATTGATATTTTGATGTTTTTTTAATCGTGCCAAAATAGTACATATTTCACATGGAAGTAGTTGTGATATTACTATTAATACAAAATAAGTTCATTTTGGCACATCATATTATAAATTGTGAAGTAATAACCCCATTATTATTCATTATTTGTATTGAAACGTTAGTTGTGGTCAAATTTTCAATAATTCTTAACAGTTTTTAACATAATTAACTTTGGCCGCCACTCCTGATCCAGAAAATTTTTGTGTCTAGGAATTCAATATAATTATTAACATCTTTTGGTTACAAAATATTTTGGATCGTAGGTTGCGGCCAAGGGTTTCCTCAAGCCTTTAAGTTTGAAAAATGTACAAAATCATCATATTTTGAAAATATATAAAAAATATGTCGACTTTGAAGACTAGAATGTACTCTTATGGAGAGATTTGATTAACTTAGTAGCAAGGCTTTTGAAGTAAAACTATTTAAGAACAAAATTATTGTCATTTTGATATTTTATGATAAAGTTGAAATGCAAGGCCATATTTGGCCCAAAGTGAACTTTGTCTTTTATTCCTTGTCTCGATTTGGCTATACTTTGATTCTTTTTGGTTTGATCAGCCCCTTGAGGTTAAGGAGTTTTGATTTATATGTTGGCATCAAGCATCACTGAAGAGATATGTTGGAAAAGGGAATCTGTCGCAGTAAAATCGGAACCGTAAATTTTATTTCGCTTAACTAAAACAAAAGGCTTTATCACCACCATAAACTGTATGACGTCATGTCATCGATAGCAGTCGGATTTAAAAAGGCTTTATCACCACCATAAACTGTACGAAAACATCTACTTGAGGTACATAATAAAGTGTATATATGATATGGCTATTTCAATATCACTCACCCCTCAACCAATTTAATCCGGATAATATTGGTGTCTCGGGTTGATATGGAATAATTATTACGGATGTGATATATAAAAAGCCATATGATATTTTCTACATATCATGCCATGCTCGATGTTCCTTCAACATGGATTACCATAATCTATATCAATATGTATACACCAACAAGCGTTTGCGAGTACAATATGAACAAACATAATGCTTGCTATGTAAGGGAATTCTATGAGATACTTAGTTTCATTCGAATAGGATACATACGATCATGAAATGCAGAGGCGGATCCAGGATTTTGAAAAGGGGGGCGTAGTAATAAAGTTCGCCGAGCGTAGCGAGGCGAAAAAATTTTTTGGACCTTTTTTTGGCTAAAAAACATAAAATAAGTGTAAAATGCATTTTATAGTTAAAGTGTAGGGGTTGGACATTTTTGGTGCCGTATTCTCTCCACCAATTGTCTATTATGAAATGATTGGATGGATCCAAAGCTATGTACTAATTAATATATTTGATGTGGGATTTGCCAGTAAAAAATGGACATGGAAAATTATCGTTTGTTGTATGGTTAGTTAGCATAACCTCACAGATTTCTTGTTGTAAACAAGATATACGGCTATTCAATGAAATTTACAATACGACCGACACGAAGAAAGACAAACAAGCAATTTTCATCCAAATGTTTGGTTGAAATGTTTTACCCAACAAGGGAAGTGAGGGGTTCCAAATCAACCAAAGGCTACGAATTAGTCGAAAATGACAATGAAGTTGTGAATGACGGTCGACACATGGAGACATATAGGCCACACCCAGCAGGCAGGTTGCAGTCGGGCCTTGAAAAAGTATTCAGTATATCAGTTCGGCGAAACAGACATTCCGGTCAGATATGGGATTCACATGCAACCCCCCAAAAAAAAAATTACGCCCGTTTTTTATTCATCATGTTCATTTAATGCTAAATAATTCTGTTGAAAATATTTTTTTCTAATAGCAAAAAAGTGGACAAGATTATTGTTTTCAATCCAGATACGGCCAGAATTTTTGTTTAAGGCAAAAATCAGGGTCAGAATTTTTTCTCTTAAAAATCTAAGACTGCCCCCTCAGATCAAATGGTCCGTTCCTTAGACTTTAAATCTATATCTATAGCTTACTGACTGGGGATCACTATTTAGCAATGTTATTAATGGGCTGGGGCGTGTGGGGTTAAACATGTTTTCGTAGGTAAATAATATTGCTGTGGAACTTTTTTTTTCATGAGAGTGTAATAGAGTATAAATAATTACTTTCTGTTGGGTGGAATTGTGAAATAGAATTCAATACGTTTTTGCTCAATACTTTGTCGCTTTGAAGGCGACGTGCTTGTCATCCTCAGCCTAAGTAATGTGTTACTGTGATTTGAATTTCAAAATGACTGAGTGACGTTTTTTTCGACGAACTGGTCAGCTCCACCGTAGAGAATCACATGACTTTGACATAATCAATAATATATTACACTAAATACGAGCGAAAAATATCTTTATAAGTAAAGAATTGTCGCATAAAAATTAAATACACGGGAAATGGCAAAGTTCACGAAGTCTAGTCTGATTAATCATTTTACAAAAAAAAAAAAAAAAAAAAGTGCAAGCAAAGGGGGGGGGGGGCGTACGCCCTCTACGCCCCCCTCTGGATCCGCCACTGAAATGTGGTCGAATTTGATAAATTTGTTTGGCAAATCCCATTTTCTCTCCTGTGAATTTCTATCAAACGGAATGAAATTATGGCACTTTAAAATACTCTTACACGCCTTCAACATATTCAAAATGAATAGCTTAAAGAGTATTTATTCCTAACTGCCTAAACATGTAATTGTCAGGGAATATCGCAAGATGCGATTCACAGATTTCAATAGTTTTTATTTAACGTGCGCTTGATTCCCTTGTTTATTTTAAATTTGCATGTACAACTTACAAAAACGTCTCTGGGTCCAAGGTTCTGTATTTGAACAAACAGTTTTTCTGCAGTTATGTTCTCTTTGTCAATTTTTTTCTCTAATTTTTCAAAAACTTTTGAATATCTCTGAAATTGTAAAAAGAAAAATGTAAAAATATTTATGTTTTTTTTCTCTTTTGTATCTTCCTTCCTTTTCCTGATATAGAAAAATAAACAGATAAGTTTGATTGCGAATGAGACATCTATAGTCAAAAGGGAAAACAAAGACAAAACGACTCATGAATAAGGATGGAAGCAACCACTTGCGCAAGTACGATCTTTAGCTATAATCAGAATCCCCGCTGTGTAGTACGCTATTCAGCGTCCCTAGATGAAATGGGAATTCAAAACAATAAAAAGAGAGTTCAGCACCATCTTTTTATTTAGCCTAATAATATTAAACAAAACAAGCAACCAACGAAAAGCAGTTCCCTGGCTATGAACACATAAAATGTGAAAGGGTTAATATAAATGTGAACGCTTAATCCTTCAATTAACCAGGGACAGTTGTGTAACAGTAAAAGAACATGCGCATTTTGCCTTCGTTTGATGCAAACCTTGCAAAGTGATTGAAAACAGAAGGTATACATTTCTAATGTTTCTAAAAAGCAATAAGTTTGTAGGACGTTTAAACCCGAATGGATGTTTTTAGTTTAACAACAGTATATTACATATAAAACGTGGAGGCAAAGTTCATAAACTAGCACATTTGAATGATAATACGATGCATGACTTTGACGATACTTTTTTTGGCTAAATTGTAAAAATTAACTGAAAATCTCACCTTTCCACGTCTATCAAAATTGTTATGCAGTTTATCATATAACACCTCTACTTCCTTTTTGTGATCTTCAAGATTGAGATGTGCTGAAAAAGAGAGACAAACGATGCATAATTTATGCTAATTAAAAGAGAAAAAAATGTTGATTTTTTTTTGAACAATTATGCAAACACATGGTGGTTGAACATCTTTAAATTACTGAAAACTGTTACAGTTTTTTCGGACTTTTTAAACATTTTTTTTTGTATTCTCTTAAATTCTCAGATGATAAATTAAGAAATTATTACAAACTAAGATTCCAACTCCCTCATGCAAACTAAGTTGAACCCAGATGAATTTGACGGTAGGTTTTGGGTTCATCACGTTTCTATGTATTGATACATCTTTGGGTTTCAAATGTTTTGGTTTGAGAGTTACTGATGTAGGAAACCCTAGATGGCACCACTTGGGACGAATGAAATTTATAAAATTCTGTTTTTATAAACAAATGGATTTACGTTATATGTAATAGATATAAAAATAAGGAGATGTTGGGTATGATTGTCATGAAACAACTATCTAGAGACCAAAAGGACATGGATGTTTCCATTAAAAGGTAATCGTAAGGGTTTCATCCATGATCCTAACAAATATGGTATAGTAAGCGTTGACGAAATAAAGAAAATATAAAACAATTCAAACTAGAAAAAACAACGGCCTGAATTTGGCAGGATTAATCATTTGACAATCTTCTTTAATAGTTTTAATTCGAATGGATGCTTTAAAAATTTTCAGCTTTATACACTCTTGATAATATTACTGTGAAAAAAATCTTCGTAAATAAGTTTCCATTTCTGTATGACATATTTATAGTTCGTCATCTGCAACAGAGGTACAGTGTTCCACTATATACTAGCAAACAAGTATGAAATGAAACAGCCATTCCGATCTGAATAGTTCTCAAAAGACTAAACAATGAATTATTAAGTCATGGTCAGCCTTTCGGTAAATTTTCAGACTTATCCATTGCGGTAAATTCAGTACGTTCAAACTATTCGTTAGCAGAGTATTGATTCTGCAATAAGAGAATGTTTGATAAATAACTTAAGGTAGCTAGGTTGTCTAAATATTAGACGATAGAATTTTCTTCAACTTCTTTGAAAGACTTCTTCGTCAATGTACTTTTTCAATATAAAAAATAGCGTCACGGACCTTGTTTAATTGAGTCATTAAACGAAGAATTAGATAAAATTCAAATGAGACTTGCTTTTCATAAATACTTCCGAAATATCAAATAAAAATAGGGGGTCATGGGTCTTATTTTCTTGAAAAATTAAAAACAAAAAAACTATCCTATCAAATTTATAATAATAATCTGCCTTTGATTTTAAACGGATGTTTTCTGAAAATTTAAAATACACTTAACGACACTTAATTTATTGATAGTTTAATCCTTAAATTGCAAGTTTTAGATATTTCTGCTGTATATTTAATGATACTTGGTAAAATATTTTTTGGAACAAACCCAGAAGGGATGATAAAAAAAAGACACCCGATCTACCTCTAACTCTTAAAATGACTAAACGGTTTTAGTTTCAGACTTTTCAGATGATGCTAAAACCAAATTAGCATTTAATTCTAAAATTCATTTACTAGAGCTAAATACTTACGACTGTCGCTGGTACTATGTAGAATATTTATAAGACTATCCACAGTACATCGTCGTCGTTTCTTTTTCCGTGACGCTGATGACACCGACGTGTGTGATGGCGAACTTTGTATTGAGAGAGAGGTATTACAGGACGATGTCGACCGGGGAGATATCAAAGGGGGTAACTCTGAAAAAAGTATCAAAGAAGATATTGAAATATAATACTTAGTACGATATTTCTATATTTTTGATATCAGATGATAATAAGAAAAATATTGTATTTTTGGTTTTAAAAATATTTTACCAAGTATCATTCAATATACAACATATTAGTAGTGGTACCCTCAAGTTCGGTAATTTTGTTCTTCCAAGTCAAGATAAGGTTAAATGAACAAATTCACGAGACGAACGAATTTCAAAATAATGGTCAGCATCTTACTTCAAAACATATGGTTACAAAATTTATGCCCGTCACACCATTAAGTAGCCAGTCATTCTGTACTTATCTAGTGCATTTTACAAAATCTAAGATTACTCGGCCATCATGTTCTGAGTGGTTTGGATGTAAGTTTCTTTAAAAATACCATTGGTCAAATTAAATGAATAAATACATAAATGACACGCTAAATAGTCAAAAACTAATTACTATAAGCTGACTGGAGGTACTTAATTATAACTGGCATGCCTTGCTATCCATTCATGATATAAATTATCTATGTAACTCAATTTTCATTAGACATATTCATCAATTTGTACCTATACTGAAGCTCATACATTTACTAAATATGTGCTATATTTTTATGAATGCTAACATATTAACATTATTCGAAGTTAATTATTTGAACAGTTTTTCAATTCAGCTTTTTTGATATTAATTATGTGTTGTCAGTATGTTTGTGTGTATGTTGTTTTGTTTGAATGTGATATAGTGTACCTTGTTGTGTGGAGAGGTCTTTCATATAAAAAGCATGTTGTTCAATTCACTTCAATGTACAAAATGAGGTTTATACTTTAAAAACTTACTTATAATATCATGGGAATTTTTTATATCATGTTCGGATATAGGAATTGTAGGTCTGGTTGGCTGTAGACTCTTTAAAACTCTACAGTTGCCTGTTTTGATTATGTACACCCATTCACTGTTATTGCTGTCTTTACATAACAAAACACCCCGTCTAAAATAATAAAGGTAAACAAGTCAAGGAGGTAAAACAATATCACATGAAAATGAATGTATAAAATTTTAACTATAAAGGTGGGTATTTTTCTCATTGGCAACAATTCCACACGTTTTAAACATTGCTGGGTGTTTTCGAATCACACCTTTTAGATTGTTATTTTACATGTAATAAACCTTTCATTTCCTCACATAAGTGAATATCAGCTTTTATATTATATCATTGAAAGTACATAGTTTTCAAATTTGTTTTAATTAACATAGAAATAACTAATTCAATGTTATTTACGATTTCTAAAAATACACAATTTCCGGTAAAATAGATTAGAAGAAGAAATCGTATATAAGAAGCAACTCAACAACGCAAACTAAAAACGTACCTGGTATAAAAAACGATGTTTCTTTCAAAATCATATTTATCAATAAGAGACTGACTGTGTGCAGCAAAAACTTGATTTCATTTATTGTGTTATTTCCGGGTGATACTTTCTTAAAAATATAATACCTTGTTCTCATTTGCCGCATATTAAATGCTTAAACGTTATTTAAAAACGGTATGAAATTAACAGAATACAAATCAAAACAAATGAATATCTAAATCATCTTTAAGGATAGACAATGGGTAATGGGATGTTACAACCATGCTTCCGAATGTTTTTGCATGTACTAAGGCAATATGTTGTTTCTGGTTGATCATTACTTCTATTTTTTCGACAGAATCTGATGAGCCATGCGTTGACGGTTGGAGTTGTTTGATCTGTTGTGCTATTTAATATTTGTCTTTGAATTCCTGTTATTTTTTTCATGTATTGTTAATTCGACTTATGTCCCTTTGGTATCTTTGGTCTCTCTTTTAGCATTTGAATATAAATATAAGGAGATGTGGTATGTTTGCAAAAATGACCATTATCAACCAGCTGATTGGAATGTAAGCAACTATATGTCACCCTACGGTCTTCAACAAAAACATATACCAATATATATGTATGAGAAGACAGCCTTACATCGCAAAACATCCGTAGCTGTTTCAAAAACGATCATACTAGAAAAAAAACGAAAAGTGGAATAATATAAATAGCAGGGAAAGACCTGTTTTTGTTTTCATTTTGTTTCACCTCAGTATAATACGTTCTGGAGAATATCACATTTTAGTACCTGAAAAATGTAAAGCAACATATCTTTGGATCATGATGCGGAAGACATTCTATTGGCCATCCATGCAGTATGTTAATGGATCTGAGGAAGCGTATATGTTCTGGTTCTTGGTCTTTGTTTATTGGCATGAATATATCTATAAAATCATCTCTTCCAACAGCTAACAATTCTACACTGTTTTTGCAGGTGACTGTTGCTGTTCGCTTTGATCCGTGCATTAAAGCTAGCTCCTGTAATGTTAAAAGGTAAACAAATATCCATAATTTTCTATATGCAGTATCTATCAATCCATCTGTATTTTGGGGTATTATGTTTTTGTTGTTATATTCTTTCTTAGACGTACAAATGTAACAGCATTTTTGCTCATGTATACGGAACTCATCATTGTTGAGGGCCAGAACATACAATTACAGTCCGCAAGCCCCTTTTCATGTCAGATTTTGAAAATAAACAATCATTCTTCTATCATCAGAATGATTGTGCAGTCATCCAAGTTTCCAGTTCTTTTGTACAGTCAATATTCGAATGAACACTCAGAGGTAAAATTTATAGTTATAAAATAATCAAATTAACGGTTCTAAAATTTAAAAATCTTAAAATAATCTGATTACCCCAAAACTGTTGCCTTTAGTAAGAACGGCTGCTGTCCGCACACTTTGTTCTGTATCCATTATAGTTACAATAGCTGAAATTATTAATTTACTCAACGTTAAACATGTACATTGTTCATTTCCTTACTTTGAACACCGTGCATTGCCATTTTTGTACCATACTTTTTGAGAAAAATGTACTTCAATGTGAGCAAGAAAATTCAATTACCACTCAGTGTTGAATGGAAAGAAAGAAAAATGAAATTTACTTTTACAATGACGAAAATCGCGCTCATGGCAGATAGTTTGATATGGAATGTTAATTTGTAATTTTTGACAGTTCAAGCTTTTACTTTTAGACAAATATTGTTTAAAAATTTTTCATATGTACTTTGCAATAATTTCTCTCGCTTGAAACATTGTGACGAGGTTTCCGTGAAACCGTTTTAAATATTTTTACTTTTGGGAATTTTCAACTGTATAATGATATTTTTACATCCTTATGTAATACAGCTACATCGACTTTTCAAATGTTTGTGGAGAGGATATCTACTTAACATTAATACAATGAGTAATACAATGAGCATGCGCTATGTAAGGGAATGCAATTCCTGTTCAATGACGGCATAATACGCCTCTTTGTTTACATACTATTACAATGATACACCATTGATAATTTTCTCGTTACAAAAATTTTACAAGGTTTTAGTTTTTTTGGAATGTATTAATAAATCACATAATATGTTTAATTCTGATATTGCAACACCCATTGGCATTTAAAAGAAACAACCAAAATGAAGTATTATTATTAAGGAATAATAATCATATATGTTGAAGATGAAATGGTCTTCTCTATTTATTAACATCAATCGTTTTAACCATTTGATCTTTTTTACGCACAATCTGTTTACCCATCGAAATAGATCACAAAAGTAAAAAAAAGACGCATCACGAAGTGTAGACAAAATGAGAACAGTAAATACAGAGATTAGTGTAAACAGAAAACAAAATGCACTATATAGATGTCTTTATATCCGTAACAAAGACATTTTTATTTTGATCAAATTTCGTTGACGTCTGTCGAGATCGACTCATCAAACAGAAAAGGATTTCAATAAACGGAATAATATCTTTTTATACGATATCATACTGAAAATACGGACAAAGTTTTTTGTTATCAAAAGCATTCATTTGATTCATATCAATAATTTTAAACATATATGTTCACATACTCCGACTTCACTTTCTTGCTAATAAATCTTTGTTTATCTATGTAGTATTTAATTGACATTAAAAGTTTGTTGTCTTTTTGATTTTGTTTTCTTTTTTCGGCTTATCCTTTTTTTTTGTCCCATAGATATTTTCAATTTTGTTTTTTTGTATTTAATATTTTTTGGTGGATTGAAAATTAGTGTAAAACATTCGAAAGACAATATATATATATGTTGTGTACAAGATGTAAGTTAATACTTGTGTACAAGATGTAAGTTTGTACAAATTATAATTTATACAGGGCTTTTGTACAAGTTATAAGTTTTTTTACACATACCTTCTTGCACTAGGTAATAACAGTTTATCTTCTTAAATGAATCAGTTTAATGTCTTAAATTCAAATTTATATACTTCAACCTAACATTTAGTGCTATTCTCCTTGTTCTCAAACTGGAAATAAGCACACCTGAATGTTTTAAATTCGATTTTTCATTTTTCTCCTTATACCAAAATCATATCCATAAAAAGTATTTTGTTTTTTTATAATGTGCTTGTATCAATGCTCAGTATTAGATTGTATCATGTAGTTGTGGAAATATGACAGAAGTATGCAAAATAAAAGACTGTGTGTTTGCATCAACCATTTGTGTTAAGTAAAAGTTAAAACACTGATAACTTGCACAAAAAATCTGTACAAATTATAATTTGTACAACATTACAACTTGTACACAACATATACATACTGTAAACCAAATTATTTTCGCGGATACTTTACTTCGCGTTTAGACCTTTCTAGTCCATTCCGCTACGATTTAATTTCGCGATTTTCAAATTCACTTGATTTAGTTAAATAAGGAAAGATCCAAGTTTTACATATTCACGGCGATTTATATCTGCATTATTTTTTTACTCGCGAAAGTCGCGAAAATAAGTTAATTTACAGTATTATATGGAAGGGTGCGAGTACATTAAAACGTTTCAAATATAGTCCAAGTCCATAATCTGTAGCCATATAATTGTCTTTTGCATAAAATATTTCATTTTTGGTAAAAACTTGAACAAATTAAAACAGCAACAACGACAATAAAACATAAATAATCAAACATCGAGAAGTCAACATATCACATAATAAAACAGATCGTGTCTCACAAAAAAATATGACCTGCATACCCTTCCGGAGCACCTGAGATGACACCCGGTTTTTGATGGGGTTTGTGTTGTTTACATATAGTATTTTGTAGTCTGTTGATTGTGTTATCGTGTTTTGCCATGAAGTTGTCGGTCTTTTCGCTTTATTGGTGTTATTCTCCCTTTGGTGTATCCCGCCTCTGTTTTAGGTACATTGGTATTCGCCTACTTAATACCTTAGGTTGAATAATTACCTGTTCCTGAGATGATTAAGTAGAAGTTGTCTGCCATATGTCCTTGTCTAATAATCACACGCTTGTCTTCAAAGCTGTAAACAGTTTTATTACAGAAATAACATTTTAACAGTGTGGATTCACATGGCGAGTGATTCATTATGATAAATAGAAGGCTTAACCTGTCGATGTATCCGATCTATCTCCTTTTTGGAATTCATGCTTTTCCCTCAGTATTGTTTAGCTTTATTCTTCAACATCGGTAAACGACTTTTGCCTAAATTTATTCCATTCTATTTCGGAGAATAAAAATATCAATTTAAAGTTTGAAATTTAAAAAAAATGAACATTTTGATATCAGTGGATAAATTCTTAGGAAGAAACAGTGGCCAATAAATACTATTGTAGTTTTCAGTTTTGTATGAAACTTATCTGGTGAAAATTGATATAAACGTTATTTTGAATATTTTTTGTTGAAGAATTGATGTCGCGTTGTACTATAAAATTGAGAATGGAAATGGGGAATATGTCAAAGAGACAACAACCCGACCAAAGAGCAGACAACAGCCGAAGGCCACCAATGGGTCTTCAACGCAGCGAGAAAATCTCGCACCCGGAGGTGGTCCTCAGCTGGCCCCTAAATAAAATTGTGTACTAGTTCAGTGAAAATGGACGTCACACTTAACTCCAAAACATATAAATGAACTAAAATTAACAAAACATACATGACTAACAAAGGCCAGAGGCTCCTGACTTGGGACAGGCGCAAAAATGCGGCGGGTTAAACATGTTGTGTGAGATCTCAACCCTCCCCCTATACCTCTAGCCAATGTAGAATAAAGAAACACATAGCAGTACGCGCAGTAAAACTCAGTTTAAAAGAAGTCCGAGTCCGATGTCAGAATAGGTAACAAAAGAAACTAAGAAAAATGACAATGATACATAAATGAACAAAGGACTACTAGCAGTTACTGACATGCCAGCTCCAGACCACAATTAAACTGATTGAAAGATTATGTCTTCATCATATGAAAATCAAGTACTATAACCTACATGTCCTTTTATTTGTAACGAAAACATTAAAACGAGCCATTTAAAAACACAAATATCACAAAATAGACGAAAACGACTTACTGTTCATACCAACCAACACGAACCAAAGATCTTTGCATGGTGATTGGAAATTCACTGAAGGCATTTACCGCCTGGTTCAACGCTAGAAGAGCTATTTTCAGTTGATCCTCTGTTCTTTCGTCAGGGTCCATTGACAACACTGTCTTTGCTTCATTGCTGAGACATGCCTACATAAAATTGTGCTTTTTTACTAAAAATCGGACATTTATTTATCTAATGTGAAACATACAGTATTTATATGTTCCTATTTTCTAATTAAGCTAAAGGACTTTGAATACGTAAATTTATTTAAATGGAAGAACTGAGAAAACTCAATAAAATATGAATTATATTAACTTTATCATTGTAAAAGAGGGCATACTCTTTTGAAGCATTATGAATCTACCGCGAACAAAAGAACATAAGTTTCACTTCCTTTTCATATTTAAAAATCTAATCAAATTAAGATGGCCATTGGTTAGGGACTACTTATTTCCAAAGACCACGTTCAACTACGCCGTCTGATCTTGGAATATATTTTACTATAAAAAAGTCTTACATAAGATAAAGTCTAATAAACATTCACATGAATTTGACATCAAACCCAAAAGCGGGGCCTCGGTGGCCGAGTGGTCTAAGTAGTTACTACTGTAATCACTAGCCAGTCAACACTGAGGTTGTGAGTTCGAACCCCGCTCGTGCGGGTGCACTCGACTCCAATCTTAATTGACTAGGATTGTCAGTTTTCCTATCGAAGGTCGGTGGTTTTCTCCGGGCACTCCGGCTTCCTCCACCAATAAAAACTGGCCGCCACGAAATAGCCCAAAAGCGGTGCTTAAAAGTGGCGTTAAAACACCAAAAATCAAATCAAATCAAATCAAACCCAAAAGGATTTGACAGTTTAAGTTCAATAAGTACACATAATAAAAGACCAAAATAAAGATCCCTGGATTTTATTGGGGTTTGTATTTCTCACTATTTAGTACTTATTTGGAGTTTTATATGGCAGGGGTCGTCCGTCTTTCCTCGAGTTCCTGTTTTTGATTGCCCCCTTTGGTATCTTTTCCCTTCATAACCAAATCTATATGAAATAAGTGCTTTGTCGAAAATATAGAATTCATCATAGCGTTAGAAACAATGAAGACAGTAAGTAAATTACTCGTATCTTTAAAGAATTATAAATAAAAGATAAAAATAAGCATATGAAACATAAATTTATTTGAAATTGATAATAAGTATAAATAATTGTGTGTTTGTCAATATAATTTGATATGATCTAATAAAGTTTCTGTATCGGGTGTTCAGAATATTTGATTTGAATTTAAAGGCTAATACTACTTACTTCTCGTCTTGCTTTATAATCTGCTGGATCGAAACTTAATCCATGCATCTCAAACTCACGACGAGTAGACATGAAGTCTTGTGCCCAGGAAAATAGTTTGCCTTCATTGCGAGAGTTTTGTCCATTGTTTATTACTGTAGCTTTTAGTAGAGTCTGTACATTTTTTACTGCCCTTCGGAACCTGACAAGAGGCTGAATTAAGTAAAAACATAAAGATAAGTTTAGTTTAAATAGATCTCTTTAAACTTCAGATTTTTTTTTCAATATCCTAACCGTAGAGACAGAAGAAGTCTACAAAACAAATTTAAAGGGGAAAATCAAATAAACATTGAAAGACTGAGAGCACATCCCCTACTAACACATGGACAATCAAAACATAATTTTTAAAAATCACAGAATATCATATAGATATACACGTTCGGGATGAAAAAATGGATTAGATGGTTATTTCTTAATACCTAAAATCTATAGTGCATACAGAATATACTTAAAAGATGTTTTACCATTTTCTATAGTATATCAATGAAATCAGGAAGTTGAAAGCGCCATTCCATTGCAGGTGAATACAATTCTGTCTTACGTGTTTTGCAAATTTCTGCCATAAAGGACATTCATAATCAAACGATTTAAATTGAACCAAAAGAAAATGATAGATTTACTTCAGAATAAATGTTTGCTTTAGTGAAGAAAGTTCTTACACATTTTTTTATAAATAAGCGAGTTAGCCAAAAACTTGTAAAGTTACAGTTTTGAGTCTTTTTTTTAAGGATATACAATGTGGATTCATGTTGCGAAGTACAACACAATGTCGTCACCAAGTTACAACGATGTACACACACGAAATATGTCAATATGACTGACGAATCCAAGCTTTTTAAAAATATATCTAGCATCAAACAAGTTCAACAGATATTAGCTCTATTACTTTTAAATTTACAATAAGGGCTTTCGCAAATGACTGATAGCAACATGGAAAAAAGACGACAAAACAAATAACAGTCCACAAAAAGCTATGAAACTGAACATTGGTCAACACAAATCCAAACAAAAACATCGGATGAACTCAGATGCTGTTGAAGGGTAATCAAAATTTTTTCTCCACTTGTTGAACTAATCATTTTACTTAGATTATATAAAAAAAGACTCTGGCTATCATAAAAGAGAAAAGGAGGATGGGGCTTTAGCTAAAACGCCAAATGGAACTTATCCGCGCTTCATCTGTGCCACAGATAATCGATAACGAACAACCAAATGATGATGATGTCTGTAAAATTTTGTAAAAATCGCAGATTCTGTCGTAAAAAAGTGGAAGTATTCAACATATTTTTATTTTGTTTCTGAAATGTTTAATCATCTTTTAAAAATTCAAATTTAAACACTTCTTACGTGGTTGGAAAAAATCAGCTGCAACCAAGATATTGTATTAAAAAGTAAAATAACAAAAATACCGAACGCCAAGAAAAATTCAAAACGGAAAGTCCTTTACAAAATGGAAAAATTAAAAGCTCAAACACATCTAACGAATGGAAAACAACTGTCATATTCCTGACTTTGTACAGGCATTTCCTTATGTAGAAAATGGTGGATTAAACCTAGTTTTATAGCTAGCTCAACCTCTCACTTGTATGACAGTCGCATAGAATTCCATTAAATTAGCTATATTTCATACGTACATAAATATATCTACAAAGTTTGTGGATTTTTTCTATTATTACTGTCCAGACAGTTAAATATTGCAATTGGTTGCTTTGACTAATTTGAAAAGTCAATCAAATCGGTAATTATCAGCCTACCTGAATGACAATTTTAGGAGCAGTTTCCGTTTCATCGATCAAAGATTCTGGAGTTGAAATCTTCCTATTAATCGGGTCATAGAAATATTTAGACGCTTTAAGCTTTGTTTTCCAATGTCTACGTTTCCGAATAACAATTTCACCATTGATAAGCAGAGCTACAATTCCACTTTGTCTATATTGTTCAAACAAAGATATATTTGCAGATTCATGATATTCTAGCCTTATGTCCGGTAAGAAAGAAGATAAATTATGAAACACTATTGGTTTAGGGAACAACATTCCGTCGCTTCGAAACCGGACCATTCGCACACTGTTGTAGATTGTTCTACCATTTTCCTTAAGTTTTGATGAATCTGAGTTTATAGGTTCCAGCGGCAATTGTTTTCGAAATGGTGGAAAAGATGTTCTAAAAGTACTTAGTCCTTCGAACTTCATTGGTATATCAAGATTTCAAACTGTAGAGAACTCCCGTTAGAAAAAAAAATTTCACGTTTTAGACAGTAGTTAATAAACCTTTTTAGTGTAAATATCAGATCGCACTATTCAGTAACATCCATGATAATAACTTGTATATAAAGTCGAAGCGATTTCTCTTTATTCCGTAAATTCTTAGATTTATGGGAATAATCAGCTGGACAACTTAGCTGTATATGAACAATGCCTACTTTGGCTGATCCGTCAATACTAAGATAGCACAAAGGACAACATCGTCCATTATATAGAATAACAACTATCAATATTTATCAGGACGAGGTTATTTGAATTTGTTTATACTGTGAAATCAACAGAAACTGGAATTGAATTTAAATTTAAAGAAAGGTTGTAATTAGATTTTATTATTATGAGTTTCTTATTTGTTAAAAGGTTGTAGAAATTGATTTAACACCATTGGAAATTCAGTAAATCGCCTGAATTTATATTGATCTAATATAAAAAATCTTTATTCAATTTGACCCAAAGTTGGAAAATATATAATTACCTTTATTGTTGATATATGATAAATTTGTATGAAAAATCACAGTTTTCAAAGCTATAATCAGAGCACTGTGGTACAGAAATGTAAGCATTTCAATTGACTCATGGCCACAAAGATGACAATCTGCCTTCTTACAGGTAAATTATTTGTTCTTTTTAAATTCTAAAGCTATCGAGGTAATTCGAATTAAGTACAACGATTTTATTCAATGTATTACGAAGGTGTTGATATTCAATAAACGATATATATATATATTGTTTGTCAACGTTCAAGTTCACATAAAGAAGGACATTAATGAAAGTAAATACTTTATGTTTACAAAAACTCTTTACGGTAATGAAATTGAATAGTTGAATAGCGGTAATTTAGAAATTTTAGGTGGCTAATCTTTTCACCTGCAGCATAGATGCCAACTTTGTAAATATTTAAAAAATGACATTTAAAGATGAAAAATCTAAAAATCTTAAGCTTAAGGATGTACACCTCTGAGGAGCCAAAAATTTCTAGAATTAAACTTTTTTTCTTAACCTGATTTTTGGGTTTATATATAAGACTGTAAGAAAGTAATTCATGGAGAAGAAATCATATGGTGGTGCACTTCTTTTTTTGCTACGGCCATTTAAAAGTACCCCATTTTTATGATTTTCCCATTTTTCATCAATTTTTATCCATTTTTGGGCTATTATCATGAAAAAAATCACAGTTTTACAATTAAACTTTTTTTTCATGCTTTCACTAAAGATGAAGTGGACCAATCTGACTAAATTTAACTTAAAAAAAATTATAGGTAGGTGTTAATGATTGAAAAAAATACATATCTAAGTATTTTGAAATGAAAAAATTGATATGGGATGCACATATTTTTGGTAGAATCATTTCTTCGTACCATTACCCATTTTCTCGACATTTTGGCTGATGACACTGACCGGATTGCTTATAAAAATTGAAATTTTATTACTCAAAAACAACTTATTGTAAGTTCACAATTTTTTCACATAGTTTAGTTTGATTATAATATTTTTTAAATTCATTGATATTTTCCACTTATATCACATGTTTTGGAATAATTCCCGAAGGAGATTTCAACGAGACTGAAACATCAGAAGAATGCATCCTTAAATATAGTTCAGATTCACCCTATATAATTATTTTATTCAACTTGTATTTACTTTGCTTGAATTTAGTTAACATCGTGATATTTCAAAAATCATATTGTAAAAAAACCACATCACCGAGCTTTTAAAGCTGATGTGCCAATTGTTTACAAAATACATGTTAAGAAGACATTTAGTGAATAGAATGATAAAATATAATAAACTAGCATCTCATAAATTAAGCTTCGGATGGGTTTGTTCTCATCACACTCCAAAAGTTTCAAACATTTCGCACTGTCGTATAGTATATAAGAAGAATTTTTAATTTCAATAAAGCCAAAGAATACTTTTGGCTGCAATGTTTAAATTTTCATCCGATTTAAGCCAAGTAGGATCATTTGTTGAGAACCTTGCATACTAGTAGATCATTCCTGTCAAGTTTGTTAATGTTTGTCAAGTAGAAGAATACGAAAATGTGATTCTGCATAGGGTTTTAGATTTAGATGAAAGGATTGTGATGAATTTGGTTAAATAAACGACCCTGTATCAGATTGAAACCTAATGAAGATACATTTATGTACTTTGAAGAAACCTTCCGGCAATGTTTGGTGAAAATGGAATAAAAAACTATCACTATATAATTTTGTAAGCACAGCATAAAAGGTTGAAATTCAGAGTGGAATAAGACAATGTGACCAGGTGAGCTAAGTAATTGATGTAACTTTATTAATAAACGTTGAGAATTTTTTCTTCGTACATATGATGTTAAGAAATATAGTATAATCTATTTTAATCATTAATCAAATATTTTTTTAAATAATAAAGCAAACATAACGGTGTACTTTGAGAACGTTAAAACATAAGATAAGATATAAAAATGTTTTCACTTGAAAAAAACAACAACATGCAAATGATCTGTTTATCAACATATTTAAAAAAAATTCAAATCTACGCATATCAGCTGCTCTTTTTTTTTACCGTCACTTTAATAAAAAAAATAATGGAACTTGTTTGGCGACAACCCAGAATATTATTGTGCACATCTACATTCTTGTATCAACCGTGCATTTCATTAGAAGAGAGTTTATATTTCACTTTCAATATTTTTGCATCGACCAAGCAAATTATCATATATAATTTTGTATTACTACTACTCGGTCAATGGCATAGCTGATGGATTACAAGTTGTTCCTAACGGTAAAACAAACCTGCATGATAGCCGGTGCTCTTGTACTGACATTGCACTTACATTGTAGCTACCGTAGTGTTTATTCAAAAAATAAATGATGAATAAAATGTTGAAGCAGCAGATTTAATCTAGTTTCCAGTATCATATTACTTCTTTTTTTCAATTAAATAAAAACTCATATACCATTGCTCGCATTGCTTACGATTTAATTTATTGCATATTATTTACTTAACCTTCAACGTTCCTTTTATTGACAAAGTCTTAGTATTCATGTTGAATGATATTTCTAAATCAAACAAATAAAACGAGACTTAACCCTTATATACCATCTGATAACAATAACATCTGGACTATGGGCTTGCATCCGTTCTATACTATTTTTCCATTAAAGATAGTGATGTATCGTCTTTTTTATTCATTTCTGTTCATTTTGTGTGTGTCTGTTGTTTGTTCATTTTTTTTTATTAGAATTGTTGTTGCTGTTGTTGTTTCTTTACATTCTAGCTATAACACTGATATACTATATATTGTCGAATACTTAAGTTATTAAACGAAATGTTGTATGGAGCCTGAAATTATTATAACACATGTGTTATAGTAATATCAGATGGAACTCTATTTAAGGAGTGACTGTAATATTTTTTCTGTCTATGAAAAAATAACATAAAAAATGTGGTGCACACTGAATAACCAGCGTAGCGGGTTATTTAAAAGTGTGCACCACATTTTTTAGACTGAAAATATCTATTACAGTCATTCCTTATAATTTAATTCTAAATTCCATTTTTAAGGAGTAAATTTTGGAAAAAAACGTTAGTGACGTAACGGTCACATGACAAAATTATGTCTATGAGCTGATAGACAAAACACGTTCAGCCAATCAGAAGACGTGTTACATCCAAAATTAAATTATTTAGCAACATCTAGTAGGGCGCGTTAGTTTACCTAGTTTGCTATTGTTTATCGCAGCCGATTCTCTATTTGCGTTCTAATTTTCAGCGAATTTCGTAAGAGTACAGAATCTACTCAGAATCAGGGAAGTATATAGTACTGTCATTACTTCTAATTATTTTCGTAGATGCAAATTATAAATGAAACATATTTTGAACATTCTTACAAAAACTACGTGGTACGACCTGGTAAATACTATCCAAGAGAGTTATTTTTTCACGACCTCTAACGTATTTTTACAGTTACTTTAATCTAACTAGCAAATGCTATCCTAACCTATCTTAAAGTAATGTCATCCTCATTTGGCCCAAAAATTGAAATTATCTATATCTTTTTGTAGCAAAATGGTATATTTGTAGAAACGGCGGACAATGTTGGTGGGCAATTCGTGTCGTACCATAAAATTAGAGATGCAGATTGCGATGAAAACAAATGATACTGGAAAAAAATACATCGGTTATTTTATCGAGGTAAGATACTAACCAACAAGGCCTAAACAAAACTGTCAAAATTATCAAGATCATAATTGATTTTCACATTACAACTACCTCAGGTTGACCTTAGATAAATTTTGGCTATTATACAACGGTCTCTTTTGGTCATATAGCTCCTCGCATAGTCAGGTATTTATTGACTGAGCGTTCTTGATGAACGGAAATCAAGAATAGAGCTTTAGACGCACAACACTTTTAAAGTGTCATTATCATCGCATTGTATTGCTGACTTGCATACTGCAGTTTATTAAAAAATAATTATATATCTATCAAGAAAAAAAATATAAACCAAATTGATTACAAAAATACAAATAATTAAGTAAGGAGGATCATATAATGTCACTTTAAAAGACAACGAGGATCCGAAGTTAACAAAATATATAAACAGTAGAAGAAACGAAATTTGGTCCCAATCATCCCACAGTTAAGGTAGCTGGGGTGTCTTCTTCCATCTTGGATTATGAAATAGCAGATATCAATCGGTCTATATCTTTAATCAGGGAAGTATGTATTTATCTCGTTACTTCTAATTATTTTCGGTTAACGTCAGATGCTAATAATAAATGTAACATATTATGAACATTCTTACAAAAACTACATGGTACATCTTGGTAAATACTGTCCAAGAGAGTTATTTTATCATGATCTCTTATATATTTTTACAGTTACTTTAATCTCACTAGCAAATGGTATCTTAAAGTAATGTCATCCACATTTGGTCCAAAACTTGAAAATTATCTACATCTTTATGTAGCAAAATGGTATATTTGTAGTAACGGCGGACAATGTTTGTGGGCAATTCGTGTCGTACCATAAAATCAGAGATGCAGATTGCGATGAAAACTATGATACTTGAAAAAAAATACACCGGTTGTTTTATCGAGGCAAGATACTAATCAACAAGGCCTAAACAAAACTGTCAAAATTATCAAGATCATAATTGATTTTCACATTGCAACTACCTCAGGTTGACCTTAGATAAATTTTGGCTATTATACAACGGTCTCTTTTGGTCATATAGCTCCTCGCATAGTCAGGTATTTATTGACTGAGCGTTCTTGATGAACGGAAATCAAGAATAGAGCTTTAGACGCACAACACTTTTAAAGTGTTGTTATCATCGCATTGTATTGCTAACTTGCATACTGCTGTTTATTAAAAAATAATTATATATCTATCAAGAAAAAAGACATAAACCAAATTGATTACAAAAATACAAATAATTAAGTAAGGAGGATCATATAATGTCACTTTAAAAGACAACGAGGATCCGACGTTAACAAACCATATAAACAGTAGAAGAAACGAAATTTGGTCCCAATAATCCCACATTTAAGGTAGCTGGGGTGTCTTCCTCCATCTTGGATTTTGAAATAGCAGATATCAATCGGTCTATATCTTTAATGAATTGTTCAAATTTCGAGAGTAGTATGTAATTCATGTGCAAGACTTTTCGTGTAACTATAGAAAATTATTTGTTTTATCATATTTACGGCTGTATTTTACAAAAAACAGAAATTTTTTGTTTGATTCATTTTTTTTTTCAACTTTGCCACATAAGGGCAGATAACTAAGATAGAAGGGGAGATAATTCAAATAAAGTAACTTTTATAATAGAATGTGTTGTGAATTTTCCTATTTTATTATGTAGCAAGAAAAGTCCGCTGACCCCATTTTTATACGCCCGTCAAATTTTTGACGGGACGTATTATGTTATACAAATGTCCGGCGTCCGTCCGTCTGTCTGTCCGTCTGTCAGTCCGTCTGTCTGTCTGTCCGTCTGTCTGTCCGGCGTAAACATGTCGCCCCGTAACTTGAGAATGACTTATCCAAATTTCATGAAACTTAAAATAGTTGTTTCTTATGATGGTCAAACGATCTGTATACTTTTTGGTGAAAATAAGATTAAAACTTTTTGAGTTACGGGACTTAGTAACTAAAACAGGTGTGTGTGTTTTTTCACATGTCGCGCCGTATCTCAAAAAAAATTTATGATTATTGCTTAAAACTTTACACACTTCTTAGTTATATTAATCTTAAGATCTGTATACTTTTTGGGGATGATTCATAATTTTATTTTTGAGTTATTGAGTATTTTGTAAAAAAAAAAGGGGGAGGGGTTTTTCACATGTCGCGCCGTATCTCTAAAACGATTTATGATTATTGCTTAAAATTTTACACACTTCTTAGTTATATTAATCTAAAGATCTGTATACTTTTTGGTTTTGATTCAAAATTTTATTTTTGAGATATTGATTTTTTTTTTTTAAAGGGGGGGTTTTCACATATCGCGCCGTATCTCAAAAACAGTTTATGATTATTGCTTAAAACTTTACACACTTCTTAGTTATATTAACCTTAAGATCTGTATACTTTTTGGTGATGATTCAAAATTTTATTTTTGAGTTATTGAGTATTTTGTTAAAAAAAGGGGAGGGGTTTTTCACATGTCGCGCCGTATCTCAAAAACAGTTTATGATTATTGCTTAAAATTTTACACACTTCTTAGTTATATTAATCTAAAGATCTGTATACTTTTTGGTTTTGATTCAAAATTTTATTTTAGAGATATTGAGTTTTTTGTAAAAAAAAAGGGGGGGTTTTCGCATGTCACGCCGTATGTCAGAAACTATTTATGCTTATTGCATAAAAATTCACACACAAGACGACGGGCGTATCATGCGCTCATGGCGCAGCTGTTTATTTCTTTTTCTTATCTTAAAGCATATTATTAGAGCTATCTTCTCATATTTTATCTTACAATTCTATGGTGCAGTTTTTTTTATCACACAAAATTGTGTTTTCCATGCATAATCTATATAAAATCTGACAATTTTGCACAACCTGTAGCGTGAAAAAAAGCCCGGTGACCCATACTTTTTATTATATTTTTTAAAAAAGTATGATATAAACTACATTTTCACAAATTATTAAAAAATACCATGGATATTGATGAAGACCCCCCTATCCACCTTAACCGGAATGAATTTATTTGTCCTTCAACGGGTAACAGACAATTCCTATAAACATATGGTACCTGTCTGGAAACCAAAGATAAAGAGGTAAATGATCAAGAGCTTATTAAACAAGAGAGATCAATCGACATCGATCAATCATTTGATGACGAGAACATGTTTTCTAAAGTATGACTGCAACCGTATTGTAGGGAACTCTAGGGAAAACGTTATATTTTGCAGCGTTGAACAAATAAATGATTGATTTGATGACTTCAAAAAGTGAATTTAAATGCATGTTCTTGCTTATGATGTTTTGATTGGTTTAATCATGACTAGTGTATAAAACAAACAAGTATTAATGCAATAAGCGAAAAATAGATATAACATCAAAAGTTAATTTCTATCAGATTCACTGAGCCGTTACTGATATCACATGTTATTAAAACGCCTAATTCTATACAAAGCAAATTATCTTCTTTTAATGCAAAAAAACTGTTTTGTCAATATTATGCTGGGTTGGTGGTTGTGATAAGAGAATCCAAATTGCGGTATTAAAGCAAATAAAATGCATGGATAATTAAATAAAATGATGAATCCAACCAGTTTAACAGGATGCACCGACAGTCTTACATGAAATATTGCTTTTAAAGAAAAGTCCATGTTGGTTTATTAAAGCAAGTGTATTTTTCGGATTGATGTTACATGCAGATGCAAAAGGACAAATCTGAATTCAGCACAACATAGGATTGCTAAGCTGTGAAATAGGATTGAGCTATCGGACGTAGAAAAAAACACTGTATGCTAACTTATAAAAGAGTTGTAGAAGAATAGAATTAGAAAATAAGTGTTTCTTTATTTTCTTTTGAGTGTGTATGGTTTATTTCATTTGTTTAATTGTTATTTGTTTGTTCTCACTTTTATGGTTACTTACTTCTTTATTTCTACTTATAATATGCTTCAAGTATATGCCTGCAATATTTGTCACTGGATGTTAAGCAAACAACTATCAATGAATCCACTTATAATAGACTAACTCCAACAATTAATTTGTGAAACAGGTGAATTTCAATAAAATAAATCCAACACAAGTATTATACTTAAAGTTATAACATATAAAGCGATGAGATGTTTAAATACTTTAATACTCAAAAGTAAAACACAAAGCCAATCATATATATATATATATATATACACATTTACTGTATATCACTTGATTGGGAATGTTGCTAGTACACCTGTACATATTTTGGCTCTGAGACTGATTTTTTATTTTTTTTTTTTTTTTTATTTTTTTTTTTTTGACTTAACGTTCAGTGGTAACTATTTCATGCATATTTAGGACGAAAACGAATTAATTAGCAAACAATCTAATAAGATTGCTCTGCAATGTGGTTGTACCGGGATGAAGAGAGGGATTTGACTATGAAAAATAAGGGTATGTTGGATAGAGGCATAAATTGTGCCTTAACGCAGACCACATCAAGATTTGTTGCTAGGGTTCTCCTATGTGCAGAGTGCGTGGCACTTTACCTACACAAGACATCGGATTTAACGCCACCCTTTTCAGACCAGACGTGGCTACGTATTTATACACCCAGCAAAGCCAAAAGGACCCGCCATTTCAGCATGGTATCACAGGATGGGAGAAGTGCTGAAACGACCATATTTCTTTTTACCCTAATCAACTCTTTGGATTTGGCTCCGGGAGATCAGAATGCCGTTCAGATTATGTCATAACACAAATTCAATAAACTGATATTTCAAGTTGAGTACACAAATGAGATAACCACCCAACAACTTATCAATCATCGGTAATAAAACTTTACTCAGTACTCGGAGAACAAAATTTGCGCGCGATACACCAAACCCAGTGTTTTGATTGATTGAATCCCGAGTCCAAGTATAATAATCGTACTCCAATTTTTTTATGACCGCAAAACAAATATCGATACAAACTTTTCCAAATAAAAATTTTCACAAATCCAAACAAGCTATGAATTCCCAGAGAGACTGTCATCAAACAAAAACAAAAACATAACAAAAAATAATGACATTGGTAAACCATGGGATCTTCATCATCCACCTAGTTATCTGATTGTATCCTTGCCAATTGTAAAACAAGCGAAAACACCCAATAAAATCATTTCAGAATTAGCACTTCAGAGAAAAAAAAGATATCCTTAGAAAAACTATATAGAAGATGTAACAGAACCATATTTTATGAACCCTTACGTTTACCGAAAGGTACCTCGACATTCTGAAGCATTACAACAAAAGGGATTTAAACAGAACAGCAAAAATAAAATCTCTGCAATTTCGTATGTTTTGGGAAAAATTACTTGATTGGCAAACGGGAAAATTAGACTGAGTTATTCACAATATATAAATTTATATAATGAAACGCGATTAAATTTATCTATTTACTCTTTAAAAAAGCAAAATAACAAATGCGTACCTCCCAATTATGACCAGAAGTATCCAATTCCGCATCCATTTTGTAATTATATAAGGGAATAACAAAAGCATCAAATACAGCTTTCAATGGTATCACCTTCATTTTATAAATAATCAGGATATTCAGAAAAGTTTGAATTTATCAATTTATCATTAAATATTTCCATTTGAATTGATGAGTAATGATATAGCCCTCTAATCCTTTTCAAATCAATTGTACGACGCGATGATACATTGAACAAAAGGCCGTATACATGGTACAACCCTGTCACTCACATCGATGTTTTATTGTGTATTGCAAGTTTGATAAATAAATGTCACACATCCTTATTAAAGATACATAACTCGACAACAATGTGACATTTGTTTGTTTAATGAGATCAAAGAGAGGTAAACCTCTTTGTGTGTCATTCTAAAAATTTCTAACAAGAACATTTAATTTGAATATTAATAATTTGAATTTTTGATTAAAATGTTGATACTAGGATAATTCCTTGTCGTGCAAAACTTATAGAATTGCACTACAAGACAGGTTTATTTAATAAACAAAGGTAATCATGGATTAAAATGACGATGTTGTTCATGTCACTTATCAAATGATTTTGTTAACGATTGCTTGCTTTCAATGACCAGTTTAAATAATCTAGAGTGTATGAAGTTTTATAATTGCAAAGTAAAAAAGGTTTTTAAATTTTCAATTTGATAAATAAAAAAAAAAAAACATGATTGTAACTCTCGAACTAAGTCAACATTAATTTTGATACTTGTGATTTTATTTCTAGAAATCTTTTGGTTATATTGCTCTCTCTCTCTCTCTCTCTCTCTCTCTCTCTCTCTCAACTTTTATCGTTCCTATTGAAGGTTGCAACATTAATACTAACCGTTTCTGTTATTTTAATTCATTTTTCTAATTAATTTTTTTTGTCTTTATTTCGATTTGTTCTTTTTCTCAAAGTTCCAATGTCATGTATTTTATCTTCCCTTTCAGTCATTATAAATACCTGCATGTAATACGTTTGTGAGCATGAAAACTAAAGGTCCGTTATAGAACAGTCGCGACCGTCTAAGGAAAACTTGTACTGAGGGATTCATAACCTTACATGTAGTAATAGCATGATTTCATGTGGTATAACTCGGTTTGGTGTGATTATAATGCCAATATGATGTTTTCCCTATAATTGATCTCCTGTTGTATCTACTGATAACATATGTCAGTTTTAGTTGACTCTTTTTATGGTCTAACCTAACGTCAATAGTGCCTTTTTGTAGTTAGCACATGGGAAATTGATTGCAAGATCTAAGGATATAGTCTGCATGTATCATGCACTTATACATATTTTAAGTACATCGTTGCATGCCGATTAATGATAAAAAAAATCTCAGAATGTTAGTTATAGCAAAAAATCCCTATCTCCTACTATAAATGATGTAAAGTTACGAATTTAGATTTTATTTGCATGTTTTCTGGTAACGTCGTATAAAAAAAACACTGGTACTCACATGTATCATTATGTCACGTTTTTTTTTTATTATACTTTTTTATTTTGAAGAAATGAAACCAAGAGTGAACAAGTATTGTCTTTTAGTTGAAGACGTATCTGAACTTTCGTTTTGCATTGATTTTTTTCAATTTTTCAATATCATGATTATACTGGACTGGTCAAACTAATTTGATGTATTTTAATTAGACTAAAGAAACAAATATAGAAACATTGTCGTGGTTTTTCCAAATGATAATATTCTACGTAAAAATTTTAACATGAATTACCAAAAATACAAAAAGTTTAGACAGTACAACACAGCACACCAACACACGACTCTCCACATATATGCACATCTATTCATTTTTTGTTTTGGTGAAAATTTGGTCAATGAGACAGCCACCAAACAACAAAAGACAGCCAAAAAAAATTGAAATTCAATATAGACTTAATTGCTTTCATCCACTTCATTTTACCTTTGATGGATAGTTGTCTCATTTGCAATCATATCTCATCTCCTTATTTTCATATGAATAATTGAAGTTTGTTTTTGACTTAGAATTTTATATTTCAACATCATGTGAATTTTACGATAGTTAAGTGAAAGTTATATCTTTAGTGTTAATTTTCGACTATGAAGAATAATCGTGCATAACCTTGGATCCATTTTTGCCCTCTGGAAATAGAACTGCCAAATGTCTCTGTTTAATACCAACTTCTTTATGGTTGAAAGGAAAACTAAGTTTTCCTAAACGATGGAATAGCGAAAGGTACAGCAAGAACAATGTTACAGACAACAGCTACAACTAACGTATGCGTTTCTAAGAGAAAATAAACAATATAACTAACCTGTCATCGTTCATAAAAAGACATTCTGAGCAGGGGTTCAGAACATTTTAATGAATAGCAGGCAAAAACAAAAAACAGAAAAAGTACAAAAATATAGAAAAAATACAAGGCAAATGGTAAAAAAAAAACGGGACGGCAGATAGCAAAGGGAGTAGAGAGGCGGATGATACAAAACGGATATGCAAACTCATAAGTCGAAGACAAACTGACAACGCCATGGCAAAAAAACGAAAACGACAAAAGGAAATAAGTCAAATGTTGTTCAAGCCGAATATTAATGCAATAAGACTTACGCATCCTGTTGATATTCTCCTTGCGGTCCTTTTGATCGGTTTTGGTAACCTGTTAACCACCATTACCCGTTTGTATACACTATTCCATTTTGCTAATCTATTCGACGTATAAGGATCATCTCTGCTATTAATAATCAGTCCTGAACTTTTAATACTTGGTAAAATTCCCTTTTTATTCCCTTTGACACTTCGACCACTTTTAACATCCCTACAAATTATGTCATTAACCAATGGTTTCAGTGAGAAAGCGTCCACTTCTAATTTAGACATTACAGAAGTATGTTTTCGTAATGGCACACGGTTATAGTAGGTTTCCCTGGTATCATATTTATGATGGTTTCTATTCATTCTTATATACGTTTATACCTCATCAATTATTTACTTGAACAATCTTGCAATGAAATTGTATAGAGTTACAGAACATTTAATCCGTCAAATTACAGGAATAATTCGATTTGTCTCATCCAAAGTCTTAAAAGAGATGGTTTGATTGTCAGTTCACAGGTAAGTCGTAGAATCTTGCTGTTATCCCGTCATGATTTTCCTTTAACGAAAATTCAATAAGCAATAATTTGCTTTGCATTGGTAATCTCGATTAAGATAAATCTAAATGGCCAGATGTATGCTGCAATTATTAATTTCTGTCAATAAAATCACTTTACCGCTTTAATGAAATTTATAATCAAAACTTGCAATCGACAAGAATTTAATGAAGTCCCGTTTCCGTATCTTTGGAAATCTAATAAATTGCGTATTCAGTTATTACCATTGTGTTATTTAACTAGAGAGATATCAGAGTGGTAAATTATCACAAAGGACGAGGTGGATGTCACTTATGTACGGAAAACAATAACTCGAACTAAAGCACTAAATTTCTTCCGAAATATCACAAATGCTATCTATCATATTTTACTATCACAATTATTGTTTACAAAAATGCGTATTGTCAAAATCTTGACATATTGAAAGTATGCTTTAAAGATTTATAATTTTTAATTGAAATTTCATTTTCGTAAGTCCGAATCCTTTAACGAATGTTATCTGGTTCGTAATAAATCGACATTAAATTTCAGCAAGGGTTATTGTAAACACAGGTTTGTTTCAACAGGTTAATTACAGCTACTTAACACTGACTTACTGTTCCACGGACGGATATAGTTATCTTTTGATGTAAAAGGTGATTTATTTTCCGTTTGAATTCGATTTATAACCATTTTATAAGCACATAAACGTATATTTTATCGATAAATGGCACTTTTAAACATTATTATTGTCATTTATAGCTAATTGACAATTTTACATTATGAATTCTAACTTAATAATAAAGCATATCTTGTATGCTTTAATACAAATGAAATAGTTTGTACAATAAATTATAGTCAAAAACATACTATTATATATTTGCAAATTTAGTTTACAAGTTGAGAACAAACGTTGACTATGGCATTACATGTTGAATATTAAAGAGTAAAAACTGTAATTGAGACAAACTTTTAAAATAGTCCTAACAGACGTCTCATGCAAATTTATACAATTTTTAATGTAAGATAACAAAAGTTTGTATTTCTATGTAAACTTATGCAATGAAAAATATTTCAAAACGCTTTCATTTAATATTTTCCTCTCAATATTCTTCGTCACATACGCTTGTTTGTTCATCCTTTCGCTTAATATGTTTGGCTTTCATTAAATTTTAAAAGACAATTTTCATAGAACATTGAACAATTTTGTATGCTATCGAATTCATTTTTACTTGATTATTTTATTCATAACATTTAATTTGAAAATTCAATTGTATAAATATTTACATTATACTGCATGCATGTAGAAGAGGGATATCTTTAGATACGGATTATATCTTAAGTGCACCAGCTAGTAAAAATTGTAAACATTCCTTACTTTGTCGGCTAGCTCAGATAAATCAAAATAAACGTAATGAATAACGACTAAGCAGAGCAAACAATAACTATTGAGGATGGCTAGGGATCTTTATTTTTGACTTTGGACAACCTATTTTTAGTTACTTGTTCAGTAGAAATCCCAAATAAACTCATCATAGATACCAGGCTTAATCGATTGTGTACACCAGACGCATTTCGTTTACAAAAGACTCACCAGTGACGCTCGAATAAAAAAAGTTAAAAAGGCCAAATCATGTACGAAGTTAAAGAGCATTGAGGACCTAAAATTTCAAAACACAGGTTTTGCCAAATACAGCTAAGGCAAACTATTCCTGGGGAAGAAAATCCTTAGTATTTTGAAAAAAATCAAAGTTTTGTAAACGGTTAATTTATAATTATGACCATATCAATGATACCATACTCGTCTTTAATGTAATAATCGTTTGTTGTCAGTACATGTATGTATGTGCACTGAGTAGAATAATAATCGTTTGTTGTCAGTACATGTATTTATGTGCACTGAGTAGAATAATAATCGTTTGTTGTCAGTACATGTATTTATGTGCACTGAGTAGAATAATAATCGTTTATTGTCAGTACATGTATTTATGTGCACTGAGTAGAATAATAATCGTTTGTTGTCAGTACATGTATTTATGTGCACTGAGTAGAATAATAATCGTTTGTTGTCAGTACATGTATTTGTGTGCAATGAGTAGAATAATAATCGTTTGTTGTCAGTACATGTATTTGTGTGCACTGAGTAGAATAATAATCGTTTGTTGTCAGTACATGTATTTATGTGCACTGAGTAGAATAATAATCATTTGTTGTCAGTACATGTATTTGTGTGCACTGAGTAGAATAATAATCGTTTGTTGTAAGTACATGTATTTGTGTGCACTGAGTAGTATAATAATCGTTTGTTGTAAATACATGTATTTATGTGCACTGAGTAGAATAATAATCGTTTGTTGTAAATACATGTATTTGTGTGCACTGAGTAGAATAATAATCGTTTGTTGTAAATACATGTATTTGTGTGCACTGAGTAGAATAATAATCGAGATGCCTCACTTTGTATTGGACTTTCAATAACTATCGGAATGTAACCGGTCTTGTATAAAAAGTCCTCCGATTATCGGATGTTTATGTAACCATCTCGTAAATTTCAAGACCCAAAAGACAAGTATATTCGTACGAAAATAATATCTGTCACCAGAATTGACAAGAATAGTGCCCATGAAACATGTTGCATTACCAAAAAAAAAAAAAATTGGCAACCCCAAAATAAAACAAATATTACCACACACACTACAAACACATTTGCACGTGTAAAAAGAGAAAAACTACAACTACGAAGAAAACGACATTCAACGATGAACAATAATTGGGCAATGAGAGCTACTTAGAAGCAATAGATGATACCAAGTGCTCCAGCAGTGTAGAAACATACTGTTCCATATGCCGTCACCATTCTTTTAGTTGTTCCATAATCAAAGCCAGTTAGCAACGTATTGACCGTGTGAAAAGGGGTAAAACGCCGATCAGTTAAGGATAAAATTAAACTTAACATACTAAAATAAAGATTTATAAGAAAACTTTGTCGATAGTAGTCATTAGTTTTACGCAGTTATATTTTTATATGATCAATTTAACAATTATACTGCTTCCTCTATTTAACCATTTCTGTATAGCACTGTTACGTAGTTTGCACATGATTAACTAAATGTTATGTATGATTATTTTGTACATGTTTGGAACATTTGCGCTATATCAATCTAACTGCAATATCTGCACCGGACATGCCAATATGCATTGTAATAGTTGCAATCTGTGCCTACACTTCTCCATAGACATATTTTATGCTATCTGGTTGCGTGAACTATATAGAGATTAATTATCTAAAACGATGTCAGAACAACTTAAAGGGAAATATGAATAAAAGTAGTTTGTGTTTCATGCGTCAATGAGACAGCAACACAACGACATACCCAAGAATTTAAGAGACGATAACATTAAGCCTTGAATAAGATACAAACATCTAAACAGTACTTAACACTTCAAAAATTTTGATATTCCAATTTTTTTTAAATCATAGGTTTCATAACGAGTGAGAATGGTACATCGCTTGATATCAACACGAGTTATTTAATTCCAATATAATAATAAAAGAGCCTTGTGCATTTCGACATTGGTGGAGTCACTAAAAATTTACAAACGGTAATTAAAAGAAAGAATTTTAAATGATGGAAAACGTTTTTGTGTCTACGTTTGCCAGACCAACAGCCATTCGAATTTTTATATTATTAGAATATAAAGAGGATAAAAGGATTTGTCCAAAATATTGGACAGCTCAACTTATCACACATCCTGCAACAACCAAATGAACGTGTGTGTAAGGGAGACCCTTGGCGATATATTGTACGACGTAAATCGACTTATAATCAATAGCTAATGAAAAACGAGCACGTATGTGATCAAATTAAAATTTTATCGTATGGAAATCAGTAGAGTGACAAATCAAGAAAAAGGTGCCTATTTTACGACTGTAATGGACCGGCAGGCTAAAAACGATTTTTTTTACAAAGCCAATACCTTAATCTTACTTTTTTGCCCGGTCGTAGCCATTTCCTACGGTGCAGTTTTCATAAATGGAAAGAAAAAGACATGTTGATTTTTTTTCATTCAAAATGAAACTCGACAAAATATTTACTTTTGTTTCTTTTTTATAGTCCTCAAACTCTTGATTGGGAATTTCATTAAAGTTTAAGTGCTACTTCATATGGTAAAACTATAGTTCCTTCTATTTAGCCTTATTTTTTTGTTTCAATCACTCAGTTTTAAGAACATGCACTCCGACGCTGAGTGGTTACAACATTTGTAAATTTTCATTACATCGATATCTTCCAAATTTTTTGTGTTAAAAAGTAATAATTTAATTTTGGATGTAACACGTCTTCTGATTGGCCGAAAGAATTTTTCTATCAGCTCATAGACATAATTTTGTCATGTGACCGTGACGTCATCATCGTTTTTTCATGATCTACTCCTTAATAATGAATTTAGAACTAAATTATAAGGAATGACTGTAATATTTTTTCTGTCTATTCGAAATAACATCAAACGTGTGGTGCACACTTTTAAATAACACGCTTAGGCTACGCGAGTTATTCAGTGTGCACCACATTTTTGTTGTTATTTCTTCATAGACAAAAAAAATATTAGTCATTCCTTAAATAAAACTTCATTTGGTTTTTATGGGACCACTCCGGCTCAGTTTTTTTTTAATAAATTCAAGTTTTTCGACATATTTTTGATAGACATTATAATTCAGTGAATTTCCGGATTTATTTTATTACCGATACAAAGTATATTTACTTTTTATTTACGAATCGCTTCAGAACTGAATCATACCATTGTTCGTGTTTGTGTCAATTAAATATGTAAGGATTGATATGTTTGTATCATAGGTTGATTGAACAATGTTTTAAAAGGTTTTTGACTGGTAAATTTTGGTCCAAAAGATATTTTATCGTGTTTTTTCTAAAGTTTAAAATAGATTTTTATTCTAACAGTAAAAGTCAAATTGGAGCACATAAGGTAAGTGTTATTCCCGGAATATGTCTACTTTTAGTAGTCCACTAATGCTGACATCTTCGCAAGCTAAAAGAAGCCGTGCTTCAAAGAACTGGGATTTTTCCAATACATATCAGTTTATAACAAGTGAAAACTATCCTGTCTAACTGCAAACGGAACCCATTATAATGCTGTGAATAAAAGAAAAGAGGATGTGTTTCACCGACTCCATGAAGTTAGCATAGTTCACTGATTTTCACTGTTGCCAAATGAGCTTTTCCCCGCACGTAACCAATAGTTGCTGCTGTGTTCCGAGCTATAATAATTCTCAACAATCAAATGTTTTATGCTTTATCACTTTTTTATCTTAATTATTAAATTTATTTATTTGCCGATAGTTTATCTCATTTTGGTTTAAGCCATACTTTGTTTATTTCATTAAGATAATTTACCAGATAACGACTGCTCTATAATCAGTAATGACAATTCATATGTCAATATCCAATATATTTGTAAGTGCTTGTTAGATAAAGGTGTTATAAAAAAGGTCACTGAAAAGTTATTAGGTTATTCAAAGTAGCGTTTCAGTATAATATTTCCGTTTTTTTATTTTTTTGTTTTGTTTTTCGTAACAACAGATTTTTTTTATACAAATTATCAAACAAAACAATAATCCAGTAATAAAAATGATAAAATTACATAAAGGTTTCACTAAGATCATAGGTTTTCAAATATGACCAGGAATCGAATCGTTTGTAAATTGATTTGTTTATATGCCTTTTGTAGGATCGCTTGGGTCATGATGTAATTTTTTATACGTTCGCTAGAACTACACAATGATGTTTGTTTTCGTACGTCTAGAGCTTCGCTAAAATCTGACACTTTAGTAACACCGACAGAAAAACAGTGCGACATATGAAAATGTAACAAATGATACTTTTTCCGCAAATTTTATTTACCGGGAATGTGAAATAAACATTATACAACAACGGCAATATATTCATCACGTTTTACTTCAATAAATAAAATTAACAAGTAATCTCAGTTTTAAAAACATAAAGAAGAAAAAAAGAAAAGACAATTAATCCCGCTTTAAAAGGAAGACACAATGTGAATGATTTCAACAAATCAAGATTGCCTTTTCCTAATGTGCATTATCTGCTGGCAAGATAATCTTTCATTAAAATTATAACGAGTTGCACTGACTTATCAGAATTACGGAAGCGTATAGGTATCTTTTTTTGTTGTTGTTGCTATTGACTTGTTGCGTTATATCATACTTATCGATATATTTAAGTCGACTTGTGTGGTGATACCGCAATAAGTTATCAAAAATATTGCTAAATATTGTGTTATATCAAAACAATGCGATATAAAAAATATTGACTTGAAGTAGATGTCGATATATTTATGTCGAAACAAATTATAATCGAATATAATAATATCGATTAAAAATGACAATCAATTTTGTTAATATATTTATCGCAATATCTCGAAAACAATACCGCTATATATTTCTTTTATTACGATATATCGATATACTAGAAAATGGTTTGTTGCGTTGTTTCGACATATATATCGATTTAATTCATATCGACTTTTAAAACATAAATTTAACGACGGTCACATAGCTCGAAAGCGCGTCAAGGATTTTCACTGTAGTTATTCACAAGCAATTTGCAGTCAAGGGATGACCATGTTCAAGAAATAAACGGTTTGTTTGTTTTTTAATAATCATTTTTGATAATTGGCCTGACCGAAAAGGTCGTGTCAGCTTTTGCCATCACTTGGTGTCCGTCGTCCGTCGTCCGTCGTCGTCGTCGAAAACTTTTCATTTAAGATATTCTACCGTAACACCACTGAGCCAATTTTAACCAAACATGGCAGTAAGGGACCTTTAGTGGTCCTCTTTCAAAGTTATGTCCAATGACTCCATCCGCGATCAAAGATGGCCGCCATTGCCGAACATAGTTTGATACAGTACCAATGGGCAAATTACTGAAATATCTCCTTTGTGGAACCACCAACCCAATATGAACTAAATTTAGCAGCAATGGTCCTTAGGCAAAACTTACTTTTACATAGGACCCTATGGGAAAATCACTAAAAAAGTATCTGGTTCAGTTTAAACATATTTTATTTGCTAAAAATCTGCAAAATGGATCAGGCAAAAGTCATCACCAACATCTTTGCCGACGTAAACCAAACTTGGCAGCAATGGCCCTAGTTTAAGAATTGAAGATGACAGCCATAGTCAAACTTAGTTTTAACATAAGACCCTACGGTAAAATCACTAACATTTATTCTGGTCTGGAACGACTGAGCCAATATAAGCCAAACTTAGAATTAATGGTCCGATAACTCTGTCAGAATTATGGGTAAATCACTAAGATTCTTCTTGTCTAAAACCATTTGAGTCATTATGAACCAAACTAAGCTGCTATGGTCCTTAGATGGTCTTCTTTCAGAATTTGTCCGATGACCCTGTCTGTGATCCAAGATAACCGATGTAGTCGAAATGAGTTTTACATACTTCTGAAACCACTGAGCAAATGTCAACCAAACTTTATTTCTTTTTGATATTCTACTTTTTGACATATTAGAATACACCTTATCGCTATTCCCGCTTGACCCGAGAATCTGTCCCGCTCGAACTTTTGACGTCATACAGTGATGTCCAGTAATGGCGGACAAATAGCGATAAGGTGTATACTTAGAGACAGTGCTGTTTTTTTCAGGTGTTTGTTCTTGTAATCTGCATTGGAGGTGCATTTTGTCTACCAGAAGCAGAACGATCTTTGAGAAACGAACTAGTTAAATATTATTTTGAGTTGGGATATGCTTACAAAGAGATCATTGGCTTTTTGTGCTGTGTACATGGAGTAACGCTCAGTTTGTCTCATTTGAAAAGACTTTTGTGTAAATTTGGATTAAAAAGGGATAGGTCTGAAACACCATTGCTTGAAATCGTTCATAATATTGGAGAACTGCATAAAGAGGGTTTTGACTGCATATGCTATAGGGCAATGTGGAAAATTCTTAATGTAATGTGCGGTACCAGAGCAACGCAAGAAACAGTTCGAATAGCTTTGAATACATTGACACCAAATCAAGTTGTAGACAGGTCACGTCATCGTCTTGTAAGAAGACAATATTGCAATCGATATTTCAATATCTAAAGCCATTTGGAATAGCCAATCACGGTGCAATAGACGGTTATTCACGAAAGGTTTTATGATTTAGAGCTGCAAATACAAATAAATATCCAAGAATCGTTGGTAGGTACTTTATGAACTACATAAAAGAAAAAGGGAGAGTACCCAGGGTTGTTCACGCAGATGCTGGTACAGTA
The DNA here is from genome assembly GCF_021869535.1 of Mytilus californianus. Classification (NCBI taxonomy): domain Eukaryota; kingdom Metazoa; phylum Mollusca; class Bivalvia; order Mytilida; family Mytilidae; genus Mytilus; species Mytilus californianus. The sequence goes on from NW_026262745.1 coordinate 39,086,114, forward strand.
AATTCAATGATTAGGGGAGTTTTTTAATGAAAAGTTTTACCCAATACTGGAGAAACATATTTAAGGATTTGCGCGATAGTGGACGTTTCAGCAACGAAAATGTTCAGCATATCAACTGCATCAGATTCTGTTTTCTTACATTGGTTCAAAACCACCTTGACATTTTCACACATACATGGAATTTGCCTAGAATAAGACACCAACGCAACAGAGAGGTTCCTTCTGGTGACCCAAATGTACTGTTTTATCAGCCAAAAATCTGCGGTGACAGGGACTATTCATTTGAACTGTCTTTCAGTTGGGATGCAATACATAATTTGATTGAAGTTTGCACTCAAAACCCTCCTGAAAGAGGATGTCCAGTTGAATTTTGAGAAGAATTAGATTTGAAGTCCGAAATTCCAAAGCTGGAATGGAAAAACATTGTACCAAATAGTAACGAAGAAGCTCTTATGCTGTTTGATACATTGGTTACAATGTTTGACATATAAATCTCCTGCTTTATCTGTTTATATGCCTTTTTAGCTCACCAGGCCCAAAGGGTCAATTGAGCTTTTCTCATCACTTGGCGTCCGGCGTCCGGCGTCGTCCGTCGTCGTTAACTTTTACAAAAATCTTCTCCTCTGAAACTACTGGGCCAAATTTAACCAAACATGGCCACAATCGTCATTGGGGTATCTAGTTTAAAATGTAGTTTTTGACTTATATCTCCGAAACCGAAGCCTTTGGAGCAAATCTGACATGGGGTATAATTGTTAATCAGGTCAAGATCTATCTGCTGTGAAATTTTCAGACAAATTTGACAACCCGTTGTTGGGTTGCTGCCCCTGAATTGGTAATTTTGAGGATATTTTGCAGTTTTTGGTTATTATCTTGAATATTATTAATGATAAAGATAAACTGTGAACAGCAAAAATGTTCAGCAAGGTAAGATCTACAAATAAGTTCATATGACCAAAATTGTCAATTTACCCCTTAAGGAGTTATTGCCCTTTAAAATCTAGTTTTCACAATTTGTTCATTTAGTTTGCTTACTTTAAAAAATCTTCTCCTTTGAAACTGCTGAATTAATTTCAGCCAAACTTGGGCTGAATGAGTTTCAGAGTATCTAGTATAAATTTAATATTTTATTTTCTTCTATGTCAAGAAACATAGCCACTATGGCTAAAATGCATTTCTTTGAAGAAAATATGACAAATACAAAGAACATTTCAATGGAAGTTTTAAGCCATTCATTAATATATATTGAAAAGAACAAAATAATCATTGATGAAAGATTTAAGCAAAAAATTACAGGTGAGCGATTCAGGCTCTTGAGAGCCTCTTGTTCATATTGCCGACTTAGGTCCGGTTTATAATAAATATGCTAAGGGAAATAACTCAGTAATGCAACAGACTGGGTGGCTTTAGTTTATATATACTGAAGTAAGGGAAAGTATAGTAGCTTTTTTATGTAAAAAATTGAATTAAATTGAACCTTTAGTTATTGGATGGTGATTTTTTATTCTTAATATTTAAAAATTTCAATATTTCAATATGTATAGGTACTTTATTTTCAGTTTCTGAGATAACATTCAACTATTCTTCCTTTCTTGTATGAAACACCAAATCTGATGATGACTGGAATTGGTGAATCATGGGTAATAACAAAATTACCGATCTGATGGGCAAAAATCCAGGGCAGTAGTCATAAGCAATGATAAAAAAAGGGAAGTCCATCCATCCAGGGGAATATAAGTCTCATTGGAAGAATGGCAAAATCAAGGCAGTTAAGTTCCTTTGAAAATACTGAAACAGGAGTGCATTCCGATAATGTGAAAAATGTGAAAAAGGAATATTTCAAGAATCTTTTACATTTTACATTTTACTGAACATTTTTACCCACAATGAAAGTATTTATATGTCATTTAACGAATGACTGTAATATTTTTTCTGTCTATGAAGAAATAACATAAAAAATGTGGTGCACAAAGTCATTTCTTATAATTTTTATAATTGTAAATTCCATTTTAAACCGGAGTAAACCATGAAAAAACGTTGATGACGTCACGGTCACCTGACAAAATTATGTCTATGAGCTGATAAACAAAACAACGTCAGCTAATCAGAAGACGCGTTACATCCAAAATCAAATTATATTGATATGTTCAACAACACAATTTTCTCTGATTAATCCCAGGTCAAATGAGGTAATTCTGGACCGAAATTTAATGCAAAGTTCACTCCCGATATGAAAAATACAATATTGATCAGCTGTTAAATTTGCATCTTTGAAGCAGTCATCTGATTTTTAATTAATTAATTTCCCTATTTCCAGTCCAACAAGATGGACAAGGTTCTATACACATTATTGTAATAAGGATAAATTCAAGAATTCTAACTTTTTCAGAGTTTGAAAAATCTAAATATTCTTCAAATTCAAAACTTTTTCGAAATGAATAAATTAAAAATAACAAAGTATCTGTATAGTTTTCCTTTTTTTTTTTCCTTTTTTTTTGTTGTCGAAAGTTATTCAAGCTTTCTATAAACAAATGATAAAGCAGAGTTCCCGAAATTTGCCGGTCCTGACACAGACAGGTAATATTTTGTAAGGACCTGCATATCAATTAGGACTGCTGGTCCTTCTAATGACTGGGAAATTACAAGGGTAATTAACAGTGCTTTCAGCAATTTTCAAAAGGGGGGTTCCCAACCAAGGATAAATGGGGGTTCCAACTATTGTCACCATTCAAATGCATTGATCGTCCAAAAAAAGGGGAATTCCAACACTCCAGACTCCCCCATTCCGCAACTGGCTTTAATACAGAGGACTTGAAATTTAGATCTATAGGACAGAATATTTTATTTTGCAAGACCTATTTGACTGACATTGCAAGAATACCTGCGACTCTTTTCACAAAAAATCTTAAGAGTAAAAATACTCGTAAGTCATACACATTTCAGTATAACTTACGATCAATTTTAATCGTAAGATTTTTTGTGAAAAGAGTCGCTGGTACTTTTAGCAAACTCTGATCAAGTTAGTCTGTAGGTGTTTTACAACAATTTCTTGTAATTATTTTTACTTTTAAAATTTTCACATAAAAAGAAAGGTGAATGTTTAACTTTTCTCTACATCTATAAAAAAAGAAGATTTCAACACCAGGGGCCCGTTTTTCATGTCTCAAACATGTTTTTTTAATTTTTTAAACCGGCATTTTAGAGGTAAAGCGTTTTTCATGAATCGATAGCATGTTTAAAATAATACAATTCCGTTCTTTTAACCTGATACATGTTCAAGTCACAATAAACAGGCCCAAAAAGTTGATTTTTTGTCCTGGACTCTTAATTTGTAATCATTATAAGCTATGCTAAGTAAATTAGAATGCGAATTCTCTAGTCTTTGCCAATACATAAACAGCTGTTGGGTATAAAGACCAAATACCGAAGTCCTGAATAAGGTAGCCCCCCCCCCCCCTCTTTCCGTGTACACCAACATTGATGTACAATTAGCACGTAACATGGCGAATAAACTGTGCAAAAACTAAACGAATGTTCAGTCCGGGTGTTCACGTGATTTAATATAGAGTTTTACCCCACCACGTCCTCAAGCTAGGAGACCGTACGAACATACCTGCCTTCTTCTTCTTCTTCCTGAGTTCTTATAACAGGTGCATGGATGATGCGCTCAAGTAAAACTCCCGCCTTCAAAAAGCGCACCAGTGTCAATCATTCTATATATTAAAATCGATATATGTCGAAATAACGCAAGAAACCATTTTCTAGTATATCGATATATCGTAATATAAGAAATATATAGCGGTATTGTATCTCGAAATATTGAGATAAATATATTTACAAAATTGATTGTCATTTTTAATCGATATAATCAAATTCGATTATAATTTATCGACATAAATATATCGACATCTACTTCAAGTCAATAATTTTTATATCGCATTGTTTTGATATAACACAATATTTAGCAATATTTTCAGTAATTTATTGCGGTATCGTCACACAAGTCGACATAAATTGTATCGATAAATATGATATAACGCAACAAGTCAATAGCAACAACAACAAAAAAAGATACCTATACGAGTCCGTACGGAATATACAATCAGTCATTTCTGGGAGTATTAAGGTTATCTTGCATCAGCTCTTCAACAAATACGCAAATTACAAGTAATGCTTGTATTTCCTTGCTGAGATACTCACACTAACATGTTATAAGTATAAGTATCAAATGTGATTGTAAGCTAATTTGTTCCGACATTTTCGCAAGCATGAATATATTTTTAAATATAAAGAGACGTGTGACATACAACAAATGAGTTAGCAACCCAACGACACAATAAAACACGAGACATATCCACAGGTCAACAGACGCCCTGCAACAATAGACAATCGTGCTAATAGCATTCACATTTTTAGTACATTTAGTTCAGTTTTTATCGCCTCAATAAACAGCTTGATCGAGAAACATTATAGTAATTGTTAAAAGATATCCAATGTATGGCTACGTCAATCTTTTATTGGAATTTTTCAAATTTTGAAACAATATAAAAATAGTGAGTAATTCTATCCAAAAGTCAGTTTACTCAAACTGTATTAGTTTATACGAAAAACGTCAATTTATCTCATTTTTATTTTTACAGAACTTCATCATGATAACAACATTTTGAGAATTTGAGAACAGGAGCAGTACAGCTTACCCTTCCGGAGCACCTGAGATCACCCCCAGTTTTTGGTGGGGTTCAAGTTGCTTAGTCTTTAGTTTTCTATGTTGTGTCATCTGTACTATTATTTGTCTGTTTGTCTTTTTATTTTTGGCCATGGCGATGTCAGTTTGTTTTCGATCTATGAGTTGACTGTCCCTCTGGTATCTTTCGTCCCTCTTTGAGTAGAAGTAAGTTACGTTTTTTTACGGAATTAATGAAAATGAAATCAGATTTTGATGTTCTACCGCTTGTTTGTTTTTATACATATCTCTTAGCGAGGAGGAGAACTCTACTATATGTTTTCTTTATTTGATAGCCGATACAATGTCTATACAGGGCAGGGCGTTCATTAGATATATTATGATATGATTCATTTTACATCGTGATCATACTGATGAAGGATATCTGTTATCCGAAATATTTAACATTTGTTCATATTATTATTATTTTTTGGTGATGTTGTACCCTTTTAGACTTGTTATTTATTATAAAATATATATCTAGAACTTAAATCAACAATGTTAGAATAAGATTTTTGGACTTGGAAAATATCGTTCTCTAATCTAGATTTGAACTCAATCCTCTAACAGCAAAACCAACTGCAACGAGTTCAGCTCCCTGAAACCATTCGGTCATTTAAGCTGTATATGTGTAGCTTTCGTTAGTCGGCTGAGGCTTTCCCTCGTCGATTTAATTTAGATTAACAAAGAACAATTGTAATATATATTTGAAGGAAGATGACAGATCTGTGCAGTTATTCCTTCTCAAAATATCGTAAGAATGAAAAATGTATTTGTCACACAGACACACCTTTTATTGTAAATATATTTACTTCTTCATAATATATAAAATGTAAGCAATAAACTATAGACTTTTTCATGCAATATGGATAATCAATCATACGGGGTTTACTTTAATGAGTATGCAAGCCTTTGAACGTACCGTTGCTTTAAAAGAAGTATTATTTTAGGATTTCCGTTCATACTATTGAGCGTCTTTTGCTTTAAACATCATGTGCGAGTATAGTATGGTAATTTTGCATGCATGATGTTACATCCTAGAGAACTACGTTATATATGGCATCGGATTGCTTCAGTATAATCTGCATCAGCACGCAACCTTATCTGTTTTTCTAAATCAAGAATTTATTTTCCTGAAAATGTGTTATGATAAAAAAATCTGGTCGACAATACTTTAACGACTTGTTTTGTTTTACAACAATTCATCCGTATACCAAAAATACCTGCTGGTTTATCTGTCTGCCTGTCACGAAAATAAAAATGTTCGTTTTTTGTTAAAATCCATTTAAGCACGTCCAAAAATTATTTTATGCAACTTAATCATTATAACATGGAAAATGCATTAGTAATTATTAAATTATATTACTGACAAATCATCTGGAAAAGCTGTGAACCACAATTTTGAAATACAAAAATGCGAAAAAATCGATCGCCTTTTTCATAAACGTATTTAAAATGGAATACTAATTGGAAATGTATTTTTTATGGACAATAAAATGAGATTACCAAATTAAATTCCATATATTAAAAACTCTAAAAAGTGGGTAACTATTTTATTATAAAATCAATTGCCATGTATTCTACGGATACCACAGAATGTAAGCTTAGGGAAAATAATCTAAGCTGGAAGCGCTTTTGGAAATTCAAAAGAAAATATTGTAGAACCATCTATGTCTACTTCTATATATACACAGCTACGTATTGTTAGAATGGGTACATTAAATTCCATGTCTCGTGTAGGGAGAATGCTACGCTTTCCGCGCGTGAAAGAACCCAACAAATCTTTGAGGTAGGTAACCTGTTATACAACAAAACTTCTGCCCTTACTCAAAAATACTCTTTTACAATGGCTTTCAAAATTTATTTATCCTGGTCGACTCACTTTGCAGAAGATACGTATTTGATGTACGAAGTAAACTACCTATTGATTTGTTCTCGTCCTGAATATGCAAGAGATATTTGCCACTGGACGTTAAATTCTAAATGATCAATCAAACGAAACACCCAATCAAATGTATCTCCAACGGAACCGAAAATAAAATCATATTATATATTAACAACATTCCAACATTAAAAACAAAATCTAGAACCAATGAAGTTTAATAATTGAAAAATTACCTCAAAGAGAATTCCTGCCTTTTCTTTTTCAATATCACCCTCTGAACGAAATGACAGTAGGCGTCCACTATTTCTCTTCTTGCCCAAACCATAAGACGTAGATCTATGTGATGTATAGATATTTCGTCGGCTTTTCAGTTTTTCTAAATTGTCCGCATATTTAATATAGGAGGACGTTTTACTCCGGATGAATTTTTTATTCATTTTCCTGCTTTGTATCGAATCCCAAAATTTCAGTCCTTTAACGTACCAAACTATAAAGTGCGAGACTTGAAACCATGGAACAACGAAGAACTTGAATTTTTAACATGACCGATATTACCTGGATTATGAATATATGCGTGCATAAAATAAATATTGAAAGATTCGGTAGTACCGGTTTCCATCCCTTTACATAAACTTCAAAAAGACTGACTTTTAGATATGCATCCGTCTATTTACTTTATAGAATTAATCAATTTTGTGAATTTAAAACATCAGATGAGGAGATTGATTAATCGTAATTGACTTATTGTGAAGTCAAAATCTATATTTTGCAATATTGCGACAATATCTGGTCAGGTTGTTAGGTTGTAATGAAGAGTCTATAATTGTACTATACCTTGTGATAAGGCAATATATACAATCTATATAACATGCAATAAAAATAATTGTATGGTTTTCCATTCTCTTTATGGGTGATAAAACAATAATATAGTAACTTCTTGTTTATATTTATAAACCATAACTAATAAATCATCGACATTTGCTTTAAAGTTTATCGTAACAGGAACTACTTTTTGGAAAGGATTTAATTAAAAAGCTTGGTAATCCTGAATAACTTTTGTTTTCTCCTCCTCTCTATTTTCTTTCTTGTTTATTCTATCTCACGGAGCAAAATTACATTTACATAATCAATGGGTGCAAATTTCATTTCTATAATGAATGAAAAGGTTTAAACGTGAAAAAAAAATGTGATTTTGGACGATTTGACTCTTATTTGTATTTTTAAGATGTAGACAGCACTGTGAATAACGATAAGTCTACGAGTCCATGAGAAGCTCGATGATGTCACATGGAAAAATGTCGAAATATTTACTTTTTCTTCATAAAAGAATTAATGTAAAGTTTGCGAAGATCTGTACCTATGTTGCAGTTTTTAATGCTGCGTTCACACGTAATTCGAATTCGATTCGCATTAACTAATTCGAATTAGTTTAATTCGCATTCGAAACGTTTGACGTCCAAACGTAAATTCTAATTCGAATTGCAATGCGCGTCAAATTCGCTTTACTGTCCTAACGACGTTAACTTTTAATTCGTATTAACAAAAGCGCATTTCTAATGCGAATTGGATAATGCGATTTAGCCAATTCGAATCAATTCGAATTAAAAAAGAAGAGTGTGTGAACGCGATTAGCGAATTCGATTCGCATTCGATTCGAATTCAATTCGAATTAAATGTACGTGTGAACGAGGCATAAGCTTCATTTATTGTTAAGTCATTATTAATTCAAGACCGTGCATGTTGACCACGATATGTCTTTTGAGTTTTGGTACATTGGTTGTTGTCTCGTATCCTCATATTTAAGAACTTTTTTATTCATAGAGTGAAATTTGTTTTTCATCATAAAAGTCTTCACTTATAGTCCTCATTCATAATGCATATCTAGTATTGTGTTAACAATATTGATGCATACCACCTACTCCATATAATTTAATACATTATAGATATTATTTTGCGTTGCTTAATTTCTTATTCATGATACAAATTATTGAAGCTATACATCACATACTTCATTCTCATTATTGTTTTGTGCTTACCATGCATGAACGTTTCAGTTATATATTAAGTATTCTCTGTGTTCTAACATTTAATATGAATATATTGAGATGAAGGATAAACGTCAAAACGACAGCCAACAAGAGGCCACCTAGGACCGCCTACGAGATTTTAATGATGCCCAAAACTTATAAGAGCCCAAGTCTATAGACACCTCGAATGAATTATCTAAGGAACAGTGTAGATCTGACATATCACCATCTATGATTACAAAAATATCAAGACACAATGACAACACTAAACTTATTCCTGACTTGGGAAAAGTACAAAAGGCGGGTTCAAATTGTTTCGTAGGCAAATAAGTTGATATAGATTAAAAAGGAAAAATATCTGTAAACTCTCAGGAGATATCTAAAGATCCAGTCATCCACATACAGGCTGGTCTTGTTAAACAGATTTGAATAAATTTACAGTGATACCTGCACAGTTGGCACAACATCGACGTTTTCTTCCGGAAACAATGTTGCAAGAAATCTTGGTCTGGATTTGTAATTTTTAGATCTACGCAAATCATTTTCTGATTTCCTTCTGAAAATAAACCGATAAATACATGCATGAAACATATTCTGATTAACATATGATATTACAATGAAGAGATTTGCCGTTTCAGAAAATGTTTCTGGTTAATCTATTCTTAATGGTTACACCACTCTCTAAATGTCACCACGCGCGAGTTGCTAAAAATAAATCTAGTCTTGGCAAACACATCGTATGGTCCTGCAGCTTATATCACTACTACATGTATCCACACAAACATAGATAAAAGCTATCGTAATTTGGCTCGATCAGAACTTATATATAAAATGTAACAAAATTGTATTGATAATACTTCTACATTTCTTTCTTTCTTTGTTTAAACAGTGATTAATAATGCAGGATTTGTTTACCACTGCATGCGACAGTGAGGTTTCTATTTTTTTTTTTATCTATCTGTTTTCGTATGGGACAAATCAGCACTTCACCATATTAAATTTACGCATGTAACTTATAGAACAGGGGTAGATCCAGGTAGCAGGATGCTCCAACCCCCGCTTACAGGCCTAAAATATTAGTACAATTTCTATTTTTGACTGCTACCCAACCCTGCACATATTAAGCATAATTGTTCGGTGGGTTTTTCCCCTTTTGAAAACCATCAATTGCGACTCAATGCAATAGAAAACCACAGACATTAGTAATTTGTATCACTTTTTTGTACAAATAGTCTTTTCCTAATGGTATACACAATCTAAAAAATATCACGGAGGCGAACCACTGCAAAAATGTACAACAATGACTTGCCAAAAACCCAAGCAATATGTGTTTCTTAGCTTGTATATCGTGTTAAAAAAGATTTGAAACTACATTTACCTTCTTCTTGGCGTCTTAAAGTTGTCTGTATGTAATTTTGGTAGAAAGTTTGTATCGGTCCGACATTTTTCCAGTCTAGGTGGTACATTTTCAAAAATACACAATGACAGTCGGAGTCTAGAATGATAACCAGATTCTTTTATAATCCGCTTGAAGTTTCGAGTCGAGTTTGAATCCATTCTACATGCATTTTCTATAGATATAGATGCATTTAAGGAGATGTGGTATAATTGTCAATGAATCCTATTCAAAATGGTATAGATGTCAGAAATTATAGGTCACTGTTAAGTGTCTCGTGAATTATTAAAATATATTGAACCATTGTATCTGGATTGCGTTTTTAAATATGTTTTAATTGAAGAATTTTTAAAATATATTCGTCACACAATTGCATCTTTATTGTGCTCCGTTCATTCATGTAAGTATTTTAATGATAGAAATACAGTTTTCATAAATAATTGTAATAATATATGAAAGGTTAGCGTGATAAAACTTTAAAAATATTAATATGATAAAGCATTCATTGTCAGATATAACATTGTTTTTTGACAGAGAGAAAAATACACGCAATGCACTTCATCAATTTTTTATAAAAGTATAATATATTTGCTTTGATTACTTAAACCTCTAATATATGTTCTCAAATTTTCTGTTTCATTATATTTTGTTTTGTTCTGCAGTTTTAAGACTTATTTTGTAAACTTGAGGTCAATTTTAACGTATTTTTGTAATCACCTAGTACCCTCTTTTATATACACTACTTTAATTTAAATAACCCGTACAATACTATTATGCGAAGGAAGGTGTCTTGAATAGTGATACTCAGGTTTATAAGTTCTTGTTATTTTATAATATTGAACACAGTTTGTTTTATCATTTTCTACCATTATTTTATCATCTTTTGTTAAGCTTGGATTACATTGTCAACAATGCAAAAGTGGACGGTTTTCAATTGTACTTAATTTTAGCTTTATAAGTTGAGAAAAGGATAGTCAAAAGATCAATCTAAACTAATATAGAAAAGCCGCCTCAAAGTAAAATCTTACATATTACTGTATGAACTGTCATATAAGAGGCCTGTTTTAGGTTTTTGTATAAACTCTACTCTTTCATTTTAAAGTAAATGTACCGAGTCAGGACTTTTACAGTCATGCACAACTGTTCCCATTGAGACCGTACGCAAAGATTTTTTAAAACCAAATAGAAGACATACACATTGTCTTCATAATATATTTTGAGGGAAAGGTTGAGACCTCACATACATGTTTAACTCCTTCACATTCTGTATGGGCCAGTCTGTCAGGAGCCTGTAAGTCAGTGGTGTCGTTTGCTGAACAGGAACTTGAGTGCAGGATTCGGATAATTTTTGTTCATTGTTTGCACTGAATATATTCAATTTTCTATTTGCATAGCACATACTTTAACACTACTATGGTTGTCTTACCAGTAGGGTATAAAATTAGAAAACTAAATATTCAGTGCAAACAATGACAAACCAAAAACATCCAAATCCTGCACTCAAGCGACTGTGGCGGTTGCTGAAGGTCATATTTGTTTTTCATTTATTGTTTTGTGATATAAACCAGGCCGTTGGTTTTGTCTTATAGATTGATTCACATGTTGTCATGTCCGGGCCTTTTATAGCTGACTATACTACGTTGAAGGCCATATGGTGACAAATAGTTGCTAACACGTCATTTGGATTTTGGTTGATAGTTCCCTCACTGCCAATCATTACACTTCTCCTCATTTCTATTTGGTAGTTTATTGCAATTTTTATCTCCATCCCTACTAACGACGTTACAATTTTGAAGGCAGAAGCAACGGATGATCACACGTTCAGGCTTTCTTAGCCTTCATATACACATGATGCAGAACATATCAAAATTTAGTAGTAAATAGTGGGTACCAGTAACCGCTTTATTGTGTCAATTGTGCTACAGAAAACAAATGTTTTCCTACTGCTAGGGCGATGGTCTTAACAAGTGTATAATTTTAGCACTTCTTTCTGGTTTAGAATTTAATAACTATTTGCATTACTAGTATTTTTAACGATTAGAATTCTTTCCGAAAACATTTCAAAATAGTATATTGTCATCACAATGTCCATCTCTCTGTCCAAAACAAAAGGTGCAGATGATAACATAAGTTTGCTTTGGAGGAGGACTTTATAACTTTTCAACGTGATATGAAGTCCCGGCGAGGGAAGAACAAATATTTGCTTCTGCAAATTTGCAGATTTAACATTGTTGTGCTGATATTTAGAGTATTTATATATATCTAAGAAATGACTGTAATATTTTTTCTGTCTATGAAGAAATAACATAAAAAATGTGGTGCACACTGTATAACCCGCGTAGCATTTTTTATGTTATTTCGAATAGACATAAAAAATATTAAAGTCATTCCTTATAATTTAATTCTTAAAAGGAGTAAATCATGATAAAAACGTTTATGACGTCGCGGTCACATGACAAAATTATGTGTATGAGCTGATAGACAAAACACTTTCAGCCAATCAGAAGACGTGTTACATCCAAAATTAAATTATATATATATAAACTAGTCTAAATTGTAAACAACGTTCAAACCTATGATTGCGTTGGATAAAAACCGCATACGTGTGCATGCAAAACAAATTTCTTGGTAGTATATATACCGTGGTTATTTAATTATGTTTCGTTCTGTGATGTCATAATCGGGAAAAAGAGGACGGGACAAAATGGTGGTCATCTGCGCAACGTGAATGCAACAACGGTCAAGCAACTCTTAATGGCGTCCGTAAAACTTTCACATGGAAAACTTCAACTTTACCGTTTGGAATCCTTACTTTAATAGCTTTTCTGTACTCAGCAACCCTCTATCAAGGAAACAATGATAGAAACACAAGCTCTGTTATATCGAGCCAACTTGGAGATATATACTTCATATGCTGAAATGTTGCAACATAGAATGTAAGATTCAAATTCATTGGTCCTATTTTGATCTTAAACATTATAACTACGATAGTACTGCCTATTTTCATTCTGTTGCATATTTCTGGATTTGTGTCTAAAATTGTTTGTTTTTGGGTGTACATAAAGGGAACATTTTCCAGAAATTAATTTATGTTGTGCACGCAGTAATTCGTTACACGTGTTCATGTGATGATTTTTACAAAAATAGCCGCTCAAATCATTAGATAGCATGAAGATCGACTTGTACAACAACAATACAAATGACAATGAGATATTGATATAATAACAGTTGCGAGAACGCACTATGTATGTAAAAAGTCAGTTGATTGAAAGCTGACAATCTGTAAACACTTACACATTGATGCTGTTAGGCTGCAAACGCATCAAAAAAGTTAAATCATATGCATATATGTACATATATAGAATAATTATAAGATGTGATATCAATTGCCAATAAAACATTTATCGATAAAGATCGAAAGACATAGATGTCAAAAAATATAGATCACCGTGCCAGCCTCCAACAATAACTAAAGCCTACACAGTATTGTCAGCTATAAAAGGCCACGGTAAGACAAAATGTGAAACATTTTAATATTCCTGGCTTAGGAAAAGCACGTTAAGAATGGAGGGTTTTGACATATTTGATAACGCACAACCCTTTCCCACCCTTGGACAGTATTTTAACAACACACTGTAACAGAAGATGAAACTATAAAAATCAGTTGGAGAGGTCTTCACTCACCATATGTAATAAGCTCTTTGACAAAACAAATAACAAAAAATACATTAAGTACTAATCTCTGGGTACTCACCATTACTAAATGCTATACCAAAGCCAAATTTCATTTAATAAATAAACCATATATTTCTCAAGACTAAATGACAGCAGTACACCTCCGACTGATTAAAGACAGTTGAGAAAAACAGGACCGTGTGGAATGCCAAAATATAAGTATAAACGGTATAAACAGGATATAAGACCAGCATTTTCAATACCTCGATAGCAATACATTTAAAGTTATGTATTAAACTATCAAAAATGGAATCAATGTTAGTACCAATAAAGACAATACAATAAAATCTTACTACAATGAATAACTTTTAAGAACGGGTATTTGCCGATTATTTCCAATTCCTAATTGTGACATATTGGATGGATGTTGAATCGTAGGCCGGGTGACGCATACATAATAAGACACAATAAGGTGTCATACCACCAATTCGAAATCCCTACCGATTCAACCAAATTTTGCAATTTTCACAGCTTACTAAATACTTTACCTTAGTTTAACTTCATAGAAACCAGGTATATCCTGAATTGTACATATATGCATGTATCAACTTTCTACATGCCAATTTTCAATCAATGTTTAAAGTCTTGTAGCGAAATACTAACGTTCCGAAGACTAGAACTGCTAAAAATAACCCGTGGTTTTCTTTAAATCTTAAATAAGTATACTATGGAGCGCATTAATCCTCTATTTTAATGCAAACTCATGGACAAGTAAATTTCGGCTCCAAATGGTCAACATATATTTCTCTTTCAACAAAAGTTTCAATTCTGCAAATTTGTTGGTTAGTGTAAGTAAACAACGACATCAAAAACACTATTTTATGTCAGGGAATAGCTACTTTTACATACGTTCTAAATTTGAGTGGATGAATTGGTGGCCTGTTTGATTTGTATCTTGTTAAATAGCTTTATGAGTTTGAACATCGGTAAACTTCTGTTGCTTAAATTTAATTCAAAGGAAAAATAACTATATATGGTTGGTATCTTCATTTACGAGCTCTGTTCATATAATCTAAGTATAAAATTTGAGATGATATCCAATTTGTTGTAAAGTTGGTCGTCCGAGATGAAGGGGAGACATTTCGACTGCTTCCATGAAAGAGGGCATGCTTGATATGGGAAGACATTTTACAATTCAACATGCTATCTACATCCGAAAGAGTTATTGCTAGCGTTCTTCAACGTACACAGAGCATGTCACTTTTCCTGCACATGGCAGCTAATTTAAACTTCCGAATCCAAACGGACTTGCCTAGGTATTTACACATCCGTAACAACCAAACCGACGCGTAGATACCCATTTTGTTATACCCCTTTTATCCATTAAGGTTGCAATGAACTAGTTTTATCCTTTAAGACATACCACATATCTGCATTATAATTTTGATGTTTGGTGAAATCAACCTATATAGATTTTATTGATGTTTATCTCCCTTTTAATGTCACTTTGTTGAACACTAGTATCAAAGCCTTGTAATCATTTCTAAAATGATTTATATTTAAGGGGCTTCAAACTAAAAATAATAGTACATATAGACACAAGTGTTTTATACGAAGCCACAAGTAACGCACTCTTAATTGTATTGGTTTGTAAAGAAAATAGACATGTCAGTAGGTGCCAAGCAGTGTGCCTTTGTCAATTTATACTTTATAAAGAGTTATTGTCATATTTTTAATTGTCCCTTCGGTATCTGCTCCTTTTTTATATAGAATTAAACGTTTAAATAACAGAATGCTCACAGCTGCTAACTTCGAGCTTACGAATCGTACTAAAAATGACAACTCTTTCTAAAACCAGCGCTTTTCATTTGGGCAATAAATACATATTCACCCTGACCTTTGCCTTGATCATCAAAAATAAACAAGAATAAAATATTTTACAACGGACAGTTTATATACAAATGGCGCATCAATATTAAATTCGAGTTTAACATACAATACATTTTTATTATCGAACATCTACAACTGTATATAAATATGCAGACAAGACAAATACTATTCATTCATAGGGTTTTTCTTTGTCATTTTGATAACCAAGTCTCGATTTCAAATAACTGTTTCGCTTATCTCCCCTCCTCTATGATCATATTTCACACTTGATTTGTCAATAAAGTTAACTGCGCTTGCTGTAATGGTATAGCTTACTTGTTTCCCAGAAGATGTGCTAAAATATAGTTTTATCATATATATCATTATATCATTCATTGTGTACAACCAGTCGTTTAGACAGCTAAATGTCAAACTATCAAAGAATACAAAAACAAAACAGGGCTTGTCAATTTTTAAAAAAAACGCATCTAAATAAAAACTGTTTCAAAAGGTAGTTACACCCGTCCTTTTTGTGAGAGGATGCATGTATTTCAAACTAAAAATGTACATTCATGTACTCATGTATCGTATAAACCATGAACTCATCAAAGATACCAGGCTTTAAATTTAGTACGACAGCTGCGCGTTTCATCTACGAAAGACTCATCATTGACGTTCGAATAAAGTAAAGTTAAAATGGCCAAATAAAGTACTAAGTGCGGTTACCAAAATACAAGAGCCTGACTGGTGGTACCCTTGGTATGGTAAATTGAAGTCTATCAGCAGCATCATATACCAGTGGAATATATGTAAACGCATGATAATGAATTTCATTGTGCAAACAAAGGCCAGATGAATATAGAACTATGATAAGGGTCCTATGGAATCTTAACCTTTAGATCGGTTGATTCGTTTTAGAGACAAATAGTTTTTTTGTTGTTTGATATTTGTCTTATTTATAATCCTTGTTTTAATTTGTTATAATGGCTAATGGTACGTATACACCCTTTTAGTTGTCTTAATCTGATATCTGGAATTATTCCAATAACTTGTCTTCTTTACCACTTTTAATTATTTTCAAAATAGGTAGTATCAATGCATGTATCTCATGATCAACATACATAAATACATAGAAATAGTTAACTCAGACACCAACAGAAGACAAAATCGAGAAACTATAAGAAAAAATATAATTCCTGTATCCGTTTGCATGTCCATGCATTAACAAACCCACACATATCCTTTGTGTTTGGTTTGCTGTTTGAACATCTATTTATATGTATTATAATGGTT
Source organism: Mytilus californianus (assembly GCF_021869535.1). Lineage (NCBI taxonomy): Eukaryota > Metazoa > Mollusca > Bivalvia > Mytilida > Mytilidae > Mytilus > Mytilus californianus. The sequence goes on from NW_026262745.1 coordinate 39,102,982, forward strand.
TACTTTTATACATTGTAACTTGGATGGAGAGTTGTCTCATTGGCACTCATACCACATCTTCCTATATCTATTACATATAGCACTTACGCATGTTGATTTATGCAGTCAACATTTTCATTTCTGTCATTCTCCTCGGAATTAGTATTTTCTTGAACTGTAGGCCTAAATAGAAACAAAGGTGAAAGAAAGAGAAAAAAGATTCTTATGAGAGGAAAATGTAAAACTAGACGATATAAATTATTGGTAATTCATTTCCAAAATATTTAAAAGCCTGAAATTTAATAAGGTAAAAATTTGATAGAAAAATATGAATTATCAAACGAATATTTTTCTTAAAAAATTTTTATTGTCAAAAAAAATCGACAAAAAGAATAGCAACAATAATAAAACATTACATAGAAAACTAAAGATTAAACACGAACCCCAACAACACTTGTGTTTGAACTTAGATGCTCTGGACATGTCGTTAGTTCATCATTAAATTAAGGCGACAATACTTTACCGATGTTCAAATCTCATAAATCGATTAGAAACATAAAAATCAAAGCAACAAACTACAACTTACAGAATCGTATGAACTCCAAAAAGTGAGCGACCGGGTTAAGCGTAACCTGGTTTGTATGCATCATCCTCCAATCAAATCCAACCTCTCTCTCTCTCTCTCTCTCTCTCTCTCTCTCTCTCTCTCTCTCTCATAACGAATATCCAGAATTAAATTAATATTTCCAACGTATCATATATTATATTGATGTTGTCTGCGGTATGGTATATTATGTATCTATAATTTAACCTTGAAGAGCAATTCCTGGTCTTTAGCAGTTGGTTCATAGTTGTTGTTACTTCTTCATTTAAACGGTTTCTGTCACTATCAAGCTGTTGCAGGTCTTTTTTTAATAGCTCATTTTCTTTCTTCAGCTCAAATACAGACATGTCTTGATTTAAGGCTGAAGATACTCTAAAAATCGAAAACGCTACATATTATATTAATTCATTGAAAATCTGTATTAATCACGCGTATTGGAAGTCGTCCAGAAAGGTAATCGTGTAAACATGATACATATAAAGTGTTTTTCCCTCATAATATAGCTCTTGAAAGTGGCTTCTCATTCAATTTAAAAGCTGGGAACACCGCTTTTTTGACAGGGTTCGTGTCGCTCCGGTTTTTGTGTTCTTTGTAGTATTTGTTAGACTGTAATGTTTTGTAGACCTGTTGTTTTTTTTTTTAAACATTCGTCGTATTTTGTTTTTTGCCATGGTCTACGGCTTTCTTCGACTTATGAATTTTGATTGTCTCTTTTGTGACTTCTACCCATTTTCTAAAACAATTATATTTTTGAGGAAATGCTATGTAGATTTATTTCAATCAGACGTTATAAAGCTAATGTTTCACACTGAAATTACGAATCCCAATGACACGAAGTGAAGCATCGTATTGATTTTAGTCCCAATTTTACATAAGCAAACTGTAACAAGATATAACCGAATCAAGAGTAAGGGGTATATGTGATACGGCTTATTTTCTTTCAGTCAAGCTTAATGGGCAAACATAGTCATACCAATATAGCATTGAATGATGTGTTTTTGAAAACCCATACAAAATGAAAACAAGTGTCTATCACATTAAGCATAAAGCGCGGAAGCGCGGAAGCGCTTCTTACTAAATATGTGATGGCAACTTGCTTTTATGTCGTAAACATGTTCATAAACACAGCATTCAATTCTTATACTTACAGATTTTCGAAATAAAACAAATATATGGCATTCAAATTTTGAAACAGAAAAGTAAAATTTTACACACAAAACTTCGAAATTGTTTAGTGAGATGAAGACAGTATCATTCCACATTAAAAACATGTGTTGCTTTTTCCAATTGAAAACGAAAGACCGAGCAACACAAACCCCCACTAAAAACTGGGGATGATCTCAGGTGCTCCGGAAGGGTAAGCATATCCTGCTCCACATGTGGCACCCGTCATGTTGCTTATGTAAGTACAGATAAGTCTAATTCGGTAGCTCACATTCGGGGAAAATTGGACGGGATTGTAGTTATGACAATTAGAACATATCCATCGTCTTCTGTGAAACATATATTCCATAACGGTCAGCCAACCCGTGATGGAGTCCGTAAAATTTACAAAGGGATGATTTCATGTCGATTTCAAGGTAGATAGCTCATCAAATACTTAGCAATTTCCAAACATTAGTGTACATATGTATATCAAAGTATAATCATGTATTGTTTTATAATTGTATCAATTACTCACATTTCAAGATATTTTGTCATTTACTTGTTTTTCAAATGAATCCAATTTGCGATTTTTTAAAATCATAATCGTTTGAAAAAATACTGGAACAATGCGACAAAGAGTGTTGATTGCATATGTAATTAGGAAGGCGGATATAATAGTTCTATAATTGTTTTCTGAAGAAATCAACGCATATAACGGAATCAAATGAATCGTCCTTAGCCAATAAAAGATCAGCATTTGTATGAATTGGACACATACTGTAAATATTGTTCAATAAAACGAAAAACAATCAATATGAGCAACACTATGTATATTCACCTTGAGCTTGTGGAGTGCCATTCTGTAAAAAGAAGTTTTGCATTCTTCATCTGCTGCCGAAGACTGTCGTTTTCATCCTGAAGACCAATGAGATGTGATTTCAGCATGTATAATTCCTTTTCTGTTCTATCAACTCTTAAAGTAGAATATTCAAATGTGTACAAAACGAATATTCATAGCTTCTAAATTAACAAACTATCATTGAATTTAACTTTGAAAAAAGCTTACAGGGCTATATATATGAGTTATATGGTATGGTTATAATTTACCAACACTGTAATAAATGAAAACAACACTTTATAAAATAATTAGTATTAGAATTTTAATCGTTTTCTTGGTAGACAAAATAATCCACCAAACTGAGCATATAACAACTGATGTTCAAATCTCATAAATCGATTTATCAAGGTACAAAAACCAAAACTGAAGGACTTTAAACTTCAAAAGGAGCGGGACTTGATGTGTCAACATAGTAAGCGTTCCCTTTTTACATCTTAAATCAAGTCATCATAACCAATACAATTAAGAAACATTAGTGACATGATAATGGTGCGATTTGAAGAGTATAGTCGTAGCATATAAATTACCATGGATCTGCATATATTAGAGGTGATAAATGACAATAAAGTAAAAAGAATAAACATAAATATGCTTTCTATTGTCTGAGAGAATATGATTTATTTATTAGGTGTAATTGGCATTAAACTAGTTTTCAGTAACTGATAGTACTCTTGTATCAGTGGTTTAATTTGTATCAATTGTTTTTATGTTATTATTTTATTTTTTATGCTTCGTACCGATCTATTGAGTTAAGCAACTTTGAAAGTAGCTTCCTTAGTTGTGCTGTTGCATCATTGTACCAGGTAAGGGGAAGACTAAACTAAGGGGAAAACAAACATGTTTTACCAAGCCATATTCTTAATGTTCCTGTATTAAGTCAGCAGAAACATGTAATTCTATTGTTTTCATTTGTTCCTGTCTGTTATATTTTTTGTATGAAAATTGAATTAATAAGAATTAGGCTGTTAGTTTTATCGTTTGTCTTGTTTCTCATTTTTCATATAGCTGACTATACGGTTTCGGTTTTCCTCATTGTTGAAGGCTTAACGGTGACCTATAATTGCTTAATATCAACGTCATTTGAGCTCTTGTGGATATTTGCCTCATTGGCAATCATACCACATCACCTGATTTTTATATTTATTAGGTTTTAATGTGAGAAAGTCGAGCTCTATATTTAATTCATATACAGGTTTTTATTATTACAAGTTTTTCTTACGATCAAGGTGTTTGTTGTGATTATACTTTTATTTGATAGGAAGATTTGTGGATTCAACATAAAAATGAGACAATTCCGAAGACGTACTTCAAATTCTTTTTATAAAATATATGTATTTACTCTGACACAATTTATTTCATATATCTAACGATATTGTTAAATTTGTTTAAGTTTAACGGAATTTACCTTAATTCAAAATCTTGTTTTGCAGCATGGAATTGGTGTTGTGCCTGGACCATCGTAGCATTCATTTCTTTAGCGCTACTTTGACGAGACTCTCGTAATTGTTTCTGTAGCGTTAATATCTCATTTTGCATTTCTACTTTTTCTTGATGCATCGTTTCGTCACACCATCGCCTTCAAACATTCCATGTAAATAATGTTTACTTTTTTCACATGTTAAAACAAATAATTAAGACAAAGACAGGAGCTTTTTGAATCAGCGTTGAAAACCTTACATAAGCTAAAATGAAGAAGAAGAAAGGATCAAAGGATTCATTGTGTTCATATTGCTTAAATCATATCCTACAAATTCATTGACTGATGTCTCGTCTGCATCCACTTCTAACTGTTTTCAGTTTATTCACCGTTCAATAGAATATCATGATGGTTTCAAGAATTTACACTTAGGCTACTGAATTCTTAATTGGTAAGTTATCTAAACATTGTTCTACCATATTTAGCAGTTTGTTTTGAATACATTATAATTACATTGTTTTTGGTATTATATAACTTTCCAATTGATTCCCTAATAAATCCATAAAAAAACTTCAGATCGTCTCTGACATTGATTTAAGGCGTATTGCTTCTGCAAGAATAAAATATAGGCTTATTTGTTTGAATTTCATTCCATGCAATTAAATAACAGCAGGGTCAAGTAGGTCTCGATCATTGCATACGACTTCCCAAACAGTTTATTACATGGCATTTTCATATAAGATGTATTATAAACCCTAAAACAAGATATCAGCCGAAGAGCCGAAGGATCGAGGACTGATATCCACCGAGGGCTGATGTGTGTTTACTCATTTTAGACATACCTTAATTAATTGTTTTAATAATTTGAACTTTGATGCACTTTCATAGAACATGGTATTATTTGTTTCATGATGATATCTTCCTATTTCCTAATGTTTGTCTTTTGCTCTGGCCTGCTGTGCTGCCTTTTTCAGTTAAAAACGCACCGTTTTTGTATATATTTCGGAATTTGCTGAGTGACGACGAATTGCCATACGATATCGTTATTATTATTAGACTAAGTTATTTACTCCCTGTATATGATAATTTATATATAAAATGAACTCCATTAAACTGTACAAAATTGTATGTATTTACAGTTATATCAGGACATTACACAGCTATTCTTTTTCAGTGCATCTTTTATCATTAGCATGTTTTTTTTTACACAATGTAACAGAATATAACACTGTTGTGCTTTTAGCTGAATATGAAGGTAGTATATAGACGGGCTTTTTATATCCAAAATTAAGAAACAAAACAATCAAACATCAGAGTAAATAATTTGGTTATTTACTCTTAACAGAGTGATGCATGATATGTTGACAGGGTAGGATTTTTCTCGTGTAATGTTTCCCATATACCCAAGTATCTAAGCATATAATTATCATACATACTGATTATTTGCCATAGTTGTTAGCGCCTGCGCAATGAAGTTCATGCTTTCTGTAAATTCTCTCATTTTCACATTCCCGTAAGATGAATACCCAAATACATTATCAGATACATTACATCCGTCTGTATTACTTGCAAATAAACATAATCGGGCAGCCATTGCCAGCATAAAATGGTTTTCTTCTTGTAATTCTCTGTAGAAGAAAAATGAACTACATGTAATCAACAGCACGGTTTAAAGAACTATTCAGTATCTTAACAATTTAGTGAAAGAAACATTATAAAACCGACCTTAAAAGGTAATTTACAGTCTTTTCCAATGATATCAACACAATCAAAGTTACAACTACGTAAATGTTGACAGCATTGTGTCATATACCGCATCATTAAATCAAATACTGCATCCTAACTTCCTTTAAAAAGAAATGTTCACGCTATGTTTTAATAATATCAAAATATATATCTCGCATGAAAAAGGAAGTTTTCTAGATCAAACAGAGAATCATCCAAAGTTGAACAAGTTCTATACAATTCATATACAAGAATAAAAGATACTTGATTTTTACTTGATCCCTCTTCCACTGGTAGTACAGTTCATTGCAATTGTTACAGTCATAACTTTCGTCATCAATGCTGTTCCTTAAAGAAAAGAGATGTAATAAATATAATCGCAAATGCTACATTTTTATTAAGATTTCCATATTTACAGTAAATCGTGTATACAGCATTTACATACGTACACCATATATCTATTATGAGACGTCATTAAACCTGTTGGGAACGTTGCTAATAAAATGTCCTTAAGCGACAGTTTTTAACCAACAGCTGCAGCTATTTAAGCTATCTTCCAGTAGGCCAGGTTAGTCGTCATCGTGTTGGTATCTGGTCTGTGAATGTTTTATTGGAATGTGTGTTGTAGTTTAACGACAAAGGGTCAAGATAAGCAAAAGGGCAGTTTTATGTGGAGATAAAACTGGTTTAAACCTACCACATTTTGGACCTGTTACGAGATATATGGATCATTGCATTTGTTTTCGTGTCTTTTTTCGGAGAAGTCGGGTATTGGTGCAGGTGTAGACTCTTGCAATGTCCTTTTTATCCAATTACTATTATTCTTTCTGTCTATTTTGAATCAGTTGCACTTTTGTTGCATGAAATAGAGAGGCGAAAGATACCAAAGAGATGTTCAAACTCATAAATCGAAAGCAAACTGACAATGATGAAGGCATGATCTTGTTTCTTTATAAGGAGAAACTAAAATAAGTTTTGCTTTATATGCTTGTGTGATTTGAAAGACACAAAGAATGTGACAGGATTAAACGTGTTTGTGAGCGCTAAACTTCCCACATATTCTGTGACAGTGGTTTTACAATAAAACTTAAGATGAAACGGTAAAACTAAGTTGGAAAGGACTTGCCGTATCAAATCGGTACTATAAAACATACAAAAAATAACAAAAAGACAAAGACACAAAAATTGCGATGCCAGAAGTGACGTATTGGCATGATGTAGGACCATAAGTGTTTACCATATATGATTAGTTTGTATTGAACAATCTAAAATAAATACCAATTTAGATAATATAAAAGATCTTAATAAAATGTAAAATTGAGAATCTTTAAAAATAAGTTTATTCAAAGGACAGGTAAGTTTATCTACAGTTACGAGCTCTATAAACAACATCACTATATACTATATTTCCCTTGTTGCGATGTATCCGCCTTTGGAATTTGTCTTTGTGTGGAAGAAAAAAGGCAAACAGCAAAAAATAATGTTACCCTCAAACGAGATTTTAAAATGTCCTTTAATCATAAATAGTTTAGTTTTTTCGAAATTTGTCCCTGTCTTCCATGTAACAGATTTTTATGGAATATTTAGGATTTATATGATAAGGCGTGATTTCAATATGATATCTTTTACTCTAAATGATGTAGAATATATGAGTCAATAAAATTTTGTCATTTTATATCAAATAATTATCCTTCCGAATTTTTTTAACATATTAGGATCCTAATTAAGATTATAAAAAAACGAGCGCTATGCGCTCTAAAATCTGCATGATTAGATTACTTACGATGAATCTACTTTCGGTGAAAACATTACAACCTTCCCAGTTCTTGGGTCACACTTTGCATGGATATTGTGCTTGAACTCAGTTGGCCCCGATATATTCATTTCTTTTACATCTGTCATTAGAGATTTAGATTTACATAGAACAACATCTCCAATACTAGGGTCGTATGTAGCATGTATGTTGTGCTGGAACTTGGTTGGTTTCGAAATATTCATATTTATCTCTTTTCATTTAATGACAGGAGAATAACCTGAAATGTTACTGTTCATTATACTGATACTGAACATAAAGGTTAGTGATGTGTTTGTTAATTGGGACCGATTACCAATAACTCAGAAACTAAATAAAGGTCCAAATGACTTTTATGTAAAGTCTTTGAGTCAGTGGTCGAGTTTACTAGTATATCAATACTAAATATAATACGCGATTCTAAAGCATAAGTTTCAAATCATTATTTGCTTGATAGAAGGTGATTTTTACTTGGAAGCTACTGAACAAAGGTTAACTAAAAAGAAAGATCAAGGGATGCTTTTAGGAACAAGTATGCCGATAAAGAAAAATCTTATAGCGTGTCATAAATGATTACATATTTTTTATGATTCATAGCCACAATGTCTATTTACTAATAAACGTAATTGACCCTGTAATAAGAGATTCTTTTTAGCTGTCTTCCTTAGGAGGGACATGGATTTTCATTGACAACGGAGAGCTAGTGAAAAGAGCAAATTTATCTGTGCGTAATGTGTGTAGCCTTTAGGTTTTTCAAATGTTTTAAATACATTTAGTTTTTTATTAAGCTAAAACTATTGATATCAGTAATTATGTTTCACAAAAAATGGTTAACACACCGATATATCACTTTTAACTGATCATGCTTTGCGTGGGCAGAAGTCATTTTTGTCCGATATCGGTGGCACGGTAGTATTTCCTGGCCCATAAGGATAATGATAGCCTTTTTAGAATTTTCACCACTTTCTAATACTGCCCAAAATTCTTCATACACAGTTAACTGAAGTACTTTCATGATAATATTCAAAAACTAATTTGCATATGTATGATGACCGTTTACGTTTTTTTCGCTATCTTTATAAACTAAAAGTCACTAGAGTTTTAGGTCTTTTATCATGCAGCGAATACAAAATTTAAAACAATTCTCAAAAATTCATTTTCACCTGTATGTAAAATTATTTCATATTTTTCTACAGTTTATTCATCCCTCAGTTTGGGAAAGTATGTTCAGTAGATACTGTATTTTTGTCCAATCATACTGTGCATATACATTGACTTAAATAGGGTACACAAAAGAGCAACCTACATTCTGGAATGTAAATACTACCGTGTCACCTTAAGTACCAGTCTACGCTTGAAAAGGAAAGTAATTTGTGTTAAAAGTGTGTTATAACATAATCAAATCGTTAATTGGCAAATGGACTATTCCGGTTTCCTCTCTTGGTTCATGTCTAACAACGAATGCAATCTACCACTAGTCTATTGCATGTCATCTTTTACTTTTTGCTATAGCTCTTTACAGAAATTCATTTCCGGGATTATGAAAGTTACCCTAAACCTAAAGTTTGAGGCAAGCTCTGCACTGCAGCGTATAATATAGATATAAGAAGATGTGGTATGAGTGCCAATGAGACAACTCTCCATCCAAGTCATAATTTATAAAAGTAAACCATTATAGGTCACAGTACGGTCTTCAACACGGAGCCTTGGCTCACACCGAACAGTAAGCTATAAAGGGCCCCCAAAATTACTAGTGTAAAACCATTCAAACGGGAAAACCAATATTTATTACTATAGTAAACTTGAAAATAAAAGAGCAAATATGAATACATATTAATATCTATCACCATCAACGACTTGCACCCACAATCACTTGTTTCTATCCATATGGAGGTCGACTATCCATATGTTATGTACAGTCGACCTTCCCTTAATTGAAACAAGTGCCTGTGCTTACCCCATCAACGACTTGAAACAAAGAGGAAGGGAATAATGATAATTATTAATTAATTTTGACATCAATTGTTTTAAGAACTCCTGTGTCACTATACTGATAAACGATGTTTACGTATTTGACATTACAAATGCGGATGTGCCTGCTGGAAATTTAGCCGACTCCATTGAAATCGACAAATGTTTTATTGACCTACATTTATAAAACAGGTATATAAAACATCCTCTTTTTTCATTTAGTATTATTATCACAAAAAATATAATAATATGGATAAGAGTGAAATATCAAGAGAGTCTATACTAATGCCGTCTTAATCCGGGTGTACTTACCATATATCTATCAAACTTCCGTATTTCTATACTGACCTACATAACTTTCACCAAATAAAATTAAACTTCCCCAACAATAAAAATATGACAAAATAAATATTAAAGGATTTTGTTGATGAGTCATTTTTGATATCATTTATGAAATATCTCAATACTATCGGAAACACATAAACGTGTTATACCTGAGTTTGCTGTTTTTGTGGATGTGATAACAAGTGTAACATGAACAGATTTTGTATCTATTTTCTTTTTTGAATTATTATTTAAATAAAATTTCTTAATCTTTCATTTTCCTCTTGAACAATCCGTAAATAAAGGCACACAATCGTTTGTTATATGTTTATTAAATTCACAATAGTTGCATTTAAATAAATTTACACATGTTATACAGTAGTAATAAATGCATATATTTGCATTTAATTTTGCGTGGAAATGTAGTTTATTGATAACATTAATTAAGATGCAACAAAACTGAACTTGACAAATATTTTCAAACCTTTATCAAAATTTATCATGGTTATCTTCAACCATTTTTTGACAAACGGGATGACTTTCTTTTCCTATAGTTAATTTTTCTTTCCGTTAAAGAGATGTGAAGTGGGCTTTTTTTTTTAGAGTGTACATTTGTCATTTGTATGATATTGATAATACATAAAAAGGGACATACTTTCCAAGAGCGTGATATTTTTATTACTAAAACATTGTACCATAGCAATAGGGATATTATAAATAATCTATTAATTTTACTTAATGTTAAAGCAAAAACAGGGATTTTTTGGCAAAGGTACGGTTCCAAAAATTATTTTTTGTATACCCAGCCTTCTTTTTGGAAATATAAGTCATAAATCAAACAAATCTAGTAGTCGGCCTTCAATTTTATCTTTTTGCTAAATAGACTTGATAAATGTAACAGTCATACTGCTATTGAAAAAAAAATATTTGATTTGTTTTTGGAGGTTATTATCAATTTTCTAATTGATATTATGGAACAAGACTTATAGGTTTTTGATTTTTGTTTTTTTAATACTGCAATTCTATAACGATTCCTATGGACATTGCTCAAAACATTGTCTTTATGTGCTTTTCGTAACGTATCTGCATAAAAATGACTTGAAAGTACATATTAAATACTTTGAGTTTGCCCCCAGTATCATTGAAACTTTGATATGGTTTTCAGAAACTTCTAGTATTGTATAATGCGGTATCCTTTAGTATTGCTAAACTTGTACCTGTGTTTCTATTGACCAATAATATGCCATATAATAGAATCGGGAACTCTTTCTAGCTAACACTCTTCTAATGTTTAAGACTTTACGTTGACCTCTATATGTCTTTTAGGTCTTTTGCAGCGTCGGGTTAGTGTCTCAGTATCGATTTGATTCATTATATATCGACTCGTTTTCGATTTTGCGATTCCATTCGAATTTGTTTTCTCTCCTGAAGTTTGTATTTTAAATAAAGTCACATGTTTTGAACATTTGTAAACTACTGTTATTTCTTATTTATCGCTTTAATACCTCACGTCTAATTTTATTCGTTTCTTTAGCAATTATAAAAGATGTTTCATTTACTAAATGTTATCGATGGAACAAAATCATTTCTTTTGTGTTTTCAACAACGTTCATAGAAAAAATATTTTACTTTGAGCGAACTGCTCAAATTGTCATATAAAACATCATAGATTTTTGCAGATTAATACACGATATATTTTTCTTTATTAACCGTTTGTTTTTACTTACGTTTTCGTAACTTTTATTTTTGAATTATGTGTTTATCATATACTTCTATGTAATGTTATATACCATTGTTAGTCCGTGAATCGAGAAATTGGGTTGAGATATATCGGAACTAGACCAACCTCTTTACATATTCATGTATCTGTCTTAGTATTTGTCTAAACTCATATCTACCTATTGATTGCATGTGTTTGATAGAATCTGTTATATTTGTTCATAATTTATTTTTTGATTCGTCACGATTTAGAACCTGTCTTATTGTACAGACACTTGTCTTTGTTGAAGACTGTATGTTTTCCAACATATGTCTGTTAGTTGTCTGTTATTTTTTATTATGATACTGTTAATATATTTTAATATATTTTGACATAACTCTTTGTTAGGAATATATATAGTAGCTGACGTGCATCATTTTATATGCAACATTTTAAAATACCTGACCGGATACTTACTGGTATACATTTTGCTCATTGACATCCGTATGTTTCAATATTTTACACTTTTATATGACTTTTGGCCTGCGGTCTTTCATAAAGGTTCGTATTGTCGGCGGCATTTCTAATGTCAATTTAAGCATAAAAGAATAGAAATATTAATTTTCTTGAACTGCATTGCCACCAAAAATAAATTACCGAAGATGATATCAGCAAAATGCTGGACTTATTGATCCACAACATAGATTTTAAGTTTCGTAGCTTGATATTTTAACACACAGACTGTTTACAAATTGGTAGTAATTGTGCACACCCTACTTGCCGATTCGTTTTTGTACTTATTTGAGGAAGCAAAATGCATAGAAAACCTTTTCAAAGATAAAATGAAAAAGAAACATTCTGCAAAGTTCTTTACTTTCATTTTAAGATATATTGATGAAGTCCTATTGCTCAATAACCCACATTTTAGTCAGTGCTTGCATCTCATATATCACAAAGAACTTGAAATTAAGTATACCAAACTAGAAGATGCTTCATATCTTGAACTTTTCCTTAATACTGACACAGATGGAGATCTATGACAAACATGATGATTTCAACTTTCCAATTGTCCACTCACCTTATAGATACATATTAAGGATGTTCACTACTCTGTTTCAAAATAACAAGCTTTTTAAACGACTGTTATAAATTGAAAGTATATGAATAAAGGAACTAACAAAGCAGAAAAAAAAAAAAAAGTATATCAGACAAAAAGTCAAAAACAAGAGGAGCGAACATCCTTAAGTGTCAACTTTGCAAATAATACATGATGGTCTTGAGTTATAGATTCTATGTGCTAATATTGTGTATAATTTCATTTACTTTGCAGTTTTCCCTTTATCTGTCTTTAAACTATTATGTTCCTTTCTGTCTTATTACTCTTGACTCGGTATTTGTGCATTCAGCTTTAAGTTTTTTTTTTTGCTTTGGTCTTTCATGATGCGGTTGGGTCTAGAGGTGCGGACGCATATAATTTTTGTTTAACAATTTTAATTTTTTTGTGTACCGTTGTATTCAAATTGTACTTAATTTGTACTTTATCGGGAAAGTGTATATGTGTCATTCTTTTCACTTACTGTACTATCAACTACAAAAACTTTTCAGTTGACGTCTTTGTTCGTATTATTTGTATGTTTGTGTTGTATATGTACCATGTATGTATGTAAATACAATTTTGGCTGCTGAATCCAATTAATGGTAATGTTAAACAATTATGTCTGTCTACCCAGCAAACACACAACATTTTAAAAACATTTTTTAAATGTCATATGGACGTCTCTCACAAAATATTTCAATAAGATATCATTTAAACATAAAACAAATGTTTATTTTATTATTTTTGAAACGTTTTATTTCTAACATTTAAGTAAAATGTTTTACAACATTAACTACATATTATTTGCTAATATCTTTTATTCATGTTCTCAAACATTGTTCTAAAATATCCCGTAGATATTTTATAATATAAAAAAATAATATTTTCTTCAATTGGTATTTTATATTTTAACAACATTTAAAGTAAATATTTTCCAAATATCCAAAAAACATTCTGCAAAAAAATGTTTTACAGAAAATATAGTTTTGCTATTTGCATAAAATGTTTTATAACGTAAAATTAAAATGTTTTACATAAAACAACTGAAAAATATCAGCTAAATGTTTTCTATAAAATATTCTGACATACACATTACTTAATAGTCTTACTGATATTTTATTCAACATTTTACGGATATAAAAATAACATTTTATTTAAACTTTATTCAAAACCCCACAAACAATGTTTTGTGGAATTAGCTCGTTTTTTTAGGATAAGATATAGTACTACATTTCATCAATATCATGACAAGCAAGATACTATGGTTGAAATCCTTAATTGATATCTTGAAGATCCTTGAAGTCAGATTTTATTCCTTCTTATATTAAAATTCAAAAGAGTCAACATTAAATTAAGCAATAATGTATTAATAAATAATCACCTTTCTTTAATGTTTATTCATTTCGTTCGTGTATATTTTAGAAATTAAGAAATGAAAACTGTAACTGTACTAAGTTCAATTTTCGTATCGTTTATATGCCTTACGGAAAACCGACCATTTCCGGAATCGACTTTTGTTTTATCACCGGAAATGATTTTGAAATTTGAATTTCGAAACGAAGACAGGATATCAACAAAGAGAGCCAAGAAAATTGTTTGCTACGCGATATATACTCACGTGGTAAAAATGATTAATCTGTTAAGATGAAACTTGTGCATTCATTGTGTGTGTTCAATCATAATCGGAACCAAATTACATCTGTTTCTGAAGGTGCGGATCAAGGTTTTGAAAAAGGGGGGCCCCTGCCCAAGGCAAGCAAACGTTTGGAGTGATACTTGTAAATAGTCTTATACATTTATCTTATAAGTAGCTCCATAAGGGGGTCGGGGCCCCTAAATCCGCCACTGTTCAAGCATCTACGTACACCAATTATGAATTTGTTCATTGATATAAAAAAATTATAAGGATATGTGGCTTGTGTGTTTGATTGCCAATACACCTTATCGCTATTTGTCCGCCATTACTGGCCATGGACATCACAAAAGTTCCCATAAAATATTGACGTCATATTAGAAAATATTTAACACCACAATTGAAGTAATACACCTTATCGCTATTTGTCCGCCATTACTGGACATCACACAACTGTCACAAGTTCCCTTAAAATTTTGACGTCATCATAAAAAATATCTGATGCCACAATGGAAAAGTGATTGTTGTTTGACGTCAAAAGTTCAAGCAGAATAGATTCTCGGGTCAAGCGGGAATAGCGATAAGGTGTATTATTGTATGACGTATGCTGACGTAAAAAGTTTCAAGCAGGACAGATTTCCAAATACTGAAATAGAGATAAGGTGTATGAGACAGCTATCCACCAGAATTTAAATGACTTGGATAAAAGAAATTATAGGTGACTGTACGGCTTTCAAAACTGAGAAAACCAATGCCATATTGTCCACTTTGAAGCCTTGACAAACAAATGTTAAATTTTTCTCAACACAATTGAAACAAAACAACTAACTGCCTACATTAAACACACATTATGAAAAAGAAATTTGACAGACTTAAACCAACAACAACTATTGCAATAAGCATGACTCAATACCTTGTTTCCGAGGCACACAAACAAGTTACAATAACACTAATATAAGCACCATTTGAATATGGAGATTTTTTTTTCTAGTAAAATCAGTGTATGTATGTATTTGCAAAACAGTAAATTAAACTTCCCTTAACAGCTTAATGAACATTACAAAGACTATGTAAGCCTTCAGTACAAGCAAGATAATATAAACTGTTGCTTAAAATTATATTTATTGCTTCATACACACAATGTACATACAATGCATCTTTTATTTTTTAACAGGAGCTAAAAGAAAAGCCACAAAGGTCAAGTTCAATATGCAGGTTTACAATTTGGAAGTGGCGCAGGTTCTTTGGAATGTCTACAACCTTTCAGGAGAATTTTTTTTTGAAGTAAGATTTTCATACAGAATTACTGTTATTCCATATTTAATTCAAATATTTAGCCTAAACAATGCATTACATTCAAGATTTGGGGCATACAATACAGAAAAGATATCTGGATATTTGAATAAATTATTTTTTTTTGTGACAAAATAGAAACAAGCTGTTTATTTAAATCAATCTTTTAGTCCAACAGTGTGCTTTCATAAACAACATATTTGCTTTCCTTTGAAGTATTTCAAATACATATAAACAACTCATTTAATGACATCTGTGTGTTTCTCGGAAGTTAAGTTATATTATTATCATCATTGCGAAAACAATGCATAACACTTCGATAAGTTATTATCTGCCTATAGTATACTTCTAGGACTGTATCATATGCCCTTAGATACAAATGACAAGTTATAAACTATGTCACTCTACAGAGTTTAACACTTAAAAAGGACAATAAGATGTTTAATGACATTATGTAGCAGGGCTTTTAAAGGCCCCTACATGATACAATGCATTTATTGAAAACAAAAAAAAAACAAGAAAAACAACAGCCTGATTTATACAAAACAATAAGAGAAAAAAAATATGATAGACAACAATCAACGAGTATAATAAAATAAGACTCTTGACTGGACACATATCTAGTCTAAAGTTTTTTATGTGTTTTTTTTTTAATAACTAAATGAAGTTTAGCGTGGCATATTGCTCTCTCTTAACACGGTCAGCCATTTATCGTCCCCTTCCGACAGACTATCATCGTTATTTGTTTCAAAACTTTAAAGGGGAGGGGATGTATATCCTTCAGGCAACGTGAATCGTTCTATAATAAAGGAATGTGCAAAAAGTTTATATATGAATGTAAGATTAATTTTTTTTTTCAGAAGCATGGCACAGCAAGAAAAAGATATAAGACACTACAAGACATTCCAAGTGATTCTGAATAAGACAATTGATTGACTTTTTCAATGTATTCTTAAATAAATCAAATAGTTGATGTAAAATGGTGTTTTGTTCTCATCTCGTCAGCCAATTATCAATGATAATTGACTTAAGATGTAACCCTATTAGAAGTGTAGCGTTTTAGTTTAGAAAGAGAAGTTGTATTGAAAATCTGAATTTGGGACACAAGTTTTAGTCAATGTAACTTGAACTTAAAAATGTGTATAATGTTTGCATAATGTCCAATGGCATATATGTCATGCATGTTCAGGTTGACATATGCATGATGTGTATAAGATAGGTAATAAAAGTTTAGAGTGAAAAACTAAACATTATACCATTGTGATTGGAATGTGGGCTTTCTTGCACTGTCTGTCGTCTGTCCACCTATATTTGTCGGATTTTGTCCAACAAATATGTTCATCACTGTTTTTCCCAAAACTGCTGATAAAGATGAGTTCATATTTAATGAGCTGCTTGATAGTGATGAACTGTGATGTGTGAACATTTTTGTATCTGGCACCTGTTTCCTGTTTGCTTATACATTGTATTTCAAAATGTTGAATGTTCTCAAATTTTTCATTACTTTAATTAGTAATGCTGATGAACAGAATGACTTCATATTTGGAAAGTGGCTTGACCATGATGAGTTGTGTCTGCCATTTTGGATGTGTCAAAATTTGTAGATACTTCTTGTTTTTAGAGACTTTGAATTGTGAATTTCATATGCTTAGCAAAACAACTGATTTATTCTTGTTTGTATATAGAATTAATCACTGTGTATAAATTAATTTAACTAATGATTTGTTATTTAAAAAAGCAGGAAACTCAATCAAAAGTACAGAAATTTTTATATTGATATGATCCAGATATCAACCAAAAACATCTTCTTAAAACATTTTGAAAACATTTTTTAGGCACAGTCTCACTTGCAAGAAAACATCCAAAAACATTTTTATAACAATATTTGATGTTCATGATGTTTTTCAAACGTTCAGAAAATATTTCTAGAAAATATTTTTTAAAAGATTATCAAAATGTTTTATACGTTGTTTTTCACATTATCATGATATTTCTTTACAACATTTTAATTATATTATGCAAATATTTTAGAAAATATATTAGAAAACGTTTTAGCGATATATATTCTACCATACATTTAATGTTTTTCTCACGTTTTTTTGTGATATTTTCATGACATTAGACACAACATTTTAAAAACATTTTAAGGATGTTTTTGTGTTTGCTGGGTAGGTAATTCACACAATTTTATCAATATAACGGAACTATAAACAACCAACTCTCAGATAAAAAGTAAAATCACAAAAATACTGAACTCCGAGGAAAATTCAATCGGAAAGTCCCTAATCACATGGCAAAATCAAATGACAAAACGCATCAAACGAATGGACAACAACTGCCATATTCCTGACTTGGTACAGGCATTTTCAAATGTAGAAAATGGTGGATTGAACCTGGTTTTATAGCGCTAAAACTCTCACTTGTACGACAGTCTTATCAAATTCCGTTACATTTACAACGATGCGTGAACAAAACAGACATTATAAATAAAATAGTCAAAATATGGGTACAGCAGTGATCACTGTGTTACAATATCAAAACAAACAATTATTTACAAAAAAGCACAAAATCAGAGGTTAAATTGGGA
Organism: Mytilus californianus; assembly: GCF_021869535.1. Taxonomy (NCBI): domain Eukaryota; kingdom Metazoa; phylum Mollusca; class Bivalvia; order Mytilida; family Mytilidae; genus Mytilus; species Mytilus californianus. Next base: position 39,121,146 of record NW_026262745.1, read on the forward strand.
GATTTAGCTAGCTTAAAAACCAGGTTTAATCCACCATTTCTTCATAAAATGCGTGTGCCAAGTTATAAATCTGACAGTTGGTTTCTGGTCGTTCAGCTGGTTGATATAGCCTGGCATTTAGTTTTGTCAGATTGTATGGACTTTCCTCATTTTGAATTTTTATTTTTGTTAATACTTTTTTCGATTTCTAAACAATAGCATACCCTCTGCTCCATCTTGTGGTGTTTTCATATCTATCTCAATTGATACTTTTTGATCGCGCATGTTCAATACGGACTTAATGAGCAGGTTTTTGCTCCGTACATTAAAACTGCCCCAACAGTGTTATGTTTCACTGTCACCTTCACGAATTTGTTGTTTGTCTGTTCTGTCTGTGTATCTATTCCATAGCAAAATGTTTTCGAAGTCTTATATCTTTAGACTGTAATTTTACCGATTGTGTCCTATTCACGATTGTGTCATTCTGACTGAGTATGTATTAGCATGCCGGATGATTCATGAATGGCAGGTGACGTTTCACCTGTCTACGCACCCTGTCTCGCTTTTTTTATAGTTCATACAATTCCTTCAGTCTTTGTTCGCTACATTGATTTGATTTTCTAATCGATTTATGAGATTTGCACATAAGTAAATAGCTATTGCCTTTACTTATGATTTTTATTGTTCACTCCGTTGTTTTCAGACATCTATAAGAAGTCATGATCTTTCTTTTGTTATTTTAAAAATTAAAACAGATGATGAGAAGTGGATAAGAACCAATGAACTACAATAAGGTACCTTCACTGTGTATGATTCGCATATTAATCTTACAATTCTTCCTTATATTTAACATATTCTACATATTCCTTGCAACAATGCAAACTGGTTAAATATTGAAGGTCACGGTGAATCAGATGGTGGCGTACACCTTACGACTAGATCAATGCTCAAACCCTGGGCAACTGTAGTTTATAAAATCTTTATCGCTCTTTCGGAACATTATACATCATTATGTCTAGCCGTGAGTGAAAATGTTTGGTACATAAGCATCATTTACTAGTCATCAAAACGAAATACCTTAGAATCAATATTTTTATTATATAAATTCACAATTAGTGTTAAGCAATCCAGTATTTATTATATGTCATAGAATTTTTCCCTTAACACTGCTACATTCACATTGTATGCAATTGTATGCAGTTGTTTCATATTCCGACCGTGGTATATACATACATGTTTTAAACAGGTAGTTTCAAATGTAATTCATTGAAATTTTTGTTATGCCAATATTGGAAAAATAACATTGAATATATTCATCGACAAATATTGGCCGTTGTTTACAGATAGTTTAACAAAATGGAATGAAAATCATCATTTTGAGAGCCTGACTATGCGTTTGTATATGAACTTCATATGAATATACAATTTTATATGATGGTGTTACATCAAAGTCAGTTTGCAACTTTGACATCCATGTACAAATATATCAAAAAGGAGGGGAACGGTCGAGATAACTTCACTTAAACAAACCAAATTCATATTCGTCCTATTATACTTGCACCATTCATTATCTATATAACAAATAGTACTGCTTGCAAGTCTCAATTTCTGAAATAAGATTTTTAAACCACAAAATTTAATTGAATTTTAAAATCAAAGTCAAAATCAATAGCTCTTATATTTTTTTCTCTGTTTTCATCATAGTAAATAAGAAATTCTGACTCATAATATATTGAAAATATAAACACATAAAGGATTCAAATCTTTATATTCAGTGTTTTGCTTTAAAAATCAGACCAATTATTGTGGAGTTTTTGTTCTTCTTAGGGGTCAGTGGATTTTAGTTTAATCTGTTTGTTTGAGAAGTATGTACTTTTCTAGTGGACCACTGAAAAGAATTTTGATAACATACCGAAGATCTATAGTAAAATAAAGCAAGAGACAATGCAAATAAAGGGCGATAAATGTGATAAATAAACAAATATGTACATGAAAAAAACATACACATATAACTGGTACTAAACAAATCACATGGAGCGCAACCATAGAAAATAATACGGAAGAGTGAAAAATTGATAACCATGAACTAATCAATACCTTATCATGTGTTTTTATTATGTCTCTTTCAACAGCAGTAATATAGGTAGAAGCCATATTTCTACAGATAAGTAAGTTGATTTTCTGTGGTCTATACCATGATAAACTTGTGTATATATAAATAGCAAAACAGTGATATTTTGAGAATTGAAAAACTGGTATACGAATTACTCCTTGAATACCAATGCTGGCGATTGCCAACAGATACAGGAATACAATGCAATGATTTATTATTCTCACATATTGACATGTAAAAAGACTAATTGGTAATCCCCCAGTAAAAAGGTATTCGCCAACTGTTCTTAATGAACAAATTATTATTATCAAAATGATAAGACAGCAAACAATATACGGACAAGATGTTAAGGGTAGGATTAATACAACAGCAACAGGGAATCTGAAAAGGGTGTTCCTAGTGCCAAGTTGTATCAAGTGAACTACACGCTTAGGGACATGTTTAATGGAAATTTCATGGAAAGTGAGAACTCGTTTATTTATATCTCCTTCTAATGTAATGCAAATTAGCCATACGTACTGCATAATGAATGATGACATTAGCACTGAGTCATCTTTTAGAGCTTCGAAGGCCAGAACTATTAGTGATATGATAAAAAGAACATTACGTAATAATGAAGGTATGTTTAGCCATTCGTATGGTTGCTTTATATACTGTAAAAATAATTTTAATCCATTCATATCCTTTTTCGGTAGCAACGGTAATCCAAAGCTTAGTATAAGAAGTACAGTAAAAACGAAATACATCGGCAAAAACAACTCTCCTATCGTATTGAATGACATCAAACACATTGATATCAGTGGATGAAGACTTACCCATTTTTCTCTACTGGACCTTTGCATTTCATTGAATTTTGTTGCAATTAAATGTTTTATAGCATTTGCATATGACATAAACTTTTCGAACGACGTTTCTGTGTTGCCTATCGGAAAATCGTAAAGAAAGAAGGATTTCCCAATTTGTATCTCCCCTTGAAACTCCTCATTCAGTGAGTAAAATTCAATAATTTTTAATAAGGCATTTCGTCGTTTTTTAACATCTGTCAGTCTTCCGTAATTTTCATATTCTGCCAAAAGACCCTCATTAATTGACGAGACTATAATTTTCCTCTCACGAAAATATCTCAAAGCAGCTAACAAGTTCACAAAAAATGCCATACAACTTTCATCTAATGAATAGTAAAATGTTATTTTGTAAATCACATTCATGTAGTCTAACAGTTCTTCCGTCGAAATATCTATATCACAAATGTACCTCAAGTTTTCTACATGGCGTTCCTCAGTTATTGTTCTCACAAGAGGTTTGCTTTTTGTACCATCTATTACCATTTCTGCAGTGTGGTAAAAATCGTATTTGTGTATGTTAGATTCAATGAATGAAGTCCACGGACTAAATACCACCGACGTGTGTGAGCATATATCAGAACCACGGAGCTGATAGAGAGAATATCTTCTTTTTAATTTAACATCTAAATTAATGTCCACATGTCTCCCAGACACAGTGTACAGGAAATCATCGAACATATCATCCATCGATGAACCTGAAAAATTGTGTACAATGTAGCGTATCATTAATTATATTTAATGTAGCGTATTTTTATACATGTTTGCAAGATAAAAGTTATTTATCATTTATGAAATCGAACTGCAAAGCTACTTAAGTAGATATGTGACGCTGTTTTATAAATAATCAATTTGTCAGTTAGTCAATAAATCTCATGATAGATTTATGGTTAAATACATAGTTTCTTCTCATGCTACAACTGTTTTATATAATTTTGTAACCCCTATTGTCTTCCTTTAGGCTCTGCAAACCAATGCATCTCAATATTTTTCTTTTCAAAAAGTGAAAATTTACATTTGCATACATACTATAATTCAATAAAGTTCTAATTTGATTTTCATACAGTTAGTCATTAATTAATTCCTATTTGGTCAATAATATCCGTAGCAGATGACATGTGTCGTTATCAGAATCTATTAGTCGTTTCAGCGGTGATATATTCTTTTTTCATCTACAAAAGGATAATTAACTTGCTAAAAGCATGGCACACTTTAGAAGCGTAATTCATTATTATGAAAATAACAAGACCTATCATAGTAGAGTCACCGGTAGTCGGAGGGAGTTGAAAATAGGTAGAAAATCTAACAAATCCCTATAATGATACGTGTACACAACACAAAATATCGAGACCAGTCCCCTTTGTATAATAGTGCTGAACACAATAACCCCTTTTAATTCTGAGGTTATCTACTTTGTCAAGTTTATGTACAAGTACAAAACTCATGGACGGTAAGTCATATGACTCAATATTCCCCCAACGGGAGAATGATTATCAAACAATTATAAAAGATAAGACAAAGTAGATTGCCCTTGCTGATTGTGTTGTTTATTAATATACAAAGAGAGTTTATACATGTACTTACGCTTACGAAATTTTAAAACAAAGAGGGAAGGACCTCAAGTTATTTTGTAAAACACGTCCTTTACACAGCAAACAAAGCCACATTTGGTCGTTGTGTTTCATATTGCTATACAAAAGACGATAACTTGGTGTCCTTGTTTTCAGAACTTACTGGCAAAGGTGGCATTAAAACGTTAATCAATATAATACAAAGGGAGCGCCCTGATTATGACATATATTGTAAAAGGAATTTCTTACTATATACTGATTTCATACTTTGTTTTCAACTATTTCCCTTCCTCCTGGCCTTGTCCTGATTCCTAAACGATAAGTAAAGTAAGGCTAATAGGTTTCAACTATCTTTATATTCTTAATTCGAAGTTTACCATTTTCGTAATCATTTATTCCAACGTCCCAGATCGTTCTTTGGTTGATGATCAATTGAATATTTCGCTGATAGGAAATGAAGTTTTAATTTTTGGTTGACTGTGCACATCCTATTTAATGGGTAATCAAGTGGCTTATATTATCACTTCTTTAAATATTGTTATATGGAACTCCTTAATGTTTGACTCGTATTCGAAGAGAGGACTCTACTGATTATTGGGTCAAAGTATAGCATTTTTAGTCAAGTTTGATAATGCAAAACAAATAAAATAGATGAAAGTATCATATTATAATGTAATCGTTTACTTCTAATACTGCATGCAATTATAACAGCAGGATAAAGGGGTTTTAAGTACAATTGGTTTGAAATACTTCTATGAAAACAAATTTTGCATGTATGACCAACCTCAAATCAAAATTGTACTGGAAGTTAAGACATCTGGTATTTTTGGTATATATAAGAAGCTTGTGGAGAACATTCAGGTAAAATAATCAACACAACTGACTGTTATGCAGCAAAGATAAACACCTTCAAATTTAAGTAAAAAGGCAAATTCAAACTGACCTCATTCCTATTAAAAACATTTTTAACTTGATAAAACAAACAAACACTTGAGTTTCACTTGACATGGTCCACTAAGTTACACAGTTTAAGTTAAACAAAATGAGGATGTTAAATTTGATGTATGCCTTTTTGTTCTTCTTTGTTACATTTGTTTGTTTTTATAGTGATTAAGATGATAACACAATGTTGACTGCTGTACCCCTATTTTTGACATTTTTACCTATTGTGTCAGTTTGTTTTGTTCACGCATCGTTGTCAATATAATGGAATTTGATGCGACTGTCATACAAGTGAGAGGTTTAGCTAGATATAAAACCAGGTTTAATCCACCATTTTCTACATAAGAAAATGCCTGTACCAAGTCAGGAATATGACAGTTGTTATCCATTCGTTTGATGTGTTTGAGCTTTTGATTTTGCCATTTGATTAGGGACTTTCCTTTTTGAATTTTCCTCGGAGTTCAGTATTTTTGTGATTTTACTTTTAACATATTGTTTTCAAATATTTATATATTTTCTTTCTATTATCCGTATCCATCAATACAGTTCACTTATATTATTACATCTGGGGAGGTTTGCAAACATCTTTCCAAACTTTTTTTATTTTGGCGATTTTTGGAAGACAAAAAAATTGCTCAGCAAAATTCCGATCGGTTTTTTGAAACATAAAACATTTGTAAAATGCATTTGAATTTTATAAATCAAGGTTCCATGTCTTAAATTTTTCCAGGTGCACAGGTAGGTATGTATTCAAAGAAAATGTTGTGGAGTAAAGTAAACACGGACAGCTTAGTCTAAAGGTAAAGACAACCTTAATGCGGAGAGAGAGAAAGCCCACATATATTTACAAAAATCGAGACAGCCTTTAAAATCATTTGAAAATATCTTAATCTTTAATCTTTTTTACTAAACATTTTCCTTTTTTTTTTTATCTTAAACATACATCACTTTTTAAATAAGTATATCTTCACAAAGACAAAACTTTGTATCTAAGATATTCAAATGGCGTGCTCGGAAAACTTGAAACAAGCTAGGTAGATTTCAGGGGAATTTGTACCACGCTAAGGACTATGTTGAAAACTCTTCAAATTTTTAAATTGGAAGATCTTTATATTTTGTATGTACAGGACTCTGTATAAAAATCTTATATCACCATTCCGATACAAAAACTAAACCGCTGACATTTTTTTGAAAAATCTGTTCTGCAGTGTAATGAATATCAACCCAGGGAAACTTAACTGTGTTTTTGTGTCAGATTTTGAACCTGCTAACTATCAGAACAAAAATGTCGATATTTCAGTATAAAGATTACAGAACATACCAAGGGGCAATAAAACCAACTATTTAAAGAAAACCAGACAACAACTTGGCCCAAAAATAGGGAAACAGAAAGACAATTATCGAAAAATGACCACATACAACCACCTTAAGTTTAAAAACACAAACCCGCCAAAAAATGGGTTAAATCAGACGCTGGGAAAGGGTGAGCACTTTCTATTCACCTACAGGCATTTGTCATGTTATTTATATTGAGTAAAACTAAGTTAATAAATTGAATTGGGTTATTTAATAATTGAAGAAAGGAAGAAAAGGTTTAAATTTGCCTGCGCACAAAACCTTTACAAAGTTACTAGGCTTATTATTTAGTACACAAACAGCGCGTTTCGTCTTCACAAGACTAGTATGTGTTTCACAAAAAAAGTGAACTGGTAATATGGAAACGTGTACATTGGTCACTTTTTTTCTTTTTTTTTTCATAGGAAGACATTTATCCGACTGTAAATCATACCTCTGACTTTTAATTAGATAATCATCAAGTAATTAGGATTTAACTGTACCTGTAAAAAATAATTTATAGCTTTGCATCGATCAGATTGACAGTCAAATCTTAATCACGCAATTCAATGGTTTAGGAAGAGTTGTGTCTACAAAATGTGGACGACCGGACGAACGAAAATTCCGGCATTCTACTATATATCCGGCTACCCTGAGCAGGTTAAATATAGTTAAATCAGTACAAGATATCATTTATTTTACAAAAAACATCAGTTGCAACAGAATGTATCATTATTTCTTATATACTTAGTTCTAATTGTAAATATTTAAATTTTGTTCTCTTAATAGTTCTAAGATGAATGAAATTATACGGCTTGCAAACCTGATATATTGTCGCTTTTGTGTGCAACCTCTGTATGCCGTATTAATGCTTCCAGTGACATTGGTGGTAAACATTCACATCCGCTTTCACCGCAAATAGTACCTCCTTTCCAGTCTGTTAAATCATGCATCTCAAGTTCATTGTGTTTTTTGTAAAAATACGATTCCTTACTTTGCTGTATTAATCTTGCATTACTATTTGTACCAGATCCGGTAAGTTTGTCTGCTAATGTAGGATCTACATTTCTCAGGGGAACTCCGACTAGGACAAGAAACCAAGTCGCAAAATCCTGACAGTTCCAGCAGTAAACCCAATATCTACCAAAGTTAAGAATAATGTCAACTGCACACTGCATCACCTGTCTTAAAGTTGTGCTTTTCTTGTATGCTCCAAAATACTGAACATGATCCAGAAAATTTTCAAAATTGTTTTCCCGAATGTGTTCAAATTTTAATTTTATTGTCCCTTTAGTTGAATGATTTGTATACTGATGCTGACAATAAGACTGAAAATTTCTAAATGCATGACCACAACACTCGTAATGAACATTTTCTCCTTCTGGACCAACGTGTTCAAAAAAATTATGGTTGGCCAGTTTTGAAAAAAAGGGGGTTTGAAAGTTACATTCTTCATTCGGACATTTGAAATTTTTATTAACAGAACATATGTCTTCGTCAACTACAAGTTCAAGTTTAAAAGCGCATTTCTTTCTATCTTCCAGTTTTAAAATCACTGCATGGTGTCCGCCACCTAAATTATTGGCCGCTGCTTGTACAGGTTTTGATATTTTTGTGTCAATTACCGGAAATTTCTTTATTCCAAAAGTTACTGTAATGATGTCATCTAAATGCATTCCTAGGGCCTGCAGCTCTCTGGTGGTATTTTTCCAAAATTTAGCGATATTATCATGACACGCTCTAGGCGCACTGGCAAGGCTGTTCTCCGTTTCCGTCTTTTGCGTTATCTAGAAATATTTTTTACAAATATATTTTCATGTTGTGGTTTTTTACAATTTCAATTACATGTATTTTGTTCATAATGTCCGTATTAAAATCAATTGTTAAACTTTAATTTACTTAAACATGTGTTCTGGTTACTGAATGGGATGTGCAATTAGAATTAAAATGAAATCCTAGTGGATGTCGGATTGTGTTGTTCAAAAAGTGAAACTTCATACAGGCTACATTGTCTCTAAATCATTTTAGCAGTTCCTAAACAATTAGCATCGTGACACAGAATTGCATTTGAAGAATATTTCAAGAATCGATCATTGCATTTTGAATGGGACTGCGTTTTTATTCATTAACATACATAATTTTTATCCTAAAATTTGATACACATATGTGTGACTGTCCAAATAAAATTTATGTAAACGGGTATTTTTTTTGGAAAAATAAATGTTTTAACACAGGCTGTAGATAATACATACAAAGTTTTAGTTTCTTTATCTGTTTTGAATATATTTTTACTAGGGAGTAACCAAGACCTCTTTTGCGTAGCGAAATAGCTCAGAGACTTAATGCATGATGTTTTAATGTTTACTCAACGCATTCGGTCTCCTTTTATTCACATATATATTTTATTGGTATGGTATAATATATATATTTACATATCAAATTTCAGGTTTAAAATTCAAAATACACATAACTACTGTTAAAATCGATCAACCGAAACTACTGAATAATTTTGATTATAGGGCATTAAATATTTTGAATTAGGTTATTTTTAACCAAATATTCAAATGTTAATACTTTGACATTGTATCATTAGATACTATGGTAACAACAATTTCAAATACCACAACAGGATTGTCATAATTATCGATGTACATATTATTAACAATTTGTCCAGTGTATATATACAATATTATATGAACATGCTTAAATTACAATTATGTATATTAATGATCGATATTCTAAAATGTTCGAAGTATCAACATATTTAGTCTCATATGTCTTATTATTCAAGTTAAAATACGTTCATTGTTATTTACCTGATCCATGGTTTATTTTCCAATGAAAATATAGATACAAATGACTGTGTTCTATAAATAAATCGTTGGATACATGCACACACACGTTTGACAGTGACGTCAATATTTTGCTGTTCCTCTGCTATTACTCGAGAGGGAAACTATAGTTTTCCTCTTTTATCGTTATTTTGTTTCTTTTGATTATGTTTCTGTTGATTGGTTTTTTTTTATTATAAATCTATATGGTAAATATATCATATTTTGAAATCTGATGATCAATACTTGTTTGGTTTATTTTTTTATGACAATACTGTTTTTTTACTGTATTACAATAAGTTCTGACGTTTACCCTTTTACACTGAGCGATAGTGAAATTTCTTTTTCGTTTGAGTTGTCACATCATTTCTACAATTTCTAAAACAAGAATTATGTGGCCTTAGTACTGGTAGGTGTCTTTCTGTTCTCATTTGTAAACTTGTGTTCTTTACTGGTCTCTGTGACTTGACGGGGGTCATTATGAAGAATTTAAAGGTTGCTTACTATTCTGTAATGTTTACATTTTGATTCTGAATTAACTGATCAATTCATTAAGATTCTATTTCAACACATTCAACAAAACATCGTTAGTCTATGGAAAATCGTATGGTCAACACCCGGTTGATTCAAACCAGTAAAGTGTGTACTGCTTGCTTCTCCTGCAAGGACGATGCATTATTAATAAGAGAAAATATTTTTTTATCAGAAGTCGGAATTATGTGTTTGTGTGGTATACAATACTTTCTTAGTGTTTCCTTGGGAGCTTGTAATTTTTTGTAAAAATTCATGGTTTATCTAAATGTTAACTTCTATAATACTTATCAGCATGAATATGAAATCGCCAATAAAACAATCATCTGATAGAAAAACAAAGGATATTGGTTATCCATCCAGAACACAAAACCAGTACATGTTCAGCAAAAAACACACAATAAGCAAATCATCTGGTTTATATTGTACCGACATTACAACTTTGTGTAATGACGAACAGAAGATTGTTCAAAGATGCATTTTTCCCCGAATTGTTCAAATTCCAATGCGATTGCCTGTGTAGTTGGATGATTTGTATATTGATGCTGTCAATAGGACTTAAAAAATTTAAATGCATTTTCACTGCACTCGTTAAAACGTCTTCTCCTTTTGTTTTGGACCAACATGTTTGAAAAAAAATGACTGTAGGTAATTTTTGAAAAATAAAGTTTGTTTTAAAGTTGCATTCTTCATTCCGACATTGAAAATTGCCATTTATTTAACATATGTCTAGGTTAATTTCAAATTCAAGTCTGAAAACGCGTTTGTCATTTTAGTGTTATATTTAATATTGCCATAAAAGTGCGAGGTTTGGCTAGCCACAAAACCAGGTTCAACCCACCATTTTTTTCTTAAAATGTCCTGTACCAAGTCAGGAAAATGGCAGTTGTTATCTTATAGTTCGTTTCTGTGTGTGTTGCATTGTCGTTTGTTTTTTGTTCACTTCAGTGTTTCTGTTGTTTCGTTGTTTTCCTCTTATAGTTGATGTGTTTTCCTCGGTTTTAGTTTTTAACCCGGATTTGTTTTTGTCTCAATCGATTTATGACTTTCGAACAGCGGTATACTGCTGTTGTCTTTATTTACCTTTACCTTCAAGAATTTAAAATCACTGCATGGTGGCCTGCTCGGTACTGGCATGATTCATAACATATACTTATTAAAAGTTCCCCGTTCATAAATAAGGAAATCATCCAACAAAACTAAAGTTTAAACTCCCTCAAGCTATAAACTTGACCTGAAATGAATTTGGCTTTTATTGTAAGGTCTTTTTTTTTGTCATACAGCTCTTAATGTCTTAATGTTAAGCGTATTTGCGCATATCTGTATTTCAAATATTTAGATTTGGGCGTTCCTGATGAAGAAAAATCCAGAAATGCACTTTAGTAGTTATAATTTCTTTCTTTGAAAGACGACAGTTATTCATTAGTTAAATGATTTTCTGTAAATAAAATGCAGAATAAGCCTTATTCTCAGGCCATTCCAGTTGGTATAAAAACTCTTGACAAAAGATTGTCTTGAGTTTGAATGTGGTGAGAAAGTTAAGATGTTATGTTTATCTTCTCTTTGGACTTCATACTTAAATTTAATTTATATAAAACAAATATCTGTAAAAAGACTGCTAATAATTTAAATGTACTGCAGTGGGAAAGACCACGCTCCTATCGTATCAACGAGATATTATGCTGCATCTACTGAAGCATATAAAAAAACACCTTTTATTTGTATTTTGGACCATTGTTCTCTTTTCGTCATTTTTTACAATTGTGTTGTTGGTTTCTCTTCCACTTTTTTAAATTTTGATTGTTCCTTTGGTATCTTTCACCTTTGTTTTTTTAATATCTCCTTGTGAATTTTGCAATTTAAACTTAAAAGGTGAATTAACATGATAAGAATCACAGAGCAACAGAAATAAGGACAAAGTCGCCGTACCTAAAAAAAGTTATCCGAAAAAAACATTCAAAGTAGGGCTATAGAAATGGTTGATTGTGTTCAAAAAGGTTTATGAGGAAAGGTTAAAGACTTTATGATTTGTTACCGTTGACTCTAGTCGGAATACATATGATACGATACATGTTTATAAGACAGTTCATTGTAAGATGATATTAAATGGCATAATATGCCTGTACTACCAACACATCAAACAAGATGTCGCCTATTTAAGCAAACAAAGAAGAGATGTAATACAACACAAAGTCATAATACTTTTTCACAGCGAGAAGTAGACAAATGAAACAGTTTGTCTCCCATTACTTCAACTGCAATGTTTATCTATACTATCAAAAGTCGTCTGAATGGATATAATTTATAATTGGAACCAAAAGAATTGTATTATTACATAATTTAAGGAAGTTATTTAAGAAATTTGGCTAAATAATATGAATAATGAATGTTCTAAGTTTATTTTGAATAAGTCTCTTTACTATGTGTCGTCCGAATGAATTCAGAAAAAAAGTTTTGTTTGTTGGTTTTTTTCACATTTTTATATTGCGCACCCGCAAAGTTTTATACGTCGGTTAGCTACATCGCTAGACTACTGCTTTAATTATCACACGGAAAATTATGAATTAATTAACGCGACAGAAAGAGTCATTGGCACAGATCATCGCACAGATTCTGTTATTCAGGTAACTTTGCGATTTACAACTTACAGTTCCCCTATTGTTGATCAAATATACTTGACATATTACTGACATTAACTGGAAATTGATCAAATAAAGAAACGAAAGATGACCCACTATGACATTGAATTTAAAAAATGAGGCCATGGTCTGCTAGATTGCATATGAATGTTCTATGTATAGTTGTGTTGACATGGATTATCGTTGATATGGTCTTTATTATAAATTAACTGTTTATACAACTTTGACTTTTTCAAACTACTAAGGATTTTCTATCTTAGGAAAAGATTACCTTAACTGTATTTAGTAGGGATGTCAACGAGTACTCGAGTACTCGAGTATCGCTCGGTAGTACCGAGTATCGATTACCAAAATGATACTCGACTAATCGCTTTCTTGTTAGAATGTTGTTGCTTTCTCAAGTTTATAAACAAAACAAAAAGTTTTTTTGAGAGCGCCTCCCGGGAAATTATCATACATTAATCAAAATTAATAAAAATTAAAATACGATTTGAATGTTTGCGTTAAACTGTCATTTAAAATTTAAAATTCCTCCAAATAGATGTACATGTAGGATATATGAATAAAAGTTATATCCAAGGCCTACACTTTTAGCTAATCTCATTCACTCTCCCATCTCTGTACCGTCAGAGCATATATTTTCATCAACAGGATTGTTAGTTACCTAACCAATTTGATATATCGCTACGTCCCAGAAAAAGTTTACAAAATAATATTTTTAAATAAGAACAAATTCGTTGCACCCTGTGCCGACCCTCAGAAAATGATTAATGGTATCAGTAAGTTCTAATCATCACCCCTTTGTTGATCATTAAATGTGTTTTTTTACGGTTCCCAAATACTGTTATTTGGGTAATAATTTTTCTTTAGATATTAATTAATTACTTGATTAGCTTATTCCCAGTTTACATGATTAGTACATGTATTAAATGAGCTATTGATTATGCTATAAAATTTCTTGGACTATTATCTAGTCCTCGGTAATAATGTTGAGGGTTTTACGATCATAAGACAACGACCCACAATACATGTAGTACTACATAATAGGGTAACCGTATAATTTTGTGTTTCCATTTTGTAAATGTTTTACCGAGCGAGTACTCGAGTATCGCTCGGTAAATCAAACGAGTAATCGATTAGTAAGTCTTCACCGAGTTGACATCTCTAGTATTTAGCAAAACCTATCGGAATTTTGGGTCCATTATGCTCTTCAACTTTGTATTTTATTTGGCCTTTTTAACTTGTTTGATTCGAGCGTTACTGGTGAGTCTTTTGTAGACGGAATGAGCGTTTGGCGTACAAATTTTTAATCCTGGTATATATGATGAGTTTATTTACATACTATACGTATAGGTCTATTAGAGCAATATACATCAGTCAAGACGTTATCGAAATTTCTCTTGTAGGCGAAGAGTATGTACTATTCGACATTGCAAAACACCTTATGTTCAATACTTTATTCAAAAAGAAATTAATAAATGAATGACTTGCAACGTGCAAATTTTCAGAATAGCTTCACATAAGTAAATTCACATAGTATCAAGTTATGGTGAGATGATTAGATTCATAGATATGCACTTCTTACTCGTTAATTTAAGATATTTTATTATTATTGTAATACCAATATTAGAAAAATAACTTTCAATCATTTTATTAGAATAAATACATATATTCCTGAATATGGCATTTGACTGACAATAGGCGAAAAATATTATAAAAAATTTAATATCTGTACAATTATTTCTTTGTTATTGTTAAAGGGAAAATTCGCGATTTTTTACTTTTCATCTTATTATGTTCATAATACCATAAAAAACATATTTACCAAGTTTTATCTGGATATGAACACTAATAAAGAAGAAAATTGGGAATTAATAATTTAATTTATTCCAACTTCCTGACTTATGTGACGTAGTTTAAGTCTTTTTGCATGCCGGGAGTGAAAAAATCTCGTTGTAAGACTTGTTCGTTAATCATCTAATAACTCGATTTAAAGCGCATCGACGACTTTTGGCGTAGCTATTAACCAACTAATAATTAAGAAAGTAAAGTGATCCGCCGTGCAACTTTCAAAATTAAAATGTACAATTTATATTTAAAGGATTTCTGATATGATTATAGTAATTAAAGTAAATCATACAATAGAATATATTTTCATGAATTTTTTTTCCGACGGATATTTTGAACAAACATATATAACTGATATTGTTTTACAAATGCATGTTTGTATTCTCACCTGAAGGCTTTTACTTCAGTCTAGTACTGTGTAAATACAATGTGTATTGTACTGTGACACTAAGTGACCACCTGTTGAATGCGTGGTTAAATTCAAGGTAATTAAAAGATTGGCATTCTGTAATTCTATTCTTTTGATCTTCACTCAGTGAATTTTAGCCAACACGGTTCACCGTTACAGGTGTGAACAACATTTTGTATGAATGATAAAAACATTAATTATTTGGGGAGGAATATGGTGGCAAAATACCTGAATCGCCGTTATATACATGTATATCTTTTATATTTTGCGTAAGCTTAATTTTAAAATAGATAGGTGAGTATTTTGTTGTAACATCGAAATTCTGAATAACTTTCAATTAAATAATTTTACAAATAAAAATGGCCCACGAAAACGAGCGTATAAACCAAACACTGTACTTACTTTTTCAAATTATCATGGGTATTAACCGTGAATATTTCAATGTTAAGAGAAAATTATCGCGGTTACATGATTAATATAGGTTGGTCCGTCCACAGCGATCTACATTTACCTAATCGGGAATGCCCTTATTAAAATATTTAAAATCTCACAACGTATACATACTTTAGCTATTTGACCAACGATGTTTAAAAAAAATAACAGAATCAATCTAACGTCAACTTTCCTTTTTTGAATGGAGACAGACCGGAGGAATCAATTTTCAATGTGCTTTATATCTTGTACCTTTGCAAGACTTATCATTCATTCATAAACCCACTTTATACCAGAGACATATATGTCAGTCTTAACTGACAAGAATACACCTAAAGCGGACAAGCAGTATTTTCTTTAAGCTTCTGTGATTTAATACCAAGAAAGAAAAAAATCCCGAAATTAATTTGATACTTTGATACTCAATATTTTTCCTGGAAAATATTCATATCCTCGTTTGATCTGAAAATAAGATAGGAATTTGGTATACAGAACATGCAGAAGTGTGAATGTCATAAAACCTTGTTATATCAGAAACCATTATAAATGTGAACCTGTATACGTAAGACCTAATGGGACGTCACCTAACCACATACAGGTAATATACAAGTAGCTCTGTTATACCCGGAAATGTCAAGGTAAATCACTACCGATACAGAATGTACCAATGCAAAGAAAATTCTGATGATTGTGAAGCATGACCATTCATGATTTTAGAGGAGTCTTAGGTGGAAATTGCCGGTACGATTTAAATTCTGACTATATTTTTTTCTCTCAATTTAAATCACTGAACTTAAAAAAAAAGAAACATACGCCCAAGATCAGAATTCTTCATGTAAATTCATAAATACAACGTTCTTATTTTGTAAGTTTCGATATACTTCACACACCCCCCCCCCCCCCCAATCCCCCCCCACCCCCCACCTGGGAACAGTATATCTAACATAACAATGTTTGTGTACCTGCCCAAATAAAAAAAGAAATGAAAAAAGAAAGAGATGAACGGTAAGTCACATCAGATTCAAATATTTATATGGTTGATTGTCGTTAACTAGAGATGTAAAGTTACATGTCTCTGCGTTAACTTATAAGAATGACAGGAAAGTATATACTTGAAATAGATTTATGATGAATAATATGCAACTGCAGCACCCCTTTTTATCAAAGTGTACATGCATGTATTTTAATGACTGTCCGTTATTTCGATTAAGAATGACAAGTGTACGTGAAATTCTATAGTTGCCTGTGAGACTTTTTTTTACCAGATATGCGACTTTTCGTATTTATATTTTCTCTTATATTACTCTCATTTAATATTTTATGCATAAGTGCAATATTAGGAATGGTTTATCCCCCCTCCCTTTTAAGCTAACTAAATAAATTAATCAACCTTCTAGCTGACCAGACGTTAACACATCTACTATCAGTCAATTCGGAGTGAAGTTTCTTTATTTCTTCAAATAAGCTTTTTGGGGATCATTAGTGTACGTCCAGTGGCATATATATTACATGCATGTCGGAACAGGAAAATTGACATGAGGTATAATAGAACCATGTTCACATTATTACATTATTATATATAATACACAACCATTGAAATGATGACGACTTTCTTAAACTGTTCAAAATAATCTTATGGAAATAAAAATCTGTGATTTTACTATGTGCATAACTTTGATGAACCAAAGCAAGTTAGATATAAATAAATAAAATAAATAAAATAAATAAAATAAATAAAATAAATAAAATAAATAAAATAAAATAAAATAAATTAATAAAATAAATAAAATAAATAAAATAAATAAAATAAATAAATAAATAAATAAATAAATAAATAAATAAATAAATAAATAAATAAATAACTAAATAAAATAAATAAAATAAATAAAATAAATAAAATATTATTTTATTATAGTGTCACATATTTGATCAAACAATATATATATACAACAATTCATAATAAAAACAGAGATCAAATATCCAGCCTTAGTATAGACTTATGAGACACTTAGATATCGACCTGTATTTAAATCAGATTGGTTTTGGATGTTTCTCTCGTATATTCAATATACATGTATATATTCTAAATTGCGACTATCTATAGTTCCGTAACCTTCTATCTAGGCGTATAATCCAATGATCGACAAGTGCGTACATTTTGTTAAATCAATATTTGTACGTTTCAAAATGTCCATAATAATTGACAACGAGTAATTACTGACTTACATTTTCCCCAATTTACGTTTGGAAAATATGTAAATATATTTTTATTTTATCAAATCTTTTTTGGGAATTATTTAGATTTTCATAAATGTTCTTTACACCATAAATGTTATTTATAAACAAGCGTATGAGTTTAGTCATATATATAATGGCTATTATATCTATGGTTTAGTAAAGACTAGCATATCACTATCGGACACGCAAGACAAAGATGTATATTCACCTGATAGTTTCAAAATGGAAAGTTACAAGTTATCGGCCGTGTACACTTCTCAATACTCTCAGAGGTGAAGTGATGCACGAACTTGCTTTATGTAATTGTGTAATAAGAGTTTTAAAGCCCGACAAGAAATCGCTTGAATACCTGGACGTGTCAACTCACAATACCTCTGGGAACAATTCCTTTAGCAATGCTGGTGATCAGATAAGGGAAGGTCCGAATTTATTTAAATAAGATTATTACATAAATGAATTATGAACACACTAGATTTTCGAAAACATTTTTACACGGAACACTTAATTTATCACTTTGAACTTTTTAACTAATTTCCATTAACATTTCTTGTTTCAAAAACTTAGTAAAAAAAAATCAGTTTCAAAACGACAGACCATAGTACTAGTTATTCAAAAAAAATTATATATAATTACATTTTCCGTATCAAGTTAGTTAGGAAAGGTTGCATGCACAACCATGTCTATTATAATCTTTTTTTGTGACCACGGAAACTGTTTAGGCTTTCCTTGTCGGGTAAAACAACCGTACGCTTGACAAGATATCGACACTCAATTACGGCTACGTTGGGTTACTGCTTGTTTTGGTCCTTTGCGGTTTATAGATATATCGTGGTTTCTATTCAGGGATGATGTCAAAATGGCCGCACGCGGAGAAGTGATACTCTAAATTTAAAATCGATGGTGATCTCTTATCTAGCAGAATTAAACTTTAATATTTATGAATTTGTGGTTTTTTATACATAATCAACATAATATCAATTTTTCATTTTTTTGCGAAGTTTCCCTTTAATGAAATTCAAATGGAGTTTCGATTTTATATGTAAATTGTACATGGGATATAGTTCTTAAGTAATGAGTTTGTCTACAAATATACAACATTGACATTCGGAAAACAAAACCTCAAACACACCAATACAAATTTCGCCTTTATCATAGCAATATCTTATTATGGATACATCATCCGTTAAGACTACATAAACATCTGTATACTTGCTAGCTTGTTACAATTTCTTGGATAACAGTTTTAGCAAAACATCTAGATTGAACTTAAAACCTATGCATATGTATATGACTCCTATCATTACGATATTTTGATGAAAATAACTTAAAAAGTAATAATGCATTGTACACGTGTTGTAATCATATACATAGCTATAGTCAGCATACTCAGACTCCAACTATTGGGTAGTGCCTGGAAATCTGAAGGATGAATAGAACAGATCAGTGAATTTAAGTTGTATGTGCCTTCTGGAAACATTGTATCTATCTATTGCATCACCAATAAGCACTGAGATGACATGCTGAACATCGATAGTAAAATAATGCAAAATACAATGCAAATAAAGGGCAACAAATGTTATAAATAAAGATACATGTGCATCTAAGAAACAGACACATATCATTGGTACTGAACAAATAACATTGAGCAAAATCGAAGAGACTAATATTGATAAGCGAAATATCGATAACCATGGACTAAGCAATTGCTTGTTAGGTATCAGTACATTTTGGTCAATTTCAACAGCTTTAGCATAGACAGCCTGTTGTTTACAGATATGTAATTTATTTTTGTGTCGTATATACCATGATAAACTTGTGTATATATACATTGCAAAACAGTGAAATTTTGAGATTTGAAAGACCGGTATCCGAATGACTCCTTGTATACATATGCTCGCAATTGCCCCAAGATACAACAATACAATGCTGTGATTTATTATTTTCAAATACTGGAACGTAAAAAGGCTAATCGGTAATCCCCCTGGAAAACGTATTTACCAACTGTTTCGAAAGAACCAATTATTGTTATAACAAAAACAAGAGAACAAATAATATAGGGGAAATGTGCTGACGGTAGTAGTAAACCAATTGCAACAAGGCATCTGAAAATAGTATTCCTAGTGCCAAGTTGTATCAACTGGGCTATACCTACTTCGTGGACTTTTTGAAGGGTAATCTCATGGAAAAAAGTAAGTCGTTTATGTACATCTCTTTCTAATGTTATACTGATTGTCCATACATACTGCATGATAAATGCTGACATAAGCATTTCTCTATCATCACAACTTCGAAGGTTAGAACTATCAGCGAAGCTACAAAAGGAACATTGCGTATTGCTGATAGTATGTTTAGCCATTCGCGTGGTTGTGTTATACCTTTTAAACATTCTAACAGTCCATTCAAACCTGGTTGTGGTAACAACGGTAATCCAAAACATAGTATTAGAACAAGTGTAAATACTAAATAAATTGACAAAAACAACACCCCTATGTTATTAAATGACATTAAAAACATTGTTATGAGTGGATGCAGACACACCCATTCTTTGTCGTATTTTGTCATTTCAGTGAGTTTTGTTGCAGTGAAATGCATTGCAGTTTGGAAATATGAGTTCAATCTCTCGAACTGATTCATTTGTTTGGCTCGTGGGACATCATAAAGATATGCAGATTTTGCAAACTGTATATCCTCTTGAATTTCGTCATTCAGTGCGAAAAATTGCATAATTTTTGATAAGGCATTTCGTCGTTCCATATTGTCTGTAAGACTTCTGTATCGTTCATGTTTTGCCAAAAGGCCTTCTTGAACTGATGGGTCTATAATTCTTCTCCCTAGAAAATGTCTTAAACCACTCACCAAATTCACAAAAAATTCCATACAAGTTCCATCGGATGACTGGTAAAATGGAAACTTGTAAATCACATATATATAGTCTAACAATTCTTCTGTTGAAATATCTACATCACAAATGTACCTCAATTTTTCCAAATTTCTCTTTTCAGTAATTGTTCTTACATGAAGCTTGGATTCTGTACCATCGATAACCTTTTCTGCTGTATGGTAAAATTCATATTTATGATTGGTAGATTCAACGCTGGACGGCCATGGACTAAATACGAGCGATGTGTGAGAACAAAAAGTTGAACCACGGAGCTGATATAGAGAATATTTTCTCTTTGATTTTACGTTTAGATTAAGACCCACTTGTTTCCCAGACACAATGTCCAGGAAATCATCGAACCAATCAACCATCGATGAACCTGAAATGTTGAATACAATGTCAATTGTGTTTTAAAACATGTTTGAATAGTTGTCATGAAATAGACAATAGCTGTGTAGGTGTTTTCATAAAAATCAAGAGTTGCAAAAGTGCCAAAATCAGTTGGTCGATACAAACAAATCCAATGAAAAACTTAATATCAAGGATGGTCGATTTTCATGTTTTCAACATTTCTTTAACATGTTTAATATATCCTTTCCCCACTATCTTTCTCCAATTCTATAAATTAAGATGTTATTCCCTACAGCCCCTAAATCTGCTATATGTAATGTTAAATACACTTTTGTTACATTTTTTGTATATTCCTGAATTATCTTTTGTGTTTTTCATATAGCTAAAAATTTCCTCCACAACTATGTCATTTGACAAACAAAGATAGGTCTTGATTGCATCTAAAATATCAAATATAATTACAAGTCCTAGTTTTATTTTTTTCATTATTGTATTATAGAATTCGTGTGAAATTGCAAATGGTGTTCGCTTGTATTGTATACAGGTTGCAGGAAACATTTGAAAAACTCGGATATCAAGTAAGTTATAATGTTTCTTAAGCCTGTAAACATATATAGAATTTATTCTAAATTGATTCATCTAATAAAACTTGATCATAAAGGATAGTTTTTTTACAAAGAAACATCGTTGTAAGGTTATAGAATTTTGCCTTCTCCTTTATAATATTTTGATAAAACTCTCAACATGTCCAATTGACTTCTATATATTTGAAGAAAAATGTTCTTAATAATCCGTTATTTTTTAATTCACTTGTTTTTCTTGATGCGTCTTAATATGTGATATATACGAACTCTGACTATTAATTTCATAATTTTTGTTTAATAGTTGATGGAGTGAGTATAAATAGTCTAACAGCTTTCCAATCAAAACAAAAGAACATTCACGTGCTTTGAATGTCTGTTTAATTGTAGCATGTAACTTTACATATTTAAATATTTAAATGGCATTAACTGAACATGAAACAAAATGTGTTTCAGTCAAGTTTGATGTAATTTGATTGATTTTATTAGAAAATGTTAAATGTAGTAATGTAGTACAAACAAGTAAAACAGTACTACTTCATAGGCAAATGAGATGAAAATGAAAACAACATTTTCTCTATTTTTATATTTATACCTTCATATGTTGTGTTATTAGAATAAAACAGTGGTTTTTAGCCATAAAGATCTTTCCTTTTGTTATTTTCAAAATTTATAATTTTCTTTTTTTCAAAAAAGTTTTGCATGCTTTGCTGGTCATTACATGTGCATTTGGCAAAGACATAAATGTATGATAAGTTTATTCTGTAGGTATTTCTTGATAAAGACTTTTCAGAGCCTGCTTGTTTTGTTGTGAAAGTCATCATACTAAAAGCATGAAAAGTATCAAGAAATTTCTAGCAAAAGATATCTGTAAAGATTACTTTTAGGAATCAAAAGCCCGAAAAGATATGTTTATAGTAGCTTTAGTTCACAAATCATCAATGAAAAATGTATATTACTCATAAACTGATATAAAATCAATTATCAAAACTTTTACTTGTTGAGCATTTTTATTTGTGTCATTTAGTATTTAGATATGTCAAGTATTCAACACCTAAAAAAAATTAACATAAATACCTAATGGATAACTTTTTCAAGCATAGATAATAAAAAAACAGAGTTCCAATCAATGTCCCCCGCGTTGCGCATATTTTATTTATCCAATGTACATGGGCAATAACTGGTGGAAAACACTTTTTTTTTGTTCCTTAAAACTTTTTATCAATATCTTAGAAAAAATGAAGAATTCAGAACAAATGCAATGTGATTTCCATTATAATTAATATTTCCAAGGGGCACAACTCGTAAAAAATATTTGATCAGAACTTTTTTTCTAAAACTTATGTTAGTATATAAAAAACTTATGTTTTTATTGGTGTCATTTAATATTTAAATATGTCAAGTATTTAACACATCAAAAAAAATATATTGTATAATTAAACTTATAAAACATACAATTATACTATAAAAAACTTTTTTTAAATGTCAAAGACATTGCTGATATAAACCTAGTATATAAGTTTCATAAAATCATGGCAAAAATTGAACATATGAGAGAGCTAACAATGCAATGTTCCATATAATCAAATATTTCCAAGAGGCATAACTCTTTTAAGAATAATTGACGAGCACTGGTTTTTGAACTCCTCATAGACATTGATGATATAAACCTATAATATAAATTTCCTAAATATATGGCAAGCATTGTACACATAAGAGCGCTCATAAGGCAATTTTCCATATAATTTTATTTAAGTATTGATCAGCACTGATTTTCGAACTCATCAAATACATTGATAATATAAACCTATGATATAAGTTTCATAAAAATCTGGCAAGAATTTTACACAAGAGAGCGCTAACGATGCAATTTTCCACATAATTTATGTTACCAAGGGGCATAAATCTTTTAAAAATATTTGATCGGCTCTGATTTTTAAACTCGTCCAAGACATTACTTATATTAACCTATGATATAAGTTTCATTAAAATCTGGCAAAAATTGAACAAATGAGAGCGCTAACGATGCAATTTTCCATATGATTAATGTAGGCACCGATTTACGAACTCATCTAAGACATTTCTGTTATAAACCTATAATATAAGTTTTATAAATATTTGACAAGAATTGTTCACGTGAGAGCGCTAAATAGACCAGACGGACGGATTATGAAATTAAAAGTCAGAGTTCGTATATATCATATTTTAACATACATCAAGAAGAAAACGGAATTTAAAAAAAAAAAATTTAGATTTTATGAATCAAACGGATCATAGTCACAATTTCTGGCCGATACCAACTTGTTTACTTGTTACATAATTTTGAAAAATCTATGAAGCAATGTACTAATGTATTACCAACCCAAGGACACTCATTATGTTCCTTCAATATCAGATTTTCTAATAGTGAGCATTATTGTAACGATATTTTTTTTTAGACCGATGAAGAAGATACTAATGGGGCAATTAAATTGCATTATTTGAAGAAAAAACAGACAACGTCATGAAAGGCAATGAGAATAGACAAAAAGACAATCAACTTGCGACTAACCACTGCACAAAACACTGAAGATGAAAACACTTACCACGCCCTTACACTTCAAAGGCACAGCTCCTGTTTGAATAGTGGCGCTTGCCGCGTTGCTTATATCAAATGAAACTTCGATGATCAATTGCTTTCGATTATGTCAGATGTAAGGAAATGAGGACGGGATTGTGGCGACGTTGCCTTCTGTGACAAAGATATTCCATAACGGTAAACAAAATTATAACGGCTTCTGTGAAACTTATCAAGGTCAAAATAGACTCGCCTTTATAGAATTTTTCTGGATACTTTTGATTTGTCAAAAACAATTAAAGGCTAGCACTTTTTGAACGCTTAAAAATTGTTTATTTCCGCCACGTATGCAATTTGCATGCACAATTAAAAAGAATTATCCATATCCAGGTTTACAATTTGGTGCACCAGACGCGTTTTTCTTCTTCACAAAAAAGTGGAATTGTAATATGTTTAGACGGTCACTACCTTGCCATCTTTGTGTTAGATGGACTTTTATATGACATCCTCAAGTGCTTCAAGGTAAACAAAATGAAAATAGCATTTTATAATTTTATACCAAACTGTTCTTGAAAACAAAATGAATGGTAGTGCATCAAAAGGATAGGCCAATCTCAATTGCGCAATTCCATGGTGTAGAGTTGTAGTTACAAACCTGTGACAAAAGAACGAACGAAAACTCGGGCACAACGTGTACTATATATCCCGTTTCCCTAGCAGGTTAAAATAATTCCATTAGTACAAGTTATCATTTATTTTACACTGAACATAGTAAGATTATGTATCATTGTTTTCAAATAAAAATGGTTCTGATTGCATTATTTTGAATTGTGTTCTTTTAATAGTTCTGAAACAACTGAAATTATACGGCTTGCAAACCTGATATGTTGCCGCTATTGTGTGCAACCTCTGTATGCCGTGTTAATGCTTCCAGTGACATTGGTGGTAACCTTTCACATCCGCTTTCACCGCAAATAGTACCTCCTTTCCAGTCTGTTAAATCATGAATCTCAAGTTCACTCTGTCTTTTGTATAAATACGTTTCTTTTTTTCGCTTGATTGCTCTTGCACTACTATGTGTACCAGATCCTGTAAGTTTGTCCGCTAATGTAGGATCTACATTTCTCAGAGGAACTCCAACTAGGAGAAGATACCAAGTTGCAAAATCCTGACAGTTCCAGCAGTGAACCAATATCTTCCAAAGTTGAGAATAATGTCAACTGCACATTGCAGTACATGTCTCATAGATGTGTTTTTCGTGTATGCTCGAAAAAACTGAACCTGATCTAGAAAGTTTTCAAAATTGTTTTCTCGAATTTGTTTAAAATTTAATGTTATTGCCTGTTTAGTTGAATGATTTGTATACTGATGCTGACAATAGGACTGAAAATTTCTGAATGCATTACCACAACATTGGTATAGTAAATCTTCTCCTTCTGGAGAAACGTGTACCAAAAAATGATGGTTGGCTAGTTCCGAAAAAAAGTGGGTTTGAAAGTAACATTCTTCATTCGGACATATGAAATTTTTATTTACATAACATTTGTCTTCGTGAACTTCAACTTCAAGTTCAAGTCTAAAAGCGCATTTCTCTTTATCTTCCAGTTTTAAAATCACTGCATGGTGTCCGCCACCTAAATTATTGGCTACTGCTTGTACCTTTTTGGATTTGTTTTTGTCAATTAATGGAAATTTAAATCTTTATTCCAAAAGTTACTGTAATGATGTCATTTAAATTCATTCCTAGGGCATGCAGATCGTTTTCGGTCTTCTTCCAAAATTTGGCGATATAATCGGGGCACGCTTCAATGGGGGCACATCTAAGAAGGCTGTTGTCCATCACTTGCTTTTGTGTAATCTGGAAACATAAATATTGATATATTATTATGAACTATTATCATGTACTAGCATTTGACTGCATGGGATATGCACATGAACATGATCGAATTATTCATTATAATCATGGTATAAATCTGGTTTTCTAGGAACATCATAAAGGTGCTGCATTGTTCCTAAGAGGACTTGTGGTGGGGTTTTTTTTCAAGTAATTTTCGAAATATAAAGTCAACATATTAATGCGTCACTGGATTTGAATTCTGTATGTGTAGGAAATCAGCAGAATTGACCATTTTACTACTGAGCAGTCTGCTAAATAAATAATTTGACTCTAAAATTCGGTGAACAATGTGTGACCGTCAAGATAGACTACGGGTAAATTTCAATTATTTTATAATGTTTTTTTTAGGTAAATTAACGTAGAGGCAGAAGATGATATATATCCTATACTGTGTGTCTGTATTTCGTCTTATTTGTATAAGCATCGCTTGTTTATGTAAATAGCTCGAGATCAGCCACTTGTATAATGATGGAAGCCATGGCGACCTCTAAGTATTATACGAATATATTGTTTTACATGAAGTATGCTATCGTTATATATTTTAACTTTCATGTTTAAATTACAAATTAATGTACATACACTAGTTAGATTTATAGGACATTACATATTTTTTAGTTTTGTTAATTTCTAAATAGAACATATTCTAGTTTGTTACTGTTACATTGTATTATGTGATAGCAGGTTAAAACGATTTCAAATACCAGTACAGTATCGTTATTACGCATACAAGTTTTCTTCTATGTGTTCGAGTTGGTTTAAATTTATGATATTTAACATGGTGAAATACGTTTTATATTTTATATTGGTCGATGGTTTTACTTCAAATAATTAAACTATTTATCTTTTATGCGCTAACAAGTCCTAAAAATTGTTTGCTTAGTGTTTCTAACTGATCCATGGAGCCTGCTTCCGACAAAACTGTCGATACAATTACTATGTTCTATAAATATGGTGTTGGAAATCCCATATCCAAACGCAATGAGCGGTGACGTCTATGGTATTTTATCTTTTATGTTATATATTCTAACTTGAAGGTTTAAATTACAAATGTACATATACTAGTTTGCAATCGTTCAACCATAACTCGGCATCATTTGTATTAATAGGACATAAAATATTTTTTTAGTTTTGTTAATTTCTGAATAAGATATTCTAGTCTGTTACTGTTACATTGTATTATTAGAAACTATGTTATAACGTTTTCAAATACAAGACATTACAGTATCGCTATAAATATTGCGTAAATATGTTTTCTTCTACGTGTTCTAGTTGGTTTAAGATTATGTATATATCATATATTCATCGATGGTTTCCCATGTAAATATTTTTCAAACATTAAAACTATTTATCTTTTATATGCGCAAACAATTAGTAAAAAAATATGCTTAGTGTTATTACCTGATCCATGGAGTCTGTTTCCGAAGTAAACGTCGATACAATGACTGTTTTCTATAAATATGTTGTTGGGAATCCCAACCCAAACGCAATAGAGATTGACGTCAATAATATTTTTAATATAATGTGTTATTCCAATTTCGTTACTCTGGAAGAAAAACTTTTGGAAAAAAGACTTCAGTTTTCCGGATTATTTTTTTTTTTCAAATATTATAACTTTTTATATTATTTAATTATCATTTTTTTGTTAGTTTATATGTTAGCCTCATATGTTTGTCTCGTTCTATATTGCTTCGTAGACGTCACAAATATGTGTCCTTTTAAACAAGTCGTGTCCTGACCTATGTGTTATCGCCATAATTATAAAAACATATACGAGCAAACAGTTGTGTTGTCACTTCAAAACGACTTTTATATTCGAATTAAATACATATCAGTTAAATGGTTTGATCATTTATAGAGGCTGAGCTTGGATTAAGTAACAAAGCATTGTTTGATACATCATTAATTGTTATTGTTTTGCATGTACCTGTACTTTTTAGCTCACCTGGCACAAAGGGCCAAGTGAGCTTTTCTCATCACTTAGCGTCCGTCGTCTGCCGTCCGTCGTCTGTCGTCCGTCGTCGTCATCCGTCGTCGTCGTCCGTTAACTTTTACAAAAATCTTCTCCTCTGAAACTACTGGGCCAAATTTAACCAAACTTGGCCACAATCATCACTAGGGTATCTAGTTTAAAAAATGTGTCTGATGACCTCGCCTGCCAACCAAGATTGCCGACATGGCTAAAAATAGAACATAGGCGTAAAATGCAGTTTTTGGCTTTTATCTCTGAAACTAAGGCATTTAGAGCAAATCTGACAAGGGGTAAAAATGTTCATCAGGTTACGATCTATCTGCCCTATTTTCAGATGAATCAGACAACCCGTTGTTTGGTTGCTGCCCCTGCATTAGTAATTTTAAGGAAATTTTGCAGTTTTTGGTTATTATCTTGAATATTATTATAGATAGAGATAAACTTTAAACAGCAATAATGTTCAGCAAAGTAAGATCTACAAATAAGTCAACATGATCAAAATGGTCAATTGACCCCTTAAGGAGTAATTGCCCTTTATAGTCAATTTGTAACAATTTTTCGTAAATTTTTGTAATCTTTTACAAAAAATCTTCTCTTCTGCAACTACTGGGCCAAATTTAACCAAACTTAGCCACAATAAATCACTAGGATATCTAGTTTTAAAAATGTGTCCGATGACCCCGCCCACCAATCAAGATGGCCGAATGGCTAAAATAGTACATAGGGGTAAAATGCAGTTTTTGGCTTATATCTCTGAAACTAAAGCATTTAGAGCAAATTTGACATGGGTAAAAATGTTCATCAGGTTATCTATCTGTCCTGAAATTTTCAGACGAATCAGACAAGCCGTTGTTGGGTTGCTGCCCCTGAATTAGTAATTTTAAAGAAATTTTGCAGTTTTTTGTCGAGCCTGCGACTTTTGTCGCAGAAAGCGAGACATAGGGCTAGTGATCTGGCGGCGGCGGCGGCGTAAACTTACTTCTTAAACGCTTTATATTTTAGAAGACGGAAGACCCGGATGCTTCATACTTTGCATATAGATGCCTTATGTTACGAAGTTTTCGTCTGTCACATGTCCATTGTCCTTGGCCTCATTTTCATGGTTCAGTGACTACTTGAAAAAAGTTAAGATTTTTTGTAATGCTAATTTCTCTCTTATTATGAGTAATAGGATAACTATATTTGGTATGTGCGTACCTTGCAAGGTCCTCATGCCCATCCGACGACAGTTTTCACTAGACCTCGACCTCATTTCATGGATCAGTGAACAAGGTTAAGTTTTCGTGGTAAAGTCCATATCTCAGGTGTATGGAAGGATTGTAAGGTGTACATGTCAACTGGCAGGTGTCATTTGACCTTGACCTCATTTTCATGGTTCAGTGGTTATAGTTAAGTTTTGTGTTTTGGTCTGTTTTTCTTATACTGTACGCAAAAGGTCTACTATATTTGGTGTATGGAATGATTGTAAGGTGTACATGTCCAGCTGGCAGGTCTCATCTGAACTTGACCTCATTTTCATGGTTCAGTGGTCAAAGTTAAGTTTTTGAGTTTTGGTCTATTTTTCTTATACTATATGCAATAGGTCAACTATATTTGGTGTATGGAAATATTTTATGATGCACATGTCAGTCTCGAAGGCTTGATATGACCTTAACCTTATTTTCACGGTTCATTGCTCAGTGTTAAGTTTTTGTGTTTTGGTCTGTTTTTCTTAAACTATAGGCAATAGGTCAACTATATGTTTTGTATAGAAGTATTGTAAGCTGTATATGTCTGTCTGGCAGGTATCATCTGACCTTGACCTCATTTTGTTGGTTCATTGGTCAATGTTAAGTGTTCATGGTAAAATTTGTTTCTTAGATACTATAAGCAATAGGTCAACTATATTTAAAGCATATGTTGATTGTAAGGTGTACATGTCTGCCTGGAATGGTTCATCTGACCTTGACCTCATTTTCATGGTTCGTTGGTCAATTTTTTGTTTTCTTGGTTAAGTCTGTTTCTTAGAAACTATAAGCAATAGGTCAACTATATTTATTATATTGAATGATTGTAAGGTTGATAGTTGTAGTAAAGCTTTATATTTAGGACTATCAACATAAAATCAATGGTTAGTAAAGAAGGCGAGACATTTCAGCGTGTGCACTCTTGTTGTTATTATCTTGAATATTATTATAGATAAAGATAAACTGTTAACAGCAATAATGTTCAGCAAAGTAAGATCTACAAATAAGTCAAATGACAAATATGGTCAATTGACGCCATAAGGAATTATTGCCCTTTAAAGTCAAATTTAACAATTATTCGTAAATTTTTGTAATCTTTTACAAAAATCTTCTCTCCTGAATCAACTGAGACAAATTTAACCAAACTTGGCCACGATGACCCTGCCTGCCAACCAACATGTCAAACATGGCTAAAAATAGAACTTAGGGGGGAAATGCAGTTTTTGACTTATATCTCTGAAACTAAAGCAAATGTATAACGGTTGCGTTATTTCATGCATCAATTGTAAATAAAAATATCAGTTAACAATACAAACTGATTTATTTAAAGCGTTATTTTTTGTATCTTTTTTTTATTCCAAATAGAAATTTAAATGGGAAGTTTGAGATCTTAATGTGTCAGTATGCCTTTTACAAGTCATTGATTTTCTCTATTAGTTACATCTTAATATGTTTATACTTTATAACCTTAGTTGATGGAATTTGGTATTGTTGCATGTCTTTGACAATTTGATTAAATTTATTCATTGTTTATCTCGAATTAGAGCGATTTAGAGATTGGCATGTTTTCTAGACATCTGTCTATTTTTAAGAACATGTGTTGATCTATAGATACTCTTTATGTCATTTTCTTTGCTGTATCATTGACATAATTAAATATCTATTTTTATTCCTTTTAAACCTAGAATGTAATACTTCAGTGAAGCATACTATGTAGGTGAAGGAGACTTTCTTTTTATATGCATTAGTCATATGGATTAGTAAGTTTATCTAAATGTAGGTAACTTTTTTCCAATAAACTTCTATGTTTAAAGAACTTTATTCAATTAATCATGAAATATATGTTGACTTTGAATTGTAGAATGACCGAGCTGTAGATGTAAGTAACAAGAGCTTTTAAAGAGCATGAATAGCTCATCTCGTAACAATGTGCCATTTTGATATTCATGTTTACCTTTACAGCAATCAGTAATGTTTGCCTATTTGTTAATCTTATTACATGATATTTTTGTAGATATTTTATTGATGATTATTTTCATTGGTAACAGTTAATACTTATCTATGAATGTTTTCGACATAATTCGCAAAATTATTAAAATTAGTAAAAAGTGCAATAAATCCTATAAGGAATATGACAATTTGCCCATGTTAAATGATTCGTAGATCTCATTTTGCTTCTTTGAAGAAAAAAAAATAACAAAATTAAAAATGACTTAAATCATAATTCATAGCCTACTTAGGGGAAGTAACTCCTATAAGGAGTCGGTTGACAATTTCGGCAATACAGACTTATTTGTAGGTCTTTTGGTGCTGAACTTTTTTTCTGTAACTGTCCCTCTTTATCCATATTTTTTTCTTTAAAGGACTGTAACTCCTATAAGGGGTCAATTTACGATTTCGTTCATGTTGACTTATTTGGAGATTCTAATTTATCGAATATGTTTGCTTTTTACAGTTCTTTTTATCTTTTATGAATTCTGCAAATTATGAAACAAGAGTGCACACGCTGAAATGTTTCGCCTGCTTTTCTTACCATTGATTTTATGTTGATACATGTAGTCTTAAATATATAGAGAATATTATATGGCACTTTCAATATCACACCCGTATCAATCCGAGACACCAATATAATCATGAGAGCTCTGCTCGAAGGATTATATTGGTTGAGGGTTTATACGGTGTGTGATATTGAAAAAGCCATATCATATACACTTTATTATATACTTTAAACAACTCATAGACAGTACAAATTCTTCGGTATAAATTTCAAAGTTTGCTACATGAGGGGCCTGATGGGTTATTTTCGTTCTTCGTGATCGGCGCATTTTCGCTATCGTGATCCGTTTTTCTACAGATTTATACTCTTTTTATATTTTCGTGATCCGTGATCATGGAAATTTATTTTCTGTGAATCGTGATTGACAAAAAATCAACTCGTGAATCGTAATGAGACCCCCCCCCCATCAGGCCCCTCCTACATCACCACCGTCAACATCGTCAATCTTTGAAAAATTAGCGCTTTGACGTAATGACATATAAGGGGTTTGATAAAGCCTTTGCAACCGTGCTGATATCGATATCATCACGGGTGGCTGATGCAGCACGCTTGCCAATGATTGTATTACACATACAATGTATCTGTATTTACTACTAAGTATATAATAAAAAGTTTTACTACATGTATCACATAACATTAACATGATTCAAGAAAATGAGGCCAAGGTCAGATAAACCAAGCCAGAAATACATGTACACCTTACAATCATTCCATTCACCCAATATAGTTGACCTATTGCTTATAGTATACAAGAAACAGACCAAACCATGAAAACTGTATATTGACCAATGAATCATGAAAATGAGGTCAAGGTCAGATGAACCCTGCCAGACAGACATGTACACCTTACAATCATTCCATGCATCAAATATAGTTGACCTATTGGATATATAGTATCTTAAGAACAATCTTAACCAGGAAAACTTAACATTGACCAATGAACCATGAAAATGTGTTCATGGTTAGACGATATCTACCAGACAGATATATACACCTTATAATTATTCCATATACCAAAAATAGTTGACCTATTGCTTATAGTTTAAGAAAAATAGACCAGTACACTAAAATTCAACATTGAACAATGAACTGTAAAAATGAGGTCAAGGTCAAATAAAACCTGCCGGACTGACATGTACATCGTAAAATATTCCATACGCCAAATAAAGTTGACCTATTGCATACGGTATTAGAAAAACCGACCAAAACACAATAAATTGCTTCGCCGAGCGCAGCTGGATACGACCACAGAGGTCGAACCCTGAACAGTTGGGGGAAAATGGACACATCATTTGCACTTGATTACTGTCTGAATTTGGATTGTAATTAAATTGACACATAATAGGTTTCTGACACAGAATAACTGTAGTCAAAGAACTTAGAATTGGTTATATGATTTGAATTTATATTCAATGTTTTGCTTTTGTGCAATACACTTTGCTGTTGCGAATTGACCCCCCCCCCCCTCCCCCCAAAATAAAAAAAAAATTACCCCCCTTTTTTTTTTTTGCTTTTGTGCAAAACACTATGCTGTTGCGTATTGACCCCCACCCACTTTTTTTTGCAAAAAAAATAATATTTGAAGAATTTTTCTTTTTAATTTCTGAAATCTGAAATGAGAAAAAATTGACCCCCACAATTTCTTTTTACATTCCTAAACGGTTTGAGCCATAACCCCCTAAAGCAAATCCTAAACCATCCCTTTGTGGTATGGAAACTTGTGGTATAATTTCAGAGAGATCCAAACACCGTTCCACAAGTTATTGTCTGGAAACTAGAAAAATGCTTATTTGGGCCCCTTTTTGGCCCCTAATTCCTAAACTGATAGGACCATAACCCCCAAAATCAATCCCAACCTTCCTTTTGTGGTTATAAACCTTGTGTTTAAATTTCATAGATTTCTATTTAATTATACTTAAGTTATTGTCCGGAAACCAACTGTCTTTGGACGACGACGACGTGATACCAATATACGACCCCAAAATTTGTTTGCGGTCGTATAAAAACTTAACTTTAACCACCGAACCATGAAAATAAGGTCACGGTCAGATGACACCTGCCAGTTGGACATGTACACCTTACAATCATCCCATACACCAAATATAGTAGACATATTGTTTATAGTATCTGAGATATGGACTTGACCATGGAAACTTAACCTTGTTTACCGGTCCATGAAATGAGGTCAAGGTCAAGTGAAAACTGCATGAAAGGACCTTGCAAGGTACGCACATACCAAATATATTCTAATTTTACCAGTATGAAATTTTAATAACTTCACTGACATGACAGTTTTTGGTCATTTTTAGTCCTTCCTAATTCTGAAGTAATTGGTTTGATCTGGATTGGAATTAAACTCATGAATTGCCACTGGTCAAGAATGCTAAGGCAGTTGCATATTAAATACCTGAATTAATGTAAACAATCTTTCTACAATCAGCCTTATGTAGAAGAAACGTGCGTCTGGTGAACAAAATTATAAGCTTGGTATCTTTGATGATTTCAACAAGATAGAAAATAAAGATGTGAGGTATATAACAATGAGACAGCAAACAAACAACATACAAATGTAAAAACAAAAGCACTAAAGGTCAACACATGATCTTCAATAATATCAACATTAATGGTACCACTTTTACACTTCCAGATGCACATTTCAACAATAAGTGTCTCTTCAGTAATGCTTGAGTCCAAATTATTGGAATAAGGGTGACTGTGCAATGTCAAGCTCTAATTGGTCCATAGTCCTAACAATGACAAAATAAATTTAACATGAGACTATTTAAGATCTGACATCAACATAAAAATGTCCAAATGTTCAAATAAAAGCCGAATTCATGTAAATCTTACAGTATGTGCATATACCACGAAAATTGAAATTATGTTAAAAGCTATATATATTTCTAACTAGAGGCTCTAAAGAGCCTGTGTCGCTCACCTTGGTCTATGTGCATATTAAACAAAGGACACAGATGGATTCATGACAAAATTGTGTTTTGGTGATGGTGATGTGTTTGTAGATCTTACTTTACTGAACATTCTTGCTCCTTACTATTATCTCTATCTATAATGAACTTGGCCCGGTAGTTACAGTGGAAAATACTTTGTAAAAATTTACAAAATTTATGAAAATTGTAAAAAATTGACTATAAAGGGCAATAACTCCTTAAGGGGTCAATTGACAATTTTGGTCATGTTGCCTTATTTGTAGATCTAACTTTGCTGTACATTATTGCTGTTAACAGTTTATCTCTATCTATAACAATATTCAAGATAATAACCAAAAGCTGCAAAATTTTCTTAAAATTACCAATTCAGGGGCAGCAACCCAACAACTGGTTGCCTGATTGGTCTGAAAATTTCAGGGCAGATAGATCTTGACCTAATGAACAATTTTATCCTCATCAGATTTGCTCTAAATGCTTTGGTTTCAGAGATATGAGCCAAAAACTGCATTTTACCCTATGTACTATTTTTTAGCCATGTCGGCCATCTTGGTTCGCGGGCGGGGTCATCGGACACATTTTTTAAACTAGATACCCTAATGATGATTGTGGACAAGTTTGGTTAAATTTGTCTTAGTAGTTTCAGAGTAGAAGATTTTTGTAAAAGATTACAAAAATTTACGAAAAATGGTTAAAAATTGACTATAAAGGGCAATAACTCCTTAAGGGGTCAAATGACCATTTTGGTCAAGTTGACTTATTTGTAGATCTTACTTTGCTGAACATTATTGCTGTTTACAGTTTATCTCTATCTATAATAATGTTTAAGATAATAACCAAAAACGGCAAAATTTCCTTAAAATTACCAATTCAGGGGCAGCAACCCAACAACGGGTTGTCTGATTCTTCTGAAAATTTCAGGGCAGATAGATCTTGACCTGATAAACAATTTTACCCCATGTCAGATTTGCTCTAAATGCTTTGGTTTCAGAGATATAAGCCAAAATCTACATTTTACCCCTATGTTCTATTTTTAGCCATGGCGGCCATCTTGGTTGGTTGGCCGGGTCATCGGACACATTTTTTAAACTAGATACCCCAATGATGATTGTGGCCAAGTTTGGTCAAATTTGGCCCAGTAGTTTCAGAGCAGAAGATTTTTGTAAAAGTTTACGGACGACGGACGACGGACGCAGGACGACGGACGCCAAGTGATGAGAAAAGCTCACTTGACCTTTCAGGTCAGGTGAGCTAATAAAAGGGATATTTGGGGGAATCTGGTGAAAGATATCGAATTAAACAGCATCAAAGTGACATGGCTAAAATATTTTTTGTTTTCTTATTTCTAGCAATGTGTGTGTCTGTATGTGTATCTGTTTGTGTTTAAGTGAGTTATCAACATTTATTGAATATAATTAAGAGAGAAAATTACAACATTTGATAAAAAGTCTTTATTCATAATAATGTTTGTGAAAATGTCCATCTTCCAACATATATTTTAAGCACAGATTATGATGCAGACATAAAAAATAGAACAATTAATCACACAAAATATTGCACATGTAAATGGCAACATCCTGGTAATAGCTTCAATGTACTTCTAAATTATTATTTTACATCTTTATTTTATCCTCAAATAAGTTACAATCAAAAAGATGGCTTCACAATTCTTATATCCAAGTGATGGAATGTTCAGAATAAATAAATATTTGCGTGAAACTTATTCTTACATTAAGTTATAACAGCTTTGAACGGAAAAGATGCCAGAACAATACCAGTCGATTGACCTGATTCTTGCTGTTTGCAACCAAGAATTCAGCCAACTTACCCTAGATTGTTTTTTCAAATATACGTATAGATGATTTCAGCAAATGACCCATAATTCCTCTACAATTTTCATGTCTGATATAAAATTACTTTGAAAGTTTAGATTTTTGCCATGTAGAGGAAATATAATTATTGTTTGACCTTGATTGACTCTTTATAACAAGACATTGCATATGATTTCATATATAATAATTGTTTGATATTTAGTTATTAGAAGTGGCAAATATAATTCTTCTGAGAACTAACTGGCTTACAAAAATAAATAATGGACAAATCAAAAACAAACAAAAAATGTGTTTAACAATCTTTATCTCTATTTGTTGTAGCCTTATTTTGTAATTAATAAATTGTGCTACAACAAGAAAAGAAAGAATATAAGGAAAATTATTGGGAAAGTCGATTAGTCTTGTGCATGGTGGTTTATACTCAACTATTTTTCTTACTGTTGCAAAATATTAGAATACAATCAATGAGCAATAAATCTTATAGGAAACAGATGGGAACCCTTAATTAAATTGATAGCTATTAATTTGAATTACAAGTGCCTTCCAATACATTCTTTCAGCTTTTGAGAAAAGGTAATATAATACATTTTCACTACTGACTTACTGGTAAGTGGGAAATTTTCACGATTCAGACAAAATCACAAAAAAATATGCTCTCACATAAATTTCAAGAATCAAAGATAACAAAAAAATGCACAGCTAAACTAAAACCTTGTAAATCTGTGAGGCCTTTGAAATCAGGAAATTTAAAATTAACGAAATTAACCCATTTAATGTACCTCAATGATAAACACAGTATCAATCAACATTCATATAATATAACATTAGGTCAAATACACAAACAATCAAAATACAGATCCCGTGTCAAAATTTTGCTTACAAGGATCTGAAAACACTCAGTTCTACTTTCTGTTCTTGTAAATATTACAATAGCCAATGAAATTTCAGCCTTCCAATTTTTGAAGTCATGTATCATTATGACAAAACTAGAGGACCCCAAAGGGTCTTTAAAAAAGAAATGAGAACAAGTCGTTGTCAGATCCTTGTCAGCCAACAATGAACGTAGAATCTGTATATCTATCATAAGGATTTACAATAAATAATAAAATATAATTAATTGCACCTACAAGCAGCACTTACCTATATGCACCAAGTATCTAAAGCTCTTCTTCATAAAGTGAACATGCACATGTATGGTCAAAATAGTTATCTAACAACTACATTTTGGTTAATATTACAGCTATCATTCCTCATGCAGTAGGGTATGACAATATGATCTGATAAACATCTTATATAGTACCAACATCATTTACTTACATTTGAATATATGAGGCATAAGCTAATTAAAGAAAAAAAATATATTCTGCAAATAACCTTTTAACATACACCTGTAAATGTTTAGAATTATATATTTGAAACAAATTACCTTTAACAACACATTGTTTTCAAATGAAAACATCATTGAGACAGTAACCAAACAACTAATAGCAACCAAAAATGTTTACAAATGATGACAAAAAGAGTAGCCTGCAATCTTACAGCCACATACCTAAGGTTATGGATACAAGATTTTTAAAGATAGCATTGATAGTACATCATGTGATTAAAAGTTAATTGTGGTTGACCTTTTACCTCTTAGACAAAGGGTGAAATTGAAGGTGCTACTATTATTTGTGTTTGACAGGTGTCATTTAGACTTGATTTTATGTGAATCTAACAAAAAAATGAAAATAAAACCTCAAAAACAGGTTTGGTCCTAGAAATCACGAAATTAAACTCTGCGAAAACCAAACCACTTTACAGTATACTAACAATCTATTTTCAACTTCTTTGTAAGATATAGCATTGACATTAAATACTGTGGGTTCATATATATTCTTGAGGAACCAATTTTCCTGGATTTTGTGGATATAGGTGAACTGCAAATTTAAATGTTCAACAAAGTACAAATTTTCTCTTAGGCAGGTATGCAGGTTTTGCTAAAACCATGAATTGAATGTCCACAAACATACATTTCTTCTCAATCCACAAACATCCATGAAAATATATGAATCCACAGTTAAGTAATTTTCATGGATATTTGTTATGCATTACTGAATATATTTTATCATCATGAACAAAAGACGTTGTGGGCCAGGAATATATGTAATTGAAACAGCAACACAACGACACAAATAACCAAATGACATCTAGATTTCAAAAATTAGTCTTCAATAAGTCTATACTTTATTCCAACACATGGTTTTTATTGGAATAAAAAGATAAATAATAGAAGTTACATTAAAAACATATATTGATACTTAACTTATCATTCTCTTCAAAAGCATCATACTTTTTTCACGCTACCAAAATGTGTAAATTATGAAGAAAATTAAAGTATCATTTATCAAGTTAATAAATAAATCTGAATGAGCACCTGTATTTTAATACCTCACATTTTTTTCTTAAAAATATCTTACATTCTATATAATAACAACAGATTTTTTTAAACAAACATATCACACTTGAAAAATAAATGTCACTCAAAAATCACTCATTACATGCATGATTCTCTTTTGTAAATTTCCAGTGATTGAGTATATCACTCTCACAGAAAACCCTGTGTCCAGCTTTTGATGTAAACCTATTTTGTTGTGTTGTTGTGTTGCTGTCTCAATGGTATGTATCAAACATCTCCTTAACAAATTCATTTTAATGACATGCAGTAACTAAAAGGCAAGTTGTATGGATAAGCAATTTCTCATCTAAAAGAACCTTTACGCTGTAGACATTTCAATACATGTATCACAAAACGAAAATACGTAAAAGTTCTAAATCAAGGCAAGAGCCTTTACAAGAAATATGAATATGTGACAGTAAAACTCATGACTGATGTACACAAATATACGTACTCATCCTGCTCTAATGGAGCTAGTAAACATTTATTTGCAATCATAAAATCTTGCAATGATGCTATCAAATATTGAAAGAAAAGATATTTTAAAACATCTGAGCAAGATTTGGTTTACATCCTGCCTTGATGATGCTCACCATGCATGAACATTTCTAAATGTACCAATTAAGGATCTCATACCATTTCATGTAGTCCAAGCAGAATCAATCTTAAACAAATATAATGCTAGATTAAGATAGCAAAATAAACTTTTATGTGTTCTATTGATAATTTCTAAGCATGTCCAATTGGACTTCGGCAGAAAAATTGATGAATTTACCATGAAAGTTCATATTTGGAACACAAAATACTTATAGGTCCTAAGGTATATGTTATTTTTGTTAATAGATTTTTTGTTTGTTTTTCTATTTTACAAATTTGTGAATTAAAATTGTACCCTGATTTCATTTACAATAAATAAATTAATCCTTATTACATTAATTAAATGCTTATAAACAATAGTGACTGTGGAACAAAATAAACATTTTCGATCATTAGATTTTCACTCAATGAACATGATGAACTCTGACCTTCAATCATACAAACATACCAAAATTCTTCTCTTCAATTGGAAATATATCCCACATTTTATACACTCTCTCATACATTTATATACATAAATACATATATGTACATATGTGCAGTAATGAATATTTAACAATAAATCCTAATATAACAAATAACTATCATGGAACACCGAACGGTACGACTAAATTCTCTTTATGCTGAACTTTAATCTCTTTTATACATCTAGCTGCTTTCTCAGTAGCATTAGTTATCTATAAATATAAAGAATTTTATTGGTTTAGATGCTTTCAGCTGATAATTCTTTAGGCTGGGTGAATAATAACTTGTTGGTCTATCAATACTCATACTGATCTCTACAAAAGACTAATTTAATTTACTAATTGTATAATTTCATTCTGATATGATTTATCTTAATCAACTTTGTATCAACACATGTTATATTGTATTTAAACCCTGATAGTTTTGGATACATGGTTTTTAAATCCAGCTACAGTAAAAACCTGCTATAAAGGTTGTTAAGCAAAATTTTGTCATGTCAGGTGATCCTCTTTTTGTCCCACTGTAGTAATAACTAAGCATTTAGAACTTCTACTCAACATGCTCAAAGGTCACTTCTCTTATAATGTTAGTTCTTTCATCTGAGGGAACTTTATATATAGATTTGACTGTACTTTTGACTATTGTTTTTACAACTTCAATGAACTTTACAAAGACTGGTAATAACTGAAGGATACGTATATTGATATCTTGTTGATGAATACTCTACATCTCCTTTTGAACAGGTATAAATGAATGACCATTTGATTGTTTATAACTTAAAAAAATATGATATTCTATTTCTATTTCTATTATATAACAGTATTTATTTTTTTGTATTTTTTTTGTGTTAATTGCTGCCCATCGTGCACTTAATACAGGAGACAGAGTGTAAATCTGAAACAGTTAATTAGAACACTGATATTTTTTCTGTATTCAACGGATTACAGATTTTCCCTAAAATTTTAATCCGACTGATTTTAGATTGGTCATTTGAATCATTCTAGTTTGTCTGACCAATTTCCAAGTCTACAATATTCACTGGTTGCAGTATAATCACTTACCAACTGAATATCATGTAATGAAATAGGTTTACTGGCTAGCACGGACTGTGGAGCTGTTACACAATTAGGTAGATTTGGTTTCTGTCGTAACCGACTACTGCCGCCTACAACCATGTTAACTCGGTTGCTGAATAAGAAAAAAATGAAGTTATAAGATTTTTTGAGACTACATGTATCTGACCTTCCTACAACATTTGATCATAAATTGAGTTTAATAATAGCCCGTTTACATAAATACATACAAAGGAGATGTTTTCATACAATCTTTAACATCATCAAGAAAGCAAGAAAATTTGACGTCATAATTAAATTTCGACCAATCATTTGCCAAGAACAAATTTTCACCAGTGAGGAGAAATATTTTTCTCACACCAGTCAAGAAATGTGAAAATAGCACAAAAATTAGAGAACATGTTTTCCTATATAACCATAATAACTTGTTTAGATTGATTTATTGTTGCTTACTTGATGTCTGACATTTTATTAGCTTAGTACTATGAGTTACCTTAATGTTTATGTGAACAAATAACATTGTATAATTAAGGCATCAGTATCATATATCTGGAGAAAATCTACAATGTGGTACAGATTCCCTAAGTGCAATGATATTGTATCCAGATATGTGTTAATTTAAATTACCTATACTGTCTAGTTCTCTCTTGATATTCTGTTTGTTCTACTAAGTTACTTTCATTTGTAACATCTATCACATCCCTGAAAAAGTAAAAATTCTTTGTACTGGTAAATAATTTCAGCTAAGCTGGTAAGTTCAATCTATAGCAATGAGGTATATTCAAAAAGCGATTGGTAAAAGGTTATTTTCGTGCAACCTGTTTTCAATTTTTATTTCAAGTGTTTTCATGCTTAAAACACATTATTCGCCATGCTTTGTGCAAGTTGGAAAAAAAGCAACTTGTAATCAGTTTTTTTTTATGCCATAGTGTAAATATTACTTCATGCACATCATCAGGCTATTTAGCAGGATTTTATCTTACAAGAAACTATTACCACATATTGCATATTGAAGTTAGAAAGTTATATTTTCTCCCCTTAAAAATCAGAACTG
The DNA here is from genome assembly GCF_021869535.1 of Mytilus californianus. Classification (NCBI taxonomy): domain Eukaryota; kingdom Metazoa; phylum Mollusca; class Bivalvia; order Mytilida; family Mytilidae; genus Mytilus; species Mytilus californianus. Next base: position 39,163,278 of record NW_026262745.1, read on the forward strand.
GGATTATATTCCTTTGTGCACATCCTTAGGTAGCGTTCTAATTTAAAGCTGTTTTAAGTTTCATCAATGTCGGTCTGGCTGTTTAGAAGACTTTGCACTTTCAATGCACATGGATAGACAGATGGACTGAGAGGACAGTTCTTATATATCCCAAAACTTTGTTTGCTGGGGGTATAAAAAAGTATTCCAAAATGTACATTTTGCACCTACCACCTTTTAAAATGTTTGTTTACACTTTGCAAAACACATCAGTAATATTGAACCAACCTTGCCGTTTTCTGTAATATTCTTTCTAACGCTGACTGTTCATCTCCTTTTGGATGACTTATTATTGCTGGCTCACTGCTTGGACCACTGTCATCATTAAAATAAAATTGACAATGGACATTAAATCATTTTAGGAGATATAAATATTAAAATTCATTGTACAAATACTTGACAAAAGTATGCGTAAGTCATTGGTAAGTTAGGAGAATCAATCAGTTTTTCAATATGAAACTGGAACTTTGTATTTCATTTGTAGCAAAAATCTTTAAACTTATTTAAAAAGATTGAATATGCTTGCTTGCCTTTGTAGTCTTAAATTTGAGCAAAAGAAATCATCTACATTTATCCCTTATTGATATTTTTTGTAAATCTATATTTTTGTTTTCATTATTATCAGATGCTTATTGAAAGAAGAACTAAAAATACTGCAATAGAGGTTATTTATATATCATATTACTCAAGGACAAGAATAATACAGAACTGACAAAATGCTATGATTTTCATGATGTTCATCAACAGAGAAATATGACAAGAAATAGAATATTGGAGAAGCATTCACTTTGTAGACAGAAATGTATAATATTATGAAAATTTTGTAAAGTAAATACAAGCAAGGACAAGGATTCAAAAATCTTTCGGGAAGCTAAATATGTTTCAAAATAAAAGGCAGGGATTTTCCATAATTCTGTTAAATTCCAGGGAACAGGATATGAATGCACTGTACAAATACCTTTTTCACTATTATCCTGATTATTATTGTTATTGTTAAATATGAAAGCATACCCTGTAAGTTCTCCAAAAACATTTGTACAAGGTAAACACTAGATTTTCTTGAAATGTGTGAATGATCCTTAATTTGATTTTTATCTCTATTTTAATTGGGGGATGTTGAATTTACCTTGCACATTGTTGCAGATGTCATTACTGAGAATATTCCCAAATAATCTTATCAAGATTCAAACATACTGAAAATATGTTGTCTGATTGTCAAACTTAGCATCAAGTCAAATTTAAATTTAGAATTTAATTAAATAATTTATTGATATTTTCCAAAACCCAAATGACCCTTTAAATGTTTATGAAATCAAACCTGAGCAATCACGTTTAAAATTAAGAATTCACCGAAATTTTCCCCAAAACTAGTCATTGTTTAAATATAGTTTATGAAATCAAACCCGAGAAAACAGATTTTTAAATGAATCCCTATTAAGGTATTGTACACAAAAACTTCTCACAGTAGCTATATAGTCATGGTAGTTATTAATACATATTAAGGAGGCATTACTACATTCATGGTTCCATTCGTACATACATCTTTTAGACAAGCAATTAAGGTTTGCAAAAGCTATATTTCAAGTCGACTTTGAAGCCACAAAACTGTTCATAGATATTTCAAGGTAAAAGCCATTTTCAAACTTTAGCAATGTCAATTTAGAGCTTTTGAATGATTTGTCATGCAATACAAAACTTTACCTAGGTATTGTTTGTATTATAGGAGGTGGATTATAGGGCTGGGGAGGTTCTGTAAAGACTGGTTTTGGTTCTTCTGTTTTGATACCATAACAACACCAGCAACAACTAAAACTAACAATCACCAATAATCAGTCATTCCAACATGTCCAAAGGTCAATCTCACACAGTAAAATTTGGTTTTGGCAAGTATAAAGCAAATATAACTAGACCAAATGTCCTGTAGGCATATGAATTTCAAAATCAGATGTTAGAAGTACTGTAAAGTCACCTCATATCAGTAAGAGCTATTTCATTAAACTTAATGTGAGAGTGTACATGAAGGAAAGGGGGTTTTTTTTAAGATTAATTCCTTGATTTTCAACCAGCTTTTTTTTAAATTGGGTCTGGCTAGCAATTACTTTTTTCATTTTGTGCCATAATTTGAGGAAATGTTTATCAAAATAAAGGAAAATAGCCAAAAGAATTTTTTTTATAAAACGTTGCTCTAAAAAATCTGCCAGACAGAAATGGGAACATATGATATATCTTATTTTATCACTGTTACTTATATTTATTTATTCTGTAGCCATGTACACGTATTCAGGATCTTTCATCTAATTCAAAATGATTCAAATTTTGTTTTCAAAATGTACAAGATGTACGTTGGTCACAGGAATAGTTGCAACACATGATTAAATATTTTTTAGGTTTATATATTTTGCAGAAGGGTGCATGTCAAATATATATTTCTCTAACATACACATGAGGTATGATAGTGTTTGTTGACTTATAGATGTCGTATTTTTTTTTATTTTATTGTGTTGTAGGGTTACAGTCTCATTCATATTTACTTGAAACAGTTTGAATGTGTATCCACATAAGGAAAATGTTGCTTCTGACATGTCTGAGAATTATATGTTACATGTCAGATAAATCTTGTACATTCTAAAAAGTGTGCCTTTTAGAAATGATTTGTGGCAATGAAGGGCATTTCTTTTGAAAATGCATTTTACTTACACAGATCTTGGAGAATGATTTTGTACAGGGTTTATAAGTCTAGTTGTTTCATCTGGTTCATTAGTCTGAAAAAAAGTAAGTATGCACATTATTAACTGTACACGTCATGTATATATTCTAATATTTATAATGAAACATGATACTGTTAGTCTACAGTTTTCAGAGGAATAAAAACATTGCAAAATATTGATCACATTTAATGCTTTAAGAAACTAACAATGACTAAGGTTTCAACTCCCTCAGGCAAAGTTGACTATAGATGGATTTGGCTATTTTTATATGTCCTTTTTAGTCATATAGCTCTTCAACTGTTTCTGTTCTTATACATCCTTGGCTTTCAAATATTTGGCTTTGCGCTTTTTCTGATGAAGGTAAATCCAGAAAAGCGCTTCGGACGCATGAAATTTATAACAATTTGTTTGTTAGAGGCAGTTAATTTCGGATTTTTAAGTTAATAAGGGGCTTATAAACTTTTGCAGTGAACCTTCTGCAGCGGATTTTTTTCGAATCTACAAAATTTTTTTTTTTTTACGTATGATGGAGCAAGGCATTCTCTAAATACATATGGTTCCCCATACATACTCTTTGTATTATGATATTACATTAAATTTAATGAGAGGAACTTTACCAAGTAAATATAAAACGTTAAAGCAAATTATATTCACATGCAGAGAAAAAAGGACAATCTCTCATTAAGTATGCAACTGTAAAAAGGACAGAAATAGACAATAACAAATGTAAATTTATTATTATATATTGACTATTAAAAAAATTTACTTCTTATAGGCCTAATAATTTAACATCTGTAGATTTACAACTAGAAATAATGTGTAATATGGACCAATGGACATCAGATAACGGACCATAGCACTTCAGCGTGACTATCCCACTTCAGCGTGACCATCCCACTTCATTGTGACCATCACACTTCAGTGTCCCCATAGACATGATAGAACCACAGCATCTTACATATAAATGTAACACTCAGAAACGTGTCCATTCCCCAAACGTGTCCATATGACGTCACTGAACTCCAAAATATGTCTAGTTGTAAAAGGGCGCTAAAGCGTGTCATTTGTATAAATGCCCAAACGTGTCCAATCTCCCAAACATGTCCATATGAAGCCTAAATTTTTCCTTTCTCTGAAAGCTCAATCGTGTCCATATTATAAAAAGTAAAATCACAAAATTACCTAACTCCCAAAGATGTCCCCCGTTATTTGGTTATTGCTCTTTCATTGACGTATACTCCTTTCACCATTTCATTGCAAATTGAAATATAGTCCTTTAAGTCTTTATCAAACTAACAGTATAACCCGTGCCGAAGTGGGGCCTCCGTTCGGCTGTGCGGGATGTAAAAGTATGCAGCCATGTCATTTTATAATGTGGATATTAAATCAGATACCTTGTGTAGGGAGTATGCCCCCTCTCTGCACATTAAAATCCTTGTAACAACGCTTTCAGGATGCCTTCGGTGGTATGCTGCAAGGCAACATTTTTGTCCCTATCCATATACCCTTATTATCTAGTGGCAGTTAGAATTTCCCCAACTTTTATTTCAAACGGCCTCTACTATATAAGGGCAATGAAGGAGTGTCATACTGAAGTCCCGAAAAAATAAAGCGGTCTTTCCCCATTCCCAAAAATTATTATTTAATTCCGAGTCCCGATTAGTGCAAATTCCTATAATAACCGTAAAAATTTAGGCTGAATCCCAAATTCCCAGAATAATAATGGCACAATCCCAAAGTCCCGGAAATTATTCTTATAGAACCTACCTACATGACCTATAGTATTTGTTGTTAATATGATGTCGTCATGATAATGGCAATGCATGAAATATTTTCCACTGAACACAATGTCTCTTGTTTGTGTGTCTTTAAGCATGTTAAGCATTGTTAAGTGATTCTCAAAACCCAAAATTTATAAAAAAAAAAAAACATATACCAGTTAATAATTTCAAGAGCTTTTAAAGAAACAGAACTGTTGCAAAAAAATGGAAAACACTTCAGCAGGAAGCCAGCCATGCAATATCCTCATACATGATTAATATAGTAAGGCATTACCGCAGTTTATTAGCATGATTAGTACAAAATAATTTACTTCTTTCAACTGTGTTCCTTTATTAATTTCCGGTAATTGTGCCCAAAACACTTCAGGATTTATGTCTTTTGAATGCGGCTTTTATCTTATTTACGATCCAACCGAAACCCGACATCTTCAATCATGTCCCCTATCATGAAATTGTCGTAAACTTTATTGACGTCACTGAGAACATAATAGTGCTTAAAGTTTTGAGACGTACAGGCGTTTTAAAGTGGACACGTTTTGGCGAATAACAATTATAGGACACGTTTGGGGGTTATGAAATCGGACACGTTTGGGCGAACACCCAAAATATACCACAGAACTACACAAAATACAATAAAACTACTAAAATATACCACAGAACATTGAATTACTTTACAAAATGCAAAACTAATAATTCAGAATTATATTATTTTTATAATTCGGGCTACACAAATAACAGGACGATTGACCGGATGAGATATAAATTTCTTTAATGATCATAACTTTTTTTGTTATCAGGTTATTAGGTAGATTTTTTTTTTTTATATTTGGAGACCTTTGAAATACTAAACTATATTTCATAAAAATCTTTTAAAAACAATTTATTGTAAAAAAAAAGTTTTTCTATAAAAAAAAATGATTTTCTATAAAAAAAAAATGATTTTCTATAAAGAACTGATGTTTTGTTGTTTTTTTTTTGCATGTTTAGAACAATTTGACGATAGTCCATGAACACTATGCATTTTTTCAAAAATGCTTGCCTTTGGCATATCTATATTTTTCATTTTCAAAAGTTGACTTTTAGTGGATGTTGCATGAGACGTTTCCATAGATTTTACTCTTCACACTTGATACTTCATCTGTTGATACATGTATATATATACAACATAACCCTTTAGTCATGTTAGTGCACCTGAGATCCCCCCAGTTCGTGTTGCTCAGTCATTAGTTTTCTATGTTGTGTTTTGTTTACTGTTTTTTGTCTGTTTGTCTGATGGTTTTTTTCTTTTTTATAACTGGCATTGTCAGTTTATTTTCAACCTAATGTCCCTTTGGTATCTTTCGCCTATCTTTTAGTGCACTGTAAAATATGTTTAGATATGTTGAAAGCCATACTTAATGGCAACTTATAAATATACAAAATTGCTTAGTCTTTAAAAAAACCTGAAAGACTTCAGCTGCTTTTTTTGTTTGTTTTGAAAATGGGTGCAATTTGGGTACTGTTACCGATAAGGTTTATCAGTCTGTGTGCTTTCCAATACCTGCATTGCTATCACATGTTATATAAAGCCCAAAAGTTGACACTGTTCAAAAAGTTCTCAGACTTGCTAAATAGCATTGTATTCAGAGCGAAGATTTAGTTAAAGTAGGGTCTGTATAAACAAAACGGATAAAGAGGGGGAGGTGTCTCAAAGTTAGGAAATTGGTAAGAAATGCTTCTGTTTGATTGTGAACAAATAAGGGAATTTTCACCAGTGTGTCTTTATCATCTTCACTGCTAAAGCAGCATCCCATATTTAATGGGTTTGTTACTTTCTCGAAACTCTATACAGATCTATCGCTTTTTCGGTTTTATTTTGTAGGTGTCCTTAACCTTAGAAACTCACATGACTGTAGGAGGAAATTCTGAAAACGTTTGTTATTGATTGGTTAATATTTGACAATATTTATTTAAAATATGTTTCAAAATTAATTTCATTTAATAAAACTTTTCTATTTCAATTAATATTTAGTTCAAGAACTTAATCATACAAATGTTGTACGTATTTAATGTGTGAATTCGGGTATTCATCCCGCATCTTCAAGATGTCAGCCTCCATTGGAAAATAAAAATATGACAACATTTGTACTTCGAGGACTCAAAAGATCATTTCTTTCTAGATCTTTTTCGTTTACTCAGTACAGATCAATAAGAAATACTATTAAAGACATTTTGAAATGTAAACAAAGTGATGTAACAGTAAATGCAACGGTAAATAACCACCGGCACTTAAAATTGCCTAACAGTAAATGTAACACTTTCAAGACGTTTCGGCCACAGTACCATTTCGGCCAAAGTCGTTTCGGCCACACTATTTCATATTGTTCTTAACATAAATATATGCATTAACTGTTTTGACAGAAGTTTGTTTTTCGGAAAGAATATTAAAGTCATTTTTGCGGAGCGTCTTTTTACCACAGAACACCACAGAATACCACAGAACACCACAGAATACCACAGAACACCCAAAATATACCACAGAACTACACAAAATACAATAAAACTACTAAAATATACCACAGAACATTGAATTACTTTACAAAATGCAAAACTAATAATTCAGAATTATATTATTTTTATAATTCGGGCTACACAAATAACAGGACGATTGACCGGATGAGATATAAATTTCTTTAATGATCATAACTTTTTTTGTTATCAGGTTATTAGGTAGATTTTTTTTTATATTTGGAGACCTTTGAAATACTAAACTATATTTCATAAAAATCTTTTAAAAACAATTTATTGTAAAAAAAAAGTTTTTCTATAAAAAAAAATGATTTTCTATAAAAAAAAAATGATTTTCTATAAATAAATGTTTTTCTATAAAAAAAAAGTTTACATGATGAATTTTCCTGGCGCCAATTACACTTTTACGATTGAGATTGTTCTCCCAATTCTTTTAATAAATTTTGAAATAATCAACTATTTACAAAATTGTCAATTGATTGAATTCTAGTTGCCATCTTATTATGCAAGGTTTAATTCAATCTGGGAACAGTATATCTAAGTCAATATATATGTTCCTGATTCAATTAAATGGTTTATTCCTCCTAAAATCTTGTATGTCATTTGTAAGAAATCCATGTAGAAATAGAAGGAATAGTTGAATAAACAAGGGATTCATCAGATTAGATTGTCAAAACATAATGCTAATTAACTTCAGGTAAATATCTATAAAACCTAACAAGTTAGTTTTTATCAATATACAGTTTGAAAATATTCAAAAAGTTCTAACAAAAGGCTTTGGCACAGCTACTTATCATATAGACATCTGTAAATAAAAACACTAATTTCTGTTTATCATCAAAAGACATAAAATCACTATTAAAATGTGTTGCTTCATCAAATTATTTTTTTCTAAAATCGTCATATAAAGGACACGATAAAATAACATGGGCTTCATCTTCTAAAATATCCTTACAACTATCACAGACTCGCTCCTCTAAAAGTAATTTTTCAAATCTCCCTGTTTCGGTTCTTAGTGGTGCTACACAACATCGAAATTTGACAAAAGAACTCCTTTGTGAAAATGACATTGGAATTGCACAATAAGTTTCCGTTTCAAAACTGTTCTTAAATAAATTATATTTTCGAAGTTTGTTACCACCTTTACCAGATAAAGCTTTCTCTGGCTGTAAATTGCATTGCCACTGTTCAACATATTTACTAAATATTTAAGATATAATAGTATTGACAACTGAAGAACTATGAACATATACTGTAATGTTACACAAATGTTCTGCATTACACTCAGAAAAGATTGGAATAGAAGGAATATTTATTTTCAAAATGAAGGAATAGCAGGAAGACACCCAATTAAATCTATTTGATGTCTCATGAGGTGTGAAAACTTAAATGACATTTTAATTGGCTTGATGATTGGTGATTACGACGAGTGTCAAAATTAGATAATTTAATTAAATTTTGGTTCTTTTAATGTGCCGGTGAACTCGCTCAGATCATCGTTTTGGACTCAAAATATAAAATCTATATAGTAATGCTTCATATGCTAGTTTTTAATTATTAAGATGCAGTTCAACTATTTCTAAATGCATACAAAATTATGTAAAAATCTGAAATATTGTCCAATGACTTTTATTTCATCTCAAGTAAAGTATGTGTATACAATGTTTCATCTGAATTGCCGACAGTATTTGGTTTTGAACTGCATCAAGTGTATCAAGAATCTATTCAGTGTTTCAAAAGCCAAACTAATGTACTAGTTTGTGATGTCCATCTGAGTTGCCGCTAGTGTTGTCAGAGAACGTTTTCCATGGACTATTATTCAATATTTAATAATATACATGTATTTATTCATATTGTAACAACTCTTAACATAAAATTAAACAAAAAATACAACTACAACGATAAATACCCCAGAATTACAATTGTTTTAATACCGGTAGGTGTTTTTGGTATAGACCCAGTAATAGGCCAATTCAGTTTGGGGCGTAGCGATAGTGAGTCGACCCTAAATAGAAAAATTAAATTTATTTGAATAATAAATGTCAAATTATAAAAAGAATTAACAATAACAATAATATAATGTCTGAAGTATTTATATTTTTGGTGTTCTGTGGTATATTTTTGGTGTTCTGTGGTATTCTGTGGTGTTCTGTGGTGTTCTGTGGTATTCTGTGGTGTTCTGTGGTAAAAAGACGCTCCCGTCATTTTTGTTGTAATGTGTACGATAATTTGCTGTGAAACAAGAGAATGTAGCATATGATGTCGTATTGATGAAGACATTAATAATGTTTCACTCTAACTTTGCTGCTTGATTAACATATTTTTTTATAACAGAGAATAGAAAATAAACAATCTGTCCATATTTATTAATAACAAACATAAGCATTGATAAGCATGATAAGTACAGATACAATGTACATGAAAACCAATGACTGCATTCAATATCATACATTGTCATAGCAGCTAGCATAGCCCTATGCTAGCCTAGATTTGTATCTACATTGTATGTTGAACGGCATGCTACATTTGTACGTACCATTGTGCCAGTCTTTGTACAAACCACTTACACTTGCAATAACATATATACATGCTATAAATATCTTTCTTGTATGTTTTTTTTTTTACTTAGATACATTGTATATATGACATCATTTTTGATTCCCTGATGTCTTAAAGGATTCTCTAGCTACCATGATTTGTTTTGCTATCTTAATCTAGCGGCTAGGCCTAGCCATACGTTAGGTAGTCAAAAGCTACATATAGCTAGCAGCTACAATATTGATCACTCCCCCTGGTGAACAAGCTAGGGCATTCATAAAATCATTTATAAAATCGAAAATAGAAACTTGTCTCTCATATCCCTGTTCAGAAAATTTATTAAGATCGATTGAGCCATACTAATTACCTCCCTTTGACCTTTTTCTAATGACATTTTCGTTTTCTGCTTTAATATTTTGAAAATGCAACCTAATACTTAAAATTGGCATAATGTGAGCAGGTGATACCTGTGAAAGAGGGTGAAGTCCTGATAAAAAAACTGCAAAATGCATTTAAATACAGACAGTCAGGGGTACTACTTGTATAAGTAATCTTTATTTACTTGAAGAAGTAAATAAAATAAACTTATATAAGTTAATTATAATGTTTGAATAATCTCCCCTTAATTTTCTCAAAAATTTACTTGTATAAGTAAATTTTTTTTACAGTCCCACAAAAATTCTCATGTTTTGAGATGTAAAAACATGCCTTTAAGAATTTTTCTCAGGTTAGCTCATAATTTTTGATTAGAGTTCAATGTTTCATCTCATTAATTCAACAAAGAAACTGATTGCGCAAAGATCTTAAGTATTTGCGCAAGGCCTTCAAAAATTGCCCCTTGGGGGCTTGTAAATGAGCAGTGTTCTAAAGATAACAGACAAATGAGATTTTCATTGTCCATGAAATTACACTTAAATGATCAGTAAAGACATCTGCAAAGGACAGACAATCAAAAATTCTATTAGAGCAAAGAAGTCCTAAGAATTCAAGAAAAGAAGATAGGATGACTTTTTTACTTGTATAAGTAAAAAAATCTGAATGTCTAAGGGACATAACTAAGCCCAATTTTTTTTTACCTATACAAGTAAATAAAATACACTTGTATAAGTATCCTACAAATTTACTTATATAAGTATATTACTATTTACTTCTTCAAGTAAATAAAAATTACTTGTACAAGTAGTACCCCTGACTGACAGATTTTTGAAACTACAGCAAAATGATTTTTTGTAACTAAGGCCATCAATTATTTTTTTCCTTTAACCAGTTGCAACATTACAAAATTCATTATCATTTAAAATTAATCACTAACTTTAGAGATGGCCTACATTATTGGCTTCATGACTGTGGAAACAATAAATAACTTGTTTTACCAACATGACCAAATTGAAAAAAAAAATACTCTGCATCATTTCAGTTGCAAATGTCACTGAAATACAGAAACTTACCATATCATCATGATCATGGTCCTGTTGTTAGGAATTTTATTTATTTATGTCATTTTTAATGTAAACAAAGAAATGCTAATTAACAATTTTCTGTTTTTTTTTATCTTAGAAATATGATAATTAAACTCATTATATAGATACCAGATTTATATATCTTAAAACAACGAAGATACCATGTCAGCTTTCTGCTTATTTTAAATCATTGCAGGGATGATTCCAGGTGCTTTCAAATGGGTCCTTTGACCATCAAATTGGGAATTTTCATCCCAATTGGGAATTTTTTTATGCATAAAATCTTAGACAAAATAACATTATTTTCCTGTAAAAATGTAAAATGTATAAACATGATAAAGTTTTACCTGTCATGCCTGTACACTGCTGTAAGAAGTTGTAACATTTGAAATAATCCTGGACGGGCTACTGATTATGATATATATATGATTACCAGAATCCAACATTTTATATAACCAGCTCTGCTGGGCGATCTGCTTTTACGAGATTGGTGCCCATTAAATACATCATTAACCTGTTAACAGCATTCTTATTTATATTTTAAAATGCTTTGAAGACAAACCATGAAATATTATAGTTGCCTAAATCGGTGACGGAAACATTTCCCGAAATATCGATTTTTAATTTTTTTTTCTGAATTGGGAATTTATGTTCACAGAAATCTTGGAGGCCGCTGGCTGATTTTAGGGCCTCTAAGCATTCCTGAACTATATAGTAGAATCATTCCTGCATTGTGATACAAAAATCTGCCAGATTGATCAAGTGAGTTACCTTAGAGAACTTATGCATTTTGTTTGCTATAAAATCTACAAAAGAAAAAGCACTAGACTCAACATGCTCAATATGATGCACTCAAACAGAATAAATTCAAAATATTCGTCTTCATATTATTATCATTCAGTTTCGTAATCATATATATTGTATGATTAACAACATGACAGCCTCTGTCAACAGGAACAGGGTAATGCCCAAGTGCAATGAACAGTTAAAATGATTTTGTATGCTCTAGTTTATTTTCTTTCTTCATTTTATTGATGACTTCGTTCTCATATTAAAGAAATATACATGTAGTTGATGAATATATCTTAGTACAAAGTGAAACTTTTCACTATGTTTTTTTGTAGGATAATTTTAAGACAATAAAATTAAAAATATCATTCATAATTATATTCAGCAGTTCTTTTTGATAATGTGTTTAAAATTTAAGATTGGACAAATGTTGGACTTCCATACAATAAACGAGAATCAGAAATTTAAACAATTTTTTTTTTCGTTTTTGCCTAATACAACAATGTATCTGAAAAACTATAATATATAGATAGAAATTTAAATTAGCAAAAATGATCAGCAAGACTTGACCTACAAATAAGTCAAATAGCCGAAATCATCAGTCGACTCCTTGTACATGCTGTAGGAGTACTTGCTCTTTAATGACAATTTAATTTACCAATATTTTACACCTTTTGACTACTGTATCTTGAAAACTATAAAAGATAGACACTTTGAATAGCAAAAATGATCAGCAAGACAAGTTCTACAAATAAGTAAAATTTTGCTGAAATTGTTGGTTTACTTTTTATAGGAGTGATTGCTTTAATTAATTTTTTTTACCATTTTTTTGTGTTAAAATTATCAGCAATACAAGATCAACAAAAAAATAAAGATTTTTGTCATGAGTTCTATTCTAGTCCACAATGTTGGAGAGAGTCCATTGTTGAAGATGCTCATAGACCTACATGTAGGTGAGCAACACAGGCTCTTTTGATCCTCTAGTTTATGTTTACTAGCAATGTGCAGTACACTATCTAGGTCCATATAGTGGTGGAACAATCCTATATATACAGACTTGGAAAGTATAGTGCACATTTTCTAATAAACATAAAAATCTTGGTGCCGACATGAATTATTTAATACAAAAAGATAGGAAATACCAAAATAGATATAAGAAGATGTGGTATGAGTGCCAAGGAGACAACTCTTCATCCAAGTCAAAATTTATAAAAGTAAACCAATATAGGTCAAAGTACGGTCTTCAACACGGAGCCTTGGCTCACACCGAACAGCAAACTATAAAGGGCCCCAAAAATGACTAGTGTAAAACCATTCAAACAGGAAAACCAACGGTCTAATCTATAAAAAAAACGAGAAATGAGAAACTCTAATGAACCACATCAACAAACGACAACTACTGAACATCAGATTCAAAAAGCTATTTAGATTACAAGACTTAAAGTCCAATGTTTATATCTGCTAACTGAGTCCCTGTGGTTTAATCATGTGAAGTAATAAAAGGTCAAACTGACTTACTGACACCATTTTCATGATTGTCGAGTAAAAATATTTCTTTTTTTTAAATATGTGAAAAAAACAGAGTATTTTACTTGCAAAACATCGTGTCGACCATGGGTGCCGAAATAACTACCTCAGGTGCCGAATTAATCAGGTGTCGAAATGACTGGAATTCAATTATCCTGCTTCAAACCAGTCCATTGTACACAAACAACAAAATTGTGGATGGACGGGCAGGCAGGCAGTTTGTTGAAAAGATGGGCAACCAGGGATTCCTAGTTAGTGTTATCAACTCCTGCTACAGTTTTCAACCCAGATCCCTGAAACTTCACTGAAAGATTGCACACATGTTGAAGTAATTCAACTGCTATTATGCAGTAGTTAGAGGAATCTTTCCCCATTTTTCCAGACTTTAGACCTTTGTCATTTCTTTAACAAAATTGTAATGGTAACAATAACAATTTTTGGTTTTAACACAGATCTTTGGAACTTCACAGAAAGTTTACAAAGCTATTGAGATTATACACCTTCCATTATGGAGTTGTTTAAAAGATTTTCTCAATTTTCCCATGTTATATTTTCATATATATTTAAATGTTCAGTATAAAATTGAGAATGGAAATGGGGAATGTGTCAAAGAGACAACAACCCGACCATAGAACAGACAACAGCAGAAGGTCACCAACAGGTCTTCAATGCAGCGAGAAATTCCCGCACCCGGAGGCGTCCTTCAGCTGGCCCCTAAACAAATATATATACTAGTTCAGTGATAATGAACGCCATACTAAACTCCAAATTGTACACAAGAAACTAAAATTAAAAATAATACAAGACTAACAAAGGCTAGAGGCTCCTGACTTGGGACAGGCGCAAAAATGCGGCGGGGTTAAACATGTTTATGAGATCTTAACCCTCCCCCTATTCCTCTAGCCAATGTAGAAAAGTAAACGCATAACAATACGCACATTAAAATTCAGTTCAAGAGAAGTCCGAGTCTGATGTCAGAAGATGTAACCAAAGAAAATAAACAAAATGACAATAATACATAAATAACAACAGACTACTAGCAGTTAACTGACATGCCAGCTCCAGACTTCAATTAAACTGATTGAAAGATTATGTCTTCATCATATGAATATCAGGCACAATCCTTCCCGTTAGGGGTTTAGTATCATACCATCATAACATATATGAGAAGAACATAGCCCGTGTCATGCCAACAACTGGTTTTTAAATAAATGTGTTAAGTGCCGATGCAAAGACCCTATAAGTGAATCAATATTAACGCCAAAATATGCAATCTTTAATGACCTGACAACAGTATCGTAACTATATCTCTTCTTAATAAGTCTATTTAAAGGTTTTGTTAGCTTCAGACCATAGACCATTCTCCATTGTTTAAGAAACATTCTGTGCAACCTGGCCATTTGTGACTTTGATCTAATTTTATTTAAGGTTCACCTTTACCCCCCGAAAAATCAGTAATGAATATTATCCACAGTAAAAATATTAGTTGGATAACTGAACACATGCATGTGTTATGTATCCTAAATTCTTGTTACCTAATTGGGAAACTGCTGATTTTATTTAATTCTATAATGTAAAACAAAATGCTTCACAATAATGGTTAGGCATGAAATTTTATTTTGCAGGGCTGGGTGAAGACATTACAAGTCCACAAGAATGTAACGTTCATCAAAGTAAATGATGGATCATCGTTGTCATCACTACAAGTTATAATACCTCCAGAGCTCAATAACGAGTAAGTTAGCATAATAGAGATAATAATAATAAAATCTTTATTGTAGACTTTGTTCTTAAACTGTACAATTTCAATAAAAGTCAAGGCATCTTTAATTTGCTTCGATGAAACAAACCAATTACACAGAAATGATGGTGGCAAGCTGCATTGAGGGGGGGTGAAATTTGGGTGCTCGTTTCCAATCCTACTTTGTTTTGTAATTTTTTCCTAGTTCCCACTTTTTCCTACATCCCCACTTTTTTTTACCTTTGAAGCTTAAGAAAAAAAAAGGAAATATTTGATTTAATTAAGATTAATCAGAACTTTTTTGCTTAAGACTAGAAAACAAATGCATGTATTTTCAGTGAAATTACATTTGGTAGCAGTGTATCAGTAGAAGGGAAGTTGATAGAAAGTCCAGGACAGGGACAAGATTATGAACTGCTAGCAGAAAAGATATCTGTTTGTGGAACATGTAACCCTGAGGTTTGTTCTGAGTTGTCTCCCATTGTCTATTTATTTTTTTTCTAAAACCATTCATAATAAAACACTAAAATCTTTTTCCTATGCATGTTTTTTGTATTTTATATGTTGAAATAGAAAGTAAATTATAAGTGACAAAAATTGTGCACAAAATAGTCACAAATTAGCTAGTGGTGTAGCAAACAGATTCTGCAACACTGATTCCTCTGAGTACTGTATCAGAAGCAATATTATTTTAACATTTGTTAAAAATACTTTTTTATGCCCCTCCTATGGTAGAATTATGTTTTCAAGTCTGTAAGTTCTTTCGTAAGTAAGTATGTTTGTCTGTGCCGTATCAGGTTAAAGTTATATGAAATTAGTTTCTTGTAATTTTAATTCTTATAGAAATTATTGAACCAATCCATGCATAAAACCAAGTTACACTTATTACGAATCTACAACGTATTATTGACAAATAATATTTTGTGTTGATGGCAAGTTAATTAACTTTCCTAGTTTGTTGCCGGAGTCTAACAGAAAATGACATTGATAAACAATCAACACAGAATCATGGAGCATGTGGAAAATAAGTGAATTGATAGAATGAATGATGTTTTAAATCTTTTATATTTTCCATGCGTTCACATTTGTTAATTAAACTTTTCCATAACAGTTGTTAAATGATTTGGTGTATTTTATATGTTCTTTAAGAATCAATTATTACTATTACCTTCCAGTGCATGTTTGTTTACATTCTTTCGTCAAGGTTTTTCCCTCAAACGTGTGCCTTGTGGTGGCCGAAGGCCTAACAAGAGGTCTCATAGTTAAGGTCACTCCTTTCAGAAAAATATTGGCGAATTAGTGTTTGTGAAGATGATAGTTCAATAGCAGTACATTTTTGAAAATTTTGATATGATAAAAGATTTTCTTTTACAGGAAAGTCCACGTTCAATTGCTTTATAGTTAAACTTAGCCATTCAAGTATATAAAACATATTCAACTTTTATTTTAATTTGAAGTATCATATGACTTTAAAGTCATGGTATTTTATTATTTGACACCACAGCAAACACATACAACCAACTCTTTTCAAGAAAGAAAAATTGCAAAGATAGACAACGATTACTATGAATATGTGTATTTGTTAGCATTTCAGGATTTCTATGGGTAGAAGTTCAGTAGTTACTTGCAATTACAATATATTGAATTTTCCACAGTGTTACAAATTATATTTAAATGGTTGATATTTCCATTCATGCCAGTTGTTTTGGGGTAAAGATTGCATGGTACTGACTTGATATCTATATCTTCCAAGGTTTATCGTTACCTTTCATAGTTCAAACAAAATAGTGTAGTGAAGTGATCCTATCCAGTATCATGCAATTTATTAATGATATGTTATACTTAGGTATTCAATTTACAATATGATGTGTATTAAAATTTTCATAAGTAATGCATGGTGTATGAATCTGTGATAAAAATAGGTTCAGCTACAAATGTACAATCATGAACAAAGGAAGATAACTCCAACTCTAATTTAAAGTTTGCTTAGCTAAATACAATTCAGTGTTTTATTTTAAATTCACAAAATTGCAAAATGAAAGCAATTTTTACCCTTCAGTGCTCACAAGCACTTTGATTCTATAATGTTTAGGGCTATTCCATTAAAATGTATGTGGGAGGGTAGGAAGGGAAGTTTAATTATTGAATGTGGGTCAAGGGTCTTTTTTTAGTATGCGTCTATAACCATTATGCAAAATTATCTAAAACAAGGTTCTTGGTTGTAGGGATATTTTGAAAGTCCCTTCCTACCCTCCCACATACATTTTAATGGAATAGCCTGTATTCTATTGTTAATTCTTTTTTTTCCAGGAGTTTCCTTTTCAGTCTAGAAGTAAGATACCAGTGGAGTATGTTAGGGATTATTTACATTTGAGACCAAGAACAAACTTCTTCAGCAGTCTTCTTAGACTGAGAAATGCTACCACAAATGCTATTCATAAATATTTTCAGGTAATTCTATTTACTTGAGTTATTTAAAGTTTACATTGAATGACATTGTAACCAATTTTGATTAAAAAAAATTGTCAACTTTATAAATTTGTCAAATATCTTGAACTGAAAAATAAGTAAACATATAGACAGCACCTCAACAACAAGGCAACATTTTAAGGTCAGCATGTGGTCATTATATTTTCTTCATTATAATTTTCCTGTTTCTGCAGGTTTTTTTTTAAGAATCATTGACATTTGTTTCCATGGTATTGTTTCTTTTCAATACTAAATAACTCTGCTTGTCATTGAGGATATTATTTATTTTTAAACAACAACTGTACAATGAATTTGATAAATTAGTTATTTCTGCTGTAACAAAGTTATTGAATATATTCAAAGTATACTTTTTTTTCAGGATAATGAATTCTTATTTGTACATACACCAATACTGACATCTAATGATTGTGAAGGTGGTGGAGAAGTCTTCAGTGTGGAGGTAAATATATCATCTACAATATTTGTTGAGGCTTCCTTTTAAGTATTTTGTAGATGACATTTACCCAATTTCACTTTAATAATAAAATTGAGAATGGAATACATGTATGAGTAAAGGTCATCCAGCACATCAAAATAGTTGCTTAAAAAATTCAGTTTTTTGGACATATCCAGGAAATTTCTTTTCAAAGGAGCAGATTTTGTTAAAGTTATAAAGTTCATAAAAAAAAATTGTTACTTGTTTGTTATTGATTTATATCTTATTTTCTTCACAAAAACAGTTGTCCTTTTTATACGGGACGTATTATGGTATACAAATGTCGTCTGTCCGTCTGTCTGTCCGGCGTAAACATGTCGCACCGTAACTTGAGAACGACTTATCCAAATTTCATGAAACTTAACATAGTTGTTACTTATAATGGACAAACGATCTGTATACTTTTTGGTGAAAATAAGATTAAAACTTTTTGAGTTACGGGACTTAGTAACTAAAACAGGTGTGTGTTTTTATTCACATGTCGCGCCGTATCTCAAAAACAATTTATGATTATTGCTTAAAACTTTACACACTTCTTAGTTATATTAATCTTAAGATCTGTATACTTTTTGGTGATGATTCAAAATTTTATTTTTGAGTTATTGAGTATTTTGTAAAAAAAGGGGGAGGGGTTTTTTACATGTCGCGACGTATCTCAAAAATGATTTATGATTATTGCTTAAAATTTTACACACTTCTTAGTTATATTAATCTAAAGATCTGTATACTTTTTGGTTTTGATTCAAAATTTTATTTTAGAGAGATTGATTTTTTTTTTTCTAAAAAGGGGGGTTTTCACATGTCACCCTGTATCTCAAAAACAATTTATGATTATTGCTTAAAATTTTACACACTTCTTAGTTATATTAATCTAAAGATCTGTATACTTTTTGGTTTCGATTCAAAATTTTTTTTAGAGATATTGAGTTTTTTGTAAAAAAAAAGGGGGGGTTTTCGCATGTCACACCGTATGTCAGAAACTATTTATGATTATTGCATAAAAATTCATACACAAGACGACGGGCGTATCATGCGCTCATGGCGTCGCTGTTTATTAGAGGTTGCAATATAGGACAAAAATAATATCCAAAATAGATCACATGTACCTTATGACTTTCTCCATGATGATTTAAAAGAAGATATTGAAGTTTAGCATCAACAAAAGAAAGCAAAATATGAATCATTTTCTTGTACATATCATTTTAGCCACAGAATAAAGATCTCATACCTGAACTTTCAGACAGTGAAGAGGAAAACAAGACACCAAAGTTATTCTTCCGAAACCCAGCTAATTTGACAGTGTCAGGACAACTTCACCTAGAAATTATTACAGGGTAGATAAGTTTACTTTTAGTCTCACTTAAATAAAAAAGCGAGACTTAGGCTTGCTGTTTCCAGCAGCAGTGGTATCAGTGTCAGCATCAACAATGAATTAGTTGGTGATTATTTCAGTTTATGGGGGACCACTAGTGATAGGTCAATGATATTTAGTATGCAGTTGTATTAGTATTTGCACATCTGATTGCCATGGAGATAATTTGACTACTCCCCCTCAGTCATGGTCTATTGACTTTGAATATTTTGCATATACAAATAAGGAGATGTGGTAGTTTACATGTTGAAGCTTGTGATTAAATCAGTTTAAGATAAACCACTAATATTAAATCAGTGATAGTTGGTATTTAGTTGCATAAGCATTTGCAAGTCTCATTTCCATGGAGATTCTATGGCCCCACTCTATCATCATGATTCATGACTTTAAAACTTGCATATTTTACAAGTTGAAGTTTGTGTTTAGGTTATCCTTAGCAAAACTTGTAAAATGTATAAGATATTATTTTGTCACCTATGACCTGTTTAATATGAAGCTATATTTTTACTGGTGCATTATTACAGAATATTGCAAGCTAACTTTTTGTTACTTTCTGTGGGAAATTTTATGTTGCTATACAATAATTATAAATACATGTTTGTATCTTTTAGTGCAATATCAAGATGTTATAACTTTGGTCCAACATTTCGTGCAGACATGTCAGTAGATAGAACCCACTTGGCAGAGTTTTATATGGTAGAGGCTGAAATGGCATTTACACAATCGTTAGAGGATGTTCTAGAGGTTAATATTTGTGTTATAAACTTGTCCTGCTATTTCCAATCACCCAGAGTTTTTAATATAGAAATGATTTTGAACATGTGTAATGCAGAATCTTCTTACAAATTTAGATTTTCTAATACGTTAATGTCAGAGGCAAATATAATGCGTAGTGAAATTTTATACCATAGAACAAAAAACCCATGTCTTCGATTTGGCTAGTATCAAATAGCATTTAATAGTCTTTTCAATTTGATAAATGTCTAAAGAAAGGATCAAACTGTTTTATTATTTGTCATTTTCTATTATTTTAAATCCATGAAAGATCAGTTTGATATTGTAACATCAGTTATAGTACTAATGTATCATGTAAACATTTCTTAACTTGTCCATTTTGGGACGTTGCAAGAAAATCAACTTGTCCGACTTCTAACCTCACTTGCCCAAATCAAAAGTTCAATGAATTAAATAATGCTGTGAGTGTCCTTACCTACTGACTTATTTATTAGAGCATGTACAAACTTTAAACTTCTCAAGTGTTCCTGATGAATATTAATCAAAGCAATCGCTTTATACACAATTCATTTATTGTTTGCAATATTCTAATTTTATGTCTTTTTGACATATAATTCAGTGTATCATGTAAAGCCAGATCAAGTCAAATCAATATGATGAATTTCATTTGAGCCAATACAAATCTGAAGGAAAGATTGAATATGACAAGACAAGAGAATATTTTATTTAAGTCTCACCTCTTACAAAAAAAGAAAACAAAACGTTATAAATTTCATGCGTCAACATTTACAAAATATAAATTCACATATAAAATAAGAGCAACTCTAAAAGGTGTTATGAGAGACTATATATAAAACATAATAAAGCTATACATTTTAAGTATATAATACAATGTAAACATTTTCAAATCTTGGCATTGTAAAAGTAAACATTTTCATCACTAAATATAAATACAAATTTATTGTCATCCGACATATTATAAATTACATGACAAAAAGAATTAGCATGACTAAACATATAATGACCATGATGACAACTCAAAATAACATATTTCTCATCTTCAATTGCATTATCTTTATAATTAAAACACACTCATCATTTATAACATAAAACAATGGCTAGGGAACTGAAATCAGATATAACATTTTCTTGATTATTTTAACAGGTGATAGAAAGTCTAGTAAAGTTTACCATAAGAGAGTTACAGACTAATTATGATGAGGATTTACAGTTTTATTATAAATATGTAGCTCCTAAAGATCATCAAGTAAGTCTGAATTAAAGTTGCTTATTTTGTCTTGTTTAGGATGAATGTTGAAGAATGTGAGACATAGGAATGCTTATCTGGCGACATTTTCTAGATTAGGTTCATTTCTCATATTCTATAAGCAATATTTCAAGTGTATGGAATTATTGTAAGGTGTACATGTCTGTCTGCCATGGTTCATCTGACCTTGACCTCATTTTTATGGACCATTGATAATGTTGAGTTGTGTGTGATACTTGTAGAAAAAACCTAGATCATTTTAAAGACGTTTAACATAAAATTCAGTCATGATCAGAAAAATAAGACAAGAAATTTCTCTCTACATGTCCAATCTTATTAAAATAAACTAATGGTTTGGCCTATGTATGTAACTATGGTTGTTGACAACAAATATGGAATAGGATGTTAGGGGAAGAATTTGTCCTTGTATCTGTAAAAGCCACACAGATAGAGGACAAATGAAGCAGTCAAGATTATCTGAATTAAAAAGGGTTATTGTAGACATTCATAATTTTATCAGTTTTCTCCAACTTATCAATAAGTTTTAAGAGTTATTTACCTTTGCATAAAACTATATATACAGTTAAACAGACACCATTTGTTTAAAAGCACTTCCAACTGTCAGATTAATAAAAAATGAATGTTGTGGAATTACAATTGGTGCCAAAAATGTGTACAAATTTGGGAATTACAGTATAAATAAGCAATGTGTTAAACAATTTGTAGCATTAAAATTCAATTACATTTATGTATAGAATTTTTATACGCCCGTTTATGGGACGTATTATGGTATACCGTTGACCGTCTGTCCGTCCGTCTGTCGTCAACATGTCGGACATTAACTCAAAAAAGCTTTAACCAATATGCATGAAACTTTGGTGAATTGTTTATATCTATTGACGTGAGCTCCCTTTCGTTTTTTATAAATTTCAGATTTACCGTTTACGAGTTTTGAGGTTTTATTCATTAAAAAAGGGGGGATTTTCCACTTTTCCAACAATAACTCAAGAATGCTTTCACCAACTTGCAAGAAATTTTGGTGAATTGTTTATATCTATTGACGTGAGCTCCCTTTCGTTTTTTATAAATTTCAGATTTACTGTTTCCGAGTTTTGGGGTTTTATTCTTTAAAAAAAGGGGTGATTTACCAGTTTTCCGACAATAACTCAAGAATGCTTTCACCAACTTGCAAGAAATTTTGGTGAATTGTTTATATCTATTGACATGAGCTCCCTTTTGGATTTTTATAAATTTTAGATTTAACGTTTCCGAGTTACAGGGTTTTATTCATAAAAAAAGGGGGGATTTTCCAGTTTTCAGACAATGACTAAAAAATGCTTTCAGCAGTTCTCATGAAACTTTTGTGAATTGTTTATATCTGTTGATGTAAGCTCCCTTTAGAATTTTATAAATTTTAGATTTTACATTTCTGAGTTATGGGGTTTTATTCATTAAAAAAGGGGGGATTTTCCAGTTTTTGGACAATAACTCAAAAATGCTTTCAGTAGTTCTCATGAAACTTTGGTGAATTATTTATAGCTATTGATGTAATCTCCCTTTTGATTTTCATAAATTTCAAATATTACATTGAGAATTAATTGAACTTTATTTGTTTATAGTCTGACGAGAGATTTACTAAGTATTGGGCAACAGCACAGTGTATTGCACAACAGCAAAAAACCTTTTAATTGAATATAAATTCAATTCATATAATCAATTTGAATATTGTGTCCATTTTTGCCCCAACTGTTCAGAGTTGGACCACTGTGTGCGTATTCAGCTGCGCTCGGCGAAGCAGTTTATTTAGATTGGTGTCCTTTATATTTCAGAAAACAGTACAGACAGCTCTAGATAAGGGTTTTACAAGGTATTTTTAATCTTAAGATTTGTGTTGGATGATAACTGAACATGTTAATGATCCATTGTATAAAAATTCTGTGAAAACTCTGTAGGCAGCTCTCTGTTGGACAGACAGTATGACCCTGCACAATATGTCCATATTTTCCTGCAGTATTCAAAATTCTTTGCCAATTCTCCTTGTCTATTCTCTCATTCTCTTCTGGAAAACTACCAAGAAGCTTAAAATGTGAATAATAATTTTGATTAATTATTTCATTTTCATATTATAATTATACTGTGCCAAAATAGCAGCAGTCTTATATTATAAAATAATGTCTTGGACAAGTTGGAACATCAGTGCCGATTTAGTATTTTTACAGAATTAATTTCCCTTTGAAATACAATTTATATAATGAACATTGCATTGTAACCTCTCTTACACCTCATTTTTTGTCGAATTTTTATGAAATCTATATCAAAGGTTTATATCAGCAAGGTTTTTGAAGAGTTCAATAATCAGTGCCTATCAATGATTTTTACAGAAATAATTCTTGGAAAAGGAAATTGCATGGAATATAACACTGTAAGTGATCATTTGCCTAAATTTATGTAAAAATTTAAAAGAACTAAAAAAACATTTTTTTCTAGTACATTTGTATGCATAAAATATGTGGAGCACATTGGAAGGCTGTTCTTCTTAACAGTATATAAATGTACTAATTTTAAGAGTATTTTACAGAATACCATATACAGATGCAGTAAAGATTCTTGAAAAGAAAAACAAAAAGTTTGAATTTAAAATAAGAGTAAGTTTTTTCTCTTTGCTTGAAACAGATATATAGCAAATGCTTTCTGTTTTATATTTTAAATAGCATTTATTTACAGATTTTTAAATTGCATGTAAATTTTTATTTTATACAGTTTAGAAAAAATAGAATGTTTTTAGAATTAGAATTTGTGTTTTATATGGCATAACAAATATAGTTTAATTGTCAGGCCTTTGATTTTACTTTTTTCAGTAAGTCCCATGATAAGGTTTTAATAAGAGCCTTTACAATAAAGAAACATACATTATTCCAAAATCATGTGGCAATATTTTTGTTTTTATGAAAAAGAAAACATGAAAATAAATTGACCTTTTTTACAGTGGGGAGAAGATTTAAAGAGGGAACATGAGAGATATTTAGTGAAGTATAACAATGATATACCAGTGTTTGTAACAGACTTTCCTGCAGCCATAAAACCATTCTATGCCAGAGATAACAATGATACACAAACAGTTAGTATGATCTTACAACATACCGTGGAGTCATTATTATTGGTGAAAAACCAATTTTCTCTGGATTTCATGGGTACAGGTAAACCTATGCATGCAGACCTTGCCAAAACCAAGAAATCAAATATACATGAATCATGAGTTTGCTCTATCCATGAAAATTGAAAATAAATGAATCCAGAATCCACAGTATAATCTCTACTGTTCAAAAGATTATTTCAGGTGTTTTTTTTTGCCAGTAAGTGACCCCATGGTATGTAGTGTTACCTTTTTTATTCTTCTGTCCTCTGGTATCACACAGTTGTGCTGACCCTTTTCCTTGTGCTAGTAGATATTCGTTATTTTTTTGGTACATTTTTTTTTTATGATGCCTTACAGATCAAGTTTTGATTTTGTTCTGGTTGACAAAATTTTCAGAGAATTAGGGTCCTTGGACATAAAAAATTTGATGAAAGTTGCTCTTGTTTGAACTTTTATGATATGCCTGATTTTTGGTACATAAATGTATAATCATGACTCAGAAATAGACATTTTGTTTTATGGTATTCTGGTTGACCAAATTTTTCAATTAGTCTTCAGGTTGGGGTATTTGTGTGGTACCATGACATCTAGTTTAATAAAACTATAAAAATTCAATTGTTGTCAACTCTCCAATGTCTCCATAGCTGCTTATGCATTTGCATTAGGATGGAAACAAGTCGCTAGAACTGACAACCTTTAAAAGAATACATATTCTTGCAGATCACAAGAAAAGTACACAATATAATTTTTATAAAGATTCAGCCATCAAACTAAAAAAAATATTTAAAAAAAATCTGATATATATCATATAAAATCAATATGTCAACAAATTCTATGACTGAATGAAATGAAAATTACGCAAAAATATTTTGTGCATTCAAAGCAATTTTTTAGATTTACCTTCATCAGAAACGCTCAAACCAAAACATATGAAAGCCAAGTATTTTTAATTACAGAGAAACATTAGGATGCATGTTTTGCAGAATAACATAATGCTGCTTTCAGTATTTTAAACTATAAATATTTAGCTGTCTTCGAAACAGGGAAAATCGTATTTTACTGAATGTAGTGTAGAATGTATCTTTATATTGTTCCCAGTCACCAATTAAAAAGCAAAAAGAGTGTTTTACACAAAAAAAATATGTATTGTGAAAAATAAGTACAAGCTGATGTTTCCAGCATCCTTATAAAGACAACTCCCAATTTATATGTTTTAATCTATAAATCAATATAGATTAATTAGTTCCTGTAAAGTATGAGTGCTTAAGTTATTATTATCTCTCCTTATTTTATACAGGTATCATCTGTAGATCTTCTGGTACCTGAGGTGGGAGAGCTAGTAGGAGGGACAATGAGGGAGGAGAGATATGATATACTTAGCAATAAACTGCAGCAAAATGAACTTCTAGAGAGCCTGAATTGGTGAGCATTTTCTTTATACTTGACCAAACATTTTAAGCTAACAAATGCCCCAAGGATGACTGAGATATAGCAGTATGTTCACCTTGGTCTTTTTCCAACTGGCAGTTAAAACCTTTGCCAAAGTGGAGCATTGATTTAGCTGTGGGGGATGTACAAATTTGCAGCAATTTCTGGTCAGATTGGGGATGTTGAATCTGATGCCCCTTTCCAACATACCATTGTTTTCCAGTGGCAGTCCAAAGGAGTTGGAGCAATAAGGCACTTATTAGGCCCAAATGTTATTACAAATTGAAAAAATTACCATACATATTCTTAAATTTGTCCTGACTACACTAAAGTACAAGGTATTCAGAAAATAAAAACAAATTTCACATTTAACAAGTTACCATGGCAACAAACCATGACGAAATTTGTATGTTTTGTAAAATGTCATGATTTTCCTTGATTAACATCAACTTTTAAGCATATATTAGATTGGAAAAGTATGTGTGTACCTAAGAAACAAATTGATATTTGGTGAGAATATGTCAATAGTTATAATAAAGCTTCTCTGAAAATTTTTTTGTTTCTTGGCTGTGCATGGTATTTCCACAATGGAAATAATGATAGACAACTGCATAAGTTCTGCAAGTTTCTTTGTTTTCATGAAAATGGTGCATATTATGAAGTAAATGTGACATCATAACATAAAAAATCTTATGTAATTCATTTATTTTTCATGATGTTTTGCATTTCCAAACAATATGTGCAAATTTGAAATAGTTCTCTAAAAATTTAACCGGGCCTTAATGCCCCTACTCCTTTCCTGCAATTCATCCATGTCATAATACCTATAGTATTAATTGTTAATAGTTTCTGGTTCTGAATATGCATGAAATATTTGCTACTGGACATTAAACAAGCAACAATCAATCAGCGATTATTTTAAAAATTTAAAATTAAAGAATCTGCTGACAAGAACCAGAAAAAAAATCACACAAGGAAAATGTTTCATATGGTCAACAGGCGTAACAGTTTGAAAATGATTTTCATATTTTTAACTTGGTACTAGCCCTTCTATAGAATCACAATACTTCATTGGTTAACATCACTGCAAGTGTCCTATAGGACGTGAAACAGAAAGGGACCATGAATATGAAACAAATGAACTGTAAAGTGAATTATATATCACTGAGACAGCAACCCATGGGCACAAATAACACAAATACATTTAGTTTTCAACATATAGTCCAAAAATAGACAGATCTCTTCACAATATGTCAAGCTCTAAATTGCCCCAAGTAAAAAAATGTTTGCTCATTGTAAAAATGTCACACATAAGTTTTGTAGACTTTTTTTTCAATTACCTGATTTGTGACACATTTAATACATATTAAATTGAGTTTTGCTCCGGTTAGACAATTAAATGTTTATGGGATTATGTCCCTTGAACTTCAAAATATCAACAGTAATGGAAAAAGACTCCTTTCAGAAAAGAGCATTCATGTCATGAAAAATCCACTTCATATCACTTTTCAAAATTAAAGAAAAGGGAATGCTGTATTTTCAGAAATTTTGCAATGTTTTTATTATTGGAATTGCCTTCATGAAAATGAAAAAAATCACATTGTAAATGTCTATGGCATGATTATATGAAGCATTTCCTGAATTTACAACAGTTAATCTTTTTTTTGTCAATTGTTCAACAAATGCAATAATTTATGAATTTACAGTAACAGATGTAATGAGAATTAGAAAGAAAAAAATGTGCTGTGCCTATAATATTTTATAAACATATTTTGCAGGTACTTAGATCTAAGGAAGTTTGGAAGTGTTCCACATGGAGGATTTGGTTTAGGTTTTGAGAGGTTATTACAATTTATACTAGGAATTAACAATATACGTGACACTATACCATTCCCTAGATCATCAAAACATTGTAAACTTTGATGCAGTTGTTTTCATTAAATGTACAAATTGTTTTGTTATGATGTTTTGTCTTGTACAATATGGCCATGTGAATTAAATGATGTGTGCAGTTTGTTTGCTTGTAAGAAGTACTGATTATCAGGTTGTCTGCATATTGATATTGTAAAATATCAGCTGCGAGTCACAATATGAAGCTTTTTGTCAAGAGTGTGCAGTATGTCCGGGTCAACGTATTTGACGTCACAAAGCCGTGATATGTACCTATTATCAGGTTGTCTGCATATTGATATTGTAAAACATCTGCTGAGAGTCACAAAATGAAGCTTTTTGTCGAATGAGCTCAGCGAACGAGTTCAAAAAGGCTTTATATTGTGTCGAGCAGCTGATACTTTACAATATAAATATGACGAAAATCTGATAATCAATTTATCAAATTGTATTTATGTATTTTGCATGATAGAAAAAATTGTTTTTCTTTGTTTCACCAGCAAACCTGAAGATGCATGACTTGATAAATTCATTATGACATCGGTTATATGTCTGGGTCAAAGTTATTAAGGCAGAGTTACGCATTTGACGTCACAAATCTATGATATTCAATTTTATAAAGAGCTGAGCAGAGTGATACAGACAGTGGGAACACCGATAAGGAATATTATCACAGTCAATATACTTTTGTATAAATTCATAGCCAATTGTCTAAACCATCATTACTAATTTTATTGAAATAAAATGCCCTCCCCCTTTTTACACACATATGGTGTAGTAGACACGTATACTTTATCCTTACTCTTTATTAGGTCATATCTTTAATACAACAATTCTCCAGATTGTTTTTGGATATTCAACAGTATATGTGTGTTATGGGCCGTATTTTAAAGCTAGTGATGCATTAAAAAAACATTTTAAAAATTGATAGACAAGAGAAAGTCTAAGCTGTAAGGTCTTTCATGTTCATCAATATTAACTGAGAGTTAGAATAAAGAATTTGATTTAAAAATGAAATTGCTCAGTTTTGACCTTTGTTTGTGATGGATTGGAGAAATGTTGAGTGCATTTTGAAACCAGGTTAAGGTAACAGGTACGTAATTGAGTTATCTCAAAGAATTTATGAAATTTACATGCAACTAGAGCATGAGGAACTGAACATAAACACAGAAAAACTTAAGCATGAGGAACTGAACATAATCACTGAAAAGCCTAATCATAAGGAACTGAACATAAACACTATCAAAAATTAAGTATGAGGAACTGAACATAAACACCAAAAACTAAAGCATGAGGAACTGCACATAAACACCAAAATCTAAAGCATGAGGAACTGAACATAAACACAGAAAAACCTAATCATGAGGAACTGAACATAAACACAGAAAAACCTAATCATGTGGAACTGAACATAAACACTGAAAAACAAGAGTATGAGGAACTGCACATAAACACCAAAAACTAAAGCATGAGGAACTGCACATAAACACCAAAAACTAGAGCATGAGGAACTGAACATAAACACCAAAAACTAAAGTATGAGGAACTGAACATAAACACAGAAAAACTAAAGCATGAGGAACTGAACATAAACACCAAAAACTAGAGCATGAGGAACTGAACATAAACACCGAAAAACTAGAGCATGAGGAACTGAACATAAACACTGAAAAACTAAAGCATGAGGAACTGAACATAAACACTGAAAAACTAGAGCACGAGGAACTGAACATAAACACAGAAAAACAGGAACTGAACATAAACACCAAAAACTAGAGCATGAGGAACTGAACATAAACACCGAAAAACTAGAGCATGAGGAACTGAACATAAACACAAAAAAACTAGAGCACGAGGAACTGAACATAAACACAGAAAAACTAGAGCATGAGGAACTGTACATAAACACTGGAAAACTAAAGCATGAGGAACTGAACATAAACAGAAAAACTAGAGCATGAGGAACTGAACATAAACACAGAAAAACTAAAGCATGAGGAACTGAACATAAACACAGAATAACTAGAGCATGAGGAACTGAACATAAACACTTAAAAAATAGAGTATGAGGAACTGAACATAAACACCAAAAACTAGAGCATGAGGAACTAAACATAAACACAGAAAAACCTTATCATGAGGAACTGAACAGTAACACAGAAAAACCTATTCATGAGGAACTGAACATAAACACTGAAAAACTAGAGTATGAGGAACTGCACATAAACACCAAAAACTAAAGCATGAGGAACTGAACATAAACACCGAAAAACTAGAGCATGAGGAACTGAACATAAACACTGAAAGAATAGAGCATGAGGAACTGAACATAAACACAGAAAAACTAGAGCATGAGGAACTGAACATAAACACAGAAAAACTAGAGCATGAGGAACTGTACATAAAAACTGAAAAATATATATACATATGACTGTTATACTTTCTGAGAAATAGCAAATTCAATATCTGGAAATGGTAGTGCAAATGTGTAGAATACACATAAATATCGTAAAAATAATTCACAATTTTGACTTAAAATTTCTTAAAATCCTATTGAA
Organism: Mytilus californianus; assembly: GCF_021869535.1. Taxonomy (NCBI): domain Eukaryota; kingdom Metazoa; phylum Mollusca; class Bivalvia; order Mytilida; family Mytilidae; genus Mytilus; species Mytilus californianus. Next base: position 39,193,720 of record NW_026262745.1, read on the forward strand.
TGATTTTTCTTTAAAAATGTAATGTTATTGCTACTGAAATTTCCGTTTTAATGATTTTAAAATTTAAAGGGGTCAAAACCCTCTGTTAAGCATGGAAAAATTGCCAAAAAGGCAAAAGTAATTGTGACATCCTGACTCAAAATCTTATTTTATGATGTTTTTAGATATAACAAGACACTTTAATGATTTATATTGCAAAATAATATGGTGACCCTCTGTTACTTACATATTCATAAAACAAAAACACGTTTTTTTGCAAAAAAGGCAATTGAAAGTTAATTTATTCAATATTGTTTGCGATATATGTTTTTTACTCACATCTTATACATTTGTACTTATTTATATCTAGAACATTCAGTTATCTATATCTCAGGATGTATAAAAGTTACTTATCTATATATTTATTCATTATATTCACATGCACTTATACAGGTCTGCATATAATTGGTCTTGCGGAAACCCATCTTGTTGGAGAAAATATTATAAATATTGATGGTTATAAATGGTACGGAAATAATCGAAAACTAATCCACGTACGTGCTCGAACTGGATCCGGTGGCGTAGGATTATTAGTGAAAAACGATATGCATTCACAGTTCAATGTAGTGAAAGTGGACGCATCAACAGACGGAATTTTATGGGTACAATTTTCTGAAATTAACAACCAAGATAATTGCTTTTTTGTATGTGTGGTTTATCTACCGCCGGAACACTCTACGCGTTCGGTCAACATCCATGATTTCTTTGATACGCTTATGTCCAAAATATATACAATTCCAAATGGTAGTCCTTTTTATTTATGCGGTGATTGGAATAGTCGAGTCTCCGACATTGAAGATTATATACAAGGAATTGACTTATTACCAGAACGTAATGTTGTAGATTTTACACCTAATAGTTACGGCGACTTGTTTTGTGAATTTTTGAGCAATATTAATTGTTGTATTTTAAATGGTCGAAATTTTATCAACAATGACTTTACGTTTGTGTCAAGCAGAGGATCATCGGTCGTTGACTATTGCGTAGTACCTTATGAGAAACTGTCATTTTTTTCAAAACTTTGAAGTCATTCGAGCAAGAACTCTAATTGAAGAAAATGCAGCCGTAGGCTCTTATGACCCGAAACATATACCGGATCATTCTTTGTTATGCTGGACATTTGTCACACCTGGTTATGATGTTCAACAAACCGTGTCCGATCAATTGACAGATAACGGTACTGTAAGACTAGTTAAATACGACACACGGAGTATTCCGAACGATTGGATGTCTGACAATGAAACAATTTCCAAACTTAACACATTTATAACTGAATTAGAGGAATCTGAAATAAACCAGTTAAATTTAGACAATAAATATGAAAATTTTGTTAAAATTGTACATACTGAAATGGATTTAAAGCTAAATAAACGTAAAACTAATATATATGATGGCAAAAGTAACAAAAGGAGACGAATGAAAAAATCGTGGTGGAACGACAATTTAACACTACTTTGGAACGATGTATGTAAAGCCGAGCGTGCGTGGCATAAGTGTCATAGCGGATGCAAGAAGGATTTACGCCATATATTTGTAGAAAAACGGAAATTATTCGACAAAAGCAGTCAGAAAGCTAAACGACAGTTTTGGTACCACAGTCAGGAACAACTTCTAGATGACCAACAACGGGATCCTCGAGAGTTCTGGAAGAAGATTGGTAAAGTCGGCGTTGGAAATGAACGACAGAAATCTATACCGATGGAAGTGACACTAGACGATGGGACAACTAGTACAGATACAAACATTGTGTTAAATAAATGGAAAAACTGTTTTGATAAATTATTAAATTGTAATAATCAGACCATTGACACTAATGTTAATATTAATATTCCAGATGATTTTTTAGATAGGGAAATATTGTTTGAAGAAGTAGTAAATGCTGTTGCTAAAAGTAAAAATGGCAAGTCACCTGGTATTGATCAGTTGTCAGTAGAATTATTTAGAAATAATGCATTGATGTTAACTTTGCATAAGTTATTTAATATATGTTTCAAGTATGGAAAAATTCCTTCTGTATGGGGTAAAAGTATTATAACACCAATTCCTAAGTCTTCAACTTCAGATCCACGAGATCCTTTATCATACAGGGGCATAACTTTAGCTCCCTGTGCATATAAATTATATTGCAGTGTACTAAACGATAGATTAGTGTATTGGTTAGAACAAAGAGATATTATTCATGATGAGCAAAATGGCTTCCGTAAAGGTAGAAGTACCATTGACCATCTAAGTACATTAACTTCAATTATTGAAACTAGAAAACTGAAAAAGTTATCAACATTCACAGCTTTCATAGATTTTAAAAAAGCGTATGATACTGTTAGTAGAAAATTACTGTTTACTAAATTGGATGATTTAGGAATTAGTACACATTTTTTATGTACATTGAAAGCTATATATTCACATGTAGAATGTTGTATTAAACTTAATGGTAATATGACAGACTGGTTTAGCGTTAATTCAGGTTTAAAACAAGGATGTGTATTATCGCCTGTTATGTTCAATATTTTTATTAATAGTTTAATTGATGTAATAAAAGCACTAGACATTGGTGTAGACATTGATGGTGAAAAAGTTGGTATACTTTTATATGCTGATGACATTGTATTCATTGCTGAAAATGAAAATAATTTACAGACTCTATTAGATGTATTAAGTAGTTGGTGTGTTACCAATTGTATGAATGTGAACTTAGATAAAACTAAAGTTATCCATTTTAGGAACCATTCGGTTCAACAAACATCTAAATCTTTTTTGTTAAATAATAATACAGTACAAATAGTATCTTGTTACCGATATCTGGGTCTACTGTTGACAGAATATCTCGATTATAATGAGATGGCTAAAGCTGTAGCAAGGTCGGCAAGTCGAGCTCTAAGTTTATTGATTGTTAAAAGTAAAGCACATGGTGGTTTCCAGCACAGTACCTTTACAACATTATTTGATACTCTGGTCTGGTCAGTCATAAGCTACGGTGCATCCATTTGGGGCACTCGTTCATTTTCTTGTATAAACGCTGTCCAGAACAGAGCTATCAGGTTCTTTATGGGTGTTGGCAAGTATACGCCAAATGATGCTATTAACGGGGACATGGGCTGGAGACCACCTAGTGTAAAACAATGGACATGTATCTTTAGGCACTGGGCAAGATGTAGTGTCATGACCAATGACAGAATAAATTATAAAGTTTTCAAATGGTCACATAAAAATGCTGTGAATAATAAGAAAAACTGGTGTAATAGAGTCATGAAAAAACTTAAAGATTGTAATTTTGATTTGTATACTAGTATTGATAGTGTGCTGCATAAAAATATTGTTCTACAACTTGAAAACGTTTTATTTAATAAATATATTGCAGAATGGCAAACGAAAATTTTGTCACAGGGTAATGGTAACAAGCTTCGTACTTATAAGCTATATAAATCACAATATTGTACAGAGTTATATTTAAAACAAAATATGTCTATTAAATTTAAAAGTGCTTATGCAAAATTTAGGTGTGGTGTTGCTCCACTTAAAATAGAAACAGGACGATATGAGAATAAACCAATAAATGAAAGATCTTGTTTTATGTGTAAAAATGAAATTGAAGACGAAAAACATGTATTTACTTTATGTCCTTTATATGCAGACCTTCGAAATATATTGTATAGGGAAGCAGTAAAACATAATGATCAATTTTATAACGTGTCTAATGACGAAAAGTTTATATTTTTATTCAGAAATGAAGAACTATGTCAGGTAGTTGCTAAAACCTGCTTTAATATTTTATGTAGAAGAACAAATTTCTTATTTGTATATAGCTGATGATATATTTTAAATCTTAGATATATATAGTTTTAAAATTATGTTAAATATTGTATATAATTAATCATTTAATAGTCTCTCATAATTCTTAATAGAATGGCGCTTGTATATGTTTTAGTATTTAAGCTAATGATATTTTACTGTTAGTTTTAATATACTATATGTTTTATATATGTTTTTCAATATTTTATGTTATACGCAATGTTTTATATGTATATTGGAATGTATAATGTTATACAAGTGGTGAGACTTTAATAAAATATTGAATCTGAATCTACATGCCCTATTTGTGTGCAAAATTTCACAAAAAGCTGTGAGGTCGTCCATTTACGTACTTAATACCCTAATTGTTTGTAACTGATTTGTAATTTGAATAGTACTTATTACCTTGATTGTTTGTAAGTGATTTGTAATTAAAATAGATAGGTGCTTGAGTAAATTTTCCTCATTGTTTTTTATGCACTCAAAATTAAAAATTTCACGTAGAACAACATTTGGAAAATATTTATAAATTTGTATGAAAATGCATAAAGTGGCTTTACTCACATCATAATATTATTGTGTTATCATTTGCCCTGAAGTACCGGATTTTCTTTTCGTAATAAGTCAATTTTAATACATTTTTTGTATAAAGTAAGTACAGGCTGATTGTATTAAATTAAATGTAGTAATTTGGTGCAAAATTAAGACAGATACTGCTCTAAACCCTCCCACTTTATAAATATATATCTCCATGATGATACCTTCAACTTTTGACAGAATTGTAGCTCAATATGTCTAGGACCAACAACTGTATGAAGTTTTCTTTTCCTAGTAGAATTTGAGCTCGTGTTTCTTTTTATAATATTTTGCAAACAAATACAGACCGATCCTAGCTAGTCATACTACATAATCATGATAATAGTAAGTGCTAATTTGGCTGACCTACTTTTGACCTAAAAACAAGTTTGAAATTTTATTTATTTTTTGAAAAGATTTTATAGTGATCAAAAACATTTAAAAAAAAAATAAGTTAACACTAGAATGATTTATGCCTTGATATTGACATCAAAGCAGGAAACCTGTTTTCCATTTTCTTTTTCATAATCATTAAGAAGAACTCACAAGATAACAAATAACCACTCCATAATGACAGTCCTAAAACTTTTGTTGTTATGATATCAGTTTTTGGCTAATATAACAATGAGTGAGCAGGTGAAATATTGATTTACCAAAATCTTAACATTTGTCATAACATTTTGTGTTCATTTGTCATGATTTATTAAAAGGAGAAATCTAAGTTTGAAGCAAGCCCCCTCTGGTTTCAGTATTGTCCTTAATTTATGGCTCACCAGCATAGATGTGATTGAAAATAAACTTTGATTTATTTATTATTATAGCACACTTTATCATTTTTTGAAGAAGCTAAATTTAAGGACGGCTAATTCCTTGTACTTTTGTTTAGCAAATAACATTTGAATAATTTAAGCTTCATTTCGGTATTACAGAAATAGTGCAGAAATAACTCCACAAAGAGTCGTTCTGTACATGCTATGTAAAAATTGGTCTTATTATAAATAAGTTTTAGCTGAACTAATGCTACAAAAATATCAGAAGTTGTTAGTAAAACTATCTGGTAACAAGTAATGGTTGTAACAGGCTGGTGCTACTAAGTCTCTCAAACAAAGTGCCCATAAGTTTATACGCCTATATATATCATTCATTTTCCCTTGACATATCAAACAAGAATATATGGTTAATAGTGGCGGATGGAGGAGGTTGAAGCTCGTTCTCCTCCCTTTTGATTGGAACATTTATATCAATTTTTAGCATAAAGTCATCCCAAACAAACTTTGTATTGTTTTGCTCTGCTCGGAAGTATTTTTTTCGGGGATTACAACCCCCTTTTCAAAAAGTTCTGGATTGTCCCTGGTTAAGAGGTCAGTGAAATGGGGATGCCACCTTTGCACTCCTTTATATATCATTCAGTGCAACCCTTTATGCCAAACTAGTATTGTAAGTATAACACAATGATTACCATGACTGGCATTATCGGTTATCCAGCTTCTACAAGTAAAAAGTTGCCACGGCCCTACCTATGTTACCCGTTACCCGTACCACACATTGATGGATGGTTCCCAACAAACCCAATAAAAATGCTGATAAAAATCAAAGAAATTGAATTAAAAAAAAACATTTAAATAATTCCTCAGACGCCCTAGTATACAGAAAACCATCTTAAGGAACAAATTTGAATATTTTTTGGGGGATTTTCCTATCTACTTTGTGAACAAGTTTTCATAAACATTCAAAAAGTGTACCTCAAGTAAATGATCGTCACACAGCAACAACATATTACATCATATTTCTATATTTTCAGTCTTTTTAGCATCTCTGAGTTTGACCTTTGACCTAGTCGTCTTAAAATAATAAAGCTCTTCCCATTTCCTATACAAGTATCTTACATCCAATAAGTTTCAATTTTCATTATTCGAGTTATTATCCGGAAACCAATTTTTCAAATACAAATCCTTTTCTTGGTAACTTTGATTTTGAAGTTGGGTCTCTTTATCCTAAGTAAATACTTTCCTCCTATCCCTTTAACTTTCACCTATAAAAGTTTCAATTCAATCCATTAAGGGGATACTATTATTAGTTGCGGACCAAGACGGAAAAAGCGACGACGAAGTGCTCCCGATTTGTATTCGGGGCATAATAAAAGGAACTATTGTGAGAAAAATGTAAATGAGACATGAACCATGAACCATGTATTTTCTTCTTCATCTTTAATTTTGACAAAATAAATATACTTAATTTTAATGAAAGGGGTTTAGGGGACTAGGGAAAATTGGAGGGTTCAGATTTCTTGAAAAGAAAAATTATTGTATAAGTTGGAAATTATACCAATTTTATGTTGGCTTGCAATTAAACTGCTATATCTAAAGACAGGAGAAAAATGCAACAAAATATATGTTATAAAATGAAGAATTCAGACCTTTACGATCAATATAAAAATAAGAAGATTGGTATGATTGCCAATGAGACAACTCTCCACCAGAGATCAAATATCGATAAAGAAGATTAGCAACTTATATATCAGCGTGCGGCCCTCAACGATGAGCATAACTCATACCGCTTAGCAAGCTACAGAAGGCTTAGAAATAACAAATGTAAAACAATTTAAACGAAAAATCTAGCGGCCTAATTTATGTACAAAACAATAATCGAAAAACAAATATGACATACAACAAAGGACAACCACTGAATTACAGGCTCTTGACTTGGGACAGGAACATCCAAAATGTTGTGGGGTTCAACACGACGTTAGCGGTGTTGTGGGGTTCAACACGACGTTAGCGGGCGCTCAACCTTCCACTAACATGGGACAGTGGTGCAACAGCACCACCTTAAAACTGTACAAAACAAACATGATAAACAACAAAAAACGACAACCATCGCGTTACAATTTCCTGACTGGGAACTTACTTTACACGCTGTCTGATCTGTTATAAGACGATCAATAACTAGCGCCTGTTGTGTTTAACTTCATACTGCTTATGTTGCAGAAGAGACATTTATTGTCGAAATGCGCATCTTGTGCATTTAAATTATTACTGTTAATATTATAACTCTTGAAGTGAGTACTTAAACCTAGTGAAAAAATGCTACATAATTTCAAGTGAAGACAACCTGGAGTCCAGCAAAGCCAAGTTATTCTTTATTTATACATTTATACAATTAAAATTGTTGGGTGTACTAAAATCATTGCATGCATGCCATGGAATAGCTGAATCTTTGAAGCTACGGTTCGAATTTCAATTACATTGCAGACGACCGGGTTTATACTTGATATGTTTTAAGTGATGACATTATGCAGTATTACTATAAAAGTATAGTTAACGCTTCAACAAAAAACAAGGTTTTTCCTAAAGTATACTGAATATGAAAATATTTATTTATGTGTCTGTTAAGATTTTTTTGTGTCTATATTTATTTTGTTATTAGGAAAAGTACTTAATGTAAAACTACTCAGACTGGTACTGAACAGTGAAAGATATATTTATGATCATTTTAAACTTTATTTTAAAGTACCGTAATATGTACATATATGAACACGATTTAGTTGAATAATATTTAAATAAATGCAATTAGTCAATCATACAATCATTTGTATTTATATGGGTAATCTAAAATTCACATCTTCATTGTCGTAGTTCAAGGTATTAAAATGCATGAAAGAATTTTGTTTCAGGCAAATCGTAAGCGCCAATCAACATTCTGTCTCATGAAAAGTTGGCCACAAGATGAAACAACAATTTAACATGTAGCCTCCGGTCTTGTGATTTCATCTGTAAAATTTATGTTTACAAATAAAAGAAAAAACAACAAATTTAATGTAGTTAAAACTGGTTCTTTAATTCACCGTTGGATGTCACGGAGTAAAAAGGATATGTTCTATGTGAGACATTATAGATATATTTTCAACTGAATATAAAATTAGAATTTTTATTTAATGTACATTTCATTGTTCCTCTTTTAACTCATAATGATAAACAAACGGAACAGCTAATGTACATAACTCTTTCAACTATAATAATTGCTTGCATCCACTTCACACAAACTTTAAACTTTGGTGGAAAGTTGTCTCATTGGCAATCATACCATATCTCCTTAGTTTTATAGAGTAATCTAATCGTATTTACATTGTAGATAAAATTCGTTTGTCCATTAAAGAATTTGATGTTAATTGTAGAATTGCGTTTGTTTCTTGAATTCTTTTACAATTTGTTTAGACTCGGGTTGATGTAAAGCTTGACATAACTGTGTATTTGCATTCAGGTGTCACAGGTCAAATTTATTCGTTCATTTTGTGTTAATTTACGTTTTTTGATTGAGTTAAGCCTTCCAATTGATATTTTATAGTGTGTTTTTCTATGTTGTGATGTTATACTATTGTTTTAGAAAAGGGAGAAGGTTTGGTACCATTAAAACGTCCAATTCCGCTGCAAATGTTTGCACCTGTCCTAAGTTAGGAATCTGTCGTCTGTTTATGTAGTTCATACGTGTTTCTCGTTTCTCTTTTTTATATAGATTAAACCGTTGGTTTTTCCGTTTGAATGGTTTTACACTAGTAATTTTTGGGGGCCCTTTATAGCTTGCTGTTCGGTGTGAGCCAAGGCTCCGTGTTGAAGGCCGTACCTAGACCTATAATGGTTTACTTTTATAAATTGTAACTTGGATGGAGAGTTGTCTCATTGGCACTCATACCACATCTTCCTATATCTATATAGTATGAACCCTTGCCTATCATTGAGGACCATACGTGTGTTGATCTTGAGAAGTAAGGAAACTTGCCTATCACTGAAGTCCATATAATGTGTTGATCTTGAGAAGTAAGGAAACTTGCCTATCACTGAAGTCCATATAATGTGTTGATCTTGCTCGAGACATATCGTATGGAAACTTGCCTATCATTGAAGTTATAAAAATAAGAAGATGTTGTATAATTGCCAATGAGACAACTCTCCACAGAGACTAAATGGCATAGAAGTTAACAGCTATAGGTCACAATATACAGTCTTCAACAATTAGCAAAACCATAGATGTATAAACCCAAAACCCATACCACACAGTAAGCTATAAAAGACCTCGAAATGACAAATGTAAAACAATTCAAACTAGAAAACAAAAGTCCTGATTTATGTATAAAACAATAAACGAAAAACGAATATAATATACTAGCTTTTTTAAAATAATGTATGTTGTTGATAAAGTCTTACGTATTTTTTTGTTATATTGTGTTTTCAGATTTCTTTCTCGTTGACATTTTCTCCTCAATTTTGTTTCGTATATTTTCAAGATGCAATTGCAAACCTTTAACCTTTATTTACAAGTCAGCTACAATTAATTCATAGCAGTTAGAACAATTTACAACAATTCATTTTGACTAGAATCCACAAAAATATAGAACTTTGAATTCATCATGTAGAAATGCCTCGTTTTACACAAATGTAAATTGAAATTTTGTTTCATTATTGTCATAAATTTCGTCACCATGCACGTCATTCCGTCTGGTGAGATGTACATGGTCAATGTCTGTTTCGTCTGATAACATCGTCCTCCACGTCCCCTTAAGGTAATCGTTACAATGGATCGCACCCCCAGGAATATACAAGGTGTGACGTTTGGGGATTTTGAATCCGGTAATGTGAAATTCTCCGTCCTCTGTAAATTTGGCTAGAATAAATGTACCTGACTCATCCGTCAACGGACAATCTAAGTGAGAAAACTCGTGGCGTTCAAGACCCGCACCACCGTTGGTGGCAGCTACATATTTTTCTAAATACCCATTCTCGTATGTAAAGTCCTGTATTCCATGTCTATACAGCAACGAAATCTTTTCTTGTTTCGCGTCGGCAAAACTGCAGTCATAATATCGCAAAAGTTCTGTAGTGGCCACATCAGTAACAACTTTTCCTTTGAAATCTGGCGGGAAAATAGCTTTGCCTGATTTTCCAGGTACTGTGCTTGTTTCCCATTTTACCCCTTTTACTATGGTATGTTTCGGAATTAGAGGCGGAAGATCACTGAAGCATGCCAGATCTATTAAACTATATTCACCTGGAACTAAATCTGCCACCATTCCATGTCCGCCTTTCATTACAATTGTTCCCGTGTTTCCTTTCCTTCTGAAAGTTGCAAAGTTTTTCCATCTATCACGAATGTAGGATGTAAGTTCTTTGGAATCTGTGTCACTATAAACCTGTTTTAGCTGATTCTGGAACTGACTTACTGATGAGTCATTTAAGTCGATATCCTCAATTTCTTCCTCAATAATTGAAGTAAGAACGTCAGAATTGCCACCCTGGACCATTTTCTGAAAATCAGAGAAGGTGATTTCATCTTTCGTAGATTCAGAAAAAGCGTTCATAATTTTAGACATCCTTATAGAGCGCTTCTTCTCCCACACATATTCTGTAAATTCTCTGAAGTTCAATGTACCAGAGCCATTCCGGTCCGCTTCTAAAAACGCCTTTCTTATAGCGTTTACGCATTCAGCAGTTGATGTCTCATCCATCACATGTTTCGAAAAGTACACTTCAAATTCATCGAAGGTGATCTCGTTTTTATCGCTTGTGTCTACCGTTTTGAACACTAAATTAACTTCTTTTTCAGACATTTTAAGGCCTATTTCTTTGATAAATTTATAAAATTCAGTTCTATCTAGGAGACCGTTACCGTTTGTGTCTATTTTCATGAAAACCGCTTTTAGTTTTTCTCTGTTAACTGATATGAAATCGGTACTGTTGTTATTCTCCAGACTACTTGTTTTGTTTCCATTCGTTCCATTTAGTCCTGGCTTAGTGGTGACTTTGGGCACAATCTCAACAGTTACAACATCTGTTGATTCCTGAATACCTTGTAACTGAATGACTGGTTTACGAATTGGATCTGGCATGTTCGAAATTGCACGAGATACTCGTTTGTGGTTTTCATTAAGTGCAGTGTCTACTTTCTCCAAAGAACTTTGTTTGGTTATTGCTTTTGAAGACTGTTCAATCCTTTTTGTATATCGGTCACGCAGCAACTTCTGTACTGGAGTTGTGTTTTCTAGTATGCATTCAGTGATTTCCTCTACAGAAGTAAGCCATGACCGTTTTTCGGAGTCATCTTCAACCGCTATTTCTAGTTCTATAACTGGATGGTTTGCTATACAAAATCTGCCTTTCAAATGATGTATTATTCCGCTGTACATGGGGAGACTTTCTACTTTTGTATTCTTAGTAATTACTAACTCAATTTTCTTAGTGCTGCTTTGAATTTTGACTTTATTTGGACTTCCGGTATATACACTTACACTTTGCGGAGTAAGGATACAGCTTCGCTTTGCCCAGGTTGACCAGTTTGATTGCTTCCTACATCGAACGTATACTTTCTCTTTTTTCAAAATCTCTAATACAAGCCACGAATAAAGGTCATCAATGCATGCTTTTGTTTTGTCTACCGTTGCTTCTTTGAACACAAGATCTTCTAATATTTTGACGAAGTCCATAAAAATGAAATCGTCTGCTGTGAACATTTCATCAGTTGATTTAATAATGTTCCCGAAGTTGCTAAGGACCTTATCGGTAAACCAGCAAGCTTCTTCTCTGCACAAAACAGGTGGATATGTGTCTTCTCTCACTAACCGGTTGTTTATTTTCCATAATTTGTATAGCTCTTCATTAGGTATGGAACTTTTACAAGTTGTTTTGATAGTATCCCAGCAAGTCTCTTCAATACTTTCAAGGAGAATACCGAACGAAACTCCTTTCTCTCGCAGAGAATTTTTAACATATATTTTGTAATCCTCAAATTTGATGGTTTCGTCTTGAAATGTCTGATTGAAGGTGTGTTCCGAGTAGTTCACAGTCTGTAAGCCACTGAGACGTTTTGTTACTTCTTTTACTGTTGCCTTTGGTGCGTTGACTGCAAATTTCTTGGTGACATCAAGTGTTGCCACCGCCTGCCATACGCATGTTAGTTGCTCTCCAGGCATGTTAAGTTACCTGAAAGGAAAACAAAAATCGTTAAAAAATTTCACTCTCTAGCATACTAAATATTACTAAGAATAATATATGTGGGTCTGAGTGGGGTTTACAGGGTAGAGAATAATGGACAAAGTAAAGAATAGATAAAAACGGGCCAACACCATAAAGAATAGAAAAAAATGGCCTAGAAAAATAAGAATACAGAAGAATTGACCCCCTCTCCAATCTAGACCCTCATATACATATGCAATCTATATAAGAGTCATTACCATATAGAAAGAAACATTTATGTATTTGACCTGGATTGTTGTTTAATAAGGAAATGAACTGTTAACACAGAGATATGTCTCGCCTATTTGTTATTTTGATAATGCAAATGTTGAAATTAAGATAGCAATACTTTTTAACATGTAAGTTATGCAAATATTCAAAGTCAATGAACCATGACTGAAGGTACAGGGCTAAACAATCTCCATGGAAATGAGATGTGCCAATGCTAATACAACTGCATACCAAATACCATTGACTTTTCATAAGTCGTTCCCTTTAAACAAACCTAAACACAAACATTAACTTGTAAACTGTGTAAAAGATTCAAAGTCAATGAACCATAATGAGGGGAGGGGGGGGGGTTAAATATTGTCCATGGAAATGAAACTTGCAAATGCCAATACATTTGCATATAAAATATCATTGACTTGACATTAGTGGTTCATCTTTAACAGACCTAATCACAAACTAATACATATGTAAACTAAGCAAAAGTTTCAAAGTCAATAGACCATGATTAGGGCCAAATAATCTCCATGGAAATGAGATATGCAAATGCTTATACAACTGCATACCAAATATCACTGACCTACCACTAGTGGTTCCCCATAAACTGACCTAATCACAAACTAATACATTTTTGACGCCGCCGACGCCGGAAACAGCATACCTTTGTCTCGCTTTTTGACTGTGTCAAGGCGAGACAAAAACTGCAATCATAAAGACGATAATCAAAATCAAAGCTGAAAAGTATTAAGCCTAATGACTCTTACTAAATCAATGTATACGACTTCTTTTTACACGACATATAAATCGGTCGGTATCCATTTGCTTAAAATGCATACCTTTGCACTAAAATTACGAATTCTTCACAATATTTGATGATAATCCCTATAGCACCTTCAGTGCCATAAAAAAACTGTGATTGCCAAAATTTTTTATCAAGCTGAATTCAAATCATATTAACTGTAAATGAAATAAATTTAAACGTCTTATGTTAATTGGTAATTCAATTTTATTTGTTAACTCTGACTAAGTTATTTCAGTATGCATCTATTTAGAGCACGCTGGTTCGAAAACGCATCCAAACTTGTTTTTCTTACTAAGTTGAACTGTTTCTAGAAAAATAAATGCATGCTTCGTATTTTAGATACGAAATGTTTACTACAATCAGCTATCTTTTTTAAAACAACAACACAATTATTAACATTATATTGTCTGAAAAACATAATTGCATTCAATATTACAAATGTATTTATTTAAAATTCTACCTATTAGTTACTTTTATCATAATTGAGCAAATTTACTTACTTTTTTAATAGTTGTTTACATCTATGGTATATCAAATTGTTTTAAGTGGTCTATTTTCAAAAAATACATGTAGCTTGTATCTGGAACGCTTTATATACCATGATATATACGTTTCTCAGTGGGTTTCCCACAGAAAAAGGTGATATACCAAGAATTGGGCCAATCGAAATTGTCAAAATATTTACGTATATTCTGATCTTTTCTATTTTTAGAGAAATTTAATCGTGCCCTCAGGTATAAGCGTCCTAATCTATTTTAAAATCTTTTCTGTTTAATGATTTACATATCCGGGTTTTTTAATTATTTCGTTTATTGTATATATATATATATATATATAATGTCTTCTACGTAAACTATAATTAAGCACTTTACTTTCTAGCGAATTTATAGTATACGGAAACTTACAAATTGATCTTAATCAAGGAACTAAGGTACCGACCATTCATCTTCGGATGGGGGTGGTGGGGCTTGTTTTGGTTTTTTTTATTTTAAACACAAATAATTTGTTTCAGAAGGTAAATGAAAAAATAGTTTCTAATAAATACAACATTAATTCTTGATCCTGTAGTTTGTTTTTGATTGAATTCGATAAATTGTTTGTCCCGAGAAAAAATACCATACCCCCAAAAAGATGAATGGACAGTGCCTTATGTAAAAGGATCTGTGTGACAACGAAAAATAATCTGTTATCAATATCTTTAGAACACCAGCATTATCACTTGTGTTTACAAACGTATTTTCAAAATTTTTGATAAATAATCAAATGCAGCAATTACATTTTTTATCGTCCATATCGTTATTAGAGAGTAAAGTGCTTTTCCCGTACCGATTTTTGTCTCACTTCTTCGAAGTAGTGTAGGCGAGAAGTAAGCGTGCTATTTCGGGCGTTAGGTCAGTTAAAAGGGAACTAAAAATGGTAAGTTTGGCGTCGGCGGCTGCGACGTAAGCAATTTGTTAAATTTTGTTATTGGTTCAGTTTAAGGGGAACCACTTATGGTATGCCAATGATATTTGGCATGTATTTGAATAAGCATTGGCACATTTCATTTCCGTGGAGATTATTAAGCTCTGTCACCTCAGTCATAGTTTATTGACTTTGAAACTATTGTTTAGTTTAAAGAACAAGTTTGTGATTAGGTCAGATTAAGGTGAACTGCTAATGGTAAGTCAACGATATATTTGGATATAAGAAGATGTGGTATGAGTGCCAATGAGGCAGTTCTCCATCCAAGTCACAATTTATAAAAGTAAACCATTATAGGTCAAAGTACGGTCTTCAACACGAAGCCTTGGTTCACACCATAAAGCAAGCTATAAAGGGCTCTAAAAATTACTATCGTAAAACCATTCAAACGGAAAAACCAACGGTCTAATCTATATAAAAAACGAGAAACGAGAAACACTTATGAACCACATCAACAAACGACAACTACTGAACATCAGATTCCTGACTTAGGACAGGTGCAAACAATTGCAGCGGGTTTGGTATGCATTTGAAAAAAACATTGGCATATTTCACTTCCATGGAGATTGCTTGGTTCTGCCTCTCAGTCTTAGTCTATTGACGTTAAAACTTTTGCTTAGTTTAAATGTTAAAGTTTGTGATTATAGGTCAGTTTAAGATGAACAACTTATGGTTAGTCAATGATATTCGGTATGCAGTTGTATTATCACTGGCATTTCTCATTCCCATGAAAATTGTTTGCCCCTGCGCCTTCAGTCATTGTTCATAGACTTTGAATGTTTTGCAAAGTGTGCATGTTAGAGTATTGCCATTTGAATTTTCACATTTGCATTTTATTACCAAATTTACCTACAGGCGATTAATGATTTAATTGATGAAGTCAAAAAGTTAAATGTTGGCTGTTGTCTGCTCTATGGTCGAGTTGTTGTCTCTTTGACACATTCCCCATTTCCATTCTCAATTTTATTACATAGGTGAAGAAAAAGTGTGTATAATGTTATATGCAGACGATGTAGTTTTCTGAACAGAAAGTGAAAGTGAATTGCAAAACATTTTGAATACTTTAGACTGTTGGTGTGATAGAAACATGATAAAGGTTTATCTAAAAAAATCTAAAGTTATGCATTTTAGAACACCTTCTGTGCCATGTACTAATTTTCCTTTTGTTTTTAATGGAAAATGTGTTTAGATAAAGTATCAAATTATACATATTTAGGTTTATTGTTAACCGAACATTTGAGTTATGAGGATATGGCAAAAGCAGTTGCTAAATCTGCCAGTAGGTCATTGGGGTTATTAATAGCAAAATGGTGGTTTTCAATATGATGTATATGCAAAACTGTTCAATTCAATTGTATGGTCAGTGATTGACTATGGTACCTCCATTTGGGGTACTAGGGAATTTTCATGTATAAATGCTGTTAAACATAAGGCTATGATTTTCATGGGAGTGGGTAGATATACCTCTAACTTAGCACTTTATGGAGATATGGGATGGAAACCATGTATTGTTAAACAATGGTCTACCATATTTAGGACTTGGTCACGATTTAATAAGATGTCTAATTGTAGACTTAATAAGAACATTTTTCTTTGGAGTAATAATCTCAGTTTTAATAAAGTAAAAAATTGGAACTGTAGAGTGAATACAAAGTTTAATGAACTTGATATTAATCAGTATTGTAATATTGAATGTATTTTGAGCAAGTCTGTTATTAAAGATATTGAAAACAAACTATGTATTATGTACCAGAATAAATGGAATTCAAATTTACTAGCTAATGAAAGCAGTAAATTGCGAATGATCTTTTTTAACAGTGTATGTAATAAAGAAAGTAGTTTTAGTAATTTGAGTAATGAGGAAAAGTTTTTATTTATGTTTCATGATGACAGAGTTTGCTATTTTACAGCCAAAATCTGCCATGAAGTACTTTTTAAGAGAAAGTGTGTTTTATACTCGTAATAACTGTACATAATGTTGTTTGTTTTTTGTTTAATTGTTTTTAATATTATGGTGTTTTATGCTAAGATATATTGATATATGTAATATATGTAATAAAAATGTGTATTTTTAATGTGTGTTTTACAGTCTCTCATAACTCTTTTTAGAGTGGCTCTTTTATAAATTGATCTGTTGTTTTATATCAATGTTTTAAAGAGGTGAGACTCTAAAAAAGTATTTGTTGTTGTTGTTGTTTGGCGATACATATTTCTGTGTTAACAGTTTGTTATTACAATAATGTTACTTGTATATTGTGCTGGTCTACTGCTCGAAATTTAATGGGGAGGGTTGAGATCTCAAAAACAAGTATAACCCCTTAATATGTTCACGTGTCTGGTCTGTCCCAAGACAGAATTCCAGACAGTGGTTGACTTGTTCAATATCTTAATTCTTATATCTATAATAAAAAAAGGTGTTGCTTGGAGAATTTGTTTTGTAAGGAAGATCTTTGATGACCTATGTTAAATTTATTTCCATTTGTTTTTTAAACTGGGGAATTTAGAGATTGGCATATTTCTTAGACACATGTCTATTGTTGAAGACTTGTGTTGATCGCTAGACATCCTTTGGCTATTGTTGAAGACTTGTGTTGATCGCTAGGCATCCTTTGGCTATTGTTGAAGACTTGTGTTGATCGCTAGACATCCTTTGGCTATTGTTGAAGACTTGTGTTGATCGCTAGGCATCCTTTGGCTATTGTTGAAGACTTGTGTTGATCGCTAGACATCCTTTGGCTATTGCTGAAGACTTGTGTTGATCGCTAGACATCCTTTGGCTATTTGCGTTGTTGTGTTGCTGTCTCATTTGAATGCACCTCATCGTTTTATATAGTTTCTATGGTTTTATTAATTTTATTACCTGTGTGCATATTTTAGTCAATAATATTGAAAAATAATAGGAAATCTCCCTAATTCAGACATAAAAGCAAGTTTAATTATTTTTCTGTTAACCCCAAGAATATATTTCACAAATTTTGTATGTGATTTTTCAAATATCTCTTTCGGGAAAACCTTTTCCTAAATTCAATCTTTCTTTATAAATGCAACTGAAGCAGTTGAACACATTCCACATATTTCACTACGGGCACCCGTACATTGAAATGGGCCTTATTGTATCGCCATTAAGATGCATATAAGTTGAGACATTAGGATTTGATGATGCTAGGCATTGCAATATAAATCAAGCTTTCATTGATTCCTTGTGTAGATTTGCGACCAGATACAAAAAGTAATTCCTATGTACTTATAACACTTTACACATTCATTGTGTAGCCCATTTAAATACAATGGGCAATCTTGGACTATTATACTATGTCCAAGGGGCAATTAATATCATGTTTATCTGATTTGTTAAGAATCAAAACTTTTTTTTTAAGTTTACATTTAAACACATTCTGAAAATTGTAACCTTTTCATTCTCTCTTGTAAACGATCTTGTGTTTCTGAGAAAATAACTATGTCATCTGCATGCATAAGACAATCAAATATGTTGATATTCAGATCAACAAGATCAGCACATAAGGAAAATGTTTCTGACATATCATGTATAGTAAAAAACTTTAAAATATAGATATAACATGTATAATTGTTGACTAATGACTTAATTACAGTCACATGTATTTGTATATATAAATTTAGTCATGTCATTTCGTTTTTGAAAGATATGATAGGATTTTTTCCTGGAAAAATAATGACACACCGATAAAATAAAATTTACAATATTTTTTTTTTAATTTAAAAAAAAAATTTTGACCAACAAACACACAGACAGATCAACATCAGAATTAAATCAGTTATGACATTAAATATTACCAACTGAGAAATGGGGGGAGACGTCCAATATTATGACTCTTTGGTATTATCATTCAAGTTTTTAAGTGTGCCATATCACATTGCTTTGCTAGAGCGACGGTACGGATGGTTAGGAGACAAATATCCACTTTCAACAATTGAAATGGCATATTTTGATACTTCCATTACTTTATTTGCACATTTTCTCATTATTGCAATAGTCTCCCGCTGATTCCATATAAAAAAAGGATTCCCTTCTCACCCAATGCAGTTGGAAATGAAATACAGATTAAATGTATGGTACTTCAAGAAGTGTTTTTAAATGGAGTCGAAAAGCGAGATAACATAGGCAATTGCCTTCTTGCTTGCCCTGTTTTTAATTTTCCGTTGTTAATTTCTATGCTACAAATACATGTACGTTAATTCAAACTTTAATTGTAATAAAACTGTGTTCATCAGCTCAACTAAATAGCAGCATAATCATATTATATTTGTTAATTTCAATAATGCAAAAAAGTATGTATATCTTCTGTTATGTCATAAAAACTTGAAATCAATTATGATCCTAAGAATTAATTTTCCGAATGTTTTATCTTTCAAATTTCATAGAAAAGGACATATCTTAAACTTTTGTTATGCTATCATAATTAGCTGAACAGCCTCGTTGGGTTACAATGCATTAACAAATTTACATTTATTTATTCTATGAAATGAATTATTTTGCGATACACTCGCTGTCGAAGACAAGTTTTACACATATCATGCAAATTGTACATGTTTTGTAAAAAAACTCAAATTAATGACATACTTTACTTTGCTAGGGGCCGTTTTAAACTTGCAGTGAGGGGACTTTTTTTTATTATTTTTTTTCTCCGTGTTGAACGCCTCACTTTTACTTTGAGATGAATCTCAGGATGAATACAGCAATAAAAGCGCTGTTTGCTTTTTGTGTGTTTTTTCCTGTGCATATACTGATTTTGTGTCATGGATGGATACCCCATTTCCTTGGGTTTTCTTTTCTACTAAATAGAAATAGTTTCTACCTTAAGGTATTGGATAGCTTCAATTATCATACATATTTGAGTGTATAAATATATATAGTTTGAAATGTCCCTCTAATTATTTTTTTTATTATTCATACTTAAATTTGCCATCAAAATTGCAAATGTATTTAACGTCTTAAATTAATTTTAATTTGTTTACATGTTTGAAAGTAAGACATCATGGTGTCACAATCGACGGTCTTGTGAGAAAAAAATAAATGGAAATTGGCTCTTACGTTATCACGATAGTGTTACAAAATCTGCCACCATTATTTTTTTTATCCCTAGACGAAATATCAGTTAAATATAATATGTCTTGTACAAAAAGATCGCTTGATACTTAACGCCCAGTGGCATATAGCATACACTTATTTACTGATTATGAGTACAATAGAAAGTTTATTGTCCCCGAGACATCAACTTTTCCCCGACGCGAAGCATTAACTTGCTACTGTCCGATTTGCCAGTAAATAAGTATTTTCAGAGAGTACGGGAAAATGTTTGCTCTTATAGGAAATAGATAATACCCATTTAACAGTTTTTGAAGAAACTATTTACCGGTTAACAATTATTGTAAAAATGAGAAGTTGTGTGATTGCCAATGATAGTTTACAACTATCCATCATTGTTCAAATGAAGTGGATGTAAGCAATTATAGATCACGGTCACGTACGGCCTTCCAAAATGAGACAAACCCATATCGTATAATCGGCTAGGTATGTCAGAATTGAATTTCTGTCGTGATTTGGGCTGACGTTTATTGCTTTGTCTGGACTTAAACAACAGCACTACTTGCGGTCTAAAGGGGGATAAGCAAGGGCCTGCGACTCTTTTCACAAAAAATCTTAAGATTAAAACTTATCGTAAGTTATACTGAAATGTGTATGACTTACGAGTAATTTTACTCTTAAGATTTTTTGTGAAAAGAGCCGCTGAAACGGTAATGACTGTTTTATGATCTTATTTTCCAAAAAAACGCATACTGAAGTCTTTTCAATGAGATCATAAGCGAAACTATAATATAGTATACAATGCAAATAATGGATCGAACATATCGTGATTTGATTATAACAATCAATCAGTATTTTGAGCATCAAACTTATGTTTTTGCATGAGTTACCAATGCACATGGACGCATATCATAACTCTTGTTAATACTAGTATTCAAATATGTGAACTAGATGCGACTGTGACAAAATCTTCAAGACTTTAGCATAATTATGAGCATAATGCGATACTTCATATTTGAACCTATGCGAGTATAAAGCATGTGCTATACAACAGAAATTGTTGAAAACTGAAATATTTTTAATTATATTCACGATAGAGCTAATCAAAAATGTAAGAGCAAATACCGCTTTATGAAAACTTAATTATCCAAAATAAATCAATTCAGACAATGAGCGTTGGTTGATATTTTTTTTTGTTGCTTTTATTAGAAATTCATGTCGATGATGACTCGTTGTGATATGTAGCTATTCAGCCACTAAAATTTGTTAACGATAAATAATCGCTCACTATTCTAATCTTTTAATGTAGAAATTATGCTTCGACTTATGATCGTGATCTTTAAATGTATGAACAAGCTATAGTTAAATTATCATTTCAAGCAGGCGACGTAAAACAAACTCTCCTACGGCATTAAAAATATCTTGACAGACCATAGTTTTAACAAGAATGGGTACTTTGGGAGCATCGGCCGGTCAAAATGGCCCCGGCTTTGACCAGGAGATCAATCTTCAGATATCTCTTGACTTCGGTTTGTCTATTCCCGCCGAGTCCGATGGCGATGGTTCTCCCCCGAATACTTCAGCTTCCTCCACCGTGATGATAACAGATTTCCCGTTGTCATAACACACCCTTGGTCTTGGGTTGGGAAGTGTCCTTGGTGGTGGGTTGTAGATAAGTTAGTGACACAACTAAATTAATCCTGATAGGGAGTGTACACGGATACTACTGTACATTCAGGCATACAATTATGTATTAGCTTTAAATAATATATAAACAATACTGACTCACCTGAACAAAAGCGCATATAGAAGTCCCACTTTAGAGAGAGAAATCTACTTGTACAATTTCGCGTCACTGTTTCAGGTTCGACCAATCAAATTTGTTAAACAATCAAACAACTTTAGTTACTCTGATATTATGGGGTAAAAAGGGGTGTGGCAAAGATTTTTCAAAACTTTCACTCAACAGAACAATAACCCTTAATTTAATTAACCTAGACATACGTTGTTTACACAATCATGACTTGCTATTTCTAACAGGACAATTATTATTAAGTAAGAAACTAAATTAAATCACATCAAAATATATACACATAAATATACGATCAAATGAGTCCTAAGTAGTAAGGCCATATAAAAATATTGTTCATTGCATCATTTAACAAAAATTACCCTGAGTTATATCAGAGATATATATGTCTCAGATTTTATCAGAAAAAAATACAACATAGAAATTAGAAATATAAAAGGGTTTTACAGAGACAATCAATTGACCGATCTTGACGACACTTGACAAAAGAGCATTGAAGGTAAAGCAATTATTGCACTAGTAAGACTTGAATTTTGTTAATTACTCCGTCAAAACTTGCTGGGTTTAATACAGTAGAAAATCGTTGATGAGTTACTATTACATAAGAATTAACTTGTTCAGCTTGCTGCGAGTGATACATCCAATTTTGACAGAATTGTGTATATGTACAGTTTTCATGGTTAATTTATTTGTTATAACTAATGAGGAACATACAAGAATGTGTCCATAGTACACGGATGCCCCACTCGCACTATCATTTTCTATGTTCAGTGGACCGTGAAATTGGGGTAAAAACTCTAATTTGGCATTAAAATTAGAAAGATCATATCATAGGAAACATTTGTACTAAGTTTCAAGTTGATTGGACTTCAACTTCATCAAAAACTACCTTGACCAAAAACTTTAACCTGAAGCGGGACAGACGGACGAACGGACGCACAGACCAAAAAACATAATGGCCCTAGGTAAGGCTGATAATGTAATGGCTACCACTGAAGGTGTTGTAAAATCATAGTAATATGTACATAATGATAAGCTAATTATGGGGATAGTAACACAACCTGAAGGTATTTCTAAATATAAACCCGAGTACATTTGGAATTTCTTTTGCGATACAGGTAGTAAATAAGTACTGATAAAAATATAAGTACTAAACAACTTAATACAACAGAAGCATGAAGTCATGTGAACTCAGATGCCGTAAATTTCTCTAAAGCAGAAATTTCATTGGATGTAGGTGTTTTAGTAACTTTGTGGTAAAAAAATGTGGGGGTGTTGTCTGATTTAGTTTTTACAACTTGTTGTAATACCCGACATGAAAAATGTGAAACAACTCAAACGAGAAAACTAACGGCAGAATTTTTAACAAAACTATTTACGATAAACAAATATGACAGACATGAACTGATGACAACCACAGACTCCTAACTTGGGACAGGCTCATAAAGAATGTGGCGGGGTTAAAAGTGTTTTTGAGCGCTCAACCCTCCCATATCCCGGGACAGTGGTGTAACAGCACAACATAAAACCAACTATAAAAATCAGTTAAAATTGGCTTAACTCAGAAGATCGACACGAGGCACAAAAAAACATTAACATAAAAAGAATAGACACAATAGTCTTTTTAAGACATTTTCGTAAATTTATTCGTCTATAATATTATAAATAAAATCCATACTGAGATAAAATAAACATGCCTATATTCAGTAACCATTTATTAACTTATAATAAAACTGCAGCCAGGTATGATACTTTATCTACATGAAAAAGAAATACCCTTGAACTTTCACCAAGTTTTTATTTTTCGTAAACCATACGCACTTGGGTGCATGTAGGTCTAAAGATAAAGAAAAGTCCATAGTTTAAAAATAATCAAAGAACAAGCAGATTCTCATAAACTGTGTTTCAATCGGTTATCAATACATTATATAATATGTTTAATATGAGATACCGAATGAGGCATTTATTTTTTTTAAATGAGTGTACTTGTACCACAAATGCAAGTTTATACACTTCATTAACGTTTACAGACAAAATACCGTTCTTTGATTAAAATCTTGTATCATATGGTATATCATTTTCTACTTGTCTGTATGAGGGTCATTATCAAAAAACATGCAAATTTCGATGAAGTAATATTTGGAAAAACGATGTCATTGTTTAAAACATTTAAATGTGTCCCTCTATTCTATAGTATGGTAGCAACTATTTTCAGAAATATGCAATGGGAAAAATGAAGGGTTCCTTCAATTTTAACAATTTTAGGTCATCCTTTGATAGAATCGTGTCAATGGTGTTACCAATTTAAAACATGCATTTAGGTACTAAATATTATTGTTAAACATCAAACAACTGTTCCAATTTATTGTTAAGGTTTAAATTACTACTTATTGACATTATTCCTCTAGCTATACATTCTTTTTAAACATAAATTTCAGAATACATTGTCGTAAAAAAGTTGGCTGTCCTAATTATGGCTGTTGTAAATACTAAAAAATACACTTAAATTGAATATATGTATAATGTATAAGATGAAATGATAAGAATATGCTTAATCCTTCGTATACAACCTAAAAACGCTTTCATTTATGAATAAAAATTAAAAAGTATCGCATTTTTATATAGTAACACCACTGACTCTTCAGTAACTCCAATGACACAAAAGTATCACCATTGACAACACATTTCAAATTTTACTTTTATTAAGTACTGAACACAAAACAGAGAACACTGAGCAAAAGAAAAAGAAGAAAAAATAATTCTTAGGCTTAAAAATTTCAAATTATATAACATAATATCAATAACTAAAAATGTCAGTAGTGTTACTAAATAGTGTCATTGGTGTTACCAGCATACACCAGTTTTTGAAAACTTTGTATATGTAATACATGATATTGTTAAAACATTGTTAAATAAGTATTGTTTGTTATAAATAATATGATGTTTCGCTTGTTAAACATGAAAGAAAACCAAAAAATGCTGATTGTCATAATATATTCAGTGGTGTTACTAAGCTGGTCAATGGTGTTATTTTATTAAAATGGTATCACCATTGACAGTAACACCATTGATTTTCAGGTGTATTTTAAGGTTTAGTTACAAAATAAGGGCTCCATTCCCCTATTTTATATGGTGTTCCTGGTGCATGTTTCTACAATCAATATATTTCATAATTCAAAGTTCAGGAATTTAAAAAAAAAGAAGATTTTTTTAAGGGTACACCATGGACACTATTTTCAATTACGATATAGCTTGTACTTACTTTTAATATTTTTTTACTAAATTTTCAACATAAATGTTTGTTTTCTTTTGCATAACATGCTTACAGGTAACAGTGCTAAGGAAAAAACTATTGTAAATGCTGAAATATTGAGAAAGATAACTCTTACCCTACCAATTTGTCTTTTGGTTACACCATTGACTTAAAAAATGAGACTTTTCCTTTTGGTTAAATTTTTTATTATAAAACCAACATACACCTTCCAAATCATTAAAAAAATGTTTGTATGTATCAAATGCAATAAAAAGTGATAATTTCTAATAACAAATGATATGAATAATAGCCCTATTTCAGGTCTGAAGGGATTTATAGTAAAAAATAACAGTTGATTCTGGCTATATCCAAGGGTTTGAGAAAAAATTAAGAATGTTTTTATAACATTTCATACTGTAAACTGTGTATAGTGTATCACAAAACATTCATATCTTTCATATGCAATAATTATTTTGACACATTTTGATATAGTTTCATGTCTTTTGACTTGAAAAGACCAAATAACATAGTTTTGCATGTTTTTTTGATAATGACCCATGAAAGAAGATGGATACAAATCTATTTCAGAATGTCAATTCTTAGGCTCTAAACCCACAAAGTCCACATGTGGCAAATAGATTCCTTGTGGACTATATAAGTGGGTTTTGTTTCGAGGAGGCCATGCTCCTTGCACGATCAAGACATATTGTTTGTGACTCAGAGGGCTGTATGCATATCATTACTACGAAAAGTATGGGATTGTAAACATAGTGAAAGGCTTCACGATTTCCCCATACTTTTAACTGTGATCAGCGCGCGGTGATTATTAACTCTGTGTAAAAATTAACAAACTTCCATGTCGAAATTTTTTCTAAATAGATTGTTACTGAATTCTACCCAATAAATTCTTTAGAAGGCTACACAAACTCATTATAGGATTGCCCAAAGAATATGCATTTGATATTAATGATTTAGAAAAAAATTATATAGATACATGTACCAAAACATCCTGATAAATAAAAGAGTTGAAGGCCAGTACGTATTAATTTGTTTTGAATACCTATAAGGATTTCTTCTGACTCCAAATTTTGGAAACCAAAACATGAAATAAATGTCAATAGCAGTTTCAATACTGCCTTAAACACCAATTTGTAATACTAATAAACATATTTTTTCATTGATATTGTTGAAGACTTTATAAGCATATTTTTTTTCTGGCTTCTTAATATTCGAAGTCCACTACAAAATCTTTATGAAATTGACCCTAGTATATGTGGGCAGTGTTATATCGTTATGATCTACCGTCACGATAATTCGTCTCAAGTAATTGTTATGATACTATGTAGATAATACAGTTCTCTTAAAGATAGGCATGATTTGTTATTGCTACATCACATCCTTATAAATCAGATATAATTGTGTTACTTCCGGACTTAAAAGTAAACAACTGAAGGACCGGAAACTATGTTCGGGTTCGTCCATATTATCCAACGACAGTTCACTTCCTAGTAGTACAGTTCATTAGTTTACCCACATTTAAATTTTTCAATTCAATTCTTTATTTACCAAATGTTATACAACATATAGGTATAATCAATATATACTAAATTTAAATTACAAAAATAGACGATCATGACAAAACAGACAGAAATTGTAAATACACATACAAATAAATATATATGAATATATATAGATATAATTTCAAATAGCAAATATATGTAATAAATGAAGTACAAATCAACTTAAAAGCAGTCATTTCTGAGCTTCACTGCTCGAAATATATATTTTCCTATAAGTTGCACAAGTCTTTAACATTAGTAGTGCTTAATAATTGTAAAAGTTTATAAACAGATGGCTTACGCCAATACTATGGTTTTATTAAACATTCACGCAAATTTGAATATAATAATGGACATGATAAAATAAAATGCATTTCATCCTCAATAGCACCAATACCCATTGTACAGGTTCTAAGATTTCTATTTACATTAGAATACCTTCCCTTTTCTATAGCTAGATTATGCGAAGACAACCTCAATTAAACAATACAACTTTTGTAAATTTCGGGTATTGGTTTACATAAATATGTCATCAAAGAAAAGTTTGATATCATATATCTGTACAAAAACATTTTGATGAACTTTCTAAAGTAGCATCAAACACTTGTTTGACAATATCACACAGTCTCTGTTTAAGGATGTTCGCTACTCTGTTTAAAAATAACAAGCTTTTTTTTTAAAGACTGTTATAAATTGGTGGTAAATAAATAAAGAAACTAAAAACTAAAAAAGCAGAAAAAATGAAGGGTCCGTGTGCTTGTTTTCGAGATATGGGCCATTGAAAATTTGGTGGGAAATAAATTCCTCTAGATTTGTCATACATTTAACATTGGCACCTTTTTTCTTTCAAAAACGACCAAAAAATAACAAGGATTTTATAAGATTTTCAAAGATGACATTTTAAACTATATGTAATCGAATTATGGAAAGTAGGGGTTAGTGGGCAAAATTTTTAATGGCACTACGTGGATGAAACCAGAGGATTCCGAATATCTTGAAAAAGTTCAAAAACAAGAGGAGCGAACATCCTTAATAACCATAATATGTTCTTTACATACACCATTTTGTGAATATCACAAATCATTTTAACCAAGATGGAACAATTCCTTTCATATATTACAAACCCAGTTATTTTTGTCATTTGGATTCTTCAAACACATATTATACAAATAATTGTAACAACCAAGTAATATACAATTATCATTATTCAATAACTTAATCCAAAACTTGAATATACGCAATTTCCTGGTTATGAACTTTGCAGATATCCGATAACCTTGTTCTGCAACTTGTTTTAACATTCAATTTTTTTTTACAAAAATCAATATGTATTTTTCTACATCTTGAGCTTTATGGAAGCCCCATATTTCCGTTTCCATAGCATATAATACTACTTACGTTTAATATGATAATAGTCTTTTATTCAAAAGCAATACAGCTTATATAATTTACATATACAAATATAATGGCATCAGTGATTAATTACATATGTGTTTTACAATTACAAACAGTTTGAATCCTTGAATCATCGGCGGAGAATGACAACAAATAATACAAATAATGAAATATGAGCATTATATTATGCATAACGAATCTACCATATGTATCAAACAAGGACAATAACGTGGCATAATTAAATGAATATTGTCTAATATTACTAAATAAACAAAACATAGCTTTTCTATACCTTGTTCTGCAACTTGTTTTTGTGCAACGGAAACTTTTCCATTAAAATTAAGAACAACACCTAGATTAGTAAATTTGTTAACTATATCTATTTGTACATCATCATAAAACCATTTATTTTCTTCCTTTACAAAGCCACCATTTCTAAAAAATACAATTTTGGTTTTATCAATATTTACAGTTAATTTCCATTTCTTTGTATAAATATACAATGTATTTTACACCTCTTGCAAACCATCTTTGTTTTCCGAAAAAAAAAATGACTAAGTCATCTGCATACATTAATAAGAATAAACTTAATTCTTTCAACTCTACAGCTTTACAATTATTGCCAAGTTTATAAACTCCATCTTGCAATCATTAATAAACACTGGACACTTTTAATTTGCAAAACACTCATTTGCAAATCCGCCGCCGCCTCTCCTTAGAGCTACAGTGTCGTGTATATAACCAAAATGTGCGGAATTACATGGGATTCAATAAATTCATTGCTTTTCTGCTGTTATTATTATATCTATTTTGTAATTTGATTTAGAAAAACATGGGATTTTCAATATCCCATGGGATACGGCAAATCCCATGGGATTGACCATTATCCCATGGGATTTTGGTTAAATCCCATAGGATTTTTTTGGGTCCCATGGGATAATTGTAGTCCCATGGGATATTTGTTGTCCCATGGGACAAAAAAAATCCCATGGGACTATAATTATCCCATGGGATTTTTAATATCCCATGGGACAAAATAAAATCCTATGACTCAAATTATAAATATACAGTAAATAAATGTGCATGTTACAATGAATTCTGTTTGGTAGTAAATTGTTTTAAGATGAATCTTTTTAGTTGAATATCTTTTTTTTCCTTGGAAATGTTAATGCAATTATATTGTTCTATAACTGTTCAAAACTAAAATTTTAAACAACAAAGCAGATAATGTAAGTATCAATATATGTTTATTTATGAATTCTAGAATACTTTTTTGAAACACAATTTTTTCCCATTTGAAATCAAAGAAAACTCTATTAATAGGCTTAACATACTAGTAGCTTTTTACATAAATCTATTTTTTTTTCAGGATATCCCTCCACCCAAAAAATTAATAGTTTCTTATCATCCAGCATTGTGTGATCGTAATGTATAGTCCACTTTTTTGCCATTCAGCACAGAACATTGTCATATTATTGTGGTTTTAATATCTTTAGATATTTAAAAGAACTTCAATTCATTGGCTGAGTGATGAAAATAATAACTGATCTGACTTTTGTCTTTGAATTTATTTTGGTCTTGTTTCTGTGTTTTCTCCTTTTATTCTCAGTGATGAATTTCAATCCTTCTGAAAAAGAACCAATAAAATCCGAAGTTATGGATAGTAAAAAATTGTTTGCATACATGTAGCAAGAACATATGATTTTCAATAAAAATAGCTTTGCGGTATGGATTTTACTGATTGTTGAAGGTTGTCCAGTGTCATCAGTTGCTAACCTCCTACATCCTTTGGTCTCTGATGGAGAGTTGTCAAATTAGCAATATACCACATCTTCCTATTCTAATATTATATAACAATCAATTTATGTATTCTTCTTTATAACATTTGGGTATTTTCCCCAGTTATATATATATATAGATCAATGTTAAAACTTTAGGCAATTACAATAAAATTCCATTTTTCACAAGAATTTGCAATATATTATACAGAAAGCCAACAATAGAAACAGCACTTCTTTAAGCTTCTGAAGTTCTGAAAGAGTTCCACTTGTGTTTTATTTCAATTAGAAAATACATTGAACTCTTTGGACATGTTGGAAATTATAACATTGATACAAAAAATCATATTGGTTTTTTTTTCTTATTTTTGTGTTGTTCGGTTGCTGTCTCATTTTTATTTATGGTTATACATATATCCTAAATCTTCTTTTTTATATACTTAATCATTAATACACAATGTAGTAAAAATGGGATATTTTTTATTTTGATAATCTCAAAACATTATTATTCTATCAAATAACTTATTTCCAAGTTCACAAAACACCAATGTGTCAGATATTAATTTTAAGACATGTATAAACATGATCAACAAGCAGTTGACAGGATGTCATGCAAAAATCTCACTAATATTAAACTTTCACAAAAACTCCATACTCAGCGAGTACTATTAAAGTTCTTAGTACAGGACAAATACCTAGTACAGGACACAATGCCAGGCAAACACTAGCATACAGGTGTCAATGTCTAGTCAATCATGTAATCAGGCTCAAAATCTTAGTTTGGCACTGAATTTAAAAATTCATCACATAATGAACATGTGTATGAAATTCAACTTCATGGTATGCTATTTACCTTAACCTAAAACTTTAACCTAAGAATGTACTACAATTTCACATTATGACATTTCTATCAGTGTCTATGTTCAGTGATCCATAAAATCAGGGTAAAAACAGTAAATGTGGTGTTTAATGTATACACAAGAGTGCACACGCTGAAATGTTGCGCCTTCTTTACTAATCAATCATTGATATCATGTTGATAGTCCTAAATATAAAGCTTTACTACAACTATCACATAAACTCAACATGATCCAAGAAAATGAATTCAAGGTCATATAAACCTGACAAGAAATATATGTACACCTTACAATCATTCAAATTACTAAATACAGTTGACCTACTGTATTAATTGCTTATAGTTTCTAAGAAGCAGACTTAACCAAGAAAACTAAACATTGACCAATGAACCATGGAAATGAGGTGAAGATCAGATGAACCATGCCAGGCAGACATGTACAGCTTACAATCCTTCCATACAACACATATAGTTGACCTATTGCTTATAGATTAAGAAAAACAGACCAAAACACAAAAACTTAACTATAACCACTGAACTGTGAAAATAAGGTAAAGGTCAAATTAAACCTGCGGGACTGACATCATAAAATGTTTCCATACACCAAATATAGTTGACCTATTGCATTTAGTATTAGAAAAAAAGACCAAAACTCAAAAATTTAACTTTGACTACTGAACCATGAAAATGAGGTCATGGTCAGATGACACCTGCCAGCTAGACATGTACACCTTACAATCATTCCATACACCAAATATAGTAGACCTATTGCATACAGTATAAGAAAAACAGACCAAAACACAAAAACTTAACTATAACCACTGAACCATGAAAATGAGGTCAAGGTCAGATGACACCTGCCAGTTGGTCATGTACACCTTACAGTCCTTCCATACACCGAATATACTAGACCTATTGCTTATAGTATCTGAGATATGGACTTGACCACCAAAACTTAACCTTAAATATAAAAAAGAAGATGTGGTATGATTGCCAATGAGATAACAACTCTCCACAAGAGACCAAATGACACAGAAATTAACAACTATAGGTCACCGTACGGCCTTCAACAATGAGCAAAGCCCATACCGTACAGTCGGCTATAACAGGCCCCAAAATGACAATGAAAAACAATTCAAACGAAAAACTAATGGCCTAATTTATGTACAAAAAATGAACGAGCTGAATTACAGGCTCCTGACTTGGGACAGGCACATACATACAGAATGTGGCGGGGTTAAACATGTTAGCGGGATCCAAACCCTCCCCCTAACCTGGGACAGTGGTGTAACAGTACAACATAAGAACAAACAATAATAAAATGCTCCGCTGGGGCGCAGCTTGATACGACCGCAGAGGTCGAACCCTGAACAGTTGGGGCAAGTATGGACACAACATTCAAGCTTGATACAGCTCTGAATTTGGATTGTGATTAAATATTTGACACAGCATAGGTTTCTGACACAGAATGAATGTGGTCTAAGAACTTAAAAAATTTTAATTTACCTATTCAAACCATATCATTATTATTTGCTTTTATATATCATGTATATAAATCAGAAATAACCAATTTAAAATGGAAAATTTTAAAGAAAAAAAAAGGAAAAAAAAAAAAAAACCCAAATTTTTTGAACCCCCTTATGATTCATCACCCCAAAACTCAATAACAGCCTTCCCTTTGAGGTATGGTACCTTGCAGTACAATTTCAGAGAGATCCATACACTTGAACACAAGTTATTGTCTGGAAACTAGAAAAATGCTTGTTTTTTGGTCCCTTTTTGGCCCCAAATTCCTAAGCGTTTACGGCAATTACTCCCAAACTCAAACCCAGCTTTCCCTTTGTGATATGGAACCTTGTAGTACAATTTCATAAAGATCCATACACTTGCACACAAGTTATTGTCCTGAAACTAGAAAAATGCTTGTTTTTTGCCCCTTTTTGGCCCCTAATTCCTAAAATTTTGAGGCATTCACCCCCAAAATCAATCCCAGCCTTCCCTTTGTGGTATGGTACCTTGCAGTATAATTTCAGAGAGATCCTTACACTTACTTGAACACAAGTTATTGTCTGGAAACTAGAAAAATGCTTATTTTTGGCCCCTTTTTTGCCCCTTTTTCCTAAACGTTTTGGGCAATGTCCCCCAAACTCAATTCCAGCTTTCTCTTTGTGATATGGAACCTTGTAGTACAATTTCAGAAAGATCCATACACTTACACACAAGTTATTGTCATGAAACTAGAAAAATGCTTGTTTTTTGCCCCTTTTTTGGCCCCTAATTCCTAAAATTTTGAGGCAATTACCCCCATAAAATCAATCCCAGCATTCCCTTTGTGATATGGAACCTTGTGGTACAATGTCAGAGAGATCCATACACAAACACACAAGTTATGTCTGGAAGTTACAAAAATGCTTATTTTTGGCCCCTTTTTGGCCCCTAATTCCTTAACTGTTGGTACCATAACCCCCAAAATCAATCCCAACCTTTCTGTTGTGATATTGAACCTTATGGTAAAATTTCATAGAGATCCATTCTCTTAAACTAAAGTTAGAGTGTGAAAACCAATGTGTCTTCGGACAGCGACGACGACGCCAACGTCATACCAATATACGACCGCAAAATTTTTATGCGGTCATATAAAAATCAGTTGAAAGAGGCTTAACTCATCAGATGGATAAAAATACAAATACTACAAATACAAGTGGACGTGGCCGTACTTGTACATCCAAACAACAAAAAGACACTAAGTACAGATCTGAGAGTACTCGCAGTTACTGACAGCTAGTACAAAGCCACTAACAACTAATAAAAAAAATCATGCATCTAAGACTAAGTTCTTGTTCACTGATCCATGAAATGAGGTTTAGGTCAAGTGAAAACTCTCTGACGAGCATGAGGACCTTGCAAGGTACGCACATACCAAATATAGTTATCCTATTACTCATAATATGAGAGAAATTAACATTACAAAAAATCTGAACTTTTTTTCAAGTAGTCACTGAACCATGAAAATGAGGTTAAGGACAATGGACATGTTTCAGACAGAATTCGTATCATGAGGCATCTATATACAAAGTTTGAAGCATCCAGGTCTTCCACCTTCTAAAATATAAAGCTTTTAGGAAGTTAGCTAACGCCCAAGGGGGGGTCTCAACATTGGATTTTGGGTACAGTTGTGCAGCTGGAATTTAAAAAACACCCCCATTCATATATTGAATAATTGTGAAAT
This sequence comes from Mytilus californianus, assembly GCF_021869535.1. NCBI lineage: Eukaryota > Metazoa > Mollusca > Bivalvia > Mytilida > Mytilidae > Mytilus > Mytilus californianus. The sequence goes on from NW_026262745.1 coordinate 39,227,566, forward strand.
CCCTACCTATACATATATTTCACAGCGAAATCATTACCCATTAAGTGAAGATCGCTGCACAACAAACTGAAAAATTATGACCCATTGATATATTTCCTAGGTAAAATTGCACCCCATTGATATATTTGATGCATCAAAAAAGGGACCCATTCCAGCGGCACATATGTATATACCTTAATATAGGAAGAGACCCCCTGTGCTAACGCCACCGCCGTAGCCGCCACCTCATCACTATCCCTATGTCGAGCTTTCTGCGACAAAAGTTGCAGGCTCGACAAAAATACATGAACATTTTAAAGTACTAAATTTTGAGTATAAACATGTAAACCACAAGTTACAAACTGAAGTTCATGGTGAACTGTAACCAAAAACTTTAAGTGAATACAATTTAGAGAAAGACAGATGGATGCACAAACACTATCATAACAGAGCATAAAACTTACCAAACAAGATGTTTTACATTTATCCTTCAGAAGCAGGAAAACTGAAGTGTTTCTTTTCTTTCTCTGCCCTCCATGATATAAACTTCAAATTCATTCATGCAAAATATGAAAATCTGCAAAAGTAGGACCTTGTACCGCAGCTTATCCACATTTTGACTTTTGAACTGCATTGTTCTTTTCATCTTGCTGGCAACCTAAACATAAAAAAAATGATAAACACATAATTCTGGATTAACTTTGTGTATTTATTTTTGTTGGTACAAACAATTTTTTCCAACTTTAAACTAAATCTGCCTCTGCTTTAAAAAACAACTGAAAACCATGTATTTATCTTAATTGAAAACAATTTCTTGAGTTTTTGTCATTCGTATCACCCTGTTATTATATATAAATTTTATTTTTTTCCCTTTTTAAAAATAGGAATGGTTTAAATTCCTCAATAACCATGATAATTCTAGTCAGTCAATTAAAAATGTATGAATAAATTATTTAACCTGTATACTATTAATATCAATATATTTCATTTTTGATAAAAACTAGGCTCTGTGTTGAAGACCATACCTTGACCTATAATGGTTTACTTTTATAAATTGCGTGACTTGGATGGAGAGTTGTCTCATTGGCACTCATACCACATCTTCCTATATCTACAAACAGATTCTATGGGCGAGCAGACATTATACCCTGGAGGTGGTTTTAAAAAAAGCATATGACTTAGATGTACCATCTCATGGAAAAACAATTCAGCAGTCAGTTTCACAAAAAAACTTACAAATAATATTGATAGTAATTAAGTCATGTACAAAACAGTATACTTACGATAAATGGTAAGTTTTTTTTTTTGTAAAACTGACTCAAGTATACTTATAATCAATCTTAGTCGTGAGTATTAAGTATTATTCATCTTTTGGATAATTTGTTGGTTTATTTTATGAATATACAGTGGCAAATCCAGAACTTTTCATAAGGGAGGGCCGGCTCCAGTCATGCTTCAGTTATCCCTATATAATCAACCAAATTTTTCCCAAGAAAGCCCCCCCCCCCCCCCCCGGATCAGCCTATGATATATGTTTATATATCTCTCTGATATTCCATTTCAAATCAAATGTGTATTAAATAAAACTTTACACTAGAAAAGTAATGGATAGTTACTCATTTGGGAAACTTACTGTGTGATAAGTTCACAGCATGCCGGTGCCTGTGACTGCATGTGTTCAAAGTGGTGGGTTTTCACCCTCGTTGTATTGCGGAATAACGATTTAGGCAAATTGAGAAAAACATCATGTCTGTGGTTGATAATAGTGTGTGTGCATTTATTTAATTTTCTATACCTTCTTATTTAATATTCTTCCAATTTTGAGTACTGACGGCAAGTGTAGTAACCAATGTCTTGAGACCAATGTGCTATTTACAAGTGCGATCGAGAAATGCAGGGGAAAGAAACTTATCAATTATGTTTATTCTTAAGACAAAACTGAGCCGCCGTAAAAATGAACCGTGTCGAGGAGGTTACTGACACGTAATAGGGCAGAGACATATTTACACATATGTGTATATATATGTCTCTGTGATAGGGTCATCCCTCGAGAACATTAACTAGTACATTGATAGTTTACTATGCAGTCAGTATTACGAGAAAAAAAAACGTATGGATGCAAAACGCTTAGTGGTTTCGGCTGACTACTAATACGTGCAATTTGTCTAAAAAATATCCCGGCAGCGTTAAAGTTGAAGTCAGGATCTTGGGGGGGTGGGGTGGGGGGGGGGTCTTCTTTTTCTGTGTTCTTTATTTTTTTTTGCTATATTTCTACAAACTTACACTTTTTGCTCATTACTCTCTTTCCTCATATTTTAGCATTTCATTATTCTTTAATCTTTATTGTTTGCCCGTTATTCTCTATTCTGTTAACCCCCATCCATACCCTGTTATGTGGACTTAAGCTTTCGGTAGTTTATTTTATCCTATTTCTGTCTAAAAACATTATTTATCACAAAACAAAAACATACTAAATATTTATTTATGAAGTCCTCACCAGTTGCGGATCCAAAAAAATGTCATAAGGAGGCACTAACTGTCATGCATAAAGAGGGGGCCCGCTTCAGTGATTCTCTAAATAATCAACCAATTTTTTTTCCAAAAAAAGGGGCGGGCCCCCATGCCCTCACTTTAATCCACCTCTAAACCCTTCCCACTTCGTATCCTTGAATTCAGATTCAAGATCTCTCTGACTAAAGTAAGTAAGTAAGTCACATTTGCTTATATCAGGTTTTTGAATTGAACTGGCGGATAGTTGTTTTATTGCCAATCGTACCACATCTCCTTATTTATATATATACGAAAGCTTTGTTCATATTTTTTGGTGTATTGATGAATGTGTAAAGATGCAGCAATTGTAATACATTTTAAAATACAGCACAAGAGATGCAGATTATATAAAACCAATCTCACTATACAAATCCTTGATAAAACTTATAAGTCGAAGACATACTGACAAACGCCATGGCAAAAACTTAAAAACGACCAAATGACGTACAACAGTCTATAAAACTTGACTATAGCATTTAAAACACATAAGAAGCACCCAGACAGTCAAACAGAAATTAAAAGAATAAATAATTTGTAAAGATTTTCAACTAGGCCTACAGCTATATTTTCTTATCGTGTAACAGTAGGCTAAACCTGGGACTATTATACTACTAGTATAAGTATAATAGTCCCAGGCTAAACATAGGTTCTGGTATTATGTGATAAGTCATTTTTTCATGCAGACCCTTAAAGTGGTTTTATGCATATCAGCCCAGATTATGTGTGTAATTTTATTGATCAATTAATTCAACAAAACACGTTCTAAACAGGTTAAATTCAATTTAAAAATTTACAAATTCAGATCTACTGGCATCCAACACCCAATTACTTACTTGCTGTATATTGCTAACTTTGATTGTATATTGTCAATCCCTCCACATCGTGAATACGCCATGCGAGGTGTTGGATAAGTTTGATACAGGGTGGCGGCTTCGAAGCGTAGAAAAAAATCCAGGTAAATGAAAGTGTAAAATTTTGTTGTTGATAATTTTAAGAACTAAATTCCTAAATTTGTACTTAACTCCGTTCTACGGGTAACATGGTTGTTTGATGTGAAAATAGGATACAAAGCATCCGGAAAAATTAATTATCACGTTATAAGTATTCGTAAATGGATATGAAAAAACTTAACAAGGAATAAGTATTGGTAAACGGACAGAAATTCGCAGACAAAGGTTTAAATTAATTATTTTACAATTGTTTAAATATATGAGAGAAAGTTCTTGACGAATTGACTTTATTTATAGATAAATGTATTTAGTTGAGGAAATGATTAGGAAATGACTTCAGTTAATTACCAAACCACTTTGGCAGATTGTTTTCTTAACAATCATTGTTCATATTAATATTCAAAAATAAATTTTGTTTACAAGTCCGTTTCCTTTTAAAAATGTTTCAGAAAAATACTGAAACGTTTTTAAAATTAAGTTTATTCAAAGAAAAAAATATCCCAAAACTGAATCGTGACTTTTTACTTGTTACTTTTTGTTGTACGTTCTAAGTGTCAATCTTAGCAAACACAAATTTGGAAATAAAATCGATTACAATGTAATTTTATAGAAGGAAAAGGGGGGTTAATGAACAAATAATAACTATACACTCACATACTTCTAAAAAGAGTTGCATATGTAAGCTGTCTATAGATAATGTTAAATTATTTCAGGAGTTTCAATTAATTTAGGAGAAAAAAAAGATTATAAACAGTTTAGTTTTCAACGCCTACTACTACAAAAAATAGTGATTCTTTTTATAGATTTGGTACTTCAGTTTCGACTCAAAATTTCCTATTGTAATTGTTAGATGCCAAATATTTAGGAGAAGATTGTATTTGTACTTTATGTAATTGTGGTGATATTGGCGACGCGATTCATTATATTTTATATAGCAAGGATTTGTAAAAATCCTTGATTATAGAATGTTCGGCAATAGACGAAAGTAGACAAACCCTATTTAAACGGGGTTTTGATCTCCAAGGACGCCACATTTTACATCGAATAAGATCTATATTTGTTAACGTTTTCAAATGTAATAACTTGAATTGAAAATTTCCCGCCTATGTGAAGATTTCTTATATTTCTAAATGGCTTCAATTATTACATACAAAACGAAAAATTTATTAAACTTTTTTTGTAAAAACAATATTCATGTATTTTTATAATTTTTCCAAGGAAACGTTTTTATTTTTTTGTTTGTGTGCAAAGTTTACTTGTATGTGTTTATAACCATCACCAATCAGTCCTAATTATTAAAGATCAAATGTCGTAATCAAAATGATGATTGGTATTGAATATGATCATCGGTCATGCATGACGTATCCCAAATAACTTCTTTAATGTTGGTTTGATTTTATCAAAACCAATATTATAAGATCAAATATTAAATTTTCTATCGAATGTATACCCTCAACGCTCACTAAAACATATATACATGTCCTGAGTGACTTTTTATGTCCTGTCTGCACTCAGGAGGTCCTGAGCGGTTTTTAGACGTACCGTTAATTTATAGGCATATATTTGAAGCTGTTCTTAATTATGTACATTATCTATAGGTATACATGTATCAGACAAAAAGACTTTCCAATGAACTTAGTTCTAGTTATCTTAGTTCCTAGTCACAGGCACTTGTCTCAGAAAAAAATTTCCTATATACTTTTAATGTTATATTAAGCAGGGACTTTCTATACTAAGTTAGTATAGAAAGTCCCTGTATTAAGGTATATAGGAAACAAAATTCTGAGACAAGTGCCTGTGGTCCTAGTGTGAAATAAATCCACTGGGAATTGGCCTTTTAAACACATCTATATATACGTTTTCTCAAGGGTTTGTACATGTAAAGTGAAATTATGTTTACTCAATGCGTAGTTACATAAGTTTATTTGCTACTTTTTTCTTCTTTATTTTATATAAATGATTTTTTTTTTTAAATTTTAACATTTTTTTCTTCGAAAGAATTGTAGTGTTGCAATAGGGAATGGACACAGATACTTAACTACATTTAACGAAAAAAAATTTGTGTAATGTCATCAATCTGTATTACACATAGACAGGATGTTCTCTAGAAAACTATGATATTTCTAATACGTTATACACACCCCAGGGTACACGCACTGTCGTATTGGAAAATTACTGCATGCTTTAATTACCTGTAAACAGCCATGCAACAAATCAGTTGACTGACCATGTCATTACAGTTTAAAAAGTTTTTCCTCAGATCGAAACGGAATATTCATTTTAACTTTAAAATTTAAAACTTTAAAAAGTATACTTTGATATAATTATGACGTAAAAGAATTTAACAATTTAATAATCGGATTTTTCCAAAGATTAAGATACAATTACCTTTTTTATTCTGGGACTGACAGATATATCACAGGCACTTGTCTCAGAATTTTTTTCCTATATACAGGGTCACAAGGTCACATTTTAAAACTTTTTCAGTCGCCCAGTCTCAAAAAGCAATTTTGACTGGCATTGTTTTAGTCGAATTATGTTTTTGCAGGTCAGGTTGCAAAGTGGCAGGTCGGATTTGACAATGTCAAGTTGACAACGGTCCTAAAAAATATCCTAAAAAACGTTGAATCAAACGATATGAACCTACGCAGTTTTATATTATAAGACTGACACACACCAGTGTGCTAACTGTGCTGGGTGAGGTGCTGTAACTTGATATACATGTATCATTAAGTTACAGTACTGTTAGGATTTGCCAGCTGCCTTTTTACAGGGACTTTCCATACTAACTGTTAGTATAGACTGCCCCTGGCTTGAAAGTATGGTTCTCTGCTCATCAACGGGTGCGTGATTAGCAAATCAAATATCTTGTAGCAGTGAAATACCTCCGGGGGGGAGGGGCACTTCAGTACTTTATTGATAGGGGGTGTCGCTGAGGTTCTGTTACCCCACCCTATTCATATAATTTAGATCTTAAAAATGTATACCTTTTCATATATTGCGTGGGTAAAATTGTAACCTTTTCCCATATTGGTTGGTTTTCGTGGGGTGTGTTGGAAAAGTGGAATATTTAAGGCTAAGATTCTGTATGTAATGTTTACTTACGGCGAGACTTTCGGCTGTGAAAAAATGACAGGGCTTTTCATATAGAAGTAATTGGAACTTTATCGACCTTATCATATATTTCTGATAATTCAGGAGCACAGTCTGTCTTTACCGTAAATAACTTCGAGATTAATATGTAAGTTTACTTTGCTAATCGATGTTCCTGTAATTCAGATTTAAATTTATTTGTGAGACCCCCGTCACTATTTATATTCACTCAAAGAAAGGGGTTCTCCGTTACTGGGAAAATCCAAGGACGTATTGTGTTAGTTATACCAGAGACATATATATATGTCTCTGGTTATACGTCCTTGGAAAATCTTATCTGATTCAGGATCAATTTATCGGTTACACTCCCCTATCACCAGTGATTCTTTGTGAACTGACATTATGAAAAAGGTATACTTTTGACTATCAATTTGCATGATTAGTTACAGATGTCGACTCGGACTACTGCAAAAGACAATAATTCAGTTCACTGATTTAGATTGAATAGTGGTTCGGTTAATCCCCTCTTCCCCAAACAAGTAAGAATTAGGTTATATCTTTTGGTAGTCCAAATAATTATGGTTCATGTGGACCCTTTGGCTAAAATGGCTGCATTTTCACCTCAAAATTTACTCTGAGTACAGACAAACCTGTGTATCTGGAAAAGTTTTAAGGCATAGCATGCCCTAGATAAATAAAATTCAAATATATTTATGTTTTAGAAAATTAAAAACTTTACAGGATTTTGCAGTGCACTTTTTTTCAATCCTCCTGTAGATGCCAAAATAAACTAAGTTGTGAAAGAGGTTTGAGAACTTCCCCACTGGTAATAATTGAAGTGAACTGTATTAATTGACATGGACAATAGATGGACAATAGATACCTGACAATAATTGGTGATTTAAACTGTGTACCTGAGTGGACCATATCAAGTCAAAGTCAAATTTTATCATCTTCTGCAGGGACGAAAAAAAGTGCACTGCAAAATCCAGTTGAGTTTTAAATTTTCTAAAACATACAATGTATTTGAATTTTATTTATCTAGGGCATACTATGCCTTAAAACTTTTCCAGATGCACAGGTTTGTCTGTGCTCAGAGTAAATTTTGAGGTGAAAACGCAGCCATTTTAGCCAAAGGGTCCACATGAACCTTAAGACGTCTAGCAAGGCAATTTTATTTTTTTATGCCCTCGCCGTAGCGGTGGGGGCATTGAGTTTTACCCTTGTCCGTCTGTACGTACAAACCGTTACGTCCGTACGTCCCAAAATTGGTTTCCGTTCTCTAACTTGAGTTTGCCTCAACCAAATGTTAAAGTAAAAACTTATACACAATGCTTATTACCACAAAACACAGATCAATTTTGAATTTTGGTGGCGTCAATTTAACCGTTCTAGAGTTATGCCCTTTATAAATGGAAAAATTGCAAAATTTTTAGTTTCTGTTCTCTAACTTAAGTTTGCCTCAACCAAATGTTATAAAACTTATACACAATGCTTATTACCACAAAACACAGATCAAGTTTGAATTTTGGTGGCGTCACTTTAACTGTTCTAGAGTTATGCCCCTTTATAAATGAAAAAATTGCAAAATTTTTATTTTCTTCTAAATATCAAGTAATTTTTAAAATTGGAATTATCTTCCTTTGTCCATTATTATAGTTGAATCAACTACAATCAATGCTTTATACAATGCAATGTTTAATTTTGATTTCCACTGATAAAACACAGATTAAGTTGAATTTGGGTAGTGTCACTTTAACCATTATTGAGTTATGTCCCTTTATAAATTGAAAGATTTCAAATTTTTAGTTTCCATTCTGTAACTTAAGTTTGCCCCAACCAAACATTATGAAACCTATACCCAATATTCATTACCACAAAACTAAGATCAAGTACAAATTTTTTGTTTCCGTTTTCTAACTTTAGTTTGCCTCAACCAAATGTTATGAAACTTATACACAATGCTTATTACTTCATAATACAGATTAAGTACGAAATTTGGTGGCGACACTTTTACCATTCTTGAGTATTGTCCCTTTATAAACATAAAAATTGCTGAACTTTTCGTTTCCGTTCTCCAACTTTAGTTTGTCTCAACCAAATGTTATAAAACTTATACAAAACCGTTCTAGAGTTATGCGTGTTTACAAATAGAAAAATTGCTGAATTTTTAGTTACTGTTCTCTACTAAAGTTAGCCTCAACCAAATGTTATGAGACTTACACACAATGCTTATTACCACAACACTCAGATCAAGTTCAAATTTGGGTAGCGTCACTTTTACCGTTCTTCAGTAATGACCCTTTATAATTTTTCTATCTATCTATCTTCATATTTCCGCACTCAGTCACAACTTTGACTATTACGTGCCCAGAAAAAAGTTTAAATAGCCTTGCAAGACGTCATAATTATTTGGACTAATCTTTTGGCAAATATGGTCGTACCACAGGGGTTTGTTACAATTTGACAGGTTTTCTATCCTTACGAACCCTGAAAAACTTACCAGGCCAGGTGATAAAAAATCTGTCTCCCCTTTTTATCCCACCAGAAAAAAGGTTGTCTCCTTACACCTACATGACAAAAACATATACAAATATGGTATCATTGCCAATGTGACGGCTCTTCAACAGAAACTAAAAACGTAGAAGTTAACAACTATATAGGTCACCGTACAGATTTCAACAATGGGCTAAAAAGCCAAACTGCGTAATAAGCTACAAAAGGCTAAAATAGATAGACAATATCTGACAAGGGTAGAAATGTTCAGAATGTTGAAAAAAAAATCTACTGTCCATTTGCATCAAAACTTGCAGCTGACTCATAGGAGTTGTTGCCTTAAATACAGATTTTAACCATTTTTTTTTTCTTCATATTTCTTGAATTTGCCTTTTTATCTCGAAAACTGTAATAATTAAAGAGAAACTTAAATCTTATTAAAAAGTTATTGCTTTTCAATGATGATTTTGATCCAGTTTTTGCAAAAACTTGGAAACTTTAAATCTTGGGTAAACTCCTTATATTATACTGCCTGGTCTCGTGGTAGCGTGTTCACTTCACGTGCAGAAGGTTGTTTATTTTGAACCCAACCGGGTAAAACCAAAGACTTTAAAGTTGGTATTTGCTGCTTCTCCCCTAAGCACGCAGTATTATTAATGAGTAAGAGCAAATACTGGTTTGTTCAGAGTCAGAATAATGTGTCAAGGTAAGGTGACATGTCTCTCTGAGAACTAGTGTAAGAGATAAATTGTCTGGTCGGACAAATATAACTAGTTTAAAAAGTCCATGGATACAGAATTTACTAGTATATTTAGTCCAATGTCAGTAATTTATGTCCCCAGACTAATTTTCCTAGTCCATGACATCACTTTTCCTAGGTAAAAATGTCCAGTTTTTCTAATACTGTATGCAACATGTCAAGTATATTTGGTGTATGAAAATTTTTAAGGATGTACATGTTAGTCTGGCATGTTTTATTCGACCTTGACCTCATTTTTATGGTTCATTGCTCAATGTTATTATTTTGTTTTTTGGTCAGTTTTTCTATTTTCTTATTTTCAAATTAGCAAGAGGTCAACTATATTTGGTGTATTGAATGTATATGTCTGACTGAGAAGTTTCATCTTACCTTGACTTTATTTTCATAGTACATTGGACAATGTTTAGTTTTTGTGGTTTTTATTTTTGGATACTGTAAGCAATAACATGAATAAGGCCCCTATATTTGGTGAATGGAATGATTGTGAGTACACATGTCTGTCTGGCATGTTTTATATGACCTTGACCTCATTTTCATGGTTCATTGGTCAATGAAAAGTTTGCATTGTTTTGTCAGTTTATCATATGCTTTAAGCAACAGGTAAATTATATTTGGCGGATGTAAAGATTGTAAGGTGTGCATGTCTATCTGGCAGATTCATATAACCATGATCGCATTTTATGGTTCTTTGGTCAATGCTAAGTTTTCTTGGTTTTTTATACGACCGCAAAAAATTTTTGCAGTCGTATATTGGTATGACGTTGGCGTTGTCGTTGTCCTAAGACACATTGGTTTTCCCACTCTAACTTTAGTTTAAGTGAATGTATCTATATGAAATTTTACCATCAGGATTGATTTTGGGGGTTATGGTACCAACAGTTAAGGAATTAGGGGCCAAAAATAAGCATTTTTGTAACTTCAAGACATAACTTGTGTGTTAGTGCATGGATATCTCTGACATTGTACCACAAGGTTCCATATCACACAGGGAATGCTGGGATTGATTTTGGGGGTAATTGCCTCAAAATATTAGGAATTAGGGGCCAAAAGAGGGGCAAAAAACAAGCATTTTTCTAGTTTCATGACAATAACTTAAGTGTAAGTGTATGGATCTTTCTGAAATTGTACTACAAGGTTCCATATCACAAAGGGAAAACTGGAATTGAGTTTGGGGGTAATTGCCCGAAACGTTAAGGAATAAGGGGCCAAAAAGAAGCATTTTTCTAGTTTCCAGACAATAACTTGTGTTGAAGTGTAAGGATCTCTCTGAAATTGTACTGCAAGGTACCATACCACAAAGGGAAGGCTGGGATTGATTTTGGGGGCAATTGCTTTAAAACTTTAGGAATTAGGGGCAAAAAACAAGAATTTTTCTAGTTCATGACAATAACTTGTGTGTAAGTGTATGGATCTTTCTGAAATTGTACTACAAGGTTCCATATCACAAAGGGAAAGCTGGAATTGAGTTTGGGGGTAATTGCCCAAAATGTTTAGCAAAAAGGGGCCAAAAATAAGCATTTTTCTAGTTTCCAGACAATAGCTTGTGTTCAAGTGTATGGATCTCTCTGGAATTGTTCTGCAAGGTACCATACCACAAAGGGAAGGCTGGGATTGATTTTGGGGGTAATTGCTTCATAATCGTAGGAATAAGGGGCCAAAAAGGGGCAAAAAACAAGCATTTTTCTAGTTTCAGGACAATTACTTGTGTGTAAGTGTATGGATCTTTATGAAATTGTACTACAAGGTTCCATATTACAAAGGGAAAGCTGGGTTTGAGTTTGGGGGTAATTGCCTTAAACGTTTAGGAATTTGGGGCCAAAAAGGGGCCAAAAAAACAAGCATTTTTCTAGTTTCCAGACAATAACTTGTGTATAAGTGTATGGATCTCTCTGAAATTGTACTGCAAGGTACCATACCACAAAGGGAAAGCTGGGATTGAGTTTGGGGTGATGAATCATAAGGGGGTTCAAAAAATTTGGGAGGGGGGGATTTTTTTCCCCCTTTTTTTCCTTTTTTTTTCTTTAAAATTTTCCATTTTAAATTGGTTATTTCTGATTTATATATAAAAGCAAATAATAATGATATGGTTTGAATAGGTAAATTAAATTTTTTTTAAAAAGTTCTTAGACCACATTCATTCTGTGTCAGAAACCTATGCTGTGTCAAATATTTAATCACAATCCAAATTCAGTGCTGTATCAAGCTTGAATGTTGTGTCCATACTTGCCCCAACTGTTCAGGGTTCGACTGCGGTCATATCAAGCTGCGCCCAGCAGAGCATTTTATTCATTTTATCAGATATTATAAGCATATGTCTACTTGTTGGTGTATGGAATGACTGCAAGGTGTCATATAAAGATAAGAAGATGTCTGTCTGCCAAGTTTAATATTACTGTGACCTCATCTTCATAGAATATTGATAATATCAAGCAAAAATGATGAGCAAGACAAGATACAAATGATCCAAAATTGTCAGTTGCCTACTCATTATGTAATAGTAGTTATTGTCATTAAATGATAATGTTTACCCTTTTATGTGTAGGGCAAGAACATTAAAGATAAAGGGAAACTATAAACAAAAGAAATTATCAACAAAAATAGATTTACAGACGTCAACAAAGCCTAAATGGTAAGTCCACTTCTATAAAAGTTATTGCCCTTGAATAATGATTATTATGAAAATAAGATGTGGTATGATAAATGAGAAAACTATCCACCAGAGTTCAATTAAGTGGATGTAAGCAATGCAATTACTTATTAGAGGCCAATGATGACCTGTAAATAATGACAGGCAAAATATGGCAGGGTTGATATAAAAATAAGAAGCGGTACGATTGCCAATCAGACTTTTCTCCAATAGAGATCAAATGACGTTAAATTTAACAAAACTAGTTCACTGTACAGCCTTCGACAATGAGCAAACCCTATACTGCATAGTAATCCATAATAGGCCATGAAATAACAAATGTAAAATAATTCAATAAGGGGATGGCGTCATTTAAAAAGGGCATGGTGTCTATCCATGCTAAACATGCTTGGGGGAAACACCACAAAGGTGAAAGCTAAGTGCCTGATTTTTGCACAAAACAATAAACAAAAAACAAATATGATATATAGCAACAATTGACAACCACTGAATAATAGACTCCTGACTTGGGACAGACACTTACAAAATGTGGCATGGTTTAACATGTTTGCTGGCGCCAAATCCTCCTCTAATTAAGGACAGTGGTGTAAGTGTCAGTTCAATATAAAAACTATAAAATCAGTTGAAAATGGTTTTTTTCTGCTCTTGGGTCAGGTTATTTTGATACATTCCCGTTTTCATTCTCAATTTTATTAACTCATTAGAATGCAACAAAGCAGAAAAACAGCTACCAAAAACACAGACCGGATGTGGCTGGAAATTTATTCTTTCCCTTTAACAAAAAAGACTCAACATACAGATCTATTAGTACTCACAGTTAATGACAGCTAATTCAAAGCAAATATCAACTAATAAAATAAACATTTAGTGAGCACCCAACCCACCCCTAACCTGGGACAGTGGTTTTAATAACAGCACAAAATTTGAACAAACTAAACATTTGTTGCAATTGGCTTAACTCAAAAGACTGGAACAAAGCACAAAAAAACAACTAATATGAAAACCATAGACACAAAGCACTGAAATAAGAGTTCTTACAATTTTAAATATTCAAATGAAATTTTTATCAAAATGTACATAAACATGATAAAAAAGCCATTGTATTGCTGTATTTCTCTTCATTTATAATTTTTGAGTTTTGTGTATTTGTAGGTGATCAGACATCTTGGTTTTCATGATCATCATTCAACAGGTCAATACTGAACAGCAAACTTAAAGTTGATATTTTTCTACATAGTGTGACTTTTTTTATTAATTTGAAATGGAATGTGTTTTTTTTCCTACATAAGAAAGAGGAAATTTCAACATAATGACTATAAACAAAAAGGAGTCATATCATCATGATCATAGATGCTCAAGAACTTCATCATGTAAATGCAACAACGTAATTATCAATTGAAAGAAGGGAGGAATGAAAAAATATATTAGTATTTTGTTGTCCAAATGAACTTGCTTTGTCCACTCATTTAAATCGCTCCATCCAATAAAGATGTACGGAGGAAGATTTTTGAAGAACAGATTGCAAAAATGTTTTGTCTAAGAATTGTAGGAATATTCTAGTGGATGAAATAATTTATTTACTTGACTCTTATATAGTGGACTGAATAATTGTTCATAGTAAGCTGAAACAAGAAAACTAAAACTTAACAGGAAAAGTGTTTATTTTATAAATTTACAAATATAAATGTAATATTATGAACACCACAAAGGAATAAGATTCAAATCGTTTGCATATTCATGTATTGCAATGGAACTATAACAAAGAAAACTTTACCTCATGAAAAGAGTGAACTATTAACTGTGCTTTGTCATTTTATTCAGTCAGAATATGAAATATTTTTTTCAGTTCTATTTTTCATAATCATTGATAATAAAACAAAGAAGACAAAGATTTCAAATCAATATTTTTTTCTTTGATTAAGACGTCATAATTTTATTTCAGTTAAAGGATTTTATTTTTTTACTTTAAATATTATTATATTTCCAAAATAATAATAATCTTTATTGTCATATAAACAAATTAAAAACATGTTTGTGACAAAATGAAAAAAACCAAAATACACTCATATATATATTATAAACTTTTTACTACCAAACAGAATTCATTGTAACATACACATTACTGTATATATTTATAATTTGAAATCCAAAGGATTTTATTTTGTCCCATGGGATATTAAAAATCCCATGGGATAATTATAGTCCCATGGGATTTTTTTTGTCCCATGGGACAACAAATATCCCATGGGACTACAATTATCCCATGGGACCCAAAAAAATCCTATGGGATTTAACCAAAATCCTATGGGATAATGGTCAATCCCATGGGATTTGCCCTATCCCATGGGATATTGAAAATCCCATGTTTTTCTAAATCAAATTACAAAATATGTATAATAATAACAGCAGAAAAGCAATGAAATTATTGAATCCCATGTTATTCCGCACATTTTGGTTATTTACACGACACTGTAGGTCTAAGGAGAGGCGGCGGCGGATTTGCAAATGAGTGTTTTGCAAATTAAAAGTGTCCAGTGTTAATATACAAAGCAAACACAATAGGCGACAATACCTCCCCTCGCATTAAACCAACATTATTTTTGAAAAAAAAATCTGTATAAAACCATTTTAATGTAACACATTATTTGACATTTAAATACATAGACTAAATAACTGACAGTAATTTTCCTTTTATACCTATTTAAGACAATTTAAACCATAAATTCAATCGATCAATAGTGTCAAAAGCTTTTGTATAATCCACAAATCAACAGTACAGTTTCTTCTTTTCTGACAATGCTTTTGTAATAGTACTTTGTAGAGCAAAAATGACATCAATTGTGGAAAAAACCGTTTCTAAATCGAAATTGAGCATCAGTTATTGTATCATATGTGTTTGCCCATTCAATTAGTCTATTGTTTATAATGTGTGTAAAAAGTTTGGATAAGAAACTGTCTAGGCTTATGCCTCGAAAGTTATTCGGGTAACTAGGGTCGCCGCGTTTGAAGACTGGCATCATATCTGCAATCGACCATGCTTCTGGAAAAAT
This sequence comes from Mytilus californianus, assembly GCF_021869535.1. Taxonomy (NCBI): domain Eukaryota; kingdom Metazoa; phylum Mollusca; class Bivalvia; order Mytilida; family Mytilidae; genus Mytilus; species Mytilus californianus. The sequence goes on from NW_026262745.1 coordinate 39,243,091, forward strand.
TCTTAAAACTAATATACCATAAAATAATTTACTAAACACTGGAATTCGATAAAATATTAATCAACAATCCATCAGTACCATGACTTTTACTTCACTTTTATAAACTAGATACAGCACATAGTATTTCTTTATTAGTGATAACACAATCTAATTCCTCATAAACCGGCATTTCATCATTATTCGAATTTCCATTTCGCGAATTTTCCTCTGAATTGACAAGGATTTGTATAGCGAGACTATACAAATCCTTGGAATTGATATCCAACGCTATTCGTTTAAAATAGTCAACAAATTCCTTTCTCGTAGCTTTAGGTTTAACTTGACGTTTAGATGAAAATTTTCTATAAAATAGTTTAGGATTTAGTCATTTTAAGCTTTCTACCATATTTCCTTGCTGCTTTTTATAATTTCGTTTCAGTTTCGCTTCAAGATACTTCAATTTGTAATTTCTTTTTGCTGTTCCTACTATAAAAATAAGGAGATGTGGTATGACTGCCAATGAGACAACTATCCACCAAAGTTCAAATGAAGTGGATGTAAGCCATTATAGACAACCGTACGGCCTTCAACAATGAGAAAAACCCATACCGTATACTAAGATCAGATGATGTATACTACACTTGCTATGATTAAACACATTTAGACATCTATTATAATGTTTATATCGACGTTTACACTCATCATTAAACCATGGTTTGTCGCCAATCGTATACTAACTTTTGGCTTAACTTTAAAGTATGGCGACACGATTCGATTTAAAAATTCGCTGAAGTCGGAAACAGTTTTATCCAAGTCATCCTGTGATTCAAAATTTAATTTTAACATAAAGAGTTCAAATTGTCAGTATTATAAGACAGTGCTTCTTTACATTGAAATTTGTATTCATCCTTCCACTTAGCCAGGGCCGACCGTGCAAGACCCTCATGGGTAGTCAAGGTCGTTAAAAACCACCCTCGTCGTAATAGTATTAAGTTGTCTGAGGACTGGCTACCATTTAGCCGTATTAATCCAAATCTATAAGATTAGCGTAATTGCCACAAACCTACCGTTTCATGATGCTTCATTTCATGTTGCTTTCGAAAATAAACAGAATTAAGTGCTTAAGGTTTTATTCGAACAATTGTATATAAATTTTGTTTAAACTGTTTCCGTTTCATTAAGTTTAGATTATTTTAGCGTTATTACATTTGGCATCCATCGTCAACCAGTCAAGAAATAAGTATTAATATCTCTGGTATGTATTCCCGAATCCCCAACAGTATTGCTCTTGCTACATATGTATAATTATGTTAATTTTTATTCTTACAATCAAGCTGTTCATAGCCGTGATCGTCTAGACGTTGGAAACGATAGTCATAACGGTGATATGAACAGTACGAAGGTCAAACCTTGTCGGCATGACATTTTTTCATCGTAAACTTTTTCTCGATCAAAATATTGTTTAAATCTAAGAGGTAATATATATTTCATTTTCATATAATGGCGATGATTATGTTTCTGTTTTAATTGTCAAAGAAGTAGTTTTACGGTCGTGGCTTATATATCACACTTTATTCAAATTAGAGTCCTTTCAATGCTGACGTGATGTATATTTGGACCATTTATAATCAAACGAAGAAAAATTGATTGATAGTATGATAGACTTAAACCATAAGTAAGCATTTGCTATGATGAAAAGGAAAAATTTGTACGTTAAAAGTGACAAGTGTAATGGGCATATGGATGTTTATTTTATCAAGGAATTGTACTAATATATACAATTCCTTGATTCTATAGTGGTTACAACTATTGTGTAATAGCCACAACCGTATAAAGGTTCATCAGCTCATTATAACAATGTCAAAAATCGACCAATGTTCAAACCTGACATCCGGAATAAACTCTTTTTTATGATTTTAAAGAAAATGTTTTATTTATTTTTTCTCTTGTCATTTTATATTTTCACACTGCTATATAATTATAATATATATGTCTATGTTATACTCAAGAACGTTCAAACGTAGAACCTGGGACTATTATACTAAATTAGTATAATAGTCCCAGGTAGAACATAATCTTCCACAAAAAGATAACACCAAAAATAAAACAAATCAAATAAATTTGAAAGGAACATGAACAAACCAAGGCATAATATATATATATTTCATAGATTACAAAAGCGAATTATCAATGCGACAGAAATTCAGTTTATTGACATGTATTGACAATAAAGCGCTTTAAGAGCATAATTTTAATGTATGTCAGCACTCGTGGTATAGTAGTATCATGCATAGACTGAAGACTGTAATAATTTACGATGAAAATACGCGCGAGTTCGAACCCTTCATATGCAACTCGTTTTTGAGAGGATAACAGATCGTAAGTAAGAAGTTTAAAGATATAATACAAGTTATCTTAAGTTAACACAGTGGTCAGTGGATTCTTAAAAACAAATATACAGTAAGAACAATAGACTGACATCAGAGAAATGGGTTAACGAATTTTAACCACACGAATGTTGTTGGTGTCGTTTTAATTTTTATCTCTTATTATTTGTGATAAAATCTTATATTTGATCATAAAAACTCAAACAAAATGAGCATTCGAAGATCCTTTTAGCGAATGCATCCGACGTCTCCACAACCCTTTTTAAAATCGGCCAAATAAGCAGTGCCCTATAGTAATTAACAACCTTGAAATATTTTGGTTTTTAAATAGTCTCTGGAGAGACAACTTTCGGTTTTATATTGTTTTTAATACCCCTTTTTATTGTTGTCAGACGAAACCTAATCATCTAGAAGTTTATATAAAATCATTTTATACATTTTTCTGGGACCGCGCAGAACCTTGACAGGTGTGATAACTATACAAATTTATTTTCGTCGACTGTTTTACAAGTCATTAGAATCAACTTTTAGATTTTATAATACTTTTCAAAATTTGGATTCAGACACTATTTAAGCATTACAAAACAAAACAGTGTCTAGACTTGAAATGATATGTATGCAATATATATGCGTACATCGTTGGATTTGTACGAGTTGTTGAAAGTGTAACAAAAAGCGAGGCTCGCCAAATTTTTCTCCTGTATCGTAGCGAGTACAAACAAACTTTATGTATCGACAAAGTAAGTATATCGTTTTCATCCTACAATTTACACTGACGCTTACAAGTTTAGTTTTTCATTCACAATCAATTTCTTTGGTATTAAAATACCAAACTCGAAGCAGTTTACAGCCAGAAAAATTTGTTGCAATATTGCAGGGTAAATATTTTTGAAATAAACATATTTTAATTCGGGTTTATATCCCGTCCTCGATGAGAGGGAGGTATTTAGTGTTCATATGTCCATCCGTCCGCATGTACATCCATCCTACCGCATGTACGTCCATCCGTCCGTCTGTACGTCCATCCGTCACAATTTTGATTTTCAGATGATAATTAAAGTACCGCTTGACCAATTTTTTTTGAAATCTTTAAACAATGAAATGGACTTTACAATACAGGTCAGATTAGATTTTAATGGTTTTAAAATTTACTTTTCAATAGTTATGACCATAAATTACCGGAAAATTCCTCTATTTCCGAATGATAATGAAAGTATCCCTTTTCAAAATCTTTTGAAACTTTAACACAATGTTATGGACCATAAAATACAGATTTTTTTTACATTCATCGTTTAAAAATTGTGTCCCTGAGTTACCTTATAAGATGTGATCTCTTCGGTTACCGTGTGATGATAAAAATACCGCTTAGAAATCTTTTAGAAACGTTTACAGAATGTCATGGATCGTAAAATACAGGTCAAGTTTGATTTTGGTGGTGTTGACGTTTATCGCCAAAGAGTTATTTCCCTTAGTCACCTTAAAATTAAGATTTTGAAAGAACTGTTTTACATTTTAACACGTTATTAATCATAAGAAAAAGGTCACGTTCAATATTGAATTTTGGTGTTAATATTTATCGTTCATTTTCTGCAATTTGTGTTATCACTAGATCACTTCATTCTAGGGGTTTCTCATTTTATGTATTGCATGAAATTAAACGTGTTGCTGTTGTAGTGACCCATTAACTATTAAGGTAAACAGCTAAGTCGGGTAATTTCAGTCAGGTAATTTCGTTCGTCCGGAATCACTGACATAATTTCAAATGAACAGACGTATACATTTGGAGCACGAAAGAAATTACCGGCCAGTGTCTTTTTCTTATCTTTAAAAAAAAACCAAAAAAAAACCCCAAAAAAAACAGTGTTTTGGCTTTAGTGTGTGGTAAGATTTTGTGAGGGAGTTCGATGCTTGCTGTACCACGGTTTACTTAAACGCACCACTGAATTAATCAGAATGATTTTTTTTAATACGTAGAATCAACAATTCTGATGACTTATGAAATCCAAACTTTCGATTGCTTCAAATACGCTAATGAGAGGTCGGAAAGACTATATAGGTTTTTTTTTATTTCTACCAAAAAGTATGGTTGATAATTGTTTGGTCGTTATTACAACAAATTGTATTAAAAATGTCCATTCTCCAAACCTAATTTACCGGTAATTCTAATTTCGATACGGGCTAGTTATTGCTATTTGCTACATTTTTGTCCCTATCTAAAATACACTCATTTTTTAGTGGCATTCCGAATTTTCCATCTATCCCCTTATCGATCCCTATTGCAGGATTTACATGTTGAATTTACATCTTCAACAGTTTAAAAGAATTTCTGCGCGTTTTATGTCAGAACTTTTGATTTATAATCGTTTAAAAGGACAGGGAAAGTAACTTTGAAGTTAGAAATCATTTAAGAAATAATAAAATAACTTTTGATTGTTGATGACCAATAATTATTATAGTTTCGATTTGATTTTTATGTCTTTCTTCCACACTTATTGTGCAAGTCTTTATGGAAATGTAACAAACACAAGTTCTTATATTCAATAAATATCATCGATCATAATCTAACCTTGTTGAAAGTTATAACCTGAAAAATTAAGCATTTGAAATCTAATTATATCATGTATACAAGCAAAAGCTTTTCTGAAAAGCTAGCCGTCTCATAGCTGATGAAATTTGAAAATGTTTTCCATGCTGAATAGCAATATATATACATAAAATATATAGTGAATTACAAAAAATAAACGGCAAATACTAATTATATATACCTTAATATAACATTAAGGTATATATGACATTTTTTTTCAGAGACAAATAGCTGTGGGGGAATGACTAAACACCGAGAAAAAGAGGGGGATGATTACTTTTTGAGGCCTTTAGTTGTTAATTTCTGTGTCTTTTGGTCTCTTGTTGTCTCATTGGCAATCATCCCGGCTACATCTTCTTATTTTTATAATTAGTATAAATAGTCAGTAAATCCCCAAAACAAATATAAGACGTTTGTTTCTGACTCTGTTCATTGTTTTCAGTTATATATATTAATTCATTTTTTGACATAATCTTTTTAACATTTATTCACAACTATACTATATCTAGATAGACTTGGGAGGATTAAAGCTAAAAATTGTTATGAAATGATACTAGTATGTCTAACAGTGTAGAAGACTTTATAACTTGTAAGAAGCATGCGCTGTTTGAACTTTAGAAGTACTTAAGCAGTTTTGTTTGTCGATTAATTGGGTTGCCCGCCTTAATTATGTATGTATCCTTCACATCTCCTATAAATCATATTTAGAAATTAAAATATGTTAACATGCACAAATAATTGCTTTTATATTCTGAGAGTCGTTTTTTCTTCTTATTATTATACCATCGTCTTATGTTCTTCACATTCTGCTATCTTGCCACGGTAAGATAGCTAGACATCGTCTAACCAAGCGCAAACCCCTCCTACAAATTATTCCCGCATTAATCAATATAATTGATTTGGTTATATCCATTTTTCAATTTAGATTGTTACCTTCGGATTGTCTTACGTAGTATATAAGTTATATATCAAGAAAAAAAGAATGCTCGGTGTGTCCCTAGGTTTTCATATACGTTTCAACTATAACGACTCTTAACATTCATAACAACGAACGACTCGGTGGATAAAATGTGGAATGATTACGTGTGCCGAAGAGACGGTAATAAAAAGAAATGCAATTTACCTGTTTCTGAAAACAATTTTTATCATATCATAATAAAATGTTCTCTAAACAGGTAAATTTGCATTTCTATTTATACTAATATGATTAAACCTGTAAATTTGCATTTATTTTTACATATCTCGGTACAGTAATTTAATTGACCTTCAAACTGGACATTGGACGAGTTCGTGTAATTTTTATCAGTGAAACAAAAGGTATGAAAGGTTCAACTTGCAAGTTCTTACTTTTCACAAAATTTTCGAAAAACAGAGAATATTTAAATAGCCCATTTTTCATAAATTTGTAGAAACTTTACAGACTTAACGTTTTCTTCGTTTGGAAAAGTTATTAGTTTGAAGAGAAAGATTGAAATATATTTATCGCACCTCTATGCAAGGTACAAAAAACTTGAATGTTTGAGCAGAGAATATCATTTTTCAGTCTTATATAGCTGTTATTATCCCAAACGAAAGCAGTGAGTAGATGAAGTCAAAGTTAGTCCAGTCTGCCTTTTTTTGAACATAAAAGTCATTTTGATATTTTTTAAGACCTCATTCGTCTCCCTCACCAAATCTTGTCAGACACTGTGAATCTATCCAGTAAAAATTCTTGAAAAATACAATGTTTATATTAATTTTAGTGAACCAGACCTGTGCTTCTTCTACAGAAGATTACTCAATGGTGCTTAATCGGTACTTCACGGGGTTAATTTATTTGAAATGTTTCACCTTTTCTGTGTAGTTTTAGAGGTCATCATAAATGTTTATAGATGCGATGAAAGCTTAAAAAACTATACGTTATACATCCATGTAACTGATCACGAATATTGTATATATCTGAATGTCAAGGACAAAATGAAGAAAAATACAATCAGGATGTCTAACTTGTATCTTGTAAATTGAATAATATACACAAAGGTGCATACAATTGTAAAACTTCATTATCCCACATAATACAATAACGGTAATTTAAAATGCACCGCAACTATAAACTGTGTCATGTTACATAATTTTCAAATATAAATGAGTCATTATAAACAAGTAGGAACAATAAATAAATAAAACCCCAAAGAAACACCATAAATCAGGACCTATAAATAGTCTACGAACCCGATCATGATTTAAGGTGCTGTGTGACCCTGACCTTTCACCAACAGACTTTATATTTCTCTGTCTAAACAGAGACATCGTTACCTCCTGTAAGTTGTCAACTCCTGATTGATGACTCGTAAGATAGTTTTCAAAAACAAACTGTTGACGACTGGAGTTCCCGAATGACATGCATCAAATAATAGTTCTTAGAAGCCGTGTGTCTTGAAGGAATGAAAACAACTTGAAAATGTATATTCAACAAAATACAATGGAGATGTGGGATGTGCCATCTTGGGAGTCCCTTCTTAGGGCTATTGGTTGGCTTTCTAGTTTTCAGTTATTATTCAATGAAAAGTAAGAAGATTTCACGAGGGAAATCGGAGAGAAAAAAGACCAAAAAAAATCAGTTCACATAAAACATAAGATTGAGAAAAAACGAGCACCACCAAAGTGAAGATCGGTGGTAAGGCATTTTTCAGTAGAAATTGATAAATATCTCTCGTCTAACCTTTAAACGTACGTTATCAGACTTATAACATTTTTCAATTCAAGAATTAAGATGAAAATCAAAGTTTTAGAAAACCTAGAAAAGTTATAACTATATCTAGGTAGACGATTTTTTTTTATTTCATGATGGAAAGTTTTCATAAATGCATACACAGAGAGAAAAACATAAAATTTAAACATTATGATAGAATGCAAATAATGATACGTCTCGAACATATTAATCTATGTCAAAAGGATAAAATATTCAAACAGGATGTTGAATTTATATAAAAATACAAATGCAATTTGTATGTAAACATAGATAAGATTACATAATCTCGATAGCATAAGATGTTGACCATTCTACACATAGACTTGGGACAAAATAGATAAAGCAAGGGTTTACACAAAAAGACGTTTCACACACTAACATCCTTTTTAGTGCAATGTTTGCAGTGGGAAATTATTTTTTTGAACTTTTCGATAATTTAGAGTTTTATAAAACTTGGATTTCTATAAAAGATTCACTCAGTAGTGACGCTCGATTCAGAAAAGTTAAAAAGGTCAAATAAAGTACGAAGTAGAAGAGCACCGAGGACCTAAAATTCCATAATAGAGCAGTGATATCAAATAGGAGGGGATATAAACCAACTAACTTGATTTAAATGTCAGAAGAAGCAGATTTTCTATCTGAAACCTTATATTCGACCGGAAGTCCGCTTACGGTTTCGAAAATATTGTGTCATGAACCAAGATTAACGAAAAGACTTACAATTGTCCTCAAATATTTAACAGAGAGCCAAAGACTAATCAAAACGAAGCCAAATATAAACCGGGATGAACTTCCGGAAATATAAGCATTTATTTTTCCACCTGTGGTTCTGAAAGTACCTGCAAGTTCTGTTAGTTAATGTTTTGATGGTTTTTTCTGTGACCCTTATTCCTCTATGAAATAGAATACAAATAATGTTGTTAAGAAAAATACAAAATAATTGATTTCTTAACGGTAGCTTAAACCTCTTTGAGGATTATAATAGAAAAACAAAGGATATGGGGTATCCATCCAATACACAAACTAAGTACATGCACAGCAAAACAAAACACAATAAAAGCAAAGGAATAGCGCTTTTATTGCTGTTCTTCATCTCAAAGTTATAGTGAGACCTTCAACACAGAGCAATAAAACTCACCTCACTGTAAGTTTAAGGCGGCCCCTAGCACCGAGCGGAATTCTTTGCAAAAATAATTTGGATAGACTTTGTAAGATGTAACACCACCTAATCGGTCCCGGTCAAAAGAGAACATACTGGAAAGTAGTACATATTTAAAACAAAATAATTCATAAGCATAAGGGTAAATATTAAACTATGTAGCACATATTTTAGTAATTAAGGTATCAGATGAAAGGTGAAGGACTGGTGATCCTTGTAGAACACACAATTTACTGATAATTTTCAATAATACAAAAATGTATGAATTAATTCTAAAACTGAGGGCATATATAGACTGTTTCTCAGATATAAAGTGCCTGGTTTGGTGTATCCAAAATTCCGGTAACCAGCGCAGTACGGTCTGATGTATAAATATAGGTATATTGATCCTGCTTCCATATAATGTTTTGAAGTGAAAATTTTAACGTGGATAGGAATGAGGACCAAGAATAGGTGGTGTGCGTCTTATTAAAATTTTATGTTATATAATTTATGTTTATATGTTTACAAGTCTAAATTGAAAACAACGTTCAAACCTATGAATGCGTTGGATAAAAACCGCAATTTTTATACGTGTGCATGCAAAACAAATTTCTTGTTAGAGGGGTCTAAATACAGCACAAACGACATTTTCCAAAAGACCAAAAAAGTGAATAAGTATATTTCAACAAAACGCATTTGACTAACAAATGTTCTTAAACCCTGCTGACTGCCATTGGCGATTGCCAAATAACGGATCACCGATGTAATAAATGGATCTTAATTATAAATTTAATACTAAACAGAAAAAAATAAACTTGCGGAAAAGATGATATACCGCAAACAAAAGGTGCAAAGGTTTTTGTACACCATATCCGGATTTCGACAATTAATGTCTCTTCAGTGATGTTAGGAATCGAAACAGTATTTGTATATATATATATATATCTATAATGTACCAATAATAATGAAAATTGGCCGAGTTTCATTTTAAAGGATTGTGTTCTGACGAAATTATCATAAACGTTTTGATTTATTTAGGTTTTAAAATAATTTGGTGACACTGTTATCATCTATATAATCTAATTCTTTTTTCGAACACAGAACACTGAAGAAGAAAATAAATTTCATCCCCAAATTCAATATTCTATCATCTTTTGGAAGCCTATATTTCTGCTTTTGAAAGATAAATTTTAGCTTGCTTTGTGTGTTAGAACAGTATGTTGACTATATTTTCATTCCGTAATATACGATGCTCTCATGGATTCTTCTTATGAAGTCTTAATCCTAAATCGCTTGTTTGCTTGGATGTCGAAGTTTTCTGTAATCGTAAAACAACGTTTTTTATCAATTATATACGATTTCCTCTCATATTGTGTGTATATTTTTTTTTAATTTTTATCAGTATCGTTGCACAAATCTTAAAAGTTTTGTATATTTTTCTGTCTGTGCTGTATCGTCGTTCGACGATCCGATACGCATTAAATCTGGAAAATATGAAAATCTCTAATGCTTCCTTTTTGGCCAGGATAGATCTTTTTTTTCTGATTACAAGACCTTGCAAGTAAATTTTGTCACGAATTATTTTGAAAGGCAAAATCTGATGAGGGTCATGGGTATGTACTAAATTTTAGTTATTCAATATTCAAAATTGCCAGTCATTATAAAAAGAGAAAGAACATATTTGAAATTTTCTTTTCTGCTCACATTAGTTAAAGCCTGTTTTATATATATATAATGAGTTTTTATGAAAACATTCATTACTCTCTTCGTGATTAAAACGATTAAACTAACGTTTATGACATTCTCAAAAATAACAATGAACTAATTAAGTTAAACAGGGTATATTATACCCACATAGAAAGAAATGTCCTTCGCTTGGTTTATCAGGTAGACATCACTTAAAATGATTAGATATAAAGGTATGGTAAAACTATTTAAATTTTTTTAAAGTTAGCTATAATTATAAAACGTTATTAGTTTTGTCACGTTATTTAACGTTAATTATCATTAAAATTAATCACATGTTTAAAAAAAATGTCTGTCAAACTCGTGTTCACCGATTTGACCCACCCCAGATTCTTAATTTTTTTTATAACGTACTAAAATATATATCCAATTTAGGCAAATTACAATAAGTGGAAAGAAACAATTAACAACGCATGGAATCGCAATAATGTATCAGCATTTCGTGCGTTTTGTAGACTAGACGTCATCTTATTACCCATCGAGATGATCTCTAAAAGCCTCGATGGTCTTTAAACCCGATAAAAATAAATAAAACCCGATAGGTCTGTTAGATTTTATGTTATATGTTAAAAATGTATGTAAATCATCGTTTTACTTTTTGTGGGCCGGGTCAGTCAACAAAATGGTTATTTCTGGTGTTTCCCTTTAATCTTTTCAATGTTTTTCTTCATTATGAATGAACATGCTGATCACCGCATGCTGAACACATGCGCATCCCATCTCCACTACAGGTGAAATTAAAGATTGCATGAATACGGATTCAAATGAGTTGAGTTATTGACTTGCAAGCCAATAATAAATCAATGATGTGTATCTCTCTCTCTCTCTATACATACATGTATAAAAGAAGAAAAGCAAAAGGAAAAAGAATTGTTTACTTTAATGAATTAACAGAGAATAGAGAGCATACAATAGTTAACTTCATTTAGGACATCAATTTAATTCACTTTATGGTAAAAAGGGGGAAGGGGTTGCCGATTTATGGATACGGATTGTTATCTCTGAAAACTTTAGGTACAATCAAAAGCAATCTAATTAAAATATTGTTCTCTGATTTCGCTATACTTCGAAATCAGAAAACTGTATTTTAATTAGATTAAATCAAAACATGCTGTATTCCATAAGAATTGAAAGAACAGCAACACAATCTGTTATGGTTTAGATGTGTGTTCAAAACTTCTGATAAAGTCGTTTATTTGAAAATTGACTACTTGATCATATAATCATGTTGACGGAATTTTTTTATAACGAATTGAAATAATAATATTATAGTACGTGATAAAATGTACATATGGACACAGGATCAGTATTTTGATTAGATTGTGTACAATTCGTCTGAATCGGATAAGCTGAAACTGACGATACTCTACAAAGAAGAAAACATTATGCAAGTCTAAAGATTTGAGCAACGATACTGATAACAGATATATACGAATACAATGAAGAAAAATCGTATCGAAAGACGAATATTTTTGCACAACAAAATGTGCCTTCTTCAATTTTTTCTAAAATATTTTCTGATTTAGCAGGATATGTCTTTTGCTAATGCCAAAACCTTGCATTTGCTTATCTCAAATGAACTCTCATCATAAGAAATAGATGAGAAAGAAATATTTAAAATGACTTTTTTATGTTATTCAGTATTAATATGATAGAGACGTATCATTCGTATAGCAAAACTTTTCAAAGTTTTCCTTGGTTACACCTGATTCATTTTTGTCATTCTCTTCGAATTATTTCAAATTCTAGAGTTTTATTACATTTTTTTCAACAAGAAGATTTCTTCAATTTTAGTGACTTCTGTTGTTATTCCTCTAGTCATATACGGAAGATCATAAAATTAGACGGTAGAATTCGACAGGTTGTTACTCTTTTTTTTAAGACTAAATTTTGGTTGAGAGAAAAAAATCATTTTTGAAAATATTGTGAGTCATCAGTAAAATTTTATAACTATACTTTCAATTCAATTTAAGCAAGTTTAAAATTACGTTTTACAAAATTATTATTGTTATTTATCATTTTATATGGAACACGCTAAGTAATGGATTCTAAAAGCTTGGTGTATATAGATTTTTATATGTTCTATAGTCTTGTAATATTTAAATAATCAAAGTACTGAAGTACTGAACACCGGATGACTGCAAGTTCTTGTGGATGGTCACAAGCACTTGTCTCAAAAAAAAAAAATCACATCTCTATGCCTGAAAGTGAGGTTAATGTACAGATATATTTTTTTTTCTTAGACAAGTTCGTGCGTGGATGATGAATAAATGACAGGGAATTCAACCTCGCCGTAATAAATATGATATTGAAGTGATATAAATCAGTATACTCTGGTTTGTTGTTATATATCATATTAATATTTGTATATTACAGTTACATGTATATATAATTTTCATCCATTTGTATATCATTGTATTCTACTATATCAATAATAGTGCAGTGCAAGTGCATGGTGGACACTCTTCTGTAATAATTCGATTTTTCTAATAGAATAGCTTTGAGTAGGCATTCATATTTTCCCGCCAAACTTTCAATCTCCCATGCAGAGTAATAGGTCCTTGAAAAGAGCGAGGACCGATAACTCTGCATGGGAGATTGCAAACGTTCTTGAGATATTCTTCCGTATGCGTTAACACACATTTTCTGTACGTGTACATAGATATTAAAGATTTTTACTTATATATATATTTCTAACGACAAAACATTTTCATATTATTAATTTATGTTCTAAAATAATATTTTTAGGAGTATCCATTGAAAAAATGAATTTATAACAAGCAATAAGGAATATTATTTTGCACTCGATAATGTCCGCGTATTTATCATGTTTATAGATCGGTTACAATCCCAACACGAATGTTACGTCTGAATGGAAATCTAGGCGACAGCAATACATCGGAATGCCCTCACGGTCATCCAATGTAAAAAATGATATGGTATCATTGCAACTGAGAATACTATCCAACAGGGGCCAAAGAACGAGGATTTATACAACGGTAACTGTAAGGTTTTCAAAATTGAGTAAATCCCATACGGTACAGTAAGCTATAAAAGGAACCGATGTGACAAAAGGCTTTATAAAAGTCATAATTTAAAAGAAAAAGCTAACGGCCTCATTTATACTGAAAACCAATAACAAAAACAAAAAAACAAGTTTGACAGGAGCAATCAATTCGCCGTTTCAGAATCTAATACATTCTGGGTAATATTTTCAAAAGTGTACACCAAAGCGTCGTAATTGGTTAAAAACGTCCAAAACAATTGAACCAATTCAACCAATGACGTAACGTTATTTTCATTTTGGGGTACGAACAATAAAATTACCCTTAGTCCTTTAGATTTTGAAACGGCCTATAACCATCACCGAATTTCAGCGTCCTAACACTGGCGAGGAACATAAAGAATTTAGTGGGTGAACAATGTGTATTACCTCTCAACGCCACCTTACCAATGATAGCGTTGTAACACCACAATAAAAGAACCTCATTAGATCGGCACGAAGCACTACCAAAACCTTAACAAAAAGACAAAAAAAAAAAACAATCAAAGTTACTGATAGCTAGTTCAATGCCACTTTCAACTAATAAATTAACCATGCTTGCAATGACGTAGATATAAATTAATACACATTCATTAGACTTCATACTCAGTCTGAGAAAAGTGAAAAAAACCGAAAGTCGTTTTTATGGCTTGATGTTCATTTCTTTTTATTACAATTGTAAAACAGTTCAAACGAGAAACCATGATTTATGTACAAAACAAAAAAAAACCAAAAACATATATGATGTCTTACCACAAACGATAACCACTGAATAACAGGATCCAGACATGTATTTATATTTATGAAACATGTATACCACGGACACTTAAATTAACTAAATATTATTGAATTATTTATGAAACTTAGAAGACAAACTATCGTCGACAAAGATGTTTTACATGATAGTAGATATTTTTTCTACATTTGATGTCAAGACGAATGAAAATAAATCATATTGTCAAATTGAATTCGTACACGAACACGATTTGTTTAATCATATCCTTATTTTTTTGTTCTAAACTATACTCACAGATTTACTGGAAACTTAACTCAAAATCGAACCTTGATACACAAAAAGGACCTGGATACAAAAAAAATATAAATATTATGTTCTTGCCAAGTCCTTTAACTTCTGAATTGTCTAATATTTCAAATTATATTTCGAGCGATTGAAACCCCATAGTCAACTCTTTAACAATATATCATTCTGCATTTCTGACCTAACTACGTCATATCAAGTAAATTGAAAGGGGAAATCGTTCTGAACTTGTTTTTGCAAATATCTCGTGAAGTAAATATGTTTATTTTTCGTCTTTCAAAGCCTTCTATTGAAAATACGTTGTATATATGTTTTCTATAGAAGTGCATATATTTAAAGAAAATGAATACATCAATGATAGTTCACGTCAATACAATTGGGATGACCTCTAGGCTGGTGATCCCCTCACCATACATCGAAACATCCAGCACTGGATAACAGCTTTATGACATGGGAGAGGAATATTAAGAATTTTGTGGGTAAACAATGTTTGTTAGCTCTCAACGACACCTAAACCATGACAGTGTTGTAACAGCACAACAGAGAACCTCATACGATCGGCACGAAGCACTACCAAAACCTTAACAAAGAAGCAAAAAAAAAAAAACAACAACAAAGTTACTAATAGCTAGTTCCATGCCAATTTCAACAAATGAATAAAGCATGCTTTCAATGACATAAGTATCAATTACTACACATCCAAATGTTTAGATTAATTAGACGTCATATTCAGTCTGAGAAAAGTGACCAACAGAAAGTAGTTTTTATGGAAGATCCGCAATTCAGGGTTCTTTATAATCATTTTAATCAACCGGACCATGATCCTTCGTGAGAAAATGTATCACCACACCAATAGCACTTTACTAAGTATTACTTTCCGAAAAGATAGAGAAAATTTCTAGATAAGGGAACTAGGTACTGTAATGCCATATGGTTGCAGTGATAACATCAAGAGAGTAAGAAATTTGTCAAGTCCAGCATGCAGTGATGTAAATGTAATGAGCTTATTTAATACTATTTTAAGACCCCAGCGTGGTTATGGACAAACACATTACCATCGGCCCAATGTAAAAAAAGGCTTCCAAATCTAGATCGCCTTCTGGGAGCTTTGATGACCTTCTTTCACATCTTCGTCATCCGCTAGGGTTACATTACATTAGAACTATTCTTTTTTCACTGCCTGTTAATTTTCTAAAATGAGATTGTGCACTTGACAAGGGATGCATAAATACATTTTCTCCGATATACAGACTGGTCAGTATAATTTGTGAGTAGCTCTTTTCCGTCTTTTTAAACCAGTAAGATCAGAACCATTGCATGATGAAAATAGGAAATTCCTTCCCATTCAGTTTTCCGATAAAGGAATCGATGCTATCAATATTAGCAACGTTCTTCATCACAAAGAGGTTACATCTAAAATTTACTCGCGTAGTGGTATTAACCATATGTGGATTCTAAAAAACTCTAAAGAACTTCTGGATAATTTTAAATTTCGACCTTTCTCTGATATTAATTCTATCAAACCTTTGATTTTTCAACCCTGTATACCACCATTCCCCATGTCAAATTGAAAAATCGTCTAGAAGAAATAATCCACAATGCTTTTCAATATTAAAATGATAGCATACGCTATAAGTTCATTGCTTAGGGATACAATACGGCAAATTTTGTTAATAGTGAACAAAACGGTAACAAAACATGCTACACCGAGGAACAAGTGATCAGTATGCTAGATTTTCTTATTGACTTTCATTTTTGTTGAATTTGGAGGTAGACTTTTTCAACAAATCGTGGGAACGAACTGTGCGCCTCTACTTGCCGACCTTTTCTTATTTTCATATGAGTCGGAGTTCCTTCAGACACTTGTAAAAAAAAAGAGGATAAAAAAAGCCAGATCATTTAATTTCACATTCAGATATATTGATAATATATCATCAAGAACAAGAAATTAAAGAAACAACAAACACGGCTTCTTCCGCCTCGAATTTGACATAAGCGGTCATCTATGAAAAACGAGACGATTTTAATTTGAAATTATCAATTTCTCCCATCTTAGTAGCAATATACCAACTTATTCGGTATTCAAGAGCTTGTAGCTGCTACTCAGACTTTATAAAATGTCACCAGTGTCTGAGTAGAAAGTTGATGAATCAGGGTTCTGTCAAAGAACGTCTGGTCCTTTTTCTAAGAACAAAGTTCAACGGAAGATACCAAGACCTTGTTGAAAATATTCCTTATCAACTTCACAAATATTACATGATGGTCTTGAAGTATAGATTCTAGGTACTGACGTTGTTTATCATCTAAATTACGTGTTTTATTGTTCTTTTATTTGTCTTTGTATATTATTAACATTTACTGTTTAGTCCATGTTTGGTAATATCCTTTTGGTGTGGCTCGGTATTTATACATCCCGCCATTGTGTTATTGTGCTATGGTAATTTTTTGTATTCTTGTCTTTCATTTTTTCTTATGTGCTTTGTCTGAATGCCATTTTGTTTTTCTTTGTTGTTTGTTTTTATAGCAATTAAGATAACACAATTTTGACTGCTGTACCCCAATTTTTGACATTTTGTTTGTTTTGTTCAAACATTGTAGTCAATATAATGGAATTTTATGCCACTGTCATACAAGTGAGAGTTTTAGCTAGCTATAAAATACACCATTTTCTACATAAGGAAATGCCTGTACCAAGTCAGGAATATGACAGTTGCTTTCCTCTCGTTTGATGTGTTTGAGCTTTTGATTTTGCTATTTGATAAGGGACTTTCCGATTTGAATTTTCCTTGGAGTTCGATATTTTTTTTATTTTACTTTTTATAACAATCGTAAAACAATTCAAACGAGAAACCATGATTTATATACAAAACAAAAACAAAACAAAAAATAAATATGATGTATAACAGTTAACGACAACCACTGAATTACAGGATACTGACTTGTTTTTATAAAACATGTATTACCAAGGATTTTTAAATTAACTAAATATTATTGAATTATCTATCAAATTTAGAATACAAATTGTCGTCAACAAAGATGTTTTACTATAACATTACTTTTGTGATTAGATTTTTTTTCTACATTAAATGCAAAGACGAATGAAAATAAATCATATTGTCAAAATCTAAATCGTACACGAACAATAGTTTTTTAAAATTTATTACGGATTTTTATTTCTAAATTTTATCACCCGTCTTACGTACTTAATAAGAAGCCTGGTATCTTTGTTCGGTTTTGACAGCCACTAGGTCGATGCTACTGATGGTGGACGTTTCGTCTCCGAGAGTATCACCAGCGCATTAGTCAACACTGCTTTGCTGAAACGAAATATTATCTATACGGCCATTTTCTGTCAATTGACTGTTCATGATATGAAAGAAATCATTCTAAACACAGGGGTTTCTTGACTCCAGTAATAATTGGCTGTAAAAGGTACTGTTTCAGTTTTAGTTAAGTTAGAGGCAACAGTAGTTTACCGATGTTCAAATTTCAAAAGTCCTTTTAGAAGATAAAAAAAAAAACAAAAGAAAAAAAAATACCAACTGAGGGAAACGCATGAATTCTAGAAAAAAAGGGGCATTTTAGTAATGATTTAATCAGTTGATTAATAAAATATTCTTTCTGTTTAGTTAGTTAACAAATGTATAAGTTAATGGGTGTTTTCGTTTTGACCCCGATATGTATCCTCGGTCAGGAATAATGATCCTGTATTTGTTTAAAATATAGCTTGGTCCTGGTTATAACATTAACAATTTAATTTTCCATGGAATATTGTGTAACTCATAACATATTTTATAATTAATGTCTTGACTTCTGTTCCGTTCATCTGATTAAACACAGTTGCAGTAATGAATTGAATGTAACAGGAGTCTTTAAGACAGATTCGACTATAAATGTGATGTCCTTTCACTGAACAATTCAAAGTTAGGTGACTTTTCTGATTGAATCTACCCCAATTGACTTGAAATAAAGGATATCACAGTTACGTCTGCATCATATCTTGACTTACACTTAAAAAATTTACTTTGAGGTTCAGTTGAGAACTTAACTTTAGGACGAAAGAGAAGATTTTGAACTTTCCATTGTGCACTTTTCACTTCTAAGTAGCAACATTCCAGCAGCGCTTGCAAATGAAGTATATATCTTCTAGCTGATACGACATTCCATGGCTTGCGTTTCAAATCATGACTTCCTTGATAGAGCTTACATGATTGCTTACAAGTAAGCTATTGTATTAAGTGTTCCAAACGGTAATGTCGAAGTTATTCCTTATTCCTTTGAAAGTATTACGTACGCCATAATTATTTGAATAAACGTTATGAAATGTCTGTCTCACAGATGACCCCAGATATGTTTAACTTTCACTTGTCGTAACAAATTCGGTCCTTGTTCCTCGATTGTGACATTACAGAATACGAATTATCATTGTGACTGCATTTTTATTTGCAACAATTAACACGACGGTGGCACTAGTGGAATTGCTTATCCTTCTGAGTTCAACCCCGTTTTTTGGTGGATTTTTGTTGCTCAATCTTTGGTGTTTTGCTATTTTTGTTTGTCTCCTGTTCGTTTTCTTTTGGCAATGGTTTTTTCTGGTTTTTGTTTGGTGTTTTTTACATGTGATTTTGGGCTTGATATGTTCTCTTTTTTTTTACATAATTGTACAAGTTGGGTGTAAGAAATTAATAATATACTAATATACATTTATATAAAATTATAAAATATACAATATAAGATGTTAAGGTATACGTATGTTATAGATATTTGTCAATTACTTAGAACCATGTTATGCAGATCTCCAGATGTACTTCAGTGTTGTTTTGTTGGTTTTTTTTTTGTGTATACGCCCATCCACTTGTATTGATATTTCATAGTGCATAGTGTACTTAATGAAACAAAATAGATCTTTGAAATTTCTAATGATATCGCGACCAAGTTTCAAAAGTTATTTCATTTAGTGATGTCAAAAATGTAAGAAATGCTGCTCAATAAACTTGCCCATTTTAAAAGGGAGAGGGTTGTGATCTCAAAATACAAGTTTAAAACCCGCTACATGTTCACGTGTCTGTCTAAAGTTAGGAACCTTTTTAGTTGGTGTATAAGATGGGAATACTAAAGAAGGGAAATTGTTGTTTTTATGAATACCTAAAAATATTGACTTGCATAAAAAGAATGACAACTCTAGTATTAACTGTACAAAAGAGCATCGGCTAGTATAGTCTAATTGTATATAAGTATACGAGTTGGGATACCGTGGCTGATTAGAAATAAAAAGAAAACGGACACAAACACAAACATGCACACTGTAAAAGCTATGCAAATGAAAAACGCACTTAAAAGAATTATAAAAACAAAAACAATGACAAGTTATAAAATATGACAGTATTTTTTTTAAAGAATCGGAGTGCATTTGTCAACAAAGTACATAATGCATTGTGACAAACTGATATCAGTACGCTATTGTCACAATGTATATGCATAATAATGATTGAAGGCTTGTGTCAGCAGTTGAACAGTATGCAGTTGATTCACTTACATCGACACAGAACATGTTCACATTTATAACGTTTCATTAACGTATTCTGATTTTTTTTATCCAAAAAGTAGCAAATATTTGAAAAAAAATATGAACTCTGACTTACTAATGACTTCTTACAGTACTTTTTTGTCCTGTTTACCTGTCATTAAAAAAGCATACCTTTTTAATTTTCGTATTATTATTTACATTCATTATGGATGAATGGGTGTTGACGTCCAGTGGCAAGCGATACTTGTATATCAACACAAGAACATGTTCAAATGATATGAGTCCTGCTTGGTATCAGACAGAAACGTTGAGAAGGATTTTTAATGTGTTTCTTCACAGGAAGATATTGTAGCCAAAAAATAAAAACACTATTTTGATTTACTTCAAAACGAAATAAATTTATAATCAAAACTTCTCTGAATCAAACAGAAAAAAGGTAAGGCCAATTTCCCCTGAGTTTATTTCACATCAGAACCGCTTTTTAAATGTCTTTCAATCTTGACTAAAACTCACAGTTTTATAGGTAAACCTAAGTACTTAAAAAAAGTTTTTACTGTTGATGTATTTTCGAACGTTTGATAGATACTTTTCTGTATATAATGTTTCAATTTTTTTTTACAGAATTTGGAAAATTTTAAGTCATAATCTAAAAAATGTATGATCACATTCTTAACAAAACCAAAATGTTATTGGAAGGATTTTTATATAACCAACGGAACGAATGGAAAATAACTGTTAGATAAGAAATAAAATATCATTAAAAATTATAATCTTATAAATAAAAGTCTAATTTTTCAAATGCAAACGTTGACCAAAACATTCAAAATGTTCAATATTGCCTATAACATTTAAATGCAGCGCTGAATAACATTTTGATTCTAAGCAAATACAATCATGTAAAATTGTAGACATTTTTCAATTATATTATATAAACTCTTTATTGTTGAATTCCATCAGATTTTAACAACTTACTGATTGTGACACAGGAAGTATAGATTGAAATAAACAATTAATTTCCCCATAGGCGACAATGATATTAGCCTTTTTCGAGATACAGACTTTAGAAAGTTGAATTTTTTTAACGAAACCTTACTAGAATTAAAGAAAAGTTATTAGGACAGTATTTTTTGGTCCAAAAAATATAGGTTCGCGTTGCTTTTCTTAGCGTAATTTGTACTTATCCCATGCCTATCAATTTTGCACTTAAAAATACGTGTCTCATCCTAGCGTTTAAAAGACATCTCAGTTCCGTTAGGGCTAAGGCAAATAATTTATTAGGCCTTTGGTATAATGCAGAATGCACGAAGTCTCTAATAACAAAATATAACGGGCGCACATATCAACCAATCAGGATTAGCTATACTCTTAATTCTGAATACCATGTTATGCTCATAAAATGGCTGCGCCTATAAAATCTAATGGTTTATTGTAACCTGAAACAAATACAGAGGAAATTTCCCTTACCTCTTTTTGTTACAATTTATCTCCTAATCAACCTTCAGATGCAAGTCAGAAAAGTCATGATAGTGCTTATCTTGTTCTGAACACTGTTTGATAAGATAATGTGTGTAAAAAATAGACAAGCGCAAAGATATTTTATACGAAAATTTCAGTTAAAAAACCAGTATGACAGGATAACGTTTAGATATACATATTATACAGTTGTAAATTTGAAGTGTTTGTATACATACAAGAATGTTAAAATATATGAATAAGAACAATTGAATCATTTGAGAAAAATCAAAAACTACTTTTGATGAAAAGAACGTTTTAGTTTGCGTCAAGATATCCCTTGCAAAGAAAATATAACAAGTTTAATACCTTGCAAATTCTTGAAAAATATAAAGGTGAAAATATTTCCACCATAACATAAGAATAAGAAGATGTGGTATGATTGCCACTGAGACAACTCTCGACCAGAGACCAAATGACAAACAATTATAGGTCATCGTATTGCATTCAACTATGAGCAAAACCCATACCGCACAGTAAGCTATACAAGCCCCCAGAATGACAAATGTAAAGCAATTTAAACGAGAAACTAACGGCCTGGTTTATGTAAGAAAAACAATAAACGACAAAAAAAGAATGATATACAGCAACAAACGACAACCACTGAATTACAAGCTACTGACTTAGGACAGGCACATACAGACTGTGGCGGGATTAGACATGTTTGCTCTCTTGCATTATTTAACATTTTATTTTAATATAATGGTTGGTTGTTATTACTATCTAATTGACAGGTTATCCTCTCACATAGCATCGTTATTTGTCATATTATTTAAATTAATTCATCTCATAATTTTTACGTTATATCGTGTGTTTTTTTTTTCTTTCTTGTAGAAATCGTTATGGGATTAATAATTTGTAATGGCAAACCAGTTACCTTTCAATCTCGAGTAAATAAAGTAAACTTATTTCATAAAAAATAATCACAGAGAGATGCTATTTCGAGACAAAAATAAAGTTTAAGTAATAGTTTTCTTGCTATAATATCTGCCTATGTGCGTTGCTGCAGAAACTTATCAATAATATTACATTTCCAAACATCACAAACAGTTCCAATTATAGCCAATGTTTATTTTGCAGGCGAGCAATTTATATGTCGTCATTAATTTGACGTTTTATATCTTCTATCATAAAGATCCTATCATCTTAAAAATTCATACGCGATCATCTCAAGTAATCTGCCGTGATTAGAAGTGCCGCCTGCAACACAAAAATGACAAAAGTATCATTATTAACAACTCATCCATGTAGCAATATACCGAATCCTAGAATTTGATGTTTGGATTGATGGAATTTGTATGCATATTTAAAGAAAGCTGTTGAATTTATTGTGAATTATCATCCATTTTATACGTGGATATAGACAAGTATGACAACTTTATCTTGTAGTTTTATTGAAGTCCTGAAATTGATAAATCAGAATCATAAATTGTTTGTCATATGAGCTTTGTTACATTGTCTGCTATGATGTATCAGTTTTCGAAATGTTATACTAGTATACACAATAGTACAGTAGTTTCATTGTTGCACACATGTCCTCAAATGCACGTTCGCATCATTATGAATAGGCATACATCAATGAGACCAGGGGCGTATTCAGGATTTTGAAAAAAAGGGGGACGTAATTCCTGAAAACGGAATATAAATTTTTGGACGATTTTATGCGAAAAAAATGTAATAATTCCAATCAAAGGGGAGCGTTCGGCCTATATGCCCTCTCTCCTGAATCTGTCAATGGAGACAGCAACCGATCTACATTACTAAACATGCATCTGGAGGACAGGCTACAGTCTGCAACAGTAGAAGGAAGCATACACCAAAATATGTCAAACTGTAGATTGCCCAAGTCTATGCAAGTTGTGAATAAATTAAGTAAAAATCATCAAAGATCTGCCAACAACACTAATTCTCCAAATGACCAATTTGTTTAGGATATAGCTTACCTTCAGTACTAAATTATGAATACATATAAAAATAGCATACAATGGTTCAAAATGGTAAACATTATAATCTTCCATATGGTCACGAAATGGTAAGCATTATAATCTTCCATATGGTACGAAATGGTAAACATTATAATCTTCCATATGGTACGAAATGGTAAGCATTATAATCTTCCATATGGTACGAAATGGTAAACATTATAATCTCCCATATGGTACGAAATGGTAAACATTATAATCTTCCATATGGTAAGAAATGATAAACATTATAATCTTCCATATGGTACGAAATGGTAAACATTATAATCTTCCATATGGTACGAAATGGTAAGCATTATAATCTTCCATATGGTAAGAAATAGTAAACATTATAATCTTCCATATGGTACGAAATGGTAAGCATTATAATCTCCCATATGGTAGGAAATGGTAAACATTATAATCTCCCATATGGTACGAAATGGTAAACATTATAATGTTCCATATGGTAAGAAATGGTAAACATTATAATCTTCCATATGGTACGAAATGGTATACATTATAATCTTCCATATGATACGAAATGGTATACATTATAATCTTTCATATGGTACGAAATGGTCATGGTACGATATGGTTATGGTACGAAATGGTTTTTGTTATGGTACGAAATGAGTTGTACGAAATGGTTATGGTACAAAATGACTATGGTTCTAAGACTAACACTGACGAGTTTCTTGACTTTGGGAAGGCACATGCATATTTGGCGGGATTAAAATAGTTATTTGAAATCGCCATCCTCCTCCCTTTTGTAATGCATATCTTCACTGTTATGGTATCTTTTTGTAATAACGTAATTTTTATGCCATTATTCCATTTCAAAAGGATCTTTTGTTAATAGTTACAAATGTATCACTATTTCCTTTTATGTTGATATTTTCTTTTTTTTTTTGGTCTATCTCTTATGTGTGTTAATTGACGACTTTCCCATTTTAATTGTGCCACTGAACGGATTCGATTCGGTCTTGCCTTCCTTAATGCATTTATAATTTCTTAATATTATCACTGATAGTAAATGATCTCTATTTTCCATATTTCATCTCTAAAAAATACCTTTTATTGGGTTTTTTTTTCCAACTCTCCTTTTTCTTTTTTCGTTTTATTTCTTATTGCTATTTTCTATATACTGTAGGTTCAACGGACCTTTTCAGTGGCGGATCCAGAAATGTTCATAAAAAGGGGGCACTGACTGCGTAAGAGGGGGGCCCGCTCAAGTCATGCTTCAGTGATTCCCCTTATAATCAACCATTTTTTTCCCACAAAAGGGGGGCCCCGGCACCCTGCCCTTCCCCTAAATCCGCCTCTGCTTTTACGTTTTTAGTACAGCGTTACAGTAACATATCTGTTTATAACAACACTCTCTCTCTTTCTGTTTATAACAACACTTTCTCTCTCTCTCTCTGTTTAATATAGGAACAAAGAAATCTTTACAAGGACTAGCTGTGATTAATTGACAAGTTGCTGCCTTCTAATTGTAAATAGGGGCCTCGGTGGCCGAGTGGTCTAAGTAGTTCAACTACTGTAATCACTAGCCAGTCAACACTAAGGTTGTGAGTTCGAACCCCGCTCGTGCGGGCGCACTCGGCTCCATTTTATTTGACTAGGATTGTCAGTTTTCCTACCGAAGGTCGGTGGTTTGATCCGGGCACTCCGGCCTCCTTCACCAATAAAAACTGACCGCCACGATATAGCACAACAGTGCTGAAAGTGGCGTTAATCACCAATCAACTAATCAATCTAATTGTGAATAAAACATTTTTGACAATAGTAGAGAACTCTTAACCAAAACGAACCATAATGTAATTTTAGGATTCCAAGAATACATCATGAACAAGTCAGAGTATTTTTTAGTGTAATAAGTTGATGAAATCGAAGATATTTTATTATAGTTTCCATTTTATTGTATCTTCAATATGTGTAATATTACTTTCTACTCCCTTGATATACAAATGAAAGGGGAAAGATAATTTAGTGAATTTGGATTTTATTTCACTGTAAGATCAGAAGCAAGTAAAAATCAGATTCCGATTTCCTCATTTGATCAGACAAAGAAGTCAAGGTTGATTCGTCATCTTAGCTACGATACCCAGGGGACCCAATTAAAACGAGGCAGGCTATTCCTGTAGATGTGCAATTAACTGTTAATAAAACAGTAATGAGCTTGAAGCATGTTACTTCACCCTTCAAGTAAATGTTGAACTATACATGCACTTCTCTAATTAAAGACATTTATTTTTGAAGGTTTTTAAGTAAAAAATTACGTTTTTTTTAATACTAGTAGCTGAAAACGAAAATCAAGGTTATAGTAAACACACCTCGTTTATATATAAATAGGAAACGGCGAAATATAGATTTGGCCATATGAACTTTTAAAAAATAACTTATATGTTGCTGAAAATGAGCTAACTTGTTCCTTAAATGAATGTATATTGTGTGACGCAGATTCTAACCACCAAAACATTGCCTGTTAATTGAGAGGAAAAGCACCAAAGAATTCGAAAAAGCTAAATAAATAACAGCCAGCTTTCTTAAAAATCAGAATTTTTGTATCAATACTACAAGTGTATGTATTTCATTCAAAATAAGCAATTTGTAACCTTTGTAAATGATGGATATGTAATCTCTATTCTTCAAATACACTATTTTTATATTAGACAAACATGAACTGTTTAGATTTGATTATACAGTCATAAGTATTTGTTGTCAAACTAATTGGATCCTCTTTTAGTCTAAATAATGGTTATCTAAGGCAACGTATACGTGATTTGGTGGTATTTCGGATTATAATGATTTTTTCATTCATCTTGAACTCGTTGAAATGTATCTGAACATCGAAAATAATATATATTTATAGCATTTATACTTCCAAAGAAACAGTCAATTCAATGTTGTGAAATAGGTCAGTAAGTGTACATAATGTACAAAAAAGTGGTGAAAAATAAATAACAATCTCTTGGAAACCCGTCCTCAAAGTTTTAACCGGAATAATATTTTATGGGTTTGCAAAAAAAATATATATTGTTGATACATGTATTTATCATCATAAGGCCCCCCCTAACCCTCCCCCCCCCCCCCCCCCCCAAAAAAAAATAAGAAAGTAAAAAATTATATTTACACCTCCAAGAATGTGATCACTGCACGGCAGAAGTTCTCCATTGGGTTAAATTGGGTTATGCAGGGCTCACCAAAAATTACTTAAACTTCGTTGTCAGTGGTAGTAAATTTACACAACGTGAATTGTTTTGTTATAAAATAGGCCGTTAGTTTTCTCAACTGAATTGTTTCATATTTTTCACGTCGGGGCCTTTTACAGCCGACAATACGGTATTTGTTTTTCTCAATGCTGAAGGCTGTACGGTTGCCTATAATTGCTTACATCCATGCACTACATTTGAACTTTGGTGGATAGTTGTCTCATTGGCAATCATACCGCTTCTCCTTTTTTCTGTATATTCAGAACTTCAGGACAGAAATTTTTAATCATGTCGTATGTGAGAATTTATAACGTTAAAGCATAAATTCCACAGGTTAAAAGAATATACAAAAATGGATATATAGTAAATTGATAAGCTATTAAAAAAATTATAAAAATCCTCGAAATATGGAACAAAAAGGACAAAAGAGACAAGTACAAGAGCAGAATTTATTATATTTATATTTTTATGAACGTTAAGCAGTTGATGCAAGAAAAAGCATCAACAAAAACACCTCACATTCAATGTAAAATACACAAGAAAAATGTATAGATCCAAGACTGCATATCTTTTATTAGGCAGTAACCTTGTAGATTTATGAAGTTCATTTTCCTATATTAATCCTATATTTGACTCCACAAATAATCAAAACATTTTCTATAAAAACATATTGAATTTACTCAAACGATACAAAAGAAACGATTTTATTAAGTGGAAACCAAAAGACTGCTTTGTGTTCTAAGGACAGAAATCAGATTATGGCGCTGTTTTCAATCGGAAATACAAACAGAACAAAAATTGACGCATTGTTTTCTATCATAGCATTGCCTTATTAAATTCATACAAATAAAATTGGAATCATTGCTGTCCATTTATCATGTTATCAATAACATTCTACAATGCGAAATAAAGATTCAGGGAAAGATGAAGACTTTGCTTATTAAATCGGACATATTACTTTAGATGTACATCTTGAACGTAGACAAATAGTGGCTATTATTTTATGATTTTTATCTACAATGAAATCAATCTAGGCATTATGACGTCTTAATCACATTTGAGGGGTTTTCTGCAATCACTAAAGAGCCTATGGTAGTAAACTCCCTCTGTTAATCTGCATCTAAAAAGTGATGTTGTCTTCTGGGGAAATGTTTTACTTACGATGAGTCATGTTAATGGTTCGCTTCAGTTCATTTGGAAAGTATATATATTACAGAATTATCAAGATTTGTTGTCTCTACTTCTTACTCAAATAAATGAGTTTTGAAATTTAGAAAACACTCCATTTTTATAGCGAAGATTTGATTACAATTTACTTTCGAGTAGCTGTTATGAATGTGATACAAAAGTAGAACACGGTCGACAGCATTGAGTAGGTGGTGAAAAATAGAAACTTATTCCCTGTTCATGATTTACTTTTGCCGGTTGGATACTTTTTTATGAGCTTAAAAAAAATTGACAATAAATTTACAAAACGTATGTCATTATTTAACCTAAAGTATAAAAAAGATGTTCAACAGTCTTAAAAAAGAGAGTAAAATCTTCAAATCCTATTTGATTATTGCTTACAATTCAGGTGTCAGACCACCAATTCACTCCCTCCAATTTAGAACGTATCTAAAAAGTAGCCCTACTCTGACACAAAAAAGTGCTTTTGATGTCAAAGTTTACTTAAACTAACCAACAAATTTGCAGAAATGAAACTTTTAGTGAAAGAGAAATATATTTAGACCATTTTGAGCTAAAATTTAATTGTCTATGAGTTTTCATTAAAAATTGAGGATTAATGCGCTCCATAGTATATTAATTTAAGATTTCCAGAAAACCAGGGGTTATTTTTAGTAGTACTTAAATATAAGAAGATGTGGTAGGAGTGCCAATGAGACAACTCTCCATCCAAGTCACAATTTGTAAAAGTAAACCATTATAGTTCAAAGAACGGCTTTCAACACAGAGCCTTAGCTCACATCGAAAAGCAAGCTATAAAGGGTCCCAAAAATGACTAGTGTAAAACCATTCAAACAGGAAAACTAATGGTCTAATCTATATAAAAAACGAGAAACGAGAAACACTTATGAACCACATAAACAAACGACAACCACTGAACATCAGGTTCCTGACTTAGGACAGGTACAAACAAAGCGGGTTTAAACGTTTTAATAGGCGCCAACCTTCACCCTACCTGAAACAATAGTGTAACATCACAACATAGAAAGACACACTATAATATATCAATTGAAATGGCTTAACTCAATCAAAAGACAAATTAACAAAAACAAGTGAACATACACTGAACGAATAAATTTGATCTATGACTCAATGTAAATACAAAATTAATAAAACAACTGTCTTCCGAAAGGCAGTTCTTTCTGAGAAGTCTTTAAACATGGGTTGAAAATTGGCATGTAGAAAGGTGATACATGTACAATTTAGGATATACCTGGTTTCTATGAAGTTAAACTTAAGGTTAGATATTTAGAAAGCTGTGAAAATTGCAAAATTGGGTTGGATAGATAAGGATTTTGAATTGGTGGTCTGACACCTTCATAACCTTGAAAGAGCATATTAGAGGCTTTTTTTGTTTTACATAAATAGGAGTTTTGTACCAACTGACGCAATTAAATGAAATTGGTCTAGTTAAAACATATATTGATTATATGTATGCGTTATATCTTTCTCATTGTAGTTGAAAACTAAACAATTCGTTTGTCATGTTTATATATATAAATCCGGTACGTGTGCTCATAGCAAATTACCGAACTTCGTGTGAGCAACTGACAAATTCTTATCAATACCAGAAGATCAAGAATACCTTTCCACCTTCGCATATGACCGAAGCGAGACTTAAACCCCTACAAATGTGACGAGATCTCAAAGAAGATATCGACCATCTGTATATAAACCATTCTGTAACTTATTTCCTAATTGATCGAGGGATTATTTGAAATCAGAAAGTATGCTCACAAATACAAGGATACAATGCAAGTAAAATTGATAAGTCAAAAACATGTCAAAGAGTAAATGAAATCCCAGAAGCTTTCTAATACCACCTTCCACCTGCGACAACGAATAAACAATTAACCTAATGATGTTTAAGTTCTCGCGTGTAACTCATAAAGAGACACAAGCAGTAATGTCAGGGGGTATTAAATATAAAGGAAATGAAAGTGTTATATTGTTAACATTTTAAAACATAAAGATTGGCCTAATTCCTTGAAATTATTGTAATTAGAAACACTGCGCTGTCAACTTAAGATTATAAATTCTATTACAACCCACACATTAAAGAATGATTGTTTCTGTTATATAAGCAACACTTTTTTTTGCAGCATGGATGTAAGCAATGAATGAAGGGAAGATATGTGTTAATTCTTGAATCAACTTATTGTATTCAATATGATTTTCATTTGTGGAATAAACTCGAATCACTTCAGTACGATTCTGCTGAATCGATCATCAGTTCAAAGTTTTAGCTAAAATGTCACACAAAGATATGAGTTAGAGGCAACATCTACTTTAGTCTCTAAAATGTCACACAAAGATATGAGTTAGAGGCAACAGCTACTTTAGTCTCAATGACAGATTTTCAAACCTCATAAATCCACTAAGAAAATACAAATCAAGGTAAAAACGACAACTGAGAGAGTCGCCAAAAGGAGTGAGACCTGTAGCGTCGACATAGCAAGCGTCTCTTTCCCCTTCCCCATGAGTATCAACGCTCAGGTAGAATGTCACAATATTAAAATGGTTTATATCTTACGATTGAAAAAATAAAACAGTAAACGTTTAATAACTCTGATATCTTTTCCAATTATTTGCCAATTTATGTAAAATTGTGTTCCATAATTTATTATTCTTTCAACCCAGATTATATGATGTGATAACTAGCAAAATGTTTAAGCAAGTAGAGTATAAACAGATAGTCGTTCATTCTCTAAGACTACTTTAAGCTTTAAGAAATCTAATAAAATTGAGAATGGAAATGGGGAATGTGTCAAAGAGACAACAACCCGACCATAGAACAGACAACAGCAGAAGGTCACTAACAAGTCTTCAATGCAGCGAGAAATTCCCGCACCCGGAGTCGTCCTTCAGCTGGCCCCTAAACAAATATATATACTAGTTCAGTGATAATGAACGCCATACTAAACTCCAAATTGTACACAAGAAACTAAAATTAAAAACAGTACAAGACTGACAAAGGCTAGAGGCTCCTGACTTGGGACAGGCGCAAAAATGCGGCGGGGTTAAACATGTTTATGAGATCTCAACCCTCCCCCTATACCTCTAGCCAATGTAGAAAAGTAATGTTGTTTTTAACAGTGTTACATCACACGAA
Organism: Mytilus californianus; assembly: GCF_021869535.1. NCBI lineage: Eukaryota > Metazoa > Mollusca > Bivalvia > Mytilida > Mytilidae > Mytilus > Mytilus californianus. Next base: position 39,274,295 of record NW_026262745.1, read on the forward strand.
ATATGATTATTTAATTTCGTTCTTATTTTCACGAGAAAACCCCGAAAAACTGACTTATGATTATTGTGTACAAAAACAATAGGAAAGATCAAGTCACCTAAAAAATGTAGTTTAACACTAACATATAAGACTCTGCCTGTCCTAATCTGTGATTGTCTTAAGCAATATATACAATTTTTTTTTTGTTATTTTGAGAACTTGGGTTGTGATTGTTGTTTTGTTTAACGTACATCAGCAAATTCATTAACATTCAATACGAGAACACCATCAACAGAAAATCCAATATGTAGTTCTGTGAAGTGGGTCGACCGAGATGAAGGGCGATATTTTTATATATACTGTCGCTGGAAAAGAAAACTTCAAAATGCCACGGTCCCCTCAAAGAGTTGTTGTAACATGTTATTTTTCGCGACGTAAAACGGCGACATATCGGGAAAAGATGCCTTTTTCGAGTGATTTTAATCATAAGCTTATAAACGAGTACATGACCCCTACCAAAATCATGAAATTTTAATAAAAATGAATTATTTTCAAAGAATTGTTCCACAAATTAAAAGAATACTTTTGTAAAGCATATATTCCAAATCTTTTTACAAAAATCTTGTGTTTTGAAACAAAAAAAGTTAAATATGTCTGTCCAAAGGATAGAAATGTGAAGAAACCGAAATTTTAAGTAAATGTCTAAAATTTCGACCACATTTATCTCTAAATTTAGCACATGAAGGTATATTTTTTATTACATATTTGAATTAACTAAGTGAAAAATAGCTTTTATGCAAATTTTCGTAAAAAATCACCGTGGGATCAAAACTGTATCGTATGCCCTTAACACACAGAGAGATTGAAAACTTCCTACACAAGGCGTCATATTAAACCCCAATCTGACCTGAAGTGGCTGCGTATTATTCACCTCGCACTAAAAAAACGGACACCTTTCTTAACTGGCTGACAGAATGGGTCCAGGGACAATATGTTTTACTCCAGTCAACAATGTTTTCGTTAAAGGTAGATCTTTGCCAGCTCATGTATAATTTTTCACAACACTTTATATAAAACATAAAACGATTAAGAGTTTTATATATTGTATAAACACCTGTCTATTTTTGACGACTATATGTGTCGGTAGGTTTTTGTCTCAATGATCTATACCCCAAATCTAACTTTATTAATTTAATGATATATCAGCAGTGTCAATAAGATCTTCAGCATCCGCGATTTTAATCCCAAATCTTTTCAACTGCTCCGAAAATGGAATACAAATTATGTCCAATTAAGGCCATTACTATTATTAGACATCTTCGGAGTAAATGGAAATGAGTAACGCACTGTATTCATTTCTTTGAAGCTATTCATTCAATGTTAGTAAATTTTAGAATGAGATGTGCTGTGTTGTGAAAGTAGAAATTTTCTCATAGATAGAAATTCAACATAATATTAAAAGAACAAATGGATAAAGAGCAATACAAGACAAAGAAGTAATAAACATGACATCCAAATAGACATGCTGTATCCTTCACCGTTGCTTTCCAATTGACCGTCGAAGCAAAGTTTTTATTTTAAATAAATGACAAAATACGTAACATTCTTTCTATTTTCTTGGATTTTTGTTAATTATAGAATTCATTCGACATTTTCAAGAAAATGGCTCGATAGCGTTGATGCTTGTACATTTTCAACTGGCGATTTAGATTTAATTTATCTTTTACAGGAGACTTGCTTTTCATTGCAACAAACATATTAAAATTCTGCAATAGTTACAACACTCATGAATTTGAGAGTGATATCGAATGAACGTGTATAATCTATCTGGACCGCTTTAATTACTTCTTGAACAATTGATGATATCTGAGTTTTATGCTCATGTATTGCTAAAACATCTTCTTGCCGTACAATTGACTTGAATAATTGATGCTTAATTTAGAGGAAAACAATGCACGTCAGTGACGTCCATTCAAAAAATATTGCTTACTTTATAGAATGATTCTGAGAGAGAATTTGTGGTATCTGGGGAGACCATAAAATATCTAATTCATATCGATCTATTCAGTTTTGGTTTCTTAAAGAAAAGATCTAATTCGGTTACATACACATAAGCTAGGTTGTGATTTGAGCTGAATGACCGGAAATCATGAAAACGTCTGCAACCAATGGTATCATTGAAAGAAGCGCCAATTTTGCTACATCTGATAAAGGAAAACTAATTTGATACCAATATTATATTTGTGACGAATAAAACAGGTTTTGTGAAGGTAATTCACTTTGCTAATATGCTTCCATATCTCTCAATATTGATTATCATATATCAATGAGAAAAGTTGAAAGGCAATTATACCCACTGTGATTTTTTGTTTTTAATTACGACGTGAATCGACTGAAAGGTAAGCTTTATTTCTAATTTATTCAACATCAAAAAGTAAATTTCACACAATAATTTTCAAAAGTTTACTTAAAGAAAGACATTAATCTTACTAAAGAGTTAACGAACTTTGAACTTTATAATAAAGTTTATTAATGTGATAAATAAGTGCAAACCATCAATTTACAATATTACGTTCTAAGATGGATATGAGAAATATGAAGTTATTCAAAGTTTAATTATACAATAATTTTTAAAAAGAAAACGAATCATTTCAAAGTTTTAACCTAATGATGTTATGCCAATTAGATTCATTAAAAAGGTGTTCACTATTAACCTTCATCATGGAATGCTCGGTATATTAAAGCAACCCTTCGCTTACATTATCCCCTTCTTGATCACGTAGGATGAGTATAGTATAGCTTTTAAAGGTGCTCTATCCACCAGTCGGAAACATCTGATGTATTTCACCTGATACCAGGGAACCGAAACGCAATTTGGAAATCTTTTTCTCACTATAATCATATTCTTATTAGTTAAAAACTGTAACTTCTTAACAGCTCACGCTGAGCAAAAGTATTTCCGAAGCATAATGGTCTAAGAAGACAGTGATAAGATAGTCTTAGATCCATGATTATTTTATTAGTTGTTATTAGCTTTGAACTAGCTGTCAGTAACTGCGAGTACTCTCAGATCTGTACTTAGAGTCTTTTTGTTGTGGGGATGTATAAGTACCCTGCCACGTCCACTCTGTGTTTTTGTTACTTGTTTATGTGCTTAATGTCTGATGAGTTAAACCCTTTTCAACTGATTTTTATAGTTTGTTCATATGTTGTAATGTTACACCACTGTCCAAGGTTAAGGAGAGGGTTGGGCGCCCGCTAACATGTTTAACCCCGCCACATTCTGTATGTGCCTGTCACAAGTCAGGAGCTTGTAATTCAGTGGTTGTCATTTGTTGATGTATATCCTATTTTATTTTCGTTCATTATTTTGTACATAATTCAGACCGTTAGCTTTCTCGTTGGAATTGTTTTACATTTGTCATTTCGGGGCCTTTTAAAGCTGACTATGCGGTATGGTATGGGTGTTACTCATTGTTGAAGACCGTACGGTGACCTATAGTTGTTAATTTCTGTGTCATTTGGTCTCTTGTGGAGAGTTGTCTCATTGGCAATCATACCACATCTTCTTATTTTTATATTTGTAACCTGTTGATGTAAATGATACAAGAATAACAGTTGCTTACAATAAAAAAACTTCCTATAGCTTTTCCCGAGTTGTTACAATAGGTAATTATAAGACAACAAACATGTAAGTATAAAATGAGATGTATGGTAAATATCAATAAGTCAGCGACCATCAGACATGTTTTTCAGCAAGAAGTTGGCATTCTGTGGGATCAACTGGAATCTTCTCACCACTAGGTTTCTTAATTAGTATATGTATATACTTCATATAGTGGTTTCTTAACAAGAATAAAAAGACGTTATTGTTATCCTTTAACTTCTCTTTTTTGCTTTTTAAAATGATTTCCATTCACTCGTTGATTCAAAGATAGGTGACTTCAGTTGAAAGCAATTATTGTAGTCACCTAGACACAAAAATTATTACAATACTTCATAAAACGAATAGATATGAGGTTTGTACACCACTACCTCTCCAAAATATTATATAGATGTCAGATTAATATTGGTTCAAAATTTAAAAAAAAATAGATCAGATTTGTTCTTAAGAAGGTAGAGATGATACAAAGCAGGCAATAAAAACAACAAGCCGAGAGAGACAGAAAACACCGTGGCAAAAAGACTTGGACAAACAGCAGTTCCTGCTTCACCAGTGACACCATTGCGTCACTCTGGTTAAAATGCCGTAATAAGGCATTATACATTAGCATACTGGTAAATTTCATTTTAAGATAAGATGATGTGGTTGAATACATGTACCAATAAGACAATTCTCCACCAGAGACCAAGTGACGTAAAATTTAGTTACTATAAATCACTACAATACGGCCTTCTACAATGATCAAAACCCACACCGCATAGCAATAGAAATGCCGATTATCTAGATTTTTTAGGGGAAAAAAAACGTAACAATTATCATGTTAATCCAAAAAATCTTGATGATGTCAGTTTCAGAGACTTGTTTGTTTGGATCATAGCGGGTTTGTACATAGTATGATTTCCAGTTCTCAATACAAGATAATTGTATCATTGCTGGCAAAAATACTTTAAATATGTCTCTAGTTCAGAATGAAGAATACTTGTTGTTTAGAGAATAGAGATGTAAAAAATAAATACTATCACGAGAGAGACTAAGATTGTATGTACTCAAATATATCTTTGGACTTTATTTTAGTATCCACATCTTATCAACAATTCTCCTAGAGTAGATAGTTTCTCAGTAATTCTGAAACTTGGTTTTGCTAATGATAAATTAGATATTAGTAGTTTTGAGTTTCGTTGAACATTTGCCAAACTCGGTAATGTAAGGACATTTGTGAAATGCAGATACAGAACCCAGTTCTTCGTTTAAAATACCAGAAGAATATAAAATATATCTATTATTGTTCAGAATTTCCTATCTATAACGTGTCAGTTGTTATGTATGTTTACACAATCTTGACTGCTGGATCCCAATTATTGTCACATTTATCTATTATGTCTGTTTGGGTTGCTCACCCAATTTTGTCAATATAAAGGAAATATAAACAACTGTCATACAGTGGGAGGTTTAGCTAGCTATAAAACCAGGTTTAACCCACCATTTTCTTCGGAAAATGTCTGTACCAAGTCAGGAATAAGACAGTTGTTTTACACTCGTTCCGTTGATTGATAACGTTTGATTTCGTCAGTTTTTATGGACTTTCTCTCTATGAATTAACCTTGGAAGTCGGTATTTTTGTTATACTTTTTCACATTTGTTAAGTTAAAGTCATCTTTTCAAAAGTTTTACGGACGTCATCATAATTTGGTTGAAAGTTTTGGAATATCAGTGTCACAATACTCGTCCTCATTTCCCCGATTATGATCACCGAATGTGACTTATCGCAGAATTTGTCTTTGCTATTAAGAACACAAGACAAATTAGTGGTGCAGGGCAGGATCTGCTTACCTCTCCAGAGCATCTGAGATCGCCCCTGGTTTTGAGTTGGTTTCGTGTTGTTCAGTCTTTAGTTTTCTATGTAGTGTTGTGTATACCGTTGTTCGTTTTTCGACTTTTTCTTTTTGACCATGGTATTATCTTCGACTTTTGATTTTTAATGTCCCCATGGTATCTTCTGCCTTTTTTTATTTTGGGCGGGGTGGGGTGGGGGGGGGGGGGGGGCTCATTGTCCCCCCCCCCCTCCGACTCATTATAACAAATTAGCAGACAAATTTTTTTTAATGAGTATGATTTGGAGTTAATAGGATTCATGTGAATGCCAAAACAAAATACATTTTTCCCCAATGATAATATTATAAAGGTTAAATTAAGAGCTTTCAAATACATTCCCCGCAAGCACACCCCTTTTAAGAATTGAATTTATAGTTCTCTGAAAACATTCGCAAAAAGCAATAAAGAAGACAAGTTAGTATGATAACTTTCTTTCTTTCACGCATTACGCTTCTAATTAAATTACTTGATTAAGTACACACGACAGCTTTAAAACTTATCTACATTGGAGTAATTGAGAAATACTACCTGTTATATTCTGAAAGATAAGTTCTAATTCCTATTCTTTTGAAATGGAGAAATTCGAGAAAATTGAATTCCTTCAATTTAATTATTCCATCCCAAGATACACATAAAATGGCATATCTTATTTAATTATGATGACAAAATAGTGGGAAATTTTAAATAATAATAAGGAAATTTGTAAAAACTAATTACTTCGTTTAAAAACAAAGCTGATTCTTTTACCCATAAACATGACACAATTCATGGAAAAAAAAATGAACAAAAATTTCGAGATGTCATTGAGCTGTATCAATTTCTTTTAACGTTTTTTTTTCTACTGGACCGTACTTTACGTCTTTTATCTTTTAGTTAGCTGACTTTTGTTTAGTCTCGGTCTGATAAGTCAAGATTCATCGAACTGATTGTTTAGATTGTTGTTATGCTGCGCTGTTACACCATTATTTAAGGTTACGGGCATGACGGAGCGCTCCGAAACATGTTAACCCCAACATGATCTTCATCAAGACGGAAATCGGTAGCATAAGTTTGCATTCTTAAAATAGAACTCTAATTCGCCGTTTCTGATAAAAATGAAATCCACGTCTGTCTCTAGACAAGTTCGCTGGTACAGAATCTGGGTTATATTTCCAAAAGAGTACACCAAAAACGTTGAGATCTATCAAAATGTCCGATATAATGGAAATTCAACCAATAACCGAACATTAGTTTCATTTTGGGGTTATGGACAACCGCGCTGAAGTACTTACGGACAATGCAATTACTCAATCATTTCATTTAGATTTGGAAACAGCGAATTTAACAATACCACGTTGATCAACCTATATGGCCGACAGTTTAAATTGGAATGTAAGGGGAAATATGGGGATTCATGCATATTACAAGAATAATTCTGTATTCTTGAAGATTTCCATGCAAATCAAGCAAACTGTCTATAAAGATTAATTCTACTCAATTTCAGTTTCCTAATTCTATTTATCTACATGTATATAACATTTTTTCTTTCAAATTTCATTTTGCCTTTGTCTTCTTACATACTTTCTGTATGGGAGATTTCCGTTGTGTGGTATGAGCAAATGATGTTGATAACCTGCCACATTCGAGGCAAAGTAAGCCACTGATAGACCCTTCCACATTTGAGGCAAAGTAAGCCACTGACAGACTTGGACACATTCGAGGCAAAGAAAGCCACTGACAGACTCTATAATAGGGAAACGTTGCAAGTATATAAATGGAATAGTCAATATTGAATAAAATTGAGAATGAAAACGGAGAATGTGTCAAAGAGACAACAACGCGACCAAAATTAAAGAACAGAAAACAGCACAAGGCCACCAATGGGTCTTCAATACATTGAGAAAATCCCACACCCGGAGGCGGGCTTCAGCTGGCCCCTAAACAATAATGTATACTAATTCAGCAAAAATGGACGTCACACTAAACTCCGAAACATATAAATGAGCCAAAATTTAAAAAAAAACATACAAGACTAACAAAGGCTAGAGGTTCCTGACTTTGGACAGGCGCAAAAATGCGGCAGGGTTAAACATGTTTTGTGAGATCTCAACCCTCTCCCTATACCTCCACCCAATGTGGATAAACCAAAACATAGTAATACGCACAGTAAAACTCAGATTAAAGTCTTGAAAAATATATGTTAGTAATAAATATTCAAATTTTTTATATGGATTTTAATGTCATTATACTAAACTTCAAACTTAATCGTTTAAAGGATAATTATTCTCCTGTTGAGCCTAATATAACATTTCAGTCCAAAGTATTCCAATTTTCAATTAAAAACCCGAGCTTTTAATTTCAACAATTTACATGTATAAATAACCACATTAGAACAAAAATTAACTTTTCAAATATCTTATCGAAAAATCATTTACGATAGATACATTTACATTTTACGTAATTTTTATACATTTCTACTGATCAAGTCTCTCAAATATTTTGCTTGTGTTTTATGATTGATTGATAGTTTGTTGAATAACGTCCATTGACAAATATTTCATGCATGCTATGTCTCCAGTAGCTAGGTTTGTTTTTTTAGAAAATCAATAAATACTTAGCCTTCCAGTTACTACATGTATGTACGATAATTCTAACAAGCCCAAAATCGATCGAGTCTGAAAAAGAGTTATGGGTAAGTTTATCCGGAACTATCAACGATTTGTTATCAGCACCAAATTCTTAAAAAAAAAACAACAAAAAATCATTAAGATATGTGACATAAGATAACAACCGATGAGGTTCCGAACATTGGACAGGTACGTGAGTATGTTACTGGGATAAATTAGTTTGTATGAGATCACAACCTTCCCATTCTGGTATGGACCCATTACATTGTGACATAAGGAGTGTAAAATTACAGTAAACTTTTAAACTGAAGACAAAAATAGTGTAGTGAAGTGATAGCTGAACAGCACTACCACTTTATCTCTATATATATATATATATAATATATCTATGGCACTTTAGGCAAAAAATCATTGATTTTCAAGATGTTTACATACAATTTCTTATATTTTCTTTAAAACTATTTAGTTTAAAGGGGCATTAGCTGTTAAATTCATGTTCACCGATTTGACTGAAATTCTCATATTTGATGTATAACATACTAAAACGTATATCCAAATTACAAAAAGTCTAAAATAAACAATTAACAATGCATGGACTGGATAATATGTATCAGTATTTCGTGTGTATTTTAGTCAAGACGCCATCTAATTAACCATCGATATGATTTCCGAAGACTGTCAACGGTCATATAACCCGATATAAACAGAGATATGAATGTATTGAATAGAAAGTGACCATGTGCAATTGGTTTTTTCTAGGTCTGTTTGAATTCATGTTATGGGTTAAAAAATATGTTAATCATCGTTTTTACCTGAATGATTTTTATGGATCGAATCAGTCAACGAAATGGTTCATTCCTTGTTTCAATTTCCTGACATTAGTTTCCTTTTAATACCTGAATACGCCTATTACGTGCGTAACCCATCTCCAGCTAAGGGGTTATATTGAAGTTCAAATGAGGTGGACTTATTCACTTGCAAGTCAATCATACATCAGCGATGTTTTGAGCTTATTTTGACAAATTTGGGCCAAACTAACTGCTTGCAACGAAATCTTATTTAAAAATTCCGCTTTTATTAACACTTGAAACAAAAAGAATCGTATTTCAAATTTGTGTCTGACTCGCAGCTGTCCCTTTTAAGTTTGGTATAACAACATTAGCATCTATATTATTCATGAGATATTAATAATTGTATGACATACATTTGCATATGAACTCTTTTTCTGGTTATGGCAAATGTTATTTTCAATAGTCTTATATGTAATTGATATGACATATATATATATACTGTTCAAATTATCACCATTTTGACTGGATCACCTTATTTAGTCTAGTGCATTCGACAATGTTCGATTAAAGAAAAATTAAAGACAGCAGTCTTTCGACGTATATTTTCCTAGAAGGGTATATTAGTAGGGTGGTCAATGTCTAAAAATTCCTCTAGTTAACGAGTTTAAGTTAACGGATAACACACGGCTAATTTTTTTTTTGCAAATTACAGGAAAATCATTATATTTTACAATCATGATTGTCGTCGTAAGTTCTTATGGTCACGATTTTCTAAATTTCGTGTTTTTACAGGGTAACCCCAGATACCGTATTGTACGTGGAATCTTTAACATGAAAAATAAAATTATTACGCTCTTTGTTGGTGGTTTAAGTAGTACTTATAATATAGTTTATACATTAAATATATCATATAACTAAAAGCGGAAAGTATTTAAGTGATTTTAGTATAATTATTTCAGCATTTTAGTAAGACTAAAATTTAACCCGAAATTTACCACATTGTCATCGAAAGCAAAAGTATACCGTGTACCATCAAAATATTTTTTACTCTTATTAAAGCAATAAGACACAGTGCATGTGTGTGCCAAATTTCATGTGTGAAATGAAAGTAGTTTTGAAGAAATTAGCAATTAGAAACACAAATTATGTCAACATTTTGACATTGAATAAACACGGATTATCCCGTGACATTCATCATTTTGTTGCTAACACTATTAGGTCATTAACTAGGACAGTGGTCACTCAATACATTTCTCATTTTTGCTTGTTGTGTGGTTAATTTATTTGTTTTGAATAGCCAGCTAACTTTGCAAATTGTTATTTTCTTCTGAGGAATATGTTTTGTGTCTGTTTTTCAATACTTTAAACTTTTTATTGAATAGATATTTTTGTTATACATTTTATGTAATTGTAGTATAAGAATCAAATCGGTCGGTTTCATTTCACACCCGGAATATGGCGAAGCTGGCAGCAGGAAATTTTTTTCCGGATTGACCATTTTTTTTCATTTGCTGCTACGCATGCTTATTTTTTTCCGCGGCTTTGCTGCGCGAAAATTTATTTTCACTTTTGTACACATTTATATCCTCAACTTTCCTGTATTTCATGTTGCAGATAGAGTATTCATTTTCATCCGGTCTTGTGCAAAGTCATTTATTTTCAGTTCATACCAGGCCAAATTATTGATTTTCAAAATCCTCCTCCCTTCCTTCCTATCGAAATCAAATGGTCGTGCCCTTACTGAAAGCTAATGAAAGGACGTCATCAATTAATAGTCTGAGAAAAATATGATCATAAACATAATTACCGTAAAAACTAGGATTATACTGGTACAGCATGTTTTACTAACTGACTGAATTATGTCGAAATTCTTAGAGAAAAGGATTATACATTCTTTATATGCCTGTTCCAAGTCACGATCGAGCCGGTATTTGAGTGGTTTTCGTTGGTTCATGTCTGATTTTTTGGGGTAAATTGTTTCGTTATAAATTAGGCCGTTGGTTTTCTCAAATGAATTGTTTCAATTTTTTATACCCGGGCCTTTTATAGCCGACCATACGGTATATATATATGTGTGTTTTTCTCATTGTTGAAGGTCGTACGGTTGCCCATTACTGCTTACTTCCACATCTCCTTATTTTTATATTAAACAAGTATTACATAAAATTAACATTTATTTATCAATGTTCCATGTAAATGAGGTTAAGGTCAGATGAACTCTGCCACAAAGACATGTATGTACACTTTGCTACCATTCCATACACCAAATATATTTGACCCACTACTTATAGTATCTGAGATAAGGACTTAACCACTGAAACTTAACCTTGTTCACTGATCCATGAAATGAGGTCGAGGTCAGGTGAACCATGTATGACCGACATGTAGACCTTGCAAGGATACCATATATTAGTAACCAAATATAGTTATCCTAGATGCGAAGGATACCAAAGGGACATTCAAACTCACAAGTGAGACTTTCACATGACGAAAAAGGCTATACAGTTTTCTTTAGTGATTAAACCATGAAAATGAGGTCAATTGACCCAAATTTAAGAAAATCGTAACCACTGTAGACAACGACGACATCAATATTTCGATGAGGCTTGGTCTCCTCTTTCTAGTGATATCAAATACAGCCGTGTGTTATTCCGTTAACCCAAATCGATCAAATTCGTAGACTGGGCACCCTGCTATATATAAATTATGCAAAAGCTTGTTATATACTGGTTGAACTTTATTGCTTGTGAGGAAGAAAATGATATCTTTCCAATCATTTCTGTTACGCCGTCTGGATTAAGCGCGTTTTCTTAGGTAATATAATCTGTAATCTAAATGTTCAATGTACATGCTATTGTGATCGTCGTGTGAATCTTATAATGATGTATTTCCCATTTGGTAATAGTGGTAACAATTTGAATTAAAACTTCAAAAAATCTCAATATCATAAATATTTGACTGAGACATAACAAGTTATATAAGAATCGAATTTACGTACATGAAGAGTAACTCTTTGTTCGATTGTTTTTTTTAATAGACAAGCTACTTAGATAAATAAAGCATACCCTTTTTTGAAGAACAATGTAGTTTTAGAAATGTATCCCAAAAGTAGGCATATAACACTATAAGATTCACACGTTGGAATATCCGATAAATAGTAAAAGAAGAATCTAGCCGAATTTTTTTTGCAACTGTCTTCAATATATACATACTAAATGGACCGCCTTCGAGACTTAATTTGTTATAATTGATCTTCCAAAAATTCAAACGCGAAATATGTGTCTGAAACGTTAATTTCTAAATTGAATGACTAAATATGGTTCTTTCGATGTGCAAAAGCTTCATTTATACTGCATACATCTTGCATAAGTATGCTGGATTTTGAGTGGTTGATTGCCAGAGTATTTTCCGTGTATTTTCTTTTTGCTTCGCAGTCGATATACACGCCATCTTGAAATAATTACTTATCACATAAAGATTCTGATTGGTTGCATTATGATTCGGGTGAGATACAGCAACAGCTATTGGCTTAAATGAGATAAAGAATTACAGACTTTTCTCGTCTCAGGATAAGACATCAAATGTAGGAAAATTAACTATGTGTATTTCAATTCCGATCAATTGTTATTAATTCATGTTCGTTTTTCATGCAAATATTGCACACTGAAATTCAATATTGAAATATCATTTTTTAACACCTGTTTATTTGCTTTGTTAAACTGTATATATATACGATTTGTTTAGCTAAACAATGTTCCTTTACAAAAATGCAGGAATCTGATGTACAGTAGTTGTCGTCTGTTTATGTAGTTCATACGTGTTTCTCGTTTCTCGTTTTTATATAGATTAGACCGTTGGTTTTCCCGTTTGAATGGTTTTACACTAGTACTTTTTGGGGCCCTTTATAGCTTGCTGTTCGGTGTGAGCCAATGCTCCGTGTTGAAGGCCGTGCCTTGACCTATAATGGTTTACTTTTACAAATTGTTACTTGGATGGAGAGTTGTCTCATTGGCACTCATACCACATCTTCCTATATCTATTATCTGTATTTTATAACTTTTGCTTATCTGGGCACACCTCCGAAGAGGCACACCTCGAGAGTCGTGTTTACCGTCTCTTTTACTCTTCACGGAGACGCTTGATCATTTGTGCGTTTAATCAAATGCGACTGTTTGGCTAACGTCTTGATAGCCTAAGAACACTGCTGGAATTTGGTTCGAAATCGAATAGTTTTAAATTGACTATTGATATTCGGTATACTTAAACAGATATAGCATGTTAAGAAATGTGTTTGCGCAAAAATACCAGTCTTCAGAAGGAATTTCCTTCGCATCGAAGCTTATATAGGAAATTTAACCTTCCTCTTGACTGGTATTATGTGGTAACTGTTGGGTCGTGCACTCCACATTGTACAATTTACATCGCAATTGTAGAATAGATTGAGAAAAACAAAAATCGTAAGATGTTTACTTTTTTCAATAATATTTGGTTTTGAAATGAAGACACAGGTTTCTAGGAAACTACTAGTCTAAGAGAAACATTAGAATTCAACATTGAATTACTAAAATTGCAAAATGAATCTTTCCTGTTGTTTTTAACTTGAACTTCTTAACAATAGCCATAGGATCGTTGTTTTAGGAATTATAGACAGTTCATATAAAGGAAATACAAGAATACCACCAAAAAGGACAATCGGATATATTACATGAAAAAGCAGTCGCAGGAAACATACATTTGACGAATAGCTATAAAGGTATCACATTTTGTCATACACAAGGTTTCAACAGATATTTTTGCGGCAATGTAAAATTTCCTTTTAAATGCAGCTGTTACGTGGGGTTTACTTTATTCATTATACTTGAGACTCACTGCTGGCAATAATTCAAAAATGAAGACTATTTTTTGTAAGGCACTTGAAACGTTTTGTTCTATTAGGGGAATATCGTCCATTCAATATGGCCACAATCAGCCATTTTAGTTTATAAACACATTAGCCGTATTTTGTTGTTTTTTTTCTCTGTAGAAGTAAATACTCGGCCATCGTCGATTTTCACACTGGGATAATGTTTCGAAGCATAAAAATCCTTCAGTGACGCAAATAAATAGTGATGTTTACTGTCCTTTAATTTGTTCAATCAGGAACTATCAATCAATTAAAACCAAGATTCACAATTGAGTGTAAAAACGCAACAAGAATTACAAATATTCCCAATTTAATACCTGCTGTTTAAATTCATTTCATTAAACCAATAACGCATACAAGAACTCGGTTCCATTGACCATGTTAACACCACTTTTAATTCTTTTCAATCTGAATACAGACAAGACGCCATTTATTTTATGCAATCTCAATTTTCAGCTTCAGGAAACTGTTATATATTAAACAGTCGTACTTTATTGCGGATTGAAAAACAAATAGAATATTTATTTCGTTTATTGGGAAATAAAGATATTTTATTTTCGAAATAAAATAACTGTTGAACTCATCTCGGGTGAAACTTAATAGAAATCATCAGAAATCATTAGAATTCATTAATTGGACATGAAATTGAAAAGCCAGTCTTATCGGAATTCATCGGATTTTACTCTGCATTAGATATTATATGCATTGATTCTTAATTGAACAAAATCACATCTTTTGTCTATTTAATTATAAATGTCAAAGCTAATAAGAAAAATGAATTTAGTGAAACAAAACATCAGATAAAAGGTTCTGCGGCATACTTCCGGACTTTAGAAGTGCACCGAAGGAATACCGTGGTGTTCGGTACATATTTTATTCCATCCTTAAAATGACAGATTTTAATGAACATTTTCATATGATATATTAAGTACATTTCTTGACGCAATTGTTGGAATTGAAAAAAAAAAACATATCGTGTTATAACTATAAAATAATCAACTAGCAAGTATTAAAGAGTATTTTAAAAGTGTTATGTAATTTACAAGATGTAAGACGAGAGAAAAAGATTTCCACACGTTATATTTATTCTTAAGCAAACTTCTTGTTGCTAATGATCGCAATAGTTACAATGTTAAAGGCAGTCGACGTGAACTGAAGAAAGTTTGCGGATATTAAGATTGTAAGTATATATATAATATTTATTCCGTTTGAATAAATTGATATGTATTACGGTAATCATTTTTAAAATGTCGATGGGGGGTAATGATGGTAAGAAATAAGTGATTGTACTATTCGTTCCATTTTGAAGATATGTACAACACCTTGAAGATTTATTTAAGAAATGAATGCTTCTTTTTGTAATTTTATTGGGGTAAAAGTGTTGACCGAAGCACATTTTGTATGAAGCGCGGAAAAATACAAGTGTTATCATGCTTTGATAATGACACTTTTTATTTGGCGATAAAAATTACAAACAGTTACTGCAGAAAATTCAATGGTTTCTTGTATAGATGTGGTAAAACTTGTAATGGAAGGGTTGTTTGAAATGTGGATAAATTTTAATATTACAAATATAAAAAGTACAGAGGCTGCTTCCCGGACCAAAATAATCCACATGACTCTGCAAAAAGAGTTAAAAATGACATGTTTGAAGATAAACGTGAAAATCTGTTGAATTCTGAGGTTATCGTCGGAATCCTTAGGTAATCCTAGTCTGGTTTTGTTAGTTTTTTTTTTATAATCTAAAAATTTTAAGCGTTAAACTTTCGGATTTTTTCAAACTTTTAGGATTTTCAATATTAGGTGTCGAGAATTATTGACGAAAAATACATTTTTAGAGTGTATCAATCTAAATTTGGTGACTTTTTGAATTTCATCGATGGGTTGTTATTGATAGTTGAGCATAGTATTTTTACATTGCTTTTTACTGTATCGATACGTCAGCTGAGTTTATTGTTGCTGTTGTTAACTCACGATGTTACAGTCTACAGTCTGCTTTATAGACAAATCTACTTCCTATACTTTATGTCCTTTTTGGTTTGATCAGCTCTTCAACGCTTATAAACCTTTTGGTTTTTCCAATATTTTAACTTCAAGCATCACTTGAGAAACATTTATTGTCGAAATGCGCATCTGTTACAGTACGGTTGGTACCTTTAATGTTATTTCTAAAACAATTATTGTGACTACGAACCAACCAGTTTTTTTCATTTCTTCTAAATATTCCGTGTTAATCTGAGGAGCAGCAAATACCATTTTAATGTATTTGGATTGATAAAGACTTGGATTATCCCCTCAACCTCCCACATTCGAGGTTAATACGCTACCCTGATTATACCATTAATATGGCTTCTTTAAGTTTGAGGAAGTAGGATTCTACGACATCATTTTTTTTAAAGTTATATTTTACACCAAGCTTTTAAAGCAATCCTATTTATAATGTAAGCAAGTTACAAAACTGCTTTGTTAATTTTTCTTTAAAGCTATAATTACACATACTGGTAAGGATGCGATAATAGTTCCGTATATCTCGGGAATAGACATCCACCAATTATGGCTTTTAAAAGAAATTCAAAGAAATTCAAGAATGTATCAAAACTTTTAACAAAATCATTACTGACGAAAATCTCAGCATGGGCCGTCTTATGAGTTTGTCATGCTATTATCTAGTTAAATACTTAATGTATCTATATTCAATAGTTAAGTAGGCTTACAATGATTTTTGCACCAGCATTCTATTTCAGGATTGCATCAATAACATTTGTATGCCTCAATAAGAACATCATTTTACAAATCATTTCTATATTAAACAGATTAAATCAATGTCGATGACTTTTCAAGTATTTTTCAGATGAATTAAAAACTTTTACATTAAACTTTTAAAATTGATTGTGTTTTTTTTTCTACCCGCTATTGTGATTATCTATTAAGGCAGAATTTACCAATATTCGTTCCTTAATTGAGGCCGTCATGCGTTGGTTCTTAACGTTCAATATGTTTACTTTTAGACAAAAGTATGTTTGCGAAAGAGCCTCTAACATTATCATCTATGAAACAGAGAATAGCAGATTGACTGGGAAATATCATCAAAAATAATAATCATTGTCTTTTTGTTACAGGTATATTTGAACAGAAGGTTCTTAGAAACCAATCGATACTTAAGAGCACAGATTTACTAAATCACTACACGTTGTTTTAATTGGAATGTTTAACCCAGGCATCAATAGGGACGTCATGTGCGTTATGACGTTGTAATAACTAGTATTTTGTCCTGAGTTGTCCGTGTACTATGTTGATTAACTGCGCACGGAACATTCTATTAAGAAATCTCTGAAGAAATTATTTAAGGAAAGATTTTTTCTAATACGATGAAGATCTTATAGCGGTAAAATGCAATAGTATAAAAATTCAGAAATGTTGACTTTGTTTATTGTGAACTGCCTTGTAAAAATTACAGCACTGAGAAGATGACGACCGTTACTCTGTGGAAAATTCTGCTTTTCTGTTATATCATAGGTAAGTCAAAATGTTTTTTAATTCTTATCAATTAAATAAATGAAAAAATGTTTTACATAATTTGAAGTTATTTTCATTTCTACATTTGCACGTCCCTTTAGAAGAAGGCTTATAGGTGACCTATAGTTGTTAATTTCTGTGTCATTTGTTCTCTTGTGGAGTGTTTCATTGGCGATCATACCACATCTTCTTATTTTTATATTATATGTAAACGTGTGCGTGTTTATGTAATGTTTTAAATTCCTTTCGTATTTTAGAAAAAAAATCTCACCATAGATACATTTGTACCAGGCTTAAAATTTTGTCTACAAAAGAAATCTCTTTGAACCTGTTTGGATTATCATTTAGAATTCAAAACAATTCAAACAAAAGATTGAAAATCGAGTCTTACAAGCTAGTAAGCATACATTTTTGTTGAACATAGTTTTCTCTTTTCTTTCATCTACCCATAAGTCATAGTTCAAAATTTGTTAGATAGATAAAACAAACTATATGTTTATATCGATGATATAATATTCCAAAAGAAGAAAGATTTTGTACTTTAATGTAATGATGATTGCGTTGGTAATGAGGTTCATTATTTATTTATATGTCATAATGACGATGTAACAGGATAAAGACACACAAAGTACTATATTGTAAACCCTAGAGAAGACAAGACGAAAGGTCTCCTGTTTTTGTGTAATGTAAAAGTCTTGAATAATTTTGCAATTTTCACACTAAACGTTTATGAAATTTCTGTAATTATAAATATATTATCGACTTGCATTATTCAACCGGTGTTTGTAAATCCAACTATTAATTTACGTAATAATCTCTCCTCGTATATATATGATAAGGTCAAAGGTTACAGTACTTTACATAACATATTGACTGATTGTGTTGATTGCATCTTGTCTATCTTGTTCACCATTGCAATATATAATTGCTTGTATTTTTTGTCTTCCTCTTGTTACAGTGACTGTCATGAGTGTTTGAATAAGGCCAAAAATGAAATTTAAATTGTTTGATGTTGCCTTCCTACCCACCTAAAAAACTGCCTACCAGAAAAATTTTATGACACACATCGTTTCAATTTTTTTTTTAAAGATTTTTTCCTGCTCTAACGTCTTTTTTTAGTCTGAAACATGTAACTTATGTTATTTGCCAAAACAAATCCTTGCATATATATCTACCCAAACCTACAATGCATGGGTAGGCAACATCAAACAAGGATTTTTTTAAGAGTGGCCTAAAATTCTAAAGTTTTTGTTGGTTTTGGTGGGTTTTTTTTTTTTTTCTTTTTCTTCTCACTTTCAGAAGTTTACAAAAAGATTGAATGAGCAAATTATGAGATAAAACTAGTCGGATATTTATTTTCCTGAACATTTTAAGTAAATCAGGGAAATGAATGCACACAAATTCGAAATCCCCATTCGCTCCAGATTGACATCCAAGGGGAGTTTGTCTACATACCCTTCATTTCGTCCACCAACAAAAATGCTTCGTAGTAGCTTTGGAACCTATCTTGTTTATAATTAAATCGTTAAAAATGTAAAAATATTAGTTCCAAAATATCTTCGGAAGGCCACATAGATTGGACAGTAAGTTGAAATAGAAAAACAAAGGATAAGGGGTTTCCATGATCAATATACAAATTCAGTGTACATGCACAGCAAAAAACACACAAAAAACAAAGGAACAGCACTTTCATTGCTGTTCTTTATCTCAAAGTCACAGCGAGGCCTTCAACACGGAGCAAAAAAAAAAAACAAAAAAAACTTTCACCTCACTGCAAGTTTAAGACGGCCCTAGCACCAATTTGAGCGGAATTCTTTACAAAATGATTCGGATGGACTTTGTAAGATGTATCACTGCCCAATGAAAAGCGTGTCTGATTTTAATGATTTCCACAAACAAATATTTAATCATGGCTGTGTTCATCCGTTCCGTTTTTTTTTTTTTGTTTATTTTTTATGTACGCCCTTGAGTTACCCTTGACGGTCCTTCCGTCCGTCCGTCCCATTTTTTCGTTTCTGCACTCTAATTTAAGTTTGCCTCCTGCAAATTTTATGAAACTCATACACAGTGCTAGGAATCAAAACTTACAAACAGAGCTCGAATTTGGGCAGTGAGTCACTTACCGTTCTAGAGTTTTGTCCCTTCATAACTTGGAAAATTGCATTTTGTTTTTAGTTTCCGCACTCTAACTAAAGTTATCCTCATCCAAATTTTGTGAAACTCATACACAATGCTAAGAACCAAAACTCGCAGACAGAGTTTCAATTTGAGCGGTGACTCATTTACGGTTTTAGAGTTATGCTCCTTTATAACTTGGAAAATTGCAATTATTTTCGTTTCCGCGCTCTTACTAAAGTTTTCCTCATCCAAATTTTACAAAACTCATACATAATGCTAAAAACCAAAACTGACAGATAGAGTTCGAATTTGGGCAGTGAGTCACTTACCATTTTAAAGTTATGCCCTTTATAACTTTGAAAATTGCATTTTTTTTTTCGTTTCTGCACTCTAACTTAAGTTTTCCTCATCAAAATTGTATGAAACTCATTCAAAATATTAAGAATAAAATTGAGAATGGAAATGGGGAATGTGTCAAAGAGACAACAACCCGACCATAGAACAGACAACAGCAGAAGGTCACCAACACTTCGAATTCGAGTTGTAAGTCATTTACCTCTCTAAAGTTTTGCCCCTTTTTAATTTGGAAAATTGCCAAGCTTGATTGGGTGCATTCGTGTCCTCAGACACATTCATCTTTTATTAATCTTAATTTGATGCATGTTAATGAACCCTTTTTGTTTTCGTTGGAACATTTTTGTATTATTGTAGAAATTGTTTAACTCAGGAAGCTTCCGTTTTGTTTATAAATCTAATATGGTATTTAGGATTTTTCACTTCATTTGTTTTATTTATTAATTTTTTATTCATCTAATTTTTATCACAGAATGACGGAAACATGGAGGACTATCGTTAATTATTAAAATTTAGTACGTTTTCACTCGAAATCATTGTTCAATACTTTAAATACGCGCTATTCTTAAATGCCCTGACAGTCATTTCAAAGAATACACATGAAGTTACAATAATCTTTTAACAAGAAAATTAACTTGATTTATGATATTGTTTCTACGTTTATGAGTATTTTATCTTGTCATAAAACTCCCGAGGCATCTTCTGGAATTTCCATGAAACACATTGCTAAATTTTACAATTTGGAATGTTGTTAGACTCAAGACTCGGGTTTTGGGTTGGAAACACAATTCCTCAAATTAATTTTTCACATAAAAGTTTAACTCGGAACTGGCAACTCGTATTCTAGATGTGAGGCGACATTGTTACAAATGAAATCAAATGAGGAGAGTTCAAATATTTCGTATTTCTAAAATCGTATTTTGTTGTCGTGCAAATAATGACAGCATTCGAAGACAGACCACACACGTTACGTATGTAATTTAATGATAACTTCCACAAATGTATATTTATAGATATCTTTGCAAAATATGAAAATCTAAAAATAGTTCATAGAATTTAGAATGGAAACGGGGAATGTGTCAAAGAAACAACAGCGCGACCAAAGAGCAGAAAACAACCCAAGGCCACCAATGGGTCTTCAACGCAGCGAGAAAATCCCGCACCGGAGGCGGGCTTCAGCTGGCCCCTTAACAATAATGTATACTGGTTCAGCGAAATAAATTTCTTTCTTGATTCTGTCGTCACATGTGAACTTTACAGCTTATCTCTGCAGACAAGTTGAAGAATACAATATAAATGCTGTTCGTTTGATGTTTGCTTATTTTTGGTATATGTTTGGGATCGTCATATCCCGCACGTTGCAGGTGCGTTCGACTCCAATCTTAATCGACTAGGATTGCCAATTTCCCCGCTGAAGGTCGGTGGCTCCTGCCAAGTCCTGACAGGGGAAGTTATACCAGATGTCCATTGCGAGAAAGTAACACGATCTCTGACTCTTTGAGGGAGTTGTAGGTGATTTGTTGTGAGTCAATATGTCACATTTGTCTTCTGTCACCAGTAGCAGTCCATTAGCAATTTCCCCGTCCTCTACCCAATTCGACACATTTACACCTGACTAACTTATTGGTTAATTTGTTCAAAGTCTTGAATATGCATGCAAATATTTGTAACTTGAAATTGAAGTTAGCAAACAACAATGAACCATTTTCACACTTATGACTTATACCGTATACTTTCATAGACTTTTGTTGCATTTTCTGTAGTTAAATAGCCATGAAAAAAAAATGTTTCTAATTATATGCTCTTCATAACTATGCTAGCAACAAATATTGTAGTCGTCATTCAAGTTTTTATTTTTGTAGGGATGGATAAGTTTGCATATGCCAAACTATATATTCCCAATGTCTCCTCCCCTTACCTTCCATTAAACTTTAAAAAAATCCCAGGACCTTATATGAAAACGACTCCCGTTTTTTGTAGATAACTTAAACAAATTGTTTAGATAGCCTGTACTTCTGGTTAACCATATTAGACAACTACATCAAATTTCTGTCATAAAGATTGTACTTGACATTTGTACTCATTTTTATCCAGCAGCAATGACATTATCGTCTCTATATCAGGATCTAGGTTATACAAGTAGAATTAATTCTGTTCTTTGTACGATATTTTCCAGTGTAAGTTTTTATTCTGTGATTCTGCAGCTAAAGGAATTACACCAAAAGGCTTGCGTTTCAGTTAATCTGTCCTTCTAATTGAATATTATCATAATAAATGAAATCTAAAATCTAATTTACAAGTTAACAGCGACATGTTTTTAATACTTATACATTGTGTGCAAAATATGTGTGAAATCTACATATCTAAATTCTCATAACTTAAAATGCAGGCAATTTTCTGATAGAATAGTAATTTCAGAACCACCCTAGAAGTTGAAATTGCCTCATGTTACGAAACCAAGCTTCATATTCATATTAAATTAAGTCCTTATAAGATAAGATGTGATTCGGATGATAATTCTCAATGTCTTCCAAAATTTTACAAAGTTTGAAAAAGTTCTCTTATACGGAAGTATTTGTTTCATTTAAGAAACGATGTTTTCAAAAGAGAATTGGCATTTGTATGTAAACCAACTGTACTACTTTTAACACTTACTTAATTTTCTTTTATTCATATAATAACTTGATATATTGTCTTCGCATCAAGGATGAACAGAATTTAGCAGCATTTTTCATTTTTCATCTTCCCCTCCATAGATAATGTTCATTCAAATACTGTTACCCATCTTATTTTCGCTTGCGATTTACTTTCCCGACTTTTGCAAGTAAAAAATTACGCGAACATGTAAAACTTGGATCTTTTCTTATATAAATACGCCAAGATAACAAGAAAATCACGTAAATAAATCGACACGGAGTCGTCTAAAAGGGACTAAACGCGAAATAAAGTATCCGCGAAAATAAGTTGGTTTACAGTATCAATTCAAATTTTGGTAAATGTACTATTTTAAACTTGATATAACTTATAGCTGTTTTCTAATAACTCTCTTGCTATGAACAAACTATCAATCACTGCTCATCATGGTTTCGGTTTGTGTCTTGATGTGTGCCGATTATCAAATTTTCTGCATATTGTTGCTAAAAACTATCAGTTGCGAGTCACAATAAAAAAAATTGTCGAGTGAGCGGAGCGAACGAGTTAAAAAAGGCTGCATATTTTACAATATCAATGTGGTGAAAATCTGACAATCGATTTATAGGATTGTATTTGTGTGTTTTTTCATAATAGAAACTAAGTTTTTCCTTGTAACACCAGCAAGCTGGAAGATTACTTCAGGCGAAACTTATCAACGTCAGTTCAAACGTTATAACGTGAACTCGTGATAAATCCTAGTAAAAGTTATTAAGGCCGGGTCTTGCGGTCATAAACTTATCGAGAACCAGTATCGTACTCATACTCAGAAATCAACCAATCAACATACTGGATTTGTTGTTTCGAGCACACATTTTGTACTCCAAGTTCTGAGTAAAGTTTTATGACCGGAAGGCCGGGTAAACATATTCGACGTCTCAAGACCGTGATATGCAATTTTAAGGTGTACAGAACACATAAGAGAGGCACCTATTTAACAATCAGCCGAACATTTTAATCATATAGTATTAAAATAAAGAAACTGAGCTTCTCAATGATCAAAATTTATGTTTGTCAAACTGCTATATTTCCAATGAAATTATTCCTGTAAATTCTGTGGTTCAAATTTCTTGAAATTTTTATATTTTGTCTATAGGTCAATGTAAATATTTTGTCAAAATTATATGAAAATTAAACGAACCAAATCTGTTCTATTCAAGGTATCGGGTACCCCATAAGACAAGCTGGGCAGCTAGAGTGATATAGGCGAAAAAAGACTGATAAGTTATCAAATTTATTTGAACCTCATTTTGCAAACATATTTTCAAACATTGAACCAACTTTAATATCTCTGATATATATTTATAATATATTTTATTGACCATATAATTTATTTACGTGTTTCTATATTTTATCATTTCAATATTGCATTGTCCCCAAGAGTAGCTTAGGTCTAAACATATAGATTTGTGTGTCCAACTGTACATGCAACTACATAGAAATCGTCCATTTGTTTGTACGAAAAATTCAAATATGTTGTCATGCCCGGTCTGATCGGAGACGCTATACCCACATGTGAAGCAGGATCGGTTCACCCTTTCGGAGCACATGAGATCAACAACGGCTTTTGGTGGAGTTAGTGTTGTTCAGTCTTAGTTTTTTATGTAGTATTTGGTAGAATATTGTTTATCTTTTCGTCTTTTTTCGATTTTGACATGATTTTGTTGGCCTCTCTTCGACTTATGGGATTTGACCCCCCCCCCCCCCCCCCGCCCACTCATTGGTATCTTTCGCCTATCTTTTTTTAATTATCTATTTTTTCTTAGATCGCTTTGAAATCGGTATCATAAATGTTACCGCCAATAGTACAAATAAAAATCAGTTATTGGATGTTTGATTTCTGAAATTGTCCTTATTATAGTTGGGTTGGTACTCTTCAAATGTTTACAAGTACAATTGTTTGAATTTTAACCTTTGTATTTTATTCTGATAAACAAGTCGTATAAACTCTATTTGTTCATGATCATCTACCATTAATCATAAAACAATTACCATGATTACATTTAAGATAATATAATTACAATCTTTATTGCTCTAAGCTGTTTCTAACAGTTCCCTGAAGACAATTTAAATTGTTGTAACCTTCAACCTCTAATGGTTTCTTCTACGAAATATTAAGATGTTAAAGTAACCTAATTTGACGGATAGTGCTCGGATGTATAAAGCTATTTACAAATTAAGCAGCAAATGTGCTATTTTTAACCTCAGTGGAATTTATTTAAACTGATTTTTATTTGTACTATTGGCGGAAAATTGAAGTCAATTGCATTTATCTATTGACACGCGATTCATGGTTAATTTGTATTTAAACAATAATTCGTTTTGTTATTATCTGCTGCAATTTCATTTTAGACCAGACTTCGTATCCCCAGAGAGAAATCAGATATGACCTATGATTTCTGCTTTAGGAAGAAAAATATTCTTTTGCCATCTTGGGCCATTTATCATCTTGTAATATTTGTACACTCTTTAACCCAAGTTTAATTTATTTTAGGATATATATGATTCAAAGTGATCTTATTAGAAACTTTGGCAAATTTGTGCCAACAAATCTCGTAAGAATCTATCTACTCGTACTCATTCATTAAAATACAAAATATAATGTGAATGAACTTAGAAATGAAGAAAAAGGAATCGTATGAAATGATTTCTATGCGCATGGTAGTAGTTTCTGGAAAATACTTAGTTGAGTACGTTTGAGATCAAAAGTTTGGTAAGCCAA
Source organism: Mytilus californianus (assembly GCF_021869535.1). Taxonomy (NCBI): domain Eukaryota; kingdom Metazoa; phylum Mollusca; class Bivalvia; order Mytilida; family Mytilidae; genus Mytilus; species Mytilus californianus. Next base: position 39,299,511 of record NW_026262745.1, read on the forward strand.
ACATATGATATTTGTGTTAAAAGCATTTAAACCATAAGGTCCAAAAACATAATTTATGAACTTGAAATTAACAAACAACAAAAACGAAATCGTTTGCGGAAATACGAAATTCCTATTTTATTACAAAACTGTTAACTGAAATACCAAATTCATCAGGAAATAAGTGCGTCGCATGCAAAAACTACTTTGATGATGTCTATGTACATGCATGTTGTTCCTGCATTTGTACAACATAGCTGCGTGAATTGAGGTGGAATATGATTATTGAGAATTTTTCGCTACAACTGTATTGCGAACTAAGTGAATATGATGATGAGGATATTTATCAAATTTTACTTGGACGAATTCCATTAAATGTCATTGCCGAACATTCGGAGTTTGAGAAGTTTTGCCACGTCCATGTTGTTCAATGCATAGCAACATATGTACGTTATGTCAGGTTAGGCAATACATGATATGTCATCATTCAAGATTGCATAAGGACTTTATGCCGAGTGACTAAAGTGTATATTTGTCTATATATGTAAAAAAAAAAAATTTTGTTCCTATTTCGTTTATTCATTTTGTTGTGTGATATTTAATTAATTTTGTGTATTCATTATATCTCAATCATGAGGAAATAAAGACATGAATGAATATAAATGAATGGTAGCAGCCATAGACGTTTTTCACTCTTTTTTTAAATTTTTTATTGCCTTCTTTTTATCATTTATACATATTTGGTATTGGAAAACATGTACGGAGCCTGTAATTCATTCTTTGTCGTTGGTTAGTATTTGTCATATTTGGTGTTTGTTTATTGTTAAGTCATAAGTCATGCCGTTGTTTTTTCTTTTGAATTGTTTCACATTTTGTTATGTCGGTGCATTATATAGCTTGTTATGCGGTATGGGGTTTGCTCATTTTTAAGACGCTACGGTAAACTATAGTTGCTAACATCTATCCATTTGTTCTCTGTTGGATAGTTGTCTGATTGGCAATCAACCCACACCTTATTTTATATACGTAGTATTGGCATGGAATAGCGTATTGCACTTATTATAAAACATATGATGTCCTCCTCGACAGAAAATCGGGGACATACACGTTTATCTGTCCATTTCTTTGCCTTTCGATCCACATATAGGGTATTTGTGTTTTAGGCCGACTTTATTATTGATTTGAAGAACTTTTTTTTGTTAAACAATTGTATATATATGTAAAATATTCATTCAAATTTAATTTTTGGTTTAATTTTACACCAAAACAGTTATTGAACTTTGTGTCAGTCTTGAGAAATTTCCCATATAGTGTCTATGGTGTGTCTGTCCTACTTCTATTAGAGCTAAAAAGAAAAAAATCTTGAAAGTAGAATTTTTTAATCTCGATTTCTAACTCAACAAATAATTAGAAATAATTCAAACCGAAGTCATCTATTTGTCTTTCGTGCACACAAATATATAAAAAAGAGAGGCGAAAAATACCAAAGGGATAATCGAATTCATAGGTTGAAAATGGACTGACACTACCATGGCTAAACTCTTTTTCAAGAAATAACCATGACATAAAAGAAACTTCAAACAACATACAAAGACTATTATAAATAATAAAAAAAATAGACAAAACACGTTTACGATTATCAAGAGGGCACTTTCACTTCATTTACTTGAGGTAACCAACTACAACCGGATCTATATTCCTATATAGACTGTCCTCAATATCAAGAAAACGTTTTACAAGATAAGTTTTACAGCACTGCTTAATATGAAAGAAATCTAATAAGTTCTCTTTGCTTTGATTGACTGAAATTTAATGTCATTTTTTGGTTGCAAAGCCTTTAGAATAAAACCTCTTTCTTTGAGCCTATAAATTATATTGATAGTATAATATCTTCTAAGAAAAAGAAACCATAAGTTAGCAATAAATCACATTTGGTCTAATTCACTTTGTATAAGCGTCAACATCAATTATAAACAATGCTGCTCGCCCATTAAGCAAGTTTCAGTCCAATTGCTCGTTCTAAGACAGAAACCGTCTACAAATTGTATTAGAAACGTCAACGACGGTGGAGCACAATTAAATTAGCCTGATCTTATTAGAACTAATCAAATAAGACTAAACCAACTCATTTCATCTTCGATACTTTACAAATTATAGAATATGTTAAAATACAAATTGTTCCGGACGTCATTTTGTCTAGCTTTGTATCCTTTAGAGAACGATTATATAAGAAAAACATAAGTTAAACCAAAAAGAAGAGAAATATTTATATTTCAATATATTTTGGTCTGACAAAAATCTTACGATTATAACTCTACACGCATACTGTACGATAGATAATCAGAATTAGTCACGCAATAGTTAGATGAAAACTCCTTCTAACTTATTAGACTTGTTGTAACCAAATTTTGTAGAAACCACCGAAGGAGTTTTATATTGGTATTTTTTGTGCAGATTCACAGCTAGGAAGATAGAAATATAATCACGCAGGACATTTATCAAAGTTGAAGTAATTCTACGGTTCTCTATTCTCAAAACTCGCAGTTTTCAATAGGTGAACATGAATCGGGTTTCAAAATCAATTTCGTCTTTCTTTTATTATGTCTGGAAAAGAAAAATAGTATTTGTTAATTACTTTTGTAGGCAGTCCATACGACTGAGCTCTGAATAATGTGGAAAAAAAAGAATAGAGGAGTACCGAAGCGTCAATGTTAAAAAACATGAGATAATATAATATTGAAAAATATTTAGTAATGCACGATATTCACAACGCAAAAAAATGATACAAACTGGAAGAGATAATGTTACAAGGTCATACGGACAATTATGTAATGTTAACTGGAGAAGACATTACAAAGCTGTAAAACTTGTGTTTCATACGCTCGTAAAGTTTATCAACAATTAAATATGTTTAAACTGAAATAACAGCACATACCACGGATATTGAACGTTAAACCTTATCCAATACGAACTCCTACTCCATCAGAGTCATAACAGTTGATCTGAAAAAGAAATAAAACAGTTCCATGTAAACAATTTGAAAATATGATGTGTTGCCAACATCCATACCAGATTTATTAAATTTGTATATGTCTTTCCCGATTATCTACAAATGGAAACTTAACATCAACATTTTTTTTAGAATTAATGAAGATAAATCCATGACTATTTCCAGGTTTATGTTCGATGAAAAAAAATAACTGAAATTTCTACAAATCTGAAAAAAAGTCACAATTGTATCAGATAAATAATGACTCTTTTTCAAAAGATGAACATTAATCGACGGGTTTGATAAACTTAAAAAAAAAGATCATTAATACTTCTCGGGTAATTAGCACTTCTAAGTATTGTTGTGCAATATAGTTTCATTTGGTACAAACTCCACCGATGACACATGAGTGTGCTTCTTGTTCATCTGCCACATCGTAGTTACGTTACTTGAATATTCCTTTCAAATATATAAAAGGGATATTCAAAGTCACAAGTCGAAAACAAACTGGTAATCCCCCGGCAAAACGAAAAACGACCAAAAGACAAACGAGAATATACAAAACACAACATAGAAACTGAGCATAAGTCATAAAGACCAAGCAACACGAACCCCACCTAAAACCGGGGGAGAGGGATCTCAGGTGCTCCGGAAGGATGAGCAGATCTTGCACAAAAAGAAAATTGGTATATTTCAAATTGTCCTTCAAATAGTTTACAGGAGATTCCCCATAATTCATTAATATATATATATATACATTTTCAGGATGTGTCAAATTAGACGTTTGTCTTTTTCCGGAGTTTCTACAAAGTGGAAGAATAGACAGTGAGCTGCAACCTTGGATAACTAGATCCTGGTGGATTAACATAAGAGATAATCCTAGGATGAAGGAACAACATGAGATATATGTTAATGGATCTGATATGCGAGTTGTTTATAAAAAGGACGAAATTAATTGCGTACGTAAAAATCGAAGATTTACACCGTTCTCTAAATCAGACCAAAAAGAAGAGTGTTCCATGACTAAAAAACACCATGAAAGAAAATGTTTGTCGCCAGAAAATAATAAATTCAGAATAGCACAGTTTGATGACGGAGGGTAATTTCTTTTATAAATTTGTCATTCGCAATTATGGTATTTAGTTTTAATGAGTTTAATTTCATTAGGTTATACGTTGTAATTTCACTTTAACAATTAAGAATGCAGATAATAAGTTAAATGGAACGAAATATGTTTTCAATAGACTTGTAACGAAAGCCGGCAGCCAAAACAAACCAAGAAAAAACAAGAAGGGTAAAACAAAACAAAATTGACAGACGATTAAAACTTTACGGCCAACAATATACTTTCCAAACACTAAATTTATCAAAAAATTGATGAATGTATCAATGAAGAGTAAATGAACAATCACGTTTCACACATTCAACTGTTCAACAACGATTTTTCCCCATTTGAAAAACTGCTCATGGAATGAAAACGACGTAACTGCACTTATTTGGCCTTTTAACTCTTTCGATTCGATGGTCTCTGACGAGTCGTTTGTATACGAAACGCGCATCTGGCGAACAGCATGTTAAGCCTGGTATATATGATCAGTTTATTTAAAGCCGCCGAAGGAGTATACGGATATATGAAGCAATGAAAATTATCTAAACAAAAGTATAAAATAAAATAAATTTTCTGGATACATTTGTCATATAATCCTTAATCCATGCACAATTTTAAGTCAAATATATATAATAAGAAAGGGTCATTGGGATCGTTTAAAACATATCGAGAACTAGAACCAACGAGTCTTACGATAAATAACTATTAATACATAAATGATATCTATAATGACATTAACAGTACTAATTTTACTGTACTAGATACCCATTTCGACAATTACTGTTTCTTCAGTGATGCTCGAGGCCAAATATTTGAATGTTAAAAAAATGAAAAAAAAAACCAAAAGTGAAGCCAAACATAGACAAAGAATTCAGAGCTTTGCCTGAGGGAGATACATTACTTAATTAAAAATGTTTTCCAATATAAATGAGAAGATGTGGTATCAGTGCCAATGAGACAACTCTCCATCCAAGTCACAATGTAAAACAGTTAACAATTATATAGGTCAAAGTACGGCCTTCAACGCGGGATAATAAAGAATTCGCCACCAGCGGAGTTCAAACTCACAACCTCAGAGATGATAGGCTGATCACTATAGATGATTTGTGTGCCGTGCCACCATGACGGGAGGAGGAGAGGATAACAAGGTTTTGGAAACGACCAATGCTATATATCTGTGGTTAATGTGACACAGATAATCCGTTATGGTCAACAACCCAATCAATATGGCAACCTTAAATGTTTCGAAGATATATCTTCCACAATTCCTCGGTTCAACAGATTTCTTGCAAGCAGCAATTCTGCATAGATAAAATCCCGATAGAGAAGACAAGCTTTGGAATATTGTATCAACTGAGATATATATTCAATATTCTATCCAATTATTATCATTTCTAAATCGTGATGTACAATTGTAATTCTGTTATAAACATTATGTAAACTTTTAATTCTGTTATTGAGCTTGTAATACTGATAGATAGAATATTTTTTCGTTAATCATAATAAGTAAATTACAATTGAATTTGATATAAAACTAATTTTACTTTAAAATCAATCTTCTTTTCAGAAAAGTAAATATAATACTCTTATGTGTCAGTGATTCATTTATCAACTTTACTTTATATTACTGAAATACCTATTACTTTAATACCATTTAGATACAAGGCATTCTAAAGTTGCGTTTTCTTCTTTTGTGTACGTCGTAATAGAAGTTCTTTTTGAACGCACAGCCTTTCACCGGAATAACAGAACAAATCTCTTGACACATTCCGAACTCAATCAGATTTCCACGGCAACATTTTACTACTCATGTAAATGCATTTTTGTGATTTGTACTGGTAATATTTTGGTATCCTGTGGATAAAAGCGAATCAGAATTTCAAGAACTTGGAGAACATATTAAAGAATAATTGTGAAATGAATACCCCAGGAAATTAATTTTATTGATGTAATTTAGCACACACTAATTGAACTGGGATCAGCCATTCATCCATAACATACTCTTAATTATTCCTGTAACAGTATATTTAATTACATAGGATTGAAAATGATGGATCAAGAGTTTTCTTAAACAATTCAGGAAATGAAATAAGCCTAAATTGTAATTTTCATTTTGCTAAGATATTGAGTATCTGCTCACATAAGCTAAATGTTTTCTAAATGAACAAAATATTTTAAGGCCTAACTTACAACCTAATGACATTTTTCAAACAGATTTCGAATTCTAATTAACTGCCAAAATTTTCTTCAACTCAATCTTTTGGGAAATCACGTTTTCCTCAAAAAGTTACTATCCGATATACGGATCAATCAAATAAAACTATTTTAAAAGTACAGTAACTGTTCAACATAAAATTTCAGATCACTTTAGATGTAAAAATTCTAATAAAGACATTGCAACGCAAAATCTAAATCTCTTGTACATTTTAATCGCTTTATTGCATATACTTTGTGAGATAGAAAGACAAAGCAACAGATACGTTTATTTCATAAGAATACAGTGATGTTCCACAGATTTTCGTCTATTACGGCCAATTGTATTTTTGTGAAACGTACAACGGCATCATATATATCACAAATATCAAGGACACAACTCCTCTATTAAAAAGAAAAAATTGGAAATCATATTTTGATTGATACAAAGAATTAAACACAAATATACAGGATAACCTCATTATGAGCATTATTAAGGTTTATGACCCCTTCTGTGGCCTGTGAATTATGAACTTTTCAAATTGCAATAGCATCAAAACAGAAAATATAATAAATAATAAAGATGGGTCATTTTGTATATATACCGAGGGGAAACTTCGGGCAAAGCATAATTATTGATAGTTTCATTGCATTTAATAGAAAAGGGGAATTTGGTGAAAATAAAATCAAGAATTTCGTAGAAAATCCACAGACTTTAATACAGAGATTTTTGTTATAAAATTTGAATCATAGCTTACTCACTTGTTTTTCTATGATCAGCTAGCGTTTATTGTTTACAGAAAGTCCTAAACAACCTTTAAATTCCACAACACCTCGTGCTGAGTCACTAAAGTCAAGCGCACCCTAGAAAGTGTACTTGAATTGGTTCAAATTTTTATTTATTTTAACCAATAACTAAATTTATAAACTTGTTTTAAGGAAATCATTGCTAGCACCGCATGCAATAATCCTCTATCTATCAAGTACCGAATTGCCAAATATGAGAGTACAAGTGGAAAGGCTGTGGATTTTCTATAAAATTTCCATATGTTTAGCATTGAAGCAACACAAGGGTACATAATCCTTAAGTGCTCCTGATATTTATACAATTTTACTTATACCAATAATAAACTGTACTATCGTGATATTACTAGGCTGACAAACTTTTGCAATTACTTGACATTTGGCTGTCATTTTGAACTATGGTTATTTTCATCTTCAATACATTCTGCAATACATTGTGTACATGATAAGCAAAATAAGGATCTACATTTTTGTTAAGGGGCCAGCTGAAGCCTGCTTCCGGGTGCGGGATTTTCTCGCTGGGTTGAAGACCCATTGGTGGCCTTGGGCTGTTCTGTTCTTTGGACTGGTTATTGTCTCTTTGACACATTCCCCATTTCCATTCTCAATTTTATCTAAAATCTTAACTAATGTAATGAAATATAATCTGTATTTCATCCAAAGATCTAGAAACAATACTGACAGAAACAATAGTGAATAGTATATGTATGTGAACATCACAAAGGCTGGATCTCAGTTTCATCGGTAAGGAAAAACTGCAGCAAAATGCTTCATCACAGCTGTGACAATCACGTCAAGATAATGCAGTTGACTCTTGGTAAAAGTTGTAATTTCTCTACATAATGAACTCTCAATGATGAACATATCCGTTATTCTGTAACGTTGTACCTCTTTGCGTCTTTAAAGAAGCACAATACATTTACATAACTACCATGGTATGTTAATTTGAAATAATTAAGAACTGGTGCAAAAAAACAGGAAGAAATATAAAGCTTCAAGTACTAAACACACACAAAATTATTCCAATTTATGAAGTTGTGTTCAACTATTTTACAGAATTGTTTACGTCTGTATGAGTTTTACCCTACGGAGTAACAACGTTATACAGGTGACACAAGGTAATTATGATAAAGCAATAGTTTATTTTCCAATTCCGTAGTTGACCCTGACGTGTAATTATAGATCCATTTGTATGAATTGTTTCCCTTAGGAGGGACTGAAATTTTCATTGCCAATGAAGAGCAAATTGAAGATGAAATTTCATCTCTGCTTAATATGTTCTGTCTGTAAGTTTTTAAAATCTTTTAATTTCATAGACTATTCATACATGAAAATACTGTAATGCATTTGTTATGACATTAAAATCCTTTTGCAAATGAACTATTCGAATGAAACCTTACTCTCAACCTAAATATCATTTATATTCGTGCGTTGCATTTTTTATTACAACGATAGGATTAGGCCATATTCAGAGCAACATGGTTTAAATTTTGCAGACATTTGAGTTCACGGACGTTTATTTAAACATTTTTTCCATAAAATTATTTATTGCATTTTTGAAATTGCATAGAGTGGGTTTATACGATTTATACGATATCAAAATCAAAATTTACTGTTTTTAAACAGATTTTTATTTGCAGATTATATAATGTATTTTTTTTTCATATAATGACCTTTGAAATTAAAAGCTGTATATTTATGAACTTTAACATAAGTTTAGTTAGCAAAAGATAAAAATTGAAAGGACAATGATAGTAACTGTATCAGCTAAATGCGAAATATCACATTTTATTAAATTCATACAGATGGAATCAATTTCCTCAATAAATATCTATATCAATGATATTTTCAAGTTAACCAAAGAAAGGTACTATATTTTCCTACATTTAAAAAGTCACTACGTTGCCCTCTACTCAGTGTAATTTTTTTCAAATTGTTTAAAAATTGATATATATCTCATTAGACATGTTAAAATATTCAATAAAACATAATCTGCCAAATATAATAATATTCATGCTTACCCTTCCGGAGCACATGAGATTACTTTCGATCTTTTTTTTTTTTTTTTTTTTGGATCGTCTTTCTCAATTTTTATTTTACAATCTAGTGTTCTGTAGACTGTTGTTTGTTTTTTCGTCGTTTTTTTGCAATGTTGTTGTCAGTTTCTCTTCCTCTTAGTAGAAATTTGACTGTTTCTTTTTGAATATTGGTAACGCAATGATACGTTTTCTGCATCACAATGTAAAAATGGTAGATGGTACGTCCGCAATATCGAGATTTTGTTTGCCCTTATTTTAACATTATCTAATGAGAAGCAACATTATGGATTTCACCCCATGGATATTTTCAAGTTAACCAAATATAGGACCTTTTTTCTCAATATTAACCTGTCACTACGTTGCCCTCTAATCAGGATAATTCAAAAATCTGTTGAAAATAAGATGTTCACATGTAGAATTTTCAATAAGCCTCGAACTGCCAAAAATTAAACCCTGCAGATGGACCGTTAGTCACGAAGGTATCACCATCCCTGTATCTCAGGACTACGATACTGGCATGAAAATACGGATATTGTTTTCATGACATTTGCAATGATAAAACTTAGGAAACCGTTTTTAATTCAAGAATCCTTCTTTCTTATGCAGATAGTTGACACTGTTTGGCTATCCTTTTTGTAATTTTCAGTTATATAAGCTCTTCAAAGTTAATACTATGTTTTGGATTTACAAATTTATAATGGACTCCAGCATCAATGAATTGGTCGAAACGCATATTAGCATCGTTTACGAATATTAGCATCGTTTAATGTTATTAACTTGAGGTTTGATAGAATTTAAGCAATAACCTTTAACTATAAGTATGCTATTTGATCAAAAATGTTCATATCATCATGTTGATATGGTCATAATGATGCTGATCAATATTTAATCTTTGCTATCTGTTCATTCTTGTGTTACATTTCATTTGTCTACTGGCTCTATCTTTACATTTTCAGCAGACCATGTCCATGATCCCCTATGTTTCTTAATTCATGTTATTTAAGTACTGGTGGGTTGCTTTACTTATATTGTATTTTGTTATAAATTTATAATTCCGCCTCTTGCTTAATACATATATATTTACGGTCTGCTTGAATTACGAATCGACAGTTGATGTATCCATTTACTGTGAAATAAGTTTTTTTTTTTGTTTTCTACGCATATATTCGTTAATACGTAACGTTTGGGTACCTCTTTAGCTTACTTTTATCATCATTTAAAGTGTATCTATGCTGTTGTTTTGTATGTTATTTTTTAATGAAGTTAAACTTTCTTTTATATTTTTTTATTTACTGTTAACGTTACAATTATAAATTAAGGCAACAGTAGTTTAGCGAAGTTCAAATCTCATAGCTTGATTCAGAGAATCAAGAAAAACAAAAAATGAGAGAATCGCACAAACTCCAAAAGGAGCGAGACCGGGTGCGTCAGCAGGGAAAGCGTCTCCAATTTTACAAAATATTTCATATACCTCGGTTATGTCATGTTCTGGAATACATTTTGTTTAATTTGTGTAGATACTATTTTGTAAATAACGACAATTGACGCTGATAATTTGTTTCAAAGTGTTGATATTTCGAACAAATTATAAAATGAGACGCCATTATGTAAGTATGAACAGTGTTGAACATTAGAATGATTGTTTCTTGCTTTGGATGTGGCAAATATTTTATGCATATTAGGACCAGAACAAACAAACAAAATAATATATTATAATAATAAGTAGATTCTGTACCTTGGGTTGCAGGAGATAAAGGGCGGGGAATTTGGAATACCACGTTGGATAGGGATAGTGATGTTGCCTTACAACAAGCTACCTAATAACACCTTAAAGAATTGTTGCAGGGGTTTCGTTTGACTAAAGAGATCGTGACACTCATCCTTTGACTTTGAAAACTAGGTTCATCAACGGAAGTTGGAAGATTTTCATTAACCTATACCATAAAAAACATTATTAAAATGTGTGATTCAAATGTTAAGAATAACGTCGTCCATTATCAATTGACATTAAGATACAGGTTACAAATTATTGACAGTTTCCTGATAAGTTTTATATATAGAATAAAGTATTATCCGTTTTTATTATATTTGGACGTTGTCATCTATTTTGGTCTTTTTCTTAGTACTCCTTATAATGTCACTCAATATTTGATCTAATAACCTGCTGCCTTATTTTTTCTCAAGTATGTATATATCAGTAGAAATTATTCTTAGAAGTGTGATATGGTGACTAATTAATATCAATAGGAATCAGAACCCTCATATACAACACTTGTAATTGATACAGGAAATGGCTCAATGAAACTTGTAGGTATTATCTCTACGGTTTGGACTTCAATTACATTGTACGTAAATTTTCAAACTGACATAGATAACTATGTTTTATCCATATGTGATCTGGTCCCGCATAATTTAGTCATTACATTCCGCTGATCTGCGATGGGCAAGTAGGAGAGATCGATTACGTGGAAGGATTGAATTATTCGGGTTCGATCTAGTCCGTCTGTTTAATTTAAAAAAAAATTTTTTCATCATCGACAGTTTAGTTTCCCAATAAATTAATATGAGTTTTATTTGATATGTCGATAATGGCATTTAACCTGACACATAACAATGGTATTGCACAATTTTATAATTGCTTAAACATATTCTATCATAAGGGTTACATTAGTAGTATAAAATATCAAAACCAGTTTAAATAGCCGTCATCATTTCAAAATTTGTAAGTTAAATTTTGAAGTCTTGCATTTCAAAAGCAATATATATACGTATATTGAATTAATCATCTCCGCAAAAAGAATGAAATTAGATTTCGTCTCGACCGTTGGAGACTCATCTATCTAGTCATTAAATTGTAAAATTAAACTTTTCGAAGAACAAGCTGAGTTCATGACAAAAGAGAAAAGAAACTAAATACCAAATAATTGACCAATATGTTTCTGATAGCTGTCTTCACATAGACTATTGAAATTGCGAGACCGTTTGTATTCTAAGCATTCGTTTCCGTTTTAAGTGATAAAAATATAATAAAAAAAAACGTTTGCATGTAAAATATCTTACGTTAAAGTATAGAATGAAAGACAAACTAACGTGTAAAATACTTATGAAAGTACAATTATTTTATATGGATGTTCGTATTGACCTGGATGACTTTTCTAGGTGTCATTGGTTTGGTACGCGTGTTGATTTTATCTTTACAAATTACTGTTGAGGAAAGTGCAAGAAGGCGATGCCCCGACGAGAGCACACTATAATGGTTACTCACACATTTCTACATTCAGACAAAAAAATCTTTAAAACTGTTGTTGAAAACCAAATTATTTATATATAGCTAAAATCAATTATAAAATCATATGCTTAAACTGAAACAATACTACATACAATGAATCAAAATCAAGAAATACAAATACCATTCATAGTCGGAAATGTGGATTAACCAAAGTGACAGTAGGAAGTCTTAAATCGAAACAGATTGTTCACAGTATTGCATATATTTCTGACTTTTAATATTTCCTCTATCTTCGCTGAGAAAACAGTTCATACATCGCAAGTTAATCTCAATTTTGACTCCTTCTACACGAAACTTATAACTAATTTATATCAGAAATTAAGATTTCTCTGCTGAAATTCGTGATTTGGAACTAATTATCTGACAAAGTATTTAAATATACATTAAGTAGTGCTAAAGTTGCTAAGTAGGTTAATTGAATTGTGAAACACAATTGAAGGCAATCGTACTAGTGTGTTATGCTTATAAATATTTCTCTTTAAACTATAGAAACAAGGTTATATTTTCATTGGCGTGCTATAATTATTTTACAGGAAGTATAGTTTGCCTTATCACGCTTAATTTACTCATTCTGTAAGATTTCATTGGAAGTTATTTCATTGGTTCGTTCGTTAAGGCCAATACATTACATTTAGATAATAACAAAGTAGTTACAAATCTGATATTATACTGAAATCTCTATTTTGCTTACTATTTTCGTATCTTATGAAAGTTGAAATATATGATTTTTAATCGCTTGGAATATGCTACAATATGTAACAGTGTCGTCATCTTGTCTATGTTCTGGTGATTTTCACAGTTTTTACTCCGATACTTTACCTAGACTTTATGATTGATCGACATACTAATTGACTGGTGGTCTTATAAAATCCAGTGGCAAATATTCAGTGCGATAACATGTTTGTGTCAAGTTCCAATATATACCACTTTTAGTACAGTACTAAAACAACACGCTGAGTCGAGTTTTTAAGCAAGACTACAGCAAGATATATCACCCTGCCTCGACACTATGTTCTGATTAAGAAGTGCTATCGGGTTTAATTCTAAATGATATGTGGAAAAGCAGTAAATACTAGTTTTGCAAGTCCTTTAAAGCATAACAGTAACGATTGACTGGTAACTCGACCGATGTTATCTTTGGAAAACCAGGACCACACAGTGCTAGTTATATAGAACAACCGTCATGAAATATTCCAAATCAAATATCAAATATACAACACGTTAAGAAGCATCAACACTTAAAGTTTCCTTGCATGCAAATTTCATCTTTACTTATGTCTAAGTCGGAAAATTAGTGCTATATGTATGGGTGCCCTGTAATTTATATTCCTTCAAAAACAATTAATACTGTAGGATTATAAACCCTACGAACTTATTTTAAGTTTAAGTACAACATCATTTATTTCAGTATTTTTCTATTTGTAATGTTCGACCAAACTCAATGCCCACCAACCACGACTCCGTCACTGTTTTATCTTTCTGCAAAACCACGAAAGTTAATAATTGTCCTTTAGCGAAAATTGTGAATGTTTCCAATGTTTATATTGTTTGCAAATGATATCATACATTTTATTAAGTAAATATGGTTCATGCTACAATCCAATTAGATGATGTTGAGTCTTATAGGGCTCCGTGTGAGGTGTTAACATTGTTATTAGGTTGTATTCAATGAAACAGTAAAAAATCAAAACATTTTTCATAGTTTGTTTAGTTAATTAAAAAGAACATTTATGTGTACGAATGATTGTTTCATTTAAATATCTTTATTAAATGTAAATAGCTAACTCTTTTCAATTGATAGATAATCCGATATAATGATTTCTTTTGCATCTGACTTTTAACTTAAATTTCAGACAGATATATCTATGTTTTTAAGCATCAATAAAGACTTCTGTATGATTATTGTTTTATTGTTCCCACTTGCTGACTTATTATTGATGTGAAAACATTAGATACACCCTTGAGAATCAAATTAAAACGTATGAGTAGCAATATAGAATGTAGTAGGATCGTAACATGGACTAATAATGCACATCAGAGATATTAAAACATCTTTAGAAGCCTTGTTGACCTTCAAATGGATTTTCACCATGTATTGAATTCAGCTACAAAGAAAGGGCATGTCTAATTTTCAAACCCAATAAACACAAATCTACAGTGTCAATACTTTATTATAGGACAGAGTGACTATGGATAACTTTCAAATATTATTTATTTTCGCTTCTATTATAGTTTATATACCTTACTCGTAATTTATATTTCTCAAATAGATCGACGAAATAGAAAAGCAAAGGATATGGGGTATCCATCCATGACAAAAAATCAGTACATGCACAGCACAAAACACACTAAAAGAAAAGGAACAGCGCTTTTATTGCTGTTCTTCATCTCTAAATCACAGTTAGGCCTCCAACACGGAGCAAAAAAAAAATTCACCTCACTGCAAGTTTAAAACCGCCCCATCGTTTATTTCAATTTCACATGTTAACCTTTTTACTGTTTGTTTGTTTGTTTGTTTTTTGCTGTTAGTTAGATACAGATACATAAAGACTTATTTACTTATATTACGAAATAATTTAATCGTTAAATACCCCTTAAGCTTTATCGAAAGACATTGTAGTGCAATCACAAACTTTGTTCACTTGTAAGCATACAATGTTATCTTAACTATATATTGTTTTATTTTTCCACTCAAAACCTATGGAAAGCCGTACAGTGACTTAGGCAGTTGCTTACTTCTACGTAATTTGGACTCTAATGGATAGTTGTCTCATTGACAATCATATCATATCTCCCTTTTTCATATAATGAGGATTTTTCAGACGACAAATTTTGCATATTAAGTTTAATATCATATCATATCTTAGTGTCATGAAATCCTTAATAGGCAATTAACAATTTTATATGTATAGAATTTTAAATTTGGTAAGATACGTGGTGTTATGATAGTGTTATTTTCCTCTAGAATTATGAATTTGGTAAGATACGTGGTACCTTATATGTAACGATAAGGTATTGTCCTCCAGAATTATGTAGTAAAGAATTGATAAGAAGTAGTGGATTCGTATATCGTTTCCAAATCCACTACTTCTTATCAATTCTCTAGCTTAACCCATTTCTAGTAAAACGACTGTCTGTTTTATGTTTTGACAATGAATCAACGGAATTTCATAAAAATAATTTCGCATTTTGTCTTTTTTATTCTATAATAGCTGGAAATGATTATATTCACACGGTTCACGTCTATATCTAAGTTAACATCAGTTTAATATAACTTAAATGGGTTGTTAGCTCCCCTTTTTATTACCAGATTTCATACTTGTATATTTATATTTCATTTAATGTTTTATCATTACAAAGTATTTAAATTATATAGATTTTGGTCTTTATGATTTATTCAAAAAGACATATATAAATATACCTTTTTTTGAATAGTTAAAAAATTCTAATTACCAAAATTTAGAAACCTTTGAAATTTACATATATAGTATTTAGCAATCTGTGATTGTGTACAGCTGATTAAAGATTGCCTACACTTAAACCGTACTAAGTCAAATATATATATTTAACGTAGTTGCCATAATACTACTTTCATGATGCTCCAGTTAATGATGCTTTCCGAAATAAATAAAATAATTGCTTAAGGTCTTTTTTTGAACAATTATACATGAATTTTGTTGAAACTGTTTTAACGTTATTACATTTGGCATCCATCGTAAACCAGTCAATAAACTATTATTATCTGTGGTACGCATTCTGAATCTCCATTTTTTCATTATAATTTTTTTCTCGACAAAAATATTGTTTTAATCTTACAGGTATTACATACTTCATTTTCATTTAAAGGCGATAATTTTGTTTCTGGTTTTACGGTCAAAGAAGTAGTTTTACGGTCGTAGCTTATATATCACACTTTATTCAAACTAGAGTCCGTTCAATGTTGACGTGATGTATATTTGGACCATTTATAGTCAAACAAAGAAAAATTATTGATAGTACGATATCATTATAAGACTAAAACCATAATTAAGCATTTGCTATGATGAAAAGGAAAAGTTCTTGTACGTTAAAATGGACAAGTGTAATGGGCATATGGATGTTTATTTCATCAAGGAATTGTACTAATATATACAATTCCTTGATTCTCTAGCGTTTAGAACTAGTGTATAATAGCCACAATCGTATAAAGACTCACATCGGTTCATTACAACGATGTTGAAAATCGACCAATGTTCAAACCTGACATCGTGAATAAACTCTTTTTTAAGATATTTCTATACTGCTATATAACTATACTCAAGAAAGTTCAAATGTAGAACATAATCTTACTTAAAAAAATAACGCCCAAAATAAAACAATTTAAATAAACTTGAAAAGAACATGAATAAATCCAGACATAGTATATATACTTTATTAGATAACAAAAGCGAATTATCTCTAAGACAGAAATACAGTTTATTGACATGTATTGACAGCTGTGCGCTTTAAGATTGTTATTTAGATATTGATATATGTCAGCACTCGTGGTATAGTGGTATCATGCAAAGATTGAAGACTCTACTGATTATGAAGAAAATACGCGCGAGTTCGAACCCTTCATATGCAACTCGTTTTTGAGAGGATAAAAAATCGTAAGTTAACAGTTTAAAGTTATAAAATAAGTTATCGTAAGTTAACGAAGTGGTCAGTGGATTCTTGAAAAATAATCTACTGTAAGAACAATAGACTGACGTCAGAGAAATGGGTTAAAAATTTGGTAAGATACGTGGTACTTTATATGTAACGATAGTGTTATTGTCCTCCTGAATTATAAATTTGGTAAGATACGTGGTACCTTATATGTAACGATAATGTTATTGTCCTCCAGAATTATAAATTTGGTAAGATACGTGGTACTTTATATGTAACGATAGTGTTATTGACCTCCAGAATTATAAATTTGGTAAGATACGTGGTATTTCATATGTAACGATAGTTTTATTGTCCACCAGAATTATAAAACATAGAAAAAAATCTATTTTATTTGGAATTGTTGCGGCGCTCTTTGTAGTTTAGTAAAAAAACAGGCTTGTATTTTCTGTCATGGTTTCCTTGATAGAGGGTTGCTGCTCACAAGGAAACTATTAAACCAAGAGTTCCAAGTGGTGAAATTGAAATCATCCCTTTGAGTTGGTTGACTGTTATGGAATAACCGTTTCACAGATGATGTTCCTATTGTCGTAAATACAATCCCGTCTCCCTTTTTTCCTCCGAATGTGACCTACCGAATTAGACTTATTACCGGGTTTGTACCAACACGACCAACACGACGGGTGCCACATGTGGAGCAGGATCTGCATACCTTTCTGGAGCACCTGAGATCACCCCCAGTTTTTGGTGGGGTTTCGTGTTGCTCAGTCTTTGGTTTTCTATATTGTGTTTTGTGTACTGTTGTTTGTCTGTTTGTCTTTTTCTTTTTAGCCATGGCGTTGTCAAATTATTTTTGACTTTTGAGTTTGAATGTCCCTTTGGTATCTTTCGCCTCTCTTTTACCTTGATAGCATTATACCTATAGAGACTTTCGTACAGACCTCGAGACATGCAATCTTCAGTTTCTGAAATCGGATAGGTGATCGTTGACCCAATTTAGTTATTTTTTCTTTTAAAGATAAACAACTATATAGGAGCAAGTGTTGAATATTTGTAAGCAATAGACATCTTTTCTACAGACTATAGACCATACTTTCTTTTTTCCCTTTTCTACGTATACAAATGTTTATGTAAGAACCTGGATTAAGGGAGCCAACTATTTACATCGGTTATGTGTTTGTAATTGTCAGTTTCATCAATGCCTTTTTAGCATTCTTATAAAACAAAATTAAATTAAATCTATGAAAATGGTTGACAAAAGAGTACCAGTGATTTTGAAGAGTTATGTCTTAAGCAAGATCAACTTCCTTAAGTTCATAAAAATAAATTGTGCATTTACCTGAAATATGCAAATGTTTCTACCACGAAATTTTTAAATGTTTACTTTTCGGCTCCGAGCTTCAACATTACTCTCGGGAAAAAATTGTGTAAAGAAGTGGACGACAACGAGAACACGAATAAGACCTTATTTTTATTCAAACAGAAAACTGTCAAAGACTGTTTGCTAACATTTTTACACCTTTGTACATGTAGACATTATCTGTTTGGTATGAGTCTTTTAAAGTTAATTTTCCTTGTTAACCAAGCGATTCTATACGCTCTGAAAACTAGTACACAGTTGACTTTCTTGCAAATAAAATATAAAATGAGATATTATCATTTGATTTGAAGCGTCACATATAGTTTATTGATATATGAAAGCTTCATCAACACCATTGTAATTAAATAAAATCTAGCAAAACTGGCTCTTTATTTAATATAAACAAATAAACATAGGCATGGGGTAAACGCCAAATGACAGATCAATCAAGCAATACTAAAGAATGAACAAACGAAAATACCAAAAGATACTAGAGGTCAACATAGGGATGATAAACAACTTTTCAAGACTTTTTGACGATTATGAGATTCTTATGATATATAGAATGTTGTCTAATATTGCAGACCGTATCTTGACCTGTCGATTTTTTGGGTTTTTTTTATGTTGTTTTGTTCCTTTCTTTTTGACGTGTATTTCCCACTTCTTCTCATTCATAAGACCATCAAAAGGACGTTCGTGTTTGAGTGTCATAGCTGTTCCTATAACTCTTAAAACAATATCGCCCATCCTCTTAATTAAAGTTATGGTGTTTGGAATCATGCACTATTATACAATTTACTTTGCTTTTAGATCTTAAGAAGATTATGAATTAGCCTTTGAAATGTCCCAAATAATCTATTGCTTTAATGGTCCCGGATGTAAATATCTCAAAGATGAATACTACAATGGCGATATAATTTGACAAAAAATCATTATCAATATGTCTATAGTCAACGTCATGTTCAGAAATAGTTAATTATTCGAAAATAAAAGAAAATAATTAGGTTATAATTGTTGTTTCCAAACATTGTCATCTGTAAATTTCATTGACACAACTTTAAAATAACTGTAAACTGTTGTTTTGCTCAATTTTGTATCGGTTATTGTTTATGAATTGTAATTCGAGTTATTTTATAGCTATTATGTCTCATAAATAGACAATTTAAATGTTTGCATGATTCCATCTTTAGTATTAAACAAGAACCTAGTATTTTATAAGCACATGCTTAAATACCGTAAAAAATATAAATCTTATTTGTGACAATGTTAATAATTCTTTAAATTCAATAATAAATGATTAAAATCAAGCGCGCCATTTAAGAACAAATGTTTTAGAAAAAAGTGATCCTCTAAAAGCCAATAACATTTGCTTAATATCAGCACGATTTGTGTTTAATTTTATTAATTGACATTTTCACATTTGGGTGATTTTACGAACTGGAAGTGCGTAAATTAAATTCTAAAACCATTTCAAAAGAATGTTCACCATCCTCCAAAAAAAGTCTATTTGAAAATTAATTCTCTGTTTTTTCACAACAAGAGATAATACACACAGATCTGTTTTTCTTGCAGCCCAAAGGAAGTTACTGTTTCAATGTTGATTAATAAAGAAGTATCATAATAAAGAATAGAAAGAGATGACGCAAATTATTTTTTTTTCTCAAACGAAGGCCAACTGTTTGTCGTATTCACTAAAATGTACAAGTTTTAATAGCGCTGTATTTTTTGTTTTTGTTTTTTTTTTTCATTTTAATTATTGGTTATTTTAAGAAGATATAAATGACGAAATTAATTTTTCCTTAACAATAATAGGAGGAAACAAAAGAAATAAAGATTGTATTGCTAAGATCACCGGAAGATTGCAAAAGAGTATGATATATGATTACCTAGTGATCAACATCTAGTATAAGATAGAACTCTCTCGAGAACATCTCCAAATACCGAATTATTGTCGGAGCAGATGTATTATTGCTTCAGCAAATATTCTCAAAGAAATCTAAATGGACGCAAATTTCTTCTTAGACGTTACCGTTCAACACGTGTCAATTATCTCTAACTAAAAGATGTATGACACTCTGAAGACAAATAAAATATTTTATATATGACATTTATTTTATTTTATGTTTTTTATAGGAGCTTGGAGAAGCACCAATGCACCAGATTTATGTGAGAATATGTATGTTGATGACTGGCCGTGGATAGGTAGGTGCAGCATTATCTTAAGAAGTTTAATAGGTGCATCTGGTATCTGGTGCAATATTTGTCATTGTTCAATCACATCTTCTATAGATTTTAAGCATTACTTAATTATTTATTTGATTAACTAATTACACATACGAATTCCCATGTTGACAGTTTTTTTTTATCTATTATAGATAGTGAGAAACTTTAAACAGGATCATAAGATAATATTTACAAATCAGTTAACATGACCAAAAATCATCAGTTGACCCTTTCAAGAAGATATGATCACTAAATGATAGTGTTTTACCGTTCAACACGTGTTAATTGTCTCTAAACACAATATGTATGATGCACTTAAAACAAATACCATATTTCTAATATGACACCTATTTATTTTTTGTGTTTTTAAAGAAGCTTGTATTAGGACTTATGCACCAGATTTATATTTATCTTGTGTTTTATGACCAATTTTAGTATTATTACCTAATAAGTATTATATATCGACTTAAACTGTGAAAAATCGAAAATGATCAGGAAAACAAATCTACAAATCAGTCAAATCAGTCAAATGATTGAAACCGTCAATTGATTCCTTATGGGAGTTGTTGACCCATATTCACATTTCAATAGTTTCAGTGGTACATATTCATGTTATCTAACGACATTGACACATATTCATGTCATTTGGTTATTCAGCAACGTTAATATTCAGGTTTTGTTTATATTTCGATTTTCGATCGTCGAATAAAATATAATTTTTGTTCAAAATACAATTTAACCACATATTTACTGAAACAAAGGACAGTTATTATCGTACTCCATATTCCCCAAAAATGTACCTAATGACAATTATTTACCAAAACCAAACGTTTTACTAAAATTATACTCGCAAAAGCACATGACGTTTTACACAGGGAATATCAATTGTTGGGGGGAGGGGTTGTACGTATCAGTTTTAGTCTTTTTCAGAATGCACGAAGCGTTTTTTTTTCAGTAAGTTTAGCTGTTTTAGTAAAAATTCATATAGAAAACCCCGACTAAATGATAATATGTATCTATAACAAGTAATGTAACAGAGTGTATTTTCATTTTCACACTTTATTTTATAATAAGCTTAATTTTCAGCTAGTTGGAATCCGGAGCCAACAGTTTGTCCTGTAGCTGGTGGGTTTACTTTCCGGACGAAAAGTAGACTGACTAATCAGGTAATCATATGTTGTTTTTTTTAGAAGAAGACGGTGTTTAAAGCAAAAGCGTAAAGGAACATTTTGTTTGGTGGTAAAATTTCTAATACTGGAAAAAAAATAGTGATTCAAGCAGATTGATATTTATAAGACATATGCACATTGGTTCTAGTTTAACTTCATTTGTAGACTTCAAGTATATTAGAAAGTCATTTGAAGAAATCGCTCTTCATTCCCATAATTTCTTTCATGGTCATAGTATTCACTTCTACAGTTCAATTAAAAGGAACATGCAACAACATTTACGCTACGCAAAGTATCTACGCGTTCTATAACTATTTCCCTGATTTCTGATGAAGTCTTTCAAACATTTGTTGAAATAAACGCATGTTTCTTTTATACATTTAATGCACACAAAAAAAAGCAAAAAAAAGCGAATAATTAACATATTGATCTATTGAAAGGCGTTTGCTGATATCATTCTTTGTTTATAGGATGTTTGTAAAGATGATTGGCGAAGGTCAAAATTAGAAATTGAATGTCTTAAAGGTGATGGTATGGATTTTTTTGCTCCAAAGGGGAGTAACTGCAATCCGTTTTTATCCCAGGGAGAATGTAAGTTATTTTTTGTCTTTTATGATTTTTTTCTTCAGTTTTCAGGATTTACAATACCCCTACAGACATCACCTGACTTTTGTTTTTCTGAGTTTATCATTGAATGATATGAACAAGGCTACTTATTGTTTTATATTATTAAATCAATGTGAAGTAAACAAGAATATACAAACTTACCATTAGTATGCATGCATGTCTACACATAAAGTAAATACAAATAACAACTGCTAGCTACATGTGGCTCACTTAAAGTATAATTAAAAGTTAAAAAAAAATCGAGAAATATTCTATGTACAGTGGGGATCAGAATATAAGTTATACCAAATTTTCAACCCTTTTTATTTAATTTGATCGAAATTTGGTTAAGACTGTTAGGTGCTTTATTTTCAAATTATGACAATCATATCAAGTATGAAGATTAAATGACGAATTTACTCAACAACCAAGACGTTTTAGAAGTTAAAGTATAAGGGTTTACTGCAATATCGAGAAAACGTTTTAAATACAGAAAGATAGATGATGAAAGTAAGAATTTACTAACAAGGTAGTTACTACATCAAACGAAACAACGATGATACATACACTTTTAAACCAGAAAAGAAATTTTGAACAACAAAAACACTATTTCAACCTTGAATGAAATCCGTAATAGGTATTTAGGAAGGGTAAACAGATCTTGCTGTGTTACATAAATCGAAAAGAATGATATCAAATATATTCAAAATCATGATGAAATAAGCCATTTTCATACAAATTGGTTTTTATTTTTCGATCGTAGGGAAGCGTCTGTATTGTCTAGGAGGATGGACTTATGGAAATCATTCTTTTATGATCGCAGCTGGAGATGATTATAATCATCACTTTTGTATTGTAAGTGTATACTTTTATTCCAAATCCATGTATTATATTGGAAAATATGAATGATAAGATAACCAACGCAAAAAAGTAGAATAGAAAGTCAGTTTTCATGAATATACCAGAACGAAAGCACCTTCAATGAAAAAAGACAGATAAATGAACAAAAGGCTTTAAACATATTAGGCCTGATAACCGAAAAATGGAAACTTAAAGATCAGACATTTTTTACTAATATTAACAAAGGCACCAATAGTTTACCGATTTTCAAATCTCATAATTCGATTAAGAAAAAAAATCAAGGTAACAAACAAAAACTGAGGGCACCGCACGAACTCCAACAGGGGCGAGACCGGGTTTGTCAAATTAAACGGAATAAATAGCGGTTTTGTCTTTCATATTTGTGATTTAACTTAATATACACATCTTTAGATGCAATAGTCTTTGACACCATGTTCTGCTTACGCGTATTTTACAATTACGTCCATACCTGCTGCTCAAATTACTCAAACGTGGGTATGATGACGGCCCTAATGCAGAAACGACGCCGTACTTCTATAATTTAAAATGAGAATTTATGAATTTTGGAGTGAAAAGTCGGGGAAGACAAAAATGCATAGTCGTTTAACTTTTGCTTCTGAACCAACCCATTCATTTTAGCGGCATGTGTATGAGTAAGAAATACTGTCAATGATTCATAATGCCATTCCAAGACTGATGAATACGATATCTTGGTATATCATTTTAACACAGACATATTAAACAGATCCAGATCCATTTTTGGCAATCTAAGATACAGGTTTTGCCATTGTCGTAACATTAACCACAAAACATGTGTGAATACTCAATACGGCTTAAAAGAAATATCAACCAATAAAGCAATTTTCTGATATAACGATGCATGATGGGTGAATAGGTGCAGATTAAAATGTGGTTTCGTGCATGTGGTGTTTGTTTGATTTCAATTATCTTCATTCCAATATTCATCTGTTTTACATGTACTTCGGAGATTAAAATTGACAATATATTGCCCTGAGATAACACCTGTTGTAGTTATTGGCCAAAGTAAATATATTACTTTACATGTTAAATTGTCTTCGGATAAATAAATAAACCGTATAAGTCATTTGAAATAAAGATACAAGTGAATATAATTAAACTTTGGCTTATTTTTGTGATTAATTATATTCATTTCAAATTGTATAATATAAATATCCTCCATTTTGTTATGTTTTTAAACAGTTGATATCAATATCTTTACATTTGTGGCATAATGTGTTTTTTCAGAGGTTTCCTGCAAAGCCATATAAAGAATTTGTAGCGTTGCTATACTTTAGTCCAATATGTCCAATACATGAAGATGGTCAGCCCTCAACAGGGATTGATTATTATGAGTTACATTTAAACAGAACAGGTGAAGGTCTTTAAAAATGATCTATTATCAATAAATATTTATTTCCATTCTCTATTCAAATATTTAATTCAGTGAGCAAGACATTTCTAAACACACCAAAATCATAAAGTGTTTTTCTTTTTGTCTGAGAAATAATAAAAAAAACATAACTCATATATATTAACTAATCTATGAATATGAAGATGGGGAAATAGTTTTTTGCCGATGTTCAAATCTCATATATCGATTGAATATTAATATGAAGGAAACAAAACAAAACGGAAGGAATTGCTTAACTACAAAAGTAAAAAGTACACTAAACACTTAGTAGTTTACCAACGTTCTAAACTCGCAAATCCATTTGAAGTATACCACACAAGGAAAAAGATATAAAAATAAAAGTAACACAAAAGTCAAAAATTGCACTTCAATCAACTGTACATAAGTACATATGCAAGAAAAATTAAAGTAACGGCTTATTTTTATTAAATATCTGTATGTGTAGCACGTTCTAGATGTGCCTGTGGCTTTCACTAATTATCTAAAGTAAGCCATTCCATTTCATAAAAAATATTTGTAAAGAATAAAAGTTAACGACATAGAATAACTCAAATGAGTTCCATATGTAGATCGAGACGAATGTGAAGACGAGAATGAAAAGTTTTGCCAAAACCATGCCCAGAAAGGAATGTGTGAAAAATCAAATAACAGATATCTACCGCACTGCAGAAAAACGTGTGGTCTCTGTAGTAAGTAATGTTTTAGATTAGTATAATTTTTAGTGATATATTGAAGCAAAAAAAAAAACACACATCAAAGATACCAGGATTATTTATTAGACTCATCAGTGACGCTCGATTCAAAAAAGGTAATAAACTAAGTTGAAGAGCATTAAGGCCAAAAGTTCAGAAAGGTTTTGCCAAATACAGCTAAAGATTTCTATTCCTGGGGTACACAACCCATAGTCAATTCAAAGTTTTGTAAAAGTTAATTTATAAATACCTTATCAATGATTATTCATGTCAACACAGAAATGCTAACAACTGGGCTGGGGATACCCTCTGAAAGGAAACCTCTACCAGCTTTGTATCGACCAGTGGTTTTAAAAAACTCATCGCTTTGTACGCCAGACGCGCGTTTCGTCTACAAAAGACCTATATGTATCATTAACACTCGAATCAAAAAGGTTAAAGGCCAAATAGAGCTAAGATTAATATCGCTGTAATGAAATATCTCGTCCGTTGAATATCGTTTGCTTGTGTGGGTTAAATTACTATTAATATTGAGAATAAGATTGCACTTACATGACATTATTTTTTTGTACTAAAACATATTAGAATAACGTTAAATATTACATCAGTATTGAATCAAAGAGAAAATGGGATTAATTTATATGTTTTTGTATCAAAATGAAATCTAACTCTAAAGTAGACATGTCAGGATTTCAGGTGTTTGCACTTTTATTTTTTAACAGTTATATATGTTATGAAATCCAGCACGCAGCTCTTAAATTGCGTAATAAACTTTGTGTATATACTATGTATTAAGTTCGCACGATACTATATGATATGGGCTTAAGTCATTGTTGAAGGCCGTCGTTGGTCTCTGGTGGATTTCAACCATTTGCAATCATACAACATCTGCTATTTTTCTATGATGTTAAAAAAGAGGAACGAAAGATACCAGAGGGACAGTCAAACTCATAGATCAAAACAAACTGACAACGCCATGGCCAAAAATAAAAAGACAAACAGACAAATAATAGTACAGATGACACAACATAGAAAACTATAATAAAAAGTATCACTGTTTTCTATTAGCATTGACATGTAAGAAGGCGTTTTTTGCATAATAACCAAAACTTTTTTTTTAAGTATCATCATCTTTATTTTAAACATGTCAATTCAAATTCACTACTCTAACGTAATATTTTGTCCGAAGAAGATAAAAAAAATTCTAGCCATCCGAATATTTGAATCATTACTATTTGCAGATAACAAAGAAAATTTCTGGACAGAGGTCTCATTCAGTGAGCTCGTCCGAGGAAAGTGGTTGTTGTTTGAAAACAATAAGGAAGAAAAAGTGGTAATAAATCGAACTCATATTTATTTCTCAAACCTGGGCCATTTTGTATGCTTAGAACGAGTATCTCTTCCTGCGCAGTACTTATATAAATTAGTGTCCAACTTTAATAATGGATGGTAAGTTTTTGATATTGCTTTTGTGATCTTGAAAGATATTATTGCGTTCATATATTTTTTGAGATTCTTGAAGAAAAATACGAGATTGATATTTGCAATTTTCAGTAAAAGAAAGCCGAACGATACCAACGCTATGTCAATATGAAAAAGACCAAAAAGACAAACAAAAGTATACAAAACCCTATCAAATACCGGGGTAATGCTGCATACAATTAATGGTGTATGTTTATTACAAATTGCTTTTAATGCTGTTTTATATATTATTTTACTTTTGTTTTACTTTAGGAATTCCATGTTAAACATGCGACGTTGCCAAACATTATCTGAACGGAGTTTCAAAAAGGGTTGTCCTGCCTTTCGACTTCATTTCACTGGACAAAATCATGCTATATTTTTTTTCAATTTGAGAATTATGTGTAAATACTTTTAATACAGGCTGCAGTGAAGGCTCATTTGTACTTCTTATTTATTCACTTCATGATCAAACATTATTCTTATATTATATTTTTACAGAAAAGAGTAAAATGATTTATTCTAATTTTATTTAAGCTCTACGAGGTACACTTGCATTGAATTGAAACGTCCACATAACAATATTCTCCAGTTCCGATTAGGTTGGTATATTTCATTATTAAAATCAATTATAAGAATAATTGATGATGCAGCTTAATCCCTATGTGAACAGTTTGTAATTCTTTGCACAATGTCTGATGAAAAAATGAGTTAAAGATACCAGACATATAATGTGATATGCTAAAATCACGTTTCGTCTACATCAGCTGAAAATATTTTTAATCATATGTGAATAATTTATATTTTTTCATATCCTATATCAATATGAAGGGTTTAAAATTTCTGTTTAATGAACTTCCACATAATTTACATTTTTTCAAGAGGTCTAATTTGTCGTACTTTTTCCGCATTGCACATGTCTTACAAATCAGAGAACATTTAATTTCATGTTTATGTGGTGTATTCTTACTGCTGAAGCTATGTTTCGGAGATCTCATTTTTTATCACTATGTCTTTCATCTGACAAGTATTCGAGATGTACATTGAAAGCATTTATGATATTTGTTTTATAATAAAGTGTTTTCTACCATTGACATTGTTAAATATGTTTGCCTATATTATCGTGTGAACATTTAACAAACAATGTTGAGAAAGGTTTATGACTGTATATTTTATAATGCACTACTACACAAACATGAAATATTTACATTTATTTTCACACTAATGGTCATTTGTACAAATATTTAAAGGTCGCAGTTTCCGAGAGGATAAAAATCATATTGAGATGTGCAATTTCAAAAAGGACACGTATTCAGATAGAATCGAAAGCAGATATAGGAGTCCACAAAGGAGAAATCTGTTACGTAAGTATTATATATGACCTGCACAAAACGGTCCGTGAGATAAAAGAAATAAAAAAAATCGAATACACTGTTTTAAATTAATTCTATCTTTAAAAACATGGTACATACAAAAATAATTAAAAGACATACAACAAACTTAGATATCAGAATATCAGGTTAAGAAATTAGTGTACAACACCACCAAATAGGCTCAGTTGACTGGGAGCATATTCTTATTTATGCCTACAGAAAATTGTTTTGCAGAATGTTAATTTGCCTGCGCACAAAGTGATTTGAGACTACGGCACATCGGATCGGTCAAGCGATTCATGGTTGTGACAATAAAACGTTTGCAGTGACGATTTCAGTCGCTCTTTCTCATAACTCTGTTAAAGCAGTTTTGGTTTAAGGAACACAACCCTGCAAATGAAGACCGTATGGTGTGAACATGCACGAGTATAGCGTATAAACTCGTATGGTGTGAACATGCACGAGTATAGCGTATAAATCTGAAAAATGTAAACGTTATATGATAAAGCAGAGGGTTTGTTACTGCTTAGAAATGGGAAGTTGATAATTGGATTGTTGAAATCATCATGTTTTTCATAGATTCAAATTAGATGCCGTCCATCTGTCGTTACTACGTTTTCCTCAAATTAACTCTATTAGCTAGAAAATCCACTAGTTATTGTTCAGTGTGGTGTGTTTAAATTTTGTAAAGTTAAGAACTAATCAAGAGTAGATTAAGTTTGAAAAATATCCTTTTTCCAAGATTCTTATTTTTTTTTTTGTGTTTAGATGAAGAATGAGAGAAGACATTATTTAACAAAATTTACGCTCTCCATCACGAATTGGTTAATATTTAAAGTGCCTAAGGATCTTTACATACTGTAGTCGACATGTTTACTTTTCAAACGATAAAGGTTTTATCCTGTTTATCGTTTTGACACTTGAAATTGTATATTATGAGGAACTCCCGCTGTATTACTATCATATTTTTATGTTTTTACAGATACTAATGATATGGTTTTAATTTTTAAAAAAGATTTCATTGTACAAATACCAAGCTAATATGATTTTCAAATTGTAACTATATTATCACCTGAGCAACATCGAATCTAAAAATCTATGTACAGAATTTAGTGTTTGAATGTTTGATCAAGATTTGATTTTGACCTGTGTGATCATCTAATGATCATAAACTTAATCTTTGTAATGTTTCATTAATAAGAATAGCACAATTGTGTAAACTTGTAGAGTTGTGGTTGAAACATGCAATTTGAAAATTTGTCTGTCAGAAAACAACTCAAATTATCTTCACTATTTTATCTAGTCGATATCAACTTATTTTGTGTTATTATTCGCTAAAGCTAAGTAGTATATTAGAATGAAGAGTGTCTACTTTTTTCTCAGAAAGCATAAACTATAATCATTTATCAACCGTTAGAACTATTGTAATATATTAAAAAAGTAATCATAACCAATCATCATTGTTCTGATTATGTAAAGATAATGCATATCTGCTAGTTCGATAGAGCTCAGAAAAAGCGAAGACAAAGTCGAGGTTGACAACGATTTTCTCGTAAGGTAGTAATCTGCTCTATCACCCTCTCAATTGTAATTTTATTAATTTATTAATTATTCAGACTTTTCTGTTTTCATAGTTTTTCTGCCCCACCTAGGGGCATTATGTTTTTCGGTCTGTGAGTCCGTTCGTGCGTCCGTTCGTCCGTCTGTCCCGCTTCAGATTAAAGTTTTTGGTCAAGGTAGTTTTTGATGAAGTTGAAGTTCAATCAACTTGACACTTAGTACACATGATCCCTATGATATGATCATTCTACTTTAATGCCAAATGAGAGTTTTTACCCTAATTTCACGGTCCACTGAACATAGAAAATGATAGTGCGAGTGGGGCATCCGTGTACTATGGACACATTCTTGTTAAAATTCATTTTAGTTTTTTTTTTGTATATACATGAGAGTAACATTGAAAAAAAATCGATTTTAAGGTCGAATGAAATCCTATTATTTAAACATAAAAATACTGGCATTTTAATTAACATGAAGATGAACAAATTGAAATTAACAACTGTAATATTGTGTTTTCGTTGTTTTTGCATACAGAAACAACTGGTTAAAATAACATTTTTTTTTATTATCAGGAGAGGGAGAGCTATGGGAATCACCATGTGGTCTTTCTGGAACCATTCCATTTGAAGCTGTTTTAGGAGGTCACAAATGTACCGGCAATGTTTCAGATTGGAATGCCTTCACATGTACATATAACACACATGTAAAGATAACTACAGACAACTGCATTGGAATGAACAAAGAGAGAAGTGAGTATTTCATCATAATATAATTATCAGATTGTGCAATGAAAGTACGATTTTTTTTATATATTTGTTATACAAACCAGCGATATTACAATGTTCATTATTTCTCCGAAGTAACATCAGAATACACGTTATACTTAAGAAGTAAATTAGGATATGAATCAATGTATTAATGTTTTTTAGTTATTTTTCTTAAACAGATAATCTTAATAACAGCATAGAAATGTATAAAATACGTACATTATTACTCGCATTATGAAATATAGAATAATATTCTGCGGTCTGCCATATAAAACTTCAAAGACCCAAGATACCGAAAGGTTTTGCCTAATACAATTAATATAATCTATTCCTGGGGTAAAAATAAATTCTTAGTATTTCGAAAAATTCAAAGTTTTGTTAACAGTCAATTTATAACTATGATTATATACAAGATGATTCATCATACTATGATTCCTGTCCAGTGTTGGGGTAATTACGATTATCCTTTTTATGTAATATCAAGGAACACACGCTACTGTGATCAGTGCTATTTCGATTGATATCAGCATGACTATGACATTAAACCGATAAAACTATTACCGTGGTTTCATTTATTTTCGTGGGTACCAGTTTACGTATATTGAGAAAAAATGGTATTTTCTTGGATATTTGATTTCGTGACTACGTTGAACATGAACATTCGTGGTTCACGTTTGCTTGCCTAAATTTTATGCAATAAAAAAAAATAGATATCACACAAATAAAAATATATCCACAGTGTATGCATTCAATACAAGTATGGATTCTTGATAGTTGGATATTTTCAAAATACTTCGTTATTTATGTCTAAACTTATATGGCAATGTTTAAAATACCGTTAAAATGACAAAATTACGTGACAGGAATACAGTACAAATAAATGCATGAACACTCAGGACAGAGAAATACATAAATGAATAATATGATAGTACATTTCAACATGTAAACCACAAAATACAACGAACACCTAAAATTAATTTACGATAGTACACAAATACAGCATAATAGAATCATCAGTATTATGATATTTTTGATTAATATTATTATTTCAGAATATAAATGTTTAGCTTTCCTTAATGATGAATTTGATTTGTCAGACAAAATGTCTACTCAAATGATACTGACACATGCAATGGATGAAACAAATGAATTTATCTGCTGGGTAAGAAGTATAGTAAAAATAGATACACATTCACAGTTTAATAAAATTGTAACATTTAAATACAAATAAAAGACATATTGAACTTTCTTACTAAGTGTTTCATCTATATTTGTTTTGATAATATTTAAAAATATTTAAAAGAGAACATGTTATGTTCAATGTTGTGCAAAGCCCAATTACATAACAACGAATGAGAAAGGAATTCGTGTTATTAAACAAATATCTAATATTAATTGGTCGATTTTTATATCTATTAGTTAAAAGTTCACGTTTGGGCTAGCCAATGTGTATTAAGAAATTTCCTAAAAGATTGTTAATCTCCTCGAAAAGAGACACCTTTTTCGTTTTGGTTGTATACCGGATTAGAGAGGTCCAAATGACTAAATTTCTATATCCCTAGTCAACCCTTTGGAGTGTGTTCAAGTGAGTTCGTTTCCGAAGTTTTGGGGATATTTGTGTTTCTAAATCTTAAGATTATTTGTGTCGTCTGTTGTTTTTCATTTGTTTGGCCATGTTTGAAATGATCTTGTTTATCTTTCTTCGACTCGTACGTTTTGTACGTCCTCTTGGTATCTTCATATTTTGTTAGCTTAAATAGATAATTTACAATACAGGAAAGGGATGAAAATACCAAACGTTTCACGCAATAAGCAACACTAGCTCGTTTAAAACTGGTGATGAGAATTTCACATCTACCACTAGTTGTAAGTCGCTCATGAAAAAGCACCATTAATATTTTATGCAATCTTGCAACTTCGATAAAATTAAATTTGTTAACAACATGTTCTGTGTCATTACAGGTGGTAACAACTTTTCCTGGTGATGATTTTGAATATCCGGAGACAAGGATTTATAAAATGCCAAATTTACAATGTTCTTCCTTTGAATTTGTCAATCAACACCTCATCAGGAATAAAAATAACTACTTTCATTTGTTATATGGTAAGGAAGATATATGATTAAAAATTCATATATTTTAAATAGTGTTGAAAATATGTCTAATGTTTGTGAATTGTCTACCAAGACGAAGACTATACACATTGATTTTTTTTCTATGAACACACTTATAATTAATCAATGCCATGTTATTACAAAGGATATCATACTATCCTTCAAGTTCATGACAAAAAATAAATATTGTGGATATTTACATATCCCATTTTGAAAATAAAGTTAGAAATTGGCAAAGGGGTTTGATAATACGCCCATTTTAGGTGTAATACACAATAAATGTAAGTACTCGAAAAACAATTTGTGTTCCCACTGGCTGACCAACAGTCAACATACCGTGTTTGAGGATCAACAGTACGTATTCGTTTTAAAAATGAAATTTATAAAGTTTATCTTAATTCAAGGCCGTGTGATTCACTGAGAATCAAAAACAGACATGTTTGTGTTTCATGCAGTAATGAATCAAGCTCTTTCAAACCGATTTTTCAATTTGCTTTTATGTTGTGATGGTGCACCACTGTCCAAGGGTAGACGAGATTCGAGTGCTTACAAACATGTTTACAACGCTGCATTTTTATGCACCTGTCCTAAGTCAGGAGCCTGTTTTTCACTGGTTGTCGTTTGTTGGTGTGGTTCGCGTTTCTCGTATTTTATATAGATTAGACCGTTGGTTTTCCTGTTTGAATTGTTTAACACTAGTCTTTTTGAGGACCTCTATAGCTTGCTGTTCGGTGTGATCCAAGGCTCCGTGTTGAAGGCCGTACTTTGACCTATGATTGTTAACTTTTTACACATTGTGACTTGGATGGATAGTTGTCTCATTGGCACTCATACCACATCTTCTTATTTATATTAACCCTGAAAAATTCTTTACGTTTAGTTTCACTGATTTATTTAACATAAATCAGGCCAGGTTTTCTAAATTTCACATGTTTGTCACACCTTTTGATAGCTTACTATGGTTAGTTTGTTCATTGGTAATCATACCACCTCATCTTATTTTTTTACATCGTCAGAAATAAAACCTTGAAGACACTTGTCTATAACTCTAATACATCCTGATATAGTTTAACTTAATTGATATGTCAACTGTAATAAATTTTCTGAAACTCCATTGTTGGATCATGATGGATGTATATTTGTAATCACATGACTTGCAAGGAGCTTTATTGTGTACATATTTCTCTTTTTGTTTTAGATAAAAAGTCAAAGGCTACAGTTTGTGAACCTGCAATTAATCCAACCCTATCAAGACCTCAAAATGATGAAAATATAACATATAAAGTCATAGAACAACCTGTTCCATCAACTAAAACTATAAAAAATACAGTAAAACCGCCAACCTTTTCTCGATCTCGTAGTGCTTCATTACACAGTTATAAAATAGATTTACTATGTACTACTGTTTTCATATTCCTATTGGTTCTGTAAAATAATCTTTAACCGTATAAATGCCGTCGAAAACACTCAGTTCATTCAAAGTTAGAGGTTCAAATACTGAAATTACCAAACTCGATGATGTGGATGAAGTTGACAAAAATATATAGTTTTGTTGTACGTTATATCATA
This sequence comes from Mytilus californianus, assembly GCF_021869535.1. Taxonomy (NCBI): domain Eukaryota; kingdom Metazoa; phylum Mollusca; class Bivalvia; order Mytilida; family Mytilidae; genus Mytilus; species Mytilus californianus. The sequence continues at coordinate 39,333,727 of NW_026262745.1, forward strand.
AGCTATTATTATTTACCAACACTATAAAGACACATTCCACAGAGAAGAAATAAGATTATCTGAAAAGAGTTAGTAAGACGAAGAAGACATTAAATTAATATGCGTGTTAAGGATATTGGCTGCTCTGTTTCAAAATAGCAAGCTGTTTTAAAGACTGTTTTAAATTGATAGAATATCAATAACGAAACTTAAAAAGCACAAAAAATGAAAGATTCATGTACTGGTTTTTAAGATATAACATGTATAAGCAATTGAACATTTGGCGAGAATGATTCTCTCTAGATTTTTCTTACATTTAATATTGGCAATGGCTTTTTAAATATATCTAAAAAATTATGAAAGGAAAAGAAGGAGTAAGCCGGTAAAATTAGCAATGGTACTACATGGATAAATGTAGAGGATTCCGAATATCTGACAAAAGTTCAAAAACAAGAGTAGCGAACATCATTTAAATTGTTTGTTTGAGAAGATCAAAGTTGTTATATATATTCATGTTATATAATTGACACAAAATTATTTGTTATAATGTGTATAATATGTATATATTAAGTTCATGCATTTCTTATAATGCAAAATTCACTAAGCGACTTCCGTATGACTATATTGTTTACGTTCTAGTAATTTGAACGCAAGTTTTAATGACATCGTGCTTTTCAAACAGGATGACTAATAGACTTAAAAAATGGTATAAATTAAAAGTAGTTTGATGTTTGTTGAATATTCGATTTTTAAGTTTTGTTATGTAGTACTTATTGTATCAAAACATTTTATAATTAGACCAATTTCAGTTCTATGTGTAGATATGTGATGGTTTTGTTATTATCTTTGTGAAATATAATTGCTTGCTTTTTTCGGTGAATTTTAAGTATTAATCATAAAATGACTTGAATGATAGATCGGGTAGGTATCTTGCTGGTCGAAATGTTTTTTTTGTAGAAACCGAAGCCTATCATATAATATCAAACAATGAAACGTGCAAGTATTCACACATTTTATACCAACACACAATGCTAGAAAGAATGTGTATAAAAGGAAGGATATCAGTTATCTTGTTCAGCTCATTTGCAGTTACCTCGCTTTGTATTTGCTTTGTTTGAAATTGAAATTATTTGAAAATGATATACAACTACATTGTTAATCAAACTGTTAATAAAAGTAAGAAGAAGTGGTATGATTGCCAGTGAGACAACTCTCAACAAGAGACCAAATGACCTGTAATTTAACAACTATCGGTTACCCGACGGCCTTCAACAATGAACAAAACACATACCGCACTGCAGCTTTGAAATGGCCCGAAATGAAAAATGTAAAACAAGAAAACAAGAAAACTACTGGCCTGATTTATGTATGAATATTTTAAATGCAAGCTGATATACTATAAGCCAGTGAGTATTTAACGGTGGTATAGAAGGTGGATTAAATGAATAAATCAAGTTCACCTATATATAAATATATATGTTGACCTTGTTAATTATTATTAGCTTTGCTATGGTTACAATTAATTAATGTTAAGGTTTCAATCATCTTTGATTCCCGTTAAGTATGCATTTTATATGTTTTTCTATCAAAATTCTTGCGTATGTTTCAAATATCAATCAGATTCAAATATAAATACTACTTTTCGATATCTTTTTTTTTGATGATGTTTTGAATCGAACGCATAGGTTTGAATGTCGTCATTCCCATTATGAAAATGAATGTGGACGTAAAAGATTATAAGAGAAAAATGTAGGTCATTGTTAGACGGTAGTGACACGAATTGTAAGTAGGGTATGATGCATTTATGACTAATTTATATAAGCAACGAAGTGAATACCATTATGGTTTGTAATTTATACATATTTATTTATTTATCATTATTTATTGAATAACAGTTTCACAAATTTTGTACTGCGAATCACTTTTTCATTTACAAGTAGATATATTGTATCCTATAACATTTTTGCATATGCAAATGCTAATTGAAATGTGTAATATAACTACGTAAGAACTACTTTATAATTGTAGAAGACTTCACCATTTCATTTACCATAAAACAAAAATGCATCGCTCTTCACATGTATTTGATTGTACGTATACACAACTATGTATGACCAGTTGTTTGATTCATATGATATTGTGTTTTTATAATTTGTAATTAACAGATAACGCAATAAAGTTGCTGTGTTTTGTTTTTGATGTTTAATTTGTTTTATATGATAACAAAACAAAAAGTTAGATTGTTGTTTGTTTGGAAATAAAACAATACTCTAAAATTGTCCAACTGCACTTTAGTCAGGAATTTGACAGTTGTTTTCCATTCGTTTGATGTGTTTTAGCTTTTGATTTTGCCATTTGGTAAGGGACTTTCCGTTTTGAATTTTCCTTGGAGCTCAATATTTTCGTTAAATTTACTTTTTGAATTAACTATCTACTCGGGTTTCGTTTTAGCACAGAATCCCTTCACTTTAGTAGACGCAAAACCTTTTAATGATGTCACAATAGTATAATAAGCTTTCCAAAATGATACCATGCTTCATTTTGGAAAGTACTAAAGGACAGACAAATGCATATAAAGCTGATATAAAAGGTTTTCCTTTTTTCATGCGATATAAGGACATCTCAATTTTTGAAATACCTTTGAATTTAGTATTTCCTATTTACCAAAGACGCAGACAAAATCAGTTCTTGACTGATTGAAATGAAATCTTAGAACCAACCGCTGTCTTATACACTTATTCTGAACATTTTAAAACAAGTCATCAAAATTATGTTGATGTGTGCGATGGCAGAGTTTTTTAATTATCAGTTTCTTTTGTCTTCATTTCAAATTAATAGAATTACATAATTAAGAAATAATACAAATATTTTAACTATAACTTTTCACGTTTTGGATACAGTTAATTTCAATATCAAACTAGAATCTATTACGTGTAGATTAAAAATTTCTTATTGAAAACATTACATCTATCAATAGCAATATACATTCTTCCACCTAGTATAGCATTTACATATCTCAATTGGTACGTAGCGCGCATTCGTGTTCATAAAATTCAGTCTTCATAAACAGGGTTCCTAACTAAAAAATCATCAAGGAAAACACACCCAGCAAGGATGCTGTGAATAGCGACTGAAATCGACAGTAAAAACGTTTTACGGCCACCATAACAAATTAGAAAAGTCAAGGAGACCACATATCTTTATTCTGTCTACCATTTGGGTAATATACACAATGAGTTAATAGAAACATTAAAAGCCAATTCATTATCTATTATAGTCCAGTTAATGGTATTAATTGAGCTGTACACAAATAGTATTTTTAAATTAAGTTATACAAAATTTGGACGTCACATTTATTTAAAAGAGCGAAATAAGAAAGACACATCAATAAGGAGATGAGGTTATTTGTAATTAGATAACTACGGGTTCCATATGTTAAATACTGTAGTTTGACCATTCTTCGCGGATGCAGGAACCCAATTATTTTCATTTAATACATTCTTCCATCTGTCGTCCGTCTGTACAGTTTTTGTGAATAAATGTAAATATGCAGATATCATCTATTTGAACCATTTAATTTTGGATTAAACTTGAAGTTATAGTAATATTTTTTATAAACGCAAAATCCCAAAAATGTGACAAGGACACTGATGCAATCGTGTGCAGTACCTGCGAAAATTGATCAATTATATTATTTTTGGAAAAAAAAATTTTTATGCAAAATCAAATTTTTTTTTGAAAGATTCTTTTTTGCTAAGATTTCAATAAAAAACAATATTATGGTATAATATACTACTGCTATGTTTATGAAAAAGGGAGATACGACAGCTGTAAAAACTAAATTCTGTTTTTTTTAAAATCGGTTAACTTCTGTGCTAGGATTGCAACGGCAATTGGTATATGCTTTTCCCAATTAAATCCAAGTGACATGAAATGTTTTTTGGAATATTGGAACAAATTGTTACAAAATTACAAATTTTAAGATACATATCTCTTTTGTGATATAATTGAAGCGAAACTTATATTATTATATAATACCTATTCTAAATTGATTCCCATTGACAAATACCGATTTTAATGAAATTGGAATCAAATGAACTAATGACTTAGTCGTTGTTCAAGAATCTCGTATTTGAGACACATTCTTTTCTCTGGATGGACATTGGGAATCAATTTGGAATAATACAATATACCTTTATAGATTTTTATTGAAATCCTAACACAAAAAGATATTTAAAAAAAATTATGATTTTTTAGCTCACCAGCTTTTCTCATCACTTAGCGCATGTCGTCGTCTGTTATCTTTTAGGGCCAAATTTAACCAAACTTGGCCACAATCATCATTAGGGTATCTAGTTAAAAAAATATTTTGTCCGATGACCCCACCTGCCAACCAAGATGCCGATATGGTAAAAAATAGAACATAGGGGTAAAATGCAAGTTTTGTCTGTTATTTTGAAAACCGTTATAAATAGAAAAAATCTGACAAGAGCAAAAATATTCAGAATGTTGAGCTCTACCAACTGTCCATTTAAGTCAAAATTGTCAGACTTCTTATAAAATTGATTGCCCTTAAATGACAAATTTCACCTTTATCATTTTTGCCTATTATCTTGAAAACTATAATAGGTAGAGAGAAACTATAAACTGCAAAAGTGACCAACAAAACAAGTTCTACAAATAAATCCTATGATTGAAATCGTCAGTCGACTCCTTATTAGAGTAATTGACCATTGATGACGATTTTTACTAATTTTTTGCGTTTTTGTCTTATATCTTAAAAATTATAATAGATAGGTATAAAACTTAAATAAGCAAAAATGATCAGCAAGACAAGATCTATAATTGAGACAATATGGAAAAAATCGTTTGACGACTCCTTATTGGAGTTATTGCTCTTTAATGACGATTTTCACCATTTTTGTTTGTTTTGCGTTTTCCCTTATATGATAAGAATTATAAAAGATAAATAGACACTTTAAACACAAATATTATCAGCAAATCGAGATCTACTAACAAGTCAAATTTTACCGATATAGTAAGTAGACTGTCACTCTTTATAGGAGTGATTGTCCTTAAATGAGGATTGTTTTTACCCTCTTTTGTGTTTTGAGCAAAAACTAAAGAAGATAGAGAGAAACTAAACAGATAAAATTATCAGCAATACAAGATAAACAAAACAGAGATTTTTTCATGATTTCTATTCTCGTCTACAATGTTGGAGAGTGTCCTTTGTTGAATATGCACATATACAAAGGTAAGCGACACAGGCTTTTTAGGGCCTCTAGATTTTTCTCACCAAAATCTTTATTTTATAGCAAATGTGATCGATGGATTGATTGTTGGCTGCTTAATCAAATTTGGCACTGGGAATCAATTTGGAATAGCATAGTATAAATTACATATTCTTGAAAAAAAATACGTTCTTTTATTTCGAATTTAACAAAAATCCGTTTTCGTCATTGGGAATCAATTTGGAATAGGTAGAACGTATGCACCATATCTTTCCTCGATAATGACTCAGACACACGACTTCAAAATAGCATCTATGACAAATGTGATGAATTCAACTTTTCAATTGTCAACTTCCCATTTCTCAAAAGTAGTATACACTTTGCTCTATCGTATGGCGTTTACATATATAGATTAACACGATGTCCATGGTCTATCTTTCGCCTGTTTTTCACACTAAACGGACTTCTTAGAAGGGACGTGATCCCTACACAAAACTGCTCCAAAAGAACTATGAGGAAGAAGGAAGTTTTATGGTAACCTTCACGACATCGTTGATCGATACAATGTGTCGGTGACTCAACTGACTAGCGACATATGTAACAATCTTAGATCTTTAGATACAAGTATAGTTGTCTGATCTGTAATTGTACCGATTGTGTACTATTCCCGATTGTGATATTTGAATGAGTATGAATTTGCATGGCTGGTTATTCATGCATAGCGGGAGACGCTCACCCTGTCGACACATCCGGTATTGCTTCTTTTGGAGTTCATGCAATTCACCTGGTTTATTTTCTTGATTTGTCTCTCCCAAATCGATTTGCGAGATTTTAACATCGATAGACTACTGTTGCCTTAATTTACCTCAGTGCAAGGGGCGCTTTAGTTACTTATTGCAATGCATTGTATTTGGCTATCCAATTTATATCCTCCAAATAACAGTAATACCTTACGAATAGTAATACTATTACAATCTTTCGGCAGGTTAATTGAAACAATTTCTATCAACATTACTTTATTACAAGTTATATGGACACTTTTTGCTCACGCTTTTTTAAATTTCTAGATTTACTTGTATTCCTATAAATTCTCATGCTCTTCCTGTGAATTGTGTTACTTTACAATATTCACGCAGCTTACTAGTACTGTTACCAGTAGATAAGCCAAAAAAAAAAAATACATTCATCTATAAATCTGAATCCATTTTTTCGTTAAATAAACTTTCTTAATTTTCCGACCAATGAAGTACACTTTTATCAACCATTGGAATATCTTATCATGCTTCTTGTCGGGTTAAAAAGGATTTATTTAACCTACATCAACTGCTGTTAACTCAGTGTTTGCATATCTTATTGTTTGTCTGCGTGTTATGTTACATAAAACTGATCAAATTTATCAAATGAACTAATTATAATGTTTTAATATTAAAATTATACAGCAATTTCAACGTTCAAAAAGTCGGCGTTCTATGGTTTACGATTGTTTTTTTTTTTTTTCTCTCTCTTTCTTTTTTTTAAAGCAAACAACTTGGTTTCGTTTTGTTGATTTTTTTTATGTCTCGTGGGGCTAAGTTTATCTAGAGTTTGGACGAGGGTGTAGAAGATATCAAAAAGTATAATAATGTTACACAAGAATGCATGGGTTGGCATGCTACGCATACCCGAATATCGGAAAAGAAGCAGGAAATAGCTGTCAAAGTGGACAAGCACACACACACACGTTACAACTCATAATTGTTTAGATGCTGGCTATATATGAGGTCATTTTGTTTAGTAATATTGGAAAAATATGTGAAGAAGCAGCATATTCAAAAATTTAAAGTATTGTCAAACAGGAATTATAAATTTTCTTACAGATCCGAAATTAGCCCACAAATTAAAATTCATTACTGGCAAGGTGCCGACCGACGAAGTCTGAGGAAAGTGTGACACAAATATCTAATGGACGAATGGACAATATGATTGCAATAAAGAGTGAGGTAGGAATTGCAGGTGTGGCAAGTTTTATTTTCCTGTAAGTATATCTTTGGTCTGTTTTTCATTGTTCATGCATGCAAACAATTATATGCATTAGATTTAGGAGATGATGGAATATTCTTATAAAAAAAAACAATTTTTGACGCTTTTTCATCTGCTTTTATTTTAAAAAATCTATATTATCTTTTGTTACACATCAGGAGTCGGTTTCACAAAAAAACTTACGTCTAAGATTGATCGTAAATCATGAACAATTCAGTATACTTACGATCAATCTTAGTCGTAAGTTTTTTTGTGAAACCGACTCCTGTATACTATGTTTTGTTACAAATATTTATCTTAAGTTTTGAAACAAATATGTATACTATGTTTAGATACAAATCTGTACTCTTTGTTTTGATACAAATATGAATCCTGTGTTTTGATACAAATCTGTTTCCTATGTTTTGTTACACATATGTATCCTATGTTTTAATACAAATGTGTATCCTATGTTTTGTTACAAATATTTTACCCTATGTTTTGAAACAAATCTGTATCATTTTTTTGTTAAAATATATATCCGATGTTAAGATAAATGTTTTTATCATATATTTAGAGTAAATAACTTATAATTTTTACAGTATGATAAAAGCATTAAATTTACGTTATATCCATATTTTTCGAAATGGTTCTTAGCGGGCTGATATAAAAAGTTTGTCAACTGTTTCCGGTTATTATCGCATGCCTTTCCGTACCGTTATCGCATGGCATTTCGACGTCACTCGGCAAATTCCGGAAAATACACCTTAATGGTAGGTTTTCCGTGAAAAACATAACAAAGTTGGATAAAAAAAACAAATATAATGAAACAGGAAAATATATTATAAAAAATGCAAAAACAATAATACGATAAATCTATTTTTTTTCTTCAAAATTTTCATAATTCACTTTACAAAATTATTAGCCAAATTAACAAATGAGTTCTACTTGACAATCACTTAAAAGGATCAATATATTTAACTGCTATTTTTCTCCATTGTTGAAGATTATGATAAAAAGTTCATAAATGTCATTTTTCATATCGGATATATTATCAGCCCTCGGTCAGTATCAGCCCTCGAGCCTTCGGCTCTTGGGCTGATAGTACATCTGATATGAAACATGCCATGTTATAATCTGATAATATGATATGTTTTGATTCAAAAATGTATGTTATGTTTTGTAACACTATATCTTTATTATCATGTTTTGATGCACATGTATAAAAAAGAACTTTATAGATTTCGTGATTCTGTAGTTTTTGTAGGTTTACCTTTATCAGGAATGTCAAATCTTAACATTTGAAAGCCGTGAATGCATAAATATGCAGAAACGTTAGAAGCTATATGAGCAAAAGGAAAACTAAAAGGAATAGCCAAAGGAGTAGGTCCGGTAAGGGCCGATTTTGGCCTCAAATTTCAGGTGCATCTGACGAAAGATTTTGGACACTTTTTAAACTATTAAGTGTCTATTTTGGTTGATTCTATTAGTTTATGTGAAAGATTTAAACTGATTTAGTCATTAAAAACGCTCCGATTCAAGCTTAAATATGAAAAATCTATCAAATATGCCAAAAAATGTCGCTTTTCAGATGGTTTTTGCCAAAAATGAAAATGGCCGCATCCGTGTTCATCCTCAACCTTTACATATGTTATGTGTTATCATCAAATACAACTTACGTTTCAATATTAAGAATGAACACAAATGCGGCCACTTTCATTTAAGACGGAAACCGTCTAAAATTTAACTAAAATGCTAAAATTGTGAAGATTTCAGTAACTTAGCATGACTTAATGACACCGATGAAAGTTTGATAACTAGAGTTTTGTTTTGCAGACTTGGGAATAAAAAGTTGTTATCAAATTGATTTTCTTATCTACTGATCCTTCTAACTCTTATCATTAACCTTGTATTTCGTACTGTATGTGAACATATATGCAAAATGTTTCACCATATAAGTATTGTTATTTTCTATTTTATCATATATTTCAGTGTGGCAAGTAATCAGCGTCGACTATTGTTAAATGACCCCGACGTGTTGCAAGGACAAATGGTACGAATGGAAAATGCAATTGCCAACTTGAGCATAACTGTCGCTCGGCTGCAAGCAGATAAGGATCTATTAAATCAGCAAGTATCCACGCAGACAAAACTTATGACTCAACTTCAGACTGAAAATAAGTGGTTGAACAAAACGATAGAGACGTTTCTTGTTAAAGGTAAGTTACTATTCATGATTATGTTTCTTTACATTGTTTTTTTGCATAGACGATTTTCTACTGATTTCGATTTACACTTTTTTCTCTCGAATAACTTTTATCAGGCATCTTCGAAGTTCCATATCCAATAAAGGGCCATAGTCGTAGAAACTTCCAAGCCATCTGACGCATGTTTTACAGAAAATGAGCAATTTGATAATGAATTTCGTATAAATAAGTTTGTAAATAAACGTGCAAAACATGCAACTTTCAGCCGTCTTTATATCTTTCTTTAATTTTAGTTGTATTAACACTCATTCATTAAAACACTTTTAAATGTGTAATTTACTATTTCCGAAAGACCTAATAATAATTAAAGACATTCAAGTCTTTAAAAAATTCCTTTATCAGCTCCTTCCCGTGAAGACACAACAAATCATAGAATATTTCAGTTTCCAAATAACCTTTTTTTTTCGAATAGTAGGTGTCTATCAAATATATTGTGTTGTTGCAATGCAATTAAAATAATTTAAACCGAAATGTCTGAACTGCAATAATATTCTACAAATTAAGTCATCTAGGTAACGTATTACCTTATCTTCAATGTAACAAGTTACACATGATAGCTGTTGTATATACCTTAGATATAGTAAACGCTGATATAAGAACAAATGAAATCAACTCGCATGGCTACTAATTCTGAAAGCAAAATTTCCCTCTCTGTAAAACATATGAAACAGTTTTGACAATTAAAAACATAAAGTGTCTGTATATATATCGAACATCTTTTACAGATTCAAAACCAGCATTTTTTGCGGTCGTCACGGGAAATCCAAGTGTTGGAAATGACCAAACCTTAAAGTTTGACTCTGTAAAAACAAACAATGGTGGCTTTTACGATCCTATCACAGGAGTTTTTATTGCACCTTCCCCGGGCTTATATCATTTTACATGTGTTACGTATAATATCAACACGGCAGACGATATCCACCTACAAATGAATAAAAACACTGATGTTCTAGTTCGTGGGTACTCATCTGGGTCTTCAGAGGCTGAAAGTCAGGTAATGAACATTGTTGTAAATCTGAAGAAAGGCGACCATATCTACGTTCGGCATAGAGGCACTAGTGGAATCGATCAAGTGCGAGGGGGTTTGTTTTCTACATTCTCTGGATTCAAAATATAATGTTCAAATATTTCAAAACGAATGCGTTTTTATTTTAAGGCCTTGTCGAACCAAAGGGATAGGATTTATTAGGTTGATATTCAAAGCTACGGTATACAAAAAGTCATGGAATAGAATTGAAATTCGAGGGAATCTGTGAAAAGGGAGATAAGATACCAAGGGGGCAATCTATTTTTTGTTCGTCCACCAAGACCTCTGTTCGTTTAGGATGATAATATGCATCCATGGTAATATGTAACTTTTCTGTATTCAAATGAGCTCTTCTTGATTTAAATATAAAAAAAAAATAGGGTTTGTATGGACAGACTCTTAAGGATTTCAGATAATTTGGGTCAATTACAAAATAAATCCCTATAAAATTGGTTTTATTCATCTCTAGAAGACTTCTTCTATTAACTTCATGTTCCGCTATAAAGATGATATCGTCTCACTAAATAATTCAACGTTTGGGGACTATATTGAACGCATCTATCTCGTCGAACTTGAAAAAAAAAGGATACAACAGATTCAGTAAAGACTGCCTCATATGTTGACTTAAATCTAGAAATTCACAATGAGGGTCGGTTTAGAACAAAACATCTCCAAGGGTTTAACGCCAGCAAACATTTTTAACCCCGCCTCATTATGTATGTGCCTGACCCAATTCAGGAACTTGTCATTAAGTGGTTGTCGTTTGTTACTATGTCATATTTTTTCGTTTATTGTTTGGTATTCAAATCAGGCGGTTAGTTTTCTCTTTTTAGTTATTTTACATTTGTCATTTCAGGGCTTGTTATAGCTTACTATGCGGTATGGGTTTTGCTCATTGTTAAGTCCGTACGGTGACCTAGAGCCGTTAACTTCAACGGCAATTTGGTCTCTGGTGGAGAGTTGTCTCATTGGCAATCTTACCATATCTTTTATTTTTATATTAACGACAAAAGAGATGATTTCAGATTTCCAAACTCAAACTTATAGAAAAAGTTTAGCTGCGCATGCATATGGAGTATATATCTACCAGTTGATACAATATTCCAGATCTGCTTGCATTTCCAATTACGATTTCCTTGAAAGAGGGTTGCTGGTTACCAGGAAGCTATCAAACCAAGAGTTCCAAGTAACGAAGTAGAAATCATCACTTCGAAAATATTACATTACGCCTTGGTTGACCGTTTCTCAGATGACGACGGATATGTTCAAATGGTCGTGTCCACAATCACGTCTTCTTTTTCTCGAACTTGATCTACTGAATTAAACTCATCATCCGATTTTACTTACATGAGCAACACGACGGAAGTCGCATATGAAGCCTGAGATCACCATCGGTTTTTGGTGGGGTTTGTGTTGCTTAGTCTTTGGTTGTCTTTTGATCGTTTTCAGACGGACTGTCTAATAACAACTGCCATATTCCTGACTTGGTACAGGACATGGTGGGTTGAACCTGGTTTTATGGCTAGTCAAACATCCCGCTAATATGGCAATGTTAACAATACCGCTAAAATGACAACACTAGGTGACAGGAATACAGTACAAACAAACGCAAGAACACGCAGCACAGAGAAATTCATAAAAAAAATAATATTATGGTACACTGCTACTTTTGCATAGGTACTATTTCTGTACTTAAAATCTGTAGTACTGGAAATTTACCTTTAATATTAAGTACTATTTCTTTACTTTTTAAAATTTTTGTAATATTTAGGTACCTGTATTTTACAGTACTTGATTTGTACTTAAAATTTTGGTACAGAAATAATACCAACAGTAATCGCAATATTCCATGTTTGAAAATGTAACGATGTAACCAAAAATCTGAGGTACTTAAATTACACAGATGACGACGGATATGTTCCAATTACAATCTCGTCCCCTTCCCATGAATGTGACCTACCGAATAAGACATATCAACGGGTTTGTATGGGTACTAATTGTGCACCCCTACTGGCCGATTTGTTTTTGTACTCGTATGAAGCAGAATTCATTCAGAACCTTCCTCAATATTGACACAGATGGACGACTTCACACTAAAATCTATGACAAACGGGCCGATTTCAACTTCCCAATTATCAATTTCCCATTTCTCAGCAGTAACATACCCTCTGTCCCATCGTATGGTGTTTACATATCTCAGTTGATACGTTATGATCGTGCATGTTCTCTCTATAAGGACTTCATATACAGGAGCGTGCTGCTTACGCAGAAACTGCTCAAACAGAGTTATGAGGAGGAAAGATTGAAAATGACACTCCGTAAATTTAATGGACACCAACACGAATTGGTTGATCTATAAGACGTGACTGTGTCTGAACTAACTAACGACATTTTTACCACGTCTTAGATTGTGTTTTACCATCTACGTCGTTTGGTCTGCCGAACGTGACCTATTCCCGAATATGACTGCTTTCCCTAGTGTGAATTCGCGTTGCTATTAGACGTGTCTCGGTATTTATACATCCAACATTCATGTATTTAGATATGATGTTTTCGTTTGTTAGTCTGGTTGGATATTGTGTTGTGTCTTATTGTTTGTGGTTTGAATTCTATTTTTATTTCCTATATGTATGTAAAAGTTAAGATAATTAAGCAGCTAGTTCATTTATATGATTTTTAGTTTAAAGCAACTATATGCACAGGATTTATTTGTTTTTATACAGTTTTGATTTAGAAGAAAAACCGACATCGTTAGAAAATACAAATAATTACACCATTACTAACACAATTCTATATTAACATTCTTGTAATGGTTAGAAAATACATAAAATAACACCATTACAAACGTAATCCCAATTGTATATTCTATTTTTTAGAAATTTACCTGTGACGTCACTTTTTGTGGCGTTGATACATTCGTGTGACGCATAGTTCATAATTCTATTGTGGTGTTCATGAGAGGTGTCCGTTGTTATTCTGTGGTTTACATGTTGTAATGTACTATTATATTATTTATTTATGTATTTCTCTGTCATGAGTGTTCTTGCGTTTATTTGTACTGTATTCCTGTCACGTAATGTTGTCATTCTAGCGGTATTTTTAACATTGCCATATAAGCGAGAGGTTTGGCTAGCCATAAACAAGGTTCAACCCACCATTTTTTCTTAAAATGTCATGTACCAAGTCAGGAATATGGCAGTTGTTATCAAATAGGTCCATTTCTATGTATGTTGGCGTTTGTTTTTGTAGCAGTTCAGTGTTTCTGTTGTTCCGTTGTTTTCCTCTTATAGTTGATATGTTTCCCTCTGTTTTGTTTTGTGACCCGGATTTGTTTCAGTTAAATCGATTTATGACTATTGAACAGCGGTATACTACTATTGCCTTTATTTGTATTTTAATGATAAACACGACGGTGGCCACATGTGGAGCAGGATCTGCTTACCCTTCCAGCGCAACTGAGATCGACACAAATTTTTGGTGGGGTTCGTGTTGCTCAGTCTTTGGTTTTCTATGTTGTATTGTGTACTGTTGTTTGTCTGTTTGTCTTTTTTTTTTTAGCCATGGCGTTGTCAGTTTTTTTTTAAATTATGAGTTTGAATGTCCCTTTGGTATCCTTCGCCTCTCTTTTTCTAAACTAAGGTTTCAACTCCTGCATTCAACGTTTATCTTAGAATAATTTAACTTTTAGGTTTAAGATGGTCAAATAGTTCTTCCGGTAGATCGATACTTATACAACTTTGGCCAACAAATATTTGGCTTTCAGCGTTCCTGTTGAAAGTAAATCTAGCAATGCGCAGATCGGCAACATAGCAGTATTTAAAAGATCTGTTCACCAATCGTCTCTCATTTACGTATTGAAAGAATTTCCACTACAACTAATTTTGCTGTAGTATCTTAGCATTAAATTGTAAACCACCATATTGCAAATATTCAAGTGCCACATTCTATTCTATCCGGAAGTCAACTTTTTAACTGATGACCTTACAATTGTTGCACACAAGCAAAGGTATATATTTATAAAAAAATAATTGCAAATGCAGAGAACAATCAAATTAAGATACGTTGTAACACATTCAATATACTAACCAATAATCTGTAATTATCAATAACACTTCCCTACGAAAGAGGTAGTGAGGATTGCCCCCCTCCCCCTCCAAAAGTTATTCACAATAGGGTCATATTCCAAAAATGAAAACAACATGTTATAAATTTCATGCGTCCAAAGCGCTTTTCTGGATTTACCTCAGGAACGCTCAAAGCCAAATATTTGTAAGCCAAGGATGTATTAAAACAGAAACGATTGAAGAGCTATATAACCGAAAGGACCTAAAAAAAAAAGCCATATCCATCTAAAGTGAACTTTGCCTGGGGGGGGGGGGGGGGGGGTGTGACCTTTAGTTTCTTTATAATTTCAAAATTTATAAACGGACAATTTTAGAAAGGTTTGTTTAAAATCATGTTAGTATCTAAGTACTGACTAAGACTACAGAGCTGTAGATAACCTTGGGGACTGATAGTTCACCAGCAGCAGAATCGACGCAGTGCTGTAAAAAACTGAAAACAACACGTTATAAATTTCATGCGTCCGAAGCGCTTTTTCAATCTTAACTTAAAGTTATAGTTTCACAGACCAATGTATCATCTTCAATGTTTTAACAAGATACCGGTGAGTTTCTCAACAGATCATCAAATTATAAACTTCTTTGGATAACCTAAACCGCAATTTTGACAGATTTATCAAATTTTAAGTATTTTTTCCTAAAGAACATCGTTTTAACAACAATATTCTGTTATGCTTAATGTACTGTCATGCGGATACAAATTAATTCAGTTTGTTTAGCGCGTAATTCGATGGAGAAATTGACGAGATGTCTTCAACAGCAACAGGTAGTGCTAACTAGCAATTTGAGTTAAGAAAATAAATAAAATTGTTCAAAAACATTTTAGGCTTATGATATACACTCTTTAACAGTCAATTTCCTATGATTTGACAAGTTTAAGGAATACGTTCACTAACACATAATTTTGGCCGAAATAATCTGAAATTTTTTCACTGTGATAATGTAGTGAAAATTTTATTAAAATATATGTGAAAATGTCCAAATGTTTCAGTTAAAACATATTTTCACCAATTGCATCATTTCATAAAAACTTGTTTTTTTGCAGAATTCTGTAAAATTTATGACAGTTTTCTGAAAAACTAACGGTGGCGCCACCCTTTGCCAACAAATATTTTTGCTAAAATATTCTTTACATACCATAATATTTACATAAGATATTCTTAAGTTGTCAACTAAAATTTCAATAGGCGAAGAGTGGCGCCACAAAACAATCATGAAAAAAGTGGAAAAAAGTTGACAAATTTGTAGAAAAATGGACGAAACTGAAATCTATTCCTATTTCAGGCTTATATATCTATAAATATGAAGCAGATATACAATTTTTCGTATTATACTTTCAAATATCATACATTTAGCAATATATACCCATTAGATTTACTTTATATATTGAAGTTAATAGAAACACCTTTACAGGGCCGTTGTTCGGGGTTCCTGGCTCTTCTTCTTTTGACACTGGGAATGAAACAAATACCGGGTAAATTTGTCCTATTTCTCTGTTAACCAAAGGTCCGAAAAAGCCTAATCCGTTGACAATTAATGTACATAAAAAGTTTAAAAAAAAAAACGTACAACGTCAAACGTCATACCAGAGATAGTTTACGGGGAAAACGAAGACTCTGATGCCTTTTGCGAATGGGCCAATGCTGTTAGGTACCTTAATGCGCATTAGAATATTGTTACTGAATATGAGTACTCTTTTAACGTCGATTTCCAAAAATTGATGACCGCCTGTCTTATCGATTTACCCATGTTAGTACCGTTAATGCTGTTCTTTATTTTTGAAGAAATATTGATAGTACTTCTTCTGCTTTTTTGCCATCTTCATGTGGTCATTGTGTTGTTTGTCTTTTTTACTTCTGTTTCTACTACCCGAATTTTTTCTTCTGATTAAGCGATTTGAATTTTGACTAGAAATAATAGAAATTCCGATGTGGTCAGGTTAACAACTCAATGCGGGGTTAAACTGGCTTTTTACACACCTCTTCTTTTTATACCGAACATTTGAGTGACAATGGGCAAACAAAGAACATACAATAAAAATCTGCACAAGACGAGCACACAACAATAACGGTATAATAGATAACAGTACAAGAATTATAATAACGTATGTAGTTACTGAAAGTAAGTTCAAAGTTCTTGACCTGCTGAAATGAAATGAGGTCAACATTCTCTATTATCTGTCGGTTATTAATACAATAATACTTGCTTTAAACATTAATTTTCTCTTATTTGTGGAGAAACTACAATACTGCCGAATCTCTTCTGTATTTTAACATTTAAAAAATGATTCTTCAGATATTCAGATATGTCTGTTAAATAACAGTATTTTTAATTCTTGGTTGACTAATATATTTGAGATCTTGACATTACAACTGCCGAATTGACTCAACTGAAATGATCAGTCAATATGTTCATACATTAATAAACAATCAAATTACAACGCCTACATTTTGGGTAAGATTGTGGCTCATATCTGGTAATATTAAAGAGACAGGCGAAAGATACCAATGGGATATTCAAACTCACCAGTCGAAAACAAACTGAAAATTCCATGGCAGACAGAAAAACGATGAAAAGACAAACAGAAGTACATAAAACACATCAAAGAAAACTAAAGACTGAGCAACACGAACCCCACCACATACTGGTAATGATCTCAGGTGTTTCACAAGGATAAGCAGATCCTGGTCCACATGTGGCACCCGTCGGGTAGATCATGCAAGTGCAAACCGGGTGATAAATCTTATTCGGTAGGTTACATTCGAGGAAGAGAGGACGGGATAGTGGTTACAACAATTGGAACATATCTGCAGTCATATGTGAAACAGATATTCCATAACAGTCAACCAACTCGTAAAGAAAATGTGTAAAGCAAAACATACGCTTTTTGAGCATCTGAATGTTAATAATTGATACAATAAAAATCAAAAGTACTACATATATTGGAACCAATCTGAAGGATGACATTTTGGTAGTTATTAGATATAGGTACTATTCAGAATTAAAAAGTAATTGAAAATCTACAAAAAAGTGCTAATGACAGAGGGCTCAACGTCCAAAATCAACCGTATATATGATGACTGTACAATAATCTATAAAGCATCTTTCTGATTGTGTTGAAAGGTAAAACCATGTTTATCAGTCAGATATGCCACCGACTTATAATCTTTGTTTTTGTTGAACTGCAGAAAGAAGATCAAACATGTGTCAAGAACATTTCATTTCTAGTCAATCAAGTGCAAGGGACAAATTTTCAACACTTTCTGGTTTGCACAAATGTAGAGCAATATTGCAGTTCAACATGTTATAAACATATAAATTGTAACAGTGGCAATGATATCAGATAGAATTATCTTTCTTTGACTCTGATGAATATGATAAAAAAAAATATAAATAAAAAATGTTTAAAAATGATTGATTAATCTGAAGCACATTATAATCATATTTGAATCAAAATAATTCAACCTATTTGTTCATTGATCAAAACCTTCTGTCGAAAAAGCATGTAAGAAACCTTAAATATAGTTCACATCAATTCATTTTGTTTTATTAAAACAATGTGACCTAAGACAAGATATATAGAAACCTCTATACATTATATGAGACAGTTTATATAATGTACAATACGATATTGTATGTATGACTTTAACATATTTAATGTGATCAGCTATATTGTCCGTTTATTTTCTTCCTTACCAATGTTGTATTCATACCCTTTTGCATGTATGTTTTTGTTTCTTAAGTTTGATTTTCCATTAGTTTGTTTGCATGATTTTTGTTTTTCTAAAACGTCTCCTTTTAGTACAAGGGGAGATTGTATACAGGACTACCACCAGGGTAGAACTTTCTAAAATATACCAAGTTCAGACAAAGAAAATTAAATTAACTGTTACTGTAAATTAACAAGTTTTACGTTGTTTTAATACTAAAAAAAGAACCATCAGCAGGTCGTTCTGTTTGTTTTATAAAGTGTTGGAAGTTTTTTTTATCTAACTTACAAAAAATAATTTCCTTATATGACAAACATAAAAATGAAAGAAACAAACCTACATTTCTTTTTTAAAAGTGATAGTATTTTATTTATGAACTGAAATATATAAAGTGAATTATACTGATTCAAACATGATTTCCGAAGTTCGATTCTATAATTCATGAAAGATGGATTAAATCCTGAAAAAAGATAGCAGTAGATTGTATCTCTTTTTTTCTTTCAATTATTAAACATATCAATCAAAATCTTTAAAAAAATTGTTCGTGCAAAAATAAAGACAGGATCAATATATTTCCATCTTTTGATGCGTTCTGTATTGTAATGTCTTTCCATTAGTCAACATAATAATGCACGAGTATTTACTTAAAACCATTCAATTCTATTGCTTGGTTATCAAATATACCAATAGTCAAGAATCATGAGTCTTTTTATGATTTATTTATAGAAGTTCGTGTAGTTTTGAGAGCTTAATTAGCCAATTCAAGATCGTATGCACGTATCATTTGTACTTTAAAATGCTACTTTATATAAATAATGCATTTATGTTTATTTGTCTGGAAGTTATTTAATTTACGTGATAATAACGAGTAACTGCTTCTGTAAAACGTGATTAACCTGTAAAGACATGAGATAAAGCCATGATGGGCGTGACTATAGTCTTATGTACTTCTTCAATGAGATTTTAGTTGTTATTTATGACGTAGTTATAACTGTTGAGAAAGTGTATTGCGTCAATGTCATAGCAAATTAAGATTCATCTGCAAAGAAAATATAAATATGTGTAAATCAAAAAATTTCTGAGAATAAATTTATAGTATCAATACTGGTTTTATACATTCAATTTGCAATTATTCTATTATCTGCTCTTCAACTCTATATCTTATTTTTGCCTTTTTAACTTTTTTATTCGAGCATCACCGAGGAGTCTTTTGGAGACAAATTGTGCGTCTGGCGTACAAAATTGTAATCCTGGTATTTATGATGAGTGTTTTTATATATCAAACAGTGAGGTCATTTAAAAAAAGACATTTTTAAAAATCGATAAAGATAACGAATGAAATATGTTCAAATATATGCAAAAAATAAGCAAACAAATAGGAAACTGTCAAGCTTCACAAATCGTAAATCAACGATAATGTTCATGGTAAAATGAAAATTGCGCAAACAAAATCTGCACGGGCACAACATTTAATGCTGGTGATGTGACCTATGATGCCGAGGCAGACAGGAGTTGAAAAGATAAAAAAAAAAAACCTTACCTACTTGGACAATACAAAAAAACAATTTCAATTAAAGAGAGTCTTGTGTTTAACATGCAAGGAAAGAGTAGTGTAAAGATAGAAATAAATGTATTGTACTAAATGCGCATGTCGATAATAAATACCTTTTCAATAATGATCGAAGTCAAAATATTTAAAAAATTAAAAACCAATGTATACACAAAACAATTTCAATTGAAGAGAGTCTTGTGTTTAACAAGCAAGAAAAGAGTAGTGTAAAAATCGAATAAATTTATTGTACCAAATGCGCATGTCGACAATAAATACCTTTTCAATAATGATCGAAGTCAAAATATTTTAAAAATCAAAAACCAATGTATACACAAAACAATTTCAATTAAAGAGAGTCTTGTGTTTAACATGCAAGGAAAGAGTAGTGTAAAGATCGAAATAAATTTATTGTACCAAATGCGCATGTCGATAATAAATACCTTTTCAATAATGGTCGAAGTCAAAATATTTTAAAAATCAAAAACCTATGTATACATAAAACAATTTCAATTGAAGAGAATCTTGTGTTTAACAAGCAAGAAAAGAGTAGTGTAAAAATCGAAATATATTTATTGTACAAAATGCGCATGTCGACAATAAATACCTTTTCAATAATGATCGAAGTCAAAATATTTAAAAAATCAAAAACCTATGTATACATAAAACAATTTCAATTGAAGAGAATCTTGTGTTTAACAAGCAAGAAAAGAGTAGTGTAAATATCGAAATATATTTATTGTACAAAATGCGCATGTCGACAATAAATACCTTTTCAATAATGATCGAAGTCAAAATATTTTAAAAATCAAAAACCTATGTATACATAAAACAATTTCAATTGAAGAGAATCTTGTGTTTAACAAGCAAGAAAAGAGTAGTGTAAAAATCGAAATATATTAATTGTACCAAATGCGCATGTCGACAATAAATACCTTTTCAATAATGATCGAAGTCAAAATATTTTAAAAATCAAAAACCTATGTAAACGTCTAAGAGCTAATGTATTGTCAAAGGAGCCAAAAAATATCGTCTAGGTATGAGAGTATAAGAACTATGCATGAGAGAGAAACACCTTAATTTAAAATTGTTGCATATTATTGCATTATTGTTGTTACAACAATCTTTATTAAAGCAATATTTACATTTTCATGACAGTACCAACATGTGTTCAAGCTAACAAGACATAGAATAGTCAAAGACAATGATTTAGACGTTTTAAAAAACAGCAAATGAGTAGTTTGAATCAAAGAGAGAGAACAGTAATAGAAGAAATTAAAGGGCCAATTTTTATTTAATGACTTATTTATCTTTATATATGGTTTATGAAACAACTCACATGAATCGGATAAAATAATCCAAGAGAATAAAATAAAAAAATATGTATAATTTGTAATTTCTCTAGAGTGCTTGATTATCTATGACAATCTTATCATTTATCAATTTTAAATACACATAAATGCATGTGCTTCTTGATTTTAAGTTCAAAAGGCAAATGTTTTAGGGTTTTTTTTTTAATTCATTTTTGTTGCAGCACACAACCAATTTCTATCATCAAATGAAACATTTTTTAATTAACTCTTCAAATAACAAAATAATATATTAAACATATCAATAGTTCTCTAAAGACTGTGACTAATATCCGAAGATCTGATATTATCAACTTTTCTACGATGATATCAATTGTAAAACATCTGTTTTGCATATAATTCGATATATAATAAATGATAATAGCTGGTAAGTTTCCCATTATTCTTTTAAGACAATAATGCATATCTAGTGGTAATTGCATAAAGTGTATATCATAAAAATTAAGAACTTTATTAACTAGAATGTATACTTCGGTACATGCTTAAATTAGTAGTTATTAGTACTAAGGGAGAATTGCAAAATGTGTATCACTTCATTTGAAACCAAGGACGCATATTAATTGTTAAATTATCGCCTATGATATATTATGACGTCAAAACGTCACACGATTTGCTTTAAACAAAACCTTCATCTTGCAAATCTTTGGTTTACAAATACATAATCTTTAATATATTTGATAACAGCTAATTCAGTGCTTTATATGGATTAAATAAAGTACCTGTGACTTTTTAATTATTATGAAATGACACAATATCAAAATTTCAACAACAGTATATTTAATCTGATATTTATTTTTGAAGCTGTGTAAAAACTATTTTACAGGCATGTAGCTAAATTTGTTAAAGAAAGTATCGACCTGTGACTTAATACAGGCACTCTTATATATATAATATGCGACAAAATATGTATTTTCATTTCCGTTTGAAACTATTTATAACGTTAGAGTATGTTATGTGTTTGTTACTTGAAAAGTGTTTTACAAATAAACATTTCCTATAATTTTTTTCATCAACAAATGTATATTGGAAATTGTTCAAAATAAAAGATGCGTCATATATGAAAATTAGTCTCCTCGTGCTTCATTTTGTGGTTATTCCTGTTTCTTTTTGTTTCGATATATGAGTCAACTTTAAAATAAGATGCAAAATAAATTTTTAAAATCACTTCTAATTTGTACGACACTTTTCCGTAATAATATTTCATTCTTGTGATTAAACGTAAACTTTGAATGTAATGACTTTCCCATGAAGACTTTAAGAAAGCAAAGAACGTTAAATGTTAATTTCTCAACCAACTAAAATAGTATGTAGTTGCTAAAATATCTATATATTCCATTCTCATCCAATGATTATGTAAAATGTTTTCCGTCATATTTCATGTAACGTTTATTTTGTTTTCAAATCCCGACAAGACTACAAGATTGATATTTCAAAATTATGGAGGTCGTACCAGCCTCACCAAAGAATGAAATATGATACATTCCTGCCAAGAATTTTGTGGTCCCATATTCCTCGATGTCAGATTCTAAATAATATCTGCATATTGTATATAAAAGTTATGCATTGCTGTTCTTAAGGGGGTAGGCCTTGGTAAATCCAAAATTTTCACTCATTTAATTTTTCTTAAATTTACAACATTGAAAAGTTAGGGGTCCATGCGTCATCTGCCAAAGTCTTGTTGAAAGTTACCGTTGCATTTTATGTTTAAGGTATACTGAATATGACAAGTTTTGAGATAGCCTTACAAACGATTAAAACAATATTAGGCACATATTATTGTTTTTTTTGCATATGTTTTCATAAGGGATTATGACTGTAAAAATGCGTAGAATAAACATATTTTAAAGTAAACCTGTAATTTCATGTTAATATTTGTAGCTTGAATGTAAATAAATTGTTTAAAACATTGAACGAGTAGAAAATTCGGGCCAGCTGAGAAAACACATTTATTTTTCTACATCGTTTAGTTCCTGCAAAAATAGCTGCAACAATTATTGTTTATAAACCTTGACAATCACAAACTTTATTGAATTTGACTGCTTAAAATTTTCAAATTTTCAAACAATTTGGCTTCCAGACCTAAGAAAAATGATTTTTTGTTTAAACCTGTTTTCCTTTCTATAAAACCTTTTACAGTTTCTCTTTGCGTTATTTTTGTTTGCATAAGTGAGAATTGTATGGTCCCAGTAATAACTTTAGTCAAGTTTATAAGGAAAAGCAGCAAAGTTCAGTATGGGCCGAATACCCTTGGGACGAATTGACATATGGTTCAACATTATGATACATAATGTTAGTTTCTCTCCCCAAGACTATAAATGCCCCTGTCAACAGACGCTCAATTTAATGTTTTGACCGTCTTTTACTATCTAAGTACTATCTGTGTGCGATTGTAGATTATCTGTCAGCATTAGCTTGTACTAGGATTAATTTTCAGATCATATCTTTTAGAATGTTGATGTTTGTATTTGAAAACCAAAGATATACAATTAAGTTTAACCTATTAATTAACTACTAAGCACTGAAAAATTATTACTTTTATGTTCAATACATTTTTATCCAATTCAATTTTTTCCAAACCTTCCACGGTTTTATCTAAATGATGTCAAGATTCATTCCAAAAACTCCTCATTACATATTTGTCTAAAAGCATTTCATGTATGAATCAGTGTTAATTTTCTACCTTTCAGTTTTTTCTTTTTGAATCTTTAAAAAAAAAATGCAATTCCTTAGTTCAATGTCTAGTGGTGTGAACATTGTACAATTTTCTTAGATGCTCCTTCATCATTATCATAACCAAATGTAAAAACATAAATGCGTGATCACTGTTTCAATTACTGCAAGATTAAAACGCACAAATGACTTCCTTTATATACCTTCGTAAGAGTTGTCTCCCATATCCCAGGTCTACCCCCTTGAGTAAATGTATAGTTAAAACGAGACAATCAATGGTCTACTTAAGTAAGGGCTTTCCTCATTGTTGAAGGTAATCTGTAATACATATAGATTTTCAATTGAAAAATACTTTTATATTCGAGTATATTCGTTTTATATTCAAATCATTTCTCTTTATTTCATATTTATTTGTAGGAAAGAAATATCTATCCTGCTTTCTAAAATTGTTTATAATTCTGTAATGTTGGAAAATAGATTTTAACTACTGCAGATTATGCTTTTCTGCGCATGAGTATTATTTTTCTTTAATTCATTTTCATTCCTATAACTTAATCGAGATTAAGATTGAAGCTTGAAATTAAGATTTTTCAGTCAAAAAGCTGAATGTGCTTTTGACATTTATTAAGGAGAAAATTTAAATAAAGTCTTTAGAAGGAGAACAAAAACATTGTAAGATTGAATAAAATACATATATTGTAGCAATTAAGCGGTGTTGATGCAATAGAGATTTGCACTTATATGGTCCGGGTACACAGTCCACGAATATAGTCCCTAGTGTGGATAGTGTGTTACTTGTCCATTTTTTTTATACCCCTTCCAAATTTATTTCTCCATGTTTTATGACTCAAATAGTAAGTAGGGGGGTGAAATGACACTGTAAAAAAATTTGGGTCATGAATTTTAAAGTAAAATAGTGATTTGGTCCAGCTGCAAAATGTTAAAAATTAGCACTTCGGAAGCTGTCAAAAGATTTGAAGACCCCCTTAACATGAAATTGTCCATATTTTGAGTTAGAGCCGATGAAGTTTTCTATAATTTTGATATGATTTGTCCCAAAAGTAGTACAACACACTGTAAAAATATTATTGAGAAAGCGCAGGTGGGATTTTTTTAATTTTCATTTATTGTCTGTGTACTCGGACCATATTAAATATTGGAAAATATTGAACGAATAGAATATCCCATTGTTCGAGGTTGAAATTGATATCACAAATTGTTGTTCAAATATACTTTTATTGTATATCACAGCACCAGTTTTTAATGACAAGGACACCATTGTACGTCTATTTTCAACATCAATGTTTTCTTCCGCTATTTAAGGAACTAAAACGTTTCTCTATAGATTTTTAAGGCACAATAGAATATATTTGACGTCATACAACACGAGCTATTGTTTTTAAAATATCATTCGGTGCGAAAAACAATGTAAATCAAATGCAAAAGTAGTATACCTAGGCTATGTTTGAATTTAGAAATCCTGTAAGAATAACCAAACCAGTATAAAAAACATGTCTCAAGGAATCACATGAAATCGAAATGGAACAGGTTTCTTCTGCTTTATAAGCACACTCCTGTTAACGAAGTCCGTATATTGTGTTTAAGCATGTGCTAAAAGAATCATTTGAGATATACAAACGTAGACTAAGGATGTGTCGCCATATAAAATGTTGACTCCGTTTGAAAATGAGAGCTAAAATCGTGATATTTGTCATAGATCATAGTTTGACGTTGTCCATCTGTGTCAAAGATTCAGGTTTGAGGCAGACCATCTTATTTTGATAGCATCTTTCAATTTCATTTCAGCGGTATAATTGAGATGCGTACCCTCGCTGAAATGTGGATTGTTGAGAGAAAAGATTCAACGTTATATCAGAACGTGAAGTTACTTTTTCTGTTTGTCTTTGAGAGAGTTTTGTCTAATTTCTGCTTCATATGAATACAAAAATAAGTCCACCAGTAGGGAGACAATTATAAATCATTGAAAATACCAACTGTTTGTTAAATATCAATCAACCAAACTTGAAAACGTATTCAAGTCCAAGAACTTGAAATTGGTGTATTGCAATGATACAAGGAAGTATCTCAAGCTTATTTTTAGTTACGTTCTATATGAACTCCAATGAAGTGCAATATTGCTTTATATTTACCAAAGAGATGATATTTGTTGCTCCTGAATAATTCACAATTAGTAAGAATACAAATATATCTGTAAACATTTACCTGAATGAAAGAAGTATTTATAAATTTCACAATTCATATATTTTGAATTTCAAATATATGTATCTTATTTATTATGCTCTTAAATTGTATTATATGCTAATAGAAATTACTTACAGACTTTTCACTGAAAAAAACCAAGTGAATAATTCCTTTCAAAGGTAGTTAAATATTTGTGGAACGATACTAATCTTTTGACTTTTATTTACACACGTTTAAGAATCGAATGCTTCTTTTTATACTTTTATTTGGGTGTAAATAAACTCATCATAGATACTTTGACCAAAGAATATTCTGCGCTTCGTATTGAAAATGTGCGCACGATCAACGCTTTTACCACCCTATTAAGTTATCATTTGAAGCATTTAATTCTTATAATTACATTTTTATCCTGCAACCATGAAATTAAGAGCTTTTCGTTTGTTTTTCACTGCATTATTTTAACATTGTCACGGATAGCACGTGCAGTCATAGCTGTTGTATTTTATACGGAAATAAAATATGATATTGGCGTGCCTCGCGGTTGTTGTCAGCCAATCAAAATTATTGATTCTTATGCAACATACATGTAATGTAACTATTAGCTATTGTCATATTCTGTTGCTGTAACGGCTGTCTGAGAAAAAAGTGATCTGATATATTTTCTTTGTTTTAGAAAACTTAAACAAAAGTATTTTCTTATGACATGTCTAATCAAAGTTTTTCCATAAAGTTGCTCTCGAGTGTTAACCCATGTGCTGTATTTTACCACATGTTACTTTCATGAATCACACATATTCATCTGTACCTAGACAACATGCAAGTTGACAGCCGTTTAAAACAATTTTAAATAACTTACAGCACTTCTTTTTTCTTTAATTTTTATATTGACATTAAATCTTAAAAATATAAATCTCTGGCAAAAATGTGAAAACTTTTTTTGTTTTTTTTTAAATCACAAAGGGAAACGTACTTTCACATTCGTAACTTGCATATGGTGAACCATTATGTTGTAATTTGGAGCTAAATTATGCACTTGTAGGAAACATTTTATATTAAATGAAAGATAGTAATATAGAATTTCCAAGAGTAAGAGTTGTATATAGTATTATCTAATACGGATGCATATATGACCTGCAACTGTCGGAAAAACATATTTTGTAACAAGTCCATAACTGAATTGCCTTCCAACTCTTTTGATTCGAGCGCTACTAATGAGTCTTATGTGGGCGAAACGCACGTACTAAACTGCAAGCCTGGTATCTTTGATGAGTTTTTAAAAAATCATTTTTATTCCAGTGATTATCCTTCTTAAACAGTCAATTGCAGTAGCATTTAAACAAGACATTATCTAAGCAATCTAAATGTGAAATAATCTTCTTGGAGGGGCACCAATTTTCTATGGTTTCGTGATTCCTTCCAACCACAAAACGTGTTACAGAACGAACAATATGTTTTCCAACGAGTCCAATTGATGGTGTTACAAACGACTGAATGTGATATAAGTTGTGCTTCCCTAGTAATTATTGAAATGCTCTACCAAGAAATATGTTTTGCATGCACACGTATAAAAATTGCGATTTTTATCCAACGCAATCATAGGTTTGAACGTTGTTTTCAATTTAGACTATATATATATATATATACAACTCGTCTAAACATCAGCCCAACAATGTTAGATCTGTAAATTTGCTTTCGCAAATTTTTAGTTCTTCCCTCGCCAGGATTCGAACTCATACTACTGAGATATCGTGACACCAATTCGCTTGCACTGTATCCGACGCGCTAGACCACTAATATAAAGTCTTAAGATTTGCAAAACGATACTGATATAAGATGGATATATGCGAAAAAGATATTATAAAATCGTCTTCACAAATAAGTTGGCTCAACAAATAGCCTTCTTCAGTGCCAATGTCTCCATCAATTGTAGTACAATACTACATGTTTATTTTATCCTATGGTTGGTAAAGTCGAGCGTTTTGTTTTGTAAGGTTTTATGGACTTCCTCTTTTTAAATTTAACTTGGAGTTCGGTATTTATTATTGCATTTCTTATTCTTTATTTTTATGAAAATACCACTTAATGAATTGTGTGCGTCCAACGCACGTTCAAATCTGCCTTCATCATTTTTCTCAAATCTACATATTTGAATCCAGAGATGTATGAACTCGTAGAAACGGTATAAGCTATATGACCAAAAGAGACCTACAAAGAACAACTAAATTTGTATTGGGCCATTTTTCTTGAAGGAGTTTAAACTTTAAATCTTAAAACTTTTTAATTTATCAACGGGCGTTTATCGAAATTGTTTGATATATGTAATAGATGTACGAATTGTGATTAGACGTAAATCATTTTTAACCTTATCGATATATATTGGCAACTTGGGAAAAATTCACATGTATTTCACAGTTTGACAGTCGATCGTCAATTCTTCAAATGATTATCGTTTCATTGGGTTTTTTGCGATATTGGACAGAATATTAGGGATTTTTCAATTCCTCAACTCTTAATGCCAGAACAATTTTTTTTAGCAATGGCTGTCCTTACCTTTTTCCATCATTCAATCTTTCCTTCATTGAATCATTTTTTATCATAGCTGTACATATTGAGATGATTGAATTATTCTTTGGTGTGTAATGGCGTTTAACAATTGGAGTCGGTGTTTCGTTCCAGTTGATACACCTTTGATGAAGTTACGGCCCTTGGAATAAGATTGAGTTATATGAGATAAGGAAATGTGGTATGATTGCCATTAATGAAATTATCCACCAGAGTTCAAATGAAGTGGATATAAGCCTTTTTAGGCAACCGTTAGACCTTCGACAATGAGAAAACCCCATACCGTATAGTCGGCTATAAAGACTCAACATTAAAATTGTGAAACAATTCAAAAATGTTTGTTAACATATCGAACTTGATTTTTGGGTTATAGGTATACTGTACAACGACAAAAACTACGTTTCAGATAACTCCCGACGAATTACAGCGTCCATTTGTTATTATGTAGGCGGGGATATTATGCATCTACTTAACACATCTATCCCATGTATTTTGTTCGTGAAGGTTATTTTATTTTATGGAAACACATATCAAAAGTAAGTCCACATGATGACATTACCTGATAAGTTGTTTCGTTGTTGGCATACTTCTTCGATAAAGTATGAATTGATCACGATTAGATATGTACTATCATGTATGGCCTATATTTGAGATGGAATATGATAACTTTTATTAAGTTCCAATATATGTGAAGAAAAAGTACTCAAGTCAAAAGTAGGATCGTGACAATTACATGTTATAAAAATAAAAAT
Source organism: Mytilus californianus (assembly GCF_021869535.1). Taxonomy (NCBI): domain Eukaryota; kingdom Metazoa; phylum Mollusca; class Bivalvia; order Mytilida; family Mytilidae; genus Mytilus; species Mytilus californianus. The sequence goes on from NW_026262745.1 coordinate 39,363,168, forward strand.
CAATGAAAAAATAAACCTACTTGTTGGCTTGTTGCCAGCAAGGGTTTTTTACTTTTTCCATCACTCCGTATTCAAATCATTTGAAACCATATTGTGAATGTTATTACCACAATTTATTCGGCTTTACCATGAAAGTTTAATAACGGAATTAAATTAATTACAGATTATAATAGGTAATACAACTTTGTATCGAAGGGAATGTAAGTTTTAAGTATTCCTTTTTTTTATGTTACATTTCATGTCTTTCAAGTTTAAATAATTGACTAAATACATACTGGTGTACCGTGACTTTTAAAAAAGATGTATATGTTACCAGTTAAGATGCATTCTTGGAAAAACACCAAAGATATCAGGATAATAATTGTGTACGTAAGAATAGAAATCGCCGTGTCATAGGGGAAGTGTGATTCTTGAAATTCATCATTGACCTAACGAATACCAATATCGTAACACATTTCAGGACAGGCCTACAAATTAGCGGTATTTCTAATCACTTATTTATATCACACTCCGGACAGTGTGATACGAAAAATGTCTCTTAATACGGGAAAAAATAACAGGCCTGGACTATATGAGAAAAAATCGCTCATGCTTTGCGTTTATTCTTAATACATTTGTATAAGTTTAAATCGATGTCTATTACTGATTTAATTCTGTTGCGTTTCAAGCGTTTTATCCTTTTATGCACTGCGAATTAAGTGTTGCGTGGTTGGTATTACAATTTTTCTCAAAAACAATTATCAAGAACATCAGCTAGTTAGTCAAGTGAGTGTCTGGATAAATATCATTATGTAAAAAGTAAAATCACAAAAATACTGAACTCCGAGGAAAATTCAAAAAGGAAAGTCCCCAATCAAATGGCAAAATCAAAAGTTCAAACACATCAAACGAATGGATAACAACTGTCATATTCCTGACTTGGTACAGGCATTTTCTTTTGTAGAAAATGGTGGATTGAACCTGGTTTTATAGCTAGCTAAACCTCTCACTTGTATGAAAGTCGCATCAAATTCCATTATATTGACAACGATGCGTGAACAAAACAAACGGACACAATAGGTAAAAATGTCAAAAATAGGGGTACAGCAGTCAACATTTTGTTATCATCTTAATCACTTTTAAAAAAAAACCAAATGTAATGAAGAAGCACAAAAAGGCATACATCAAATTTAACATCCTCATTTTGCTTATATTATACGATTTTATTTATCTATGTAAAACCCACCCATAAAGGATGGAAGGTTTTAAGTACTGGCGTAAAATCGCGCATTTGAAATTCGCACAGGAAGACATAAAATAATTTTGTCGTTCAAAGTATATAGAGATACATAAATACAGAGTCACGTAAAATGAATATCACAAAAAAACAGACTAAACAGTTAAAGTAATATTAATAAATAAAATAAAAGTGTGGTTCAAATTATGACGGAATACATAAGAACAGAGTCACGTCAATAGTATATCACAAAAAACAGACTTAACAGTAAAAGTAATATTAATAAATAAAATAATTTTGTCGTTCAAAGTATGACGGGATACATAAGCACAGGGTCACGTCAAATGGATATCTCAAAAAACAGACTTAACAGTAAAAGTAATATTAATAAAGACAAATAAAAGAATACTATAACACGTTAATAAGATGATAAACAACGTCAGTACACAAAATCTATACTTCAAGACCATCGTGTATTATTTGTGAAGTTGATACGGAATATTTATCAACAAGTTCTTGGTACCTTCCGATGAACTTTTTAGAAAAAGGACAAGACGTTCTTTGACATACCCCTGGTTAATCAACTTTCTGTTCAGACACTGGTGACGTTTTACAAAGTCTGAGTAGGAGCTGCAAGCTCTTGAATACAGAATAAGTTGGGAAATGTATATCCCATTTGATATGAAGTTGGTATATTGCTACTGAGGTTGGGAAAATTGATAATTTCAAAATTAAAATCGTCTCGTTTGTCATAGATTCTGGTACTGAGATGACTGTGTATGTCAAATTCGAGGTATAAGTCTAAAAATGAGGCGGAGGAAGCCATGTCTGTTGTTTCTTTAATTTCTAGTTCTGGTGGATATATTAATGGAACCCAATCAGAAAAATTCGGATTGGTTACAGAAAGAACATCATCAATATATCTGAAAATTAAATTAAATAACCTGGCTTCTTTGATGTTCTTGTTTTTGACAAGTGTCTAATACTAGTATACACATCTAATGGGTTAATAATATCGTCTCATCATTAATTTATCTCAATTGTTATTATCATTTGACAAATAAAGTATATTGTAACTCATTTTAAATTATCTATGCGTATTAACGCGTGTCAGCATGTTTACAGTCTGCAAATATGAAACTTCTTTTTTTATCTATTTCTAGGCAAAGTCTACTACAATGAATCCAATCGGATAGGATATTCCACTCTCGAAATATATGTCCATTGTTAGTTTAAAGATCCTTAAAGTTGATTCAATTTGTTCTCTATTTGTGTAACATCCAAGCAAATGTAATGGGGATTTTTTGTTGCTAGTTTATCTTTTATTCTATTTAATTTTTTTGCTACTTGAAATTACTTTTTTGCGAGTTGATGGTCTTGTCGTCAACTGTCAAAAAATTGGTAGCTTTGCGCCTAATAAATATGAATAGCAATTAAACTCTCGCCCGCTAGAGTGTATCTTATTTATGCTAAGAAGAACCTCCGGTCCTCCACGGAAGACTAGCAACTACATCCCGGGGATATATCGAATAGATGTTTTTAATATACCTTCAAGTGAATAAAGAAGGCTGAGGATACAAGTGGACAATCAATAATATCAAGTAAAGAAAGACCTACAACATCATTGCAAAAAGATAAAAAAAAAAACAACCAGAAAACCGTAGTTCATCCACAAAGTATGACACAGAAAGAAAAAACGGCGGTCAACTCGTGTGTTCTTGAAGGGTTGATGAGAAAATTGATTATGCTCTATTTTTACCATCTTTTAGAAAATTAAACATAAAAAAAATCATGAATTAAATTGTACATTTTTATATAGCGATAATATTTAACAGAAATTGATTCTTTATGATAGTTTAAGAAATTATCCATTATAACAGGATACAAAGATTTTTCTACAGATGTGGGCATTAATTTTTTAGTTTCTTTATTACTTGACTTTTAAATACTCTTGGCGATTCAAACGTAGACCTCTTTAGTTTTGCTGTATTACTACACAAAGCTAACAATAATGGTTATAATACTGTGAAAACAATCTGCATGATCAATGACAGATATAAACAAGCAACATTTTATTAAACATCTTAAGTTTCTTTTGAATGAGGAAAAATTTCTAACGGATTTAAGAGTAGAAACAACAGACACCAATTCAAAATCACTGAAATCTCAACAAAATGTCAATTTTGTGTGAATTATGACAAAACAAATAATATCCCTCTGAGCCGCCTTCGTCCCTTAACTTATGTCTTAGTCACAACACTTACACACTCGACGCTAAAAAAAATGTGACATTGTTAAAAAATAAAACAGTCATTGATTGTTTTAAGAGCGTATAGTGTTAAGTATGTTGCATTTAAGAGATATATTCTAACATTAAATTTGCAAACGTAATTCCAATATTCTACTGTTGCAAACTGAGTTTACATACTGAGGTGTAGTACACATGTGCAAAACCCAACAAAACAATCGAATTGCCTATATATTTTACAACTTGAAGTCATTCTTTTTGATAGTTTTACTGAGTTATCAGTCATGTTTTGCATTCATATGAAGCAGAACTTATAACAAAACTTCTCAAAGACGAACACAAATCTTTTGCAGATTTGTGAAATTCTGGAATATATGAGCGATGTCCTGTCACTCGATTAACCACATTTCAGAAAGTGCTCATACATTCAGATCAACTAACTATAGATAATGGGCATAAACGTTTTACGCCAGACAAGCGTTTCGTCCACAAAAGACTCATCAGTGACGCTCGAATCAAAACAAAGGTTAAAAGGCCAAATAAAGTACGAAGTTCAAGAGCATTGTAGTGAACTTGACATAAATGATGCGAATCAACTATAATGTCTGCTTCATAACCAAATATCTATCATGAAATGGACACATCTGCACGACTTAAAAATCGGATCAATGACAAACGTCACGATTTCAGTTTTTCTATTGGAAAGTTTACATTTTTCACTTGTAACATACGCTTTGCCCGAGTATGTTCATATTATATGATTCAAATAACAAAGGTTTGCTACTGACAATGAAAGATTGAAGAAATCGTCTCTACAGAGGTTTTCCGTTAAACACAACACATTGACTGACCGTTACGACGTTTGTGTGTCTGAACTGACGAGAAACAGTTTCTCATGTACAAGATATTGAATTACTTTAAACAAAACGTCGTCTCATATGCAAACTTACCGATTTTGTTCAATTGCGTTTCAAGCGTTGTGTCCTTTTATGCACCGCGAATTAAGTGATGCGTGTTTGTCATTACAATTTTCTCAAAAACAATTATCAAGAGCATCAGCAAGTTAGTCAAGTGAGTTTATGGATAATAATTATTATTATGTATTATACACATCTAATGGGTTAATAATATCGTCTCATCATTTATCTCAATTGTTATTATCATTTGACAAATATATTGTAACTCATTTTAAATTATCTATGCGTATTAACGCGTGTCAGCATGTGTACAGTCTGCAAATATGAAACTTCTTTTTTTATCTATTTATAGGCTAAGTCTACTACAATGAATCCAATCGGATAGGGTATTCCACTCTCGAAATATATGTCCATTGTTAGTTTAAAGATCCTTAAAGTTGATTAAATTTGTTCTCTTTTTTTGTAACATCCAAGCAAATGTAATGGGGTTTTTTGTTGCTAGTTTATTTTTTATTCTATTTAATTTTTTTGCTACTTGAAATTACTTTTTGCGACTTGATGGTCTTGTCGTCAACTGTCAAAAAATTGGTAGCTTTGCGCCTAATAAATATGAATAGCAATTAAACTCTCGCCAGCTAGAGCGTATCTTATTCATGTTAAGAAGAACCGCCGTTCCTACACGGAAGACTAGCAACTACATCCTGGGGGTATATCAAATAGATGTTTTTAATATACCTTCAAGTGAATAAAGAAGGCTGAGGATACAAGGGGACGATCATTTTCTTCTGACGATCAATAACATCAAGTAAAGAAAGACCTACAACATCATTGCAAAAAGGTAAAAATAACAACCAGTAGTTCATTCACCAAGTATGACACAGAAAGAAAAAAAACGCCGGTCAACTCGTGTATCCTGAAGGGTTGATAAGAACATCGATTATGCTCTATTCTAGGCATCTTTTAGAAAATTATACATCAAAAACATCATGAATTCAATTATACATTTTTATATAGCGATTCTATATGACAGAAATTGTTTCTTTATGATAGTTTAAGTAATTATCCATTATAACAGGATAAAAAGATTTTTCTACAGATGTGGGCATTAATTTTATAGTTTCTTTATTACTTTGCTTTTAAATACTCTTGGCGATTCAAACGTAGACCACTTTAGTTTTGCTGTATTATTACACAAAGCTAACAATAATTGTTATAATACTGTGAAAACAATCTGCATGATCAATGACAGATATAAACAAGCAACATTTTATTAAACATCTTAAGTTTCTTTTGAATGAGGAAAAATTTCTAACGGATTTAAGAGTAGAAACAACAAACACCAATTCAAAACCACTGAAATCTCAACAAAATGTCATTTTTTTGTGGATTATGACAAAACAAATAATATCCCTCTGAGCCGCGTTCATCCTTTAACTCATGTCTTAGTCACAACACTTACACACTCGACGCTTAACAAAAGTCAATAAATAAAGATATAAAAAAAAACGTGACATTAATAAAAAATAAAACAGTCATTGATTGTATAGTGTAAAGTATGTTGCATTTAAGATATATTTTCTATCATTAAAATTGAGAATGGAAATGGGGAATATGTCAAAGAGACAACAACCCGACCAAAGAGCAGACAACACCCGAAGGCCTCCAATGGGTCTCCAACGCAGCGAGAAAATCCCGCACCTGGAGGCGGTCCCCAGTAGGCCCCAAACAAAATTGTGCACCAGACAGCGAAAATGGACGCCACACTAAACTCCAAAACATATAAATGAACTAAAATTAAAAAACATACAAGACCAACAAAGGCCAGAGGCTCCTGACTTTGGACAGGCGCAAAAATGCGGCGTGGTTAAACATGTTTTGTGAGATCTCAACCCTCCCCCTATAACTCTAACAAATGCAGAATAAAGAAACACATAGCAATACGCACAGTTTTTCACTTGTAACATACGCTTTGCCCGAGCATGTTCATAATATATGATTCAAATAACAAAGGTTTGCTACTGACAATGAAAGATTGAAGAAATCGTCTCTACAGAGGTTTTCCGTTAAACACAACCCATTGACTGACCGTTACGACGTTTGTGTGTCTGAACTGACGAGAAACAGTTTCTCATGTCTAAGATCTTGAATTACTTTAAACAAAAAGTCGTCTCATATGCAAACTTACCGATTTTGTTCAATTTTATGTTACACAACTTTCATTAAATTTGGATGCACATGACGGGTGATGCATACATAGCAGCAGGTTCTTAGAATGTCGATGCACTCAGTCTCACTCTCATACAAAGTTTATGCGATTCCCTGAGTATTTTTTACCTTTGCTTGTATATTGAAAATGGATTAACGAAATTCGAACATCGTTATATTGCAGTTGCTTCATGAGCTGTATGGATATTTAAACAAAAATTTTGCAAAAGGATGCCGAGTATTTTTCAAAAAGTTGGATAGTAAACAACCGCCGTCTGATATTTTACAAATAAAGATGCAAAATATTTAGGTAGTATACCGGTTCTTTTATGCAGAATGAAAATCATGGAAATAATCAAAGGGCGTGGCATTCAGAAGTATTTTGTGCAGTATGTTCCGAACAGCAATGGTGAATAATGATGATGAAAATACTATTATACTAAGTAGAAAAGACAAGTAAATCGTATGTGTAATTCAATGGTAATCGTGCTGTATCAGCCATCTATGATGATATCAATATCAGTCACGGATTGCAAAGACTCTATTAAACCGTTGATCGGTATGCCATCATGTCATCGATATCAGTCACACAGGTTTTATAAAACCCCTTATCTTTATCACGTCATGTCAAGTGAAACAAAAAAAAATACTTTAGATATATAATGAAGCAAATATGATTTGCCTTTATTGATGTAACACACTGTATCAGCCATCAACCAATACGAGTTTGATATTGCAAAAGTCATATGATATTCTATCATAAATATTATTATTATTATTATTATTATTATTATTATTATTATTATTATTATTATTAATAATAATGATAATGATCATAATAATATTATTATTATTATTAGTAGTAGTAGTAATTTCATAATGAACAGATTTTAAGAAACAACCATATCATAAAACATCTTAACTACTTAACATTCTTGTTTAAATCAATTTTAGTTTTTGATTTGTAGAATAATTCAATTAAGATTGATTCAAATAACAATGTTTAGTAGTTAAGATGTTTATGATATGGTTGTTTCATAGTTTAAACAACTTATGTAAGTTGTAATGTAAATCAAAATACGACAGCATGTGATTGTTAGAAAAATATTATTTTTTTAATTTTGTGTTACTATCGTCATCTGATATGTTTTTGGCATTACACTTTCTCAAATATTGTTCTCCATACGAAGAGAGAGATAAGTTATGTTATTCCATAAATTTGTCAAGAATTTGTGTTAGATAATTTTAGTTTATCATCAAAGTTTTTGAATACTTATATTTTGCATATAATATTCTTATTTTGTATCTAGCGTTGTCTTATCAAACAGGTAAATTTCACAGTATTCGATTGTCAAACCTCTTTAGATATATTGCGACGTATAAAATACAAATATGTTTCATTTAATATAAAAAGATGAATCTTGAGTGTCCTTTACAACACTAATTTGTTTAAGAGTTCCGGATGAAGGAACATAAAAAGCGCTTTGATGTGTTAATTTCATTTCATAATTGCTTTAAAAAAAGATGCATTATTTTAATCTTCGAAGTATCATTTTTTCCACCTATGAATAGTTTTTAAAATTAACCAGCCGTTATATTTAAACTTATGGGTTATGTTCTTCTCTTTCCTAATTATAAAGGCGGAAGATACCAGAGGGACATTCAAACGCGAGGGTCAAAAACAAATTGAGAACGCCATTGCAAAACAAGAACGAAAAACGATGAAAAAAAAACAGTCTACAAAAAGCATTATCGAAATAACTAAAAACTGAGCAACACAAACCCCAACGAAAGCCGGGCAAGATTTCAGGTACTCCAGACAGGAAAACATATCCTGTTCCACATGTCACACCCTGCGTGTTGCTCTTGTAATTGCTCTCATTGGGTGATGACACATTCGAGAAAAAGAGGAAGGGACTGTGGCTACGACGGTTGGAACCTCTTTGCCGTCAATTTCTTGAAGTTATTCTTTTAAATGAAAGCATAGTCCGAAAACATGAAAAATTCTGACAGAGGGATCCACTATCATTCCAAGACGATAGTTTTCCTGATTAAGGTGGTACCAAACACCTTGACTAAAATTAATTTGGCTCGTTTAATTTTCATAAAATTTTGACAAAATATTTATTTTGATCCTTTGACAAAATTATAAAAAATTCCAAAAACTTGAACCACGCGCTTTATCGGAAAAATTTCATAGGATATATAGCAGTTTGACAAACACTAATTTTGATCATTGAGAAGCTTAATATTTCCTTAACAATAGAACGTGATTAAAACGTTCGGCTGATTTTTACAGAGTTATCTCCCTGTAGTGTTATGTAGCACCTTAAAATAAATACAAATACAACCTATGATTAGAAGTAATCAGAATTGTATATTTTTTGTTGTCTTACTGAGAAAGGGCTATTGATTCCAGAACTATCAAAAACTTTGTTAGTCTCACGATAGTGTAGCATTAAAGACACAATTTTTCTAGCAGACGACAAAAATTATATCTCAAACTATCTAATAATATGTGAGATCTGATTGAATACTTTCCTTAGCTTCTTTCCTTTTATAATAGAATAAATTTCAAATGAAATAGACAACTGAAATATGCGCTAAAGATAACATATTGTCGGCGCTTTTATTATGTCATAAATCATTGTGTGATGGCAGGATATCCATAAAAAGAAAAAAAAAGGATTATTCCGTCGACTGATACTTTCTAATCTGAGAAATATAAACGGTTTACTGTATGATTTTTAAATCCAAGTGCATTTAGAAAGCTTGGTGAAGTCTTGTTGCATCGCAGTTTAAACTTATGGTCATTATAGTATTTTAGGATGTTCGCTCCTCTGTTCCAAAATAACAAGGTTTTTAAAAGACTGTTATAGATTGATAGAATATGAATAAGGGAACATAAAAATTAGAAAAAAATGATAGGTCCGTGTTCTAGTTTTTGAGATATAATCAAAAGAAAATTTGGCGGGAAATAGTTCTCTCTAGATTTTTCATACATTTAACATTGACACCTTTTTCCTTCCATAAACTATGAAAAAATAACAAGGATTTTATAAAATTTTCAAAAATGACTTTTAAAACTATATGCAATAAAATTCTGAAAAGAAAAGTAGGGGTCAGTGGGCAAAATTTTTATTGGCACTACATGGATAAACTAGAGGATTAAGAATATCTGACAAAAAGTCAAAAACAAGAGTAGCGAACATCCTTAAGGTTTTATGCAATAACTATATATTCAAAGATGATGCAAAAGACATTCATATGTTAGACTTAGTAAGTATACATTGTAATTTTGTATCTGTTATATGTAACACGTGCTGACTTCTTGTGTTAGTTTATATGTACCAATAATATCTTTATACTTCTCTGAGATATTTCCTCGTTAAGCGATAATATACTTATTTTACGACTGTTTAATGGCATTTTTCATGAAAACGATAGTCAAAACAAGCTTGTAATGACAAAAACATATTGTGTAACATAATTATGCAAGTAATAGAGATATCTTATTTATACCCCTCGGATTCTTTGAGGAAATAATACCAATCATGTTATTAATTAATAAATGTGGTATTGTATTGCCATTTGCGGAGTAAAGATCTCATTAGACGCAATGTTTTGTCTTGAATTGTCATTTCCCTGGCATCATGTCATCATTACATGCATCATTACAGAATAAATACAATAATGAAAATATACAAATATATCCAAACAACACATGAAAATATGACTGTTTTGTTGTAATACATATTCTTAGTATTTGTTGTATTATTTGAAATACATAAATGAAATACACGTTGATTAAATTTCATTCTAATCACTGCTCTTTATGCATTCATTAAAGCTTTTTTGACAACGCTGACCTATGAGTTTGTTGTCAATGACTAGAAGTAAAGTGATCAAGTGGTTCCTTAACTCTTATTAGACCGACTACATACAGAAAGGTGAACAAGAAGCTGGCATTACTTCACCTTTAATATGACAAGCCGTTCTCGTCAAAACTATGTTTAAACCATTATTAGAAAAATTTACACACTGAGAATTAAGAAAAAACGACTGAGATTAAAATACCTAAAAACACACACTGAGAATTAAAAATTACATACTGGAATTTCATAAAGACGCACTGAGATTACAAAAAAAGAAAAACACACACTGAAAATTGAAAATTACACATGGAGATTTCAAAAAGACACACTGAGATTACAAAAAAAGAAAAACACACACTGAGAATTGAAAATTACACTGAGATTTCAAAAAGACACCCTGAGATGAAATAAACTGAAAAACACACACTGAGAATTTGAAATTACATTACACACTGATAATTTAAAATTATACACTGAGATTTATGCGCAAATTTTATGCGCACGTATATAATTAGCATACTCAATCTGAATTTATTACGAGTTTAAAACTTCTAGGTTACAGAACTCGTTAGTCCTTCAATTTGGTGCCAAATGTTTTAAAAAAAAACATTAGAAATACAACGTATAGAAAAACTACGTTATTAAAGACCAATAGAACAAGAAAAATTCCTACTTACTCTCATTACAAAATATAACGAAATGGTGAAAAACTTTATTAAAATTATAAGAAAACATTGGAACAATCTGCAAAAAGACAAACTGTGCAGTGAAATGTTTACCCAAGTGCCTACTATAGCATTTAAACATAACAAAAATATAAAAGATCACCTTGCGAAATCAGGGTAACAGTTGAAAGACATTTAAAAAGGGATCCATGCTCAAACAGTTTTAAGCAAAAAATCCCGATTCACAGTTAGTTATTATCTGAATTATAGCCAGTAAACTTATGAATATGAGTTAGCAAAAAACGATGTTAAGTCTTGAAATTTATTATGAATGTTGGTTGAAGGAACCGCATTTCATTATAATGACGAGAGTTTAATCTGTTGAATTATTCATCATCGTGAATATTCATTAGTAATGTGCATATTAATTTCAGTGTGTATTTTTGAAATCTCAGTGTGTAATTAGCAATTCTCAGTGTGTGGTTTTTCAATTTATTTCATCTCATTATGTCTTTTTAAAATCCATGTGTGTAATTTCAAATTCTCAGTGTGTAATTTTAAAATCTCGTTGTGTAATCCGATTTCTCAGTGTGTTATTTTAGGTTCTTAAATCTCAGTGTGATTTTTTTTTTATTCTCAGTGTGTAATTTTTTCGAAAAAGGGTTTAAACATAGTTTTGACGAGAACGGCTTGCCATACTTTAACTTCATAATAGTGTCTTTTCACTAAATAAATCAATGACTATGTTTATTGCATCACTCCTGATGACCTTGAAATTAAGGATACCACAAATACAGAAAAGTCTGCTTCATAGGTTGACTTACATCTCGATTTATCACCAATGAGGGTCCTTGAGAAGTAAATCTTACGGAATAAAGATGATTTCAATTTTTCCATAGTGAGCTTTCAAGATGAGTGTAGCAATTTTCCATTAGCGCTTGCGTACGGAATATATATATCCCAGGTTGATATGGTATTAAAGAACTCCCTTTTCCTATCATGAGTTTTTTTATATATTGGTACTGGAAGCTATTATGACAAGGGTACCAAATGGTAAATTTAAAGTCATCCTTTCGAAAATTGTAAGGCGGCCATAGTGATTTAATTGGAGTACCAGAGTTCACCCCAAGCTTTTTAACTGGGGTTCGTGTTGTTAAATCTTTAGGTACTATCAAGGAATTGTATATTTAAAAGGAATGGAAACGCGACCGACTTCAAAGAAAATTTTATGATGCATCTCTGTTTCGGGCAGTGCGTTAATTACACCCCGTCGCTCTAACTGGCTGATTACTTATCTGGCAGCAGTTATCGAACTTGGTCATTTAATCATGAAATGAAACAAGGAATTGTATATTTAGATTTACAATTCCTTGAATCAGAGACATGTGTAAGATCGCTGTGGGGCTCATATGGAAGGATCCCATCCTTTTTAGCCATTGAATGAATTAACAAATAATAAATAAAAAACAACAATAATACCTTATACAGTTACTTATGAAACACGTTTTTATTTTTGTTCCTCATCTTGACATTTCACGCCGAGCACACCTGTTAATTAATGCCAAATTATGCCGTGGTGCAATAAAATTTTTGATTAGAAACAGTTAAAACTTTCCCACATCCACATATTAGTTGGTATTTTTAACATTTAGGCATATTTTGCGACCTCAAGACTATACTGTTCTGCGAGAAAAAAAGGAAGGAACTGTTTTGCTGTCTTATGGTAATTTGCGGCAACGCTTAGGTATGGCAAACTGCAATATCAAATATTTTTCAAAGTAGAACTCTATACATTTTTTGCCTGTATTTTCAGACTTCTTTCGATATGGAACTTGACTGAACAAAATGGCGTCAATGTAAACTATAGACAAGGGATTTTGAAAAATCATATAAAATTCATTTCTAGCACCATTTTCATAAAACCAACACCATGTTATAGAAAAAAGATTGAGCTTTTGAATAATAGTTCATTGCCATGTCTATTGCAAGGAGTTATTTAACCCTTACCAGAATATAATGTGTTGGTGTATTTTTGACGCACGGCTTAAAATTTTCAGTATGTTTTGAAATAAAATCATTTACAATATACCAATATTAATTTAGCATTCGTAATGTAGACCAAATTGTAGGAAAATATTTCTTCTTTAAAATGATATCTCACGTTGTCACTTTGTTATTTCTACTTTTTAACATTTGATAAACAATCGTATTACACAACCAGATTGAAAGACACGTTTTGACAGAATAATGAAATCCAAACTACAGTTTGAGAAAATCGTAGAAAATATAGAAATTTTACCAGGAATATAAAAAATAGCCAAAGTTCTAGAATAAAGTTTCAGCTTCATAATTATATCAACTATTTTGTTTTGCCTTTCATGGTTGCCGAGCATTTAGAAAAAATCAAAACACTGTATTTTTTGTATTGAAATCCGGAGGAAACTCTCGCAAATTTCAAGACCGAGGTCTATTTTGATAAGACTTATCATAAAAATTTATTGCTAACGTATGTCCGAAAAGTAATTAAAATAATACCTAAGACCTTAGCTTTTACATGGAATAGTAGTACTTGACTTGGGTTTTTCTCTCCTTTATATCTTCTCAAGCAAAATTACCCAGTGAATTTAGATGACTGACATATATGACAGGGAATGGACCTCCGTCATGATTCTTTATATTATTCATCATACTTCCGACCGAATCAGACATGGATTATCACTCCGCGGGAGTCCCGATTGATCTCGAGCCGCGTTTCCATTCCTTTTAAATATACAATTCCTTGGTACTATGTAGTGTTTTATCGTTTTTACTTTTTGGTCATGATGTTGGTTGTCAGTTTTATTCTATATTTAAATACCCACTCAGTATTTTTTTTCTTCATGATTCAGGCTTGCAATATTTTTGCTAACATAGATATCACATATTACTGTTTGTACCCTTATACAAGTAAATATCGATGTTGTTTTTCATTACTTCTGTACATATTTGTTTAACCTTTATTATTTCAAAGATCTACAAATAATGCGATTAATATTATTAATTGACATTATTATACTTATCTTTATGCCAGTATGTTTCAGTAAAATCGATTTATGACTATTGAACAGCGGTATAGTACTATTGCCTTTATTTAATAAACAGTACATTTACAGAAAATGAACATATAAATGATATTTCATGTCAACAAAAAAGTGCTGACGACTTCGCTGATGATACCCTCGGGGTGAGGTTACGTAAAACATATCCAAGGTACAAAGCTGATAGTTTGGTACAACAGACGAACAGATACTCTGTTCCACATTTACATATAATAAATTAATCGTTCATAATGTATTCATCAACAACTAATTGTATTCATTCATTATGGTTCTTTTAGATAAAAGTAAAGGTTGCTGCTTTCACATTCGCATACCGGCAATGTATATTTAACTGTTTGAGGATATGATTATAATGGCGACATGCTATTAACACATTCTTAGAAAAGCATTTATTTTGTTTATTACATAATATCAAAGTCAAATTTTATTTTTTTATAAAAAAGGACCGCATCTTGATGAAACGTTTATGTCTTTGCTAAATGCAATTTTAAGCTAAACGAAAATTAGGTTTTTAATGTGTGCGTACATATTTTCTCAATATTTTCTGATATTTTTATTGAGACAAGAATGACACAGAAAAGGCGAATATTATGCACAAGCTTTACATTCTCTACGTATAGTTGACATACTATTATCGATACTTCTAGCTACACATGTACATATGAGGTTTTGGTCCTTTTTCTCATATAATCGATAAGGTTATCATATAACAATATTTACTTGTCTGTAGTTCCATTTTTTGGACAGGTTTTCAATAGAAATCTCGAACTTTTACTAAGTAATTCACCATCTTGTTAAGATGCAAACTTATTGCATGAAAATTTTCCTTCTTTTAGAACATTCTACAATTTAAATCAACATGATTAGTTAGCCAGTGCTTCGTCACAGCAAGTTTCATTACAATCATTCAATTTGTAAATTCTGAATAGTTAAAATTGTGTATTTTTTACAGAAACAAAAGTTACAACTGACTGAACTAAATAATACAATTTTATTTTGGTTTGTTTGTCTTTTTAGATGTTTCTCTGTTTATTTGTTTTGTGATCGTTGTTTTCAAAGCCCATATCTTTATATATAACCAGATCGGTCCTGCAAGTGCTACATTGGATTAAAGTATTAGTATACATAGTTTAGCGTCTATATGATATTTGAATGCGTTATAGGCACAGCTACATTATTTTAGTTTTTGAAAAGATATTAAAACAACATTTTAAAAACAATCTCCCAAAGATATAAAAAAATCCAAAAACATATTTAAAAGTTATAGCTTTTTATAAGCCTGATATCTTTGATTTTTGACTTTCTAAACGTTTAGCTTTGAGCAGTCCTAATTAGAATTCATCAAGAAAGGGTTTCGAATGCAGAACAACTTATACATTTGACTTTGATTTAAAAGTACTATCTATATGTAATTAGCATATGTTGAAATGTGTTTCCAGCGCATCAAAATAAAAGGCATATCATAAAACAGTTAATAAACATCGTCTTGCTAAGAATGGGACAACACAATCAGAAAGATGCAAACGTATGCATTTAATCTTATGGTGCAGATACATGATAAGCAACATATTAAATCTAGTGCAACGTATATTTTATATACGTAACGCCTTCTATCAATTTAATTGATTGCTTGCGATTATCTTTTAATGACTCCATAGTTTACATTTCAGTTATTGATGTAAAAAAGGATGAAATGATGTTACGTCTCAAAAATCGCGATGAATAAGATAAAACAAATGTGGACATATAATTAGAAACATAATGAGACCACATTCATTGTTTGATATTTATACTGATACATCCAGTAATCTGTGATTTTTCATTGGTTGCAATGATTTTAAGCAAGACTTCTACGCACATTTATTAAGGAGAAAATTGTTTACCGATGTTCAATATCGTAAATCAATTAAGAAGGGAGAAGTCAAGGTAATAAACAAAAACTAAGGGAATCGTAAGAACTCGAAAAGAAGCGAGACCAGGTGCTTCTATAAGGTAATAATCTCCTGCTATGCATACATTACACCCCATGCTAATCCACATCCAAACTTAATAATCGGGAATGGGATACAGTCCGTTAACTTATAGAAAACATGCCCCTAATGACTTGAGACACCGACACACCATGTCGGTCTACCGATAACAGATTCATGCACACTAGGCATTCATTAAAATGTATTTTCAACGTCTTTTCTTATGAATAAACCAGTTGCTGTCTAAACGCAAATGAGACAGAAACCAAACAACAACAAACACCAGGAGAGACGTCGACCTGCGATCACGTCTTTTTAACGCGCTCTTCATGGTGAATTTATGTGTATTATCCAGTACTAGCTTATCCCCGTCACTTTATTTCTATATTGATCCTCCGCAAGGAACCTGTTGTATGCAGTCAAATGCTGAGAGTTATTACCTATGCTGTCGGAGCCGATACATAAATAATTGATTTTGATCTACATATAGTACCATATGTAAGAATGTTAAAAGCATACCCACGTTGGAATTATATAATCAAGCAGTTAAATATACATAATTATCATAACAATATGACAGCTAAAATGTTTTCTTTCATTTAAAGGAAGTCGTATGCATGTATATCATTAAAAAAAGACTGTTTATATTGATGCATTGATGAGAAGCAATATGATTTATTAAAAAGATATGCATCAAGTTTAACAGTTCTAATGTAATGACATTTCACAATGTTTTAGCTTTAAGCTTGTGGTTAGATTCTAGAGTTTGCTTTCCGTTTATATGGTTAGGTTTTTTTTCTAGATCCAGGTTGCATATCATTTTTACCAGAAATGATGGTCGCAAAAAATATTGTAATTAGGTATATTACTCAATCAGATATGGATTCCTAAATATTCTTAAGATCTACTGCAAAATCTATAATCATTACAATCATTTCAATTTTTCAGTTATCTCAAAACTTTAAATTTTCTACGCTTTACACAAAAATTCCCTATGCTCAAATGTAAGATTGAATGTATCGTCTCATTGAACAGAGCTTTTACTACTAAAATTGGCATCGTTGACACAAATTTCTTCTTTTATGTCATGAAAATTTATCTTTGTGAACAATGGCACCGATTCCTAAAACAGGTACACCGTGAATTATATCATCAAAATGGGTACTTTTTTTATCAACAACATAATAGTTGCGTTAAGTGGATTGTTTTTTCAACAAACATTCAGTATTCCAATTGGTACGAACTGTTCACCCCTACTGGCCAACTCGATTTTGTACTCCTATGAAGAAGTATTCATACCATACATTCTTAAAGACAAAAAGAAAAAGGTTCTTTGATTTCACTTACATGCAATAACCCACATTTCAGTGAGTGTTAGCATCGCACATATCCCACTGAACTTGAGATTAAGAATACCGAAACTAGGAGGTCTGCATCATACCTTGATCTTTTCATCGACACAGATGAATAACTTCAAACTACAATCTGATTTCATTTTTCTAATCGTCAATTTTCTCTGCCCCATCGTATGAAGTTAACATTTCTCAATTGATATGTTACGCTAATACATATTCGCATTATACTGACTACATTAGCAAGTGTGTGCTTCTTATAAAAGAAATATCTTCAATAAAGAACGACTTAAATCAAAACAGGTATAGATTTTATGGTCTCCACAACAAAATGGTTGTCCGATACGATATTTCTCTTTCTGAACTTACTAGCAAATAAACTCATCATAGATACCTAGCAAATGTTTTAGCAGTCTTAGACCTCAAAAGACCAGAATGGTCGTCTTTTTTTTTGCCGATTGTGACATTTGGCTCTGTGTGGAAACGCACGGCGGATGACGCATGCAAAGCAGGAGGCGCTTACCCTGTTGACGCATATAGTCTCCGTCCTTTTTGGGATTCTCTCAGTAATTGTATGTTACCTTGGTAATCGATTTATGAGATTTGAACATTTGTTATTCACTTTTGTGTCAATTTAAGCTTAAAGGCGTCAAGATTTAAACAATTAAGCTTCATCCGTAACGTTAAAAATACATATCATAAAACATGCAACCACTTGCAAAGCTATTCTTAGGCATTTTTGTTGCTTTTTTTCCCTTTTTGTCCTATTGATCTTCCAAAATTTGGCCTCGATCGCATTGTTTAAACGTTGATAATTTTGTTCTTTTCTTTTAGACAGTTTACTCTTCTTACTCATCCAACGCATATACTAAAACTAAGAAGAATCAGGAATGAAATATCGTAGGAATATATACTTTTCCTTGCCTACTGCTATTGATTCATCCTCTAGGATAGTCCTCTACAGAAAATAGCTTATTCTCACTTAAACATTCGTTATTGAATGACCATTTATTCACCCATTTTGAGTTAAGTCTAAACATTCTGTATTAACTTTAATGTTAACAGTAGTTGACAATCTGACTACAATTAGCTGTTATGTACGCTTCTCTCTCTTTAAGTTTAGAAGTTTAAAGGTCTGTTCGAACCTGAAAGATAGCAGTCTTTTCGTGTTTACCTGGTCGTTACTTCCTAAACTTTGTGAACATAATATTGACAAGGACTGTTAACTAATTTCTACATAAGGAAATGCCTGTACCAAGTCAGAAATATGACGGTTGTTTTCCATTCGTTTGATGTGTTAGAGCTTCTGATTTTGCCAATTGAGAAGGGACTTTCCGTTTTGAATTTTCCTTGGAGTGCGGTATTTTTGTTGTTTTACTTTTTGTTAGTTATCAAATAAATGGAAGTATAATAATTAGGGAGTAAAAGTCTGTAAAAATAATCTTTAAACTTTATAATTGATTGTGAAGGTTTATAGTATATCCTTCTCCAGAATTGTGATTAGAAAGTATACACCTACCTTTCATACACATCAATCTATACGTTATTTCTGATATGTGTCTTTTGAAAGAAACTCATAAAGACCATTATATCTCTTTTTTTAACACATCTGGATTATTAATTAGAAATTTAGAAAATATTTAGAAACTAAGGTTTCCACTCCCTCAGGCAAAGCTGACCGTAGATGGATGTGGCTATTATTTGTAGGTCCTTTTTTGTCATAAAGCTCCTCAAATGTTGTAGTTCTTATACACTGCACTGGGTTTATACCGCTGCTGGTGGACTATCAGTGTCCGAGGGTAGCATCAGAACAGTAGTCAGTATTTCGGTATTGACTTGATATATAACAAACCTTTCTTAAATTGACCGATTAGCAAACTTAGAAACTATTAAGAATCTAAGGTTTCAGCTCCCTCAGGCAAAGTTGACCTTAGATGGATTTAGCTATTATTTTAAGGTCTTATACATCATTGGCTTTCACATATTCGGCTTTGGGCGTTCATGGTGGAATCAAATTTAAAAAAAAAGCGCTTCGTACGAATCTAATCTTTCAATTATTGTTTTCATTTGAATATTGCATGTTATAAATAATATCAAGTATTATTAGGTATTATCAGTGTTCATTTTATCTTTGTTTGACAAAACAGATATATTATTGTAGTAAATAATAAAATTGAGAATGGAAACGGGGAATGTTTCAAAGAGACAACAACTCGACCAAAAAGCAGCTCAAGGCCACCAATGGGTCTTCAGTAGAGCGAGAATATCTCGCATCCGGAGGCCGGCTTTAGCTCCTATAAATGAACCAAAAAAAATCAGACTAACAAAGGCCAGAGGTTCCTGACTTGGGACAGGCGCAAACATGCGGCGAGATTAAACATGTTTTGACGTTACGCGCGATGTTCGTACCTCATTGGAAAATCGGTGTAGTTGGCAAGATGCAAGTCCAAAATATATAATTTTGTGATATCATATTCATTGCTATTGTACGTATTTTAAAAAATAATGTTTTTTAAAATAAAAACGAAAAAAATAATTGTTAAAACTATGTTTAATGCTGCATGCGACAACTTCATTTTTTAAAAAAGGCTATTTTTAGGCTGTCCCGCGTAACATATTTCATTTATTGTAACCACTAAACTATGATTTTTCGTCTAAACTATTTAATAAATTTAAAAAACGGTTTTTTCCATTATTTAACAGAAAGGTTCCTTCAGTCTTTTATGCATTTTTATGACGTTAAAATGACGTCATAGAAAAAAAGCGTTCCATACTACAAGGGCAAATCTGTCCCACGGGAAAACATTGGGATTACAGATTTGAGAATCAAAAAACATTTATCTAAAATGGAAAAAAGGTTAGTATTTGTATTTACTACATCAATGTTAATTTTCTTAATTTTATGAATTTAAAGCCAAATATCCTGAAAAATGATATATGGTAATTTATGAGCGATTTTTCATAGGCTTACAAGGTTGTCGCACCGCCATTTTTGACGTAAAAACAAACTCAACTCAAATTTACGTCAATTGTTTGCTTATCAGTGCTCTTATATGGTAAAATTTTATGATTTTTTAAAATGTTATTTTTCTTAATTTTTCAAAAATCTAAAATACATCAATTTTCAATAAGTAGTTAAAAAGCACCGTCGATTTTGCGGAGTCTTACAAGAATGTCGCACTTGCTTAAAAACATGGTTTCAGTCGAAGTTTTGGTTTGAACGTTACGAAATATTTTTTTAATAATTCCAGAAATTATGAAAACGGTTATGATATGAATATTTGTCATATTTAAATACTTCCAGTTGATATTTGTATTAATAGATGTAACTTTGACCGAGACCCTATAAACTTTTATTTACAGAAGTAAAGATTTCTGCCGCAGATAGAATAAAACTCAGGAAAGCAAAGAAAATTGAGAAAATGAAAGAAAAAAACTAAAATTATTATTTGAAAAAGAAACTAAGTAATGAAACAAAACAGCCAAAACAAACACTTTTAATGACAAAATCTGCAATGAAAAGGAGAAAAGAGAGAAAAAGCAAAAAAGAGAAAAGAGAAAAGGAAACAATAAGAAAACAATCCTATCGCAAATCTGCGAAGGAAACTGCCGTAATTGAGCAAATATCCCTATATCGGAAAACTTTCGCAAATAGAACGGAAAAAAGTCGCGACTTAAAAAAATTAAAACAATCTTTACCATTAACGCCAAACCGAAGAACTGCAGTAATGGCTTCTTACTTAAGCAGTAAAAAATCACCGACAGTTTCCAATTTGGAAAAAATAAATGTTGTTGTAACGCCAGAAGATAAAAACGACATACACGATTTACGTGAAATTGTCGACAAAACCAAGTTATTAAGAACAGATGGTGCAAGAACTGCAATCAGCATCATAACGGCGTCTACAAATGTATCAAATGTTCAAAATGAAAAGAAAAAAGTTTTATTAGCAAAAACATTAGGACTTCCTGTAAAACGGAAAAAATGTAAGAGCCAAAATTTTAAGTTCAGAAGACTCCTGTTGGAAATATATTCAAAGGAAAATCAGAAAAGACGCAATTTCCCATGAAATAAATAAATTGCATATGACTTTTGGTTGCACCCCGACAATTCCCGGCCGTCCCCAAATTAAACAAATATTAAACGTGTTCGAATCGCACCAAAACAATTTTTAAAACATACTATACATATTTTGGATAAAACCCAAACAGAAATATATCATGAATTCAAAATTAAATATCCTGAGATCAGTATGAACCAAAGAACTTTTGAACGTTTGAAACCATTTTTCGTTAGAGCAGCTTCTCCAAAGGACAGACTCACGTGTTGCTGTCGAGGCTAAGTCCTTATTTCTGAAGTGTATGGAGTTTAGAAAGAAACATATTCACCCGCAATTATCGGAAGAAGAAAACAACAAGTTCCCCGTATATGAGCTTCTAACCGACATAGCGGTTGCTACTTTGTGTGGCAAAGACACAACAAATGACTGTTTTAATAAAGCCTGTCCTGATAGAAAATGCACCGAATGTGGCGTGTGCTTACTTGATTTCTCCGATCAGGAACTTAGTGACCACTTAGAGGCTCCAACTGTTGGGAAAAATATGAGTATATAACAGTGCATAATAAAAGAAAACTCACATTAGTACGAAAATGCTCAAAGCCGTCTGAAATGTTTGCACACTTTAAACATGTTTTAGATCATTTTGCAGGTCATCAATTTCGCGCATACTGGCAAAATGCTCAACTCAAATCTCTAAAGGAAAATTTACCCTAAATTATTGGATTGTGATTCATGACTATTCAGAAAACTATGCATGTTAGGAAAGGGTGGAGGTGCAATCGGAGTATTTTCAGAGAACAGAAGTCACGATTCATGTTTCGATCATTTATAGACATTCTGTTTCAGAGCTTGATGGTCTTGAAAGTTTTCCCGATGATCCCTGTATCGTAACCGAACATTTCTTCTATTTATTTACTCTAAACAAAAAAAACAAAGGAACACGTATTTATGGTCAATCACATAAACGTAAAAAAACCTTTAAAATACGACGTTTTGTAGATAAAAACGTCGCGACGATGTGTTACGCTTACATGTACGAACATCGCACGTAACGTTGTTGTGAGATCTCAACCCTCCCCATACCTCAAGAAAATGTAGAATAAACAAACACACAGCAATACGCACAGTTAAACTCAGTTTAAAAGAAGTCCGAGTCCAATGTTTTAATGCTGGATGTGAATATTTTGGTACTAAAAACAAAATCAAAAAGACAACAGAACGTGTACCTCTTGTTATTACCTATACTGACCTACTACCAGATAAACATGACATTGTAAAAACAAATCAATATTTTACATAACTGTAACTTTAATTTATGAAAGAAATATTTCCAGAACCACCGCTTGTAGCTTACCGAAGATATAGCAACTTGGCAGACATCATGGGAAGTTAAATAAAATCACTTAAAAAAATGATTAGCAACAGCTACAACAAAACATGTTAAGAACAATGTGAAGTGTGCAATATTGAAAGAAATGAAGAAAAAAATTGTACTTGGAGATAACAAATTCAATTTCAGACAACATTGACGGATGTAAACTTGTAAACCTTGTTTATGGACTACACTGTGGAAAATGTGACCACTATGTCTATGTAGGAGAAACAGAAAGATCACTTAAAGAGAGAATCAAAGAACACCTAGCAGATGTTAGACATAACAGGGAAAAGCGGTAGCTGAACATTTTAATCCGACAAACCGTTGTAAAGAGGACATGACAGTCGAAGTTCTTCAACACATTTATGAAAAATCTGCTTATTATAGACGATATATTGAAGCACAGTGGATGCAAAAACTAAATACAATTAGGCCATTTGGGGTCAACATTAAAAAAGAATGACTTAAATTTATCTAATTTCATACAATTTGACTTTCATTCATAAAAACATATTATGACGTCATGTTATTGTGACGTCAAATTATTGTGACGTCATAACATTTCCAAGGACCTAAATCTATTACATCTTCTAAATGATTGTGAAAGTAAAATTTCTACCATGTAGTTAAGAAGGATAATAAAGAAACGGAAGAAGGCCAGTGGCCATAACGTCTAACAAAATGGTGTATTTACTACAATAATATAATATATGTTACTTATTGGAATTTTGAAATAAGGATTTAAAACAGATATAATGCACAATTAACTTAGTTTTATAGTTTAGTATTACGTCTATGGTCTTGTGGAGAGCCATGGTGGCCTGGTGGCCGAGTTGTTAAAGTATTTTGTTTCCTGTATCAGTAACCTGTCAGAACTAAGGTTGTGCATTCAAACCCCACACGTGGCACGTGCGTTCGACTCCAATCTTTATTGACTAGGATTACAATTTTTCTGCCGAAGGTTGGTTGCTCTCTCCGGACACCCAGTCTTCCTCTACAAATAACAACTGGCCACCAAGTTAAAGCCAATATTGCTAAAAGCGGCGTTAAACACCATCAATCAATTAATCGTATTGTTTAGTTTCAAGTACTTGTAATAATTCAGGAGTAAACAAGTGACAAGATATTAAGAGGGAAATTATAAAAATTTAGATCAAAGACAATTTATTTCGAAGATAAAAGACTAATAGTGCAGTTTAACCGACATTTTACATTTAAATCAAATCTTCGACAATGACAGTGTTAGGTAACAGAAATGACAATGATATTTTTAGGTGAAAAGACATTATGTTGGTACATTTACATTACTATTACACTGTAGATGTCAAACAATGCTGGGAGGATATCTTTAGAAAGTACAATAAGTGTCAGATCTACAGGCAATGTGTTAATGGTATTCATTAGTGCCATAATTTCTGGAATTTTATGTTTTTCATAATGAATTAGTGAATAGTAAAAAGATGAATGTCTTACAACTACTCCTACAACTACTCTACTTTTTCATGAACCGGCAACATCTTCTGTTATCTTATCGGAATATGGTCCTTTTCAGTATAAAAGAGAACTAACTGATTAAAGTCATGCAACGCTGAGTGGGTACAGCAAGCTATAAAACCTGGTTTAACCCACCTTTCTTCGAAAAATCATGTACCAAGTCAGAAATATGACAGTTGTTTTCCAATCATTTCGTTAGTTGATAAAAGCTAGCTTTTACATTTAGCAGTTTTTATGGAATTCCCCTTTTTTAAGTTACGGGGCTCGGTATTTTTGTTAATACGTTTTTAATTTATTATTCGATTTTCCAGAACAATTTTTCTGATCTTTATATGCCGTTTATTGCTGCCTAACCTAACATATCTGAGAAGCATTAATTTGTAGTAAATTAGCGATTCCCTCAGATTTTTGTATCTTGATTTGTATATTTAAACATCGGTATCATTTAATTTTTCTTCAATTACGTAGTTCTTGCTTTATTTTATTATTTATTTCCTTTTTGTCGCCGTGAGTTATAATTACTTGTTTTTCCATATTTATTAAGTCATGCTTGCATGCTTTTTCGAACTATATTCTATATAACCATTCCAAAACAATGTGGTTTGTTGCATTTATTACAAATACAGCTTAAGGTGGTACATAACACTACAGGGAGATGTAAAATTCACCTGAACGTTTTTATCACGTTCTATTGTTAAGGAAATATTAAGCTTCTCAATTATCAAAATTAGAGTCTGTCAAACTGCTTAACAAAACCAGGTTCAACCCACTATTTTTTTCTTAAAATGTCCTGTACCAAGTCAGGAAAATGACCATTGTTATATTATAGTTTGTTTCTGAGGGTGTTACATTTTAATGTTGTGTTTCTGTTGTGTCGTAGTTCTCCTCTTATATTTGATGTGTTTCCCTCAGTTTTTAGTTTGTAACCCGGATTTGTTTTTTTTCTCAATCGATTTATGAATTTCGAACAGCGGTAAACTACTGTTGCCTTTATATATATCCAATGAAAATTTTCCGATTAAGTGTGTGGTTCAAGTTTTTGAAATTTTTTTTATATTTTTGTCAAAGGGTCAAAGTAAATATTTTGTCAAATTTCATGAAAATTAAACGAGCAAAATTAATTTTAGTCAACTGAGGTGTTTGGTACCACCTCAACTTGAAAATAAAGTAACACACTAACAATTGTATAAGCCTTTGTCTGCATATTGAGTTACCAAAATCATTTTTCTAATTGCCAAAATATTTTTTTACTATAGTTATTTTATGTAGTTTATTGTTTACATATTTATGACTATACACAAATGTATTGGTTGAAAATAAACATTGTATATTTTCTCATGTAATTGGAAGAACAAAGGCCCCGGTGACTTTGGATTAGTAATGTAAACTAACATAAAATAATCTAATAACATGCATGATTAACACAATTAGCGTTTTGCTTTATAATAATCATGTTCGTATTTTTTTATACAATATATGAGCTGCATCGAATAGAAATCGACCTTATGCAAATGTGTATCAATACATCTGTTAAACTATTTCGGGTTGAAAAAATCCCAATGGAAAGTCTGAAACTGTTGTCATAAGAAACCTACAAAACAGACCAAAATCAATCTTTTATTTCGTATTTGAATGTTCCAAAAATCAATCGAAGTCTTATACATGTACATATATACGTGCACTTGCATAAGGTCGATTTCTATCCGACGCAGCTCAATTATCATAAGATAATTGGTATTCCGAAGTGGGAGTAGCTGTGTTCTTCTAAACCAGTCTGATTATTTCATGATATCCATTGAAGTTAATGAATAACCACACGAAAAAACACTTGATATATATTTTAACAAAACCTGCAGATTTTTAAGCAATTTGGTTTTTTTCTAGTGAATGCACGATGTATATAGCAATTTGAGCTAGCTTTACGGAAATGCGAGCAAACAATGTTTAGTATTGTATTAATTACCTGTGTATGTGTCTACTTAAAATTATTTTAAAAGATTGTTTTGCCTCTCTCGGATATATCTTAAACGTACCTTATGCTATTCTAGGGACCAACTTAAAAACTAGAACTTCTTTATAAAGTTAAGAAGATGTGGAATGATTGCCAATGAGACAACTTTCTACCAAATACAAAATGTCATTGTAGTTATCAACTATAGGTTATCGAACAGCCTTCAAAAATGAATAAAACCCATACCGCATTGCAAGCCCCCAATATGACAAATATAAACAGTTAAAACAAGAAAAGTAACCGCCCGATTTATGTACAAAAAAATAAATGAAAACAAATGTGATATACAGCAACAAACAACAACCACCGAATAACATGCTCCTGACCTAAGGCAGGCAACTACATAAAGTGGCGGGATTGAATATGCTTGTTGGTGCCCAATCTTCCAACTGACATGGGATAGTGGTGTAACAGCACAACATAAGATCAAGCTATAAAAACCAGTTGAATAGTCGCTTGATTCTCCAGAATGATCAGATGTGTGTTGTTATTTAAAAGTCTTATTGCGTAAATTTTACGTGTGTTATATGTTTATACACAAATAACAAATTCGTAAATGAAAGCAATACAAAACACCGTTTAAATTACACACAAATCAGTATCCATAGGAAAGTAAGTATACACTATATAATATTGTATAAAATATATATATATTCATATCTGGCTGTACTATTTTTTTATCTAGCGTTCCTGATGAAGGTAAACCAACAAAGGCGCTTTGGATGCACAGACAGAACTGGGTCAATTTTGGATATGCTCATAAAAGTTATATACACCTTTTCGTCATGTTTGATATTTCCTGACTTTTTCTGTATATTTGTTAATTAACCTCATTTTTTAAATTGATACTCCATTGTACTTGTGAATGAAAGAATGACAAAGAATGTATCAGATGACAATGTGTTCTGATGTTTATAGCTAGTACATGTTAGGTAACTGTCAATTTGATACGAATCGTTGGAGTGATGACTTCCCTTATCGTATAGTATTCATTCATAGTCTTAATTAATTGTACAACATTGTATTAAAAATAGTACCGTGTCCTTGATTACATAGCCCGCTTATAGGGATATATTTGTCGCCAGCTTACCTGGATTCAATTAATCCCTTACTGTATAACTTTGATTGAATATGTCCGCTTGCTGGAAAATATATCAAACAAGCATCTAGGCGAATAGCCTACTTCAAATTAGAGGTATGTTGAAAAACATGGAACAAAAATATCTCTTGATGGATAAAAAAAAATTAATAGTGATACACGGCTTTATAATATAATAATCCTGATACGCGATTCCTCTACATGAAGCTTATCAATTTCGATCGTATCAAATCAAAATACCAAATTAAGAAGAAGAAGAGCATTGAAAGTCAGATATTCAAAAAGTGTTGTTTCAAATCTAACTTGGATAACATTTATGGCGAGACGGAACACATAGGTCAAATTAGTTTCTCGCTAGGTTGACAACTTAATTCAAATGCGATTTGCGCATGATAACCTACATAAGAAAAATATCTTGCTTGATAACCTTGAAAAAAATAGTCGCTTGCTGGATAGCCGTGATGAAAAATAAGTAGCTTGCTGGAAAGCCGTGATCAAATTAGTCGCTTGCTGGAAACCTAGATCAAACAAGTCACTAATAGTACTTTGAAATTGTACAATAATCACAACTCACTTCTCGTTTAATATAGTAATTTGGTTTTATACCTCGTCACCATACTATGAACTAAATGGTTTTATGATAAAAGGTTTCTACTATTAAAGATTGAAAAAAGTCAAAATTATTGTTCATCGTAAAATAACACAAGATATGTACAAAAAAATTCCATGATGATTCAAATAAAAAAAAGATGTGATACCATTAGACAAAGACAGTTCTATACAAACATGTGCGCGTACATGTATTTTCAATTCTTTAAGCATTTGCCTTCGGGCATCTTTGGGGTTCCAATTCCCGAGGGTAAGGTTGACCAAAGATTTGTTTGGCTATGTTAGGGGCTCTATCGGTCATATGACTCCTCAAGTATACATCCCTTACTTTAGATATTTGGAATTTGAGATTTCTTGACGTTATCAAGATGCTTGATTTCTTTATTGACAACATATTTGTTACGTTTGGAGGACGTGTTTTTCAATAAACAATCGGCATTCCCATTAGAAACAACTGTGCCCCTTTTCTTGTTCCTTTAATCAGGATTTATGAGACTGACTTCATACAGGAACTTCTTAGGGAGAAAGAAAAGATGTTAGCAGTAACCTTTAACTTTACTTTCTGCTTTATAGATGATGTTCTCTCACTAAGTAATTCATAATTTGGTGACTATGTTGAACGCATCTATCCCATCGAACTTGAGATAAAGGATACAACAAATCAGTTAAGTCTGCCTCGTATCTTGACTTAAAACTAAAAATTGACAATGAGGGTCGGTTGAAAACAAAACTTTACGACAAAGAGATGATTTCAGCTTCCCAATTGTGAACTTTCCATTTCTATGTACGGAGTATATATCTCCCAGTTGATACGATATTCCAAGGCCTGTATTTCCTATCATGATTTCCTTGATAGAGGTTGCTGCTCACAAGGAAGCTATTAAACCAAGAGTTCCATGTGGTGAAGTTGAAATAATCCCTTCGTAAATTTTACAGACGCCATCACGAGTTAGTTGACTGTTATGGAATATACGTTTCACAGATGATAGCGGATATGTTCCAAATGTCGTAACTACAATCCGGTCCTCTTTTCTCCGAATTCGACCTACAGAATTCGACTTATTACCGGGTTTGTACTACTAAGTAACATGAGCAACACGACGGGTGCCACATGTGGAGCAGGATCTACTTACCCTTCCAGAGCACCTGAAATCACCTCCAGTTTTGTGGGGTTCGTGTTGCTCAGTCTTTATTTTTCTATGTTGTTTTTTGTGTTCTATTGTTTGTCTGTTGGTCTTCTTCCTTTTTAGCCATGGCGTTGTCAGTGTATTTTCGACTTATGAGTTTGAATGTCCCTTTGGTATCTTTTGCCTCTCTTTTTCCGGATAAATGTTAATTCAGGACATCGTTTCCAACACACCAAAATATAATGTGTTATTTTCTAAATTGGCTAAGGCTGTAAGGTCGTAAATACAAATTAGAATAAAAAACTGAATGGATCTATGAACACTCATACTACATCTATCATTAAAGACTTAAACATTGCTAATCACGTGTAATACCTCTATGACACCTATATTGTTGTCCTCATAGATAAAGCACCGAATAACATTGTTACATTACATAATTTACTAAATAACGGAACAAGGTAGTGACAATTTACTTGGAATCTCAACATATCGCCCACGGCACTTAACAAAGTGTAAATTCTGAACAATCGAATGTCTGTTCTACGTTCCTTTGGAATTTCAACCAAAGATGAAGGACTTGATCTTCCTTCCCTTGACTGAAAACCAAATTACATAAGTGTCCTTGCAAACAACGTTATATTGCTTGGTCTGCCAAGTGCTAATCGAAACCTCTTTACAAACTACAAATTTATCAGGAATCAAAGCAAGTATTCATAGATACTGTGAAACTACATACTTTGGAGAGGTTTTATTCAATTCTGGATATTGAAAAAGCTGACATCGTCAAGATACTGGATTTCTTTTTTGTTGACAACATATTTGTAACGTTTGAAAGGCGTGTTTTTCAACAAGCAATCGGCATACTATGATTCCCCAATTGTGTTCCTCTTCTTGCCGACTTCCTTTTTTCATATTAAACAGACTTCTCACAGGAGCTTCTTATGAAGAATTAAAAAACGCTAGTTTTATCCTTCACAGTCCTCTATTTAGATGATGTCTTCTCACTAATAAATTCAAAGTTTGGTGACTACGTTAAACGCATCTGTCCCATCGAACTTGGTATAAAGTATGACCCAGATTCAATTAAGTCTTCCTCGTGTATTGACTTACATTTAGAAATTGACCATGAGGGTCGGTTGAGGACAAAACTTTACGAAAATAAAATGATTTCAAATTTCCAATCGTAAACTTTCCATTTCTATCCAGCAACACTTCAGCAGCACCTTCATATGGAGTACATACATCTCCAAGTTATTACGATATTCCAGAGCTTGCGTTTCCTATCATGATATGTTTGATAGAGGGCTGCTGCTTTCAAGTAAGATATTGACCAAGGTTTCCAGGTGGTAAAGTTCAATTCTTCCCATCGAAAATTTATTGACGCAAATTCACCAATCGATTGACCGTTATGGAATATCTGTGTCATAGATGACCACGGATGTAGTCCAATTCTTGTTTTTGGATTTTTGCCAGATTTTCGGAATCCTCTGGTTTTATCCATGAATTGCCATTAAAAAATTTTGCCCACTAACCCCTACTTTTCTTTTCATAATTTTATTACATTTAGTTTAAAAAGTCATATTTGAAAGTCTAATAAAATCCTTGTTATTTTTTCAGTTTTTGAAACAAAAAAGCGGCCAATGTTAAAAGAATGAAAAATCTAGAGAAAATCATTTCCCGCCAAATTTTTAATGGCTTATATCTGGAAAACAAGCTCACGGACCCTTCATTTTTTTTCTGCTTTTTTAGTTCCTTTATTTATATACTATCATTTTAGAATAGTCTTTTAAAAAGCTTGTTATTTTGAAACAGAGTAGCAAACATCCTTAATCCATAAAAGCGCTTCGGACGCACGAAATAAAAAAAATGTTACTTTCATTTATTGTAAAATTCCATTTTGTAATTTAAAAGTTTAAAAATTGGCTCATGCAAAGTTACATGCAAGCGCTTTTAGCTGTTCTGTAAAGGCTTTTCCTAATTCTACGGTCTCGATAAAGATTATTCCACACACTCGTGTCGTCTACAACAAATCGACATGATATGTTTATATAAAACGATAAATGGCAAATTCGAATGAGACATAATCTTATGATAAATAAAATTACACATTATAAGACAACATGAAATCGTGCCTTAATAGTGTAATCGCTCAAAATTGATTTATACAGGTAGTTATATTATACTAAAATGATTTGAAGAAATTGCTTTTTATTGACAGTACATAGTAAAATTGTTTTAAATGAAACATTGTCTACATTTAATTTTATAATGAACAAATATTAGTCAGTTAATAAGATGGAGGCCCATAATAAAAACAAAATAACAAACTCGATAATACTTATTAAACAGTGGTGTCAACTTATGGTAATGATAAAGACCCGGAATAATATTAGAATATTTTGAAAGTAAAGTATGTGAACCGAAATATATGACCTATATAAAGGACTTACAAAAAATAGCTCATTCAATCACAGGTAAACATTTGCCCGAGGGAGCTGAAACCTTAGTTTCTTAGTAATTTCAAAATTTAACAATAACTTCTACGAAGACGGTAGATTTATATCTAGTGCATTGTTCAGCTGTTGGGTTTTATTATGCATAAATTATTATGAACAAACACTAAATAGCTGATCTAATACTATTGATTATTATTAAATCAAAATGATCGGTTTTGAATGACAAAGCTTTTGCTTGCAATTGCAATGATATTTATTGTTGTTGTTGTGTTTTGTTGTTGTTGGTGTTGTTATCATTCTTTTCAGAAAAATCCGTTAATTCCTGTGATTATAAACAAAATTAGAGTTTTGATAAATCCTTAACCACAAGAGAGGCGGAGGATACCAAAGGGATATTCAAACTCATAAGTCGATGACAAACTGACAACGTCATAGCAAAAAACAATAAACGACCAAAAGACTAACAACAGCAAACAAAACACAACATAGAAATTGATAATGGACGAATGTGTGAATTTCTAAATTTACCAAATTACAAAAGAATTATTTACAATCATAGAATAGATATGATAGATATGTGTTTCTACTATTGTCAAAGTCTTTGAAAAAAAGGTTTTCCAATATAGCAAATTGAAATTCTGTCTTATAATGCAACAATGATTATTTCAAAAAGTTGATAAATTAAGAAAAAACATTTGCAAAATAATAATGACGTATTGACATTTCTAGCTGGCAATGTATTTATCCGTACAATTTTGGGGTTCTGTTTTCCATTGAATTTTTTTTTTTTTTCGATTAATGAAAATAGATTCCAATAGCCATTTAAGGACAAAGGACTAAAGAAGAGTATCCGAAACTTTGCTATACTCTGAGTGCTTTACGTTCAACAGCAATATGTAGCGCTGAATAACGTTTTTGATTATTTGAAATTGTTGATAATTTGTGTGAAAATATCATATAGCCTTTAAAATTTTATTATCAGTAGGTTTAACAATATTCAGACTTTGACCCTGTGAGTGAATCAAATATATAATAATTAGGTCTGCTCTATAACCATTCGGACCGTAAACTTCAAAGCGCTTAGAATAACACCATGAACTTTTGATTACTCAGGAACAATAAATCAAATGTTGGAGGTTGAAACTAAGAAGATTGAATCTTTAAGAAAGTGTAAAGGTCAGATATTGTTTAGGATGTAAACAAAAATTAGGCTTATGCATTTCCGTTATGACGTGACCGTGGCCAAAGCATGTTAATAAAACCTCTTTGATAGCAGATAACAAAGCAAAAAATAATAATACACCTGTACAATATATGCATTGATCTTCTATCTATATTTATTTACAAACGATTTTTGTTCTTTGTAAGCAGCTGCGATGTTTAGGGGAAATGTCGAGTTCACGCCTGTTAGTCTTTTGCTGTTTTCCTCAATCAAGTTCATATAGCACATACAAATTATGATTTTCCGGCTGTAACACATTAGTTATTAATAGAAAAATGCAGGTTTTTGTCATTAATAAGTTCTCCGCCTACTACATTCCTCGTAAAACAGATTTTTTGATGTCTGATACAAAATTATGAATGAAAGAAAGTCGTTACTGTAATAGTTTATAGGTTAATTATTGCTTTGCTAATGTGAATAACAACTCGGCGATGTATAGCGGCAGCAATTTCTGTGAAGTTCTTGACACTACATATATATATATATTGCATTTGTGCAATAATGATATGATGAAAATACACATTAAAACAACAAATCTTGATCATGCTGTACATTAAACTTTACTTTACTGTTTCTGATATCGTCAGAATTCAAATGAAGGAAATTATAGGCTGATTCAAACAAAATTTTCAGATTTATTGGGATAACCAATTATACATCATCTATTTATATTAATATGATTGTACAAAAAAATGTTGTTTAACGATGTCCATCGAAAGTAGTCGTACCCAATTTGCATGGCATTATATTGACCATTTATTAACCGGACTCTGGTGAAGGAAGTTGCCTTTTTGGCGCTGTACTTGGATGTAAAAGTGTAACTTTTTTTTTAAAGTTTTTATGATTTTTTTTTTTTTTTTTTTAGAATTCTTTGAACATTTGTAAAGTACTGTTACCTACAGAATATTGAACGACTTCCGATTATTAAATAAATATGATGCGTATTGACGGTTACTATTTGGTACTATAAACAAGTTTAAATAAGAAGATAGATGGTCATGCCAATATTTAACTTTGATTTCTCAAATGGAATAATAAAGTGCTTCTATGATTTGTTCGTCCTGGTCTTGTTTTATAAAAAGAAATATTAAATGTATTGCGTATAGTGGCATAACACTACCTTTTTCTTTTCAGTAAATATCTTATATGTTCGTAAATAAAACAGACAAACACGAACACGAGAAAAAAAATTAGAATCGCAATAATTGAAAAAGGAGTGCAACTAGATGCGTCGACAGGTTAAACTATTAACTAATATGCGTACACTCCCTCAAAATGTGTAAACCCTGACATGATAAAAACGGTATTAACTAATTTCAGATTGACATATAGGACATTTAGGGTCTATGACATACTAGTATTCAAAAAATCACTTATTTGTCAGGCGACTGAGAAGTTGTAATGATCAACTGATTTTTAAACAAAATTACACATTCAAACAAATAAAATTGTATGCTGAGCCGGTCAGCAGTTCATATCAGCTTGTATGCAACATTGCTCTGTCCATCTTATGTGGTTTTTTTCTAAGATGTAATTCCTTCTAAATGCCTTCTTCTATCTGTATCTATCTTCATTCGCATTTAACGATTAAATATTTCCTTTTAACTGCACTCAATTGGCGAAAGGTATAGTTTGTTCAAACACACGAATACCTTAAAACGTTTTAATTTTTCGCGATGTACTACTTTTTCTAATTTTCAAAATACGGCATTAATAGAAGTAGGCATATATCGTTTCTTATTGAACTGTAGAAACATCACAAAGTATGGCAAATAAAAACATCAACCTTTGTCTTATTTGCATTTTGTATGATATATCATTTAGACTACAAGCCTTCTCAATAAAACCGAAAAGGAAATCTAGAGATCAAACTAAGGTTGTCGACCAATGCATTTACTATATGCACTGAAATTTAAAGAAAGACGACAATAACCCCAAACATCATCAACACACATGTTACCCATCACTAAGTGGAACTATGATGGGTGGGTGGCAAATCTTTCATTTAATTACAAAAAAGTATTGCGATTAACCACGAATCGCAGCTACCTAAGAATGAAAAAAATATATGCAATACTGCCAGCATACAAATTAAAAAAATGTGGTTTGAATGTAACATTTTACCTTGATGTCTTTAAACCAACATTGGTTCAGTAGATTGTAGGAGGAAGCAGATTTTGGTTTCTTTCTATGATTTAATAGAAATATCAGGGGCATATAAACATTGATGCAAAAATTTAGTAGAGGGTGGAAAAACAAAAACATGAGTATTGTTCGCATACTCTTCACCCACAGAGTAATTGCTTCCATTTTTACAATGTTATTACATATTTGGATGTGTGGCCTTCGTAACGGTTCCAGTATAAAATTACATAGTGTAAGTTCAGTAGTAGAAACTATACTCCTGTCGGTGAAGAACACGACACCCGCCTTTATGCTGTTTCATATAGCATTGCTTTAACTTAAAAACATTAAGTTGTGATGAATGTCAGAGAAAAAAACGCCCTGAAATTGCTAAATCTTTTAATTTAAGTCCGTAAAACATTCATTTAAACTGACCATTCATATCGAGGATTCAAATTCATGTTATAATTCTATCAAGGAAATGTTTTTGCTGAAATTTAGTCCGTTGTTAAAACTGATCGTTCAAAATAAAAAAGTAGTAGTAACTACTATTTCAGGACACAAATCCTTTCAGTTATACGTTAGGGCCTGTGAAATTGTTTACCTTTTGGTTGAAATGGTTAAAAAAACTAAAAGATGCAATAGTATTCACAACATTTATCATGATTTCAGTTTACCTGTTTAATGTTTTATTACGATCATGTGTTCTTCATTTTTAGTGAATGTATTTCAACTGTCAAATGCACATTGTTAATACTCAAGTAGCCTAAATGCTAAAAAAAAATAGTGATACAATAGACATGTGTTACAAAAGGGTGTTATTTCATTTTTTTTTAGCTTTTTGACAGATCTGAGGTTCATCTAAGGACTACTGTCGTTTTCAGGGGTTATAAAATAAAACAGTCTGAAGAATGCCTTTGTAACGGTAGCCAGAGAGATGAGTATAGATAAAACTATTGCATGTTTTATTTATTTTATTTTTAATATTAAGTCTTAAAGAAAACTTTCATTACTGCATGACTTTTTTTCATTCGGTTACAATAAGACCACCTTAACAAATATTTGTTTGTTAGGGTTGTCATTGTGATTCATTGCACATTCGTCCACGATCAAGGCGAATGAATTGATCCCGAACAAACTATTACAGTATTGTATGCACACACATTAGTGGTGTGTTTCCATAATCAAGTCTAATAATTTCTTTAATTTTGAATTTTGTTAAAAGATAGCAATTTATTTGTTAGAGTGGTCTGATTGTAAGTTTTTGACAAATTTCAATATATGGGCTTCAAACCATGACATTTTAAAACATTAAGTTTAGACCTTTTTTGGACCTTACTCTATAGCGTTTTTCACAAGCACTCAAGTGTCTCTGATTGATTGATTATGCATGTTACCGTATTTTCCTATCCCATTTTCATTTTTTATACAGTTAAGTTTCAAATGTGTGTCTTAAATTAGGTACACAAATGATTATAACAAATATGTATTAAAAATTTTCATAAATGAATAGTAACTTTAGGCAGTTGTGCGGTGAACGCTTGTTAGAAAACAACCAAAAACACCAAAAGACACAATCGCTATAAAAATGATTCATTAACTTATTGCCTTCTCAAAGACAAAAAGAAAAACCATCTTGCCATGTTCTTAAATTTCACTTTCAGATACATTTATATATATATATATGATGCCCTGTTTCTCAAAAATCCACACAACATTATAAAGATAATGAGATGTGGTATAATTGTCAATGAAAACACTATCCACCAGAGTTCAAATGAAATGGTTATAAGCAATTATAGGGCACCGTACAGCCTTTAACAATGAAAAAAACCTATACCGTATAGTGACATGACAAATGTGTACCAATTCAAACGAGAAAAACGAACAACCTTATTTAGAACAAAACAATTTACAACAACCAAATATGACAGACAAAACCAACAACAACCACTGAACTACAGGCTCCTGGCTCCTGGCTTTGGACAGCCACATAAACAATGTGGCGTGGTTTAACATGTTTTTGAGCCCTCAACCCTCCCCTAACCTAGGACAGTAGTGTAACAGCACAACGTAAGAACAAACTGTAAAAATCAGTTGCAATTGGCTTAACTTAAAAGATCGGTACGAGGCACAAAAACAACCAATATAAAAACAATAGACATAAAGCACAGAAATAAGAGTACTCGCAGTTGCTTAAAGCTAATTGATAGCCAAGTACAACTACTACTCATTAATCGCAATAAACTTGAAATAAAAGATGCTACAGATGCTAGAAGGTCTGCTTCGTATCTTGAACTTTGCCTTGATAAAGATGGATAGTTTATAACTAGAATTTTCATGACAAATGTGATGTTTCAGCTTTCAAATTGTCAGCTTCTCATTTCTCAACAGTAATATACCATCTGTCCTATCTTATAGCGTTTATGCACGCAAATGTTCACATTATACTAACTTTACTTTAAGGGGTGTGCTCTTCATACAAAAACTGTCGAAATATCCTGTCTTGCTTCTTTTGGGGTTTCATGCAATTCCCTCAGTTTTGTTTTAACTTTGCATATTCCTAATGGGTTTATGATACGTTAACATTGGTAAATTATTGTTTCCTTTAATTTGTTGTAAGCATTTTCGTATTTAATTGAGGACACATAATTTGATTTACCTGTATAATAACAGGAATAGAAAACTATGGTAATAAATTCTTCGATATTTTATGTATGAAACTGAAAAAAATACTGAAAAAAACTTAGCCTTCAACTGTGAAAATCGTTATTTTAGGTAAACTTAAATCGTTAACCCAAATATCTAGCATGGCATCTTGTTAAGACAGTTTCTTGCTACTTTGCATAAGACAGGGTTAATGCAAGGAAAATTCAATATTAAAAACATTTCTTTTAATGTTTATTCAAATTTTACCGGAAAATACAATATTACCTCGAGAATACTTCCTGAGCGTTGTATGAATTTTTGTATGTAAAAGTCTGTCAGTCACACCATTTCGTGCTCACTTTGCATGAAACAGTAACGGCTTCCTCGCGGAAGCAACGAATATTACATATCATATTTTCCAAGAGAAGCTTATTTTGCTTTATATGTTTCACACACGATGTTTCTTTGTCAAAGGTTACTTTCTTACTTATAAATATGTTACAGTATCAACTCTACTTATCTATCCTTAGGGTATAGCAATACAATTCTACAATCTATTTATATATAGCCGATTGTCAAACAAGAATGGTGGACACCGATTTTATTTATATAACACACCGCATTTGTAATTATTAATACAAAATATAATTTATGTTCATAAAAAATCAAGAAATATGATGCTTTGTCATCAACGATCCCGCCGACCAGGAAAACCCAACCAAAACAAGTTAACTCGGTCAAATTATATTCAAAATGCAGTCAAATGACTACATTTTAAGTATAGTGGAAAATAGCTGAAACCTGTGTCCAAAACCCAATACTCGAAAGATCGACTCGAGAGTTATACCTTGGACCTTATGAACAAAAATAATGTTTGTGTATATGAATACGGATAAAGTTAGTATGCAGGCAAATAAATTTCCGTTTAATTACAAAAATATAGTAAGTTAAATGGTACATGATTAATTCATAAATAATATTGAACTTTATTTTACTGTTGTCCAGTCTGATGTTTGGCTAGAAGTGACCAACAAGGGAATATTTTCTCTCTTAATCTCAATATCACGTGATATTAGATACGTGTACGTGTATGAAGTACCCGTATTAATAGTATTCACTGGTACCGTTATTACAGTAATTTCCCACTATACTATCGAACCGTGGGAAATTATAAGTATTTATTACCAAGAGTTGAATATTTATCATACCGTAGAAGAGATACTTATATTCACTTTTTCATTTCAAAATATTTATTAACCTTTCTTATATTTTATAAGAAATAAGTTTTAGTTTTGTGTCGATCTGCACATCTCTAAAATGTATAATTGTTCATTGTTTATGAGGGTGTAATATTGTTTTCTTTTGCAGATTTAAGCTAATGTCATTTATTTCTTAAACTTACAATTCCATTTAATCAAAGGAATTTAGATTTCACGTTGAAATTTCTCATTCTATCGTGCATGCATGATTTGTTTATTAGCCGTTTACATTAATGATAAAAGAAAAAGGGGATACTAATGAGGCAATAAACGAGCATAAGTCTAAAAGAAACATGAAACACCGTGGCCAAAAAAAAAAAGCAACCGCTAGTTAAACAATAAAATTTTAACACTACAAGTTATATAAATATAGAAATTTGAAGGTATATAACTAAAATTTAAACAAATGTGTTCAGTTTATATGATTAACAAACTATAATAGATAAATACTTATGAATTTTACTAAACTTACAAGTAAAATACAACGTGTAAGTTTAGTAAAATTAAAGATATACTGTTTCGTCAATAAAACAACAAACCAACACCACTGTTATAAAGATCATTTCTTAACTTTTCAGTCGCTCGATTGCTTTAAAAGATATACATTAATGAGACAAATTGTAACGAGTCGGGTATTATTCGGTTTTTAAAAACTTGAGTGAAGACGAATATAACCATATTCACATTAGAAATACGCACAAGCCAGACGTCTTTTGCAATATCAATTGCCTGGTTCTAGAGTTTATCATATTGATAAATACATATTTCAAGGGAACAAATAGAAGGTAAAGTACTAGCAATTTAAAACAAATATCGAACAGTCTTTTATTTTACATATATTTATTTTAGATGTTCAAACGCTTGTATTTGTAATAGACCTATTTTGTCACCTTTTTTATCAGTCGACTGGTTTTGAATCATGAAATATTCAAATACACGCTATAAATAAATGTAATTCGTTTTGTCTTCTTTTAAGCTTTAACACTGTGAAATTATAGATGTACTGTTTCGTCAATAAAACAACAAACCAACACCACTGTTATAAAAATCATCTCTTGACTCTTCAGTTGATATTTGAATTACTTGTATCCACAAGGGTTTATCCTGTCTATTTTATATTGAGTATGTCTCTTGTGATATGATAAGAACGAATAATTTTTTCGAAATTCTGTAAAAAATAATTCTTACAATTATTGAAATATTCTATTCAAGGAAACATAAAAATGAAAGAAAACCCCAAATATATGACATTTAAATTCTATTTCCAATTCCTTGTTCGTATTACAAATATTTGTTTGTGAGAAAAACTAAATTTGATTAAAATATTGTTAAAAATTTACAATCTTTTATATATAATTTCTATAATTTTAATGTTCATAAAATGTTCAAATCATTAGAAAACCAAACGGCTTGTCTACCACAGGCAAGGATGCATTTGGCTTCGGTTTGTTCCAACTTTCAATGAATTGATTTTGCTTATCGCCTTTTCTATTCGAGTACCATTTGCGTCTTATTGTGATTCCAATAAACGCCTCTTCCGTACACACTCATAAGTCTTGCATCTTTGATTAGTTTTATAACTTTCGTATGACAATGATGCATGTACAGTAGGAAAATATACGCAACCGTTTTCTATCAGCAAGCAAAATAAGCTTCAGACTTACTGTTACTCTTCACCACATCCTATTACCAGCTATCGGTACGGCAGATACAATAGGATCTATGTTCCAGATTGCTATTAAAACATTTGTTTCGGCTATACTGAGTAATAGATTTTTGCCTGAGTTTCCGATTTCCATTGCAGTACAATGGATTTTACAATCGCATTGTGCATCTGCCGTTTCGATAGCCAGTTATAGGTCTACTCACGCTAGTAGTTAAGTGAATCCGATTTGAATATTAAGAATATGAAGTTCATTCAACATCAGTATGTCTCCTCATGCAAGAGTATATTAAACTCGGCCACCTAGACTGAACTAACAATTCAGCTTTCGGTGGCCTAGTGTTACCTTTCCTCGTCAGTAGAATCTATAGTTGTAACACAGTACATGATATATTAGGCATGAAGATAAAATTGATTGCAGATTAGCTAAATTATCTGTCGTTAAGGATCGTAAGATGCAGTCATAGAAATAATTATTTGATAAGTACGTCTAAACAACTCTCTTCATGCCTAATATATCATGTACTGTGTTACAACTCTAAATTCTACTGACGAGGAAAGGTAACGCTAGGCCACCGAAAGCTGAATATTTAGTTCTATAGCGCTGGACACAGTGCAGGCGGTGTTGTCACGATATCCCAATATCATGAGTTCGAATCCTGGCGAGGAAAGAACAAAAATTTGCTTACGCAATTTGCAGATTTAACATTGTTGTGCTGATATTTAGAGTAAGTATGAATATATATATATATATATATATATTATATGTGTGTGTGTGTGTGTGTCTAAAAATCGTTCAAGATTTAAAGAAGATTAGTAATTTTACTTGTCCAATTTAGGCGAGTGCTTCGATTGGTGCAGAAGCTATTTACCTTAATGAATAAGTAAGTATCTTCAACCCGAGTATTGTTTGATTGGTATTGTCAATTTTATATTTTTCCAATAGTTAATAGTATTCTTTCGGTTACTATTATTTGTTTACAAGATACTTTATTCAACGACTTACTCGTGATCATGATGTTGACTGCCTTTCTTTGACGTGTTTTTAACCCAGAGGTATTGTTTTACTTTTCAATCTATTTTATGAAAATGTCAAGATGATGTTGTAAAATATTATCTAATCAATAGAAAGTGTAATATATATATTCCCCATAAATTTTAAAGTGGGTTGTTTACAAATGACGATTTTCGATTTCTTAGTAAAATGTGGCGATCAATTTCACAAAATATCTTACGATATAAAGTCCTCGTCAGTTATGAACATTCTAGTATAACTTACGGTCAATTTTAGTTGTAAGATTTGTGGTGAAAAGAGCTACAGAACATTACCGTAAGGACTATTAAAATGTACAATATTTGAATCTAAATATCAATGCTAAGAAGTTCAAGGAACAGCGAGTTCTCAGCTTTTTTTCATAATTTAATAAAGTTTTGTCAATGTAAGCAAACAGAATACACCTATAAACCTTTTACAGAGAAAAGTGCCTGTAATTATATACGTTACTTTTGATAGCCAAGCAACATTTCATGTATGAATGTTAGCTTTAGAAATAGAACCACCCCAAGTACTGATTTTAAATGAAATACACGTGTATTTAAGGAGTAGTCGTCATAGATAAAATTGTATCCAATTTCTGCAGAATTACAAAAATTTTATATATATATCAACAGCTCATCAATGATACCATTAAATGCACATACATATTACTGTGTACATATGTATATTATATAACCATGAATAAAAATAGTCTGAACATATTTCTCTGACGCGACCTTGATTTGGTCAGTATATAGTTAACGTTAGGCTTACAAATTGCTAGACGAACCAAAGTGTATTGTCTATAACAATTAGTTGCAATAACATTTTTTTCCAATTCTAAGGTGCTAGATAATTAACTAATGATTTGATTTCTTCAGTAAAACTAGAATAAAACGGTAAAGACACTGATGTTTCTTTCGAATATAATTTTTCCTACTTAAATATATCCAAGATGGATGAATTACTGTAAATATTCAAAGTCTAGTGACAAAACTTGCAAGCATATCAGGTCTAAAATAGTCTTGATGTAAAAAAAGTAAGAATCCTGTTTTGTTCTAGATCGATGCTAGGGCGCTTTTTAAAATTGACCAGGCAACAATCCAAAGGCATATATATATCACTACATTGACCAATTATATTGACTTTGGCAAGTTATGGCTCTTTCTCCTAAATGCCGTACTTCGAAATGCCACGTGCTTAGCGGAGAAGCAGAAAATACCAATTTCCAGGTCTTTAGTTTGAACCGGTCGGTGATTGAACACGTCACCAGGAACACATCGAGGCTGTACCATATCTTATGAGTGGTGTCTGGTGTACCCTCCCGATTGCTGTTCCTCCGAATTAACATTAAACGTGACACTCATAACTCGGTACTTCATGTCTTTTTTTTCTTTTTGTCTGATTGTAAGATGATGTTTGCGCTTCGTGTCGATCTGATGAGTCAAGCCCTTTCAAATTTATTTTTTCATTTTGTTCTAGTGTTGTGCTTTTACAACACTGTCTCAGCTTAGAGGAGGGTAGATAAATGTCTCATTTGCAATCATACCACATCACCTGATGTTTATATTAAAGATATAAATTACAGGTGATGAACTTTATCAAATGGATTGCATGATTTCTATAAATAGTATTCGATTGAAATTAATATTAAGGGTAATATAACATTCAGATTTTTTTTGAAAAGTCAGGAACATGACAGTCATTTTATAGTTGTTCAATATTGATGATTATAAATTGTTTCCATATTTTTTTCACTTTAATATGTACATAAGATTTGTAAGCAACAGTCATGAGTTGTTGGTTTGGTGTCGTGCCTTATTTTGAAAATGTCTTAACCTAGCAAACACTATGATGGTCACTGCCCTGTCTGTTCTGGAAATTTACAAATGCACACGCTCTTAAAGTTCTTTTTTCTGATCTTTCAGCTAAAGCGATATTGAAACTTATTTACTTCATTTATACAATGTATGTAAGTGTTTTGTTCATATTACTTTTGAAAAGATTACATGACAAAAAAAAAACAATTTTGAGACGTAAATGTAATATACAAAATCAATAAACACAGACATATAACATCATGTGGCATTTTAAGTAGAAGACTTCCTGCAAAATAGAAAACAACAATCTGCAGAACAGCATGTACTAAACCTACAATGGATAGCCACATTAATCTAAAGTTAACTTTGACAGTGGGAGTTTGAACCTTAGTTTCTAAATAATTTCTTAATCTATCAACGGAGAATTATAGAACTGTATGTTATAAACCATTTC
This sequence comes from Mytilus californianus, assembly GCF_021869535.1. Lineage (NCBI taxonomy): Eukaryota > Metazoa > Mollusca > Bivalvia > Mytilida > Mytilidae > Mytilus > Mytilus californianus. The sequence goes on from NW_026262745.1 coordinate 39,407,176, forward strand.
ATTACCAAAGCACTGACTACTGAGTTGATGATACCCATTTTCAGATATATCATACATATCATATATATAACACCAAAAAGTAACATAAGATTAGAACTTCATAGAATGTTTTTGAAATATATACCTTATCTAGTATCGGATCCTTTATGATTAGAAGTCGTCGATGGGCACTTTACCAAGAATTGTAAATAATCATTTTCATTCCAAGATGAGGATTGTGGTATGCTATTACAAAATATAATAATAACTTCGACACAACTAATTCGTGTGCTACATTGAACTCATAGGGCTAGAAATAATCAGAAAAGGGTTACTTTCTAACTTATACGTTTGTCATGTGAGTATTTAACATACATTACATAAACTATTCATCTCACTTTTTCATTTTAAAACAGTTATATTGAAATTGCTATATTTTTCCACAAAAAGCTTAATTATGACTAGATTTTTTTGGGGCGCACATCTGTGAAAGGGTAAATGTTTTGTTTTATATTTTTATGATATATTCATTTAGTGGTTTTTCTTGACAAGAGGGCATACATAATTGAGCTGCGGCGGATAGAAATGAATACCGATACATCAGTTAAATTTTTCTGGTTGAAAAAATCTCTACGGAAAGTCTGAAACTGTTTAAAAAATGAGTTGTTATGAGAACCCTACAAAACAGACAAACATTCATCTTTTATTTCTTATTTGAATGTTCCAAAATCAATCAAAGTCTTATACATGTACTTCTATACATGCACTTGCATAAGGTCGATTTCTATCCGACGCAGCTCATATGTTATTATTCTGAATGATTTTTCATTAATTTCTACTCATATAGGTATTAAACTTACTATTTCAGTTATTGAGATGAACGAACTCTTATACTGCAATTTTTCATTCAATCATACATGTACGGCTTGTTAATATGTATTATATAATGTTCTTAAACTTTTTTTATTGATATGGCCTTCCCTCTATTCTATTCGAGTTCTCCTGATGAGACTTTCTTTGATTTGATAAAACACGTGTCCTGCGTATACTTTTGATGTGTTATATGACTTTCGTATGACAGTGATGCATGCACATTAGGAAATGATACACCACCTCTTTCAAAATCACTAATATCTTAGTCTTGAAACGATCAAAGATATGTTTCAGGCTTACTGTATCTCTATCTAATCTAGGTGTGACGTGATTAATATTTGGATACTAAAATGCAAAAGATCATATAACATCCGTTGTTCTCCTCGTGCCTCTGAAAAAGTCCATATATGTTTTGTAACACAAAATGTATGTGGTAGATACTGCTTACCATTCCAGATCTAGCAAGTTATTTTCCGCCTTTTTGTAGGATTGGTGTTGCTTAATCGTTCGTTCTGTGTACAGTTTTAAGGACTGTTGAAGGGTTTTTCTTATCGGCATTGTGTTGTCCGTGTTGCTATGACTAATTGTTTATGATTGCCAAATAACAATCAAATATCTTGTTTAGGAATGGACATATCATACTTTGTAAAATTCCTATATGCTTCTAAGAACCTAGCCCGATATTTCTCAGTTTGTATATCTATGTGTATGCACAGGCGTTTAAGGGTTAAATTATTATAGTATTTTCACTTATCTCTTACCGTCGGATTCTTTCGTTGGGGCATGAGTTAACATCAATACAAAAGTATTTTAATTCAACTAGGTTTTTTTTTATTTTGGATTGAGTGATCTGTTTTACATTTATTTTTTATTGTTTTGGTAACTGTTATTCTGTAACATTTTATCTTTTGGTCATGTAACATTTTATCTTTTGGTCTTGTAACATTTTATCTTTTGGTCATGTAACATTTTATCTTTTGGTCATGATGTTGTCTTTCTTTGACTTATATTTTTAACCAAATATTAACTCGAATTTTTCTATATATATATAATGCCATGATAATGTTGTAAAATCTTATCCAAACATGTAGTGTAATTTCTGGTCCACGTTGTGTTTATTGAATTTGATTTATAACGGATTATTTACGATTAAAAAGCAGGACATTATTATATAGACAATTGAAATGCACTTTTATTTTACAATATTTAATCTTAACATTGTCGTCAAGTGTTTCAGGAAAAGCCCGTCCTCCGTGTCTTTCAATACAGTTTTTAAGGTTGTACGGTATCGTTCGATGAGATATTGGTCCTGTTGTTAGATTTTTAAATGTTGCTTTTGATAGCCAAGAAAAGTTTCTTATACGAACGTTAGCTTACGGAATAGAACAACTCTTGGTATTCATTTCAAACGAAATACACGTGCATTAAAGGAGTGGTATGTTATGTAATTGTTTCATAGTTTCTTAATAATTATAACAAACTTCATACTAAAGGCACATTTATATATCATTATGTAAATATGTATATATATATTATATAACTATGAATGAAAATGGTCTGAACCTAACACAAACATATTTCTTCAACACGACCTTGATTCCTACGCTATACTCCTACTACTGTTGTTGTAGTTGTGGGTGAGCAAATAGCAAGACTAACCAAATTAACCAAATTATATTGCTGATTACAATTGGTAATAATGAATATGTTTGTTCTGTTTCTAGAAGAAATTTTTGATAGCAATAATATTAATTTCTATGACCGATTCATTCGATTTGTAGTTGTTCAATATGGATTGTTCTAACTAATTCCCAATATTTACGACTTACGTAATTTTTACTGAATTGGTAGCCATATAAGTATAGATGTAATGTCACATCTTGATAATACTAGTACATAAAACACAGTAGACAAGACGTTGGTTCATACCATGTGAAGCTAAAATTGAATCATCGGTTCAAAGAAAAAGGTTGGACGGTGCGGAATGCATTATCCAATAAGATCCTAGATAAACCAAAATAAAGTCCGCGAATTGGTCCATCATGGGGAACATGTTGGATCCCCATTACAAATATAAAGTACCGTATGTAACCGTTGGATACATAGCCAATATAAGTGCATAAAAGGAACATCCAACATCATATAAGATGAACTCTGCTTGAAGGCTGTAACTCTTTGTGCTTGTGCAAATAAAACAATGAAAATAATTTTATATTTTTATCATGCCAGCAAATTAGTTAAATACTAGTACTTTAAAATGGTTTTTGCTGTCTGCATAAGCCTCAGGAACACGTCATTACAAACTAGATCAGAGAAATTCCTTCCAGAACAGGCATATTTTCAAATCAATACATTTAGCTATTGCCAACACTTTGGGCCCGTCGTCCATTACCTTTAAAACATCTCCTTTGCAAGCCCTTTCTTTCCAAACAATTTTAATATAATTTTTTTTTTAAATCCCAATCAAATCATATGTGAAGTCCGAGAGAACTCTGGAATGGTCATCATCGATATTTGAGAAACCAATACTGTTTTGAGTTTGGAAATTGTCAATCTATTCATTTTCTGAGTGGAATAGGTGCAAAAAGAAGGCAGTGGTTATTCGTCCGGCTAGCCGGACGAATAGAAAAAAATGTCTATTCGTCCGGCATTCCGGAAGAATAGCTTTTCTCTGCTATTATGCTATTATTCCGGTCATACATGACCAAGAATAATGAATATGCGTTAGGTAAGTGGTTATTGTAGCATCCAATGGAGAAAGTAGTGGCAAATAATTTCCTTCAATGCAAACATTGGAACTATATTTTGCTGCACATTCTCCGAGCGCACGTTACTGATTACAAACCCAAGATAAAACATTATGGACAATAGTTATATCGAAAAAAAATTAAAAAAAACAGAATTATCATGGGAATAAACTCCTCAAGTACCAACTTTGATTGATTTTTCTACTGACTGTTCTATGGAACACGCCGATTTCCCGTTAATAAAAATTAAAGCTTGTCAAATGAGACCAAAAGAAGAATATCAACATCGATTGATATGCAACAAATACACTTCTAAATTAAGTCACTTTGCTATTAATTGTACAAAAAAAATTCCATTCACTGAAACAAATAAAAAAATGCAAAAAATGTTTCTTTATAGTGATTTATTTTTCCTTTTAAGGGAAATTGGGGGCAGCACTGCCTCTACTCTTTTAATATTCTACCTATGAATTTCCTGCAAGGTTAGGAGTCCACTGATTTATGGCTTCAATGGGCATGCCAATCTAATGAAAATATAGAACTCGGATTTCGTTATACTGCATCGTATGCAGTATAACGAAATCCGAGTTCTATATTTTAATTAGATTGTGGGCATGCATGATTCCTAAAGAAGATCCTGAATTTATCATTTCCTTGAAGTTTGTTCCACTGAATGAAGTCGTCAAATGATTTTGCACGATTTTTTATTCCAAATGTCCGGTTTTTTTTTTAACACAAAGAAATAATAGAAAAGGGGTAGGCACATGTTAAATTGCAGTTCCCAAAGAAAGGCTGTGTTTATGATAGTAAAAAAAGGTTTATTGAGAAATTAAATAAAACATACTGAAATAAAAAGGGGGCTTAAACCCCAACCCTGGTTTACTATTCCAAGTCCAGGCATATCGTAGTATGTTCATATATCACCGTTGTAGTAGAACTTGAAATATTGCATCCAAGTATATCTGATTTAGTCGTTTTCTTGTGAATTGTTTTTATTCGTATTGCCTCCATTGATACAGGTAAAGGTACTGATGGGGGTAAATCAACAATGAGTTTGATTTCACGCTTTTTCCCTCTCAGTTTACGTGCACACGCTATTGTTCTGGAGTCTGTCCTATAGAAGTTTGTTTCTAAAGCAATCATATTCTCTCCAACTTTCTTTAGGACATCATAAGATATATATTCCGATCATCACTAGAATTCTCAAAACGTCCATTGCATGCATACGCGCGTCTGCAATCCGACACCTCATCCGGGTTAGCCTGGGGTCCTGGCTCACTGCACGACGAAGTATTAGATTGGGTCAGGATGCCAGGCTAAATCCGGGTCAATTTCTGCATCACATGACACTGCTGTTGATATTGAATATTTGCGCATGCTCAAACGGATGGCCGGAAAAATAGAGATTTTTAACTATTCTTCCGGCTAGCCTGACAAATAGACACTCCGCAAAAAGAAACCATGGTCTATTTAACGGTTGTGGAATGTCTGTGTCGCGGGTGACCACGAGTGTGTTCTACTTGTCATAACTGTAGTCACGTGTTTTTTCCCTCGTATTTTACATCCACGGATGTGACTTGTGGACGAATTTCTGATCGCCTTGAGCACTTTTATACGTTGTTTTTTTTTTTGCCACTTTCATGGCATTTCTATAGTAAATCCAATGTAAATAAAGTAGACAAATTCAGGAGAGAGCTCAGAGATTTATATACACAATTATCTTTAAGATTATGATACATTGCTGGGTGTAGCTCATATGCCCTCATTTAAAATTAGAAGTGTTAGAACGATGCCGTTAGATACTTTTAAAATCATAAATGGCCTAGCTCCTCCAAGTCTAAATGATATTGTCACTATAAAATGAAACACAAAATGTAATTAGATAATGTAAATTTACAATTTGAAATTCCATCAATTAAAACTACTAGTACCTTTGGAAATAAATCTTTTTGATGGTTTGCACCTATATTATTGAACACACTGTCCGAAAACTTCAGAAAGGAAATAATTTTCATCAAGTTAGAAATTTATATTAAATTAGAATGGGAATGCTTGCAAATGTGCCTGTTGTAGATGAAAAAAAAATTTCAGTAGTTTTAATTTGTTGAGATTTTTATTATAAGATATCATTTTTACAAAATATACCTGCCATCGTGTTTCCGTTATCAACTTTGAATGAATTGTTTTACTGTTGATATAAAAATAAGAAGATGTGGTATGATTGCCAATGAGACAACTCTCCACAAGAGATCAAATGACACAGAAATTAACAACTATAGGTCACCGTACGGCCTTCAACAATGAGCAAAGCCCATACCGCACAGTCAGCTATAAAAGGCACCGAAATGACAATGTAAAACAATTCAAACGATAAAACTAACGGCCTAATTTATGTACAAAAAATGAACGAATAACAAATATGTAACACATAAACAAACGACAACCACTGATTTACAGGCTCCTGACTTGGGACAGGCACATACATACAGAATGTGGCGGGGTTAAACTATATATGTTTTTCTTGTCGGAAAAAAGTTCTTGAGAGCTTGTGTTTTTTATGTTTTAAATAAAATGTTTCCTCAATATCTTTTCTTATCTTACGCAATTAGAGGAATGGGAGCTCTTCTAACTGTTTACGTTTCATTATATTTAATCACATTACTGTCATGAATTGCCAATAAGAGTCTGAAAAAGTCTTGTCAACCAAAAATAGCACAATGAAAACGAATGTGCTCATATTATGCTAATGTGACTCGGGTTGCTTATTCCTCACGTACAGTTGCTCACTGATTGTTTGTTATTTTGTGGTTTAAGATTTATGCTTTTGTATGTATTTGGCTTCCCAAACTGTTGGTAACTTATCAATCATGTGATCTGCACACTGAAATGGTCATTAAGCGTATATGTTATACCTCGGAGTCGATACTGGTGCTGGTTGACTATTAGTAGGTGAGGTTTTCCATGTTGTACCATTATATATTACACTTAACGGGTAATTTAATTGTTTGAGAGCACATGTATGAAATCTTATGAGTAATTAACATTAACATACAGCTTATGACGCTTATGGGTTAATACATCAAAATGTTATCAAAACATGCAACCATACTGGACAGTACAACAAACCACACCCAACTAGCATCAAAACCCAACTCCTGAGGCAAAATAAATGTACAAACAAAAACAAACATCAACGAACACAAATGCTCCAGATAGCCCAACTTCGTACATACAAGTATAGATTAACGGGGTTGGGGTCCCAATGTACAAATTGGTAACAGGCGTGCGGCTTGTGTTTGAAAAATATCCCCATTCATGATCATATATTAAAGTTTGTCAAAAATCCTGACCTATACATAATTTTTACATGACAAAATTATATAATTCATTCATACATTTCTCAGCTATCAGACATACAATATGTGACATCCTAATCAGTTGTGAAAGAATTATTTAACTGACTTGTCAATAAAAGTTAATAAGAGAATGAAGCGATGCGATGCACAGTGTGTATAAACATCTTATTAGAAGATGGAAATCAAGATATGATCTTTTGACTTATAAACATTGAATTACCTCCTTGAAATTGATATAGTTCTCATACCGAAACAGACATCCATACCCCCATCGGTATTTGTGTGTATACCTTCCTATAGGAAAAAATCCCATCCCCTTGCGATTTTACCATTCAATTTGAAAAGGGAATTGTTTTTTTATAAGAAACAAAAATATCATTACACTAACATATTTAAAAGAATCAAATTAACAAAAGCGGTTTAAAAAAAGGCCCTTATTACAAATTTGAAATAATTCTTAGAATAGTTTTGATTGTGTACTTCAAGAACTATATCAGGAAACATGAATTGGAAAAGTCAGCTAAGAACCAATTCAAACAATGATTTTATCTATTTATTTCCTTGTACTTAAATTTCCTCATTTCAAGTGCACTCATGATGCACAGAATGCTATATGGAATGTCATCGGCAGGAAGTAGTGACAATTAATCATTTAATTTATTGTAATTGCTAAGTAGGAACGTACGAATTGACATTTTTTTTAATTATTTCGTAGAATCCTAAATTAATCCATGATATTTCTATTTTAAAGGATACTTCCCGCGTTGTGTACTTCCTAAATTTTTAATATCCTATTCCCCGTAGCAAAATAGTGACTCTCTCGTGAGTCATGTTTGCATATTAGGAAAATAATCAGCCATACCAAGTGTCAGTTAAAGAAAACAAAGAACTACACTATGGTCAAAAGAAATAGACGGAAAAAAAATACACAACATTCCAAAGAACACTGTACAGAAAACTAAAGAATAGCATAAGTAAGATTTGTAAAAAAAAATTTTATACAGTTACACAGTTGACACTGGAACAAAAATTGACCGGATTAATTGCTTTTTATACGCAATACATGCAATAGTTAAACATTTAAAAAAAACTCAGTTTTTGGTGGAGTTCGTATTGCTCAATCTTTAGTTCTATGCACAGTGTTTTGTAAATGGATGTTATTCTTTTTCCCGTTTTGCGGTAGTGTTGTCTGCCTTTCTTTAATTTATAGTTTTTTAATTGCCTAATGGTATTTTCTCACTTCTTTAAAACTTCCATGGTCAGCATTGGAGTGGATTTGGTTGTAATTCCGGTGTACCTTAGCAGAGTTGATCCCTGATTTTAGTAATAGTTTCCTGTCTTGTTTTGTTTTTTGCTTTTTAGGTTTTTTTTTCTGTTTTACCTTTCACCTTTTTCCTTTTTGCCGTTTTTGTTGTTAGTCTTTTTTGAGTCATAATTATTTTGTTGCTCACTTTATAGTAACTTCTAATTGTTTTGTTAAAGTTTTGTTTGGAATGAATAATTTGTACACAATTATTGACCTTTTAAGTTGAAAAAGAGGAATGGGGAAATCTATTTTATGAAAAACAAGTTTTTTTAATACAGAGTTAATCTTCTTGGAACAATCTTGGAAATAACTTTGTTTTAATATGAATCACTTATATTAATACATTTATTGGGTTTTTCATTAGAACAATTTTATGTGTGGGTGTGTATGGCCTTGTCCAAATTCGAGTAAAAACTAAACTAACTACTTTGTAACTCTTGCTTAATTGTTGCACGGACAAAGTTAGCCATGCATGGTAATTGATAGTTAATAAAAATCGATTCTATCGAGATTTTGAACTTAGCAATTTTTTGCCATTGCTAGAAGACAAAAGAATAAACGAACTTTATCAAAATTTGAATTTTTGAGGAGCGTCGGTTAGTCAAATTAGTAATACATATAATGTGATTTTTTTAATCATTTGATATAGTTCAGGGTTATTAACCAATATTACCATTTAAGGGGAAAAGCTACATTGTAATAGAATTCTCCTCAATTAGATGAGTGTCTTATAGATATCTAGTTATACATAGCTAAGAATATCAGCCATTTCATAAGTCATAATTAACGTCAAGTTAAGCTTACAAGTTCTAGGTGATTTCTTTTTGGAATGTACAAGGTTACACAATAACATTTCTAATTTTTAGATATTCCTTAACAAGACTATCTTAGTTCCTTTGAGTTTCGTGTGTTTTAGAATGCATTTGATCATAAAAATATATTATTTATCTGATAATTTTTCTCACTTTTGATACTCTGGTACTTTATCTGTCTGATAATCTGTATAAATGAAAAATAAGAAGATGTGGTATGATTGCCAATGAGACAACTCTCCACCCGAAAGACCAAGTGACATAGAAGTTAAAAATTATAGGCCACCGTACGGCCTTCAACCATGAGCAAAACCCATACCGCATAGTCAGCTATAAAAGGACACAGAAATGACAAATGTAAAACAATTCAAACGATAAAACTAACACATACATAGCCTCGGAACCTGTATGTTGACAATGATTAAACATGTTGGTGAACAAGTTTTTAGAAGGTATCAGTATACTGCTATACAGATATAAGAAGATGTGGTATGAGTGCCAATGAGACAACTCTCCATCCAAGTCACAACTTTTAAAAGTAAACCATTGTATGTCAAAGTACGTACTTCAACACGGAGCCTTGGCTCACACCGAACAGCAAGCTATAAAGGGCCCCAAAATTACTAGTGTAAAACCATTCAAACGGGAAAACTAACGGTCTAATCTATATAAAAAAACGAGAAACGAGAAACACTTATGAACCACATCAACAAACGACAACTACTGAACATCAGATTCCTGACTTAGGACAGGTGAAAACAAATGCAACGGGTTTAAACGTTTTATAATAGGTACCAACCTTCACCCTTATCTGAAACAATAGTGTAACATCACAGACCTTTTTTTATTAGACCAAGTATAACAAGAACAAGAATGGAGTTATAAAGAGAGACGGGTTCAGACAGGATACCCGGCACCTATCTCCCATAACTCGTAAAAATGTCATTTTTTGGAGGGAACAAACTAAAAACTATATATTCGACAAAGCTTTTGCAATCAGGGCTGTGTATAAGGGTAGAAAGAGTGAAAAATTGTAACGGTGGAATAGAAAATTGTCTTTTTTTTTTACCTAAATAGCTTTTTTGTTTTTTTTTTTTAATTCATATAGATGACGTTGCTCACATGATTTATATGCGATAAAGTTTTCAGATTCTTGAAGTTGGCCCAAATTTCGGGTCGAATCTTATAATGTTTAACGGTTGTGGTTGCTTTCTAATATATTATACAGCATCTGCAGAGAAAAATTAAGCATTTGTTATTTTCATGCTGATTAAGGTATTTAAATAATGACAAAACATGGAAAAAACTTGCAAACAGGCTTGTGACAAAAGTTTTACTATATGGCCCTTTTGGTCACATAACTTCACAATATTAATTCGTCACTGGCCTACATTTTTTATTTATTTATGCGTTCGCGCTTCAGACACTCTAAAGGAGACGGTATATGATAATCTATTATTTGGTCCCTGAAATTTCAAAAAATATAGTAAAACTATTCAAGCCATCCAGAATTATGTAATGGAACAGGTCGATATAATCTAGACACTTTAGTGCAGAAAAGTAACTTGTGATTGTTTTCTTCTTAAATTCAATTCAACTGATTACACTCAGACACAAGGTATGTGTAACATGAGGACAAATTACAATTCAAGCACAATAAATGACCGAATATACAAACTAATAACAAAAGTATACTATCTAAAGATTACACAACTTATAATGTACATGCATCTATCTAAATGAGTGTTGACAGTTTCTTGATAAATATGGATAGATTATGCAATAATTGACAGAAACATACTGACAGCATCTTTTGTATTTTCAGTACAGATGGGTATATTATATAATATTTCGAAATTGACATATTTGAACTAAAACGGCCATTTTACACATCGTATTTGGACAAAATGAATAAGAGCCAAGTTATTTAAGAAGATATCTTATACACTATTATTAACATCTTTGTAAAATACATTTTGTAGTAAGATGTCATTTTGTCTAAAGCCTAGGCTTATATCTATATACTGTTAATAATATCTAATGAGGCTATTTTGACAGTTTTATCCTTATTAAATGCAAGAAGTTTGAAGCCATAGCGTAAATAAGCACGACAAACTTTTAAAACAGTCTTGCATCAAAACCATTCAGAGTGAAAATTTCATATCTTCTCTCAATTATAAAATGGTTAACTAAAGCTGTAAATCTGTCATTTGATGCTGATAAAGGGACAGAAAATATTACTAAACAAACAGATGTTTAAAACAAAAAACTGAATTTGTAATAACAGTAGAGATGATAATACACAATATGTCCAGTATATGATATTACCATTCCAGGACAGGAACAATGAAATTAATTGAAATTTTGATTTTTATAACATTTTTATAACCAATCATGGAAATTAAATATTACAAAGGATGAAGGAAAGTTTGTGATATTATATTTCCCTACACATTAAAAAAATTTGAAAAATTTATTTGTCTTCCTACAATTTTTAATTTGTATTATATGTTAACATTTATAATTACTAAATATTCACATTTGTATTTACTATTAATGCAACAATTACCACCAATTATCAAGAAAACTAAACATGTGGTATTCATCAACTAACAAACTTATAATTGGAGTTACAAATTTATTTGAAAATTTTGTGTTTTCTAAGTGGTGTTGGTGATAAGCTATTTTCCATCCAACATCATTTTGATGCGAATTCTTGGGCATAGTTGTAGGACTGAAAATGTAAATACAGATTTCTTATAGACAAATGTCTTGTTAACATCTGAAGAATGTTATATGGTAAATTTATAAAACTTTTTTAGTTTCAAGTTCAATGGGCCAAAAAGTGGCCTTTTCATACGTATTTTGATTTTATTTCTCTAAAAAAAATAACATAAAAATATAAATCCATTTAGGTGTGTTCTATGGATGAAATGTAGGCTTGTTCAACTACTATTTGTGTTTTAGAAAGAAGAAAAAAACAGACGCATGTCAAACTCTTATCTCTGAAAAAGTCTTTGAAAGGATAAGATGTACCATGTGATTTGGTTTTTTACTTCAATTGTTTTGGCTGCAAGTGTGCATGGAGAAGTATAGTCAAGATACTTTCCCTTGCCATCTGGTAACTTTGCTTTATATTAAGGTTCCCTTAATCCATGAAAGTGCCATCTTCGGACGAACACTTAAAAACTCGGATAAGAAAAGTTTTGTCCTTTTACTTTTCTACCAAGTTTTTCATCATGCATCATTACAATATAATTATTTTTACAATACAACGTTCAATTATTTCGAAGTTTGATGTTACTTTTTAATATTTTAACATTTTTTTTTCAGTGGATGCAACTCTGATAAAGTGTTCATTAACTGGGATTGTCAGTTTTCCAACCGAAGGTTAGTGGTTCTCTCCGGGCACTCTGGCTTCCTCCACCAAAAACAAAACCCCAAAAAACGGACCGCTACGAAATAGCTAACAGTGTTGAAAGTGGCGTTAAACACCAACCAATCGACCAATCAACTGATAAAATGTTTTACTCTGGTCAAACCGTTGTACTTCTGTCGTACGAAGATGTTATGATTAAAAGACACAGACGTAAAATGATGTTTTAGTTTTATTTTGGTTCACCGTGAACTTATATATATATCAATTATCTGTCTATGTTATTGCTCAAAGCTGTTTCATTATTAAATTTTGAATTATGAAAACAAAAAAACGTACTGGTGGATGATTAACTAGTTTAATTTACAAGTTCATAATACAAGTAATTTACATTTCTACAATATCAATAAATACGATGCTCACAAAACATACCAGTGCATAAAGTGCAACGGAGATTTAGTTATCTAATATTTGTTCATAAAAAAGGGACCCTGATTTTTTTCTATCATATGATTAGTATCTTAAGCTTAAGAACTTGCAAATTTAACAACAACCTTCAAAATATTAAGGTATGCGCATAACATTGCATCTTGTGTAATTACGTTAATTGGTTTAGTTAGTTTAGTAACATGATTTAACCACATCAGTGAACAAGTATCCACGTGAATTAAAAGGGATGCGGATAAATACCAAGGAGACAACCACCAAACGACACAAAAAACTGAAAGAAATGAGCATGTGGCGGGATTAAACTAATAAATATGATATCCCCCTTTCTTCCACCGACGTTTAAAGTGTATCAAAGCTACAGTAATAGTATAAAAAAAAAATGCAGGCAATTGATCAGTGTGATTTCTTTCGAAACGTATCCATTAGCACTAGGGGAGGCTACAAATCAGTGTGATTTCTTTTGAAATATATCAAATAGCAATACTGTGTGCAACAGACCAGTTTGATTTCTTTCGAAATATATCAAATGGCAATACTGCATGTAACAGGTCAGTGTGATTTCTTTCGAAATATATCAAATAGCAATACTGTATACAACAGGTCAGTGTGATTTCTTTCGAATGATACAAAGTGGCAATAAGGCAGGCAACATATCAGTGTGATATCTTTCGAAATATATCATATAGCAATACTGCATGCAACAGGTCAGTGTGATTTCTTTCGAATGATACAAAGTGGCAATAAGGCAGGCAACATATCAGTGTGATATCTTTCGAAATATATCAAATAGCAATACTGCATGCAACAGGTCAGTGTGATTTCTTTCGAAATATATCAAATGGCAATACTGCATGCAACAGATCAGTGTGATTTCTTTCGAAATATATCAAATGGCAATACTGTATGCAACAGGTCAGTGTGATTTCTTTCGAAATATATCAAATTGCAATACTGCATGCAACAGATCAGTGTGATTTCTTTCGAAATATATCAAATAGCAATACTGCATGCAACAGGTCAGTGTGATTTCTTTCGAAATATATCAAATAGCAATACTGCATGCAACAGGTCAGTGTGATTTCTTTCGAAATATATCAAATAGCAATACTGCATGCAACAGATCAGTGTGATTTCTTTCGAAATATATCAAATGGCAATACTGTATGCAACAGGTCAGTGTGATTTCTTTCGAAATATATCAAATAGCAATACTGCATGCAACAGATCAGTGTGATTTCTTTCGAAATATATCAAATGGCAATACTGTATGCAACAGGTCAGTGTGATTTCTTTCGAAATATATCAAATTGCAATACTGCATGCAACAGATCAGTGTGATTTCTTTCGAAATATATCAAATTGCAATACTGCATGCAACAGGTCAGTGTGATTTCTTTCGAAATATATCAAATAGCAATACTGCATGCAACAGGTCAGTGATTTCTTTCGAATGATACAAAATGTATATCAAATGGCAATACTGCATGCAATAGATCAGTTTGATTTCTTTCGAATGATACAAAGTGGCAATACTGCATGCAACAGATCAGTGTGATTTCTTTCGAAATATTGAATGTATATCAAATGGCAATACAGCATGCAACAGATCAGTTTGATTTCTTTCGAACGATTAAAACTGGCAATAAGGCTGGCAACAGATCAGTGTGATATCTTTCGAATAGATCAACCAGCAATTAGACTGGCAACAGATCAGAGTGATTTCTTTCAAAACATATATCAAGTGGCAATAAGGCAGGCAACATATGAGTGCGATTTCTATCAAACATATCAAGGAGTGGACGTCACAATAAATAATCTAATTTCAACTGAACAGTAGCACTTGATTTAAGGACACACGTTAAATGCTAACACGAGTTTAATCCATATCTTAAGATGAAAGTGCAATTTCTTCTTACTTTGAATTTGAATCAATTTTCTGAGAATTTTGCACTGTAAGAACGACAGCAGTCTCTTATTTAAACTAAGAAATAATAATACATAATAATAGTTCTGTGAGTTTCAGATTCAAATCGAACAATTATTTGAAATAAATATAGATCATATTGGATTTGTTTAATGGTGATGATTCATACTACCTTTGACATTATTCTTGTAGCTAATCGTACTCCAGAAGAAAG
Source organism: Mytilus californianus (assembly GCF_021869535.1). NCBI lineage: Eukaryota > Metazoa > Mollusca > Bivalvia > Mytilida > Mytilidae > Mytilus > Mytilus californianus. Next base: position 39,422,213 of record NW_026262745.1, read on the forward strand.
AAAACTAGTAAACATAGTCTTTCTTCAGAAAATGTATGAATCTGGCTGATTATCGTGTAATACATTTCAAAAGTATCTACATGTGTAAATATATATTAAAAGAGAGGCGAAAGATACAAAAGGGACATTTAAACTCATAAGTAAAAAATAAACTCACAACGCCATGGTTAAAAAAGAAAAAGACAAACAGACAAACAACAGTAGTGTAAAAAGGCCGATTCTGCCGCACTTACCATTTTAAGCACAAATTCAGCATACGGACCCCAACCCCAAACATAAAATGTAAATTCATTGTGTTTCAACTAGTCTTAGGGTAGAAACAAGAATATGGCTTTTTGTAAACAATTGTAGAGACACCTTAAAGGGGATGTAATCCTAAGGGTAGAAACAAAATATGGCTTTCGTACAAAAGATGGAGGAACTCAGAAGTCCAAAAATCGTAGACAACAATTTTATCAACGATAATGTTTTCGAGGAAAAGGCAAAGGACCAGAGCCTGGAAACCCTGAAATGGAAGGAACTTCCATCCGGGGTGATTTATACAATCCTGGAAGTGGTTGAAGTAGATGGGAAGTTTGGGAGGAGTAAGATCCTCACCTTGAAAAACAGAGAAGGAGAAACGAATAGGGTGTGGGCCTGCAGTTTACTGAACAAAGAGAAGGAACCCTTGGAAGGAGCCTTCGTGAGAAGTACAGGCTTTAAAATCAGCAAAAAGACCAGCGGGAGTACTTCTCTTGCAACCTTGTGAGAAATTAAGTCCAAAAAAAATTTGTGGGTGGGGTACACAAAATTTTCCAATCCGTCATTTCTGTCGGATCGGGAAGTTTTTTTTATGCTTGAAACGGAGCACATTGTGAAGTGAAGCGGAACGGAACACATCGTTTCACGATGTGTGTAGTGAAGCGAAACGGAATGATGTGTGACTTTTTTTACGGCACATGCGCATTAAGGTCCTCACTAAAAGTGGTCGATGGTTGTCGCAATTGTTGTTTTTCCTCATAGTAAAAAGGCAAGCATTTGACAATGGTCGCAAATTCAATATCATTGACAACATCATCTTCCAAAGCCTTACTGATCTTATCTTCAATCTTAGATCTATAAGTTCCGGCTAAATGTATGGTGTCTTCATGTTTTTTCCGTTTTTTGTAGAGACGTTTTGATAGCACCGTTAACGTCACTATTACGGCAGAGTTGATTAAGGCTAATGAACCCAAAGGAATGCACGCGACAGCTCCTATTCCAGTTGCAGCTGTACCAAGTGCGCCAGCTGTATAAATGACAATCGTTAGCGAACAGGTTGCCAATGCAATGGAAACAACCTTACCCAATCTGTTATAGGTTTTCTATGTTCGGGAATATTTGAGGATTTCAGACTTCAATTCTTTTTCGGCTGAGTCGAATTTTGTCTCTCTGTAGGATTGCTTTCCAGAGTCAACTTCATTCATTTATTTATTTATAGGAGCATACCGAGGAGGGGAATGTTTTTGAAGGGCTATTAGCCCCTAAGATCAGACCGGCTTTGTCGTGGAATTGCTGACCACGCTTCAAGTAGAGTCCATCACCATAGGTGATCCGGGCGTTTGAGGGTTTGAGGTAGATACCGTTGCTACTAGGTCTCACGGTACAAACACACCCACCACGTTTTAGGTACAATCCAGACCCTAAGGCCTTGTTGACGGCTACACCACCCAGACCGCTTAAGGCTCCAACACCCAAAGGCAGATAGAATGGTCTTAGCTATCATGGGAAGTGCTCTCATTGCCAGCCCTGCCAACATGGGTAGGAATCCACCTATTATTTGCATGTTTTCCTTCAATTGGGCGACACTTAGCTCCAGATTCATACCACCAGTACCTTTCTGCAGAAGCTTGGTAATCTTTTGAACCTACCGAGAGGTGAGCCACATCTTGTGTTCGCCTTGCAGGTTTGCATGGGACAAACGAATGGAGACCGGACAACCTTTCTTGACAGCCCGTTGTAGTTTATCAGCTTGACCTTTTGTCAAGTTCAAACCATGTTCGTGATAAGTCATTTATTCATACTTCACGAAGATGAAAGCGGATGGTGAGATGTTCACCCCTGAAATCGATGGGCCTACCATCTTGATCGGTGAGATACGTTTGCATGCGATTGATGGTTCGCAAGGTCACCGGCAAGTATACTAGATTCTTAGGGGATGGAGTTATAGGTTTCCAGGTTCACCAATGCCATCTCGTAGGTCTTGGATTCCTTGAGAGGCAGTGGGGGTTGAACCGGGTAAGGATTCGGCTATCGTTTCCAGAGACGATGAAGGAAAACCCATGCTTGGGGTCGGTGTTCTCAGCAATTTGCTGCAACAATGTGTTATCTATTTATTTATTGTAGACCATTGTCATATTTTTGCTTCCACTTTTCGATACTTCGCGATCGGTACTCTTTGTGCTGTTTTCCGGCCTTCACCACGATTGCATAGACTTCGGCGGGGCGACTGGCAAAGAGGAGTTGTAGGTGAATTTTATCCATTTACTTTTAGTACACAACGTTCATCTTCTGACCATCAGATTCAAACTGCAGGATTCTGTCGGAAATGACAAGTGCAAACGCCTCGGTGTTGGCTGGAACATTGCGGGCGAATTCGGCCCGGATCTGAATGTCTGCCATAGATTCTTTGAGACGTTAGACTGATGACTCACATCGATTACAAACAAGGGGTACAAGTCGATGAAATCGGAGGGATTAATACCACCATTACTGAGGAGACTGTCCATGTTGTGGAATTTCTTTCTGAAGTCGGAGGCCTCTTTGAAGACTCTGGCGATCCTATTTTCGTTGAAAGCTGCATTATAGTCGACTGCTGGATAACGTTCAGCGTTGAGGGTGACATGGATATTTCGCAATCGACAGTGATCGAACACGGAAGCATTATGGGTTTGGTCACCACTTCTGTCGGTCTGGAAGGCAACAATGATATATCTAGGCTTTTCGCGACCACTCTTGGCAGCTAGGCGCCAGTTAAACAGTGAGGCTTGGGGAACGGCTATGGAATCGCACTGTCTCATGCGAAATCCACAGTGGATCTTAGATTTACTCTGGATGGTTTTGTACAGTTGCATCTTATTTTCGTCTGAGGGGGTGACGTGAGGGACGAACCACGATACTTTACTCAGGACGATATTTGCTGCATCGTTGACGGTAGCTGCTCTCAGAATGGCATTGGCATTTGAATTTCGAACGAGTGAGAGTTCGTATCTGAAACCGTACACTATTTTGTAATCATCTGCGAATCCAAAAATATGTTTTAGGGGGATGGCAAACGAAAACGATCCTTTGTTGGTGGGCTTGGTGATAATGTATCCATGGCGGGCTGCAAATCCAGTGTTCACAGCCTCGGCATCGGTGGAAGAATCCTTATACCACAGTTGTTTGAGACCCTGCGATTTGGAGAAGTCGTCGGGGTAGGTTAACATTCCCAGCATAGTGGTGGCGATGCCGGGGTCGTTAATATGTTCGATCTGCTGACCGGAAAGCCTGTAACTGATGCTCTTGAAGAGATACATGATACCATTATGGGCGAGCGACACAAGATTGGCATCAGCATATGCTGTGTTATCATTCTTGAGAAGTCGACCTTCCACCACGAGATAACTCTCGGCGGGGTGTAGGAACAAATCCTGGGTTTCGATGATGATTCGGATTTCAGCACCGGCACTGTTCAGCTAGGCACCGGCTTGTGGTTCGTATTCTCGAACCTGATATTCCTGAAGACTTTCGTCGAAGGTCAACCCTTCGGTGATTGTAAGGATGTCAGACATAATGTATTTATTATAGCGTTGGACGAAGTCGTGGATGGTTTTGATACCAGAGCAGGAGATTAGATTGTTAAACCGAACTTGCTCTGACTTCTTGCGTTAAACACTAGCTATAGACTGTTGAGGGGTTTTACTACGTTTCCTGGGGCGGGTCACTTTATCAACCACATGGTCGACGGCGTTGGAGGACCACTTTTCAACACCTTTCAAGGCTGCATTGGTGGCAGCACTCACGGCCTTACTTCCTATGGTTTTGGCGGCAGAGGAAGTAAACATGCTTCCAGCCAAACTGGTGATTGTATCAAACAGTCCTCTTCCACCATAGGCGTACTTTCGAGCGTAACCTTTCTTGATTTGCAACATTTATTTATAGGATCGACATTTATTTATAGGATGCTACGATGAAGCGCCATATATTCCTCGATGCTGATATGTCTACCTTTTTTCATAGCATCGATAATCGACACAATTTCGTTGCGCACACCATTATTTCCTGCTTGGTATGCTGCGGCACACAGTTCCAAGCGATCGAGAAGCTGCTCGAAGTTGGAAGGAAAAAACACGATTTCTAGCCCACTACCATGTTTATTTTTCTTATATATATACGACACGATGCCCTTCCATTTGTAGCTCCTACTTGATTTGGGCCCAGACGCTGGATCATAATTTTTATACATTGCATTTGACATTTTCAGAATGTCTTCGTAGGCGTCCAAGTCCTCTGGCTCGTATGTTTCAGGACGTTTCTTAATCATGAGTTCCCACGATCCAAGCGTTCCTTTGTATCGCTCCCCATCTACAAAAATGTCATCTCCTTCAATGGTAATGGGTGCATTCCCAATGTAAAATTTACTGTTTTCAGATCTTAGCCCAAAAACATGGTCGGCATCATTCGTTGTCATGATGTGAAGATACTTGCCTGCTTGAGGCCCATAGGTTGGAACTGGAGCCGGTTTGATAGGTAATGGATCGGCAAACTCAGGCGGTGGAGGAGGGAGGGCTGGCACTGCTGCAGGAAGGTCTGCAATCGTTTCGGTGATCTGTGAAGCTGCCTCTCGCTGAGTCTCAACCATAGGCTTGAACACCTTGGAAAGGTCTCTGCTGAGTCCAATCTTGTTGAAGCGATTCTGGATATTACTGGCTTGAATTTTCCGCTTGGTCTTGCAACTCCCTGGCAAGCGCCTCGCGCTGCTTAGGGTCGGTAATCTTGATAAACGTCATTTATTTATAGGATCGAACGCTTGTGAACGCCCCATAGCGTTGGTGTGAACGCCCCATAGCGTTGGTGTGAACGCCCCATAGCGTTGGTGTAAACGCCCCATAGCGTTAGGTAAAACGCTCCCAAGCGCCTGGGGGAAGGTTCAGACGCCTTTCCCAATCGCTAGAAGTATCGTCCGTATCCGCTGCAGCCCCCTTTTTCTTTGCAAGATTGAAGTGTCTGCGGCATATGTCTTTACCAGGGCGGCATGGGTGTGTACACTGATGACCTCGAATCGTCTTGATGGGGCATTGGGGTTGAGAAAATCGCTGTACCTTACCATACTGGCGGCCAGAGTTCCATGCGTTGAAATCACATCCACCGCTATAGGTCGGGTGGGTGATCACGCGCCACACTTCCAACACATACTCCTCATATCAAACGGGTCCCACTCGAACTTACATTTGCAGGGCCACTCAAACTTGCAGGGCTGGGGTTCCCATGTGTATCATACTCCAGTTCTAGGAAGAAATTTTCCAATTGATCCATTCTTTATCTTATACCTCATAGAACTCATCTGTTTTGCATCGGTATTTTCCTGCCGACTTGGGACTCGTGAGATCGATGGTTACAATTCCATAAGGTTGGGACCAGCAATGGTTACACAGAGTGTCAGATTGTTCCTTGGTAAGATCGTTACAGTGATCGCGACGGATATGGTCGAGATTCTTAGCATCTTGCTGAAAGAGACAAATAAAGTTTGCATTCTCACGGGTCGAATGTCGGGGCAGTTTGAAGTAGTTTTGGCACAGGTAGAAACAGTCAACATTATTGTGACGACCGCGAACATAGTAGTTTTCACACGTATTTTGCTTGCTCAGCATCAAATCATCAAACATCATAAGGTTTTTGTGGGCGAGATCCACCTCTCGAGGATCTTGCACATCGCTCCCTTGCTCGAAGAAAAAAGTATCGATTCCACTGGAGCGTCGGACAGGTGATAAGAGATCAACCACATCGGTCAACGAATAGGGTGATTTACACTGCAGCAGGTTTCGAATATCTTCCTTCGAGATTCCTTTTCCCAGGGCTCGCTGTAGGAGCTGGTAGAAGCGATCTTCCAAACACATACAACCGATTGTAGTCCAGGCATCCATCACGCAGGAGAAGGTTGTTGAGCAGGTTGGTTTTGCCACAATCCGATTTTCCGATGATCAATCATCGGATCGATTGCTGTGGTAGGAGATAGTGATTGCTTCTCTTGGGGGTATTATCTCTGTAAGAAAGGTTTTCAACGTCCATTTCTTTAAAGAAAGCAATGTTTTGTGTGAAATGTCGAAGGAAGACGGACACTGTAAATCTAGGTGAGACAGTGACCAGCAACGGACGTCAGAGGAAGGTTGGTCACTGTAAGGTTTGCGGTGCCAAAAAGTCCCAGTTTATCGCTGCCACAGGTTCTGGGTTCATGAACAAAATGATTAACCGGTTGCCTGTAGAAATGCATCTGCCAAGACCGGGAACCAAGCTTAGCAAGCGACTCCTCCCCGATGGCCAAAACCCATTAATCGAGTTGACCAGGCTGCATATCACCACGATCTCTGCTATGCTCAGCATAAGAATACCGCTTCACAAAACGCCATCTGTGACAAAGCGATGCTAGCTTCACTCGATACTATTTCCAATCCCACCCTGCGAGAAAGGATGGATCGTAGCATCGTCAGACCCATCATCGGTACCAAAGCTCGATTCGGTCTGGGTATTAAAAAAAAGTTCGCTGGACCGATGATTTAGCTGAGGAGTTGCACAAACCAGTTCGACGCAAGTTTCAGAAACGCCGTGTGGTAGTTGGTGGTGTGGGTGAGACCTGGACGGCCGACCTTGTTGATATGAATGCCTTTTCCAGGGACAACAAGGGAAATAAATTCATCCTGAGCATTATCGATGTCTTCTCCAAATATGGCTGGCTGATACCACTCAAAAACAAGAAGGGGGTGACGGTGCGGGATGCCTTCCAGGCGGTGTTCAAGGAGCGCGTTCCCGAGAAATTGTGGACAGACAAAGGTACCGAGTTCTACAACAAGGATGTAAAGCAGCTGCTCCAAAAGCATGATATTGAGCTATACTCCACTGAGAATGAGGAGAAGTCGAGTGTTGTCGAGCGCTGGAATCGCACCATGAAAGAGAAGATGTTCAAATATTTCTCGGCCAACTCTACACGCACCTACATTAATGTTTTGGATGATCTCGTTCACCAGTACAACAACGCCAAACATAGATCCATTAAAATAACTCCTGTGATTGCAAGCCTCAAGGAACATGAAAACAAGGTGTATTGTAATTTGTATGGAGACCTCCCTCCCATGCAGCAGGCACGGTTTCGTATAGGTGATAAGGTTCGAATTACCAAGAAGAAAGGCACATTTGAGAAGGGTTACACACCCCGGTGGACCGAAGAGGTGTTCACCGTCTCCCAAGTTTTGGGTACGCAGCCGCCCACCTATCGCCTCAAAGATTTCAACGAGGAAGAAATCCAGGGAACCTTTTACGAGCCTGAGCTTCAGAAAACCGATCAAGCCGTTTACCGCATCGAGAAAGTCTTGCGCCGGCGAACTAGAGGTGGAACCAAAGAGCTCTACGTAAAATGGAGGGGGTATCCCAAATAGTTTCCAAGGAATCGGATATGCAATAAACCCCCCAACAATCTTTCCGGTCTCGTTTTTCAAGACCGGAAAAGTTGTTTGCCCCTAGAGTCTCTTCTCAATCTTTGCAATCTTCTCCCACAGAATGTCAAATGATACCTTGGTCGCTGGATCCCTATCCTCCTTGGGTAATGGAAGGTTGTGAATGCGATACTTTTGCATATCTATATCCGTATTCATCAGACAATCGTTGGTTGAAACACATTCCGATATTCTACTTTGCTACTTTCCAGGGCAATCAGCTTTTTGGTAAAATCTTTGATCTCCTTTTGCGTCTGCTTCATTTTTATTTCCATCTGATTGCACTGTGATTTCAAATCTTCGATGTCCATCATTCCATCCTTCAATTGTTGGGTCACCCAACGTTTTGTCACAGCGTCCGAACTGTCCATGGGTTTTCCTAGGCTAGTAATGCGATTGTCGTTCATATCCAAATCATGTAGCATCCGCCAGACGGATGCTACATGATTTGGATATAAACGACAATCATGTAGCATCCGCCAGACGGATGCGCGCTTTCTTGCATGAGATCCAAACTTATCCATGTATTTATAGAGTGAGAAGATTGCATCTTACAGCAATTTTCCAGTCGCCAACACTTTCAACACGAATGGGCAAAAGTGGCCACACGCCACCGAGCCTCGCTGCTATATCGAATTTCAGGCTGCAAGTAGTTCACCATCTCGTCAGGCGGTGGCAATCCATAAGAATCAAAGTAATACTTTTTCGGCCCGCGCTTGCACCAACACGTTCAATGCGTTCCAGGACCCTCCCAGCTATCGTGATTCAAGATTCCACATTCGATGCTATGCGGACTGGGTGGTAGGGTATCTCGCATAAACACCCCTCTGAAACTTGGGATTCCTAGGGCTGTGACGGCGTTCTCCAATTCCTTATTCGACAGAGGCTTGTGGGGAAGAACTACATTGTGCACTCGGATCATTTATTTAAGATTGTTCAAATCGAATGATCCTATGAACTTTCTTCAGTACGACTCCTGCTGAAAGGTACTGTTTGAGGGTTCGGATGTCCAAAACACGTTTACACCCTATACCTTCCTGTGTTAAACCTTGCTGAATCATTTCTCGCATTTCCGTCTGGTGGCGAGGTAAAGTGGCTAGGGTAATTTCTAGCATATCCTTATTACGATCATCGATGCGTTCCATTTCGTCCAACCATTGTTGTTTCTGACTTTCGAAGGCCTTTGCTTTTCGTTCGAGATATTTCATTCTTTTCTGCGTTTTCCCCATACTTTATTTATAGCAGGCGATGTTGCTCCTCGATTTTATAATGCCTGTGAGCAAAGGTGCTAATTCCATCGGGGAGAATGTGTCGCTTGGTATCTTTGGCCGAGAGAGCGACTTTGTTAATTTCCTGGGTGTAGATCTGATGGCGGTAACTTTGGAAAATATTCATCGGTCGGTATATTTCCTGTTGGGTGTCAAGACATCTCTTATAGTTGTCAAAGGTAATATGCTGCTTGATGACAGCCTTTGTAACTCCCTTTGCTTTCTTGGTAGTGTCTCCATCATCCATTTTGTACGCATATAATTTTGGTCGAAGTCCCACGAAGCCAGTCATACACTTACCACCACATTCGTCCTTAAACATTCCAATTATCTTCTTGTAGACGCCGGATGGAATTGCTGAAGGGTGGTCGGCTGGAAAGTACGAGGTATCGAATTTTTCCTGAACGTGGGGGGTAACATATTTGTAAAAATCCTCGGTCTGAATGTCATAGGCCAAGCTATCTGTATCGGTAAACAGCAGCCGGGCGTTATCACCATACATCTCCTGTATGAAACCGTAATGGAATTTATACATCAGGAGCTATGAGATGTCAAGGATACATGCTCCCAAGTAGACTGGCTTGTCAAATTTCAGCTTGGTTCCTTTCATGTGAACGGCTGCCAGATTTTCATTGAATACGACCCGGCGATCAAAATTGGGCTTAGACACCAGTTTTAGGGCTTGTTTTTCACTGTTCACCAGTCGAACATCGACCCTCTTTCGAATATTCTCCATCGTTTTTCCAAACACTGAGTTATTCCTTCTCAGCATCGCTTGGAGCCTGAGCTCTGAGTTCGGTATTCAGGTCGATATACGGTTGAGCCATGGGGATTGTTCAAATCTGATGATCCGATGAACCTTTTACAAGATCATTCCCTGGGATATTGTATTGGAGGTTCTGAAGATGAAGGGTATATTTTTCGCGTTTGCCCAGATGAGGTACCAACTTACGAACTCCGTCGATTTACATGGCTTCCGGCGCGAGAAGGTAGTCGTTATGGCTATCGTGAAGGCGTTGAGGAAATTCCATATCCCTTTCTACTACCGCCGAATATTTATGATCTGCTGGATATTCTAACATCACGTCAATCTCTTCCGGATCTGTCCATTCAAACCCTCCTGTGGGAAGGGGTTGTGCCATAGCCCACCCATATAAATTGTTTGCATCTAGTTAGGTCATAAACTTGGTTGGCTGCGATGGATCGTAATTGCTCATATATGGATTATTGGCCTTTCCGAGTCGGTGAGATATCATGGCCACACCTCCCCTAGTCGCATTTTCGAACATCAACAGCATATCCGGATCAGAAGTTCCAGTCGGATCCTTGTGTATTTTAGCATCGCTCCGTAAGATAGCCCTGGGGATGTGAAATAGTGTGCGGGATCGAGCTTGTGAGTTTACATACAGTTATCCCTGAAATTCTCGAAAATATCTTCTAGTAAGGCCACATCACTTTCCAAGTAAAGATTGTAATAATCTCACATCGTCTGACAACTAAATTCCTTGAACACCAGCTGGCCGTGGGCGTAAAAAATTGAAAACAACACGTTTAATAATTTCATGCGTCCGAAGCGTAATCTTCATTGGAAATATGTTCACCGCTGAGTTTGTTGAAAAACGCCTCCTAAGGTGGTAGCTGTGTTTCCTCCAGCTTGGTGGGGCTATCTACATAATCGTATTGATATACTCCCTTCCTAATCATCAGTTCGGTGTGATCACCAAAACACTTCGGCGTTGCCTTGAATTTATCCTTGGTCAGATTCTTTGCCAAGTTTTCAATGGAGGAGAGCAGGAATCGCATGGAGTCAATAAACCTCATCTCGATATCTCCAACCTTCTTGGAGAAGCTAATATATTTTTCGGTGTTGGGGATACAGTTATTCTTTCCTTCCCCGAATCCTAATTCCCTCACGAATAAATGGGCATCATACCCACTCAAATTATGAAATACGATGGGGACAAATTTGGGTAGCTGAAACGCTAAATTACACTCATTGTGTGCTGCACCTCGATATTTGCCAGTAAGATGATTGTGATCCCGAACCTTATCCCCACCCAAAGTGTTACCACAAATGTGGCAGAGTGTGCTCGCCGCGAAATTCTCATTATCTTCATCCGTCATTACAATCACAATTTTGGTTTCATAGGTTTTGGCAATTTCTCCGATTTCCTTTTTCATACACTCTACGAATTTTTTGGCTGCATCTTCTCCACAGTAAACGACTGAATCTTTGTAGTCACCGTGGGCATATTCTATGCAGTAGCAGAATCCAGATGGCTGGTGCAGCTGATATGCCTTGGTGTAGGCTCGCGATGGATCTGGCTGGCAGGTGTCCATCTTTTCCGTAAAGCACTCAAAATCTGCATAGATTATGAATGGAACCCTCATCTGGCGCTGGTGGTTTCGGAAACTGATGAAGGTTCCTTCTTCCAGCATCTCGATTCTGACCGGCTTTTTCTGGCTACAATATTTCATATGCTCGTCCAAAATATCCTGCCTGGAAAAGTAAGACAAACACCTACGACAGAAAAAGAGCTCGTGACCATGTTCTGTAATTTGTGAGCTCAAAAGGCGTGAAAGGCTCTTAATCCAGTAGTAGTGCTGCTTGTCATTATGGGTCAAAAACATGAGGTCTATGTGTTTCTCTCCGGTGTTCTCCGATATTCTCAGGGAATATACTTGGAGATCCTCCTCTTCATCTTCACCTTTCTTTACATCCTCGTCAATTGCCTTGAGAGAAACTGGGAATTCAATCCCATCAAAGTTAAGCTCGCCTGTCTACTGTGTGTACTGTGTGACTCGGTTTGCTGATTTCCTGTCTACTTCCGGATTGTGAAGTGCCGATAACACTGTCCACTTAAAGCAATGATCATCTTCATTTCTCACATTGATGATAGCTTTCTTTTGGGTGAGCTTCTGTGGGAGTCGGATGAAAGACTTCCCGGCGAGTGGTTTGAATTTGTTCAAGTGGATTTCTAGCCGATCGATCTTTCCAAATGTCCATCCACTACCATCGCGCATATACTTGGCCATATTTTCCTTAACCTTCTCTGCCACCAGGGAAATCTCGAAATCAAGGTCTGATGATTGGGTGATTGTAACCTGATATGATCTGAAGGTGGGATATACGTAGATATTCTCTCCGGTTGTAGGGTTTGATTTCACTAACTCTAATGTTAATGCTATTTGCACCTTCAATGCTTTCTTTTGGGTGAGGGTACTTTTGATTTCATTGGAAATTGTTCCTCTGCTGATCTGGAAAAACGTTTCCAAATCATGCTGCTTGAGTGGTTCAATGGTGACTGTGCCAAATACACCTTTCAATGCATTGCGTTGGTCGACAATTTTGATTTCCTCTTCGACGGGTGCATTTTCGATATCACGTTTCACCAGCATAGTCAGAGCAGCTCTCGCTAGTCGGGAATAGTTGGTGATTCCCCGTCTTTTGGCAATGGTCTTCAGTTCCTTTATGGTGAAAACCTCTTCGCGGGTAAATTTGTGGGCGGTTTTGTCCTCGATTAATTTTACCAATCCCCCCTTGGGTTTCCTACTGTATCCCTTAAGTCCCTCCTTCTTCGCGATTTCTCGGTGTTCTTTCATGGTGGCTTTCACCACGATTTTCCCTCCAACTAGGGTATCCTCTTCCTCCTCCTGCTGGCGTGGTTCTTTGCTGTGTCTCCAGCAGAGCCCATCTTTCCCCGGTTTACTCTTGCAAAACTGTCCTTTCTTCCTCTTCAGCGGAGCGCCGCAAATTTTTGGTTCTTCGGCAGTATCATTCTCAATATTTTGGCGCACCTCCGTACTACAGTGTTGACACATTTGGGTCCTTTCGTCCATATCTTCCATTTTGGGGTTGCTACAACACTGCTGCTTTTGGGGAGTTGGGGTGCTATCTTCCATTTCCATCTCAAGAAATAAATCTTTGAACTGGTCCATTTTCATACTATTGGATGCCATATATAGATATAAGAAGATGTGGTATGAGTGCCAATGAGACAACTCTCCATCCAAGTCAAAATTTATAAAGGTAAACCATAATAGGTCACAATACGGTCTTCAACACGGAGCCTTGGCTCACACCGAACAGTAAGCTATAAAGGGCCCCAAAATATTACTAGTGTAAACCATTCAAACGGGAAAACCAACGGTCTAATCTTTATAAAAAACGAGAAACGAGAAACACTTATGAACCACATCAACAAACGACAACTACTGAACATCAGATGCCATCCCTTTATTTATATCAATTTGGGGGACGCTTCCTTCTAAGGTGTTTGGGGTGTGGGTATTTCTAACATTTGATACGAAAGCCATATTTTGTTTCTACCCTTAGGATAATTGAAACGTATTGCGTTTGCATTTTATGTTTGGGGTTGGGGTCCGTATGCTGAATTTGTGTTTAAAATGGTAAGTGCGGCAGAATCGGCCTTTTTACACTACTAACAACAATACACTAAACACAACATAGAAAACCAAAGACTGAACAACACGAACTCCATCAAAAACTGGGGGTGATCTCTGTTCCACATGTGGCACCCGTCGTGTTGCTCATGTTTGTACAAACCCGTTAATAAGTCTAATTCGGTAGGTCACATTCGAGATAAAGAGGACGGGATTGTAGTTACGACAATTAGAACATATCCGCTGTCATCTGTGAAACGGATATTCCATAACGGTCAACCAACTCGTGATGGCGTCCGTAAAATTTACGAAGGGAGGATTTCAACTTCACCACTTGGAACTCTTGGTTTAATAGCTTCCTTGTCAGCAGCAAGCCTCTATCAAAGAAATCATGATAGGAAATACAACCCCTAAAATAAAAGTATTCGAATTAACAATATAAACGTATATCAAACTTAATAGTCTCAGTATTTGTATTTAAACAAGCTGATAAAGCGGCTAACAATGTTGTCGTTGTTTAACATAAGAACTGTATGAAAATATTTAAAACTGTTACGTTCATTCATAGTTGAGGAAAATGCAGTTACGGATCACGTCTTAACAATGACTGAAACTAATGCTGTTGTTAATATTGTGTATATTGGCTTCCTAATTTACACAAGAAACATAACAAGTTTGGTTTTCTCCTTCTTCTTTTTTTATAAAAGTATCCATCAACGCTGTTGGTAAATAACCGTTTATATATTTCTTTTTTTCTGATCCAAGAAACGCTAGGGAAATCATTATTAAATTGTGTGACAAAGCTTATGTGTAATTTATTGTCTCTGAATCGATTAAAATTATTTGGAATTCTTTGATAAGCGTTTCTTTTGGTGTCAGTTTGTCACTAATACTATAATATTTCGCTACTCTAAATACAGCACTACCACACGATCATATCAAACAGACGTTTTCGTATTAAATGAAAAAAATGTTCTTCATCCGATCTTTTTAGTTTTCATTTTTAGTACAGTCTTTTGATAAATGTGGATGTAACCACTTATATTAAAGTTTTTACGATTCGTTATAGTAAAAGAATCATCAAAAATAGTGTAACATCAGTTGCTTCTTGTATATTAAAAACACTTGTCAATTGTTGATCCTGTGTAGAACTCTATATAATATTATGTAGTTTTATTAATTAGATTATTGTACTCATTCTGATCAAGTCAATGTATCAAGACGAAATTGCCGTACTGCATTTTCTTCTTGGTTGCTATGGACGATGTGGTGTCCGTTGCTGTTTACCTTGTGCTCTTTTATTTCTCGGATTTTTTTATGTTGTTAGTTGTACTGTGCGGTATTTTTGAGGAGTACATCTATACCTTATCATAAAGGAAACAGATGAACTTGCTGTAAAGGCGGCTATAATAATTCTTTATATTGTTCAAAATAAGAGTCTAGTTTCATTTGAACTTTTCAGTCTTCATTTCTAGTATAGACAGAGATAAAAAGTGTTTCGTTATTTCAAATATGTGTATGAGACTATATTGATAATCCTAAAAATTGTGCACACGGAAATATTATATTTCTTTAGAAACCTTGATAATACGTTTCCCTTTTTCATATATAATATTCTTCGTATTAAATATGAGTTCTGTTTTAAAAATCAGGACAATGCTGAGACACCGAGGTTAATCTTATTTGAAAGAATGTTGAAAAATAAGATAAACTGTTTGATTCTATTTCTAAAAAAAAAATTGTTAAAGAAGGGAAGTGACAGAAAACTAGTTTTTTTCTACTTAGAATAAATTATACAATATTGATTTTTTAAATATTTTTTTGTTCCTGTACAAAATGTCCCTCCCCCTAAACAAAAAGATGAATGGTCGATACCAAATATAGACGTGAAAGACGGGATAGGAATAACCATTGGTTTAATGTATTATTCTTTACATTTCTCATTTTCCGATTTTCAATTTATAAAAAAATAAGGAGATGTGGTATGATTGCCAATGAGACAACTATCCACCAAAGTTCAAATAAAGTGGATGTAAGCAATATATAGTCTGTATTGTCTGAAAAGAAGAAATATATTACGCACCACGATTCAAATAAGCAAAAAAATGACGTTTCATTTTACGATGTCACATTTCACGGTAATACAATTGTTCCATCTTATGTTATTTTTTCTCTTATTTTCTCGTTTATGTTCTGCTTGATTTGATAAGAAGCCTTCAAACTCCCAATTTCTTCAAATGTTAGATTAGATAACTTTAGTATTTTTAGAGATATATGTCTTTGTTTTATTAGAGCATTTGGCATTTCATTTCGAGTTAAACCCGTACAAGTGTGTATTTGTTTTCGAAAAGAAATCGCTAAAGTATTTCCCAACCGGATAGAATATTTGCGTCTTTAAAATGCTAGACGGTTTTTCAACTTCTTTCTTGCTGTAAAGGCGGATATAATATTTCTTTATATTGTTCAGAATAAGCAGTCTAGCTTCATTCAAACTTCCCACTCTTCATTTCTAGTACAGACAGAGATAATGTACTGCATTGTAGTGCATTTTAACTCATTTACTGGTCATATATTTTGTTATCTTTTTTTACAAACCTATACCAGGCCTGAGAACTTGATAAAATATGGCTTCTGTATAATGTATTGTCGAGCTATTTACAACAACATAAAATAGCAAGAGCAGAATTATTGTACCATATTTTGTCAAGTTTTAAAGTTTTAGAAACGAGATGAGAGAATTCATTTGGACAGCGTCTTAGATAATCGGTAAATTAAAGCTTTCATTTTTTTCTCTCTCGGGTAAATCAATATTATGTATAGCTTTAAAAAATATTATTTCTCGTTCTTTCCCCGCGGCATTCAACTGACTTTATGTGACCATTTAATTACTTATTTAAAGCTATGCTTTTATGACCAGAAGTCGAGATGAAAACATAAAGTTAATAGGTCTATCAAACGATATGATTGTTTTTATGATAGAATTTATAGATTTATAAAATTCATCATGCAGGAATCATGTATACATAATTAATGATATTTTCGATGAATTTAAATTTCCTTTTGAGATTATCAAATTGAATGTATTTTAATGGTTCGTGTATATGCGTAGTATGAAACTACAAGAGAATGAATTTTTAGTTTGTCTAAACTTATTTTGTTATTTATCGAGTTAGCAACTCTCAGACATGTAGTTTGCCGTTTTGAATGTGGGCCTAAGTGCCTGTTTAAAAGATTTAACTGGTCGATTTAACAGTGGAAATCAGCTAGACTTCATTAAGTCAATGTTTGTATTCAATATTTACGATGTATATTTGAAATTCAAGATTGAAAGCCTCAAGAATTTTGACTTTTTCACAAAAATATATTTTATATAGCTTGTGCAAAATAAAATATTACAAGAATATTACTACCATTTGTTTGATAGTACCACTGGTAGTCTAGATTTATAAATACAGATTATAACTCAGTTTTGCCTAATTGTTCATGCCTTGGCATACCATGATTATGAGTATATATAAATACATATTTGTAATTGTAGTCTTACATAATATTGATTCCAAATATCTCAGACAATTTTTGAACGTAGACTGTTTTGGGTCATTTATGGTTTCTTTGCTTTCCAAGTTTATCAGCTTTTGGCTTTATATAGAAACACGTGTTATGTGATCATTAGTAAAACCATACTTTTTTATGCCATAAGACCATACATTGCGTCCCAGGTTTTGTCCTCGAGCCTTCAAGAAAAATTAGATAGTATTACAGTAAAACGTGCTGCGTGATCATTAGTAACATCATACTTTTTTACAACTAAATTACGTATTAATTCTCTTCTTTTGCACATTTCGTAAATTCAAAGACTTCGACATTATAATATTTATTTTGTTAGGGTATCCTGCTTATCAAATTACCAAATGGAAACAGTTAAAAATAGGGCTGCCGACATGTTAGATACTACCGAGAAAAACATATTATTCTACCGCTAGGCATGGCTTTTTTAAATCGTAATCCAAGTTATTCAATCCTCTGTACAGTCTGGTGAATATATATTTCATATGACACTAGCATTAGCCATCTCAGTACAGGAGTTTAGGTTTCAAAAGAGATTTGATGATAATTTTATGGCGTTCGTGTTGTTCAATTTTTTATTTTTTTGTGAAGCGTTTTGTGCACTGTTGTTTGTCCCTTCTTTGCCACGGTGTTGTCTGTTGTTTTTTTTATTCGACTCGAGGTTTCAGATTTCTCTTAGGCATCTCCCCCCTTTAAGACAAAAAGCTGCAAAAAACTGTGAACTTTAATTGAATTCACATAAGTTTGTTTAATTATTGATGTCTTGGTTGCATCTCCCAACTAAACTGACATTATACTGTTTGACTATTCTTATATGGCTCTTTTGTATTCTTAGCTTTCTGTGTACTTTTTTCATTTTTGCTTTCCAGCTATCTGTCGTACTCGGTGAATGTAAATTCGTAAACCAGTTAAAAACGAAGTAGAACCAGTACGTTTCGTTTTGATATACTGTCACTGGGCGGATTACACTGCTTGTTGACTGGTATTGTGCATGCTATGCACATTTGATAAATTATCAACTGATAATACTGTCACTGGGCGGATTACACTGCTTGTTGACTGGTAATGTGCATGCTATGCACATTTGATAATGTAAATTTTATAAAAACTTGGGTTGCAACACTGCAGTGATTGCAAAACTGACCTCAAATTGTTTTGACTCATTTTGTTTATTGACTTCCCATGTAAAACAACAACAAGAAAACTTTATTTTAAAAGGGTTATACAGTTAGTTATATAACTAAAAATGCAGCTAAAAAAAGTATGTCTCATACGAATTGAAGTAAAAGTAGGCTAGAAGAGAAGCATCAACGGTTTACATAGTGCAGATTTTCTGTAGAAAACGCATCCACCAATCCACAAATACTGTGTACAATATATATGTTCCTGGTCTGGCACTTGGTCCTCAAAATCCAAAATTACTAACATATAGTCTATCGCCTATTAAGATCGGGTTTCCTCCTTTAAGGCAGTAAGAGGCAGATGTAAAGTGTAGACAATACCTTGACCTTAACATGATACATTCACAACAATACTGAAATACAGATCATGTGTCCACGCTGGACACAGGATCGAAATTCAGTCGGAATTGTATTTGTAATACATAAATGTACTTTGTCCACCCGTTACATCAGCATTCTTCATTCTTTACTGGAAGTCAGAAGAAAGAAGGATTTCAAAACATGTTAGATATACTGTTCCCAGGCCAGACTAATTGTTTGTCCGACACTTGTGTAAAGGGGTTATCAATTAGAATAAAAGGAATATGTTAGCTTCGTCTATGGTTGAAGCCTCACATTAACATGAAACAGACTCTCCCCATTGTCCAAAATATGTCGGATCATTTTCTGCGCTTCAAAACAATTTGGTAAATAACAAGCGACCATACGCTGAAATGTCTCGCCTGCTTTACTATTTAAGATTTATTTAATGTTGATAGTCCTGGAAATAAAGTTTTACTACAAGTATCACATAAAACTTAACATTATCAGTAATCCATAACAATGAGGACAAGGTCAGATAAACCAAACCACACACTTTGGGATGTATAAATACCCTGCCACGTCCGGTCTGTGTTTTTGTTAGATGTTTTTCTGTTTTGTATCGATCTGCTGAGTTAAGCCCTTTTCGACTGATTTTTATAGTTTGTCAATATATTATGTCCCAGTTAAATTTTGTTTCTTCAGCTATTCAAATGTTCAAATTACCAGATGTATTAGTGTTTTATAAAAGTCAAAAGAACGATGATCATTCCTGAGCATTTTCAGAGCTAATTCCTTTTTTTATTAAACAAAATATTGCCAAATTGAAATTTTGTTGCTTCAACTTTAACGACCATTTTACGTTTCTGTTTATTTCCATCCCTTCTGCATTAATTATATATAAGGTTTTAAAAAAGAAAATCTGAAATCTGCACTATTTTCAGCAATCTTGGCTATCAGTTTTTATGGATGAAGGTTTCCAGAGTAGATTTGACAGGCTCATTTTCAAATGTAAATTTAACACTTACTGGAAACATGAGATGTATTAAGACCTCAACAGACAATATGAATATGCCATATATCTATACTTCTGTGAGTTTCACCTGCTAAACATTAGGCTAGATGTATAATTTCAATTATTTGACATTTATCACCGAAACCATGAGTTTTCCAAACAGTAGTGTTTCAATCGTTGCATGCATTAATAGGTAAAATTATCTTGGTGTCAATTGTCCATCATAAAAAGGTAAAGCCATGGACTGTAGTATAATGTGAACAAGTCAATCTTCATTTGTGACATAGAGTTTGTTTGAGAAAGAAAATAAGTTTTGCTTTGTCAGCTACTAAAATACATTTTAAATCTGTGCCATT
The DNA here is from genome assembly GCF_021869535.1 of Mytilus californianus. NCBI lineage: Eukaryota > Metazoa > Mollusca > Bivalvia > Mytilida > Mytilidae > Mytilus > Mytilus californianus. The sequence continues at coordinate 39,442,010 of NW_026262745.1, forward strand.
TTAAACTCCTAAAGTTGAAGTTTGTCAGCCACTGTAGTACAAAAAAAAAAACGCATTTTTTTTTCTGTCACAAGAGAAAATATATTTGAAGTTACAGCTGTAATTTTTTTTTCAAACATCAAATTGTGTATGTACCTGCCCCAAGTCAGGAATTCAGTTGTTGTGGGTTGCTGTCTATCATATTTGGTATTCGTTTATTGTTTTATCATGAATCAGGCAGGTTTCTCTTTTGAACTGTTTCACATTTTGTCATGTCATGGCCCTTTATAGCTGACTATATTGTATGGGTATTGCTCATTGTTGAAGGCCTTACAGTGACCTATAGTTGCTTTCTGATATATCCAAATAATTTGGTTTCTGGTGGATAGTTGTCTTATTGGCAATCATACCAAATCTCCTTCTTTTTGTTTTTGTTTATTTAACTGGTGAAAAATTAAGGACAATTGTAGAAAATGAAAGGAATAAGATTTTTGTTTACTTTTTCAATGTTCACCTTTTCACTATATAAAAAAGAAATCTACATATAACAGCTTCCTTTGAGAATATCGTAAGAACAAACACATAATTTTTTATCATTTCTTTATTTTCATATTTATATCACATTTTTCTTTTCATTTCTTACATTCATAAGAACAGCACAATAATATATAATCTTTATCTTCAGCATCATACAATAGTAATAACTTTTATTCAGTCTCTCTTACTCTCTATAAATGATTATGAAAATCAACATTCTCCCAACAATACCAGAGTTTGTATATGCCTTTTCGTCCTCTTTGTTGTGTACAAAGTCTGTATAGTATTAAAGTATTTTCATGTTACAAAGAATAACCCAAATTAAATTTATTGGCCATTTCCAGTTAGTCATCAAAGATTGCACAATCCCTTTTATATTCGAAGCTACTCCCTGCCATTAAACATAGTAAAATGTCAGATTTACTTTAATCCTTAAACATTCTTCCATACACCATAACAAAATTTGCATCTTTAATTTTTTTCCTGTTAATTTAAAAAGAAAACTGAAAATGGCAATCAGCAAAATGTGGACATGATAAAATGGATTACAATGGACCACCTAATCTGTCCAAGATCAGTAATTATTTAAGTAACGATTAGAAATTTCAGAGAAAGACTGACTTGTACATATAACATAAATAATGCCCATATATCTATACACCTGATTAAAATTACAGGTTAAGACAAAGAGTAAAACAATTGTGTCGGTAAATGTTATAAAATATCTTCATGTCAGGGTTAAAAGAAAACGGTAAAAATTGCAAAACATGTGATTATAAATCTTAGAAATAAAAATTATATAGTTTTGTTTTATAAAACTTCTCTGACATCTATGCTTAAAACTTTACAAATACATATCAAATCTACTATTTCCCTTTGACAATAATTCTTTAATCACATCTCAAATTCGTTGAATAATCATTAAAACAAGTTTTAATAAAATCTTCTAAAATATCAGAGTGTGCTGAGGTTAACTGGCAATCCTATTTATACAGAGTTCTGAATATAGGCAAACCAGGTTACATAAAAACTTTGTCTAAATATATATCAAACGATGAACAGCAAAAATATAATGCTTTTTTTCTAAAACCTATAGCATGGTTTATACATACATGAAATTATTCAAATCAAATGTTGCAATTAATCTGCTACTTTTACGACTAATTCTTAGTGTTGTGATTATAATAGCTGCCATAGGAATTCAGATCTTCGTCATGGAATAATGGTAAATATTTATACCTGTGTCATGAGTTCTTTCTCTGAGGGATATTAAATGTTGGTCTCTTATGTGAGAGTTATAAGTCTTTAATTGACCTTGTGAAATAACTGTAATGTATACCTCATAACAGCATGAAAAATGCATTGCTTTAAACAAGATAAACCAAAAAAAGCAGGGTTTTTCTTCCGAAAGAACTATTAAAAAAATGTACTAAAAAAGAATTGTTATTGTTTCTATTCCCATAAGAATCAATTATTTTGAAATCAGGTCAACACTGTATGTAGATTTTCCTAAAACGATTTATTATTGCCTTTGAGCATATAAAATAGATTTATTCAAATCAAAATCCATGAGTAGCATTTATTTTCATAAATATAAACTTTCTTGTAACCAGGAAAATATCAGAATATTTCCACTGATAAAAACAAGGATCGTAATGAATAATAAATCTAAGTCTTTTACCAACCTGGCTTTTAAAGGCAGATACTGTATACAAAATCAATTGTTAAGAATATACAAAAATCAATACCATTATCTTTCTTACAATGAAGTAAATCTATAATCCCTCACAAAATTGAAATATTGTGTTTTTAATCTTATCAAAGTTTCTGCCTACGCCTCAATAAAAATAAATTAGTACATGTATTTCAATCTATAAATCTTTCTGTTCTATAATCCTTATTCTCTTTTTTTCCTATATTTATAATACATATTAAATAACATAATTCTTAATTCCAACTAAGTTAATATATGTGTTATGCTGTAAAAGATGTCATCAAAATTTTAAATGCAAGAAAAGACAACTCTGTCTTTCCTAAAAAGTAAACTAGAAGTTCTATTCTATTCAAACACCACACATGAGAAATATCACTCAAAGAACAGATGTATAAAATTTATGTCAAATAACAGAATAGAGTTAAAAAAACCTTTGTCATCTTGTTTTAAATTTATAAAAATGATGAAAAGCCTCCTTGGGATTAAAAATGTTTTAAATATTAATGAAATCAGCAATACTGTAAAGAAGTCAACTGGTACAAAATTATATAGCTTTGGAAATCCCTATCTTTGGCATTTAAATCTTGTGATGCAAGTACCTGCTTTTATATTATGCTTTTAAAAAATTATAATTACAAAAATTAAGGACAAATGTACTGAACACACATGAATAAAAAATAAACGATTTTCCCTCGAGGATGTTTTTACAACTGATTCATTCTTCACTTCCAACATAACCACATGTATACATATTTCAAAATATATTATACTATTAGTCAATTTAACACATCACACACATAAAAAGAAATTATAAAATAACAAATAACATGTTTAAAACCGTAGGAAATGTCCGGGTTAGAGGAATGTATAGGATTGGTCAAACCATGCATAAAAGAGTAAACATGACAATACTTCCGTTAATATAGACAATCACATGATAATAGGGGGTCTGCCTACAACATCAATGGTAGACATACAATCTTTTAAGAATCACTTTATCGTTATTTTACTTGAACATAAAACACGGTCTTTAAAATTTAACTCATTGCTTCAATAGACACTGTTCTATTTTACCATCAGAAGCACAACAAAATGAATGTTCTTAAACATTAAAGGTCAACAGTCAACTAAGGACTATTCTAATAAAATAATTGGGGGAGGGTAGTATGAGAAATTCATGTTTGGACACGAGTTTTAGGTTATCTACAGTTGTATATCCATTTTAATGTAAGCAAATTTCTGAATTACCTACCCTCCAACATCCATTTAAATGGAACAGCCCTAAAGCAAGCATATATCAGACTGTTTTCTATGTACATTGAGACTGTATGGATATTCCAAAGCAGATTTCAAAAAAGAAATAAATGTTATCATTCATTTTGTTTTTCCTTACAAGTATTGTCATTTAGTTTTTCCTTACAAGTATTGTCATTTAGTTTTTCCTTACAAGTATTGTCATTTAGTTTTTCCTTACAAGTATTGTCATTTAGTTTTTCCTTACAAGTATTGTCATTTAGTTTTTCCTTACAAGTATTGTCATTTAGTTTTTCCTTACAAGTATTGTCATTTTTACTCTTTCAGAATTTAAACAGCACTGAATTGAATGGAATGGATCAAACTTCATTAACAACTTAAAAACAAACAAATAGAAGGAATCAAAACCTGTACACTTGCATTAAAACATACAATTGTATTATCAATACAAAATCTTCGGTCTTGTAGGGTTTGGTTTTTACATGATATAAAGGACCTTTTTTTTGTTTTAAACCAACATATCATAACAAAGTTATCATTCAAATCCTGTAACAATATAAACTTAAAAATCCTCAACAAATTCCACAAATCTTTAACATTTAATAAAACCAGATTGTGACCTAGATCCATATAAACAAAGTTCAAATGAACACTAATTTACATTCTGCCAAAGACTTGCTTGTATTTCTGATGTAGTTGACGAGATATCCTTCAAACAAGAGGAAATGGTTATACTTTATTTGTTGAACGATTTAAACCTTGATATTTATACGTAAGAATGTTTAAACAGAGTTATAAATCATCGTAACTACGCAGGCGAATCAAACCTGCATAATTATAATTTATTGGGTCATTTTTTGTCACCTGAAGAGGATTTCATGTAAAAGACACATGTCATTTTGTCAATATTCACATCCCAATGACATACAAATTCCTATTTTATGACTACAGTTAACATTTAAATAATTTTCCAAAAACATGGACAACAAAACAATATAAAACTCAACAAAGTATACAATTCTTTCAACGTCTGTACATTCGATAATTTGTCTGTGAGCACATATACTTATAAAGCACATTACGGTGATCACAAGAGAGTCATGTGACATTCGATTTTTTGCTACGACATAAAAGGCACCCATGGTACACCTCAGTGGGATAGGCTACATGGTGTTCCTATCGTAAGATACATTTCAGCAGAGCATAATAATGATTTCTATCATGACACTGTCACAGTTTGAGGGTCAAAATAACTGATTTCTTCACTCCGTCAAAAGTTGGTTGGTGACAGGGGAAAGCACCTGCCATGTAATGCTTTTATCACAATTCTTGAGATTATCACACTGATGACAAGACACAGGTCTATGAAGCTCTCTTCAGTGATCGGGACACTTCGTTTATGGCACTTCATAATTATTTTAATATTAAGAATCCTTTCAAACATTACTACAGTCAATTTCAATGATTTGTTTAGGAACCTCAGCAAACTGGTACACTAGTCTTTGTCCGTCAACTTTGTTTAAAATTCCTCTGGCATAGTAATACCTGCAAGTGAAAAAGATGAGCTTGTTTAATACATCTTTTTCTGAACAATCAAATACTTATACATCTGCAAACCTGCTGCCAGAAAATTGGAACTACTTAAGGAATATTTGCACAAGCCAGAAAATACCCTAATTTGAGCCTGATTATTCTCCTACCCTTTCAATGTAAATCTAATTACCCTATCATAGTATTTGACATGTGGTAACTTTCCAGCAAGATAAACTGAACCTATTTTTTACAATAGAAAAATATTCATTTATTAACTTATTCAATTCTAAACAAATAACTCTATCAAATTAATAAATCAGCTTTTTAGATAACAAATACAACTGATATAGAAATTGCTTGGGTATATTTCAAGTAATTTCAAGTCACGTTAACCCACCTGAACAATTTTCAGTTCATTGGCAAACAAATTTCATATTGCTTCTACGACTATATAATTAGAAATTACCACCTACAGGCTAATAGGTAAACTTGAAGGTCTTTCTAGGCTTTAAACATGAACAATATACCCCTTTTTTTTCCATTAAAACTATTGAACATTAAATAATTCCTATCATCCTTAATATGCATGAAATATATGCCACTGGACATTAAGCAAAACAATCAATTAACAAATTCTGTACAAATACAAACCTTAAAGCTCTTCCCATAGTTTCGTAGTTCATGTCTGGTTTGTTTTTGTGTAGGCCCCACAGTTTGGATACTGCCTTTGAGTCAACTAGTTTAAATATTCCTTTCTCCCGATTGGTCCATTTGATGTACCGTGGACATGTTTCATGATTCTGTAATAACTGCAGTAAAAACTCCCACAGATATGTTGTACTACCTGAAAAACAAAAAATTAAGGGATTTAGTGACAAATTCATTTGAACGTTATATTTCTCAAAAAAATAAAAATTATTCATTAAAGTGACAAAAGTGATGTATAACACATACATACACAACATGTGCACATTTTTTAGGTGTCTTTTTCTTTTTATAAATGGATTCAAATATTTTAATATAAAAAAATACTCCAAGAAAATTTTAATCAATATCTGTTTCGACATTTGATACCCTGTATTTTATCAACTAAGGGAACCAGTAAAATATCAATGTATCAGCTGTAGTCAATGCAACATAATCCAGCGACACACACCATCTTGTCAATAAATACACAAGATTTTATACATATAAATGAATTTTTCTGATTATACCAGCCAGTAAGACTCTGTGGAGTATTTTTCGGACTTTGAAATTGTCAAATTTGTTAACATAGCTCCGTTCTATTTATATAAATACATGGAACACTTTTGGCTCTAATAATTCTTGTTGATGTTTAATTTTGATCAAAAATAAAAATCTGTTCTTAAATATATAATAGATAAGACAATAGCTAAAACAGTATTTTTACACAACACATTATTTTCAAAGTTAATATAACTACATTTGCACTGTTTACAAATAACTTATTTGGAATTTGTAACCAAATCACAATAACTCTCTTTATCACATTTTTTATCCATTTAAAAACCAATTAGGTTAATGAATGCAATATTTGAATAAAAACATGAAAGAAATAAAATATTTATCAAGATTTCTAATGGAAAATTCTATTTCTGAAATCGTCAGTGATGCATAAGGTTCATAGTATTTACAAAATAAAATAGTTTTACAAAGTCATGCATTTTTAACATCTGTCCTCAGTAGCCACTGAAGCATGTTATTTGTGGCAACTGACATATAAAATTATGAATTTTGATGTTCTTTAGGGGGGAAATAAAAGATTGGGTATTTGATTTAAATCCATTATACTTACTTTCTCTCTTTCTTTTTGGTTGATTTATAGGACAGTCAATTAAATTCTTTGGTTTTCTACCTGAAATAATAATAAGAATAACTATTAGAACCCTTGCCTAAGAAACAAACTTGAAATAGGCAAAAAGACACGAATTCTAGTCAAAACCTTTGAAGATGGTTAAAACATTGTTTTTCCATCAAGAATTTTCTTATCTCTTTGAACTACAAGTGGACATTAACTAAATAAGGGGAGATAACCATCAGTGTACACACGATTTGATGACATGGCACAAACCTACTGAACTATCGTAATCACAGAATAAAAACCACCCACAATAATATGTGATAAAGACAATAACGTGGGGCATGCTAAACAAGTACATCTGACAATTTGTCATAAAAATGAAAAGTGATATAGAACTTATTTACCCCAATATATTGACCAAGTGTCAGAAAAGTACAACTAAACTCTAACTTCAAAGACACAGATGATAGCTTCTCAAACATACAACAAGAACTACTTAAAATGTTTTGATAGTTCAATAAACAATGTCATCACAGAAGGCTTATTAAAATCAGTGATGTACTTGTCATTAACAGTCAAATCTTTGCCACAGAACCTGACTTTACATGACTTTGAATAATGTGAAGCTGTTGTCTCTTGAGCAGAAGTAGATAAATAGGATTGCAGGACATTTAAACGACAATAATAACTTAATTACATTCTAGTAATCTTTATAAGCTATACAAGCTGACTCTGAGTATAAGTACACCCTTTTTTATCCTCGAATATCATTGAAGATTACTACAATCTGTTTGGGAAGAGCCAATATTAGACTTCCACTTAAACAAACTTAAAAAAACACATACAACTGTCATCCACCTTTTAAATTTCTCAATTTTTTTTCTCAAATTCATATCAACTACAATGCAAAGAAAACCTGACAAAATCCAATTCACCGACTAATTATGTACAATGCCTATAAAAGTGCAGATGTACTCCTGGAGTAATTGTTTCTCATAAACAAACAATCCTTTTTTTCTCTAATACAGAAGTTATTGAATATGGTTTCTACGATAATATTTTCTGATGACATATTTATTTCTTTACAGATTAAATAGTATTTACTCAAATGTAACATACGTTGCAGTTTATTCAATGACAAATCAATTGAATCAAAGTTGTATGAATGAATGGATATGTAAAAGTTTTATAAACTAGCGAAACGTGTTACAGAATCAATACCATTCATGGATCTCGAGAGAAAAAGCACACAATCTACGTAATATGCAGTCGTAACATGTATATAAAAGGTAAAACTGAAAGAAGTAGAATCTCTTAAATGACCCATGGTCTATCTTATCTATCATCAAATATTTGCTCAACAAACAAAAGCTTCTTCAAAAATCTTAAAATGGACAAACACTACTTAGAGCGACAAAAATATATGACTTTAAAGAGATAATAAATGAATCATATCTGGGCTATAATATTCTAATTACCATTAAAAATTTTTTTTACTACTATATCATTGCATATAATATATATCAAAGATTCAAGCTGTTTTAACTTTGATTTTAACAGTTTACAGTTTTTAAGATAAAAACATAGTTCCCCTCCCCCTCTTTTCCACTATCAAAGGTGCCCTCATTGTTTCGCATTTAATGAAATTATGTGATAAATATGTTAGTGCATCATTTATTCATAATTTGTGACTTAATGTACATTCAATTACAATAAATATAAGGCGCTGCATCGCCCCATTCATGAAAATAACACAGAAATTAACCACAAAATTAACTCAAGATACAATAAATGTGTTTACATAATTGTTTCTTATATTTAGATCTAAAAGTACAAGTTTTAATAACAAGTCCTTTGATGTGAATAGAAATACAAAAAAAAAATCGGTGCCTTACAAAGTTAAGACCCTCAAGCCTGCATAAGGTTCTAATTAAAAGCTTTGTTGTCAAAAATGATGTAAAAAATTTGACAAGTATATAATATCATATGAATATTATGTAAATGGTTGAAACAATGAGATATATTTAGATATGCATGATAAAGTCGTCATCCTTGAACCAAATCGAACAATTCCAAAACATAACTTAATTCATAGAATATATATATCATCTTACTTAAATGCTTTTACTTTTCACTTAGTAATGGAAAGAATAGCTTAACTGTTATAATCATATTAAAGAAACTGTTGACAAAGAGATATGTCTCTTTTATGTGTAATTTTAATAACAACACCACACGATTTCCTGTACATGTACAGTAACCTTTCAATTTTTATTAATTTCAGTACGAAAGGAAATACCACACTTAGAAAAAGAAATTCACAGTTTATTTAAGGCAATTCTCACCTTATATAAGGAAAGGGCCTATTTAGCATCAAACTCATTTTTTTTTTACAATTTTAGCAGATAGCAGGTTATTTCCGTATGTGTTAAACAATGGGGCAAAACGCCTTATATAAGGAAAGGGCCTATTTAGCATCAAACTCATTTTTTTTTTACAATTTTAGCAGATAGCAGGTTATTTCCGTATGTGTTAAACAATGGGGCAAAATGTGCTAATTTTCAGAATGAATTCCGATAACCTTTTAATGTTAATTAAAAGCAGTATATTATTTATAGTATCTAAACCTACTTTTCCTGTAAACACTAAGGTGTTAGACAAATATCATCATTCAGCTATAGCTAGTATTTACAATTTCTTTCATTCAAATATCTAAAAATTTGTTTATTGAGTAAAAAGAATCAGTGCAGTTTGTCTGACCAAATGTCTGACAGTCCTTTGTTGAATTTCAGGACGTCTGTATTATTTGAATTAACTTGGCCTTACAAGTCCCAAAACTGGACCTTCTCACTTAGAAAATTTATATAAGTTGAAGGAACCTAAATCTAAGATAGTATACCATGTCAGTAAACAAAACCAGAAACAACAAGATGTCTAAAACCTGTAATGCTAATTTTTTAATAACATTTCTCATCCATTCACAAGAAACTTCTTACCACCATGAATGAATACAGTACAAAAGATTCAAAGTCAGTGGACCATGCAGAGGCTGTGTTTTTCAAACTTTCTGTAATTTTTTTTATCCTTCCATTTGTATCAGAAAGATATATAAATCAGGAACTGATTTACCCCCTACCAACGGCTATGAATAAAGTACCTTTTTTATCCTTACTTCTAATGGGTGACATTGGAGGCGTGTTGGTTGATGGTGAGTGACAGGATGAGTGATAACTGGTTTCCCAACTCTCCATACCCATGTGTGGTAATGGGGAGGGTAACAGACTGTTTGTGTATCTTGATTCTTCTGCAAAGATAAATGTAATTAATATAAGACATTGTAAGTCAATCTTAAACCTTTTGTGGAAGCAACATTAATGACTACTATTAATAATTCTGAATATGACATTTCTGATGAAAAATATTAACCTGTTCAAGAAAATGGTAGGGAACTGATGGAGAATTTCTCTCAGCATGAAGAAAGCAGGAGGTTTATCGTTACCATACAATTAAAGGGAAAACCTGAACAATTAAGGCTGTAAGAAATTATAGACTTTGTACTTAAAATGCCGCCTACAGACTTTCTCTATGTTGAGCCACATCTTCTTATTTCCTGTGCCTACTGTATTATACAGTAAACTTATCTTAGAGAAAATCAATATCGTCTGCGATCAGTTAGAGCCGAACTTCCTGTTTTTGTCATCGTGATAATTATCCTTAGTTTCAGATCCATATATTTGAACCATCCGTTTCTCTAATTGCCACTGGATATATTTAAATCTGATAGTACATCAGTCAACAATTTTACCTTTTTTCATGCCAAGAAGTTAAAAGAGCTAGGACGGCCCATTTTGTTTTGAATTGTTACATTGTTCTTGGAAAGGAAAGGTTAACCAATAACAAATAAGATGTCTGAAACTCGTACTGCTAAATTTTTAATAAGCCAATTATCATTCATTTACAAGAAATTTCTTTACACCATGACAAATACTGTCGATTCTTTATTTTCTGTTGATACAAATGACAATTAGAAAAGTGGATGTTTCTCTAAGGATTAATGCTAGTTAATCTATGCCCATAAAAGGACCTTAATGTATTGACTATTTATATGAAACGTGAAAAATTTAACAGTGCAAATCAACAAGTAGGTCAATTTATAGATTTAATTAGAAAAATGTAGGACATTTACAGCTGGCCTTCCATCTTAAGTATCAGGTTTACATATATATCAATCAATATACATGTATTACACCTATTGTCGATACTGGGAGAAATAAAATAAGCCGAGAACAGAATTAATCCTGACTAAGTTTATTACTGGTTTACGTCATGTTTTTTTCTCACTCGTTTTTTTATCTTATGTATATACAAACTATTTGAATACAAAATTATTAATTTTGTAGCATAGTACTTTAGTCCATTATGTAAGATTATTACATAAATTTAATTATTTCCTTAAGCGAACTGATAGATGTCTATCTAAAGAAAAAAATTGTAAACTTCAACCTTTTGCAAGTGTCTTCCGAAACCCTGGGACAATTCGTCTACATGTAAAGTACGGAACTGTCTTAATATTACCGGAAACCATCGTGATTCAATTATTTAATCTAAAACATGTGATTTCCCGTTGACAAGACTTAAAACCTTGTCTCTAGTATGAACAACCTGTTTTTGCGAGTTTATAAAAGGTTTATTTCCTATACTGATGACCTTGCTAGACATTTCCTGTTTCAAGAACTTAGCATGATTAAAGACAAGGAATATGAAACATGTCATTAGTATCAAATTCATATCCTTGTTAAGATATTCTTTTTTCATATTATTGTTTGATACGAATTTGAAACTGAGAGAAAAATCTTAGAAATTTCCTAGTTTGTAATTCAATACATGAGGAATTGTTAAACGTTTCTAAGAAAATTTCCTATAAGAAACTTTATCTAGCTCAATCTTCCGTCTTGGTTTCAGTTTCTTTTCTCAGTTTTAAAAAATGTCCTGACTAATTTTCCAAACCTTTCAGCGGTGTCATCTTCCAAAAAAAAAAAAAAAAAAATCAGGAAAAGGTGCACAAGTAGATTTTTATTAAAAACAGTCACTGGAATTCATCTTGCTTTACAGAACTTACAATATACATGTCTAAGAAATAGTCCAGTTTTTTTTGTAGTTTATAATCCCTTTGGGTCCTCACTGTTACAAGATTTATCTGACCTAGTTTACAAGTGAACATTAAACATAGGTAAAGATAAAAGACCCCAACAGGAAAAGGTTTTAGCCAGGAAATATATCCACCAACATCGATATTTACCCCAAACCAATTCAAATATTTAAATAGGATTTACTACATTTAAATTTTGCCTTACTTCCACAAACGTCAGCTTATCAGTAAAACTTAGCATTTGAAAAATCTCATTTAACAATTTGGACATTATCCAGTTAACATATAACAATAAGCTAACATTCAAGTTTGTTCGTCACTTAAAATAAAATTCTAATATTGTTAACATTTTAAGCTCTATTACATACTGGGCTGTGCACGTTATTTTAGTTGACTTCTGAAATTAGCACGAAGAGTATATGAGGTTCAATTTATCAAAGGAGAATATGCAATCTGGGGACAAAAATATCTACTATTTGCCGAAATAAGATTTGAATCTATGTACTTCAATGAAATATTGCAGTATAGTTAAAAATTAAACTATTTCCCTTTAAATGTATGCAGCAATTAAATGACATGGCAACAATTATACAAAATTTGGCCTATTTAGATTGTTACATGTGGTAACAAAATAATACAAGCACTACCCTGGTCAAACAAGATATTCAAACAAGTGGTGTTTTCTATTTTACTAAACTTACACACACAATGTATTTTTATAATTTCTACTTTTTCCCCTTTTTAATTTACTCAAAATCTGGAAATCTCATGCATGGCTAAAAAATGAGTATAAAGTCTCTCCCTTATGATGTCATTTTTACTACTTCACACTCAATGTCACCATTCATCTACAGCCAATATATTTACATTTTCTTAATAAAATCTTTTCATCAGCCATCTAGACATTTTATCAAAAACTTTTCATATTCTGTGAATTAACAGGGGCTAATTGGTCTCAACCTGTAGCATCTAATATAGGTGAAGGTCAGTCAATGTCAAAATATAGGACATGAATAGTCAAAACCTAAACAAATATCCTAGGCTCTTTGAATGCAAGAATTAAAACATTTTATGACCTTCAATGTGTGAAAAGAAATTTACACAAAGCTGAGTAATCATAAGGTTAGAAAGAGGTGTTTATCTAAATTAACACTTAGCATAGAAAAATTCTCTCTGTAGTTCCAGTCTCTCTATAAAAAGATTTTTATTAAAGAAAATATCACACTTGTATAAAAAGGAATGACACTTTTATAAAAAGGTATTGTCACTTTATTTTAGGCAACTCACACTTTATTTTAAGGCCACTCACACTTTAAATTAGGAGAAGGTCTATTAACATCGTACTGATTTTTTTGTACTATTTATATCAGATAGCAGGTTATATTCATATGTGTTAAATCCCATTGAAAGATGTGCTAATTTTAACAGTAAAATATAATAACATATTTTAATGTCATAGCATTTTCTACTGTTTATATATATAGTACATATAGCTGCTTCTCTGCTAATATCTTGCACTCTGTATTGAGATATCTCAAAAACAAAATGGAAACAAATTTCTTGCAATAACTCCTTATATGGTGTTATTTGTTGTTCAGGTATATATACAGTATGCATGTGACTTGCTTTCATCATGATGCATTATGGGAAAAACAAATTACTGTATATGAGGTCTTCAAAACTCAGAATGCTTGTAACTTTTATTAGATATTAATGCATAGTATGCAAATTACCTGGTCTCATTGCTATGTGTGTGGCAGTATTAAAATGTGCAGGTAAAGGTTGGTGAGCAGGAGGAGGTCGAAGTTGTCCAGCTGGCATCTGACAGAAAGGGGGAATGTATGGGCCTGGTGATGATGTTTGTCTCTGTAAATACACTGTCAAAGAAAAAGAAAAAAACACATATATTAAAAGAGTGACTTTCATTTCTTCCTCAATAAGTATTAAATTCAAAGCCAAAAGTAAGTTAATTGCTTAAAAATTCAGTCTTCAACTATTTTCTAAGCATCATACTATTTAGTCCAAGAAGGACAACATTCCGCGGAAGCACTTATTCCAATCAATCAGATCAGCCATATTAAAAAATACGACCTATTTTCGTTCTAGTCAATCTATGTCAGTATGGCTGCAACCAAGATTTGTTCCAACTAACTGCACTTCAAATTAGATACTTCAGACGATCTATTACATCGCTGGAAGTTAATGATTCTGTGTATATAAAACTTAATAAGACTCATTTCTAGGCAGTTATACACTGCATTATTCATATAAGAGGATTGATCCTTCTTTTGAAGCAATTAAAATCTAATTTTGATAGAATTTTTTACCAATAATGCTAACGGTTTAAATAATTATATTCCTAATCCTATAATCTACTTTAAGTCATTCAACAAAAATCTACATTTTAAGTTCAATACATGTAGTACAAAATATACAATGAAAACGTGTACATGTAACCTTTATCATTTAAAGTAAAACCCACAAATATTCAAAGATCTTATAAATAAACACAGCAATGTTTGCCAAACAGAAAAGAATGTATTGTATTTCCTCTGGTCTGTTGTAATATGCAACCATTTTTGTTTGTGGCTTCTTTTTTTGTTGAGTGTTTGCCAAAATCACTATATTTGACTTTTTTTATTTTTCATATGCTATAACATCCAACCTACACTTAATCTCATATTTCAATTGTATCGTCCTTCCCATATTTCAATACGGTAATTCTATACTGCCAAAATATTTTAATACAAATAACATATAATCTGCAATGAAAGTTATGAAAAGCTGTGTGCACATATTGTACTGTTCGTTAAAAAAAAAGGCTTTTTGAATACTGTTATTCAAATATCTTGACTCAATAGTGAAAATTGAGTGTAGCTCTATTTTTCCCTACAGCAAAACTGTATGTCTTTGGTATATATACGTCACTACTACCTTGATATAGTTGTAACACATGTAGTCAATGATAAAACTAGTATTCACTATTCACTCCTTTCTGACTGACTCACGATTAAAGTAAACATACTATGGGCTTACCTGGGGGTATCCGTGACTTATCATCACAGTTACTGTCGATGTCTGAAGACACTCCACTGTCTGAAGGGCTAGGAGGTAGGGAAGCTGGAAAAATAAAAGTAAAAGCTTGAGTTTTTGTTTCCAGGAATGTTCTGTTTGCAATTCATTTCTATCAGAATTATAAAAATTCAGAAAACTACCAACGTTTTGAAATATTCCATTTATATCTTTTGATGATATTGTTTTTTTCTTTTTCAAATTTAACGATTGTTGGGATTATGTATTTGTATGAAATGGGTATAGGTATTGTTGAAGATTTCTATTACCCTCCCCCTTTTTTCACTATTGTAAAAGGTATTTTTTAGACCGTAAAATAATCAATTTATCTCATAAACATTTTTAAACAGATATCCAAATTTAAAAATAAAAAAACAGACATCAAGACAACTTCCTCATAACATGATTTTCTACCAACAATGAATGTGCACTGTTGCACAGGCAGAAATATTTCACCCCAAAACTATAAACCATTAAAAGATCATTTATTAAAAGCAAGGAAAAATCTTTTGTATCTTTTCATTTCCTTATTCTAATATAGCTATTGAAATGAAGTCATGCGTCAGACATATTATCTTGA
Source organism: Mytilus californianus (assembly GCF_021869535.1). Taxonomy (NCBI): domain Eukaryota; kingdom Metazoa; phylum Mollusca; class Bivalvia; order Mytilida; family Mytilidae; genus Mytilus; species Mytilus californianus. The sequence continues at coordinate 39,457,650 of NW_026262745.1, forward strand.
CAAGCCACTGGTATAAATTAAGGATTAAATAAACCGGCTTTTTAAATCCTTACATATGTAAGGTAATCTTCCACTGTTCTTCCGATTCAAAAGAAACAAGATCAAAACTTCCATTATGTATTCTTATCGCACATAAGAAACGGAACATGAATAAGAATAGCATATTCATGTAATCACCTATGGATCCTTGGCACCAATGCAAACATTTATACATAATAATTTGAGAAATTTAAACCTGGAGGAAATATTAAAAAACAGTTAAAGATCCTCAAGGACTTGTATCTTATGAAAGCAAATATAGAAACTGAAACATTTATTATTTTCAGGCAGATTTCTTAGATCTGTGAATTTGCCAAATCAATGTTCCTGGTTATTTTTCTTCTTCCTCTTTACATTCCGAAATCTGATCTCATTAAATAAGATTTAAAGCTTGGAGTTTGAAAATAAATCTTAAATGCCATAACATTATTATGCTACATTTATTTTAATGCTGAAGATTCATCATAAACATCGAAAATTATCCTCAATATCTTAAGCGTGAAGCTAATTTCTGTTCAAACTTGCACTACACTTAAGCTCTTTAATTTCTTTACATTGTGTTAACTGAAACAATATCTAGGAGACAATCTCTACAGGCTTTGATTGATGTCTTACTTGATTTTTGATTCTGTCTGAGAATATCTTGAAGAAAGGTTTTGTTATCCTCATGAGGTGAGTCCATGCACAGTAAGGCTTCGGCAGCCACATGGTGTCCATTGTGTAAATATAGTCTCTCTCTTGGTTCTTCCTTGATCTTTGTTTGTTGTTCACAAGCATCCACTGAAACAAGAAAAAAAAAGAAAAATTCAGATTACATGCCAGCAAAATTTTCAATCAGTGATTTTAAAAGGGTTCACCTTTTCCTGAAGGTATTTTAAATAAGTGAGAATAATAAAAGCATTGGCACAGACCTGGATTTCTACAAAACTTGTATGAGGCAATATGTACGAAAGTACTGTCTGACCAAAGGTCTGGTCAATAGAATATGCAGAAATTGGACTTATCATGTTTATTTGAGCATTTTCAAAGATTGGAAAATTTCGCTATAATCTGAAAATTGAGGGACTGCTGCTTTTGTAATAGTTTGCTCCTCTATAGGGGCATACATTGTTGAATTTAATGATCTTAATCACAAATTATATGCTTAATACAATTTACAGTATCATGTTTTAAGTGTTATTAATAGAAAATAGCTGTAGTTCTTAAGAAGTCAGCTATGCCCGACTAAAAATTTAAATATCTGAAGAATTTCCAAAATCTTAAGGAAGGTCATTAGATATATAGTTATAATGTACAGTAGACTCTAATTTACCATAGTTAAAGTTCATTCTTTCAAAACAGTGAACCATTCACCTGTTATGTATTTAAATCCTTTGTTCTCATTATCAAATCAGGAAATATTACTTATACAATAGCTACTTTTATAAAGGTTTTTGGCAAGTTTCCTACAGACTTCAAAGGAAAAATTTGAAACAATGCTTTATCGTGATCTTAAAATAAAATCTAGCAGTAGAAATAACATTAATTTCAGTAAGATTGTGAAAAATAGATTCAGGTGCTTGTTCATATTAAAATCTCATAAAAACATGCTTGTTGTAAATCATGCAATTCACTTTTCTTTAACATATTTGTTCTCATTTTTTTCCGTAGGTCAACAACCTGACTGTCGATCCTTGTAAACAACTGTTGAGCATGAAATCATGAAGAATTATACATTCTCATATTAACTTTTTTTCCGATTTACAACATGTGAACATGAATTCTTAATGACAAACTTCCGAAGTTGGTCATTTTTCAGTTTATTAATAGGATCGTACATAATACCTAAATGATTATCTTGTGACAAAGTAAGACAACAAGGATCCTCTAAACTTATGACTTATAAAGGAAGAAATATATTTCCTTAAACTGTTCATGATTCATTTCTGGTTTCATAATTGTTTTTGATTGCTTGTGAGGTTATTCATAGGAGAAAAGTTGAAATAAAAACAAAACACTCCAGACTATACACTTTTCTTGGAAATTTACTTAACATTAACAGTATATACATATTTTTAATCATTTTTCAAAGTTGTTTTAAAATACTTGTTAAAATATCACATTAAATAATACATTTCTCCTCTAAATCCCTCTAAGTAAAAATAGTTTAATCCAAGTAGGAGTAAAAATGTACTCAGCATATCGGAAATAATTTCTCTACTAAATATGTCAGTATGTAGTGATGGCTTTAGTAATAAAAACAATTATTTTTCTAGAAACTTAAATATAAAAGTTGTTATTCATAAGTTTTATTTCTTATAAGCAATAGTTTTTACATTTTAATAATTCATTTCAAATCAATATTTCATCTATATATGGTACACAATACATCAATCTCAATGTGATGGCTGAATAATATCAGTATGCAGAACAATAACCATTAAAATATAAATGAATAATCATCATCTTTATATATCCTAAAGATTTATCTTTTGTTTGTAAAAACTTGGTGAAAACAGAGTGATTAGATAGCAGGGTTTGTCTTGAAAATATAAGGAAAAAATCAAAATATTGATAATGTTCAGTTTTAGCAATTTTGATGCATTAATGCAGACCTACAGGGTAAAGAAATATAAATGCATAGTCCATAGCATTTTAATGCATGGTTGCAAGTGCATCAATGGATTCTGCTTTATTTTTTATAAAAAAATTGTTTCAATGCTGCTGTCGACTACCTTATTGTTTAAAAGAAGCTGCAGAAAACAAGAACCAAAATACTGTAATTTTTCACTTAGTAACAGCCAATAAATTATGTTGATAAATGCACAATGTAAAATACTTGGTGTAAATCATAGCGGATATTACACCAGCAGCGTCATAACATTGTAATGAGGAACTACAAATTAGCATGATTAAAGTAAATGGTTCATATCATTCTTATACATCTCACTTGTCACTAACAAAAGGTCAATTATAATTAACTACACACTTCTCTTCCTATAGTTATCAAAGAATCTTTTGTTTTATACTTGAAAATATTAGTAATATATCATTGATTCAAGATTTTATAGCTTGTTGGCAATATGAGCATTTCAGAGAGAACCGGTTAAGTTTGATTTTTTTCCCATTTCCGTTGAAGGTTAAAATCTTTTAAAAGATATCCTTAGGCATAATAACAGCCCACTTATTTTGTTTTCAACATCAACTAAATCTCATTTTTTCCACACACAGTTCAAGGATTAAGTGTATTCAAGAAAAGAAATACCTTTTAAAAAATTTGTTATTGTGTTTATTTGTTAAAATATTCTGAGTACAGCCTACAACATATTTCTGTATTTAATTTTCTTGAAAAGTTTCACAATACAACATTTATCTTGAAACCCAATGTAAAAATGTATTTTCAACAAGGGAAGACAGCCAAAGTCACTAAATAAGGTCTGGTCAGTTTGGACATATGTGATTGATTACATGTCCCTCTCAAAACAATGCATGTTATTATAGCGTAGGTGTATATAAAACAAACACATAACAGATTTAGTGATTATGGTCACAAATTAATGGCTGTACGAGTTTGGATCTTCCTGTAATGAGCAAAGTAACCAGATGCAGATTTTTAGATGATTAAGTAATTATCTGGTCAATTATTTGTTTTCCATGTACTAAAGTCAGAACTGACCACTGTATGACTTATCTGTAGGTCAATTTTGCATAGATCTTCAAAGTTACTGGTCTAAATAAAATATTTACCAGTTTAGTAGGTTTTCTGGCCTCTATCCAGTAAAAAAAATAGATTCAATTACTATAAAAGTCCACTAGAAAATGAAATAGGCTAATCTTTCCATGCAAGCTTGCAAGTCAAAAATCCTGGACCAACTAAAATGTTGCAAATATCCTGCTACTCTTATACTGTTAAAATATATCAAAATACAACTATTCATTGCTATTTGGGTCCTTAATTCAATTATGTTCAAGATTTGCCATAAAATGAATCAATGAAAAAGTTGACAAGAAAACCTAATTACTCATTAAAAACTAACTGGTATACCACAAGTTATAGTAATGTACCAGCATTAAACTTAGTTCTAATATTGTAAAAAATTTATATTTACCAGGATTTGTTTTTATTATTTTTTTGCTGCTAATACACATCTGAATTCATTTAGGTAACCCGTAAAAGGACACTTAAATCAATATCTCTCATTCTACCATAATATTGGATCTGTTTTATTTATATATTTATCGCTGATACATGCTGTGCATGTTCATGCATACCTTTTCTCGTGCCTTTAAGCACTGTCATTTTATTGAGTCTATAACGACCTCTAATTTGTCTCTTTTTGAAAGCAATAACAGAAGCTTTATCTTCTCTTGCATGCTATTTTTTCACAAAAGAACATAAGAAACATTATAATCACTGCCAACATTTGGAATCATTAAGTCACATAACTGATAAAAGAACTTGTAAAACAACCACAAAACTGTCACTTAACCAACCAAATGGTGTAAATTAGTGCAATGAAAATAGTTGCCCCCCCCCCCCCCCCCCCCCCCTTCCTCCCTTCCACAAAAAGAAATACATTCTGTTATTACTACATCTAGAATAGACAATAACCTATCACACCATTACAAACACATATTTTCTTTTCTCACTTGTCACATTCAGAATGTACTCAACTGTTGACTTTATTATAATTCATATTAACATGAACAAAATGAATATTTTCAGTCTAAAAACATGAATCCCAAAACCCAAAGTAAATGTAGTATAGTATTACCCTCATCAGCAGGGATTAAATTCTCTTTGAAGAAATGAATCATTTTGTATTGGGACCATTATATATATATTGAAGCTAAAAATAGAAAAAAAACTAACTTTATTCCTTTACTACCCTTCTTTAATGTTAATTTGATTTTCATTAAAGATAGACTAATGTTACAGATGTTTCCAAAGGTAAATCGTGCACTTTAATATTTGGTTTATATATGAATTATTGCATATTTTTCCCATTTGCAGCCCTACATCTGGTGAACCAACACAAATTATATATATGCAGACATGAAAAAAATAGATTGAAGGATCAATGAGTGTGCAACCCAAAAAGACCACAAAATCAAACAGACCTACATGTATATACATGTACAATGTATACACCATGAAAAGCTAATACTTGATTGTCATACAAGACCTTATGTTCCCAAAAAATTGTGTATTCTTAATGTATTGACTATCAAGATGTTATTCTTGAAAGCAAGTGAATAATTTCATGGCCCATACTTTCTAAAAGTTTATGATCTTCAGACTACATATTTCAGTACAAAACTACTTAGAATTATGTAACTATTTTAATCTCTTAAGAATTGGAAGAGAAAATGAACTATAAATGAAGCAATTTTGGCTTCCTGACAAAGAAATTAAAACTGAAACCTATATATTGAATAATGACTGGCTAACAATAGTTCAATCATACAAAAGTGGAATATTGTAAGTTGTAAAAGAACTGATGGTCGGTAAATCTCTTTTCCATTATCAACAGAAAACTGCTGACATAGACAAATCTAGACTACAAATAATTTTATCCTCAAGAGGAATGTAAAGACTTTTTAACATTTATCAAGCATGTAATCTTCCATTGACCTGTATCTATGAATGTAAAGCAGTTATCAAGACATGGTAGTCCCCTGGGCGTGACTACCGAAACAAGAAAAAAAAATGACAACTTTGTTAAATTTTTATCATATACAATGAACATTTCTGTGTAAGAGTGGACCCTGGAGGGACTGAGATGTACAATGGAGAATGCCCTCACGACCATATAATATTAACAAAGTCGTCATCAGCGACAACATTGTCAAGATCAGTGACCTAGATATATTAGTATGGTTGTCCTTGGGCTTTTTCCAACATACATATGTAAACTTGGTATTAATGGTAATTACATACAGTACATGTTTGTCAATAGTCATGTATGTGCAACAACATATGTGAGTTTGATTCATGCAACATGCTCCACATGTACATATATCATCAGTGTTAATAAATCCACTGAAATTTGATCAAACTCCTGAAATTTTTTAACTTGATAAAGTACTACAAAAAATGCTTACTTTTAATATATATAACCTACATTGAACTTTTCCAATTCAATAATATTCATTAATTCATATATAAAGATAACCAGCACTGAATTTTCAATTACTTTGAGCAAGTAACTGTCCAATTCAAATCAAGGGAAGACAATAAAATATAAACTTAAATAAATCTCAACATAGACATAATTCACAAAGACAAAAACAAATACAACAGAGACAAAATACATGACAGTGAATGACTTTATGACCAACTCGCTTGACATAGATGGAAAAAAGCTAATGCAGCCTGACCCAAGCTAATCAGAACAAGATTTTGAATGTTGCTCACCTGCGAAGACATAAATACCAGGGCTTCCGTTCATAAAACTTTACTACGTAAACGAGTAAGAGTAAAGTTTTAAGACCAAAAGCCCCTGGAGTACATCAAGTTCCTTATACTTCTTTAACACACAATGCAAACCTATTAATAAAAGGACATACACTCAAGCTTCAAACTTTCCCGTTAAAAAAGGTCTTTAAGTCAATTGAACTATTGAAAAGTGTATTGGAATACCAAAAACATATCATTTTGGAAGGCCCTTAAAATTGGCTTAAATACCATGAAAAGGATCAGTCTATCTAAGGCCATCACATTTTCCAAGCTTCTCAAACTACAGTATACCTGTGGAATATAGAGTTTATGTATACAACATTATGTAATCTGCTTTTAGCAAAACAAATCATTAATCATGTTGCCTCTATCAACATCACATTACTTTATTTCTAAACATTTTTTCCCCTTTTTCTCTGCAGTAAAATCATTTTAACTGTCACCTTTTGGAGAGGTTGAACTCATTACAATTTATATGTAAAACTATGGAAACCAAAATGATTTATGTATAATATTGTAATGCAAACATTCTGTCTGCTGCTCTTTTTTTATTCAAAGATAACTTCATTTACTAAATAATAACATACCAAAATTTATAAAATCTAACAAAAGTTTTTGCAAACTTTAAGGCATTAATGCATGTTAACAGTATTTTAGAAAGCAAGAAATTTTAACAAATATGATAATGAATAGAATGTACCACAAAGGCCACAGAGCAGGTGTTCTGTATCAAAAGTTTGTCACATTTACACTAACCCATCAACAACAATCTTGTGAAGGCCTGTGCATCTGTGCTGACTTATAAAATTTTTCAAGCAAAAATTTATCAAGAAATGTTTTAATAAAAATCTATGCTTAAAAAAAATATAAATTTGTTTAATGCTTATAGAATTCAGCAAACCATATTCAAATATAAATGATTTCAACAAAATAATCTTAAATTTAACTCTCCCTTTACAAATATAGGATAGGACAACTTATTTGACAAATCATTTCATTTTACAATTAAATTACAATTATTAACCCAAATCTAACATCAGTAATTATGTTGTTATTAAAGGTAATACTAATATTAGGATAAACAATGACACTGGACCAGAAATTATGATGTTATTCTTGTTCAATGTTGTTTATTTGCCTGTTTTTCAACATTTTTGATGGTGGTCAAGTGAACAAAAAGTTAAGTTACAGTATAACCCTAGTAATTGAAGAATCTAAGCCCCTGATTAACAGCACATCACTTACTGTACGACCATTAAATGGAGGAGATACAATATCTTGACATAAAACATTTATCTAGTTATCTAAAATTAGGCTCTAAAATCTATTTATGTAAAAGATTTTCAAGTTATTCAATTTTTTCTTTAGAACCGAAAAAAAAAAAGACATTTAAATGTTGAAAAAGTGCTATTATCAACCTGTTAACGAATCCTAAAGAAATTTAGATTTGATTGTTATCAAGTGCGCCCTTGATTGTTCCACCGAATTAAGACTTCCTTCAGTAGAAATTCAGACAAATTAAACAGAAACAAATCAAATTCTGAGGTCGAAATTTGAACTTCCAAGAATGTCAAGATAAAGCTATTCATGTCATTTTGAACATATCTTTTTACAAAAAGACTACATATATAATATAATGTTATAAATACCCTTATCTTTTCATAAAAAGTAAAATGGAATAATATTGTTAGAAATAACCATGACACTAAAAAAACATGACACGAAAAAAAACCTCGACAAGACAGGTTTATATAATAGCTGGCTTGTCAAATTACTAGAATATATGATATGTATTTAAATCCTTTTGGTCCTCATACATTGTATTTCCGATTATAACCCACCCAACCTTGCGTTATGTCAACAGGAATGAATTGGGTGACGTCAAATATTAAATTGACTACTATCGTCACACCAAATTACTGCATAAAAAAATCGTCAGTTTAAATAAGTGCAAAATAATTTAAATATAATATTCAATATCATAAGAATGATGAATCTCCATGTTCAAATTAGTGAAATGATGATGATTCTTAGGAAGCAATTAAATTTAAAGAGATAATTGTACATCTAAATTTTTACAAAATGTGTCCAGGAATATAACAGTAAAAAATCTCATGATTCATTCTTCACAATATCATTTATATATATATATTTAAGCCAACTTTCAGACTGCAACATAAATTTACACAAAATTCAAATTACTTAATTTTTCAATTCAATGTGCATACATGTAGCTGCTTCTGAAAAATCTGAATTTACAAGAGTACTGATAAAAGAAGAACAAAAACAGAAAGACAATATATAAGAAAACTTACAATATCTTGTGAGAAGCTTCTTTTTGTAGGTTTTTGCACTACAAGTGTCTTTTTTAGATTCTCCCAAATCAAGTCCTTGGTCAATTGAACTATCTTCCGACATTACAGATTCACGTCTTTCTTTTTTCATAGATAAATCTAACACTGGAGAGGTTTCATAATCCATTGGGGTTATATAATTAGCGGCAATTCTGTAATCCATCATTTTTATTTTTAAAGAATTGTAACCTTAAGCCAATTTCAATTCCTTCACTTTTTAATTTACTCCTTAAAACTATTTAAAATCAAAATGTTCTAAAAAACAGTATTTACTATTTCAAAATACTAAATGCTTTGAAATATTTTGTCTAATGAAATATTGCATGTTATTAGTTGATTTTTGTCCTCACAAATATTGACAAAAATAGGTAGTCTTCTTCAAATGATGTGTACACACCAGTCACACAAACAAATCAATTAAATATAAAAAAAATCCACATGTGTTTTAAATAATATGTATCTAATGTCCAATATTCCAAGCAATAAATTTCCAATTTGACTAAAATTGACAATAATTGTTAATCAGTCACAATCTCCCTTGCTTACACATACCTCTGTGAGATAGGAAGTCAGTTATGTCAAACAACAAGCATGCATAGGAAGTAAACTATAGCTGACAGTCACATGACCTCTTTTTCTAGGTCATATACAGTGTAGGAAATATGTTTGCCTTGCCGATATGAATACCTTGTATACAAGTAGGAAATGAATTACCTTGATAAAGTGACAAAAACAGCTCAAGGGGGATTAAGATTAGGAAAATTTATATTCAATATCAATAGTATTGAATAATGAAAAAGGCTTTTTGTTAATGGGGGATATAGGTGTATTTAGTGAGAACAGGTAAATACAGGTAAAAATCACTTCACACACTGATAAGTAATAAGGAAACAGGATAAGATAAAAATTGTATATCTTGTTTTTAAAGTCTATGTGTGTGTCATAAATAAATTATTACTTAGGTGATCATAAACAAAACACACTAAATCCTAACACACCTATAATGTACCTAACTTGATAGTGCAAAGGTGAAATACTAATAAATTTATTATCAACTTTTTAAGTCTTATTAAAGCAATATAAGGCCTGTAATAAAAGGGAGGAGGTTAAACTGAAAAAAGTATTACTTGACAGTAGCAATATATGTGGTATCTTGTACTTACAAAATTACATTTAAAACAAATCTTTGTCCAAATTTAAATCCAAAACATTACTGACCATTCCCCCTAAAAAACAGGGAGTAAGCAGATGACTTCTTTAAATATAAAAATTAGAAGATATGGTATAATTGCCTATGAGACAACTCTCCACCAGAGACCAAACGACTTAAAAGTTAAAGTTTATTTGAGATTTCTTTTTTTTTTCTTTTTACTGCCTGGTAGGTACAAGATGAAGTGAGAAACAGATTGATTTGTGGATTTACCAGAGGATCGATTTAAGGAGGGGCAGGGGGCTCATAGCCACTTCTGGGCATACATATATAGTTACAGATACTGATCCATGATTTTGAAACGGGGGGGACTAGGCAAGATTTAGAGTGGGACATGTAAAAAGCCTATGCATTAACCATATACGTAGCTTCATAAAAAGGGGGTCCGACTGCCCCCAACCCTCTAAATCCGCCTTTGGGTTAATGCACAGACTTTTACAAGTCCACCTCCTAATGTTTCCTTGTTGGTGCCCCCTCCACCTTTTTCAAAATCCCGGATTGACATCTGTTTATTACAATCTTTTGAATTAAATTACTGATATGATTCTGAAACAAGCTGTACCTTAATGAAAGTATCAGCTATTTTCATTAGAAAACCCAAGAATCATATCTATCAAACAATTACTGTAAATTCAGTAACTTTTGTGGGTACTTATGATTATGATTATTGAACAATGGTAAAAAATAGAAGATATTCAGGAAATAATGCATAGAAATAATGGTATCTAGATTAAATGGGAGTTTTATTTCGGTAAAACATATCCTGTAGTAATTTCACAATTATTTCTGAATTTACGGTAAATTGGAGGAAAAGTCACTTTTCAGTTGTTAGGAGGTGCATGAATTTATTATTAAAAGGTACAAAAAGTTGTTATTAATTTACACAAAGTTATCAATAGTAGTTCTACAATGTCCTGAATGTTGACCTCTAGATGTTTTTAGGTTGTTTCTATCATTGGGTTGCTGTCACATTAAGTCCTTTTAATCATATTTACTATACATGTTATGACAGTTTTATTAATATCCTTTACTGTTTACGAGGAGTTGTAATGCAAATGACTGAACACTTGTAACTTTCACAAGGCATACTCCTGCTGCTATTGCTGAATCATTTAAATTTGGATGTAACACATCTTCTGATTGACATGAGCATTTTTTCATGATTTACTCCTTAATAATGGAATTTAGAATTAAATTATAAGGGATGACAGTAATATTTTTTCTGTCTATTCGATATAACCTCAAAAATGTGGTGCACTTTTGCAGGTTATTCAGTGTGCACTACATTTTTTATGTTATTTCTTCATAGACAGAAAAGATAAATGGGGAATGTGTCCATGGGACACGGATGATGCCCCTGCTTGCATATAATGTTATAAATGGACATAACTCAAGAACAGTAAAAGTGACGCTACACAAATTTGTACTTGATCTGAGTTTTGTGGTAATAAGCATTGAGTATAAGTTTCATAACATTTGGCTGAGACAAACTTCAGTTAGAGAACGGAAACAAAAAAATTCAGCAATTTTTTTATTTGAAAAGGGGCACAACTCTAGAACGGTAAAAGTGATGCCACCAAAATTCAAACTTGCTCTGTGTTTTGTTGTAATAAGCATTGTGTATAAGATTCATAACATTTGGTTGAGGCAAACTTTAGACCAAAAAAAAATATATGTCTGTTTACGGTTACCTGACTGAACCTACTTTTGAGCGCTGACCCTAAGTCATTTTATTTCCGTTGTAAAGTGAAAAATAAACTGAACTCGTGTCAAAAGCAAAGTTAGTGTTGCAAATAATATAAATCAATTGCCTGATACATCCCAATGTTCACAATCGTGAATATGACAGCTGTTTTAAGGAAATTCGCAACTTGTCAAGACGAAACGGCATGACTCAAAATCATGTCACAAAAAATAAAATGAAAAAATAAAATAAAATGGAAATACCGACCTACCTACCCTATTTTTTTAAAGTATGTAACATTAAACAGACCTATAATTTTTTTTGGCCTTAGAGAACGGAAACGAAAAATTCAGCAATTTTTTCATTGGTAAAGGGGCATAACTTTAGAAATGTGAAAGTGATGCCACCCAAATTCAACTTGATGTGTATTTTGTGGTAATAAGCATTGTTTTTAAGTTTCATAACATTTGGTTAAGGCAAACTTAAGTTAGGGAATGGAAACGAAAATTTCAGGAATTTTTCCATTTGTAAAGGGGCATAACTCTAGAACAGTAAAAGTGACGACACCAAAATTCAAACTTGATCTGTGTTTTGTGGTAATAAGTATTGTGTATAAGTTCCATAACATTTGGTTGAGGCTAACTTAAGTTTGAGAACAGAAAAAAAAAAAAAATAACGAACGCACATACGACGGACGGACAAGGGTAAAACTTAATGCCCCCTCCGCTACGGAGGGGGCATAAAAATATTATAGTAATTCCTTAAATGGAATACACTACAAAAACACTATATGCTTGTAGAAGCTTTTAATTAGGTCAAGGATATTGTAAAGGAAATTGAAACAGATTTTCTTAGAATTTATGACATTATCCCTTGTATCATTTGTAAATTAATACCAGAAAACCTGAAATACTGAAAAATTACCAATTAAAGTTTCCTGTTCTTGAATGTTTGAATGCGTGGAGTTCTTAATAAAAGGGAGATAATGCAGATTCAGATGCTGACAAAATCAATATCATGATAATCATTTCCCATCATCGCATGGACAAGGACAATCAACTGTACAACACACTAGTTCTTTGTGACCTGTGAGCCAATATTAATTCAAACAATAAACCTTGCATTAAAATGGCATTTGAACAATTGATCATAAACAATAGCAGTGTTTGCAGAATATTTTACTTTAGAATTGTAAACTTTTATTGACCGAATGTACTCATGAAATAACAGGAATATAAAAGTACGGCATCAACCATATGAAATCAATCGTACTGAGTTAATAATCAATTGAACAAAGATTGATGTTTACTTCAGAACCTACTTCCTGTTTATTTCAAAACTATTGATGGTATGACGAGATATTGATTATTTTATTTAATAATGGCTTTATTTATCATCAAACAAAAAAACCAAAAAATATAGACTTTTCTTACTAACTAAAATAGCAAGTCATGCATTCAAAATTTCAATCCTGCTATCTATGATGAGTTTATTCATTCATATAAATCATAAGTTTTTATAAAAGATCATCTGCATAGATGATAGAACTATAACTGTCATTTCATCAATTATTGTTTTCTCAAAATAATATCATAAAATTTGTATTTTTTACAATATGTATAAAAACTAAAGTATTGTTTATCATCTCTTGAAATTGAATACATCTTATTTCTTTCGTCATTTACCAAGTATATGTTGTTTAAAGAAACATCTCATCATATTTAAATATTTTCATTTGAAAATATGGTAATTTTGGGGAAATGTTCAATTTTTTATATAATTTGAAAGTCAAATTAACATACATCTATCATAAATAAGGAAAGAAACATAGCCTTAAGTTTTTCATTGCTATCAAAAATCAAAACTAATAATAAAATAATTAGAAAGAATATATTTATAATCAGTGTGGGAGTTGTTATAGTACAATATATACTTCATAAGATGTCATATAAACAAGATATAACAAAAGTCAATCTTACGTGACTATCGCTTAATTTTCAACCTAAAAAAGAATGAACGACAAATGCTCGAAGCAATATCACTTTTATTACTAACAATTACCTAACCTACATATTAATATAATTCAGCTCAAATACATAGAAAAACCGGAAACATTTTTCTTTGTAAACAACTATTATCACGACTATAGCCCTGATCTTACGTCAGTCCGAGATTTGATTCAAGAAAATTTCACAGTACATAGATTACCTGTAGTACATTCTATATATGATTCACAAGACTGTCACAAGAAAAATTAGGAGTGCTTAAATGTTGACTTTCTTGTCAGATTTTGCAAGCAGTTAAGTGCATTATGGGAAGAAACAAATCAACTGTACTGAAGTGTCCCTCAATTCAGGATTTCCTTGGTGAACACTTACTAGATGACAAAACAATAGAGTCCATATTTGAAAAATTTATGTATACATATTTGTCCTCTAAGTAGATAGTCCAGTACAAAGTACTGAGAGCCTTTATTTTTATTGTAGCAACTGAAGAAAATATTTGTTTTCATTTTAAAGTTTTTAACTCCTGTTGAGAAGTCAATTTAAATAAATTACAAATCAGCTAATCAATTCTGATAGATGCACATCATAAGGCTCACAGAGAGTGCATTGAATATTCTTACTATCTAAACTTCAATACTAAAGGTTATTTATTAGTCTATTGGCTGTCAACCTAAATAGAATGCTTGCACTGAAACATAGTTAGCAACAGACAACAATAAGCTGTTTTTCTTCAATACATATTAAATGACACACCCTCCTGAGGGAAAACTCTACTGTTGTTAGCAAGGTGATAGAGAAGGTGTGGTATAATTGCCAATAAGACATATATCCATCCTAGACCAAATGATGAGAATGTAAACAACTAAAGGGAACTGTGCAGCCTTCAACAATGAGCAAAACCCAAACTGTATAGTAAGTTATTAAAGTCACCAGCATGACAAAATGTGAAACAATTCAAGAGAAAACCAGCTGCCTCTTTTAGATATAGTATTAAACAAAACATGGAAAAGTTTTCTTATGGGGTTAGAACAACTTATCAGGTAACTCCAAACATGAGTTTACATGTTTACCTCAATCATAAAGATGTAACTGATTTCACAAACTCCTCCTGAAGCAGGATATCAATATGACTAACAGGGTTAAGGCAAAAACTCATAATCTCTCCAAAGTTTTTCTAAAACAAGAATGTGTTCATAGTACACGGATACCCTACTCACACTATCATTTTCTATGTTCAGTGCCCGCCGCCACTGAGTGGACCGTGAAATTGGGGTCAAAACTCTTATTTGGTATTAAAATTAGAAAGATCATATCATAGGGAACATGTGTACTAAGTTTCAAGTTGATTGGACTTCAACTTCATCCAAAACTACCTTGACCAAAAACTTTAACCTGAAGTGTGACAGACGGACGAACAAACGGACGGACGCACAAACCAGAAAACATAATGCCTCTACTACTATTGTAGGTGGGGCATAGAAATGAATATATTAGCAACTAAAATCTTATTGTCCAAGATCAAGAATATGTGTTAATAGGGCACCATGCCTCGTTCACATTTTTCACATTTGTATGTTTCATTAGACATAAAATTAGGGTCTAAACCCTAATTTGGATATATTTTCTTAAAAGTTCGCATAATAATGACATAAATGAACTTGTGTACTATCCATAAGTTTCAAACTAATGTGACTACATCTTCATGGTAAATGACCTCACCAAGACTTCAACCTGATAAAGGATAGATTAACAGAAGAATGGACAGACATACAGACTGGAAACATAACCTACTGTAAGGGCATAAAAAGAAAAATGTTGATATGGGTTACTTTCAGTATGATATGGTTTCTCATTCAGTCAAACAAACTCAATATTTAAAAGATTTAAAATAGATAGTTGTTATTTTTATTTGTAAAAGCTCAGTTCAGCATTGACCAGAGGCAGTAATCTGCAGTAGGCACATGTTATAAAGTATTTGGGTCAATACCAAATGCCAATGCATATTGATTTATAAGACTCAGATACAAAACTGATAATACCAATGTCCTGTACAGGTAGATGTATGCATGGTCTCTTGTGGAGAGTTGTCTCATTGGCAATCATACCACATCTTAATAGTATCTTAACAGTCTGATGTATTGCAGACTAAGTGGGACCAAGGGACAAACTAGCCCATCACCCCGAAACAGACAGAGGGCAGTAGGGTGTATGCCAACGAATCTCAGACAAATGCCTCAAGTGATATATATGTAGGCATCATTCCTTCCTATCAAATAAACATGTTTATATAATTACTGCTGCCTGGTCAGAGTGACTTACAAATTACTCTCAACAAACACAAACATGTTGTTTTCTATGTAGTTAATCTTCTAATACTATTAGCATTCATAAAATGTATGAAGGAAACAGGTTGACTGTCTTTTGCCCAAGTACATTTGTTCGCATTTATTTTCAAGCACGAGTTCAAAAACCCTTCATTTCTTTCATACAAGTACATTTCATTTATTTCAGAACTTTTTGATGGTTATTTATTATTCCAAAAATAAGTGTCACACAATGAACACTTCATTCAATGGTAGACTTCTTCAGATTAATAACATCAAACTTGTTAGAAATTAGAGTGAGAATTATAGAAAGCTTTTTTTCTGCCATAGAACTTGAAAGATCAAGGCGTTATGGAATTTTTCCTGGAACTTCAAAGAAGTGTACCACATGACATCTTCTTAAAGAAAAACAATATATCAACCTATTTCTAAATCTAAGAATGGGAAAATATGTTTTGTTTGAGAAACAATGGCTTGGGAAAGAAAACACAAAACTTAAATCTGCATTAAAACTCTTTGCTAAACTGCAAACTACAAAATGTTGTCATTTCAGGTCGTTCAGCTGTTGTATGACATGTACATTTTATTTTTTTAATTTGCTGTGCACATACATATTTATCAACATATGTTAGTTAAGGTGCAGTAATGCAATGCTGTTACATTACTAATTAATTTTTAAATGACTTTTTTTAATGAAAATCTAGAACAACTATTCAATCCTATGTATCCAAAAATACTGTACCTAATATTTGAGTAATAAAGATATGTCAAGGGATGCACCCTAAGGAAGGAAGAGAAAAATAAGTTGTCACAGGTCAACACACATATTAGTTATTTATTACAAGGACTCGAGACCAACAATAACAAGACAAATTTATCAGTATGAACAATTTATTAGAAGATAGATCAGGTGTTAGCCAGGTAGATAATTATGTTCTGTTACAACATGTAAGGTAACAATAGAGTAGCCATGTCTAACATGGACTGACCAAGAATGATGTCTTTGTTACACCAAAGTCATGGTCTGTCTAGCTCATTATGATATGGTCACTTGAAGTAGTGTCCAGACTTTGCAGAAAATTAAACATTTAAAAGCAGAAAAGATAAAGGGAAGAATTGTATATATCAATACATGTATAAGTTATGATTTAATCTATCAGAAAGATCAATGTTCTTTTGAAAGCTTGCAAACTAATTAAGAATAGCATAAACTGTAGATAGAGCTGCAGAGAAATAGCAAAACAAACATATATGAAAAATGGACAATTTGGGTAAAATATAAGGACACAACAACCCAACAATAAAAGTACACCAATGTTAGACTTCCAGATGTCACTAAATGGTCAAGTGTCCACACCCTATGATGAGCTATACATTACAGTGTCTATATATATAAATAGGTATGATGTGAATGAATTCCCCAGGTATTTTCAACCTGCAAGGTTATTAACCTGTTTCAAGGTCCACTGTTTAATCTGCATCAGTAGACTAAGTATATATTGTTATCAATATGTCTAAGAATCAAGGTCATTTGTAGGAGGTATGAGCCAGGTGTGTTCAATTCTTTAGTACTTAAAGAGCTATAACTCATAAAACCAGAAAGAAACATCAGTAATCTTTCAGGAACAAAATTTGCATAAAAATGGAATAGTAGGGGGACACTTTTAATATCAACTACCATAATTTAATTATAAGGAATCTGAATTTCCCCTTTTTAATTTCATGCATTAAAACACCTTACTAATAAAATGGTTAACTGCATTCCCCCTTCTAATAACACTCGGGTTTTTTATAGCAATAAGTAGACAGGTAAAGGAAAATAGGTCAAATTTCAATATAGCTGTATCAATTTTCGTAATTATCATAAACATCCATTTTGTTTTTTAATTTTTGCATCAAATGAAAGGTATATATATATATATTAGAACATACACTTCAGTAACCAGGATGTACTTTGTTACCAGGAAAACATTTAAAAGTCATTTTCTACATTGTTCTTAGGAGACAATTCATGTCCAAGTTCTATATAGCCCTAATCCTTTTAAGAGACAATTATATAGCCTCTAAATATAAGCACATCTAAATATAAAAACAACGCAAGAAAAAATTCACAAGGCTGCAAATTTGAGTATGATGTAAGACCACAATCCAGTTTGATATCTGTTGATGGGACAACATTCTCTGAAAAGTTGCCACTTAACAACACCAGACTTCAAACTACTAAATGTGTCTGCTTTAAAATGAAAGGCCATCAAATGAGGTTTAAGTAAAATAGACAAATCTTATGTCAGATCTCACAAAATGTCCTCTTTTGCCTTTTTTTTCCCTGTAACTTCTCTTCAATATCCTCTTTTACGTAACTTGTTGATTACCCTACGTAACCTTTGTCTTACTTTTGGTCTCTTAATCTGTATGGGTACATATATAAATACACTTCTTAACCTATTTATATAGAACTGTACAATTTTCCTTTGCAGGAACTCACAAGTGAAGCAAACATTATATTGTTAAGGTGAAAGAATGTAATAACAAAAGATGGTATTTCTGGCCGGCTAAGGTAAACATTTTATGGTTGGGTGGACATGGAAATCTGATGCTTTTTTATTACCTGTTTCCGCATTTATTGTCCTGTAGAGCTGAGACACATACAAAAGAAACACCACAGGTGTAAATGTACCTTGTTATAGCCCTGACAACCATACTGTCCTAACATGACAAATCATTTTACATTCTCAAATCAAGTAGGCGGTGTGTAGTAATATTTAGGGCAATATTTTTTGCTAAGGTATACATTTATTGCCATTTTAAATGACAAACCAGTTTGATTGCTTGGCACTTGTGTAACTGCAAAGAATGCTTAATTTTTTTTCCCTTCCATATATCATGGCTAAACTGCAATAAAGGTCCCTGTTATAATCACTTCTCTGTTTAGTGACATTAATATTTCCTGTCGTAAATTAAATAGAATTTATGAATTAAATGTATGTAATTTAAACTACTCCCTTTTACAGGAATAAACAATTAATGCACCTTTATAAAGTTCAATTGACATTACTGTCTACATTTAACTACCTGATTCAAGTTAAAGCAATAGCAACCACAGAATAACACAGATTAAATATTAGAACTGTTCATATGGTTCATAAATGCACAACAACATTACATATCATTATATGATATGATGTAGAAGTACCTTCCCCCTACTAGTATACATAGGTTTTGTTTTCATTTCAACTGTTTTGTCCATAGCTGCATACAACTGTACAACTGATTTTAATACAAACAATATTCATTTTACATGTACCAACACATGCCTGCTGCCTATGTTGCTATGCTGGACTACACATGCCTATGGCCTATGCGGCTATATAAGACTGCCCATGCCAATAGCCTTTTGGGCTATGCTGGACTACACATGCCTATATGCATATGGCTATGCAGCTATGGTAGACTACACATGCCTATGGCCTATGCAGCTATGGTAGACTACACATGCCTATGACCTATGTGGCTATGCTGGACTACACATGCCTATAGCCTATGCAGCTATGGTACATCACACATGCCTATGGCTTATGTGGCTATGTTGGACTTCACATGCCTATATGCCTATGGCCTATGCAACTTTGGTAGACTACACATGCCTATGACCTATGCAGCTATGTTAGACTACACATGCCTATGGCCTATGCAGCTATGGTAGACTACACATGCCTATGGCCTATGCAGCTATGGTAGACTACACGCCTATGGCTTATGCAGCTATGGTAGACTACACATGCCTATGGCCTATGCAGCTATGGTAGGCTACACATGCCTATGGCCTATGCAGCTATGGTAGACTACACACCTATGACTTATGCAGCTATGGTAGACTACACATGACTATGGCCTATGCAGCTATGGTAGACTACACATGCCTATGGCATATGCAGCTATGGTAGACTACACATGCCTAGTATGGCCTCTGCAGCTATGGTAGACTACACATGCCTATGGCCTATGCAGCTATGCTGGACTGCATATGTGTATGGCCTATGTGGCTATGCTGGATTACACATGCCTATGCCAAACTATCTAAGCAAGATCACATTTATAAACCAAATGGACTAATAAAAAGTTGGTGAAGATAAAAAGGGGCAATAAAAAAGTGTAAGTGAAAGAAAGACAGACACAGCACCATGGTTAAAGAAAAAAAAACAAAATACTACATAAACTCTGAAAAGAGCAAACTGAAACATAATAGGTAATCAATTCCTCTGTTTAAAGATTACACCAAATGACAGAATTCTAACCTAACATGTTTCCTAACCTACATATACTAATAGTTTATGAATACAAATCTACAAATAAACTGTACCTATTCATCTAAACAATTACTTCTTTGAATCTAAAAATAATACTAACTTAATCAACCTAAAAAAAAGGTTTACATGTTTTCTTTTTTTAAACTTTATATAACAGCCAAAAGTTCACAAAACATGTGTGGCAAATTGATACATGTTACTGTGCAAAATGCTTTAATTTATTTACACAGGACATTGTCATCATAGGATGTATGGTCAAAATAAAAACATAAAACAAAACTTATAGTGTCAGGGAGGTTGCAAAAATATTTACCACTTTATTATATTTTCCCATAAAAAGGTAGATCGATAAGTTGATTTAAAATTGTACACACAATATGTTTACCACATATCTGATTATAAGTACTAATATATTAAAGTTGGTTTATAAAATGAGCTACAGGAAGTATAGCCAACAAAGGATTTATTATTAACTGGTTTGACTGAGGTTCAGTGTAGGGAAGTCAATATAAACAATTGAAGATATGGGGTAATTGTCAATAAAACAGCAACCAAACAAAGGGTTTAACCAAATTAGACATCTAAGGTCTCCATATTATCTCCAATAATGCACAGTTAAGCATTGACTATGCAAAATAGTAGCCTTAGAGATAGACATTGTGCACTTTGTCTTCAACCTTTACTACTATTTTTGCATTCTGGTATTGCACAGTCTTCAAAATAGACTTCTATTTTGGCATAGTTAATGTTATTTACACATCACTTCTAATAAATTTTGCAGTATATGCTATACGCATATTTTAGGTTTAAAAATAAGAATTATTTAATAGCCATTCAAATAAATAAGAAGTCTAATTTAACAGCATATTGTCTGCAAATATGCACGAAATATTTGCCACTGAACATTAAGAGAACAAAAATACATTAATCAACTGTATTTACTTTCATAAGGTATTAAAGATAAAGAACATATCAGTAAGGACAATTAACCTAAATGTACCAATGCAATGCAATGACCAATATTTTTAGAGAAATAGTTCAAAACCCCAGGTGTAAACAAATTATTGGTCTACTGGCATGTTCTTGATGGGACAGATGACTTCTCTGATCACTGAACTGCGACTAATATATATGTGTTAGAACTGATGTACCTGCCAAATCTATGTGTATGTAGGCGTGAAATGTATATATAAAGTATTATTTATCTAATAGAAAATTAATGTAAAAAGAAAATTATTCTTTTCACATTCATATTTCCATATGAAATCAATTAAACAGAACTGCTTTTAAAGTATGAATTATCTTTCAAGATGGCATCTACTGATCTGGCAGGGAAAACCATTTCATAATAATAGGTAAAACCAGTTACCAATTTATGCAAAAATACATTGCACAAGTATACATATACTACATTAAGGTGGTTTTTTTCCAGTCAAATACCGACACTCATCACTGATCAGTTCAATGTCATATGTCTGCTAAACTAGCAAACTGAAACAACCTGTTGTTTGTTTAAGTTTTTAAATGACCGTTTGACAGGAGGATCAAAGATTTTTCTTGATTATATTAAAGAAAGCAACTTCAATAAATATTGATGATAAATCGTAATCCGAGTCAGATAACCTATTTCTATATTTGTCTCATATCTGAGCCTGTGTCTGTCATAGCTATTACAAAAAGTTTGTATTTGAAAAAAATAATTAGTAGATAGCTTTAAATTACAAAATGAAAATTTGAAATAGCAATTATTGAATATATATGTCTGTGAACCATTCCTAGACATTGACTTTACTAAGTATAGCTGACAGATATAGTGAACATTAATGCCATAAATAGATATGACATACAGGTTTAGTAGACTGCATTACACCACCTAATATATGTAAATAAAATAAACCATCTTCCTAGAAACACAGAACTTGTAACTGGACATGATCTATATTCTCATTTTAGCAATACACAAGCAGATGCAAAACCTAAGGTGCAAAACCTAAGGTACATACATAGAAAAAAAGGGGGAGGGTATCAAGGAAACAATAAAAAACATAAGTCAAAAGAAACACAGACAACACAATGGCTTAAAATATTACAACAGACAACACAATCATCAATGGCTAAAATACAACAGACAACACAATGGCTAAAAACAACAAAAGATAACACAATGTCTAAAAAACAAGACAACACAATGGCTAAAAACAACAAAAGACAACACAATGGCTAAAAACAACAACAGACAACACAATGGCTAAAAAACAAGACAACACAATGGCTAAAAACAACAACAGACAACTAAATGGCTAAAAAAACAACAACAGACAAACAACAATTCAGAAAATGTTGCCAAAGCTTACTTAACTACTGATATGAAAGGAGGGATTCTAGCAAACAATTTGAACTGATGCATCTATAACTTTCAATTGAGATGATCCTGAGTTCAACATAGTAAGAACCTTTAACTTTGTAGAGCAATAGTTCGCACATTGTTAAAAATATATATACTACAATAAGTGAGTACTAAGATGATCCCCCCCCCCCCCACCCCCTTTCCCCTCAACTTATCCATTTTTGGATAAAATGCTTGAACATAATGAATTTTCCGAACATTTTCTCAACTTCTTTTTTTATCTAACTGTCTTCTTCCTTTCTAACGCGTAGTGAGTACATTAAAGGTCTTTAAACAATGTCACTCTCTTCTACTTAGATCTCTCAAGCATTCAAATTTTCCCTAATTATCCTAATTTTTACTTATGAAGTACTTGAATTCATCTTTCAAGCAGTACTTAAATCTACCAATTTTCCCCTATGAACCTCTATTTTAACAAACTGGTACTTGAATAGAATGTCTTCCTCTTGTTATTTCCTTTAATAAGATGACACCCAATTATTTAAGGCTACTTACAACAAACATGCCTATCGCACTTAGAAACCAGTTGATACCCCTAAAGGCCACTTATAGCTAAAAATATCTGTTTAACTACCTCGGGTTGTTGAACCATCGACACCGACTAATATTTGGGTCATTCTGAACAAAATAAATCTACAATAGTTTAAAGGACAAAAACAACATGATAAACATCTAATGTATACCATATAAAAGCTTCAGATTTTGTATGTAAATATAAAAATGAATAGACTCAGAGGCTATTAGGGTTAAATGCTCAATATAAAATTGTCTATTTAAGCAAAAATAGCTGTGTTTTATAACATGTTTTAGCATAGAATAAAAGTGTTCAGCTGTTCCAGATTCATTACCAATGATTTATTTTTCTATATCACTAGAATATTAAAATATTCATTCATTCATATATATAACACTTTCAACCTTTACGTGCAAATTTACTGTCAGAACACCAGCCTCAAAACCTATACTAAACTAACTCTACCATAAACCTAATCCTAACACTAGCTATAACCCTAACCTAACCATAATTGTAGACGGAACCTGCTGTAGCTAACCCCATACATGCTTTAGTATAGGGAAATTAAAAGCAAGCAGAACATCTTTATGTAAAGCTATATTAGTAAAACCAAGATCGATTTTAGTAGAATATTCTTTTACCGTGACCTATTTTTTTTGTTGTTTTGATGTATAACTTCTCATTTGTTTGAAAATCTTTCAAAACGATTTAACATTGAATTGAATTAACTCATTTTCAAAGGTCAAAGAGAATAACATCCTTCACTAGCAATATTTTATATGCATAAACATAATTAAAGGAATAAAGAATTCTTTGGAGACTTTTGTCTCTAATCTATTTCCATTACAAAGCCTCACTAGGTAAGAAAAATTTAAATGAGCACTATATATTTTTTGTCAATTTTGTAAATTAGCATTTTTATATTAATGTCAAAACAAGAGAACACATGGGAAAATCTCCCAAAAAACATGAATTCCACCGTTACCTTAAAGATGACTGCTTTTTAAAAATTTTCTTTGATATATATCCCCCCCCCCCCCTTGAAAATCAGTAGTCATCTATTAGAGAAGAAGCTTATATCAAGAAGAATACTGTACATGTATGTAATTTCTTCAAACCACAAAGAAGAAGGTGAGCTACTAAAACCATAGTCTGAAAGTGAAAAGACTGAATATTGCTGAATGAAAATAAACTTGACTTGACAATGAATTACACAATGCGCCTCAAGATTAACATTGTTATGTGTGTTTTCAGTTGACAGAAATAAATGTCGTGACACAAGTTAAAACAGGATAAGCCTTAAATATTCTTCTGATATTAGAAGCCTTTTAAATAATAATTTTCATTGATTAAGTCTGGTAACCATGACAACTTGGAATGGTTTAATATATCAAAGAAAAATAATAATAGTTATTGATCCTAAGACTTTAAAAGTCAAGAGTAAATTTGTCATTAAACTTGAGATGATATGTTTGTAAAATACATTAAAATGTTACAGATTTCATGCACACCATTATAATAAAACATATGTTAAAACAATGGTCACAAGTTATAACTTATCTGAATCAGAGGTCCTAGTTATTTAAGGTTATATGAGAAATGCTGAATCCACATTGTATTTAAATATATACCGTATATGTTAAAACAACGTTCACAATTGATACCTCATCTGAACTAGTACTAATAGAATAAGGTAAATAGCACTAATAAAAGTAAAATAAGAAATGTTGAAAATACTAAGTTAACTCATTCATTTGCAAATATACAGACAAAACAGCCTTTTTAAAGAAAAACACTTAAGGTTCTAATAAGACCTGATAAAAACATGACAAACAAGAATTTAAAAAAAATGATTTATTACCCCAATAAGATGTTCAGGCTTTAGATTTAAATTTTCACTAAAGTCTCAATCATATAAAACACATATATTTTACAACATATGGGGGAATTATTCTTCAATATCATACCAAGTCATTCTAAAATTAGATGACAATAAACTCTTTCTACAACAGATGGGAGATATAAATAATCAATATTAAGTTCCTTCTATATCCAATTAAATTCTTATTTCAAATACCATAATAATGTTTGAATAATGAAGATAATGATGTCAAGCAATAATAAAACAATACTGTTTGACATTAGATATTGTTACATCAAAGAAACTTTTATTAAATTTTCTTCAACTGTAATAACAAAACATATATTTCTTCAATATTTAAAGACCCTTCAACAGCAATAAAAGTTGGTCAAGGCCACCTTCTTACAAATTATGAAAAAAAATTGAAATTCAGATTGTGTGCAAAGGGAAGTAACTCTGGCATAATTGTCTAGTTGATTGCATATCATACCAAAAGATATCTTGGGCAAAAAATATAATAATGGCATATGCTTTAATAGTGGTTATATCTAATTCAAGCTAAATACATTATATATTTAAAAGTTCATTTAAAACTGCAGGCTGAATAATTCAAGATATCATACTTTTAAGGTGTGAGTGTAATAAAACACTATTCTAAAAGGATAATTTTGCCTTGACCACCCTATTTCAAAATTGTCGTTATCCGTGACTTTTGCTTTTTTTTTCAAAGAAGCAAAATAACTAAAAATCAGTTAAATAACAACTTATAATCATCGATGATTTCAATACATGTAATTTTTTTTAAACAACATAAACACCTAACATAACTGCCAAAGCATGGCTATAATTTTATCATGATGCAAGGGGAGTAATCCTTTTTAAACAAGAAATAAAAATAAAACTGAGTTGAATTGTCTCCCTTGTCTCATAAATTTCATTTCATTAAGATCTATGTACCAAACCTTAACAAAGATATACACTTTTCTTAATTAGTGAATGAATCTATATATCACAAAAAGTAAGTTTGCACATTTACAAATATATCTTAAATCTGACACTTGTTCATTTAAACAACTAATCTGAAAACCTAAGAATTTGACTGGGCAGTTCTTTTTTTATAGACCAAAACATATTTTTATGGAATCTTCCAGAACTTTGTCAGTGTACAATGGAATGTAAACAAAGATTGTATTTTTCCTTGAAGAAATTTAAATCATTGTAAGAATGTTTACAGCTTGATTGTAACAATGTATAATATGTGTGGGGTATTATTATTTTGATTCAATAACACTTCACAGAAACAACTTCAAAAAGGGGTTGGAAGGTACAAGTATGTTTGAAAAATAATCTAAAATATTTGTAATGACTTCTTCTAAAACAGTCAGGAATCAATGTCACCTAGCTTCTAATGTGACAAAAAACAAGACAAATTTAAGTATCCAAAACAATTAGTTAAACATTTAAAATATTCTCCTGAAGATCTATTATTTAGTAAAAAAAAACATTCTGTAGTTGTCTGAATATGTAGTGCAATGGGCAAATGTAAATAATGCTTTAAAAATACAAGATCAATTTTACTTTCAATACTGTTAATTTTAAAAGGTGAACAAACATGGTTCATTGCACTAGTTAACAATGTTCACAAATTGATACTCTGGTCAATCTCAAAAATACTAGGATGTAAAAAATTAGACTTCAATAAATACAAAAATCAATAAATATTTTGAATAAGTATATATTTATATTAGTACTAGAGTCCTGAGAAAACAACAGGCCAGCAAACTTAATAGGTATCAGATCACCATGAAAAGATGATGCTACACCAACAGAAAATTTCAAACATGGTTATTATGTTTAGAATCTATATATAAATTTGTTATCAGGGAGTTGATGAGGGATGAATCTGAAACTGTGTCACACGGTATAGCATGCTGACATGAAGCCAAATAAAATAAAAGAACAGAGTTCCAATCAGCGCTCATAAGGCAATTTTCCATACAATTAATATTTCCAAGAGGCATAACTCTTTTAAAATTTTTTGATCAGAACCGACTTTCGAACTCGTCAAAGACATTGCTGATATAAACCTATGATATAAGTTTAATAAAAATCTGGCAAGAAGTGAACAAATGAGAGTGCTAACGATGCAATTTTCCATATAATTAATGTTTCCAAAGGGCACAACTCTTTTAATTATAATTGATCGGCACTGATTTTTGAACTCGTCCAAGACATTGCTGATATAAACCTATGATATAAGTTTCATAAAAATCTGGCAAGAATTGTACATGTGAGAGCGCTAACAAGACCGGATGAACAGATAGACAAACACCCAGTATTTCTATTTCCCTCGCAACACGTTGCAAGGGGGACAAAAATTTGAGGAACCAGGGGTATCAAAATGCTTGTGAGCACTGAATGGTAAAAATTGCATTCACTTTGCAGTGGAATTGGGAACTAAAAATTAAATAATTCATTGTAGCATTGGAAGGTTCAACTACAATTATGGACAAAGGTAGATAACTCCCAGTTATAAATATTACTTTAAAAATGACATCATTGATATTTTTTAGAATAGATACTAAGATTGATTATGATACACCAAGCACAATTTCTGTTCTTTCCTTGACAAGTTTGGTTATACAAATACACATTATTTTGTAGTTTGAATATCTTGAGTATATATTTCATTGATAACATTCTTTACAATTATTGAACATAGTAAAGTGCAATCTCATAAATAATTGTCAATGCAATATAGTTGTTGCTTCAAATACTGCATTTAAGGATTGATGCTGCAACTCTCATATGTATGGACATAATCTATTACAGTAATAAACCAAAAGTACATATTTTGTAGCAGAAAATTAAAAAAAAATTTTTTTTAACTGACTGGATACAGCAGTATAATTCCTTTTAATGTACACACAAAATCTTGAAGACAATCAATTGACTAGTGATTAGATAATGAAAGTTAAACAACATGATTGATTGATTGATTGATTTAAGTGTAGACAATATATATTTGCATATTTCAAATAACAAAGTAAAATAGATAATTTGAAAACATACATTCAATCTGAGGTTTCAAAATAAATCTTCATAATTATGACATGGTTAGCGGAATAACTAACTATTGACTTTTTTACCATGATCACAAGAGAGCTAAATTTTCCCCACCAACTTAAAATTATGGTGTAAATTAAATTTAAAATTAAGAGTTGCCTCCCTTAGTATACTGCAACTTAATAATACTATATTTCTGCTATTTCTTATAACTATTTACTATACCTGTACATGAATCTTTCTGCTTCACATATCTTTTTCTATATATTCTGATTTATGTCATGAATATGTAAAAGTAAAACTCAAATTCAAATTCAAAATTTTTTCTCCAGATGCTATTCCTTGATCATGAAGAAAATTTTGAAGTCCTGTCAAATTTAAGAAAAAATCTATAAAGTTTGACGTTATTCAATATTGATGTCTGAAAAAACTTTTACCCTAGAATGTGATTTACCAGTAATGTTAACTACAAAGAAACTTATTCAATCCATTTATCTGTAAAATACAGCAAAATTACAATAAGAAAATTCTTTTCAAAATTAGCTCCAGATGCTATCTCTTGCTCATGATGAAGTTTCTATCCAAGTTTCTTAAAATTTTATAAATAATCAACAAAGTTATTGACGTCTAAATAAAAATTAATCAAAGACTGAACAAGTGGAACCCCAATGTTGACAATTTGGAATTAGGATTGTTATGCGTTTCCTTTGTGACTTTCCTTACAATCAAGACCAAATAATATAAAAATGAATATAAGTTGTTTTATATAAAGAAAAGTCCTGTCAAGTTTGTAGAAATTAATTTAATAACTTATTTCAAAATTCTATTTCTGAGAACTTGAAACATGTCAACAAAGAAAAAAATGTAGGCTTCAAAAGTTTTATTTCTAAAAAAAAACATGTCGCTTTACATGTTTTGTTTATAAATTCAATATTTCTATTTATCTTTTATTGCCAGTTTAAGAAGCTCTCACAATGAAGAAGCTTTATTGGGAGTAAAGTATCAAACAAATCAAGCATCAAAGTTGACTACCTTAAATGGACTTGAGATAGGTAAGATTTGGGCGACTTTATATGTTGCATTCAATTGCTATCTTACATCATGAAAACATCATTGAATCAATGAGATAGCTGATCTGGAATCAAAAGATTTGTACTTTCATTTTCGGTACAAGGATTTTTTGGGGGGTCAAATACTAAATAATATAAAATAGAGTAAGCATTTCGAAATTAAAAGATAAAGTCATGTAACCCTAAAATGACCTATTTTTCTTGTCTTAACTACTGTTACATGATGCTTTTCAACAGAAACTACTCTTATATTACTCAATATGCTTACATAAATCAACAATTGATTAAAAAAATTATCAAATATCTCGAATTTTATTCATGTTGCCAAATTCTGGAGCAAAACACATCTACTTCTTTCACTGAGCATAAAACTATTCATCTTTCTCCTTTTCAACTGCTTCTATGAAATGCTAAAAATACTAGGTAAAAGATTGATTCAAATGAAACCTTACGTCTAACAAATTAATTCTGTTTGCACCGTATGCTGCAAAATGTTTATATTATATAATACTTCATTTTATTTTAGGATGTTTAGTGCGAAATACTATAACAGGTCAAGTACTTGTAGTAAATTTGACCTTTTCTAGTATCTCAAGTGATAATACCTATTAACAACATATTACATGTTTCTGAACCTTAAAAACTCCATGATATGTTTGGGACTTTTTAATACTTCAAACTTTCAAAAAACAAATATTTGCATGAAAAATTTTAAATTCTTACCATACCTGTATAAAATTGGTGTTACATAGTTGATTCCAAATGGATTGAGAATATTTCCAAAATCCTGACAAATGCTTTAAAACTGTACCTATTATCTATTATCTCCCCTTTGTCAATTAACAACTGTTCAAGAAAAAAAAAAACTGTAAATTAATTTCATTGATTGGTGGTTGCAGAAGCAAAATTGACCAATCAAAATTGACAAGGAAGTAACCTCAATGAGCATGCTCAGATGATGGCAGAAAATCAATAGATCCATAGCATCTGTCAATGATCCTATTGAAATGATCATATGAAAGGTTGAAATGACTCTCACAGGGGTTGTATTTTAATTGTACAATTACTTAGGTAAAATTTATTTCGAAATTGTTAGTCTACTCTACTTCCACTTGGTACAAAGATTTTAAAAATACTAAAGCCATTTTTTAATACATTTTTATACTGTAGATACCAAACTTCAATAATCTGACCCTTACAGGCCTAACTGCATCCCACATACAACTTAACAACATTTTATCACAATTCACATCAAAACAACACATCTCCAGTGTATGCATAATTTAACTACAAGTACCATAATTCAAATGTGCCTCATAGAAAAACCAATGAAAAATTTCTTTTTTAATTTTCTTCTTCCAAGTGGTGGATGTTGCCTGCCCCTCA
This sequence comes from Mytilus californianus, assembly GCF_021869535.1. Classification (NCBI taxonomy): domain Eukaryota; kingdom Metazoa; phylum Mollusca; class Bivalvia; order Mytilida; family Mytilidae; genus Mytilus; species Mytilus californianus. Next base: position 39,488,317 of record NW_026262745.1, read on the forward strand.
AAACAAAATTTCTAATTTACTATAAATGTGCAAACAAAATCAATTAATTACTTGTAACCACAGTCACCCATGGTCAAGAGGTCTATAACTTCAATTGTGTCAATTTATAAAAGAGAAGCGTGGGATAGATCAATCGTATTCCACAATGAATTTACATAAGTCAAGATAGGTGTACAAAGAATCAAATGTAGACAAAAGTGACCAAAATGCTGCAGTGATGAATTACTTAAAAAAAAATTTGTAAAGGATTACCCCTAAATGTGGCCTAGATTGCTGCTGTCAGTGTAAAGTCCTACTGTTGACTGCAAAACTTGAAGTCCATTTACCAGTATTACAGAAATATAAAACAGACCAATGTTCTTCCCAACACAAGAATTTAGAAAATGGATAAGCATAGCAAATTGCATGAACAAACAAGGCCACAAAAGCTTCTTTTGACATCATTTTTCAGTGTGATACTGTTATTTTTAGAGACCCTGTTAAACAAATTTAAAATGAATGTCCTGGTCCCCTGTCTGATTTCTATTTGGTGTGAACAGATCATATAACTATCAGGAATTTACCAGACCAATTTTTTGCATTATTTTGACACAAAGAAATCTATCAAAAACCAAAATGAAGTTATTTACCCACATTTTATTCAGATGCTGTGCTGGTCTCAAAATTTATGTTTCAAGAAAAATTGTCAGCATCTGATTGGTGCCAGCTCCAAATAATTTGCCCAAAGACTATTTCATTTCTGACATGCGTCACACTTTGATTTCCAGAACTTGTAAGTCTGTATGGCTTTTGCTCATTGTTGAAGGCCTTACGATGACCTCCATTGTTAACTTCTGCATCATTTGGTCTTTGGTGGAGAGTTGTCTCATTCCCAATCTTACCAAATCCTCTATCTTTAAAGTGTGTTTTGAAGTACAAGATGTATGTCTTGTCCTGACGAGTGTGCAAAATTCACAATATACCAATCGCTAAAATCGAGTAACTCCTTGAAAGGAAAGTGCATAAATTCATACAAGATTTATGACTTGTCTTAAAAAGTGTGCCTAATTTAAGATAGACCCATAGCCAATACTTATCAATTCTGGCTGATGTCTTTCACAGAATTTTCTTGCCTCCCTAAATTCCCTAAAGTTTCATTCTGGACTACCATAACAAATTTATGGACATTTTGGGTTAAGCACCATTAAAGTAGAAATTTTTCATTCAGCATCATTAAAGCCAAAAACATCTCTAATGAGTATACATATATGATAGTACATAAAAAAAATGTTTACCTATAAAAAATAAGAAGATGTCTAGTACAATAGTCAATGAGACATCTCTCCACCAGAGACCAAATGACATAGAATTTTACAACTATAGGTCATAGTAGGGCCTTCAACAATGAGCAGAACCTGTACCACATAGTCAGCTATAAAAGGCCTCGAAATCACAAATGTTGAACAATTGAAATGAGAAAGCTAATAGCCTGATCTATGTACAAAACAATGAAAGAAAAACATATATGATTAACCTATTTTTCCAGTTAAGATAGGGAACAAGTTTAAATATAGGGGCCAAATTTTATAAAGCACATTGTTTGTATTCTAAATAAATTATGTACATTTAGTAGTCGGTCGGAAACTTGTATTACATGTATGCACTAATAATTGCCATATGAATATTTAGCAACTTTTAATCAACCAAGGTACACAATAATTTGTCTCAAATAAATATTTGTGTGAAAAAGAAAAGGTTATTGCATTGACAGAATGCATATGAGGGTGCATAATTCGTTCAAAAAAAGGACTATTAAATGATGGAATTTCAAAAATTATTATTTAAATTGCACAAACATTGACAAAGGACTGTTAAGGACAATTAGTATAAGGATGATCTTTCTGAAATACACTGCCCCCCCCCCCCCCTCCCCACCAAAAAAACCCAACTTTTTTGTACACATAAAACAGGTTTGTACTGGCCAAAAATTGACAAGAAAACATTAAACATAATTTGTATAAAATTTTATAACATTAGGAGAGGTTGACATTGAAAATATAGAACTCAGTTTGCAATGATTGGATTATGCAACTCCTCGTTGTACCAAGGTGACACAAAGAATATAATTTCAGAAAAATGAGTCAACCAAATAGATTAACATACAGTTGGTCAATTAAATTATTATGTGAAAATGTATTTAACTTTTTTCTATCAACAGTGTCTTTTGCTTGTATTTTTGTTTTGTTTATGCACGTGGTCTCACCTGTGAACCACGAAGATTAACTGTTTATGATACAATACTGACTAGGGTTTAAGTAAATCTATGCAATCTGTAAATTGACATCCGTCTTAAGCTGAAGTTGTAAGTGGAATTTATCTAATACATTGTTGAAGAAGATAATGAAAACAGAAGTTATAAACAGGAAATGATTTTTAAGTTCACTTCCTGGTGTTGTCTGATAACAGTAAACAATGTCAACGTAAATAAACAGACAGCGCACATTGTTGAGAAATCAAATATGCTTTCAGTCGTCACATGTCTGATGATTTTACCTGCTTGAATCAAAAGTTCAAGACCTCCTAAACTTCGTTTCTTCTCTGTTCTTTCCATGTTTCAATGAACAAACAGGCCTCCGCGTGTTTACGTACAGAAGCCGGAAATGAAATTCTATACAACAAAGTTCCATAAATAAAGTGTACCCAATACACTAATTTGACTACAATAATTACAATAAAAGTATTTAGTAGACTTTGTGTTTAATGATACAACGACACTTATATTGTATATTACATCTTAATCAAAATTGAGTAATGCATGTGTTTTGTGTATTGCTTTTGCGTAGTAATTCCTGAAGAAAGATGCAAAGGCGCTAAAGATATGAAACTTCTTTGTAAATCTGACCTTTAATGTCATGAGGTCAAGCAGGGGAAGGTCCTCTATTGTAAAACTTTTCTCATTAAACAACGTTAGTGTTAAATCAGTGTTGTATAACAATAAAAAAAAAAAGATGTGACTAAAAATAAATGAGTTTCCATTATTATATTTCTCTGCAGTTCTGTTCTGTTTTACAATGTGGTCTCCAAATAATTATGATCACTTGAAAGGCTATTTTAATTTTTTGCTTTGGTGCCTTCCAGTGAACATGTTGTAGTAATGCTTCACAGCAAAATAATAAAATAACTTTCAAAACATCATAATTATTTAATGGACTAACAATGTGGCTGATAATGAAAATCTTAAATTATTAAAACTTTATTTATCAAATGTCAAAATTTTGATAGTTTTTGCTTCAAATAACATCTGCATATATGCATGGACCATAGATGCATAAACGGTTATACATCTATGCATGGACCAACATTATATTTTGTTGAATGTGTATCTCTGATTCATTTGCACTATCTTTTAATAAAAAAATTAGATTGGACAATATTGATTGACGTTGGTTGCTTAATGTTCAGTGGCAAATATTTCATACAGATTCGGGACGAGAACAAGTAAGCAGTAAAATACAATATGTAGGTACTGTAATAGTCCAGGATGAAGGTCAGGGAAGTTTGGGACAAATTAGGGTCTACTGTGACATCCTACACTCTTTTGTACAGTTTTTTCTTAATTCTCATGACAAAGGCCACATGCGTAGACAATGAATTTTATTTGTGGTTAGAATAACAATGTATATCTCAACCAAATGCACAATTATTACAACAAATTTATCTTGTTCGAAGGTTGTGGCCAATGTTTTTTATATAGTATGTAATGGACCTAATAAAAAGGCATTTAAAAAAGATATATAATTCTGGCTAAAAACTGGTTCAATATAATAAATATTATACATTGAAAGCTATCAACACAGCTAAAACAAACAGTTAAAACAGAAAAATAATGTTTGGGTTATTAAAACTTGAATAGTTGAGATGATCTGAGATTGTAAATGCATGGACATGTTTTGGTCTTTAAATGGGACATGACAACAATCAACTTAATAAGGGTTAAATCTAGGCCCTCCTGGTCCTACTCATCATCTCCTTATCCAATAAATGGTACACATTTTCAGCCAATGTGACTTTCACCTTTGACAAAATAATGGCTTCTATAGGGCATTGATCCAGGAAGAAACATCTATATTATACTATATGTAAGAAACTTATTTACATGTAACTGATAAAAAAATAATTTTCAAATTCATATTTTTTTTGGTAACAGATTTTAGTCTTTTTTGAGCCAATATAACCGTAATCATTCATCTAGGAACATCTCATACAGTTGGGTAAGATCATTATATGATCAAGATGCTCAACAGACTTACTGATCAAGCTGTACTTCATTGCAATATGGTTAAAAATTATACTTTTTCCCAAAAATATCATGATGTGAGTAACATGAACATCTCAATACAATGTCACAGACTTCACTCATGTTGTTCCAGTGGTCAATGTCTAAATGCAGCATACAATTATTGTAGCAGTAGGTAGAAACACTCTGGTCATTTGCAAAAATGACAAGGGACACTTAATTTACAAATATGTGACATAGAAACTATGTCAGTTACAAGCCTAAGTTCACTGTCAAGGTCAATGGTTTGCTTTAAGCTCTCTGGTTTCCTATACCAATAAATTAACCACTATACAATTGTAAAATATACATAAACCAGTGTAAACTCCAATTTGCTCATGTGAATAAAAGGAGATTAGTATGTGTCAATGAGACAGCAAACTAACAGAACAGAAAATCTTAAAGAATTCAACAATAGACAAGTGTGATTCAAGTTGTGAATAAATTTAACAAACACTACCAAAATTCTACCATCATAACAAATTCTTTGATGGTCAAAGATTCTTGGTTATACAACTGAATATTATCAAATGATGAGGCTCCCTAATTGGGACGGTCGGGGTATTGGTAATAGTGGCAATGTTTTTGAAGATATCAACCACTACTTCTCTACTGCAAATAATCATATTCTTTCAGAAATATTAAGAGAACAGAAATTTGATCACAGACAACAAAATTCAAGACTTATATTGTCAAATTCAAGATAACCTCTTCAGCAATGAGGCTTTTAAACAAATATTATACTTCTTAACATTAACAGATCTATAGTTTAGCTTATCAGGCAAACCTTGAATATAAGTTTCATTTATAATAAACCAGAGCTTTCTGCATGTTAATGATGGTCACACTTGTTGTTTCTACCTTCTAATCTAGGGATTATAAATAATTTTGATACTTACAAAAAACATTTTTCCTCCATCTAACTCGCTTCCTAGGTTTTTTCGGCCTGACATAGCACGCTTCATCCTCGCTGACTGATGAATCAGAATCTGTGAACACTCGCTCATTCACCTGACAGTCTACTCGCCATTCTTCATAAAACTTTGCACATTTACTGTTCTCTTCATCAAGGTCAAGGTTACACTCATCATCATCAGTGAAAGCATGAAGCTTATTGATATTGAGATCTGATAGTATTTCTGGTTCCGGCACCACAATGACAGAGGGACCAGTCTATAATATAAAATTATTGTTTTAATTCAAGTTACTGAGAGAAAAAACAGGCTTAAATGTAAAATGTGTTATATTAAATAGAAACCAGGATAATTACTTATTACGCCTATATGCATCATCTTTTATTTTGAGTATGCATAATGTCATCACCAATTGTGTGTATGGTTTATACCAAGAAATTTAAGGCTAATGTGTATAATTTAACTTTTTTTTATTGGGGGGAGGTTAGGTGTCAGATATACTAACATTGACTCATTATACTTTGTTCACCAAAGGTTAATCATTGACTGTAACATAGATTTTGCAGAAAAGATTTCTTTTAAGTATTACTTCACAGGATAAAGCTTAGGTAAACAGTCAAGATTAACCAAGAAAGAAATTTTACTTGAATTACTTGTTTACACACTGAACTGTCTGACTGCAAGAAATATATTACTGTAGTTTGGTATTTTGAATCTTTTAATTTTTTTATGTAAAAAAAAAAATATATCACTTTCATGGTTATTCATACAAATTCTTGAACTAAAGTGCAAATTGTGACATGGGAGATAACTCTACAAGTCTTACTTGGGTTTTTGTTTTTATTATAGTTTAAGAATGATGCTTATACCATACACAACATCAACAGGTATTTAATATCTCTCCTTTTAGTTTTTTTTATGTCATTAGGTTTAATAGTATACAGCTGTACTTTCCATGAAAACAAATGGTATAAATATTTCATCAAGGGATCTATTATATATATATATATGTTTTAATTTAAAGAAAGTTGTGAATCACAATTTAGACTTTTTTGATAAACTGTTATTGTTACATCCCAAGACCTCTTATACAGATAAAACTAAATGTAAATTGTATATTTTAAAAAAGAGATTATGAGGCATATGAGTTTGACAGATAAAAGTTATCTGTAGTCATCAGCTGTTTCTACAAAAAACAATGTTGATTTCCTAGAACAATACTGATCGTACAATGATGAGGTCATTTTCCTAGAACATAACTGGTTTTATTTTACCAGATATAAGTATTTTTAGTTTTCATATGACACATTTTTTTAACAGCAATATTTAAATGTAACTTTTGTCTGAATTTTTTCGTCCACAGTGCCAAATTCAAAAACGATAAAAAAATATATGGTTTTAGCATTATTTATTTATGTTTAATAATCTGACCACTTCATTTTTTGTTAATGTTTCCACTGAAGAATAATTCATTTATACATATACATGTATCATTTCCAACTTTGCTGAAGATTTATGCAAGCATATTCAAGTCAAAAATAAATCATTGGAAATGAAATGGTTCAAAGAGATATTTTGTTTAGATTATTTCCCTTTGACCAAATATAATAATGTTCATACAGAAAAATGTGGACAGAATTATTTTTTGAATGAATATTATTTATATATTTTTACATTTGTATTTTATATTTATGAGACCGGAATTACAATCTAGTGTTTAGGACCTTTTAATCAAAGTGTTAAAGTAAATTTTTAGGGGTCAAAATTACCTTTCAAAGTATTCAGGTATTTTTTCTTGTTTATTTTGTGAAAAAATGGGGTGCATGCCAACCACTCTCCTTTCCAAATCCACACCCTTAGCGAACAGATCTGTAAATAGTTGCTTGTGTCCTAGAAATAACTTATTTCAATGATGTATTTAATGTGGATTCATCTATTTTTGTGGGTACCAATTTTCATGATTTTGAAAATGAGGCTGTTTAGTAAAGGTTACATAAATTTATAGTTTATGCCTTTGCTTATAAATATCAACGTAACAAAAAACTGTATTCCGTCTAGTGGTTTCCATCTACCCACAAAATACACAAAAATAGGTATCCCAAGATTCCACAGTCATTTATTTTGTATATTAAACCATGGAAGTATTATATTGACATTTCATTTTATTTCCATGATTAAACCTACCAGAGAGTCAGGAGACATATCGGTGTCGCTGTCCAAGTTGTATCTGTAAGAACCATTGGAATCATCTTCTGTCTCAGAATCAGATGACAAGAAGGGAGAGGAGAGATGAAAATCCTCTACCTCTGTTGGCAACACATCCACCATCATCTAAAAACAAAAACACAGGAGTTAATATAAAACAGTTTTCCAGAAGTCTTATTCCTTTGCAATGTGATCATACATTACCAGTATCAGAAACTGTCTATTGAAAAATGGTCTAGGAAGTCTAATTTCATTTTATCTAGTATCTAAGAGAAAAGAGCCAACTGTAAATGTCATTCTGACCTACACAAAAGAAATACATGGTTCAAAACTGTTCATTTCTTTAGTCTGATAAATACAAAAGAAGTATATATAGGATTGGGAGTATTTGAATTTCATTAAAACAGAACTTTACTTTTTTCCCAAATCTGTGTAAACCTCACTACCCTTAGCCTACTTCTTTTCACTGACTGCAGAAAATATCAAAACTGAATATGGCTGACTCACAGAGGCAAATTGACAAAGCTTATACTTGATCTTTGTAAATAAGAATGTGGTAAAAAAAAAAAAGACCTACAGAATTAGTATAGATAGTAGAGATACAGGTTGTTTCCTTGAAAATAGGGGGTTGTCATGAAGTTGTATACAGAAACAGATAAAGGTTTCCACAGCTGCTTTATTATTATCTAGGTTACACACAGGTCATTTATATCATCTCAAACTGTGGCAGTCAGAACAAACTGGCCTCATATCTGAACATTATCAACATCCCAAACACATCTTATGACACAATAGGAAGTTCATCCTTGGCCCTCAGCACAGTACTAGATAAACTATTATAGTCTGACATCCACATAACTTGTCAAAACTCAAAACTAGGAGATTAGAACTGAATTCTGCACTTCAAAAATATCATTGATTATTACATATGAACACTATTGACAATCAGGGTGTTTCCTATGTTAGCTATAAATATGTATAATGATCCATCTTTAATGATCCATCTGAGTGTCTTAAAAATTGTGACCATGCATGCAAGTAATAGCTGGGGATTTTTTTTTAAACTATCAAAAGAATACATACTGTCATCCTACTTTTTTTTATTCTTGGATACTTTTTTTTGCAGTTAGCCCTTTCTATTAATGACTTTGTACAATGTGGGGATTTATTTTGGCAATGTTTTTACTATGTTGACATATGTTATTTATATATAAGGAAGATTTACATTGTTTTTCTACTTAAGAAAATTGCATAATTGTAAATTACTTGGGAAAATAAGTTTGTTTAAAGTAACTGATTCTCACTTTTATGCTTTATGATCCACTTTAGAAGGGTACATTTTGAGAGGCAAGCATTTGAGATACATGGTACAGATTTTTGTCAATTTCTCTTTGAATTTTGAGTTTTGAATGTCACCTTTGTATATTCTGGCTTTTTTAAATTATTATTTCATTACATACAAGCAAAATATATCAACAAAATTTAGCCTTGGTGTACTTGATGACCAATTAAGGGGTCCAGACATCCACTAGATCAAAGATCATCAAATTCCTGTATTCAGGTCTGCTTGGTTTTAAAGAATGCATCATATGATGTATATCTGGTTCATATGTTGGATTGTTTACATACCAATTGAAATTAGTATGACATGTTTGTCTGCAATATTACCTATTGTCACACATGCAATTCAATTGTTTTGTTCCTCTCTCTGTATGCATGACAGTAAATTGCATAATTTGCATAATTGAAAACAAATACCAGGAAAATAGTAAATAAATAGTTTGATATATTACAAACAGACAGCAATATATTGCAGTGTTGGATCTGCAGAACTTGCGACAGATGGTTAAAATACTACCAATGACAAATTCATTCTAAATAATCATATTACTGAGAAAATAATGTTTTAGTAATATTGATTTAAATGAAAAGTCCTATCTTATTACAGTATTATAGCATGACAATTTTTGACCTTACCAGGTTTTTTTGGTAACAAAAATCCACAAATGTCACAAAATATGATGATTTTCAAAGATTTAGTCCACAAAATTTTAATGATTATTTGAATTTCCTCAGATATTTATCTTTTTTCCTCTGGTGTAGATAAACAAACTGTCACATAATATCTAGGTCCAGTTAAAAATACAAAAACTCCAATTGTTCAATATCTTCTGAATAATACTGCTATCTTATTTTCAGAATCAATCATAAACACACCCCTCAGTATTTTAAACAAATAATCATGAAGATGATTAATCATACATCTATAAATAGATTGCTCACATGACTATATGAGTAAACCTGATACAAAATTCATGAAGTGTCTGACCATGTTTAAGTTTTAAAGGATTGCAAATGTTTACAATCAATTGGTAATTTTCTAATCAAACTGATCAATTTAAGACACATCTTCTTGACATATGACCTCTGGTACACCTGATTCTTACCTGGAGGTCCCAGAGGGGATATTGTTTACAATGAATAACAAGCTTATCTGGTTTTACAAAAGAAATAGATAGTATTAAACAATGATCAATAAAATTATTGATTTAGTAATTTATGGTGAATAAGACTGGTTCTGATCTTACAAAAGTTTAAGGCTATTTTATAACACAAACAATATATTCAAAATATTTCAAGTTCCTAAATACTGGCCCCTTTTTACCTGTCAGTGAAAAAAGAAATCTTCCTCATTAGTCAGTCATAACATTCATATTTACCGACAAATTAATATCCCCCCTTACATTAACAAGTGTGAAAATATGTCCAGAAATATATGTATGTAAGTTTGTCCATCTCTTGTCAGCAGAATATACTATTGTCCATCTGTCAATCTTAGTTGACAAGATACATGAAACAAACATAATAGAAATAGTATATGTTTGTTATACTGATATCTGAGACCTTTTTACTGAAGAAAATATTGAAGCATTAAAATACCATTAAATTTTAAAACAATATTTAGACAAATGGGAAGTTCACAAGTCAAAGTATTCTGATAAAGAAGAAAAATGATCTTAAAAAACAACTTTTTGAGAGGTTTGTTCCTAACCAAATAAACAACCTTTTTCAAGAGTTCATTGAATGAAGGTTTCAAAAATATTTGACAGTCATGAAAGTTTCTTTTATTTTGGGGGATTTTTTTTACCCTGCTTACCTTAGTTTTTACAAGAAAGTCTTATTTGTCAGTCACTGTCAATTATACCAGTCCATCTACTTTTCCATTCCATCAATTGATTGATTGATTGTTCCTTGCTTTACATCCAGCGGTCCTACCAATTGATGTATTGTTGCTAACTTGTTTTTATTTTGAATGTGCATCAAATATTTGGTGCTGGACATTCATCAAGCAACTTATAATCAATCAATAAAATTGATAACTCTCTATGCCTCTCTCTATTTTTTCTGTGCTTTTCCCTTTTAGATAGTAAGTAGGTAGATTTAGTTTGAAGTCTGCATATATGCGCACAATAACAAATCATAACCTGAGCGCTTTAACCGACATTTAATGTTAAGTTTGGTAACTTTGAGAATAAAATATCTGGAGTAGAATTCTTCAAATATTAAAGAGATAACCAATATCATAAATTTGTTGACTTTATTTAAAATCTCCAAGTTGTATATCTAGGATGACTATATAAAGATTTCTTTAAGTATTACATTACATTTGGGTTTTCCCCTGACTAAAGTGTGACTTTTTAACAATGATCTATTATGTCTGAACTTCATCGATTAAATATTGTTTGCATGAAATAAAACACCAAGACTTATCTATTACACATTTTTTTATTAATGGAATTATTTCAGTGTCAGATCTTATTTCATATTGAAAAAGTTATATTTGTTTTGTTTTCTCTTCTTGTAAAGTTAAATCTCTTTAAAATCAGTATGCAAGTTACTCTTTTTTACTTATCTAATTTTGGTCAAAATACTTAAAGATATAAAAATCTGACAGTTACTTCGGGACCAAAGCAAGATTGGCAAAAAATGAAAACAACATGTTATAAATATCATGCATACTATGATAAAATCTTGAATTTGTGTAAAAATATTTGTTGATGTTTATTTTTTAAGATGTATTTCGTTCAAGATGGATAAAAGACAAACACATACTGACTGTCGGCTGATAATCTGATATAAGCTAATAATTGAAGATATAAAATAAACTGAATCTCTACCTCAGGTAACCCTCATAGTCAGACAAAATAACTTTTTACCATGTATGTTTAAAAAAATCAAAGTACATGAGTAAATGAAAAAAAAATCATTATTTTTATAACTATGAGTTGAAATTGCAGGAGTTGTCCCTCTTTTCGGAAAGTGCATTGTATACATTTTATATCAATTTGTCACCTTAAGGTCAAATGATAATTCTTATAAAAAAAAAAGATAAGCTTAAATGTATTGTGTAATATCAAACAAATACAATTCTTTTAATGTGTGAACACTAAATTGAGGCTTTTTAACTTCCAGATACATTCTGTGATTGAGATATCAGAGGCAGATTTGGGAAAGTGGGAAAAGGGGGGGGGGGGGACTTCGGCACACCTTATGGAGCTACATATATGGTAAATGCATAGCCTTTTCCCACTCCTACAATGTTGTCTTACCATTTGGCCCCACTCCTACAATGTTGTCTTACCATTTGGCCCCCCTCCCCCTTTTTCAAAATCCTGGATCTGCATCTGGATTATGCACAATTCGATAGAATAACTGCGTGATCATTCATAACCTTGAGGTAGTTTAATCATAGGTTGCAACTTTTTCTTTCACATATGAACAGTATAATTTAGTATGAACAGGATATAAGCATCAAAAGAGTTCAGGTCTGGGAAACACTTAAAATAAAATAAAATGTCTGAACAACTTTGCAATCTATTTGAAAATGTATGCCTGAAAGGGACATAACTCTCTCTTAACTTGAACTCAGAGAAAAGAGGTTAAACTAAGGTGCAATAAAAAAAAACAATTCAATAAAAAATATACATCTATTTCAAGGTTTCCTGTTGAACCTTTATTCTATGTATGACCTTAACCCACTTTAAATGGTTTTTGGGTTATGTACCATTAGATCAAAATTGTTCCCCTATATTATAGTCTTTGTAAAATATTTGGTTGTTTCACCTTTCTTAAAGCTAACTCTCTAACACACACAAAAAAGACATATGCTTTTTCTTGACCTTAAGAAGGCAACAGACAATCTATAATAACAAAAAATATAAAAGTGAAAAATAAAAAACAACAAAAAAACATCAGAAGAATGAGTATGCAAACCTTAAGCTGCCATAATGATTGACTAGTATTAGTTTAGGTCATGGTGGCAGTTTTTCTTAACTTACAAGTATAATAAAAAAAACAAAAATGTTCTACATATTCTACAGCAATAGCTGAACTGTTTATGTTTCATGAACCTTGACTCCCTTTTAAAGACTGTGTTTTCCTTTTAATTCATTCTCTGCATCATAAGTGTTTTATGGTAAATCAATTATAGTATATGATACATGCATGTTACATGTTAATTAGATTTTTTCTTCTTTTAATGTAACAATTTTGTCAAAGCAGGTTCTATGTAAAATAGGGAGGAGCCGTAAATACCAAGATGTGATTCAAAGACAAAGCATCTGACATAGGTAGAAAAATTAGTTTTTGCATTCATTGTAGAATGTTAACCCAACGACACTTCTAGGTACATATAATTTTGCCATGTCTGAAACAAAACTTTCACTGAAGTTTTATCATATCTGATCTTAAAAAGTATTTCTTTGTAATTAAATACATCTTCTATGTTATCTTATTATCTTGGACTTGTACTTAGACTATATGAGCCCTTCAACATGTAAACATAAAAAAGCAATTTTTACACTTTGAACCCTATTTTAGAAAAAAAATATTCTGTTGTCTTTTTCAATAATGAGTCTTTTAATAAGATTGAAGCATACTTCATATATATGACACCATTCAAGAATCACAGCTAATGTTAAAAGTCCAATTTAGGCCACCAAATATTTCAGACTTTTCCAGTAAAATTATTGATTAATCTGCCTACTTTAAGCAAAACAAAATTTATTCATCTGATTTACAATATTTGTGAAATTACCATATTTATACATACCTATTACAGTCACAATGTCAAATAATATTTATGATTTGAAAAATTTCCATTGTTTTTCTTTTTAAGGAAAATTCTGCATAAACCTTTCGCTATAGGTGACTTGATCTTCACTGAAAATTTATTATATATTCAAGTTTTAAAAGTGATTCACATTCCTCAATACGCTAATCAAATTTCCTGCTTCTATTCAACCCAAAAGACAGTGAAACAAGTGGGAAATGAGGAAAAGGAAAATGATTATTTCCAAAAAAGGAAAGTGAACTTAGAGGTACAATTCTATATTGTGCTTCCAAAAGGATTAATTTTTATAATAGAGGAAATAGTATTTAAGTATATTGTACTTTCTGTTTATATGAGAATTAGTTTAGCTCAGCTTTTGGTCAAGTAGGGAATAAACTCCCAGGGAAGTATAAAAGCCAAGGACTAGAAAGAAAGCAGTCTACAAACCCTAATTTTGAAGGCCATTTTCATATTGACAAATTTTGTCATAGTTAAGATTATATATAGTTTGTTTAACCTGCAAGGACTTTTTTATTTTCGCTTTGAAAATTCAACCAACTTTTCACTCAATTATCAAGTTTGAACAAAGCTACAGTAAGGAATAGTTGATTGAATATTTGTATGTATATAATGCCTTTATGCTCATCTTCTCATCAAATCTCATATCAAGCATCATGGTAAATATGATAGTTTTCAGCAAATTGTTTTAATTGCTAGCCATTTAGTATAACTGCACAAGTCCCATTTATGCTTAATGGCAATTAACGACATGAAACTGATCATACCATTTGTTAACCTGGAACAAATGGGTCTTAAAAGTGGGATGCTGTCTTAAATCAATCCAAAAATCCTGGAATAAGCTGCTTTATTATGACCTTCTTATACTAATATAAAAATAAGGAGATGTGGTATAATGATTGCCAATGAGACAACTATCTACCAAAATCAAAAAGATTTAGATTATTAACAACTGTATAGGTCACCAAACAGCCCTTGACAAAAAAATACTCAGCTATAAAAGGCCCTGACGCGACAAAATGTGACAAAATTTCAAAAATAATAAATGAAAAACAAATATCACAGACAGGAACCAACAATACCATCTGAAACTTGGAACTGACCTCATGATCCCCTGATAATGACCTGACCATTCAACTTTTGGATCTGACTCCTCTTAAGTGATATTTGTTACTTAACTCCTTTAAGACCTTATGATGATCTTTTTACTTGTGTTCTGGAACAGACCCCCCTTTAATGACGTACTGATATTGACTGTACAATTTTTATCCTGGACATGATCTCTTAAAGACCATCTGAAAAGATTGTACTTATAAAAAGTAACTAAATGTCTACCATATCAACTGCATGCTAGAAGTGACTATGATCCTTCACGAGAGGTCCTAATACTGTCAATACCATCTTCATCCTAGAGCTGACAGGTCTGTCCTAATGCCATCTGATACTTAATTACCCTTGAAACTGGACAGCTCAAAACCCACAATCAATGACTGTTACATACCATAGACTGCCTCCTTTAGACCCTCTGATACTGACCATATATCATTTGCTATCAGCAGATAAAAAGAGCCAATAAAAGACAAATTATCTATCTAGTTTATTGACATATGGAGGATCAATATTAAAGTATGGTATTACATGAACACATATTGAATATCCAAACATAGGGCAAAGCCAAGGTGAAGACTTGTGATTTTCAACAGATATTCAGATAATCATAAACAATTTCTATATATATCTCTAATGACAAAATCACAAAAAAAGAAGTCCAATAATGAGGTAAAGTTCAAGTTAAAGTTAGGGGAAACTTTCTTTTTAAAGAACATAAACAAATATCACTAGTAATAAGAACTGGTTTAAGTGATTCACATTATTTGCATGTAGCATTCTCAAGGGGGGGGTCGGAGGGGTCCTGATCCCGAAATCCCGGGCTTAAAAAAATGAAATCCTGAGGTCCAGAATTTAAAGAAATTTAAATCCCGACATCCCGAAATTCGAAAAAAGAATTCCCGGATCCCGAAAGGATCAATCCCGAAATCCCAACTTAAAAACACCCGATCCCGGAGTCCTGATAAAGGTTCGACCCCCCCTCATTCCCCGAAAGGCAATCCACTGGCACATTTTTGTCTGTTGACCAACAGTTGCATGTACACTCTGATTTCTAAATTTACTAATTACCTTAGATCATTCAATATTGGAATATCATGACAATTAAAATATGATTTAAAAGATCTACAAAGTTCAGGCCTAGACAAGCTTTCTTGCTAGTTAAGGTCAAAAGTCAAGGTCATCAATCTGTCAGGATATAATTGTACATGACCCTATTGTGATGCATTCACCTGCAAAATATAACCTATTCTGAAGTTGGGCAAGCTAACAGGTACTTGCAGGAAAATTATAATCTTATCTTTTTTAATCAAATGATAAGTTTTGGCAAAAAGAAAATTAGATGCAGATGAAATAAAATCAGCTTAAATTCATGTTTCTAGGTCATATACTAACCTTAGTTGTCAATTATTGGTCATATGGTCTTATTGTAATCAACCCACATGTAAAATACCAGCTGAGTAAGTAATAAAATGCCAATTCACATAAGAATTAGAAATAGACTTTTCCCTGTCATTGGAACACATCATTATCTTATTGATCAATTTTCCAAACCAAATGACTAACATACTTTTTATCCAAGGATCAGATACAATCAAATATTAATTTTTCAGTGGTTTAAATATTGTTGCATGACAAAAGTGAAAGCCTTAGTTTTCTGTGCAATGAAACTATTTCATGTACGAAGGAATTTGAACAAATATTTAAAAAAACAAAGAATATTATAATTAGTTGTCCAGCTAAACCAGCACTTAATATTTCTATTTCTGGGGCTCTTTTTAACATTCTAAATGTTACAACTGAAATTGATCTAAATTATTCTGAAATGTTCATGGTCTACAAGTATTTTTTCTCATTTAGTAAAATACTCCCACACTGTAGCAATTTTCTTATAACTCATTTATACTCAAATACTTGTTAATGATAACCAATTTCAATAACTGCAAGGTATGAAAAAAGACAAATTGTAGAACAAGGTTATTTTACAAGTTTTGAAAATACTGTTGCAAATTTCCCAACAGCACAGACTTTAAAATAAAGTAAGATGGTAAGAGCTAAGAGCTCTGTAAAAAGCTTTAATATATGGTAATTGAAATTCAATGCAACGGAAATAAAAACTTGAGTACCTCCAATATGGAAGTTATATTATCTGAAGACTCAAATATATATGCATGATATTATTTTTCTTTTCATATGTTAATGGACAAAAACCTGATATGTATATTTGAATAAAATTACAAACTATAGAGCATTCAGATGATTTGTTTTACTTATACATGTATTTGGGAAGTAAAGGTCAATTTCTATCCAGAAAGGAAAATCAAGATTCATGAAAATCATACCATCAACCTTCAGTATTACTAAGCATACTGGTACTCGACCTCTGCCTTGATAAACACCTAAGACACTATCTTACCTTTTTCATACAGTTCATAGATTATGTGAATCTTAAAATTCCATTAAAGTATCAGATAGCATCATTTAAGGTGAATACCCTCTATAAAAACAAAGTTATAGGCCTGTGGTTCGGGTTACTGACCATTGGAGAAGGTGTAAATCAAAACATAGGAAAAGTTCAGTTTTAACATCAATATAAATATAAGAATGATTGCCAATGAGACATTACTCTCCACCAGAGACTAAATGACATAGAAGTTAACAACTATAGGTCACCATATGGCCTTCAACAATGAGCAAAAGCCATACTGCATTGTAAGCTATAAAAGATCCCAAAAACAATTGATACAAGAAATCGAAACGGCCTGATTTATGTACAAATCAATAAACAAAAAACAAATATGATATACCGGTACAGCAACAAACGACATTCACTAAGCTTATATATGTATACAATCGACCATTTAAAAGAGGGAAAACATCAATACGGACAATACATGTACAACTGACCAATAGAAAATGGAAAAGTTAGATACTTATCATAATATACCCTTGTATGACCGACTATAAAAATACAGGTATGACATCATTTCAACATGTACATTTGACCTGGCCAATTGTTCAATGACCATTGATTATCACTGTGGGTTATCTTTTCTGTCAACTTTGTTTATGTATAATTGGGATTTAAATGTTGGGGTTTGAAAAGTCCTCTGCAATTTACTTCCATTGGACTATTATCATTTTCAGGTCAATAACATTTTATCTGATGTCCGTATCTATTTTAAAAGTAAAAATACATTCTCTATTGCCATATTCGACTTCGGTTCTAGGTTGATTTCGAATTGTTCAAGTATGTAACAGAGTGATCTATATTGAAAAAAATTAGAAATCAAGAGGGTTTATATGAAGTAATTTAACTTCTGAAGTCCATCAACAAATTCAAACCTAAGTGTAGCTAAACGATCAACTAATCAGAAAGTTAATTTATAAGTTTTAAACTCTTCAAAATTTGTACCTTCTTGTTAAAATTCATAAAAAAATGTATGTTACATGTATTCAGTAATATAAGAGTGTTTGTGGTATATTACAGTCATGGGTCCTATAAATTACCTTTGAGTGAACACCTACACTTTGACTTATATTTATTGTAATCATGTGTTAAATGCTAATAAATATAATGATTGTCTATTGTCTTACGTAGCTGATGCATAATTACATTGACATATTTCTTGTTTTGATGTTACAATAGATGCTTCTCACATTAAAATAACCTACTATCTTACTAAACTGTGATACACTATATCCTAGGTTCATAGCTTCAAATAGTAAACTCAAGAGTCTTTCCCAGACCTCTTTTTCTTAATCATATAATCCCAGTACCATGTCATGTTGTCTAAGAAAAAATACTTGCTGACAAGTCCATCAATTTAAGTGCCCTGAAAACTTGTTTTGACTGTTGTAAATTATTTTGACAGTTAGAAAACATATTACATAAACATTATTCAACCAATATCATCAGACATTTGCATAATTCATGCATGTATGCACATACAATTACACAGAAGATGCAAACTAAAATTTTACAGATAGCTTTTAATGGTGAGAAATGAGATGCTTTTATGCCTTTATAAGGGACCATGTTCAAAGTGAATACATAAAGATCTTTGAACGCTCAATTCATTAAAATTTATATTTTTTTCATGGCGAATTAGTATACAATTTTGAGAAATTTTTCAAACTAAACTTTATGCTCACCCTCTCACCCTTAATTGATCCAGAAATTTTTGCCCCCCTCCCCCCCCACACCCCCTTTCAAAAATCTGTCTTCTTCAGGACAAGGAACATATATGTACATACGGTATGGTTAACCATTAGACAACTTTTTTTCCAGTGACAAGAAAGTAATATATCTTAACAAAAGACTGCCTTAAAAACAGGCTTTCTCAGTAAATTTAATATGAACACATCACTAGTTTGTGTTAATTGTTGACCTTAATTTTTAGTCTATGTCATTTATATACTAATATCAATTAAAAAATATTATATTATTTTATTATGGCATTTTCCTGTATGACTACACATTTGTCACTCATATGTGAATGTATACCTGTAGGCTCTGATCGTTAATGTTACATTGAGGTCATAATGAGACCATTCAGCTATCCCTCCGAGGGATCTACTAAAGCATGTGGTTACTGACATATATGGACATACAAATCTATTTATTTTGATAAGGTGGTAATCACATTTAAGTACAAATTAAACCTTTCATTTCATAACTGGATTATATAACTTCAGATTAATCATCTAATGTTTACCCTAAATACACAATAAAAGAAATTTATAGAACATAATGGAATATCAGATCATTTCAAAATGTATGTGCTGAAAAAAAATAAAGAGCTACGCCATGAGCTAATGATACGCCCGTCGCTTTTTCAACAAATAAAGTTCCATAACTCCTCAATGTCATATCAGAAATTTATAAAAAAAAAACTCAAGGGAGCTTATTTTAATAGATATAATTTTAAGCAGTCACCAATGTTTCATGAAAACTGCTCAAAGCATTTTTTAGTTATTGTTCGAAAAATGGGAATCCCCCTTTTTCACGAATAAAATCCCATAACTCGGAAACGTAAAATCTAAAATTCATAAAAATCAGAATGGAGCTTACGTCAATTGATATAAACAATTCACCAAACTTTCATGAAAATTGGTTAAAGCGTTTTTGAGTTATTGTTTGACATGTTGACTTACGGATGGAACGACAGACAACGGTATACCATAATATGTCCCATTATTAATGAGTAGTATTCCAAATTTGAAAATTTTGGTAAGCACCTAAATTTTGACGAAGTTTCGAACAAAAGTTAACCTCTGGTCCTTTTTAACTTGTGCATCTGGCATTTTCTATTATCCTGTCTATGCATGAAATGTTTGCCACTGGTCATTAATCAAACAACATTCAACCAAGCCTTTCCACAATTTGTCTGGCGAGTAAACAGAGAAGTATACAATGTCAACCATCATGACAAGATATCTATTACTGTTAACTTTTTATGATCTGGGATCAAAACACAAATTGAAAAGAAATAGTCCTTATATCAAATGATCTTTTTTAAACCTTTCATCTATATTATACTTTTGAATACTTTAAATTATGTATCATAGTTATGAGGAATGTTTATACATCAACCATGAGCACAGTATATTAAAGTAGGTCTCTGCGCATGCATTGATTTAATAAGTACAACCTTCAATATTACTGCTAAACTGCGTATTATAAATTCTTTTTACAGTTAACATTACAAATCAATTGAAACCACTTTGATTTCGCTGTTTTAACATTTATTTTGCAGTTTGTTTAATCATTCCTCAGCTCAAAGCCATATAAACTATTTTGATATTGCTATGTTTGTTCTCTTTATATTATCAATCTTTCTGTTTGATAAAATAGTTTTGGATTTTATTCATCAGTTTTTATGCATTTCTAAACGGAACATCCATTTCAGCAGATTACATTTCCTATGCCATAAATTATATATATATAGTAAATATTTTCTAAAGAATATTAACAAAATTACTTATTTAAATAATTACACATAGCCTTTTGAAGTTTTTTTTTTAAAGTGAAACAAATTATAGCAATGGCTAATTTTCCTTAGTGAATATTGGGTACTTATTTTATTTCAACAAAAATAAAGAAATTGGCTTGTTTTTCAGAGCTTTTTGGTTCTGCATTAGTTGTAAGGCATGCATTTGGCCTTTAAATATTACCCTCAATTTGCAACATTTAGCTAGGGTCCAGTGCACTATAAGGTAAAACATTATTCATTTCTTTAAACAATTATTTATACTTTTTGTGTAAAATGCAAACAAGCAAACATAAAATGCTTCATTGAGCAATCTAACTCTATAAACAGACCACACATGTATGCAAAGCATACCAGCAAAACTAAACATTAATTTTGATGTGTGTGTCTATGTATCTGCCATGCTACAGTGAGATCACATCAAGTTATACTGCCTGCAGCTATAAAGCTTGTTGGACACAGTTCAACAATTATACTCTAACCTCCATGACCGTACCCCATCAATTTATGGACCAAACCAGTGTGGATTGAGTTTTCCCAAATACATGAGACATAGGATTTTAAAGACTTTCCAATTATCATCCTATCTAAATCTAAGATAATCACATCTACCCACACGACTTTAAAACAACCATTTGTTTGGTCTTTGTTATCACGAGGGTATCTATACACCCTCACAAATAAAAGAATTATCTTTTTTACACAATCAGATACACATATTTCAAATACTATTGTCAAAATATTGGGTGGATGTTAAGTAAATCCTTTTATGGTTTAAATGGACAGAGAGCTTAATTCTTATACCAATTAGACAAGTTCTTAATCTCTAATTTAATCAATGTAGATATGGATTGTTAAGTTATTTAAAAATGTTTACAGTATAAATGTAAAATTAAAAAAAATAGGTCTTTGATGTACTGAAAACAGTCTAAAGAGAGGATTGTTGGAGTGTTATTTTCGTGCAAAACAGTTTCCAGTTTTTAGTTCAGATCCAATGATTTCACGCTGAAATTAAGCCAGTGCCTTTGCTCTGTTTATGCAAATAGGTAGAAATGTACTTTAAGCCTAAAAACTTTTTCTGTTGATCATAAAATCTTATTTCTTATTTCATATCTTTTTTTTTTTTTAATATATCCGCTTTATAACCCTCTAAGAAACAGATGTTGGGTTGTTGTCTCATTGGCCAGATAGCTCACATCTCTTTATTTATTCATATATATGCAAGTTACAGTTTACTGCAGATGTGCAATGACTCAAAAGTCAACCCTCTTATACAATGATAAATAGAAACCCAGTCAGAAATACAATAAAACTGATAATTTATACCTTTACAATTTAACTCTATCCAGGTTGAGAGGGGGTTGTAAAAGTTTATTTACAATCATGGTTTAATTTTAACTCCACTATTATGGTGGGACAATTTGTTTGTAAATAAAACTATCTAATTGATGTCCATATAAGATGAATATAAATTCGGATTTTACAATTCAGTGATAAATTGTAAAGTGAATTAAATATTGTCAAATTCTTTAGTCTCTCGATAGAAACAAGCTAGAACATATTAAGGTGGTACCCAACACCTTGACTGATATTAATTTGGCTCGTTTAATTGTCATAAAATTTTGACAAAACATTTACTTTGACCCTTTGACAAAAATATAAAAATTTCAAAAAATTTGAACCAACCACTTTATCAGAAAAATTTCATTGGTTATATAGCAGTTTGACAAACACTAATTTTGATCATTGAGAAGCTTAATATTTCCTTAACAATACAACGTGATTAAAACGTTTAGCTGATTTTTACAGAGTTATCTCCCTGTAGTGTTAGGTACCACCTTAAGCAAATAAAGATACTTTACTAATATCATAATTAAGATAAATATGACAAAAAAATTTATTCAGAATTGTTTGAGCTGCTTGTTGGTCAAAATGCAATTCTTAAACTGGATAAAAAACACATGTAAAAGAATATGAAACTTAAAATGAATCAAGAAAGTAATAATAGATGGTGTTTTGGTCTTATTTCATGCAAAATAATCTTGCATTTGCACATCATTTAGACTAATGTTTCAGAAAATAATTTCAAACCTTATGCTCTTCAACTGTAAAAATATGGCATTTGCAAGGTCATTTTTACAAAATAAGTAGAATTTACAAATTGTATGAAAAAAAAAACCAGATGATATTTTCAAAATAGATAAATAAAAAGCTTCAATTTCATAAGACTTGAATATTGTTAAGAACAATAAGAAGTTATGTATGCATCCAGGTACTGGTAGGTTATCAGTATGCATCCAGGTACTGGTAGGTTACCAGTATGCAGCCAGGTACTGGTAGGTTAACAGTATGCAGCCAGGCACTGGAAGGTTACCAGTATGCATCCAGGTACTGGTAAGTTACCAGTATGCAGCCAGGTACTGGTAGGTTATCAGTATGCAGCCAGGCACTGGAAGGTTACCAGTATGCAGCCAAGTACTGGTAGGTTACCAGTATGCAGCCAGGTACTGGTAGGTTACCAGTATACAGCCAGATACTGGTAGGTTACCAGTATGCAGCCAGGTACTGGTAGGTTACCAATATGCAGCCAGGTACTGATAGGTTACCAGTATGCAGCCAGGTACTGGTAGGTTGCCAGTATGCAGCCAAGTACTGGTAGGTTGCCAGTTTGCAGCAAAGAACTGGTAGGTTGCCAGTATGCAGCCAAGTACTGGTAGGTTGCCAGTATGCAGCCAAGTACTGGTAAGTTGCAAGTATGTAGCCAAGGACTGGTAGGTTGCCAGTATTCAGCCAAGTACTGGTTGGTTACCAGTATGCAGTTGAGTACTGGAAGGTTAATGTGAAGCCGGTGCCAGTATGCAGCCAAGTACTGGTAGGTTAATGTGATGCCAGTGACAGTATGCAGCCAAGTACTGGTAGGTTATCAGTATGCAGCCAAGTACTGGTTGGTTACCAGTATGCAGTTGAGTACTGGAAGGTTAATGTGACGCCGGTGACAGTATGCAGCCAAGTACTGGAAGCTAATATGACGCTGGTACCAGTATGCAGCCAAGTACTGGTATGTTACCAGTATGCAGCCAAGTACTAGTAGGTTAATGTGACGCCGGTGACAGTATGCAGCCAAGTACTGGAAGCTAATATGACGCTGGTACCAGTATGCAGCCATTAGTACTGGTAGGTTACCAGTATGCAGCAAAGTACTGAAAAGTTAATGTGATGCTGGTACCAGTATGCAGCCAAGTACTGGTAGGTTACTGTGATGCCGGATAAGCAACTTGGAAATGAAAATTGTATAGTAAACTGCGTGTTACAGTACTATTTGAGTTGGTACACATTCATGTGCATTTTTATAAAGATTGCTTACTATACAGTGGAACAAAATGCATGAATTTTAAAACCAGGCCAACCACAAACAGATTTTGGCTTGGTTGCACAAAGTACGAATCTGGCTAAATTAAAACTAAGTATTGAAATTATTTTTGTCTGGGGACAGTGATATATATTTAAAATGCACTTAAACTGAGACAGCAGTCCCAACAATTTCATGCAATTCTTAAAGATATAAATTACTGCAATATTAACTGACTAATAATGAGAATGGGCTAATAATGTAAGTTAGTTTACATGCCTTTGTGCATGTATTGTAATGATGTGATAATAAAAACGTCCACAAAAACAGTATTAATTTACCTCCATTGCATGTTCTAACAATCCATCCTTCTAATCCAGCAGCACAAATTTGCACATTCTTATAGATAAATATGATCTACATCTTTTTCAAACTGACCACCTTTGAACCACAGAGTTTTTAATTGTACCACCCCAAAATTAACTATACACAAGTTATTTAAAAGATGATCTTTTAAGTAAATATTTAAATTGCTTGCTACATGCAAACAATTAAATCCCAATAACTGTTAGTTGTCTAGTTTTCTAAAGGATTCTATCATTTATAGAACAAAACACAGGAATGTTTGTGTGGTTAAGTAAGATAAATCTGTCAATGACACAACAAGAAAAACAAAGACCTTGAAAACTTAAAAAAAAAAAAATTAAGACGAAAAATTGTTGCACAGAAAGTGCATTATGTAAATATCTAAATTATTGGCTACATGCAAATATGTTTTCTATAGGATTCTACCATTAGTAGTACAAAACACAGGACTGTTTGTACGGTTTACAGATAAATCTATCAATAATACAAGAGAAACAATGACCTTGAAAA
This sequence comes from Mytilus californianus, assembly GCF_021869535.1. Lineage (NCBI taxonomy): Eukaryota > Metazoa > Mollusca > Bivalvia > Mytilida > Mytilidae > Mytilus > Mytilus californianus. The sequence goes on from NW_026262745.1 coordinate 39,513,206, forward strand.
CATTTTAAAGACGAAATTGAGGAAAAATATTGTCGCACAGAAAGTGCATGTTGTATAATCATACCTGATCATGTGACTTAATGTAAGAAGTTTTCCTTAACATAGATAAGTTAAATCAATACTTTTTTATGTTGCCAAATACATAAAATAAATAGCTTCAAAGGTGGGAAAATATCTTTTACATAGTTCAAAATATATGGGATCAGGAGCAATCAACGAAGCACATCTCTGAGTCATGTGGGTGTCTTATGTAATATATATATAGTCACTTAAATTTCAAACATATATTTTTCTTAATAATTATAAGAAAATAAATGTTTGTAAACTTCAGTTAAATTATGTTATAATTATGGAAAAATTTAAACTGGAAAATTCAATTTCAATACATGCAACTTTTTTATTTTGAGGCTATTATTCAAAACAGGATCTTTGCCATATAAACAATTTGATCTTCCTTTCAAATGTGTTATACTATTACGTTTAACAAAACCATGATACAATCCTATTATTAGTAAATGCATTGCAATGTCAAAGTACATTTGTCATATTTATGCAAATTATACTAATAAACCTCAAGGCTCTGTAAACTAAAGTGCCAAAAATCATCCTTTTTAGAAAAATACAATTTGTAAGATTAAAACTTTTAGCTAAAAAATTAGCTAAAAAGTTATCAATTTACAAGAAAATGTTTGTACAAACTGGCAAAAATCTCTTTCCCCAACATATAATTATAATTTTACTTCATTGCAAGCATTATATATATAAGCCTTATGAAAATTTTGAGTACTTTTTGCTTCACAACTGAAATTTGAGCTGTTAAATATTAAATCCAGAGCAATGTAAAATCTGCTTTTTTTGTTGGATTCATGTTGCTTAGATTGTCAATTTTCTGTGTAGTGTATTGTAGACTGTTATTGTTTGTCTTTTTTGTTGTTGGTTTAATTGTTGTCCGTCTTTCTATAGCTGGTAGATTTTGATTGCACCCTTGGTACCTTGATACTTTATAACTGCATAAGGTAAATATAAGTACACACACAAAGTTAAATAGGTATCAAGTGATCTCATATAATGACCCATGTACAAAGAGGATAAAACCCTTATGGTATCCTATATTTGGCAGAGGCTAAGAGTGCCAAGACTGAAAATTATCCTTACAGCTTCACATATTCAGGCTAAATCTTTTGGTTAAAAACTGACCTGAAGAAAGTTCAACACTTTAGGTTTTATATATATATATATATATATATATATATATATTTATAGTTTAGGTTTGATGGGCCAGAGTTTATCATCACCACTAATACATTTGCACGAATCTATGGCCATTGGTTTCTTTTAATAGTGGGTAAGGTACCCCCAACATTCAACAGGTAATTGACAAATCATGACTATAGATCCAACAAGAGATAAACCCTTCCATAGTATATGTGCCTTTGTACTGCATGTACTAAGAAAAAGAAGGTTTGTGCAGTACATTCTTGGTTTAATGGGTGAAGGACTGAATCAAGTTAAAAATAAGTAAGATCAAGCCTAAGTAAAAGTAAAGAAATTTCAAAAATGCTTTTTAAAAGTTTGCTATCACATCAAAAGTGCAATACTGCTCAAGGCAGACAAGGCCTTAAAAAATGCATTGTTTGCAGACAAGGCCTTGAGAAATAAATGCATCGTTTAGCAGACCTAGGCTGCATGCAAATTTGAATAATTAGATTAAAAATGCAATGTCATAATACTTGGCTCTTACCTTTACAAGTGATACTCCTATTCACCTTACTCCAATCACTATATTTTCCAATCTTAAAAACCCTCAGGTAAATGAAAAATATCCTGGGAAAATCTTACACTTGTCTATGATCGTAACAATTCAACAAAAATATAAAACGTAACAAATCAAATAATATTTTTGCACAGGTAAAAATCCAAACAGTTTTCTTACATATCCCAAATTCTTGATGTATAATGCTACTATACCCCCAATCTGACGTAGACACATAGGCAAATATAATCTGTCAAAATCACCAAAAAATGTCATGAATATTATGAATGTCACGCATGACTTCACACAAGGTTCAGTTTTCATCTAATATGATACAACATGGACTCATCTTCTAGTCAACAAAAACTCCTCTAACATGTAAGTTATCATACCTTACCTAAGGGCACACCCACCAATCAGTTAAACATTTACCAGTCCAATATCAATAAACTTTTATTATATATTTCTATCTTTATATGGAGCTGTAAAACTGTGTCATTTAATATATCCCATGTTTTAAAATTTAAATATATAACTACAGATGCATCACTGCATCAAACTTCAAATGCTCGTTTAACTAAGCTCAATTACGGTAAAGCTTTTGAAACTAGGGACTTTGATTACGTGCATCAAATCATTTCCCATGATATTTCTGGTAAAATTTGCACATAAAGTTTAGATATTTAAAAACTTATTTCATATCAATAATTGAGTTAAATTGTTGTTAAATTTCAGAGCAGAAATTAATGTATAGATAAAATGAAAGACTCTTTACAACCTCATTCTCATATTAAGGTACTATTTAAATTTTTATTCAATCAAGTGGATCCTAATGACCAATGGAGCTGTATCCAATATCCCATCTTTTAACCAACACAATTAGGCAGTCTTATGGCCTGATAAGTTAAGATCAGCACTATTGTCTTTTATAGATTTTGTCCTACTGGTAAATTTTTGCACTTTACAGTTTCCCTCTATCTACAAATTTCTGCAAAAAACACAAAAATGAGTAAAAATCATCATTCAAGTGCAAAAAGAAAGAGGCAACTGACGATTAAGTCCATGTTGACTTCTCAGAAGAAGATTATAATCTCAAGTCATGCTATCCATTTCTGCTATAAAGCTTCTCTCTATCTCCTTTAGTTTCAATAAAAAAACACAAAAATGGGTAAAAATTGTCATTTAAGGGCAAAAACTCCTATAAGGAGTTGGCTTACAATTTTGGCCATATGACTCATTAGTAGATCTGGTCCTGCTGATAATTTTTTGCTATAACATATTTCATTATTTTTTATAGTTTTCACAAAAAAAAATGGATACAAATGGTCATTCAACAGCAATTACTCCTATAAGGGGTAAATGACAATTTAGGCCATATTGACTGATATATAGATCTTGTTCTGCTGATAAATTTTGCTTCTAATAATTTCTCTTTATCTATTATAGTTTGGGCAATTATAAACTCCAATAATGAGATGTTTTACAGTTTTGCATGGTCTAAATGAACAATAGCTTAGTCTTAAATTCTATTTAAAATTTCTTCCCTGTTAGATTTTGTCTATCTATAATGGTTTATACGATAATAGACAATACTTACATTTACCTTTTTTTTCTATTTTTAGCCTTGGCAGGCCTGAACATCTGAGGTATTTTAAAACTAAATACTCCAAAGAATGAAGTTAAGTTCCAATTCATTGAATTGGCCCAGTAGTTTCAGAGGAGAAGATTTTTGTAAAAGTTAACAAAAGACACAGACAGACACCAAGTGACAAGAAATTGGCTCACATGGACCATTGGGTCCGTTGGGCTAAAAATGGCAGTGAATAAAAGGAATTGGAGATTATGTTTATTCAGCAGTTTTTTGGGGTCACTGTTTTAAAAAATGTCTGATCTTCAGATATATACATGTATATAAAGGGTTAAAAACCTTGAGCAGGTAAATTCTCAAATCAGATAAACAAATGTTCTTAATTATTAATGTTCACAACAATTAAAAATTACACCTTAAGTCAGCAAATTATTATTTTTATTTAGACCTTTCACTGAGGAAGCAACAACCACTTAATCCATCCACTTCAGATTTGCCGATGTGACGAAACTTAAAATATCTCTCAATAGAATTAATTTTAGATTATTTTTCAACCTTTAATTTCCCCAGTTCTGGATGATTTGACATCAATTGCATGGCAAGAAAACTCCCATAGCTTGTGAACTTGCAAATTATAATAATAACAGAGATTTGTATTTCCTTACTTTTAAGACATGTAATTGAAGAGGGTATTACCCTATTTGTGATATAAAAATAACTTAAGGAAAATGTTTTCTTTGTTCATTGAATTTTTTTCACACATTCATTCTCCTTAGGTAACAGATATAAAGATTACACCCAAAGATCTCTGTATACTCATAATGGATAAAAATGCAACATCAAGTGTATGACACAACTGAACTAACTAAAAAATATTAAAAGAAAAGAGAGCTTTTTGTCTATAAAATATTACATACATCTCTTAAGCTATCGATTACAATCTAGTAAAAAAGAAAAAAAAAATTATCTGCAATTAAGGAAACATTTCTTTACAATGACATATTGAACTAGTTTTTTAAAGAGTAAAATGTTAATAAAACTTAAAATATTTTTGCGGATTATGTTCCAGCAATTAAGGTTTTAAAATATGTACATGATCAAGTTAAGTTTCAACTGATGATAATTTAAAGCTTAGCTACAGTAATTTTTAAAAAACCTACACCATATCATATAATTTGTTTGAATATTATATGGAATTTAAGAGTAAACCAGTCTCAAAACAAGAATTCTATTATTCGAAAAGTAAAAAGTTAGGACAGCCAAAGACCATCATAAAAGGGCACACTGACAAAAAACAAAATATAAATTAAAGCCAATTATAAGCCAATTCATGTTACCACCTGGAAACCATGCATGATTATGAGTTCACTATTTATAGATAATAACAGGGGCATATCTTTGGTTCAGTAAATGCCAAATGTCAAAATTAATTTGCTGTCATCCTAACATTCATGAAATATTTGCCACTGGACATGGACAAACCATTCTAACCATTTTGAAACAATTCAAGGGCATTTCTCCATAATGGTTATTGTGCAAAGATTGACAATCTAACTTTACTTGAATTTCACGGTAGAACACATTATTTAGAAGTCACTAAATTATATTTCATAAACCATTTTGTGGCATTTATACAAGGGCAAATTTTAGAACAGTGATTGCAACAGCAGTTCAAACTTGACCTGCATTTTTGGTTGGTAGTAATACTGCATTAAGTCGAAGGTCCTCCTTTAAATCAAATTAACAGTTATAATCTTGAACCTTTTGTTTCAGTTTAAAAGATGTATTTATGAAGACATGACAATATGCTTCCTAAAATAGTGTTTCCAAACTCTAACTCAACCTAACCAAATTTCAAGTGCCGTGACCCTTAATATTTTTTGTCATTTTTTAACAAGAACTATCAAAGTCACTATTTTTCCTTTTGAAACCCCTTAGATAGTTTTTGAAATCACTATTTGTCTACCTGAATCAACTATAATGTTTATAAGCATGTTTTAGCGGAAACACAGGTTCAATTTTTTTTGGCCATAAAGACTAATGATGGATTGCATGCAGTAATAGTTATTGATCTAATGGATTAATTCTGAAAAAGGAAATACAGCATAGATAGGCTACAGTTTGGTAAAATGTTCAAAATGTTTAAAAGGGGTTAATAATCCAGTTATGGGAATCACAAAAATGACATACAATAATTATGCCCTCTGCATCTGTCGGATTTGTAAAGCAATCTCATGTTAAATAGCAAATCCATCAGACAGACATGTTTTCTAAAAAATTGATCCCCTGTGTCCTAAGCTTAGAATATTCAGTTGACATGTTAGCCAGGTGATTACAGAAATCAAATAAAATATCAAAATCCATCCATTTGGAAATCTTTCCCCGAGGCTGAGCTCAGTTTTTTTGTCAATGAATCATTAGTCCATGTAACAAATGCAATATTGTCATTGTAATCATTCATTCATAAAAATGGAAATCAGATGCATTGACACATTACGCTAATGTATCACTGATTAGAACATTCAGGCACGGATGCTTCATTATTACAACAAAATGACTTTGAGTGCATTGAAAATAATTTGTAGATCAGAATGCATTAAAAAATCCTTTCGTTAAATTAACAAAAGTTAAGATTAAATTCAAATCAAAACTCATAAAATTTACACATCCTTGACCTTCAAATGTTTGGGTTAGAGTGTTCCTAGTGAACTGATTGATTAATTGATTGGTGTTTGACACCACTTTCAACCCGTAGCTGGCTATTTCATGGCGTTAAGTTTTCATTGTTGAGGGAAGCTGGAGTGCTTAAAGAGAACCACAGACCTTAGGCAGGAAAACTGACAATCCTTGTCAATTAAGATTGGAGTCGAGCACACCTGCAAGGTGCAGGGTTCGAACTCACAACCTCAGTGTTGACAGGCTAGTGATACAATTGTTGAACTACTTAGACCACTTTTGTTCGTGGTGAAGGAGAATCAAGAAACCAGATGCAAAGATGCATGAAATTGATCAAGAATTGTTTAAAACTTCAACAAACTGTTATTTCTTTATCATAGTATAATTTAGTTTTATCTACATATATGCATCCCTGGGTAGGAGGAAAACTTGCAATTTTATTATTGAAATGTGTACTGTTCAGTGTGTTATTGTGTAGGTTCACATTTTCCTGTTCAATTTATTGATCCTTCCTTGAAAATACATGTTATATTAAACTGTATCCTTCCTAGGGCAATCCTGACTTAAAAATGATAAAATTCAATGAGATCAATATTTTGAGAGAAAAATATTTCTCCAAAAAGTTACAGTAATCTTTTAACTAAAATTCACAATATCATAGATTCATGTGTGCACTTCAAGGTTTTGAAATTTTAAAACACAAGACCAAGTTCTATATTAAACTGGACCCCTGTTATGTTAACTTATCGCTACACTGACAACAGGTACGGCCTAAATCCCGTGGTCAGAATTCTGAGTAATAATGGTGATAGCGCGGATAAATGACCAACGAGCGTGTTATCATGTTCTTGACAAAATGAGCCGGTATCTTTCATTCCCTTAAGAACTCAGTAGGGTTATAAATGTGCTAATTTTTCGTTTGATTTCCTATCAGTATAATACATAATAAACATAGCACATGATGCACTAGTCTCGTCAAATTATTAAATCCCGTGGTCAGAATTCTGACCACGGGATTTAGGCCGTACCTGTTGTCAGTGTAGCTTTAAAGAGCTGAAGTTTTAACTAAGTTTCCCTTCTGTAAATAACTGATATATAACAGCTAGAAGATGAAACTCCTTTAATTTTGATGCATGAAAGTAAAATACTGCATCCAATCATCATTAAACTTTGCATGATGCTTGTTCTTTAGAGACAAGTTTAATGCTCAGTAGTCAAAAGTTATGGATATAAAATGATACAATAAAACAACAATTTTAAATAGTTGTGGCTCAAACTCTTTTTTTTGATTCATTATGATTTTTGCAAGATAAAATCACTAAATTAAACAATAACAGATCAGATAACAAAATTATAAAATATGCTGTTATCTTTTTAATTTATTCTTCCCAGTAAAATCTAGTCACATCCCCTTTCATAATTCATATACAATAAGAATTAAAAATGTTATGCAATATTTATGATAATAACTAACTTCTCAGAAATAATAAGAATTAAAAGTGTTATGCAACATTAAGGACAAAAAAAAACCCAACTTCTCAGACGGAAAAAACACCAACATTGGCCCTCTTACATAAAAATAAATCTGAGAAAACAATATTTTCCCTGTATATTTAATGCCTATATAATGTTTGTCCTCCAACGAAGGACACATATTATATTGTCTGAATATTTTATTTCAAGGTTAGAGATTAGCACTTGAAATACCAAGGTCGCAGAAGGGAAGAATGAAAAATGCTTGTAAGTTCCAGCTGAAGTTTAGTTTCCATTCATCATCAAACTTGGTACAATGACTCAGATATTAGTAAGAAGATCACAAATTGTTTTTGAGATACGGCGCGACATGTGAAAATAAACACACACCTGTTTTAGTTACTAAGTCCCGTAACTCAAAAAGTTTTAATCTTATTTTCACCAAAACGTATACAGATCGTTTGACCATCATAAGAAACAACTATCTTAAGTTTCATGAAATTTGGATAAGTCATTCTCAAGTTACGGTGCGACATGTTTATGCCGGACAGACAGACGGACAGACGGACGGACACCAGACATACCATAATACGTCCCGTCAAAAATTGACGGGCGTATAAAAAGCTTAGCATGTACTGAAATTAAACACAAAATCATAAAATATGCTGTCATCTATTTAATTCATTATTCCCAGTAAAAGCTATAGTAACATCCCCTTTCATATTCCGTATACAATAAGAATTAAAAATGTTATGCAACATTTAGGAGAAAAACTTATAGTTTCTCAGAAATATAAATTACACCAATATTGATTGACCCTCTTGGATTTAAAAAAAAATCTAAGAAAACAAGGTTTTCAAAGTATACTGGTAAATGCCCAACATTGGTCCTCCATGTGACATATATAATTTTATTGAGCTTGCAGCAGTCTATCAAACTAGCTGTACACCATCTGTGTTTTATTGATAGCTCAAGTATCTTTTTATGTCAATAAGTGACACTTAAATAAAACTATTTCAAAAAAATGATTCATAAAGAAATAAAATCTCCAAAAATAGATGTCTAAGTTTATAATTTATATCCATGCAAATGATTTTTCTTCTTTACATATTGAATGCAAAGCCAAAAACATTACAATCTTTAAAATAATTGATCTCGAAACGATTTGAAATTCATTTCAAGATAAATACTAAGACAAGCAAATGTTCATCTTTAGACCATCAACCATAACCAAATGCATGAATACCGCCTTGATGGTCTCAGTGATAACGAGTGGGTTCGAACCCCAGCCAGGTCAAATCATAGATTTTAAAATTGGTATTTGCTGCTTCTTCGCTAAGCACGAGGCGTTAAGGAGTTAGAGCAATGACTGGTCAGCTCTTGAGTCAGAATAATGTGTCCGGGTAAGGTGACATGTCTTTCTGAGGACTGTTACCTTGTGAACTAGCATGTTAAAAATCCTGCTCAGTGTGTCGGTCTAGCACAAAGCACAATGGAAAGAAACCATGTGATGAATGAATACATTGGTTCTCTATAGGTAACATCTATATTATTACAATATAAGTAAGAGAAGGGAAAAAGTGGCGAAATGGGTATCCCCATGTCAACCCCCTCACTGTTGGGAATTGATTCATTGAATGGTCCTAAATTTGCTGCAGTTCGTTTGCATATTAACAAACAGAGAAGGTAACAGAACTTTATTTGGAGTCAAAACTGGTTCTAAAAAATCAAATGTATTTCTTGTATTTCAAAGCAGAATTCAGCATTTAATGATTGAACCAATAAACTTTAAAAGCTTTCATAAAAGTGTATTTTTGGTTTATATTTCCTTTTCATGGAAAACATAGCCATGAAATGCCGGTGTGATCAGTAAAACCAAGAAATAACACTAAAATATGACCGACATAAGTTTTGAGAAATAATATAGAGCACAACCTTTGTCCAAAAAGATATTAATACAGGAAGGGTGTTTTGTGTTTATTTATTGAATGTCCAAAATATTTTTAGGCGAGGCAAGTGTTCTATTTATAGCCAAACTGTTCCTGAAAATGACTATCTTTGCTATTAAAGTAACATGTCACAGTTAAATTGAGTCATAACACCAAAGCTTATACTTACATTTTCTGAAAGCTTCTAACCAGAATTTTGTTTAAATGTGATTAATAAGTTGGTTATGTTGCTTTTTATATAAAGTTTTTAGTTTTGGTAAATTTGCATCCAGAAAAAAAGAGTCCAAAAAATGTACCTTCTCCTTCTGTTTAATATAGTTTTAGATACTGTAAATTCATTTCAATTTGTTCCTTTTTTTAACGATGTGATGATGTAATCTAAATAGCTAAAGATTGGTTTTGGACTGAGGGTAGCCCACATAAGTGTCCAATGAATGAGTACCGGTAACACAAATCAACCCTAATAAAGTCGCATGCTTGCTGCTTTTTCCCTAAACTAGTCTCAAAAGGACTGGGTCCAATAAAGAAAATTTGAATTTATAAACATGTACTTAGTATCTACCTTTTCTATAAATCATGAATTATAAATGACCACCAGAACACTAAAAAAATGTGCACTCCACCAAATGTGCAATCATATTAAAAGGTGTAGTTTTGAACTAATGCAGACCTATGAAGAACAAAATTTTCAAAAGACATTGTGACAATCACTCAGCAGAATTATCAGAAGAGTCAGAATACTTCAATAACTGGTTTTGCTTCTGAGTTTATTTCATTTATGTAAAAAAAAAATTTTTTTAAAAATTGCACATTGCATTTTTTATGTCTGAATGCATATGAAATAAAGGAAAAATTCTGATTTGGGAACTTAATTATGGACAAATGCTTTTCCAGCATTTTTTAGCAATAAGGCTGAAATGCCAGACTTAATTTAAGAAATTACCGTATGATTGCACTTGAAATATCAAGATGCTGCTGAAAGATTTTAAGAAGCATTAAATTGTTTCATTTTCCATGTATTTTATCAGACACTATCTATGATCAACATGTCAGAACAGTGCCAAATCATCAGCTTCACTATCCATGTTTTAACACATTTTCATTTTCTGATAAAAGTAATCAAAAATCTATTAGAATTCAACAAAAGTAAAAAAGAAGCCAAAGATACGAAAGACACATTCAAAACTCATACTTGGAAGAGAAAATGACAATGCCATGGCAAAAAAAAAATGATGGAAAGACAAACAAGTCCACAAAACCCTACAAAGAAAACTAGACTCAGCAACATGAAACCCACCAAAAACCTGGGTTAATATACTAACAAAAACAGAGGGTGCCCAATACTTATAAAGCCCAAATGTTCCAAGAATGAGCCTATTTTTTGCTTAAGATGGATAGCTTGCCTCTATAACATCTTTCTCAAATTACTCACCAACAGCCATCATAATTTACTCTGAATGTTATCCTCTTATCATCTACCTGTTTTTTTATCAATATTTTATAACCATTCCAAAAACTTGTTTCCTATTTCTATACTGCTTCCCCCTTCTATTCATGCTACACAGAATAAAAATGCTTGCTCCAATACTCCAATATGTATATATTTCAAAAATTATCAACTGACTGTAAGTAGAAAAACATTATAGATACAATGTATGAGATACAAAAAATGCTTTTTCAACTTCACTTTTCCTTTTGTATCTACTCACACTTTAAGTTTCCAGCTTCTAAATTGCTAAGTAGATATAAGAAGATGTGGTATGAGTGCCATGATGAGACAACTCTCCATCCAAGTCAAATTTTATAAAAGTAAACCATTATAGGTCACAGTACGGTCTTCAACACGTAGCCTTGGCTCACATCGAACAGTAAGCTATAAAGGGCCCCAAAAGACCCATTTCATCATCAGAATTAATCATTTCAAATGGTGAAGGTACATTATTTGCTCTTCACAATTATATATTATAAAGAAATGAAAAGACTGAAAATTCAGTAAAATGCAAATTTTGTCAATAATTTGGACCATTTTACTCCCAATAATGCTTAAAGCAAAACCCTAATTGAAAAAGATAATGTCTGGTTTTTTTTCATGTGGACAAAAAATAGTCCTTTTGGCTACACTAAATGTGCCCTATACTAAATTAGCCCAATTAGTCCTGAAATTAGTAGATGTTTTGGGGAAAGTTTGATAGCTTGCCACTTTGACACTGCAATTTCTTTGACAGCTCTCTCAAGTTGCACCCTAAGTCTTACATTTTCAGAAAACTTATTTACGCAGTTAAAAATGTAACAAAAAATGGAATCGTCTATTTATATTTCAATGAATTTACAGTACCAAATTAACCCAAAAATGTGTCTTAATCTCCTCTCTTCTCAGAGATGAGTAAGAAACAGTCGCATGTTAACATAACTGTCCATCCAGCATGTGCCTCCATGACAACAAATAATCAAATGCGTAGAAACTTTCACACAACAATAGTTAAAACATTATTTTTACTTCTTATTATATTTTTCATATAATTTAGAAAAATCTTATATGAATAATATATGCTTACTTTCTTCTTCCAGGTACCAGCTATAAGTCAAGTATATAAATGACTTATACTATTGCAAAATAACATTTATGTTTTACTAGTACTCTTATTCACAACCTTCTAATCTTAGACATTACACACATTGGTTTTCCAATGTTTTCAGCACGAATTTGTTTACTGTGACTAATTGCACTCAAAACCCAGTTCCTAGTATTGGTAACTTATATGACTAAATAATAGCAGGTATCTCAAATCTGTACTAGAGTATCATGTTTGCAAAATATCTGCTAGTTCTTGCTAAAAAAAAATCTCTAGGTTTTACCCAATGGTAAGCTTTAAAGAAGAAATTGCATGAGGCAGATAAGGAATTTCTGGTCTATATCATGCTATCAGTAGTTTCACATGTGAGTTTTACATTTGACCATATAAATAGCACCCCATACATGTCATAATTGCAAAATTTAGCCAGTCGAATATCATCCTGTTTCTAACAGAATCTTTATGTACTTACTTAAAACTATTGTAACCAATCTGAGACCTTAAAAAAAGAACAAAAAGAAAAGTGCATCCTTTTATTATGATTGAAAAGATTTGTGTGTGAATTGACACAGTTGACAAAAGTCTTTGTTGTGCCAAAAAAAAACCTAGAAGATAGTTCTTATTACATCAAAAGAATAGAATATAAAGAATGTTTATATATTTAGGGACAAAAGTCCTAATTCCCTTACAAAAACAGGAAACACTTTACATATATACTGATAAAACAAAGAGGTAAATAACTGTAACATTCCTGATTGGTATAGGCACTTTCAAAAGGGAGGTTGGTGAAACAGAAAATCTTATGACAATTAAAAAAAAAACACTTCCAATTCACATGACAGAATATCAATGTAATATCATTGAATATTTAGCCAATAATCTTTCAAACTTAAAAAACTTTAAAAATAAAATTCTGAACGGAACATTACAAAAACAAATAATTCACAATTTCTTTGAGAAGGAATTCAAAGTTGCAATTAATCCATAAAGTAAACTCTTATCTTTTTACAAGTTAGAATAAAGCACTGTTCATTACAATCTTCGTCAAATTTGGAGTGGATTTAAATCATTTATAAACAAACTATTAAGCTTATTATTTGAATGGGACGACATAAGTTATCTAGGACAATTATTTTTAATTTCAACTCATCAAATTCCAATTTGCGCACAATAGTTTTGTTTCAAGTGATATATATATATTACATCTTAATTTTAGAAGCATGACTTTAGTCATTTTAAATTCTAATTTTGTTTGATTACACATTGGATTTTCCCTAACACCTGGACACACCTGTATCCTGTCATGATTAACTGTCTGATTGATCAGGTCTTCTAAGGGAGATAATCCAATGTTTATATAAAGCATTACTTATTTATAACTACAGGGGAAAAAAATCCTGTCATACAATGATATACGTTTTTTCATTTGGTTAGGCCAACATAAAAATTACTTGTTAAGGGTTTCTGTATATATTTGGTTAATTTTAGTTTTTATTGGCACTTATGTTTCATTTTGACAAAATTGTGACTACCTAATCGGGACTCAATTCAAATGAAAGAAACCTTAAACCCACATACTTTTTCTATATTGCCTTATTCAATTATACCAATTTATCATAATTAAAAGACAATCATACCTACAATTAAAAAAGCTATAAACAAATGAAAAATAACACTAACAGCTGGTACATTTTACACTTGACAAAAAAGAAAACAAAGTTATTTGAACAATATAAGCTAGCATCATTAACTTTTTCATTTACTTAAAGAGGTATAAGCACTTTTAATCATCTGCTTATTAATACAAAATACTCCATATAATCAGGGGCGGATTCAGGGGGGGGGGGGGGGGGGGGGGTGGCGGGGTGTAAAGCATGGGTTGTTCCTCAGCTTAATAAAGAATATTTTGATAATTTTACCTCAAAACAATTTAAGATTATTGATATTTGCTGCCCCTAGGTTCGAAATTGCTCTGATGTCTGGTGGTATTTTTTGGGGGACTTGCTAGAGCTATAACCCCAGCAAGTCCCCAAAAAAGGCCATCATCTGACATTTGAGTGTTCCTCTATAAGCTATCTAGACTGGTCAACTTTGGAGTAACAATATTTTGGCTTCATGGGACGAAATGTCTTCCCAAAGACTGCTACCTTGAGAGCTGACACATTATAAATCATGCTCTGTGTATCAGTTTAGTATTAGACAGGGTTTATAATTATATCTTATTAGCATGTTTTTTTCCTGTTATATTTGCTGCTGAGACACTAAACATCTCAATCAATCAATCAATGGTTTAATCCTCATGTTTAGTCATAACTGAAAAATTGAATGTTCCAAGATAAAACCAATATGAAAGATTTGTGCAATACAGGACTGGGACCACCCCCACCTCCTTCTTCAAGAGAAGAACAGAATGTAGTGAATCATCTGAGAATCAGTTTGTGTAAACAAACGACTACCACTAAACTGCACGTAATATATGTTATGTAAAAATTATATATTGTGATTACAAGAAATTTACCCAAACAAAAGAACTGCTATACATCCTTTATTGAAGCCCTTATGATTTACTAGCTAGTTTATGTAATTAGAATTAAAGGCAAATTATTCAAAAACTGTCAAACTATCATTGACAATGGGTATTATTTATCAAAAAAAAAAGGAATTCCATTTATGAGACAAATATGTGATACCCTGCAAATTTATGCAACAATTGTAAATTTCACTTCATTAATAGAAAGCAAAATGTTACAATGCACTTTAACAGCACTCTTTCCATAATGCATTTATCAGAAACTGAATATATATATATACTAGAATATGTTACTGTGACAGCTAGATTACTAGGCCAGAATACAATGGGATGCAGTAATAATGCAGATATATAAATTGACCTTAAAACCAATTTACTTGTCTCAATCTATATGCACTCACTATAATTATTTAAATTAGATAAATTAAATTGCAGTACTTGAGATGATGTGACTCATCCATGTGGAGGAAAACAGATTAAGGATACTTTGACCAAAAAAACTGCAGTTTAGTAAAATCACATGCATTCTCTCCATGGCATAGAATGATGAACACTAACCTGTTTTAATTCGCAATAAAATGATTTCATTAAGCTATCCATCTTATCCATTTTCGATGACAACTAAAATTTGACAGATTTTACTACACCATCCTTTTGTTAAATCCATATGATAGTATATATATGTATGATACAAGTACTATGTATCTGAGGCTTAAAAAGGAAATCCTGCACTTATAAACTTATGACAACATAAACATTGTGTGTGTACCATATCACTATTATACAGTGTTAACTTTAAAGCACAGCTAAATTGTTCTAACCCGGGATTATTGCGACAATAAATCTCTTTTTTCCTTTACAAGGTTTTATATATTTGGATTGTGAAAGAACAAATTTAGACTGCATGGGAAAATTAGTCAGAAATTGACAGAATTATACAGTTTAAGGTGACAGGTGAAAAAGTATACAAATAAACTAAAACTAGTGCAAATAGTCAATGTCTGTGAACAGGGAAAAAATCATGTTAGATTTAGTATTGACCTTCTAGTCTTATCAAACAAAACCAATAATAGAAACCAAAATCTATCATTGCATTTGATCTGACCTTAGATGTATTGCTGAAGTTTGCCAAACATTATCAATTCTTAAGTTTACAAGCTAGTTTATATCACTGATTGTATTTAAAAATATGGAAGAGATGAAAAAATGTATATGTAAAAAGAGATTGCATGGAGGAGATTTAATTGAAAATATCCATGAAATCATATGCAAATATCAATAAAATTGTGTTACGTGTTGCGAGCACCTTTCACAATGAAATATTTGATTTACCTTTTAAATCACAAATGTAAATATTTTTCTCTATCTTCTTTTTGATTTAGATATTCATTAAAGGAAATTAATGTGTAACTTTTCAACAACACAATAGTACCCTTTTGATTTGTTATTTATCAAAAAGAATTTATTCAGTTTGAAGAGGACATGTAAAGAAGTGTCCAAACAGTATGACCTTGAGTAAATAGATCTGAATCTATACCTTCTTTAAAGATTCTCTTTTACATCTACATAAATAAACAAAGATGTGAAGTAAATATTGACAAATCAGCAACCCAACATTACCAGAGTACCTTTACATCTAGAGGTCATCAATTTGTCCTTCATGGAATGAAAGGTCAAAAAATTGATAAGCATCAGGCAAACTATTTCATGCTAAAATATAATAACAATGACCTGATTTTTTTCTGTGCATTTGTAATTCATTTATTTTTGTTTTTTCCATGCATTTGTAAATTTATTTATTTTTGTAAGTATCAATTGATTGCAGAAAAAAAATGTTATTTGAGTACATGTGTATTAGTAATTTTGATGTTTCATCATTTGCTCATATCAAAGTTACTAAAAATGTCAATTCTGTCATGCATTATAATTCTTCACAGGTTTCCTCCCCCCCTTCCAACTAATTCCGTGAAAATATGTTTCATACAAATAGTTATGAATCCCAAATAATAAATATTTTGAAATAATTGTGATAAAAAATACAAAAAATCATTAACCAAAAATGCAAAATCACAGTTAATGATGAAAGTTTCTGAATCAAGACGGTTGTAATCTGGTAATAGTCGATTAATTTTCTTTGCATGAATCACTGTGATCATTGTTACATAAAGCCGAGATATTAATCAACAAAATAAGATGATTCCTCATGTCCCAACAATGGTAATATCAATTGATTTTATATCCATTTTTTTATACTATGATCACACGGCAGAGAAAATTAGACAAATCAATGTAGTACAAGCAAAAGACAACAAACCTATAGCTACTTACATCCACGTTATTTCATGGTCTTTGGTGAATGGTTGTCTCATTGTTAATCATTCCACATCTACTTATTTTTATGTTATTTATCAAACCATGAGCTTAAAAATTTAAGTTTTCAGGCTGCAAAATTTATTTTTTAATTACCGGTAGTCTTTTCAACCTTACAGAACAGGCCACTTTCAAATGCTGCAAGCTTAGTTAGTCACTCGGAATTTTTTCAATGAATCAGCGTTTAGTCATTTTTATAATGAAACTCTGAAACATAAAAAAAGTGTAACTTTCTATTGGAATTTTAATAAAAGGAGATATTCAAAGCATGTAAAATTTTCTTTATCTTACAACAGTATATTTGAATTACTGAATTCTTAATTTGCAGGAGATTCTGTTTTATCTGTGACACATGTACACTATAGGTATGTTGACATTGGAAATGTTACTTTAATTCATATTCAGAAAAGAATGTAATCTTATTTCCTAATTAATAAACAAAAGTCTAAACCTTCAACACCGTTATTGTTATTAATTATTTAAATTCAAAGTAATCAGTGTAAAATACCATTTTGCTTTTCTGGAACTCAAAACCTATGACATAAATCAATATAAACCTTTTCAAGGTTTTTTTTGTACAGATGTGTTCATACAAGGTGAAATATTTTTTTCTAACTCATGTCTAGACCATTAATTATCAAACTAACAATTCTTTCTTTATAACCCATCCTCCCGATTTTTATTTCTACAAAAAATAGAAAAACATTGAGCAAGTTAAGCTCAAAAATTCATTTCCACACTCTTAGTCATTCTTTTTTACTGTGGGGGCAATAAAACAGAAAAAAGGAGGGACAAAATGCATTCTGTAAATGTTATGTTGAAATCAACTAACAAGTAAAGCTAGGTTTAGAAGGGGATGAGGATAAAAGAACTTGTAAAGTGCTCCTTTTGTAAAGAGTTAGATATGAAAAAATCCATATTTTCCTTGTCGGAACCTATATAGACGACTGGCCAGAAAATCATTCAGATAAGAAAATTTAATAGGAGGTGCACACTATTAAAGGTGTTAGGTAATGAAGATTTCTCAAAGTTACATTGAATTCAGTCGTTTATTTAGAAGTAACAAATACAAGGTGCACGAATTTTCTCGTTTGAATTATTTTACATTTGTCATTTTAGGGCCTTTTATAGCTGACTATGCGGTATGGGTTTTGCTCATTGTTGAAGGCTGTATGGTGACCTATAGTTGTTAACTTCTATGTCATTTGGTCTCCGGTGGAGAGTTGTCTCATTGGCAATTATACCGTACATCTTCTTATTCTTATATATGGAAATCTCTACCAATAAATGAAATACCAGTAAAGAATGGATCACTATAGGTCACTAGAAACTAGAGGAAAGGATCATAATAGGAAAAAGGGGTAGAATCCAGGGGTAGAATTGCAAAGGGGACAATAAGTATATAAGAATATGTATCTAACCTTGTAAAAATTTTAAAAAACAAAACAAAAGGCTTAACTAATGTCAATAATATAAAATGAACAAAATAAACTAATGCAAACACAAACACAAACACAAACACAAAGAAAAAAACTGGATTTAATACCTGACTTTTGAAAGAAACATTAAGTATATATATGTGACAAGGGTAAAAAGGTCAAAATATATGTTTTTCATTTGGTCTCATGATTTACTTAAATTTGTTTACCCACAACAAAGATGTTGGTGTTAAAATGATAATATAAGTAATATCAGTATTTATAACCTATCAGTGAAAGTGATATCAATTAAACTGAAGCAGGTACTTGTAATAAACCAGACAGATAAACATCCTGGATAACATAAAGGGTGCAAGGACCATCAATTATGAATTAACCAAGTTTCTCAATTTCTAATGTTATTTTTACAAGAAAAAGTTAAAAAAAAGTATTTTGTTCTATTTAGTACTTGACATGTTGTATAGACACCTGTCCTTGGTTTGAAGACCATAATTTGACCTTTTGATGTCTTTTAGTGTCAGGTTGCTGTCCCACTGATATACAAAATTACAACTCCTTTAATTCCTCTCCATATAGAGGGGTTCTCATCTGATATGTCCCCTTAAATGAAAGCTTTAAAACCCTTATTGAAATCAAAGTACACCTACCATTAACTTCAAAGCTGGATAACACTGACAATATCCTCAGATAATTTCTGTAAAACTCTGTAATTCTGTACTTTAATTTCAGACACACTCCTGAATTAATTTGCAAATTGGACAATAATCTTTAAAATCAGACAGAGAGAAAATCAATCTATCAGCATAAAAATGCATGTGCAGATGTGTGTAGGAATGAATCATGATTGAAGCTATCAATCAAGCTAACACCAACCGTATTATAACCAATAGTTCAAATCTTTATTCAATATTCTTTAATTATGTTTTCTGATCTTTGCTTCTAAGATAATATGGCTAAAATATCATAAAGATGTGAAATGCTAAAATAAATCTAGGAACAGAGGAGAAGTTGATATGTTTAATTTCAATTTAAACGACACACCACAGAAAAAAAATATTTCCATTTTAAATTCTTTTGGTTTCAACTGAAAAAAATACAATGTAATGAATCATGGTCCACATAAAAATCGAGGCATGTTCCATAATGTCAGGAACTTTTTTGAAAACCCCAACCTCCATCTCAAATGAAATAAATTTTTCTATAATTCATGAAGATTTCTTCTGGAAAAATACTACCTTGACCAACTTTGTATTGTAGGTGGCTCTCCCACCAAAGGCCCACTACCTCTCATACAATCATTTCTGGAACAGTCCTAAGTGTAATATCATAGAAAGTGGTATTTTTAAATGTTCATAAAATATTTTTATATAATCCTCAAATTATAGTATGGGTATGTGTCTACAAAATGAAAATCCAACTCACAATTTGTTTCTATTGGCGACTGGAAATTCTACCTGGAAGACATTTTCAAATACAGCAGATTGTGGAACATATACCTTAGAGCTGAAATAGAAAGTTGACAATATAACATAGGCTCAATTCATTCAATAGATAATTCATTGATGTAAAATTTTGTACATTCTAGCTACCAAGATGCAACCATAGTCTATCCTATTATATAACTTGCACTATTGGTAATATTGTATTCTTTCATATTATAGAGTGTTTGCACTAATATTGGTTATATATTGTCTCCAGTAGAATATTACATTGCTCAAACTTGTACTTACAAAATATATTCTACATAAGGGATAAGAATTGGCAATAGTTGTGTGATAACTTTTTAATTGTATTGAATTTTTTTAGGAATCATCACAACTATCAAGCAATATTGCACTAGTCCCATATATGGGAATAGTTGAAGCTAATTGGTGTTACTGTTCTATGAGGAATAACACATTGTTTTGCAATAATCTATGCGAAAAAAAAATTAATTATTTGTCAACATCTATTGGTCCAGGAGCTAGTTATTTAGAAAAAATAAGAAAGGAAATATATATATATATAGCATTAGTACATTTTGTCAAATTATCATACTTTCTGTAAGAATGTTTTTTGATGCAATTTTTTGGGGGCATAGAGTTTTAAATGAATTATTTCAGGAAAGGCAACTATTGCCTGATAGCTCAGGTTGTTAATTGTTGATAGTATGTTCATGTGAGTAGGCACACAGCTTAGCACATTTTTTGTCTGCATCCCATAAGCGCTTTATGAAAGGAATAATGCATTACAATCTGAAGAAAACAATTAACCATAATGGTCAGTCTGGAATAAAAACATAATATAAAAACAATTTCAAAAATGCTTAAAAATAATGGTCATCATTGAGGTCATAGTGCACTCATCTTATTATTGAACACTATTTCCTAAACCTTTATCAATTATCACAATGCAGCTAGAATACAATGTCCAGAAAACATGTACTTAAAAAGCATTCAGTGTTTTCATAAGTTTATTCACTGAGCAGCTTTTATCTTTTTTTTTATAAGTTTTTTTAGATGCACTTTGTGACTTTTTTTTATCCCTAAACAGGGGAATCACTTATGAATGAGGACCAATAACTAATGATACACTTGAAAAATTTAAATTAAACTTTTCCCTAAAGTAGCCTCTAGTCTTATTTCAATCTTTTTGAGTAAAAAGATATTACGTATGTGAATTTTAGCCAACAGACACCACACACTAGAGTGTTCAGGAAACAAATCATAACCGTTATCATATGTTAACAACACATTGTCTACAAAACAATCTGATGGAGCTCTGTTTAAACATTAAATTTAATTTATATTCTTTTACGATTTTTAAAAGGAAAATTATAGCTTTATTAAATCTATTTTCCTTTAGGATTGTGTTATGAATTCACTGGTAAACAATACTTTCAAGAATTTACTTTAATAATAAAATATTTTTAAATTTTACAGCAAGCTAACCCAGACATAAATTCACAATTATCAGTTTCTATTTTTTTATCAAAACAAAAAGAAACAAACTGCAGTCAAAATTTGCTGCAAATCTGACAAGGGAGATAATTCACACTATTTGAATTATTTGTAAGCATTCTGTTAAAAAAAATCTAAAGAGGAAGATGATAATTTACATTTATACTGTTTTTAAAGCTTGGGATCCTGACCCAATCTCTGCTTTTGCATCAGCATCGAGCCAGGATCCCAGGCTAGGTTTTTATTTTACATTGAATGAAGATGAATTACAGAAATGGAAAAGTGGGAAATCTCATACTATGACTATGACATAAGAGTTTTTAACAACAGCATAATAATTGAGGCATTTCATAATTTATTTTCATAGAAAGAATCCAAAGCTTTATAAGACTTAACCAGAATCCATTTAAATGTGCAGCATTATTTTTTTTTTAACTTTCAGTATACTCCTTAATCTATCCTAGACCTGTAATACTTATACTTTGTACTGTATTTTAAAGACTCAGATATATCCAATACAAAGAGATGTGAGGTTAGACAGTCAAAAAAAATTAATGAGCAATTAACATACAGTCTTCAACAATTAACAAAATGTCTAAGCATTATGTAAAAAAAGTTATAAATTACACTGAGTTTAGAAAAGTTGTGAATAAATCTAAGAGATTGCTGATGTACATGTATAAAATTTAATCCCTTAATGAATAAAATACATAAAAATTTAACAAAATGTTAAACTGTTGGTATTTTTCTTAAAATTTGACCACCCCAAATAATTAATGTTTCCAAGGGGCATAACTCTTTTAAAAATTATTGATCAGCACTGATTTTTGAACTCGTCCGAGACATTGCTGATATAAACCAATGATACAAATTTTATAAAAATCTGGCAAGAATTGTACACATGAGAGCGCTAACAATGCAATTTTCCATATTAATAATAATTCCAAGGGGCATAACTCTTTTAAAAAAAATTCAAGATAATATCTTTCTTTTTTTATTTAACATTTACAAGCTAACCACAAGATGATTCGGTTAAGTTTGGGGCAATAATCATTGATGTTGGTGACACAAGAGTGAGACTTATTACCCCCCCCCCCCCCTGTTTTTTCCACACACACACACACACACAAAACATGTTGTGGAAACTAATAATTGTTGCAAAATAACTAAATGATGCAATTTGTGTAACAAAAAAGTCCTATTTTGCAGTGAATGTTTCAAAATTAACAACAAACAGCATTTTTTCTTCAAGTCAGGTGATCAGAATCAATAAGTCTGTTTGAACATTAAACCCTTTGCAATTACCTATATAATTCTGACTATGAATGACATGAACAAGGCAAAATAGTATTATATAAGGATGTCTTCCTGGTTCTCAATAAGTTAATGTGACAAAATATATACCTGTTATAATATACAGGTGTAAACCTTTTTCAAGTACAGTGAAACCTTAATATACATGTGTAAACTCTTTTTTAATGCATGTACAGTGAAATTGAAGATTTAGTGAAACAAATATGAGGCTATGATATTTTCGGGAATAACCTTTTTCAAGTCAGCCTGAGACTAAAAGTTTGAAAAGCCAAACTGAAACATATAAGGAATAAAACCACTACATGTAATTCATAGCCCCATTGCTTTCTATGTTAAATTCTGCAATTTCAAGCATCAATGGCTACTTTGTCTTAAGTTCAAATAAAGTGGCAGTCATTTTATGTCAAAACTATACCTAATCCAGACTTGTGCTGAAAAATTCAACATACCTTTAATTGCATATTAGAGCATACTGGTTCCCAGAATTTTGGTAGTACAAAACAGGTACTTCTGATCTGAACAACAGTGTAAAGGTGCCCATCTATTATAATTTCATACAATTTTTTTTATTATTCAAAATAAAATTTCAACAAGGGTTCTACAGTGATCCCAAGTCTTTTTAAAAGCTTTCATTTGATACCAAAATTACCCAAATACTTTACTTAATGATAAATTTACAGCTATAATAATGCTTAGGAATTATTTTGTTTAAAATGTACTACTTTCTTGTGTATTCTTTCTGACAGGGCCCAAATTAGTGGTTCTATACCATAAAACATTAACAAACTAAAAGGGCCTAAACAGAAAAGCCAAAACAGCTTTATGTAAACTTTCCCTCTGGTTTAATCAAATTGCATACTCCATCACAGAAATGTCAACCTATTACCTGACTCAACCAAAAATGTGTACCAAGACAGACTGAAAATATTCTTCAGTAATTTTACCTGTTTTAAACCAAACATGTGTGTGGTTATCCTGGTACAAAAATGTAGCTCAACAATGCAGGTTTTTTGTGTGCTTACATGTGTTACTTTTACTTTTAGGATATATGGTCTTCTCTGATAGGCAAAGAGGACACTGGGTTTGTGTGCACATAAAACTGGTTTTCATGGTATGTGGACCTTGTGTTGTTCAACGGTGTTCCTGTCTATTTTCACATGTTTTTTTTTTAGAAAGTCACATGTTGGTGGGGTCTGTTGTACATATTTTTGGTCAACCCTTTGAATTTTCATGTAATATGTATTACCTGTTTAATGAAAATCAAATTTCAAAAAAAGTTTGGTTTAGACATTTATCAGTATGTATTTCCAGTACTCCTGAGTTTCATGCCATAACACCCCCCACCACCATTTTTTTAGACCCCCATAACATGTATTTCCATTTCTGGCTATTTTCTTTCATTTTGATAGAGATTTCCATCCCTTATGAATAAAATGTAAAGAATATACCACAAAAAATATCAAATGACCACGAAATGGAATTAAGTATCAAATGAGCATGAAATTAAAAATATCAAATAAATATAAGATAAAATATATCATATGAACATGAAATGAAAGATAACAAATGAACATAAAATGAAATAAAGATATCAAATGAACATGATATGAAAGATAACAACTGAACATGAAAGGACAAATATCAAATGAACATGAAATGAAAGATATCAACTGGATATGAAAGGAAAGATATCAAATGAACATGAAAGGAAAGATAACAACTGGATATGAAAGGAAAGATATCAAATGAACATGAAAGGAAAGATAACAACTGGATATGAAAGGAAAGATATCAAATGAACATGAAAGGAAAGATAACAATTGGATGTGAAAGGAAAAATATCGAATGAAAATGAAGTGAAAGATAACAAATGAACATAAAAGGCCAGATATCAAATGAACATGAAATGAAAGATAACAACTGAACATGAAAGGACAAATATCAATGAACATGAAAGGAAAGATATCAAATGAATATGAAAGGAAAGATATCAAATGAACATGAAAGGAAAGATAACAACTGGATATGAAAGGAAAGATATCAAATGAATATGAAAGGAAAGATATCAAATGAACATGCAACAAAAGATATCAAATGAATAGGAATTTTATAATGAACAAAATGAAAAAGGAGTTGGAAGGGAACAAAAAGGCAACAAAATCTGACTGCCACAGGAAATTTAGGGAAAGAAGGAGAGGGTTGGAAAATTAAGCCTCGTTGGCTAGTAATGAGCCTACATTTGAGGGTTCATGAAATTATCTGTGATGAACAATTACAAACTTCCAAAGTATTATCAATGGCAATGAGGATGACTGAAATGATCACTTACAAGTTCTAGACAAGTCATCAAGAATTGTGTGAAAGTTATAGTGTCTCAATTTCTCAACTACAAAAAGAGACATTTTAACTCCATCATTAATCCCATATGTTCACAATAACTTTTAAAAAGAAATATTTTGATTTGATTGGTATTTGGCTGAATGTTTTTTATTTATTATGATATTAAGAAACAGCACAGATAATACCTGCCAAGAAAATAATATGCATATATCCTGTTATATAATGAATCATATTGTGTTTTCCCATGTCATAAAGTATAAAACACATTAAGAAAATTTTACATACCGGTAGTAAACTTGATCATGTATGACATGTATGACTTGACCCGGCCAGGCCTAGGAAAAAAATGCTAGATATCAAATGAACATGAAAGGAAAGATATCAAATGAACATGAAAGGAAAGATAGCAAATGAACATGAAAGGAAAGATAGCGAATGAACATAAAAGAAAGGAAAGATATCAAATGAACATCAAAGAAAGGAAAATATCAAATAAACATGAAAGAAAAGATATTAGATGAATGCGAAATGAAAGATAATAATTTTGTCTATGTTTTTTTCTATGAGTGATATTATGATACATTACAGATAATACAGGTCTGCCAAGAAAAAATATATGCATATATCCTGTTATATATATGATTCATATTGTGTCTTCCAATGACATAAAGTATAAATACATTAAGCAAATTTTACATACTGGTAGTAAACTGGATCATGTATGACTTGACCTGGCCAGGCCTAATAAAAATGCTCTTCTTGCATGTGTATTTTTTATTGTTGTAAAATATGAAACATTATGTGAACAATGATAAAAGAGTTGTCTTTCATTAAGAATATTAGACCCCAAAAAAGTGTAAAAAGCAATTTACCTGTCTGAAGTGTCTGTGAAAGAAGAACATAAGTATATTTTTCATACTTCCCTATAATAAAACCAAGACTTAAGCATACACTAAGTATGGTATAATTATAACAATTTTTTGTGTTATTCAATATCTTGGATACTCAAGAAATATTTTGCTTGCCCTTTTACTAAAGATGACCTTTGCATTTACACATTTCTTTATGACCAACTTAAATGTAGTACTGAAAATATACGTACATACATGTAATATAGTGCTGGAGATTTAATGAACTGTTTTATTTCCACAATTTAACAGTACCCAAGATTGTACCAAAATTTTAAGTATCAGTGTATTGTACTAGAGCAATGTATGAATTAATCTGTCATCTAATCTGTTTCAGTAGAACAGTGCTTGGTTTTGTTTTCAAGAGAATCAGAGTATGTTTAAGTCTAATATTCAAGAAAAGAGTATACATGTATGCTTACACTTGCTTAAAAAGTTGTATCCTTCTGTGTGGTTTAGGAATTTGGAGGAGTGCAGTGTATGCTTAATTTAATATCATATTCAAGGAAAACAATGTATGATTAGCTTGATATTCAAGAACAACAGTGTATTGTTAGTCTGATATTCAGGAAAAACAGTGTATTGTTAATCTGATATTCAAGAAATACAGTGTATTGTTAATCTGATAATTCAAGAAAATCAGTGTATTGTTAGTCGGATATTCAAGAACAACAGTGTATTGTTAGTCTGATATTCAAGAAAAACAGTGTATTGTTAATCTGATGTTCAAGAACAACAGTGTATTGTTAGTCTGATATTCAAGAAAAACAGTGTATTGTTAGTCGGATATTCAAGAAAAAGCATTGTATGCATATCTAATATTCAAGAAAAGCAGTGTATGCTTAGTTGAGTATTTATGAAAAGCAGTGTATGCCTAGTCTGGTATTCAAAAAAAGCAGTTTATGTTTAGTCTAGTATTCAAGAAAAGTGATGCTTAAGTCTGGTATTAAGGAAAGGCAGTGAGTGCTTAGTCTAGTATTCAAGAAAAGTAGTGGATGTTTAGTCTGGTATTCAAGAAAAGCAGTTTATTTTTAGTCTAGTATTCAAGAAAAGTAGTGGATGTTTAGTCTGGTATTCAAGAAAAGCAGTTTATGCTTAGTTTAGTATTCAAGAAAAGCAGTGTATGCTTAGTTTAGTATTTATGAAAAGCATGCAGTGTATGCCTAGTCTGGTATTCAAAAAAAGCAGTTTATGTTTAGTCTAGTATTCAAGAAAAGTGATGCTTAAGTCTGGTATTAAGGAAAGGCAGTGAGTGCTTAGTCTAGTATTCAAGAAAAGTAGTGGATATTAAGTCTGGTATTCAAGAAAAGCAGTTTATTTTTAGTCTAGTATTCAAGAAAAGTAGTGGATGTTTAGTCTGGTATTCAAGAAAAGCAGTTTATGCTTAGTTTAGTATTCAAGAAAAGCAGTATATACTTATTCTAGTATTCAAGAAAAGTATAAGGGCTATCAAGTCTGGTATTCAAGAAAAGCAGTATATGCTTAGTATAGCATTCAAGAAAAGCAGTATATACCTAGTCTGGAATTCAAGAAAAGCAGTTTCTGCTTAGTAAGAATGGCACTGAATGATATTGTATATGTTTGTATTCAAAACACTGAACATTTTCTTTAGTCTAATCACTATTAGACACTAAAGGGATAGAGGTCAACAACTGAAGTCTGAACAAAAGCATGCAGTGTCTGTGTTTTTCAATCCTTTTTTCAGCAGAGCAAAAAATCAGTATATATGCAAGTGTTATTCCTGTGACATAACGTATTAATGTTTGTATGTCATTCCCGTGTTAATCCTACGCAGGCTTCTGGGCGAACAACTAGGTCAAAAATTCAAAATATGTCAAACATGTGGTTCCAGATCACGTGAGCGTGACAGTCAAAACAAAAATAAAGGCGCAAAATTAGACAACGCCCCTAATCCTCTTACACAATTCAATAAAAAAAAACTATTCTTGGTTTGGTGGGGTTTCGGTTCATTATGATGATCGTTAAAAATATTATCTAATAAACTTATTGTCCTTTCTACCAATTTTGTAATTTTTTTAATCAGTTACCCAAACAAATCATATTCTATCTCTGACAGCCAACCTAAAAAGCCGCTATATAATATAGCTGTTGCCGTAGATACAATATTATAATAAGCTATTCCCTTAATTTGTAATGCATGTTATGAAAACATACTTACTAATTTGATACACGTTCCTTGCTTTTGTTGATTGCAAAATTGGCTAAATAAATACACTTTTGGATTTTCCCTTTCTCCAGCTGATTTGATTGGCTAATCATAATAAATTATCTACAGGTAAGGTCGAGATAACATGAGGTAATTTCCCGCCAAGGTGCTGCTAGCTACTACTGAACAAATATTATTTCATAAAAGTGAAATTCAATAATGGAAATTTTTGTTCAGTTTAAAAATAGAATTAATGAATTACTAGAAACAGAGACATATTATAATGACTCTGCTAGAAACATTACATATGCGTATAAGTCAGGCACAGGCACTTGTCTCAGAAACCTATATATACCTTAATGTTATATTAAGGTATATAGGAATTTTTTTTTCTGAGACAAGTGCCTGTGAAGTCAGGGGGCGGATCCAGCCATTTCAAAACTTGAAAGAATTGATCGTCAAAAAAAAGGGGGGGGGGGTTCACGGCAACCCCCGGACCCCCCCCCCCCCCCCCCCCCTGGATCCGCAAACAGTGTTAGTATTCTTATGACATATATATATATGCGGTTTTGTCTCGATATCCCAATACCACGAGTTCGAATCCCGGCGTGGGGAAGAACAACAATTTGCTTCCGCAAATTTGCAGATTTAACATTGTTGTGCTGAGTGATATTGAGAGTAATTAAGAATATAATATGTGTTATCAGCCGTGTATCACCTTCATTATACTGGTGATCCAATGGATGATCGTGGATGGATCTGTCGTAGAGTTGTCACTTGTTTAGACGTACTTATCAAAATAATTATTTCTGTGACTGTATTTTACGATCCTTTACGATAGATATTTTGCTAATCTGCAATCAATTCCATCTTCATGCCTAATATCATGTATTGTTACAACTCAGTCTCTAGATTATACTGACGAGGAAAGGTAACACTAGACCACCGAAAGCTGAAGTACTAGTTCAGTCTAGATGGCTGAGTGATCTAGAGCGATGGACACAGTGCAGGCGGTGTTGTCTCGATATCCCAATAGCAAAAGTTCGAATCCCGGCGAGGGAAGAACAAAAACCGCAAATTTTCAGAAATAACATTATTGTGCTGATATTTAGAGTAATTATGAATATAATATGTGTTTTCAGCCTGTATACCTGTGTATCACCTTCACTAGTGTCCAATAGATAACGATGTCACTTGTTTAGACGTACTTATCATAAGTTCAGTCTAGGTGGCCGACTGGTCTAGAGCGATGGACACAGTGCAGGCGGTGTTGTCTCGATATCCCAATAGCACGAGTTCGAATCCCGGCGAGGGAAGAACAAACAATTTGTTGTGCTGATATTTAGAGTAATTATGTATATATGTATGCCTCACAAGGACTCGTAATTGGAAATATGTTGAAAGTTTAATGTTTTAATGTTTTTAAGTAGTTACATTGAAAACGATAGATGTTTATACGTTATTAAACACAAATAAAAAAGATGTAACAGTAAAAAGGAATTTTAAAACCGACATCAATTCTTTAGACTAAACATAAACGGAATTTTTTTTGTTATTTTATTGGGTGCAAAAGAGTTGACCGAAGCGCACTTTGTATGAAGCGCGAAAGCGCTCGATCAGTCACACTATATATATATGTGAGCACGATTAACGCTATATAAGCTATAACCCAGCAAATTACAAAAGAAGCATTCAATTCATATGTTCACATTTTTTATGCTACACTAATGAAATTATTTATGTAGCTAATTTTTCGTTTGTTTTCCCATATCGTGACGTTGTCATGAGAAGCACGTGTTGTCATGAATGTTGATTTTTTTTTAGTGAGAAATCGTTACAATTTGATATTTGAATGCCTCGCGATTGCTTTTAGCCAATCAAAAGTACGGATTCTTATGAACCATAAAATTGACAATGGAAACGGGGAAGGTGTCAAAGAGAAAACAACCCGACCAAAGAGCAGAAAACAAGCGAATGCCACCAACGGGTCTTTAACACAGCGAGAAAATTCCGCACCTGGAGGCGGGCTTTAGCTGGCCCCTAAACAAAAATGTGTACTAGTTCAGCGAAAATGGACGTCACACTAAACTCCGAAACATATAAATGAATCAAAATTAAACTAGACTAAGTGATGCCCCCGCACTCCACTCTGAAGTAACTATTTAATAACAAAGTCAATGTAGGACTTTCTTTGAGATATTATTGTGTCTGGGAGATGCAAAGTGTTATTTTAAAATACCAAAAAAAAATGACAAACTTCAACTATCTCCCAAAAAAAAGCAAATATTAATAAAAATCAAAACCCTGACCACATGCACATATTCAATATATGAACAAACAGCTAGCAAAGTGAAAACTTCCTAGCATTCAAACTGTAGGAGGAGTTGTGTGGAATAACTATATACCCATAATGGGATGGACGGAAAGACGGACGGACAGGGGTAAAACAATATGACTCCCAACTTTTAGTTGCGGGGGCATAAAAAAAACATACAAGACTTACAAAGGCCAGAGGCTCCTGACTTGAGATAGGTCACGGCAAAACTGCGGCGGAGTAAAGCATGTTTTGTAAGATCTCAACCCTCCTCCATACATCTAGACAATGTAGAATAACAAATACACAGCAATACGCACAGAAAAACTCAGTTTAAAAGAAGTCCGAGTCCGATGTTAGCTATAGAATAGGCAACAGAAGAAACTAAGCAAAATGACAAGCATTGGATACATAAATTAACAAAGGACTACAGCAGTTACTGACATGCCAGCTCCAGACCTCAATTAAACTGATTGAAAGATTATGTCTTCATCATATGAAAATCAAGCACAATCCCTCCCGTTAGGGGTTTAGTACCATACCATCATAAAATATATGAGAAGAATATAACCCGTACCATGCCAACAAATGGTTTTAGAATACATGTGTTTATTTCCGATGCAAAGACCCTATGAGTGAATCAATATTAATTTTAAAAAATGCCATCTTTAATGACCTGACAGTATCGTAACTATACCCCTTCTGAATAAGTCTTGGTTAGCTTTTGAGGTGAATGACGACATTTTTGTGCTTTGTATAGAATATTACCATAAAAATGTTGGATTTATATTTATGAATGATGTCCTTGTACCGATGATAAAATCTAGTAAATGTTTTGACAAGTTTGTGATATCGAAAACCCTGGTTTAATGATTTTTCAGTAATACATACATGTAATTTAATTATTGTGTAATAGCATCAAATCAAATTTGTTATATAATTATTTACAGGAACAAATTAAATCGAATTGTCGATCAATTTGACATCGGTTTCCAGTGAAAACTTCAACAGTTTACGAAAAATCGTCACTGATTTGTAAATCCTTGAAAACAATAATATATGTACAGTAACTAATATTTGTTTTGTTATATTTTTCATTTGAATTTTCCGACAAATTTTTTTAACTTAATTTTATAGTTTGTATCGGAAGTTGTTTGTGTTGTTGGTTATAACGACGAATTGTATATTTAAAAGGAATGGAAACGCGGCTCGAGATCAATCGGGACTCCCGCGGAGCGTTTCGGTCGGAAGTATTATAAATAATATAAAGAATCATAAAGGAGGTCCATTTCCTGTTATATTTATCGGTCATCTAAATTCAAAGGGTCATCGCGCTTCCTTGAGAAGATATACAGGGGGATGAAAAACAAGACAAGTAGAAACAACTCTTCCGTGTAAAAGGGACTACCTTGGGCATCATTTTAATGCCTTTTCGACCTATGTTTGCAATAAACTTTTAATAAAAAGTCATATCAAAATAGACCTCGTATGTCAAATTTGCGAGAGTTTCATCCGCGGATTACAAAATGAAAAAATACCATGTTTTGATTTTTTTCTAAAGGCTCGACAACCATGAAAGGCAAAAAAAAAAACAGTTGATATCATTATGAAGCTGAAACCTTAATCTAGAACTTAGACTCTGTTTTATGTTTCTGGTATAATTTCTGAATTTTCTACGATTTTCCAAAATTTCAGTTTGGCATTTCATTATTCTGTCAAAACGTGTATTTCAAGCTGGCAGTGTAGTACAAATTTCAAAATGTTGAAAAGTAGAAAAGAACAAAGTGTTAGAATGAGATATCATTTTAAAGAAGGAATATTTATCTACAATTTGGTGTTAATTACGAATTTAAATTGTTATTGGTATATTGTAAATGATTTTTCTTTCGAAATATGTTGAAAATTTTAAGGAGTGCATACAAAAATACACCCACACGCTATATTCTGGTAGAGGTTAACTAACAACTTGAACTAGACATGTAAATGAAATAACACTTCAAAAGCTTAACCTTTGGTCTACAACATCGTCTTGGTTTGATGAAAATGGTAATAAAAATGAATTTTCTATGATGTTTTTAAATATACAATTCCTTGGTTATTTGTTCTGGATCGACGAAAGGCACGACAAGCCATCTCATGAAAAAAGATTTATGATATATTCTGTCCAGCTTCCGTCTAAAACGTATAACCTATTCTAAGATAGCCTTTCTCTGGTGCCTTTTTGTTCGTCGATTTTTTGTTTGCTTCTCTGTCACTATCGTGATAAATCTAAAGTCAGTAATTACGTTTTTTCACTCCACTTTCACTTTTTTATTGAACGAAATGCTGGTGTCCCAATTTAATTTAATTCATTCCGGCTTATATGTATCCTGCAATGTTTTTACAGCTATATCCGAAGTGAGAAAGGTCTCATGCATTTTTAGTGGTCGTGTACAATGACAAAACTGAAAGGCGAAATGGTCTCTACCTTTCGGCATGCATGTATAGAACAAACAAACAAAAGAAACCAAAATAATTAAAACAGCCTGTCAATAAAATAGTTACATTTAAAAGGGGCCGCTGTTCAACACAATTACTTGAAAAAATAATACTTGCACATAGGGTTCATTTTGTAAAAAAAAATGTTCAAGTTTTGCAACTTCACCGAAACGTTGGGATCTTGCATGCAAATGTCGTATTCTGAAAAATATCATTTCAGAAATCTATAGTTGACTTGCTGAATTATCGAAAAGTCACTAAGTGAAAACCTTTCTCAGTAAGACAACAAAATTTCGCATTTGCCGTAAATGAAGGATTTGGCCGCACAATTACTACCTGTTGAAACAATGCCCATAATGTTGAAAATTCCTCAGAAGTTACATGTGAAAATAATATTGTCAAAAAGGGGCGGATTTAAATATCATGCCCGATTATAAAAAATGTATTCAAACTTACATCCACTTTATTTGAACTTTGGTGGATACTAGTAGTTGTCTCATCGGCAATCATACCTCATCTTATTTAACCACGATTTACCTTTCAGTGTTGTGAATAACGAAGGATAACTCAAAAACAATATAGTGAACATGGCTAAAATCATGTAGGATAATCATGAGGAGCCAGAACCGGTTTACTATATTTCGGCTGCAGGCACGGTTTCAAAAGGGTCACAATGGCACACTCCCCTATCTAAACAAAAAAATCTCCACCAAAACACACACCAGATTCCACAATAATTAACAAAGTCAATGAGTGAAAAATAATCCTCCGATGATTATAATAGTCGAACTTACTGAATACAGTCCATCAGACTATGAGGCGGACATTGTGGGAACAGTACTTAAATTAAAGTCTGTTGTATGTTACATCAGCGTTTGACGGAAAACACGTATCCCCATCTTGGAGTTTGTCGTATATGCTTGTTGCTGTATGGTTGCAGTAATATCGACGTGTTTGTGATATATATGCTCCCTTTTCTGTTATATGATTTTTTTTCTTTATGACATAATATTATATCATCATTTTGTCAATTCATCATATCTCCAATTAACTAAGAGTATGGTTGTGACTTATTTTATTTTAAGTAAAGTCAATACCTTTTTATTGCCAATCTCATTCTTAGTTGTCCTCGCAGTCAGTCATGTCGTTTTTCTAAAATGTTGTGATTGCACGATATTTTGATGGACAGATTCCTTTTCACTCAACGAATGATAAAGTTTGTAAGAAATCACCAGTCCTTTGACAATGCTATGTCATAATGTATAACAGCAAACGCTCACTTGATAGTTTGTCTATGTCCTATAAATGAATGGAAATGTGGATAATAAGATAGTGAGACAGCAGCCCAGTGACACAGACAAATTGAAAGACATTGAGACTTCATCCATGGTTCTCTAGAATAAACGGGGTCTTTTATATACATCGTTTAAAACGCGCCATGTAAAAAATAAGTAAAAGTAAATTCATCAGAGACAATTAAACACAAAATTAATAAAAAGAAAAAAAAACATGAAGATATCAAAAAGAGGCGGAAGTTACCAAAGGGTGGTTAAAGGAAGGATACCAAAGGGTGGTTAAAGGGGGATACAAACGGGAGGTTAAAGGGGGATACAAACGGGAGGTTAAAAGAAGGATACCAAAGGGTGGTTAAAGGGGGATACAAACGGGAGGTTAAAGGAAGGATACCAAAGGGTGGTTAAAGGGTGATACAAACGGGAGGTTAAAGGAAGGTACCAAAGGGTGGTTAAAGGAAGGAAACCAAAGGGAGGTTAAAGGGGGGATACAAAAGGGAGGTTAAGGGAAGGATACCAAAGGGAGGTAAAAGGGGGATACAAAAGGGAGGTTAAAGGAAGGATACAAAAGGGAGGTTAAAGGAAGGATAACAAAGGGAGGTTAAAGGAAGGATACCAAAGGGAGGTTCAAGGGGGGATACAAAAGGGAGGTTAAAGGGGGGATACAAAAGGGAGGTAAAAGGAAGGATACCAAAGGGAGGTTAAAGGAAGGATACCAAAGGGAGGTTAAAGGAAGGATACAAAAGGGAGGTTAAAGGAAGGATACCAAAGGGAGGTTAAAGGAAGGATACCAAAGGGTTGTTTAAGGGGGATACAAACGGGAGGTTAAAGGAAGGATTCAAAAGGGAGGTTAAAGGAAGGATACCAAAGGGAGGTTAAAGGAAGGATACAAAAGGGAGGTTAAAGGGGGGATACAAAAGGGAGGTTAAAGGAAGAATACCAAAGGGAGGTTAAAGGAAGGATACCAAAGGGAGGTTAAAGGAAGGATACCAAAGGGGGTTAAAGGAAGGATACCAAAGGGAGGTTAAAGGGGGATACAAAAGGGAGGTTAAAGGGGGGATACAAAAGGGAGGTTAAAGGAAGGATACCAAAGGGAGGTTAAAGGAAGGATACCAAAGGGAGGTTAAAGGGGGGATACAAAAGGGAGGTTAAAGGAAGGATACCAAAGGGAGGTTAAAGGAAGGATACCAAAGGGAGGTTTAAGGAAGGATACCAAAGGGAGGTTAAAGGGGGGATACAAAAGGGAGGTTAAAGGAAGGATACCAAACGGAGGTTAAAGGAAGGATACCAAAGGGAGGTTAAAAGAAGGATATCAAAGGGAGGTTAAAGGGGGATACAAAAGGGAGGTTAAAGGAAGGATACCAAAGGGAGGTTAAAGGAAGGATACCAAAGGGAGGTTAAAGAAAGGATACCAAAGGGAGGTTAAAGGGGGGATACAAAAGGGAGGTTAAAGGAAGATACCAAAGGGAGGTTAAAGGGGGGATACAAAAGGGAGGTTAAAGGAAGATACCAAAGGGAGGTTAAAGAAGATACAAAAGGGAGGTTAAAGGAAGGATACCAAAGGGAGGTTAAAGGAAAGATACCAAAGGGAGGTTAAAGAAGATACAAAAGGGATGTTAAAGGGGGAATACAAAAGGGAGGTTAAAGGAAGGATACCAAAGGGAGGTTAAAGGGGGGATACAAAAGGGAGGTTAAAGGAAGGATACCAAAGGGAGGTTAAAGGGGGGATACAAAAGGGAGGTTAAAGGAAGGATACCAAAGGGAGGTTAAAGGAAGGATACCAAAGGGAGGTTAAAGGAAGGATACCAAAGGGAGGTTAAAGGAAGATACCAAAGGGAGGTTAAAGGAAGATACCAAAGGGAGGTTAAAGAAGATACAAAAGGGAGGTTAAAGGAAGGATACCAAAGGGAGGTTAAAGGAAGATACCAAACGGAGGTTAAAGGAAGATACCAAAGGGAGGTTAAAGGGGGGATACCAAAGAAAGGTTAAAGGAAGGATACCAAAGAGAGGTTAAAGGAAGGATACCAAAGGGAGGTTAAAGGGGGATACAAAAGGGAGGTTAAAGGGGGGACACAAAAGGGAGGTTAAAGGAAGGATACCAAAGGGAGGTTAAAGGAAGATACCAAAGGGAGGTTAAAGGGGGGTACCAAAGGGAGGTTAAAGGAAGGATACCAAAGGGAGGTTAAAGGAAGGATACCAAAGGGAGGTTAAAGGGGGGATACAAAAGGGAGGTTAAAGGAAGGATACCAAAGGGAGGTTAAAGGAAGGATACCAAAGGGAGGTTTAAAGGGGGATACAAAAGGGAGGTTAAAGGAAGGATACCAAAGGGAGGTTAAAGGAAGATACCAAACGGAGGTTAAAGGAAGATACCAAAGGAAGGTTAAAGTGGGATACAAAAGTGAGGTTAAAGGAAGGATACCAAAGGGAGGTTAAAGGAAGGATACCAAAGGGAGGCTAAAGGAAGGATACCAAAGGGAGGTTAAAGGGGGGGGGGGGTACGAAAGGGAGGTTAAAGGAAGGATACCAAAGGGAGGTTAAAGGAAGGATACCAAAGGGAGGTTAAAGGGTGGATACCGAAGGGAGGTTAAAGGGGGGATACAAAAGGGAGGTTAAAGGGGGATACAAAAGGGAGGTTAAAGGAAGGTAACCCAAGGGAATTAAAGGGGGGATACAAACGGGAGGTTAAAGGAAGGATACCACAGGGAGATTAAAGGAAGGATACCAAAGGGAGGTTAAAAGAAGCATACCAAAGGGAGGTTAAAGGAAGATACCAAAGGGAGGTTAAAAGAAGATACCAAAGAGAGGTTAAAGAAGATACAAAAGGGAGGTTAAAGGAAGGATACCAAAGGGAGGTTAAAGGAAGATACCAAACGGAGGTTAAAGGAAGATACCAAAGGGAGGTTAAAGGGGGGATACAAAAGGGAGGTTAAAGGAAGGATACGATAGGGAGGTTAAAGGAAGGATACCAAAGGGAGGTTAAAGGAAGGATACGAAAGGGAGGTTAAAGGAAGGATACCAAAGGGAGGTTAAAGGGGGGATACAAAAGGGCGGTTAAAGGAAGGATACCAAAGGGAGGTTAAAGGAAGGATACCAAACGGAGGTTAAAGGAAGATACCAAAGGGAGGTTAAAGGAAGGATACCAAAGGGAGGTTAAAGGAAGGATACCAAAGGGAGGTTAAAGGGGGGATACAAAAGGGAGGTTAAAGGAAGGATACAAAAGGGAGGTTAAAGGAAGATACCAAAGAGAGGTTAAAGGGGGGATACAAAAGGGAGGTTAAAGGAAGGATACAAAAGGGAGGTTAAAGGGGGGATACAAAAGGGAGGTTAAAGGGGGGATACAAAAGGGAAGTTAAAGGAAGGATACCAAAGGGAGGTTAAAGGAAGATACCAAACGGAGGTTAAAGGAAGGATACCAAAGGGAGGTTAAAGGAAGGATATCAAAGGGAGTTAAAGGGGGGATACAAACGGGAGGTTAAAGGAAGGATACCAAAGGGAGGTTAAAGGAAGGATACCAAAGGGAGGTTAAAGGGGGGATACAAAAGGGAGGTTAAAGGGGGGATACAAAAGGGAGGTTAAAGGAAGGATACCAAAGGGAGGTTAAAGGAAGATACCAAACGGAAGTTAAAGGAAGATACCAAACGGAGATTAAAGGAAGATACCAAAGGGAGGTTAAAGGGGGGATACAAAACGGGAGGTTAAAGGAAGGATACCAAAGGGAGGTTAAAGGAAGGATACCAAAGGGAGGTTAAAGGAAGGATACCAAAGGGGAGTTAAAGGGGGATACAAAAGGGAGGTTAAAGGGGGGATACAAAAGGGAGGTTAAAGGAAGGATACCAAAGGGAGGTTAAAGGAAGATACCAAACGGAGGTGAAAGGAAGATACCAAAGGGAGGTTAAAGGGGGATACAAAAGGGAGGTTAAAGGAAGGATACCAAAGGGAGGTTAAAGGAAGGATACCAAAGGGAGGTTAAAGGGGGGTACCAAAGGGAGGTTAAAGGAAGGATACCAAAGGGAGGTTAAAGGAAGGATACCAAAGGGAGGTTAAAGGGGGGATACAAAAGGGAGGTTAAAGGAAGGATACCAAAGGGAGGTTAAAGGGGGGATACAAAAGGGAGGTTAAAGGAAGGATACCAAAGGGAGGTTAAATGAAGATACCAAAGGGAGGTTAAAGGGGGGATACAAAAGGGAGGTTAAAGGGGGGATACAAAAGGGAGGTTAAAAGAAGGATACCAAAGGGAGGTTAAAGGGGGGATACAAAAGGGAGGTTAAAGGAAGATACCAAAGGGAGGTTAAAATTCTTAAGTCGAAGAAAGACCGACAAAAGCATGACAAAAAAGAAAATACAACGAAAAGACGAAAAGATAAACAAAGTCCACAAAACATCAAATACAAAACACAAAATCTAACAATAGACAATCGCTTGCAAAGTTCATGACTTTGGACAGCAACACGGTCATGTGTAAGGTTAAACTAGTTTATAGAGATCTCAACCCTCCTTTCAATCCATATCAGTTATCTATATATAAGTACCTTACAGGAAATTAAAAACATTTAAGTTTTTATGAGACTTTTGTCTCAACGAAATATTAATTTTTTTTCGACCCTAGTTGTACCAATTGAACAACCGTGACTACTGAGAGTAGCACTACCAACAATAACTCAATAAAATTCCATTTTAAAGCTCACCCAGTTTCAAAATAAGTTTCCACTTTACCATGGTCTTCGAATGGAAATTTGCTTTAAGTGCAAAAATAACAGCACAATAAAATGCGTCTTATATAAGAACACCTTTACAATATTACACGGTCATTTTGCCCAATGTATATGCTTTAAGGTGGTACCTAACACTACAGGGAGATAACTCTGTAAAAATCAGCTAAACGTTTTAATTACGTTGTAATGTTAAGGAAATATTAAGCTTCTCAATGATCAAAATTAGTGTTTGTCAAACTGCTATATAACCAACGAAATTTTTCTGATAAAGTGGTTGGTTCAAATTTTTTGAATTTTTTATATTTTTGTCAAAGGGTCAAAGTAAACATTTTGTCAAAATTTTATGAAAATTAAACGAGCCAAATTAATATTAGTCAAGGTGTTGGGTACCACCTTAAATGACGTTAACATTATTAATTGTATAACAATTTTATTTTTCAAAACAAATATTAAGATATCAACAGAACTTTTAACAATAAATATTAACTGATACAGTAATTATATTACAAAGTAAGACATTGTTAATTTACAAAGGGTTATGCTCTTAATCAACTTCTTCCACGGTTGGTCCATTAGAAGTGCTTTGACCGTCGTATTGTCCTCCTGTACTATTTGATGGTCCATTTTGAGAACCACCATGAAGTTTTGTCATGACGGGGGTACATACTTTCTGCAGTTCATTCATTTTGTCATCGCATTCCTCTTTCTCTGCCAGAGAATTATTATCCAACCATTTAAGTGACTCTTCACAAGCTTTGCCTACATCGTCTTTGTCCTGTGTCGACAGCTTGTCTCCAGAGTCACCGATCGCTTGTTTAACACTGAATATGTAGTTTTCTAATTGATTTCTTGAAGTGATACGCTGGGTTTGTTTTTCGTCTTCTTCTTTATATTTCTCAGCATCGGAAACCATTCTATCAATGTCTTCTTTACTGAGCCTTCCTCTATCATTTGTGATTGTAATTTTCTTTGAATTTCCAGTGCTTTTGTCTTGAGCCGAAACATTTAAAAGTCCGTTCGCATCAATATCAAATTCTACTTCAATCTTAGGCACACCGCGGGGAGCTGGAGGTATACCAGTGAGATCAAATTTTCCAAGATGATTATTGTCTTTGGTCATTGCTCTTTCACCTTCAAAAACCTGAATGCTAACTGCTGGTTGGTTGTCTGAATACGTTGTAAATATCTGTGAGGCCTTTGTAGGGATCTTTGTATTCCTGTCAATTAGTTTGGCCATAACACCACCTGCAGTTTCAATACCAAGGGACAATGGAGCTACGTCAACTAAAAGAACATCTTTGATAGTGTCGCTACGATCGCCTGACAGAATAGCTGCTTGGACGGCTGCACCGTAAGCAACAGCTTCATCTGGATTGACCGATTTATTCAGTTCTTTCCCATTCATGAATTCTGACAGCATTTTCTGTATTTTTGGTATCCTTGTTGAACCTCCGACAAGTACAATCTCTTGAATACTACTTTTATCAAGTTTAGCGTCTCTTAAAGCTTTTTCAACTGGTTCAAGTGTCGTTCTGAACAAATCTGAGCACAGTTCTTCAAATCGTGCTCTTCCTATTTTTGTGTAAAAGTCTGTTCCCTCAAACAATGAGTCGATCTCCACATTTGCCCCTGTACTGCTTGATAATGTTCTCTTCGCTTTCTCACAAGCAGTTCTCAATCTTCTGAGTGCACGATTGTTACCAGAAATGTCTTTACCACATTTTCTCTTAAACTCTTTTACAAAATGATTGACCATTCTGTTGTCAAAGTCTTCGCCTCCAAGGTGAGTATCTCCAGCTGTTGAGCGAACTTCGAACAATGAACCCTCGTCTATCGTAAGAATTGAAACGTCGAATGTTCCTCCTCCCAAATCAAATATTAACACGTTTTTCTCTCCCGATAAATTCTTGTCAAGACCGTAAGCTAAAGCAGCGGCTGTTGGCTCGTTTATTATACGCAGCACATTAAGTCCTGCAATAAAACCAGCATCCTTTGTGGCTAGTCTTTGAGAATCATTAAAGTATGCAGGTACTGTGATGACGGCATCTGTAACTTTCTTTCCGAGATAAGCTTCAGCGGTTTCTTTCATTTTAACTAATACCATTGAACTTATTTCCTCTGGGGTAAATATTTTTGTTTCTCCTTTGTGTTCCGCTTGTAGTTTTGGCTTTCCTCCACTATTAATGACTTTGAATGGCCAATGTTTCATGTCTGACTGAACTGTCGAATCATTAAAATTTCTGCCGATCAGTCTTTTGGCATCGAAGATTGTATTTGAAGCGTTCAGAGCGACTTGATTTTTTGCTGCATCACCAACAAGTCTTTCAGTATCCGTGAATGCCACATAACTTGGAGTTGTTCTGTTCCCCTGGTCGTTGGCAATGATGTCTACTTTTCCATGCTGGAAAACACCTACACAT
Organism: Mytilus californianus; assembly: GCF_021869535.1. Taxonomy (NCBI): domain Eukaryota; kingdom Metazoa; phylum Mollusca; class Bivalvia; order Mytilida; family Mytilidae; genus Mytilus; species Mytilus californianus. The sequence goes on from NW_026262745.1 coordinate 39,554,441, forward strand.
GAGTAAGTTGTTCCAAGATCAATTCCGATTGCTGGACCTTTTCCTGCCATATCAAGTTATTTCACTTTTGTCTACGATAAATAATCTAGAAAGATAAAAGTAATTTCTGTTATATTTCTGTATAACTGAGTTAAAACCAACTTTACATTTACTTACTTGGATATAAAAGTAGTTTGAATAACCGGACCTAACCAGTGAATGTTCATTGATATTTTATGTATCTTATGAAAAATTAGGCGCAAATTTAACTAAAATATTATCTATGAACTTATGTATCTTATGAAAAATTAGGCGCAAATTTAACTAAAATATTATCTATGAACTATGTTTATTGTTCCTCTGTGACTTCACACAGGATCTGTTATTCTCAGCCACTATATAGTACAGAAAACGCAAATGAGATTTTAAACAAAATTAAAACAAAAAAAGGAATACATTACTTTTAGTCGATTCAACAATTTAACTTCAAGTCTTGATGATCTGTTTTTGTTAATCAATAGTTATACAGCAATATATTAATATTTCTTATTATGCTAAAATTATAGAAACTATTCATTGTAAAAATGTGAAATGAAATGAATTACATACCAGTAAATATCAATTGTCTTATGATGATTTTTCTTTCAGAATATCTGTGCTTTAACACTCTGTACTCACTTATTGACTGTCGTCTATTTTGTTACTGATTCCTCTCAATACAGTATCGCCTTTTATATACTCTAAAAACGAAGGTTCGTGATCATTCAAGAAAATCTTAAGTTAGAAATTTATTTTTAGTTTGAAATCCTCTGTTATTATCCCTATGGAAGAATGATGACACCCAATAATATCGAAAGAATATTGGGAATGTTATTTCTATTTTTAGGATAATAAATATAAATACAATTCAGCTAGCGTTGATCTTAAATATTCTCGAATGTTGTCGAAAGTTCAATATTAAAGTTTTTTGACACAAGACCAAGTTCTTTAGGAAATCATGATTTAAATAGATTAAAGTTAAAAAGAAAAATAAATAAGAGGATTTGATTTGTCTGTTTCCGATTTATAAATTAAATTCAACTAAATATTATGAGCATATTGTAATCAGTATTGATATACCAGTACATGTAATTAACTTTTTAGTTGTCAGACATAAGAATATATAAATATTTTAAAACATCTACCACATAGTACGAATGTAACTACAAACTATCATAAGTTTATGACAGAAGTCTTGAGTTTAGCTATGTATGTTGGTTGAGGGAACTCTTGTTTATAATGGTGAAAGAGACAGGAAGTAATAAACACATACTAAACTGAGGGTCTGGATGGGGTTTACAGAATAGAGAATAATTGGCAAAATGTGCAGAATGGCAAAAAATATGAAGAATAGAGAAATAAAGAACAAACAAATAAAAAATATAAAGAATAGAGAAATAAAGAACAAACAAATAAAAAATAGAGAATAGAGAAATAAAGAACAAACAAATAAAAAATAGAGAATAGAGAAATAAAGAACAAACAAATAAAAATAGAGAATAATGGGATGCTACAATATAAAGAATAGAGAAAAATAACTTAAAAAATAAAAAAATACAGAAATGAAGGATCCCCATCCAGACACTCTAATATGATACTACCTTTTATGCTTTTGAGACAGGCGGGACAAAGAAATTTACACATATATAAGTCAGTCTTTAACAGGTATCATCCCCTGGTGTCAGCTGTGTCTAGGATACCACACTGCTATTGTCTTTGCTGCTGGCACGGGAAGGACTGTAAACATGCATTTCATTGGAGCCAAAGACGCCTTACAAATAGATACAACTACTGTTGAAGATGGACATGGCACAGAGTTTTTATAAACTAAAATGGTATAGGGTGGTTATTATATGGAAGTTATATATATCTTTTATATAACTATGTATTATTTTTTTCTCAATATTTAATCAGTCACACTTGCATTGTGTATCATAAAAACTTAAGCTGTTTAATATTTACATAAGAAAGTTATATATCACTTGGTTTTATTGAATGTTATTTGTTTTAATCTCATATTGTAATGTTATTGTCATATCAAATGTTTATGCTCTTGTGTATCCTTAATTGGAATAAAATATTCCTCTTCTTCTTCATCATCTATTCTTAATTTGGCATACGGAAGCGTATTAGCGTTACATCATTACTATTATTATTTTAATCTTCGCGTTATTTCATCAAGGCTGGCATCGTTTCGGAATGTTTTGCTTAATTTCCCAGACTGTGTGTGTGTGTTTTTATAGTATTTTTTTTATTATTAATTTCAACTGTAAACATGAATACCGTTTTCATTCAGTTAAAACGGAAGCAGCTGTCATATTTTTTTTATCGTCCATTAGAAAGATGACAAGACCAAAGCAATGGTTTTTATCTTCTTACGGATAAACATCCAGCTGACAAAACGACTACGTGTTTCACCTGCTCACCTATTGAAAGAGAGCGCATTGTTGAATGGTCAGGTACTTTGTTGGAACAGCAGCATAAGAACATTTAAATATACAACATGATGCACTCTAATGAAGACAAGGAAGCTAGACCAGAAATCGTGCCAAGAAAAACACACATTTGACCTTATCCATACTTGGAAATCATCGGTTTACGAAATTTTCGATTTGAAAAATGTGTCAACAGTGGTGCCTTGCTTAACATTTGACAAAACCGTTCTCACGTAAAACTGACTGTCTAGGTTCGCATTATTGTAAGAAGTCGAAAACAATCGATAACTATCGAGATGACGATAAGTTGATAATAAAAACTGTTCAACAGGAGTATTATCCGACACAAATAGATTGTCTTATGCTGCACGGATAATACTCCTGTTGAACAGTTGAAAAAAATAATACATAGTCATATAAAAGATATATATATAAAGTTGTCCTAAAAGGTTCAGCATGTTTACAGTCCTCCCATGTCAGCAGAAATTAAATTAGCTATGTTGTATCCTAGAAGCAGATGTTACCAGGGATTGATACCTGTAAAAGACTGACCGGCATGCTAAGTGTATATATGGAAATGTCTATCCTATCTGTATTATAAGCATATAATCGGTAGCAGCATACAATTTGAAACAATTATGTTTGTTATTTCCTGTCCTTTCCACTATAAGTGAACAAAAGATGAAAAAGAGAGGCGAAAGATACAAGAAGGACATTCAAACTCATAAGTCGAAAATAAATTGACAACGCCAGGGCTAAAAAAGAAAAAGACCAACAGACAAATAATAGTACACAAAACGCAACATAGAAAACTAAAGACTGAGCAGCCAGAACCCCACCTAAAACTGGGGGTGATCTCAGGTGCTCCGGAAGGGTAAACAAATCCTGCACAACATGTGGCACCCGTCGTGAAGATACGCTCATTGCCGAAATGCGCATGTAGTGCAGAAAAATATTGGTACCGTTAATGTTATATGTTATTCTGTCATAACCCTTAATATGTCAGTTTGTAATTCATATCATAAGTAGATATTTATATATTCTTAATTTTTAATATTAAAACCTTAATTGTTTCTGTCTGTACTATAAACTTATAATAATAGGTGAAATTAATTTATTAATCGGGAACAGACAAAATCAAGGATTTATAAAGTTACTATATAAATCCTTGACAAAATCATACCCTCTTATGTAAATTCATCTTCAACTTTTTTTAGATCATGTTTTTAAAGTATTCATAAAAAACTTGATCTTGTGCAAATAACTTCAACATTGAACTTTCGACAACATTCGAGAATATCTAAGATCAACACATCTTGTATTGTACATTTGTATTTATATTTACTATCCTAAAAATAGAAATAACATTCCCAATGTTCATTCGATATTATTGGATGTCATCATACTTCGATAAGGATAACAACAGAGGATGTCGCACTACAAATACTTTTCTAACTTTAGACTTTCTTGAATGATCAGGAACTTTCGTTTTGAGTATATAAAAGGCGATATACTGTAAGGAGAGTAATCATAACAAAATAGACGACGGTTAATAAGAGACAGAGGGTTAAAGCAAAGACTTAAAAACAGGAGATCCCGAAAGAAAAAAATCATCAATTGATATCTATTGGTATGTACTCTATTTTATTTTACATTTTTACAATGAATAGTTGAGTTACTTAAATGTACGCATTTTAAAAATTCATATATTTTTGCTGTTTCAATATTGATTAAATAAAGGAGATCATCAAGTTAAAGAATTGTTTTGACTTTAAGAAATGTATTCCCTTTTTTGAAATGGCTGCGGCTAGTTTTTAATAATAAGATACACATGATGTTAATATGAAGATGTTAAAAAATAAATCACAATACTCTGGTCAAATGAGGTAACTCTCTCTCTCTATTTATTTTGTAAAAGTAAGTATTTCGCAGTTTCACATTCAAAGTAAACCAGTTATACAGAAATATAAAAGAAATAACTATTATCTTTCCAGATTATTTATCGTAGTGAAATAACTTGATATGGCAGGAAAAGGTCCAGCAATCGGAATTGATCTTGGAACAACTTACTCATGTGTAGGTGTTTTCCAGCATGGAAAAGTAGACATCATTGCCAACGACCAGGGGAACAGAACAACTCCAAGTTATGTGGCTTTCACGGACACTGAAAGACTTGTTGGTGATGCAGCTAAAAATCAAGTCGCTCTGAACGCTTCAAATACAATCTTCGATGCCAAAAGACTGATCGGCAGAAATTTTAGTGATGCGACAGTTCAGTCAGACATGAAACATTGGCCATTCAAAGTCATTAATAGTGGAGGAAAGCCAAAACTACAAGCGGAGCACAAAGGAGAAACAAAAACATTTACCCCAGAGGAAATAAGTTCAATGGTATTAGTAAAAATGAAAGAAACCGCTGAAGCTTATCTCGGAAAGAAAGTTACAGATGCCGTCATCACAGTACCTGCATACTTTAATGATTCTCAAAGACTAGCCACAAAGGATGCTGGTTTTATTGCAGGACTTAATGTGCTGCGTATAATAAACGAGCCAACAGCCGCTGCTTTAGCTTACGGTCTTGACAAGAATTTATCGGGAGAGAAAAACGTGTTAATATTTGATTTGGGAGGAGGAACATTCGACGTTTCAATTCTTACGATAGACGAGGGTTCATTGTTCGAAGTTCGCTCAACAGCTGGAGATACTCACCTTGGAGGCGAAGACTTTGACAACAGAATGGTCAATCATTTTGTAAATGAATTCAAGAGAAAATGTAGTAAAGACATTTCTGTTAACAATCGTGCACTCAGAAGATTGAGAACTGCTTGTGAGAAAGCGAAGAGAACATTATCAATATATACATCATTATTCTATTTAATTTCTGTTTCATTCTTATGTTCATATATATATATATATTTGCTATTATTGTATGCATTGTGATAATATTTTCCTTCAGTTTTATATGTTAAGCGCTTAGAGTATTATGTTTATTAGATAGGCGCTATATAAAAGCTATGTAATAATAATAATATCAAGCAGTACAGAGGCAAACGTGGAGATCGACTCATTGTTTGAGGGAACAGACTTTTACACAAAAATAGGAAGAGCACGATTTGAAGAACTGTGCTCAGATTTGTTCAGAACGACACTTGAACCAGTTGAAAAAGCTTTAAGAGACGCTAAACTTGATAAAAGTAGTATTCAAGAGATTGTACTTGTCGGAGGTTCAACAAGGATACCAAAAATACAGAAAATGCTGTCTGAATTTATGAATGGGAAAGAACTTAATAAATCGGTCAATCCAGATGAAGCTGTTGCTTACGGTGCAGCCGTCCAAGCAGCTATCCTGTCAGGCGATCGTAGCGACACTATCAAAGATGTACTTTTGGTTGACGTAGCTCCATTGTCCCTTGGTATTGAAACTGCAGGTGGTGTAATGGCCAAACTAATTGACAGGAATTCAAAAATCCCTACAAAGGCCTCACAGATATTTACAACGTATTCAGACAACCAACCAGCAGTTAGCATTCAGGTTTTTGAAGGTGAAAGAGCAATGACCAAAGACAATAATCATCTTGGAAAATTCGATCTCACTGGTATACCTCCAGCTCCCCGCGGTGTGCCTAAGATTGAAGTAGAATTTGATATTGATGCAAACGGACTTTTAAATGTTTCGGCTCAAGACAAAAGCACTGGAAATTCAAAGAAAATTACAATCACAAATGATAGAGGAAGACTCAGTAAAGAGGACATTGATCGGATGGTTTCCGATGCTGAGAAATATAAAGAGGAAGACGAAAAACAAACCCAGCGTATCACTTCAAGAAATCAATTAGAAAACTACATATTCAGTATTAAACAAGCTATCGGTGATTCTGGAGAAAAGTTGTCGACACAGGACAAAGACGACGTAGTCAAAGCATGTGAAGAATCACTTAAATGGTTGGATAATAATTCTATGGCAGAGAAAGAGGAATTTGAGGACAAAATAAAAGAACTGCAGAAAGTATGTACTCCCGTTATGACAAAACTTCATGAAGGTGCTCAAAATGGACCATCAAATAGTACAGGCGGTCAAAGCACTTCTAATGGACCGACCGTGGAAGAAGTTGATTAAAAGCATAGCCCTTTGTAAATTAACAATTACCTACTTTGTATTATAATTACAATGTATTGTTATAATTACGGTAGTTATAATTTGTTGTTATAATTACTGTAGTTACAAGTTGTTGTTATAATTACTGTAGTTACAAGTTGTTGTTATAATTACTGTAGTTACAAGTTGTTGTTATCAGTTAATTTTTATTTTTAAATGTTCAGTTTATATCTCAAAATTTGTTTTAAAAATAAAAATTGTTATAGAATTGATAATGTTTATGTTATTTAAAGAATACATATTTGACAACATGACCGTGTAATGTTTCAAAGGTGTCTTTATATTAGATTCATTTAATTGTGCCGTAATTATTCCACTGAAAGCTATTCAAATCCGAATACCATGGAAAAGTGGGGACATGCTAATAGAGACTGAGCGAACATTAAAATGCAAGTTAACTGAGTTATTGTTGTTTGCACTAATATCAGTATTACGAATACGAAAGGATTTTTTTTTATATTTTGTTTTGTATACTGTTGTTTGTCATTTGGTAGTTTTCCGTTTTTTATCGATTTTATCGGTATCCTCTACGACTTGTGTTTAATATTCTCCCTTTGGTATCTCCGGCCTCTTTTAATATATATATATATATATGTGTGTATGTGTACCTAGAATATCAACTTAAGGATGTTCGCTACTCTGTTTCAAAATAACAAGCTTTTTAAAAGTCTGATATAAATTGATAGTATATGAATAAAGGACCTAAAAAATCAGAAAAAAATGATAGGTTCGTGTGCTTGTTTTCGAGATATAAGCCTTTGAAAATTTGGCGGGAAATGATTCTCTCTAGATTTTTCATACATTTAACATTGACACCTTTTTTCTTTCAAAAACAATGAAAAAATAATAAGGATTTTATAAGATTTTCAAATATGGCCTTTTAACTATATGTAATAAAATTATGAAAAGAAAAGTAGGGATTAGTTGACAAAATTATTTAATGGCCAAACATGGATAAAACCAGAGGATTCCGAAAATCTGGCAAAAAATCAAAAACAAGAGGAGAGAACATTCTTAAAAATGTGAGAGTAGATCCCATCCTCAACGGGCTGGAACCTGTACATTTACTTCTCACTTCTATGGCAAATGCACAGCTGCATTATTCCCTTTTTTAACTTTAGCTGATAAAAATGAGCTTTCGTTTAGGGAGATGTTACCCTTTTGTAGGTCGACTAATGATAACAAACAAAGAATTGTTAAGTGTACAAGAATGATGATCTACTCATCTCATTAGTTTTCTTAATTGCAGGATATATAATTAACTTGTTACTAGACAGACGTAATGATATATAAATATCCACATATACTACTTGAATGTGCGAATGTACCATAATCTGACATTATATTTGTTATGTCAGAACTACATCTTATGATAACGTTTGGTAAATAGGACAGGAAATAGTGCTGATTGTGGTACAACAAATGGTACTCGAAGGATTTGACCTCGAAATATTAATAAGCTGTGAAAACATCGGCCCGAGTTAATTCATAATTACATTCAGGATATTCCTTTCAAAAGTTTCATAGTAAGTAACTGGTTACATGTAAAAATAATTATTAAATATGATCTGATAACGTTTTGCATAATATCACACCAAATAAGAAAGTTTGTCAACCATACAATTAGTTTTTATTTGACCATGTTGTAAACAAAGAAGGATAACTCAACAACATAATAGGAAAGTGTTTTGTCTTCACAGAATTATGTGACGAGGGAAACGGTTAAACATCTTTGCCCTTTGCAGGATGGCAGGGAAGGTTTCAAAAGGGGACACGCCTTTACCCGATTTGATGAGAAGACATAAAGATGTGCGTCCTACACCTTGTGTTATATATTTCGTTCTTGTAATTGTCTGAAATTTAAAATTATTTTAAATTAAACTGACAATCTCGAAGCCAAAGAAGAGGGACGAAATATACCAGAGGGACAACCAAACTCATAGATCGAAAACAAACTGACAACGCCATGGCCAAAAATAAAAAGACAAACAGACAAATAATAGTACAGATGACACATCATAGAAAAACCAAAGACTAAGCAACACGAACCCCACCAAAAACTGGGAGTGATCTTAGGTGCTCCGGAAGGGTAAGCAGATCCTGCTCCACATGTGGCACCCGTCGTGTTGCTTATGTTATTACAAATCCGGTAAATAGTCTACTTCGGTAAGTCACATTCGTGAAAAGGGAGGGTAGTGTAGTTACGACATAAGGAACATATCCGATATCATCTGTGAAACGGTTATTCCATAACGGTCAACCAACTCGTGATGGCGTCCGTAAAATTTATGAAGGGATGATTTCAACTCCCCTATTTGGAACTCTTGGTTTAATAGCTTCCTTGTGAGTAGCAATCCTCTATCAAGGAAATCATGATAGGAAACACAAGCCCGGGAATATCGTATCAATTGGGAGATATAAAATTACTCCGTATGCAGGCGCTGCTGGAATGTTGCTACATAGAAATGGAAAGTTCACAATTGGGAAGCTGAAATCATCTCTTTTGTCGCAATTTATACGCATGGTTGATTTATTTAATATTGTGTCATTTCAGATAAGAGCAGGGATAATTTTTCATCACTTATTTTGCGTCTTTAAATCTAATAAAATCCTAAAATTGGAAGACTTTGTAAAAGCGGGTACTCACAAATACATTTCTGAAAGATTTTTTAAATTGTTGTAAGACACATGTAAATATTTTCAGATAATTTAACTTCAAAGCAAATATCCACCCGAACGACATCATGAAGTCAAAGTATTGTCCGTACAATTGAAATGACCTCAAAGAGTTTGATTTTTATATTGCGTTTTTTGCTATCCGTTGATTGTGACAGATATGCGTGCAGTCAAGAACAATTACCTCGCTTGTTATTAATAAAATAATAGCGAATAATAATAATAATAATAATAATAATAATAATAATAGTAATAATAATAATAATAATGAAAAAAATGACAATTCACTGATCAGTTCAGGTAGTACACGTTTCCCGATTAAATTATACAATTAGTTTTTACAAATTTTATACAAGCATGAAATTTGCACTAAAATTCATATATTTAGCAGATGCGTGCTCATCATCATTTTTCTGTAATTGATATGCAATAAAATTTGCTATTTATCTTTCCAGATTATTTATCGTAGACAAAAGTGAAATAACTTGATATGGCAGAAAAAGGTCCAGCTATTGGAATTGATCTAGGGACAACTTACTCTTGTGTTGGTGTTTTCAAGCACGGGAAAGTAGAGATAATTGCCAACGACCAGGGAAACAGAACAACTCCAAGCTATGTGGCTTTCATGGATACTGAAACACTTGTTGGTGATTCAGCTAAAAACACAGTCGCTTTGAATGCTAAAAATACAATATTCAATACCAAGAGACTGATCGGAAGACATTTTAGTGATTCGAAAGTTCAGTCAGACATGAAACATTTGCCCTTCAAAGTAATCAATAGTGGAGGCAAGCCGAAACTAAAAGTCGAACAGAAAGGAGAAATAAAAATATTAACCCCTGAGGAAATTGGTGCAATGGTATTAGTTAAAATGAAACAAACCGCTGAAGCTTATCTCGAAACGAAAGTTACAGATGCCGTCATCACAGTACCTGCATACTTTAATCATTCTCAAAGACTAGCCACAAAGGATGCCGGTTTCATTGCAGGACTTAATGTACTGCATATAATAAACGAGCTGCTGCTCTAGCTTACGGTATTGACAAAAATTTAACAGGCAAGAAAAACGTGTTGATATTTGATTTGGGAGGAGGAGCATTCGACGTTTCAGTCATTTCGATGAATGAGGGATCATTGTGCTAGGTCCGCTCTACCAGAGGGAATAGTCACCTTGGAGGCGAAGACTTTGACAACAGAATGGTCATGCATTTTCTAAATGAATTCAAGAGAAAGTATAAAAAGGATATTTCTAGCAATACTCGAGCAATCAGAATTCTGAGAACTGCCTGTGAGAGAGCAAAGAAAACATTATCAAGTACTTCAGAGGCAAACGTGGAAATCGATTCTTTGTTTGAGAATATTGACTTTTATACAAAAATTACTAGAGCTCGGTTTGAAGAACTGTGCTCAGATTTGTTCAGATTGACACTTGCACCTGTTGAAAAAGCCATAAGAGAAGCTAAACTTAATAAAAGTAGTATTCATGAGGTTGTACTTGTTGGAGGTTCAACAAGGATACCAAAAATACAGAAAATACTCTCGGAATTTATGAATGGGAAAGAACTTAACAAATCTGTCAACCCAGACGAAGCTGTGACGTATGGGGCTACCGTGTATGCTGCTATCCTGTCTGGCGATCGTAGCGACACTATCAAAGATGTATTTTTAGTTGACGTAATTCCTTTCTCCCTTGGATTTAAAACTCCAGGTGGCGTAATGACCAAAGTGATTGAAAGGAATACATACACCCCTATAAAGGTCTCAAAGACATTTTCAACGTATTCGGACAATCAAACTACATTTAGTATTGAGGTTTTTTAAGGTAACAGAGCAATGACTAAAGACAATTTTCGTCTTGGAAAATTCTATCTTACTGGTATACCTCCAGCTCTCCGCGGAGTGCCTCAGATTGATGTAGAATTTGAAATGAATGCAAATGGACTTTTAAATGTTTCGGCTCAAGACAAAAGCACTGGAAATTCACAGAACATTACAATCTTAAGTGACAAAAGTAAAGAGGAAATTGATCGAATGGTTTCCGATGCTGAGAAATATAAAGAAGAAATTGAAAAACAAAAGCAGCGTCTCACAGCAAGAAATCAACTAGAACACTTTATATTTAGTGTTAAACAGGCTTGTGAAGAGTCACTAAGTTGGCTGGATAATAATTCTCTGGCAGAGAAAGAAGAATATGAGGACAAAATGAAAGAATTGCACAAAGTTTGTACCCCCTTCGTGACCAAACTGCATGATAATGATCAAAATGGAACGTCAATTAGTGACTGAGGACAATATGACAGTGACAGCATGCCACATGAACGACCTACTGTGGAGAAAGTTGATTAAGAACTTTGTGAATTAATCGTACAATATAAGTTTACCATATATCAGTTTGGAAAATAACTTTACCCTCGCTCCGAGAGGAGGAGGTATACTGATTAACGTCTATTCATTCATTCGTCCAAGTTTTCGTCTGTCCGACCGTCCGTATAATGAAATGTTTGTCACACTTTTCGCCTCAGGAATTGGTAATCATAGCTTCCGGAAATTTGGTAGTCAGCTTCATTCGGGCATGCCTGAACGTGTGCAGCTTTTCAAATATTTTGGCCTCAAGCATCACTGAAAAGACATTGATTGTCGAAATGCGCATCTGGTGCAGAAAAATTGGTACCGTTTACTAGTATGTTATTTTTGACATTCTTCTCTTATCAGTTTCTCGTTATCGATTACTTATGTATTTTTAAAACATAATGGGTATATATGAAATTTTCGTCACATTTTTCACAGGAACAACCATCAAAAGCTTCCTGAAATTTGATATTAAGCTTCATGGGAGCATGCTTTACCTTGTGATTCATTTCCAGGTTCACTCAAGAACTTCCTGTTAACCGAATACCTGTATTTTCTTATTTAACAAGGCCATGCATAAACGATTTCTCTTCCTGTTTATCAACTATATAGTTCACAGTTCAACTTAAGCTTGTAACTGTTGCTTTAATTTTTGTTATTTTTATTTATTATCAATTTTGTATTAAATTTTCAAATGTTTACTTTGTTTTTTCAAAAAGTGGATAATACATTTTAGTCCTTGTCGTTGTCAAAACACTCGAACATGCTGATTCAGTTGCCAGGGTGCTGGGTCCACTAAGTGGTGGTGCTCAAGATATGAATTGTATTCGAGTATCATATTTAGTAAATGACGAAGGTGTAAGTGGTGGCGTAGGATAGGCTGAAAAGAAGTGGCAAACATTTGAAAGTGACATGCACTAATTGCTTAGTAGTGAGTCAGTGTTCATATTCATTTTCATCTTTTATTTTCTATAATTTTGTCTTTTGCCAAAAGGTGCGGGAGGGGCAAAACATTACATTGTTAAGAGGACACACGGGTCATATTTAGATGTAGCTCTACTAATGAGCAGTGCACCTGAAGCAATGAGGATTTTTACATCATAACAACTTTGCAGAGGATGTGGTCATTTTAAACAAGCTACAAATATTATTTTTTAACGTCCATAGTAGTTCCCCCTTGTAATGAAATCTCAATAAATACGTTATGATTGCAAAATACGTTTAATTGTCTTGATAGGTATGAAATTTATACAATAACGTCATTCACTACAGCACTTTGGATACAACCTAGCCGTAGTTCGATGTTAGTTCTTCGAATATTTTCCGACACTCTTCATAATTAATGCATAGCAGCTGGGAACAGTATAACTAACATATATATATATATGTTCCTGATAGCAGCAAGGATCTTAGTCATTGACACTCTGCAAGATTCAGCGAGAGCTGCCGGGGGCTTTAACTTACTAAATTTCAACTGATAAAAATGGATAAATTCAAAAGATGTATTTGTGTCAGTCCCATTGAAAATTTTCATATTTCTAAATAGAAATGCACAATTGTGGCAATAATTTCTTATCCTTGTTTTTCATTGACTTGTCAGTTGTTTTGTGGGTCTAAATTTGTTTAATCCTTATAACGAGTATTATAATTTTCTTTATATCTTTTCATTGCCATTTGGTCTAATAGAACACACAGTCAAATTTTGCTCAAGTGAATTCCACATGGATCTCGCGTGAAATTCATCTCAAACGAACTTATACATGAAACTCACATGAAAATGTTCATGTGAATTTCACGTTCATATGAATGTCACGTGAATTTTGTTTTTGATTTTAATTAAATCTGAAAATTTAAATGTTCTTTGCATAACTTTATTTTCAAAATTCACAAGGGACTGATTTCATGTGAGTTTCACGTATAAGCTCGTTTGAGGTGAACTTTACGTGAATTTAACATGAGATTCCAGTGGCGTATCCAGAACTTTTTATAAGGGGCCCACTAACTGACCTAAGGGGGGCCGCTCCAGTCATGCTTCAGTGATTCCCTATATAATCAACCAAATATTTCGCACAAAAGGGGGACCGGGGCCCCCAGGGCCACCCCTGGATCCGCTTATGGATTCACGCGAGAGAAATGTCTTTGTGTACCACAATTTAAATGAGAATGTTTTTCATTTGCGACCTCATTACTACAACATCTTTGTCATACTATAGTTTGTCGAGGAATATTATTTAACTTTCTCTTTCTAAAGTAAAATATAAATATTGAGCAGATATGCGAAATCTGATTAGACTCTGTCGGTCCTCTTCAATCTTTTTAACATGACAGCTGTTATGTTCAGTGGCGGATCCAGAGGGGGGCGTAGAGGGCGTACGCCCCCCCTTTGCCTGCACTTTTTTTTTTTTTTTTTGTAAAATGATTAATCAGACTAGACTTCGCGAACTTTGCCATTTCCAGTGTATTTAATTTTTATGCGACAATTCTTTACTTATAAAGATATTTTTCGCTCATATTTACTGTAATATATTATTGATTATGTCAAAGTCATGTGATTCGCTACGGTGGAGTTGACCAGTACGTCGAAAAAAACGTCACTCAGTCATTTTGAAATTCAAATTACAGTAACACATTGCTTAGGCTGAGGATGACAAGCATGACGCCTTCAAAGCGACAAAGAATCGAGCAAGAACGTATTGACTTCTATTTCACAATTCCACCCAACAGAAAGTAATACTCTATTACACTCTCATGAAAAAAAAAAATTTCCACAGCAATATTATTTACCTACGAAAACATGTTTAACCCCACACGTCCCAGCCCATTAATAATATTGCTGAATAGTGATCCCCAGTCAGTAAGCTCTAGATATAGATTTAAAGTCTAAGGTACGGACCATTTGATTTGAGGGGGCAGTCTGAGATATTTTAGAGAAAAAATTCTGATCCTGGTTTTTGCCTTAAACAAAAATACTGGCCGTATCTGGATTGAAAACAATAATCTTGTCCACTTTTTTGCAATTAGAAAAAAATATTTTCAACAAAATTATTTACCATCAAATGAACATGATGAATAAAAAACGGGCGTAATTTATTTTTGGGGGGTTGCATGTGAATCCCATATCTGACCGGAATGTCTGTTTCGCCGAACTGATATACTGAATACTTTTTTCAAGGCCCGACTGCAACCTGCCTGCTGGGTGTGGCCTATATGTCTCCATGTGTCGACCGTCATTCACAACTTCATTGTCATTTCCGACTCATTCGTAGCCTTTGGTTGATTTGGAACCCCTCACTTCCCTTGTTGGTTGAAACATTTCAACCAAACATTTGGATACAAAATTGCTTGTTTGTCTTTCTTCGTGTCGGTCGTATTGTAAATTTCATTGAATAGCCGTATATCTTGTTTACAACAAGAAATCTGTGAGGTTATGCTAACTAACCATACAACAAACGAGAATTTTTCATGTCCATTTTTTACTGACAAATCCCACATCAAATATATTAATTAGTACATAGCTTTGGATCCATCCAATCATTTTATAATAGACAATTAATGGAAAGAATACGGCACCAAAAATGTCCAACCCCTACACTTTAACTATAAAATGCATTTTACACTTATTTTATGTTTTTTAGCCAAAAAAAGGTCCAAAAAATTTTTCGCCTCGCTCCGCTCGGCAAAACTATATACTACGCCCCCCTTTCCAAAAGCCTAGATCCGCCCCTGAATGTTCTTCAAAAATGTGTACTCTAAATTGAAACGTCGATTGTTCCTCTTCCCAAATCAAATATTAGCACATTTTTCTCGCCTGATAAATTCTTGTCAAGACCGTAAGCTAAAGCAGCAGCTGTTGGCTCGTTTATTAGTCGCAGTACATTAAGTCCTGCAATAAAGCCAGCATCCTTTGTGGCTAGTCTTTGAGAATCATTAAAGTATACAGGTACTGTGATGACGGCATCCGTAACTTTCTTTCCGAGATAAGCTTCCGCAGTTTCTTTCATTTAACCAATACCATTGAACTTATTTCCTCTGGGGTAAATATTTTTGTTTCTCCTTTGGGTTCCGCTTGTAGTTTTGGCTTTCCTCCACTATAAATGACTTTGAATGGCCAATGTTTCATTTCTGACTGAACTGAGGAATCACAAAAATTTCTGCCGATCAGTCTCTTGTCATCGAAAATTGTATTTGTAGCGTTTAGTGCGAATTGATTTTTAGCTGCATCCCCAAACAGTCTTTCAGTATTCGTGAAAGCCACATAGCTTGGATTTGTTCTGTTTCCCTGGTCGTTGGCAATGATGTCTACTTTTCAATGCTATAGAACACCAACACAACAGTAAGTTGTGCCAAGATCAATTCCAATTGCTGGACCTTTTCCTGCCACAATGATATCAAATTATTTCACTTTTTTCTACGATAAATAATCTGTAAAGATAATAGTTATTTCTTTTATATATATAAGTATAACTGAGTTCTAACCAACTTTTACTTGGAACGTGAAACTGCGAAATACATAAACTTGTATAAAAAAAATAGTTAGAATTTCCTCATATAACCAGTGAATGGTCATTGAATTTTGTTTTATCATCATCATGTTAACATAATTTGTAGCTTATTATGAAAAATTAGGAACAAATTTAATTAACACATTATTTATGAACCATATTTATTGTTCCTCAGTGACTTCACAGAGGATCTGTTAGTCTCAGCCACTAGTACAGAAAACTCCAAATTTTTAGACAAAAAGGCCTTAAGGAAAACATTTCTGATAGTCAATACCATACTTTAACTTGATGATCTCATTTAGTTTATCAATATTGATACAGCAAAAATATTATTATTTTTATTAAGTGTACATTAAAGTAACGTACCTATCAATTTTTAATTTGTTAAAAGAAATGAATCACTTACCTGTAAATATCAATGTATGATTTTTCTTTTTGGATCTCCTGTTTTTAAATCTCTGCTTTAACCGTTAGTTCTCACCTATTAACTGTCGTCTATTTTGTTACTGTTTCCTCTCCTAGAAGTATCGCCTTTTATATACTTGAAAACGAAGGTTCCTGATCATCGAAGAAAGTCTAAAGTTAGAATATTTTTTTTTGTTCGAAATCCTCTGTTATTATCCTTCTGGAAATATGATGACATCCAATAATATCAAAAGAATATTGGGAATGTAATTTATATTTTTAGGATAGTAAATATATATACAATACAGCTATCGTTGATCTTAGATACTCTCGAATGTTGTCGAAAGTTCAAGTTTATGGTTAAAATGAAGTAATTATTTACATAGGCGACAATGGCAGCCTTTTTGGGTCCTGCGTTTTCACTATAAAAGATCCGTTGATAAAACTGTCAAATTCTGAATTATCAACACCTTTGGGTGTGATTAAAACTGGAAAACACATATGGTGTCGCAGCTTTTTTGTTAGAAAAATGGCATTTTTTAAGGGTACTCAACGTTTCCGGAATATTCGAAAAAGGTATGAATGAAGAACACCCCTTGCTTGATTTTGCACAGCAAATATTGCTCGTCACAGAGAGTTTCCTCCAAATTTCTCGCTATTTCTAAACCAATGGCCAACACTCATTTCCTACAATTTCAATTTTGTTTTCTAATTACCAGGGCAGCAGAAAAATAAATTTACTATTACCTATTAAATTGGGTGTAAAATTTAGGTGGCGCCAGTCATCTTTAATTACCTTTTAACCTTATAGTTTTTTGACACACGCACAAATTATTTAGGAATACTTAAACATGATTTTAAATAGGTCAAATTTTAAGAATTCACATAAGAGGATTTGATTTTTCGATATCCGATTTTTTAAATTAATTTCAACTAAGTATCAGTGCAGGCGGTGTTTCTCGATATCCCAATAGCATGTGTTCGAATCCCGGTGAGGGAAGAAAAAAATTTGTTTCCGCAAATTTGTAGATTTAACATTGTTGTGCTGATATTTAGAGTGATGATATTTAGTTGAAATTTATTTAAGAATAATATATATATATATATATAAACGCACAAAAGTGTACAAAACAACACCAATAATAGAAAAAAGGAAAATTAAATGTAAGTATCTATAAATATTTCGCATGTGAGATATCCTTCATCAGTATGATTATTATGTAAAATAAATCATATGAATCTATTCTGATCTAACTATAACAATCTTTAAATTTATACAATTAAAACCGAACAACGCTTGTACAATTCTAAAATTTCAAAAATGACGTGGGTTATGTATTTACAACAGAGACTGCATAGATATGCTTCTAGCAAAAATAGTTATGTGCGATATGAACTGGTTCATTTCTAAAATTACACAGGTGACGAAAGTTGAGTTATTACAACAAAGACTGCGTAGAAATACATTCCCAATAATTAGCACTGACCGATTTGAGCTGCTATAATGCTTTAATTTCAAATTTGACGAAGGTGAAGTAATTGCATACCAAATAAATAGCAGTTTAATTTTTTCAAAGGTTAAGTAATTCACCGTGGCTGCGTATTTATACATCCCAAATGAATAGCATCCTGCGATTTAAACTGGTAACTTATAGAATTTCAGAGTTGACAAAGGTAAAGGAATAGCAACAGAGACTGCATTGTAATATGTAATATAACCCAAATGAAAAGCACTGCACGAATTAGAACTACACCTTTTCATTGATCCCATTTGGTGCCAAAGTTTTTTAATTTTCTTCTCCAAAATCTTTCCCGAGTGAGTCTATCCTCCCTAGACCAAGCAGTGTTGTGGTCTATGAGTGTAATGGTTAGTCGATTGAGATCTGCCTAAGGGTGGACAGGGGGTCTCAAATGTCGACTGAGAGGAAGGTCTGGCTTGCATTCATAGTCGCTACGATGGCCGTTCATACGTTTGTGAAATGGCTGTTCTGACTCGCCAACATACTGTTTACCACATTTACACTGTAGAAGATACACAGCATTTGTGGTCTTGCAATTAACATTGCAAAAGATAGTGTATTCCGTACCAGTGGAGTGACTGTTAAAAATCGTTTGTTTCCGCATTCCTTGAAAGAGCTTACAGAAGAAGAGCCTGATTTAGAGGATAAATCAGCTCTCACCAGCAAGTCTTTAAGGCTTTTGGGCCTACGGAAAGCCAGTACTGGTGGCTCGGGAAAAATCTTGGATAGTTTAGGATGTTTTTCAATTTCTTTCCAATTTTCGCGGATTAGGTGTGATAACTTTTCGAATTTGGGACGGTAAGTCTACACAAACGGCACTCTTTTGTTGACCTTTTTGTCTTTATATTGTAAAAGTTCATCTCGGCTAAAGTTGTTAGCACGAGAGAAACCTGTATCAATGTCTTTTCTTCTGTAGCCCCGATTTTTTAGGTGACCGCGAAGTTCTTGTAGACGCCTTTTTGCAGTATCACTGGTGGAGCAAATCCGTTTTATTCGTATGTCCTGGCTGTAGGGAATGCTGTTTGTGCAATGTTTAGGATGACAACTCGAAGGAAAAAGATATTAAAGTTTGTCTGTAGGCTTGCAATACAGATCTGTAAATATGATTCCATCCTTCACTTGCGTAGCAGTGTCAATAAATGTGATCTTAGAGTCAGAGATTTCATAAGTGAATTTTATTGAGGGATGGGCATCGTTGGCATGTTGAATGAACACATTGAGTTCTTGTTCAGTACTATCCCACCTCATGTCAATATCGTCGATGAATTGGAACTAATAGAGAAGTTGATAAATGGAAGAATTGAGAATTCGCTGTTCTAATTTGCCCATAAAATATTTTTGGCATAAGACGGGGCCATCTTTGTTTCCATTGCTGTTCCATTATATAGTACTTTCATGTCGGTTAAAAGCTCAGTAGAGCTTATGTTATGTCATTGTTTTACAATGTATACTATGCCAACTCTAAGTAGAGCTTATCTATTATTATTTATATTATTTACCTATATACCAGTATATATAATTAATCTTTTTAGTAGTCAGACATAAGAATATATAATATCTACATATACCACATATTAGGTGTACGAATGTAGTACAAACTTGCATTTAGTTTATGACAGAATTACATCTAACGTTCACTTATGGTGAAAAGAACAGGAAACAACAAACATACTTAACTTCTTTTCCTACATGCGGCTACATTTTATGCTTTTGATACAGGTACAACATGTAGGATAAGGACATTTTCACATATAAATAGCATCCAAGTCAGTCTTGAACATGTATATTCCACTGCTATCAGCTGCATCTAGGATATCAAACTGTTATTTTACTTGCTGCTGACACGGGAGGACTGTAAAAATGCTGAACCTTTTGGGCTAGACAACTTTATTTATTTTTTTTTTTATTTTTTTTTTCTTTCTTTCTTTCTTTCTTTCTTTCTTTCTTTCTTTCTTTCTTTCTTTATTTATCAATATATAATCAGCCACACTTGCATTGTGTATCATAAAAGCTTGAGCTGTTTAGATATATACTTAAGAAAGTATTTTGTATCGTCCATTAGAAAGATGACAAGACAAAAACAATGGTTGTATCTTCTGACGGATAATGATCCAGCTGATCAATCGACTCGTGTTTCATCTGCTCACTGAAAGAGAGCACAGATTTGAATGGTCCTGTACAGTTGTCGAAACAACAGCATAAGAACATTCAAACATACAACATGATGAACCCTGTTGAGGACAAGGAAGTCAGACCACACAGTTTACTTTGTCCATACTAGGATAAAAGTTGATAATAAAGACTGTTCAACAGGAGTATTATCCGACCCATATAGAATGTCTCATGCAGCACAATCCTATACCAGGGTCAACTTTATTATTGCAACTTATATTTTTTTATGAAGATAACTTGTTGCTAGTAGGAGGAAGACTTAATGACGGTAAAAGTAGTAGATATCTTGTCTTATTTTTAAAATTAGCCGAAACGAATCGAACCCAATTGTGATTCATTGATAACACCACCATTCTGCTTATCTGCTGACTTTCACACTAATGCTCAACATCTAGGTAAAATAATACGTCTGGAAGGAGCAGATACACAGGATATTGGACCATAGGAGAAAAACGCGTGGTATCGTCCGTTAATTTTTACAAATGTGTAAAAGACTGTCAAAAACTGCCAAAAAAAACCCCGGAGATACAAAAAAATGCCCGATTGCGTCCTGGCTATTTGGAGGCCAAACCTCCATTCACATATGTATGATTAGACACATTTGGACCTTGTGAATTTGTTACCCGGAAAATTACGGGTGGCTTTGCAAACTAAAAACGCTGGGCTATATTATTTACATGTATGGCTAACAGAGGCGTTTTTTCAGTTAATGTTTTTGAGGAAATGTCTTCTTCTTTATAAACGCATCCAAGCGAACAACGCTATTCGTGGAAAAATAAAACAAATGCGTTCAGATCGAGGGACCAATTTTATTGGAGCGATAGACCCCTTAACAGATACAAATAATGTTAATGATGGACCTGTCAAAGAGTATTTGTACTACAATGGTACAGTGGAGTTATTATATGGAAGGTATATGGGAGTGTCTTATAGGAGTAACAAGATGTGTTCTTGATTCAATGATTATGGATATCCGTGTGGGTCTTTGATTCTAACACAAAAACCTGATGCATTCGTAGTCAAAATAACCATCGTCAAAAAGAACATGTATACCATGGAATAATATGAGGTTGTGAGTTCGAATCCCGCACGTTGCAGGTGCGCTCTATTATAACACAATGTTGACCTCTGTATCCCTATTTTTGTTATTTTTAACTATTATAAAATTGAGAATGGAAATGGGGAATGTGTCAAAGAGACAACAACCCGACCACAGAGCAGACAACAGCCGAAGGCCACCAATGGGTCATCAATGCAGCGAGAAACTCCCGCACCCGAAGGCGTCCTTCAGCTAGCCCCTAAACAAATATGTATACTAGTTCAGTGATAATGGACGTCATTCTAAACTCCACATTATACACAGGACACTAAAATTAAAAATGATACAAGACTAACAAAGGCCAGAGGCTCCTGACTTGGGATAGGCGCAAAAAATGCGGCGGGGTTAAACATGTTTTTTGAGATCTCAACCCTCCCCCTATACCTCTAGCCAATGTAGAAAAAACAAACGCACAACAGAACGTACAGTAAAACTCAGCATAAGAGAAGTCCGAGTCCAATGTCAGAATAGGAAACAAAAGAAAATAAACAAAATGACAATAATACATAAATAACAACAGACTACTAGCAATTACTGACATGCCAGCTCCAGACCTCAATTAAACTGATTAAAAGATTATGTCTTCATCATATGAATATCATATGATTATGTCTTCATCATATGAATATCATATGATTATGTCTTTATTATATGAATATTATATGATTATGTCTTCATCATATGAATATCAGGCAACAATCATGTCTGTTTGTTTTGTTCACACATTGTTGTCAATATAATGGAATTGTATGCGACTGTCATACAAGTGAGAGGTTTAGCTAACTATAAAACCAGGTTTAATCCACCATTTCCGGGTTACAAACTAAAACCGAGGTAAACACATCATCTATAAGAGGAAAACAAAGTCAGGAATTCCATTCGTTTGATGTGTTTGAGCTTTTGATTTTGCCATTTGATAAGTGACTTTCCGTTTGAATTTTCCTTGGTTATTTTGTTATTTTCCTTTTTTTGTCAGGTTACTTAGACAAAGAATCTACATTCTACATGTGTGAAGAATATGCATATATACTGTAGTATAACTACTTTTCAATAGTAGGCGCCAATAACGCTTTGTATCATACTTTTGGTAGATCCTCTATTCCAAGAGTCAATTTGTTTTGACATGAACGCATGCTATTCGTGTTATCCTACATATCATACAGACAATTGCCAATTTTCTCTATCAACAATGCTTTTGATCAAAAGTATTTAGGAATATAAGATCTTACGGTACTGTGATCTGCCATATTGGGCCGTCCGTAACGGAAGTTACGAACAGCCGCTTTCCCCCAGTGATGTTTATTCACTTCATAACATGGTTATGTTATCCTATAATACCATAACTTATCTAACACTAAATATTTTATGTCTTTCTATATTAAATATATATTTGTTTTCCATTCGTTTGATGTGTTTGAGCTTTTGATTTTGCCGTTTGATAAGGGACTTTCCGATTTGAATTTTCCTTGGAGTCAGGTATTTTTGTTATTTTACTTTTTTTCGACTTCAATCTTAATTGACAAGGATTGTCTGTTGTTCTCTCCGAGCACTCCGGCTTCTTCCACCAATAAAAAATGACCACCACAAAATAGCACAATAGTAATGAAAGTGGCGTTAAACACAAATCAATCAATCAATAAAGATTACAGACACCATAGATGTATAAACCCTATACATCTATGCAAACACTAACATTGTGACACTAGTTTTGTCAACTAATTACAGTGAACTTTTATTATATTTTTTGACAATAGTGATGTCACTGACATACATCAGGCTGGGAGTGTGCCGTACCTCCAACAGTATATTTATTATCTTGTAAAAATTTCATTTTGCATCACTTTTGTTTCAACTATTTTCGGGAACAATTGTGGCCTACTATACAGAGTAAGTTTTTTTAAATGTACTTTTTAATATAGGAATGTGTACACACTTTCTCACATATATTATCAATCTTTATATTTACTAAATTATGATATTTTTTTTTCATAAACATTTTTTAACGAATTTAGTTGTTTTTGGAGTATATCAGTCTAAAAGGATTGATTGAAAATGTTTTATCATAACACAACGTTGCCGAAATTTTGAATTTATGGAAAGCAGTTCGTGTCTAATTTTTCATGGTCTTATTTGTCATTGTAACGATAAGCAGTTATTTTTATATTCTTAAATCATTGTTGATTTATCTTCCAGATTGTAATCACTTAGTAAAAACGTTGAATTAATTAGTTGTTGTCTTGATGAAGCAGAACACCAAATGTTGATCGTATATACTGTAAATTCAGAAATAATTGCGAGGTTTTTATTAATGCGAATAATGCGACTGAGTATAGAAATATTACGAACTCGCATTCTGTTATTTGATGCATATATCTGGATGAAGCTTTTCTTGAAATCGAAATAATTCATCTCATATTTATGTCCATTCTTGAAAAATCGCAATGATAAAAAATGCACGCAAAAATTTCTGAATTTACAGTAATCTGGAATGTTATCGAAAGTTTTATTTTTACAGTTTTGCGACAAAAAAAACAAATACTTGCTTCTCATTTCTATGGCGTCACTGCCTAGCAATTCGCAACACCTTCAATCGGTAAACCTCGGCAATTTTAACTACGTTACATCTAGATTGTTAGATTTGCCGAGGTGTGCCGAAGCAACCGCCTTATCCTCTCCTTTAACTATAGCTGATATAAATCAGTTTTCGTTTCGGGAGGTGCTACCTTCTCGTAGGTATTAAACAAAAACGACAAATCACATTACACATTTTTAAGTGTACACGAATTATTATCGACTCATCTCATTAGTATAACAGCCTGTTAGCAGACAGACCTAAGGATATATAAATAACCACACATACCACTCATTTTGTTCGAATAATTATATTTTATGTCAGAATTACGTATGACGAAGAGGACAGGAAATAAAGCTGATTGTGCTTCAATGAATGGTCTTCGACGAGTATCATTTGAAGGATTTGACCTCGAAATAAGGTGTGACAACATCGGCCCGTTCTGTTGAAAAAATCAACAGAGTTAGTTCATGGTTACTTTCGGAATTTTTCTGTCAAAAGTTTCATAGTACGTAACCTGTGATACTGTAAGTTACATGTGAAAATAAATTTTGCATAATATCATACCAAATAAGAATGTTTTCCAATTATACAATTAGTTTTTATTGGCCCATTTGTAAATATAGACGGATAACTCAACAACATCATAGGGAACATGGCTAGAATCAGGTTTTATTGTCTTCACAGAATCATGTGACGAGGGAAACGGTTAAATATCTTTGACCTTTGCAGGGTGGCAGGGATTGTTTCAAAAGTGGACACATGTCCTTACCGTTTGATGAGAAAACATAAAGATGTTTGTTTTAAATGTCCGAATACAGTATAGTTCTTCAGTGTAATGGCTCTATTTCCGATGGTTTCTCAATATTTTAATAGGCCAAATCTTGTTTGCAATGAAAATTAGATTATTGCGATAATAATTGTAATCACATGACATCTTCTCGTATATAAATTATCGTCACTCGTTCATTCACGTTTTTCAAATTTCTTCTTTTATTTAACTATGTTAACGTCGATCCTGTAAACACGATCTCCAGCCAGTAATATTTTCTTAGTGTCATGATATACATGGTCTCTCACCAGGGCTGAAGAGGCCCTATAACAGTCGAATTTATTAACCCCAAACGTAAAATGGTAGATCCGAAAACGTAACTAGATCTATAAAAATTAACACAGCAATTAGATCAAAAGGCAAGATTTAAAAGTAGCAATCCATTGATTGTCAATTTAAAGTACCGAAAACAGTGTCATAATTTAAAGAAGAATATTTTCTCAATTAAGCAATAAGCCACATTGGGGAGGGGTTAAACGTCTGATATGTGTTACATTGGTTTTTGTGGAACACAACCTTGACCGGAGTTTGTCAAATATTCGATGTTGCTGTATGGTTGCATTAATATAAAAAAAAATCATAAAAGATACCAGGCTTATAATTTAAGTACCACAGACGCGCGTTTCGTCTACATAAGAATCGTCGGTGGCACTTGTAATTAAAACCGCCTGCCAAATCAAATACGAAGTTGAAGTGCATTAAAAACTGAACGTTTCTTGAAAAAGTTGTTCCGAATACGGCTAAATCAATCTATGCCTAGGGGTAGAAAAACCTTCGTATTTCGAATAATTCAACATTTTATAAACAGTAAATTAACAAAAATTAACATATCAATGATATTTAATGTCAACACAAACATACTGACTACTGGGCTGGCGATACCATTGGGAGAGAAACGTCTATCACGATTGGTGTCTACCCGCAGGTTGTGAAAGCTCAACCTAGATACCAGGCTGATGATTTTAAGTACGTCAGAAAATAACACAGTCTTTGTAATGTATGCTCCTTTACAAGTTATGTGATTTTTTTTCTAAGTGACATAATCTCACCATTTTGCTACTTCATCATATCTCATTTAACTAAGCGTGTACTATGTAATCAATACATTTTCAATGCTATTCTCGTTTTTCTATAAATGATGTGATTACTTGGAATTTGAATGTAAGGTACTTTTTGAATCACCGAAAGGTGAATTTGGTAAGAAAAATCTAGTTTTGAATTTGCAAAGAAAAAAAGTATAACGTAATCTTTCATTTGATACTTTAGCTATTTCCTATGAATAAAAGGAGTTATGGATTATAGGTAAACGAGACAGCAACAAAGCGACGCAGAAAAATAATAAAAGAGACACCGAGAGTTAAATTATGGTCTTCCAGAATAAACAAGGGCCTTTTATACACACAATGTCAAGCTCTAAATAGCCCCATGTAATAACAAATGAGAATATCAAAGATCTGCCATCAAAAAAACATTTCCAATAGGCAAACAAACATGAAGATATAAAAGAAGAGGCGGGAGATACCAAAAGTGATAATCAAAACTAATAAGTCGAAGAGATAGACAGACAAACTTCATCAGAAAAACGAAAAATGACGAAAAGACTTCAAAACACGAAATAAAAACACAAAATATAACAAAAGACAACTGATTGCTAAAGTTATTTTGATGACAAATTATACATACAATAACACCCAAGAAAAAACCTTACAGGAAATTTTAAAAAAGACATTTAATTTTTCATGAGACTTTTGTTTAATCCAAACATTATTTTTCCCACTGAAATATTTCCCTCTTTCGATAACAATCCCAGTTGTACCATTTAAACAGCCGTGACAACTGGGAGTAACACAAAAAAACAATAACTCAACAAACTAGCATTTTGAAGTTCGCTCAGTCTCTATTGATAAGTCTCCACTTTACCATGGTCTTCGGATGGGAAATCTCTTTCAGTGCAAAAATTACAGGACAATTTAACGCATCTTATATAAGGACACCTTTACAATATTAAACGTTCATGTTGCCAACTATATATGCTTTAATTAACGTGAACATTATCAATTTTATAACACGTTTTATTCTTAAAACAAATAGTAAAAAGATAACATTTTACAATAAACATCAACTGATAAAACAAGGTAAAACAACAGTAATTTGTAGTACAGAGTAAGTAATTGTTTATTTACAAAGTGCATTTAACTCATAAACGGTTGAGTTTTTAATCAACTTCTTCCACGGTAGGTCCAGTAGAAGTGCTTTGACCGCCGTATTGTCCTCCTGTATTATTTGATGGTCCTTTTTGAGCACCACCATGAAGTTTTGTCATGATGGGGGTACATACTTTCTCCAGTTCCTTCATTTCATCCTCAAATTCCTCTTTCTCTGCCAGAGAATTATTATCCAACCATTTAAGTGACTCTTCACAAGCTTTGCCTACATCGTCTTTGTCCTGTGTCGACAGCTTGTCTCCAGAATCACCGATAGCTTGTTTAATACTGAATATGTAGTTTTCTAATTGATGTCTTGAAGTGATACGCGGCGTTTGTTTTTCATCTTCTTCATATTTCTCAGCATCGGAAACCATTCGATCGATGTCCTCTTTACTGAATCTTCCTCTATCATTTGTGGTTGTAATTTTCTTAGAATTTCCAGTGCTTTTGTCTTGAGCCGAAACATTTAAATGTCCGTTTGCATCGATATCAAATTCCACTTCAATCTTAAGCACACTGCGGGGAGCTGGAGGTATACTAGTGAGATCGAATTTTCCAAGATGATTATTGTCTTTGGTAATTGCTCTTTCACCTTCAAAAACCTGAATACTAACTGCTGGTTAATTGTCTGAATACGTTGAAAATATCTGTGAGGCCTTTGTAGGGATCTTTGTATTCCTGTTAATTAGTTTGGCCATTACATCACCTGCAGTTTCAATACCAAAGGCCAATGGAGCTACGTCAACTAAAAGTACATCTTTGATAGTGTCACTACGATCGCCTGACAGGATAGCTGCTTGGAAGGCTGCACCGTAAGCAACAGCTTCATCTTGATTTACCGATTTATTCAGTTCTTTCCCATTCATCAATTCTGACAGCATTTTCTGTATTTTTGGTATCCTTTTTGAACCTCCGACAAGTACAATCTCTTGAATACTACTTTTATCAAGTTCAACATCTCTTAAAGCTTTCTCAACTGGTTCAAGTGTTGTTCTGGACAAATCTGAGCACAGTTCTTCAAACCGTGCTCTGGATGATTTAAATGTAGAAGTCTATTCCCTCAAACAATAAGTCGATTTCCACGTTTGCCTCTGTACTGCTTGATAATGTTCTCTTTGCTTTCTCTCAATCTTCTTAGTGTACTGTTGTTACCAGAAATGTCTTTTCACACTTTATTTTGAATTCATTTACAAAATGATTGACCATTCTGTTGTTAAAGTCTTCGCCTCCAAGGTGAGTATCTCCGGCTGTTCAGCGAACATCGAACAATGAACTTTCATCAATCAACAGAATTGACACGTCGAATGTTCCTCCTCCCAAATCAAATATCAAAACGTTTTTCTCGCCTGATAAATTCTTGCTAAAGCAGGAGCTGTTGCCTCTTTTATTATTCGCAGTACATTAAGTCATGCAATGAAACCAGCATCTTTTGTAGCTAGTCTTTGAGAATCATTAGAGTATGCAGGTACTGTGATGAAGCTTCAGCAGTTTCTTTCATTTAACCAATACCATTGAACTTATTTCCTCGGGGGTAAATGTTTTTGTTTCTCCTTTGTGTACCGCTTGTAGTTTTAGCTTGCTCCCACTATTGATAACTTTGAATGGCCAATTTTTCATGTCTGACTGGACTGTCGAATCACTAAAATTTCTGCCAAAAAGTCTCTTGGCATCGAAAATTGTATTTGTTGCGTTCAGTGCGACTTTATTTTTAGCTGCATCATCAACAAGTCTTTCAGTATTCGTGAAAGCCACGTAACTTGGAGTTGTTCTGTTCCCCTGGTCATTGGCAATGATGTCTCCTTTTTCATGCTGGAAAACACCAACACACGAGTGAGTTGTTCCAAGATCAATTCCAATTGCTGGACCTTTTCCTGCCATATAAAGTTATTTCACGTTTGTCTACGATAAATAATCTGGAAAGATAATAGTTGTTATTATTATATTTCTGTATAACTGAGTTAAAACCAACTTTTACTTAGAATGTAAAACTGCAAAATACTTATACTTATATAAATTGTGAGAATTGCCTGATCTGACCAGTTAAAGCTAGGTCATTGATTTTTATTATCATCATCTTAACATAATTTGTATCTTATTTTAAAAACTTAGGCGCAAATTTAACAAACAGATTATTTCTCAACTATGTTTATTGTTCCTGAGTGACTTCACACAGGATCTGTTACTCTCAGCCACTAGTTAGGACAGAAAACGCTAAATTTGTAGACAAAAAAAGGAATACTTTCTTATAATAAATACAACACTTTCACATTATGATCTCTTTTATTTGATCAATATACAGCAAACATTTTTTTTTATTTAGTGTACATTAAAGTTACTGAACCTGTTAACTCTTTATTGTAAAAATGTTAAAAGAAGTGAATTACATACCAGTAGATATCAATTTATGATTTTTCTTTCGAGATCTCCTGGTTTTAAATCTTTGCTTTAATCCTTAATACTCACTTATTAACTGTCGTCTATTTTGTTAATGATTCCTCTCCTAACAGCATCGCCTTTTATATACTCTGAAACGAAGGTTCCTGATCATTCAAGAAAGTCTAAAGTTAGAAAATTATGTTTAGTTTGAAATCCTCTGTTATCATCATTATTAAAGTTCGTAACATCCCTTCCGGAGCACCTGAGATCACCCCCAGTTTTTGGCGGGGTTCGTGTTGCTTAATCTTTAGTTTTCTATGTTGTGTTTTGTGTACTATTGTTTGTCTGTTTGTCGTTTTCTCTTTTAGCCATGGCGTTGTCAGTTTATTTTCGATTTATGAGTTTGAATGTCCTTCTGGTATCTTTCGCTTTCTCCAATAAAATCGAATAAATATTGGGAATGTTATTTCAATTTTTTGAATAGTAAATATAACTACAATACAGCTAGTGTTGGTCTTAGATATGCTCGAATGTTGTCGAAAGTCCAATTTTAAAGTTTTTTTTTATACATAAGACCAAATTCTTTAGGAATAAATTAAAACATGATTTTAAAAGGTTAATGTTTAAGAATTAACATAAGAGGATTTGATTTGTCTGTTTCCGATTTAAGGTTTGTAATAATTACTTACTGTTCATCAACAGTCGTTGACAGTTTCTTTTTTATATGTATTTAAAGAGAATGTTAGGTGGGATTCTAAAGTACTGCTCTATCTGTGGTAGTATGTTCAACGCGCATGCACAAACAATAATTAAGCAGCATATATGCGGATATTTATCTTTTTTTTAAGCAGAGAAAACTATAAAAAAAAAAACATAGTCAATCAATGTTTGATGTTGATAATTATTTGTCTAATAATCATTTTGAGATATGGTTCAAACGTCTTTTTTCAAAGTACTTGGTCTTTATCAAACTTTCACTTTAAACACTAATAAATTTCGATTGGAACCCGTACAAAATAATAAGGCGCATTACGCCTGGAAATCTGGCGTAAACCAGGCATAAACGGTAGTTACATTTCCAGATCCAGGCGTAATAAAGCAGGAAAAATAAATTTGTAGCATTGACAGGCGTAGAAAATAGAAGTAAACCTTGCGTAAATTGAAAAAACAGGCGTTATTTTTTTACTTCAGGCGTAAACCAGTTGGAAGGGCGAAAATAATGATACCCAGAATACTTCGTTGCAAAGGATCATGGGATTGAATTTTTTTCAAATTTGGCTCTCTGGTATAAGCTTGCGAGAGTTTGACATATGGTAGCTTAATAATATTCAGGTGAAGTTTTGCTTAATTCTGCTTTTTATAAGAATTTGAAATTGGAATTATGGAATCAAATTGATGAAAGGAATGTGTATGGTAAATAATAATTTTGTAAGTAACCAAGTAAATTATGTTTTTATTTTTAACAATTCAAATTCTAGAAATCCTCATGCAGCATTTCCATTTGCAAGGGATAATACCATTTAAATCTTTTATTACTTAAATTACAGTATACTCACTGATTTTTCAGTTTAAATGACAGTTTTCAAAATAACTTAGTCAAATGTTAGTTTTATTTCCAGTAAAATTAATTGTCATATTATTCCCATTTAAACTTAAACTTAATCATGTTAATTGAGCCAGTGTCTAGCTAAAAAAAATGTTTTTATGTAGCTTCTTCAGTGGACAGTATTTCAAGATTAATGACAAAATAATGAAAAATTGTAAGCAACAGTACAAGTTTCTACAAATTACACAGGGTCATGCATACACTGATTTACATAAATAAGTGTAGTATTATGTAAGGAAATTACGCCTGGTTTTCTGCCGACCAGGCGTACTCATTTAAATATTACGCCTAATTTTACGCCTGGTTTCCGCCTAGTTTTCGCCTGGTTGACGCTTGAACATACATTCTCTAATCAATGGAATGATGCCAGGATATGGTATGAATTCTACGGCTGGTTTCCGTGTCATTTCCAGGCGTCACATTTCATACAGGTATATATGTATTATCCAAAAATAACCAATATTCGTTCGATAGTATTAGATGTCACCATACTTCAGTAATGTGAATGACCGATGCTATCGCTCTAAAATCAATGTTCTAACTTTAAACATTTCCATCACAGTCAGAAAAAACCGCGAACTTTCGTTTTGATTTTAAAAAGCAGTACGGGAAAGAAGAGAGTCGGTTATAAAAAGAGTTCAGTATTTGGTATGTCAAATGATATATATGTTATTTTCACGTTTACATGCTTTAAAACAAGGAATAGTTGTATGATGTTTAAATACAAAATGTGTAGTACGTTATTAATGAGTCATTAACTGCCAAATTCATGTCCATTTAATATTGACTGAAATCCTCATATTTTTTTTATAATATTCATAAAGGTATATGAGAATTTCAAAAGTTCCATAAAAACAATAAACAATGCATTGAATCGTGATATATTATCAACACTTTTAGGACTGTGCTACATCCTATTAACCATTGACCAGTTGACATGAAGTCTGAAAATCTATGCAATGGTATAATGACGATTGTACATGTTCTGTTTGATTTTATACCATTGATAAAAAAAAATAATTATCAGGTACACCATCTCTTACCTGCTAACCTGTATTTATGAAAAGAATGAATTTTAAAGGCCGAGTCACTCAGTCAACGAAATCGGTTCTCTACTGATCTTCTTTTCAAAAACTTAACAATTTGATCATAGCACAAGCAATATCAAACTAAGGTTAAGCAAAAATCGCTGGTATACAGATGAAGTTGAGCTGAAATTATTGTTTTTGACTTCGATAATCTATTACTGATTTGTTTCATAAAAAAGATTGCCCAACGTAGATACAAAAATCTTCTTTTAGGGAAAAAATAAAATAACAAAAACACGGAACTCCAAGAAAAATTCAAAACGGAAAGTCTTTTACCAAATGAATAGAGAAGGATAAATCTTTTTTATGTAAACAAAAATTACTCTGATTCAAACAAACTGATATTATCAAGATGCTTGATTTCTTGATTTACAACATATGTGTTACGTTTGGATGACGTTATTTTTTAACAAACTATTAGCATTCCCATGGGCACCAACTGTGCTCCTATTCTTGCCGACCTGTTCATTTATTCATATTAATTAGGCTGACTTCATACAGGAACTTTTTAGGAAGAACGAAAAGAAGCTAGCATTATCCTTTAACTTCACGTTCCATTATAAAAATGTTGTCTCCCACTAAATAATTCAAAGTTTGGTGACTATGTCGAACGCATCTATCCGATCGAACTTGAAATAAAGAAAACAACAGATACAGTTAAGACTGCCTCATATCTTGTATTTTATTTAGAAATTGACAACGAGGGTCGGTTGAGAACAAAACTTTACGATAAAAGAGATTATTTCAACTTCCCAATTGTGAGTTTTCCATTTCTATGTAGCAACATTCCTGCAGCTCCTGCATATGGAGTATATATCTCCCAGTCAGAGGTTGCATTTCCTATCATGATTTCTTTGACAGAGTGTTGCTGCTTACAATCAAGCTATTAAATCAAGAGTTCCAAGTCGGGAAATTGATATTATCCCTTCGAAAATTTTACGGACTCCATCACAAATTGATTGACCGTTATGGAATAACTGTTGCACAGATGACGACAGATTTTCCCCAATTGTCGTAACCATAATCCAGTCCTCTTCTCCTCGAATGCAATTTATCGAATTAAACTTATCACCGGGTTTGTTCTTACATGAGCATCCCGACGGATTCAAAATGTGGAGCAGGATATGCATACCCTTCCGGAACACCTGAGATCACCACCGGATTAAGTTGAGTTTGTGTTTGCTCAGTCTTTAGTTTTTCTATGTTGTGTTTTGTATACTGGTGTTTTTCTTTTGATTGATTTTCTTTTCTTGCCAAGTTGTTATATTATTTAAATAGTATATCAAGTAAATTCCTTTAAATGAACACAGTATTTTTATGCACAAAAATGCCGATAGATTTGCTGCAAGCTATACTCCAAAATTATCATTTTGAATTTCACATGAACATGTGAAAGCCACAATAAACTTTTTTGAACGAATCATTTCCTCCTTTATGCATTCCATTCTTTAAAAAAAATCTGAAACTAAAAAAAAAACACCTGATTAGCTACTTTTGTTTCACTGACAACTGGACAATACTGTAAACAAGGGAAATTAATTCAAACGTTCGTGAATTAGGGTAAAACACTTTTAATTTCAATATATGTTAACATGCAGTTGCAAAAATCTTACACTGAATTAAATGTTTTTGGTCAACATTAGATTAATCATATCTATCAGAGATTCAAAATAATGAAAAATCAGAACATTTTCCCCTACCAATATTATACTAGTTTAAGAATAACTCAAGATGAAGAAAAACTTCAGGGGAAAAAATGGTTTGCTTACAGTAAGAGAGAAAAAACAGTACATGTATCTCATACAATACCCTCTGGTTATTTTAAGCGTCCAAATTGGATTGTCATTTATACCATCTGCTTGAACAATAGTTATAGTAAAGGGCAACACCTATAGTCAAGTCACAGTAAGTTAAACTGTCAAACTCGTAGCAAATGCGCCTTTGAAATGAATTTAAATGCTTCATTTTATATTGTTATTTCACAAGGAGCAGGAATGATAAAAAAACAAAAATAAAAATTTGAAATTTCCGGAATTTGTAAGAGCTGGTACTTACAAAAACCATTTTTGAAAGAGATTTTAAGTGGTTTCTGATATATTTCAGGATTTTCAGATAATTAATTAAAAATCATGGTCATCCCTGAAAGAGTTCATCAAGTTAAAGTGTTGTGCTTACTTTTGAAAGTTCATTGTAAAGTTTAGCTGTTTTATCATTGCGTTTTGCGCGCGTTTGGGGAACAAAATAATAAGACTGGTATCTTTGATGAGTATTTTTTGGTAAGCTGTTTATTGTTGTTGATAGTGTGCGACAAAGAACAATAACATCGCTTGAAATCAATTAAATAAATGCTTAATTTCCTACATTACGACTTTTTAATAATAATAAATATCATTGCCAACGACCAGGGAACAGAACAACTCCAAGTTATGTGGCTTACACGGATACTGAAAGACTTGTTGGTGATGCCGCTAAAGAAAAAGGCGCTATGAATGCCAAAAATACAATTTTCGATGCAAAGAGACTGTTAGGCAGAAACTTTAGTGATTTAATAGTACAGTCAGACATGAAACATTGGCCATTCATGGTCATCAACAGAGGTGGCAAGAAAAAACAACAAGCTGAATACAAAGGAGAAACAAAAACATTTACCCCAGAGGAAATAAGTTCAATGGTATTGGTTAAAATGAAAGAAACCGCTGATGCTTAACTTGGAAAAAATGTTACAGATGCCGTCATCACAGTTCCTATATACTTTAATGATTTTCAAAGACCAGCCACAAATGATGCTGGTTTTATTGCAAGACTTAATATACTGCGAATAATAAACGAACCAACAGCTGCTGCTTTAGCTTACGGTCTTGACAAGAGTTTATCAGGCGAGAAAAACGTGCTAATATTTGATTTGGGAGGAGAAACATTCGAAGTTTCAATTCTAACGACAGACGAGGGTTCATTGTTCGAGGTTCGCTCAACAGCTGGAGATACTCACCTTGGAGGCGAAGACTTTGACAACATAATGGTCAATCATTGTTTAAATGAATTCAAGAGAAAGAGAAAAGACATTTCTGGTAACAATCGTGCACTCAGAAGATTGAGAACTGCCTGTGAGAATGCAAAGAGAACATTATCAAGCAGTACAGAGGCAAACGTGGAGATCGACTCATTGTTGAGGGAACAGACTTCTACACAAAAATAACCATAGCACGATTTGAAGAACATTGCTCAGATTTGTTTAGAACAACGCTTGAACCAGTTGAAAAAGCTTTAAGAGACGCTAAACTAGATAAAAGTAGTATTCAAGAGATTGTACTTGTCGGTGGTTCAACAAGGATACCAAAAATACAGAAAATGCTGTCAGAATTTATGAATGGGAAAGAACTGAATAAATCGGTCAATCCAGTTGAAGCTGTTGCTTGCGGTGCAGCCGTCCAAGCAGCTATCCTGTCAGGCGATCGTAGCGACACTAGTTAGTTGACGTAGCTCCATTGTCCCTTGGTATTGAAACTGCTGGTGGTGTAATGGCCAAATACGAAAATCCTAACAAAGGCTTCACAGATATTTACAACGTATTCCGACAACCAAGCCGCAGTTTGCATTCAGGTCTTTGAAGGTGAGAGAGCAATGACCAAAGACAATAATTTGGGAAAATTCGACCTCACTGGTATACCTCCAGCTCCCTGTGGTGCTCCTAAGATTGAGGTAGAATTTGATATTGACGCAAACGGACTTTTAATGTTTCGGCTCAAGACAAAAACACTGGAAATTCAAAGAAAATTACAATCACAAATGACAGAAGAAGGCTCAGTAAAGATGACATTGATCGAATGGTTTCCGATGCTGCGAAATATAAAGAAGAAGATGAAAAATAAACACAGCGTATCACTTCAAGAAATCAATTAGAAAAATACATATTCAGTGTTAAACAAGCTATCGGTTACTCTGGGGACAAGCTCTTAACACAGGACAAAGACGATTTAGGCAAAGCTTGTAAAGAGTCAATTAAATGGCAGAGAAAGAGGAATTTGAGGATAAAATGAATGAACTGCAGAAAGTATGTTCGCTTGTCATGACAAAACTTCATGGTGGTGCTCAGAATGGAGCATCAAATAGTACAGGAGGACAATACGGCGATCAAAGCACTTCTAATGGACCTACAGTGAAAGAAGTTGATTAAGAGCATATCCTTTTTAAAATAAAAATTACCTACTTTGTATTATGATTACTGTAGTGAGAATTTCACGGGTGTCATTCGTATATCGAGAGAAAAGATCGTGGAAGAATAACTAACGGTGGTCAAGCATTGCGATCGGATCGTGAAAGATCTGGTATCGGATCGTGAATGCAATTAAGTGTAATTCTACTTCAAAATCTGTTAAAAATCTGCTGTATTTTCAAAAGGTGGAACTAATCAGAAAAAAATTAAATTATGTCTGTCAAAATGATTCAACTTCCTTAATAATACTGTGCCCTCAGTTAAAGAAAAATGCAGAACTTTTTAAGAAAACACAAAAGGCGACACACAATTCTATGAGAATCATTGAGAAAACAAATCATGTTTTGTATATATAATGGTAACATTCCAATATATCATAAAATATTTGGAACTTAATCTTTATTGTGTCAGATAGTCCAGTAAAATAAAAGTATGTTATTACATGAAAAAGTTCATATTATTTTTGAAACAGTATATTTTTGTTGATTTTTCATCAAAGTTGATCGTGAAAGATCATTCAACGCATTATTTTGATCGTGAAAGACAAGGCGTGACCAGACTTAATGATCAGAAAGCAGCATTTCGTTTACCAATTGATATTCTTGTAATTGGTTGAAGCGTGTAATTACTTACTAACAACGTAAATTAATGCTTTAATTTTTTATGTACATATATGAATATACCCATATTTAGACCTGTTTTCACTTAAAAGGCAATGCTACACGTAAGTAGGCATCCAAGATAATAAGACCTCCAGGAGCGTAAATTGACGAAAAGTAAATATCTTTGTAGATATATAATGCGTAGAGCATCCACAACTGATTGAATCGAGAGGGGGTCAGGTGGTCTTCCCCTCGAAATATCTTAATGTGTACGTTTTTGTTTTCGTAAAGGTTAGATCAAAGAAGGTATACTATCTAATTTTACATACAGGTGTATTGAAGATGTTCTTTCCATTAACAATACAAACTTTTCTGATTGGGTCCCATCAAAAGTTATGAATTAGAGATAACAAACAACACATAATTATACAGCTTCCTCGGCCTCATTTTTAGACATATATCCCGAATTTGACTACAACGGCCATCTCAATACCAGAGTCGATGAGAAAAAAGATGATTTCGATTTTGAAATTATAAATTTTCCTCCCCTTAGTAGCGATTTACCAACTTCATTTATCAACTCATACGATTTTCAGGTTTTTGCTGTGTTGGTGGGTCCAGAGATGCGATTCAGACACATGAGGTTTTTATAGTGTTGTTTTCAGTTTGTATAGCCTTTTCTCTAATTCTTTGGCAATTTAATCCTTTCTTGACCCATTGTATAAAAGAATATAATCAACGAGTGGATGCCGATGATCTGAGAAGATGATTGGCTGAGTTGAAGGGTCCTAACCTTTATCAGCTCGCTGGATTCATCAAAATGTGCTTAAAGGTGTTAGAGAAATTGACAACTTCGTGGAATGTGGAAGCCACTCGAAAAGGATTTTCGTTTATCAAAAATGAAAATGTATTTGGTAAATATTAGAGAAACAGATTCTTACATAGTTACTCGTAGATTATCGGATTTACCCGATCTAGATAGTTGAATTATCAATTTTAACTATCTCGATTGGATAAATCCGATAATCCAGTGGTACAAATGTAAGAATCTATATGTATTCAAATTTTACTTATTTTGTATTTTATAGGGAAAAATGTATATGTCATTATGTAAGGAGCCACTTATGGAGCCCTTAATTGCCATTTTGATATAAATATTTTCATTTTCCGGAGATTTAATCTGGTGCGTACTAGTTTGGAAAGCTTTTAATGTCGCGTGCTTCAATTTTAATTTCGCGCGCTTGACCTTTAATCTTGTGCGCACGATTTTGACGTTTGAACGTTACATTAAGTTGTGTTGTATGTCTGTGATGTATTTTTACACAGTTTGAGCTGTTAGATCCCAGATATGGCCACGTTAACCAATTATGTCTGTATTGGTTACTCACCCAATTGGGCAATATTAAGGAACATTAAACAGCAGTCATACAAGATGGCGTATAAGCTAGCTAGAAAACCATATTTAACTCACTAAGGAAAATACCAGTGCCAAGTCAGTTTTCCTGCTGTGTTTAAAAAAAAAATTTGTCCAATTGTTACAAAAATCAACAAAGATCTTCGTTTTATAGATATGACTATGCATAAAAATTAATGGAAATCAGACGAGACAATCCTAACTTTTCAAACGACATAAAACTTATGCAGGATGGACAGACGAATTTTTATTGTTATAAGAAAAAAAAAGTCGGTGTGGTATTATCAAATAATCAGATCCAATGACATTGAACCAGCATTGGCCTTTTCACAAACAAAAGTGAAGCGGAATAAGTCATGCAAATCCAATATTTTGATATACCAATTACAAATATAAATCATCACTTGTTTAAAGAAAGATTTGATCGTTTTCGTGGATGTTTTGCAATAACGGATAAAAAAGAGGGACGAAAGATACCAGAGGGACAGTCAAACTCATAGATCGAAAACAAACTGACAACGTCATGGCCAAAAATAAAAAGACAATCAGACAAATAATAGTACAGATGACACAACATAGAAAACTAAAGACTAAGCAACACGAACCCCACCAAAAACTGGGGGTGATTTCAGGTGCTCCGGAAGGGTAAGCAGATCCTGCTCCACATGTGGCACCCTACGAGTTGCTTATGTTATTACAAATCCGGTAAATAGTCTAATTCGGTAAGTCACATTCGTGAAAAGGGAAGGGTATTGTAGTTACGACATAAGCAACATATCCGATATCATCTGTGAAACGGTTATTCCATAACGGTCAACCAACTCGTGATGGCGTCCGTAAAATTTACGAAGGGATGACTTCAACTTCACCATTTGGAACTCTTGGTTTAATAGCTTCCTTGTGAGCAGCAATCCTCTATCAAGGAAATCATGATAGGAAACACAAGCCCGGGAATATCGTATCAATTGGGAGATATATACTCCGTATGCAGGCGCTGCTGGAATGTTGCTACATAGAAATGGAAAGTTCACAATTGGGAAGCTGAAATCATCTCTTTTGTCGTAAAGTTTTGTTTTCAACCGACCCTCATTGTCAATTTCTAGATGTAAGTCAAGATATGAGGCAGACTTAACTGTATCTGTAGTATCCTTTATCTCTAGTTAGATGGGATAGATTCGTTCAACATAGTCACCAAATTTTGTATTATTTAGTGAGAGAACATCATCTATATAGCGGAACGTAGAGTTAAAGGATATTGCTAACTTCTTATCTCTCTTCCTAAGAAGCTCCTGTATGAAGTCAGCCTCATAATAATAAAGAAACAAGTCGGCAAGAAGAGGGCACAATTGGTTCCCATTGGAATTCCGACAGTCTGTTGAAAAACACGTCCTCCAAACGTAACAAATATGTTGTCAATTAAGAAATCAAGCATCTTGATAATGTCAGTTTCAGAGAATTTTTTGTTTGAATCAGAGTGATTCTTTACAAAGAAGAATTTATCCCTCCCCAAGACAAGATACTTGTATCTACGTTCGCCATTCTTTTTAATGAAACAAAGTAATACCAACTCTTTCAATTTGTCTATTAGTTTGGAATGGGGAATACTTGTGTAAAGTGTAGAAAAGTCAAATGTTTTAATACTATTGCAAGATGAGAGAGTCTTAGATTGTATGTACTCTAAAAGATCTTTGGAATTTTTTAGTATCCACATCTGATTCACGCCACCTCTAGAATAGGCAGTTTCACAATAACTTTGGAGCCCGGCTTTGATTGCTGATAAAATAGATGTTAATAATTTAGAAAGAGGTTTCGTGGAGCACTTGGAAGACCCAGCAATATACCGTTGTTTGTAAGGACACTTATGTAGTTTAGGTATCCAATACAGTGATGGAAGATCCAGTTCTTCGTCTTTGGTTGAAATTCCAAAGGAACATAGAACAGACCTATGATTATCTAGGATTTCCTCTTTGGTAAGTGTCGTGAGGGTATATGTTGAGTTTCCAAGTGAATTGTCAATACCTAATTCATAAGCGACAACAGATCTTTCAAGATCCTTTTCACGATCATCAAAATGCGGTACCCGATCTTTTACGATCCGAAATATCAAATTTTTACAAATATTACCGTTTTTGCAAAGTTTATGATAAAACTAAATCAAAAATAACTTTAAGTACTGTTCTAAATAGTAATATTGAACGATATTTTTAAGAGAAAAGTAGTTTATGCATTAAAAATTTGAAAAAAATCATGTTTGTTTACATTTTTATTGCTCTGAAATTTCGAAGATCAGTCTGACTTTTGTAGTTTTGTAAAAACGGTGTAGTTTTAAGCCTTGATTTTTCTTGGATATTGATCATAATGTTGAACCATTTTGACAGACAGTTTTATTTTTCCAAAATTTGTCATTATAATTGAACGAATTAGATTATTTAATGACGTTGCATGTGTCTTCTCGATAAAATTTCCTTCACGATCCTATACCAGATCTTTCACGATCCAATCTCAATACTTGACCACCGTTACTTATTCTTTCACAATCGTTTTTCTCGATATACCGAGTGACAGCCGTGCAATTTGTTGTTATCAATTAATATCTATTGTTAAATGCTATGTTTATATCTCGATAGTTGTTTTGAAAAAAACTGAATGTTTTAAAACTGATATTGTTTACGTTATTTAAAGCATATATATTTGGCAACATGACCGTGTAATATTGTAATGGTTTCGTTATATAAGATGCCTTTAACTGTGCTGTAATTTTTGAATTCCCATCCGAAGACCATGGCAAAGTGGATACTGACTAATAGAGACTGGGTGAACTTAGAAATGCAAGTTGATCGAGTTATGATTGTTTTCTGTTACTCTCAGTAGTGACGTATGTTTGATGTTTACAACTGGTGTTGTTATTTAAAGGAAAAAACTATTTCAGTTGGAAAGAAAGAATTTATGGTTGGATAGGACAAAAGTCTTATGACATGTTAAATGTTTTTAATTTCCTGTAAGATGTTTGACTGAGTGTACGTGTCGGTTAACTGGTATGATTAAAAGGGGTCGATATATCTAGGAACTAGTTTAATCCTTCCACATGACCGTGTAACTGTACAAAGTTAAGGAATTTTCAAGGGATTGTCTTTTGTTATATTTTGTGTTTTGTATACTGTTGTTTGTCATTTAGTATTTTTTCGTTTTAGTCGGTCTCTCTCTACGACTTAGAATTGATTGTTTTTCCCTTTGGTATCTTCCGCCTCTTTATATATATATATGTATGTGTGTGTGTGTGTGTGTACCGAAAAAATCAACCTATAAATATTGGAGTAGATCTCTTTCTTTACTTCGTCCCTTACCGGGCCGGAACTTGTACATTTAGTACTCACTTCTATGGCAACACCGCCTAGAATTGCGCCTTATCCCCTTCTTGAACTAAAGCTTTCGTTTCGGGAGGTGTTACTCTCTGGTAGGGCGACTTATCACAATACACAAAGTATTGTTAAGTGTACAGGAATGATCATCTACTCATCTCATAAGTACAATTACAGGATGTATAATTAGCTTGATAGTAGACAGATGTAATATAAATATCCACATATACCAATTATATGTACGAATGTACCATAATCTGACATTATATTTTTATGTTAGAACTACATCTTATGTTAACTTTTGGTGAATAGGACAGGAACAAGTGCTGATTGTGCTACAACGGATGGTCTTCGACGAGTACCATTTGAAGGATTTGAACTCGAAATAAGCTGTGAAAACATCAGAGTTAATTCATAATTATGTGAGTAAATTGGGGATTATGTTAAGCTATTTATAGACGGTGCTTTCCCAGCTTCTGTGGCGGGAAATGAAGTCATGTGATTTACCTGCAGGACCCTGGTCAGTCATTCCATTTGCAGCAGCCAGTGGGATAGGACGTTATCACAACCAACTCTTACATTTATTCATTTAGGACACATTGCAGTCAAACTAAAACTAACAGGTCAGTTGTATACTTATTTAGTATGTTATAGAGATTTTACCATAATGGCGACGAGGATAATTGGTTAAAAACGGTGAAAATCAGTCAACTGTGAAACTTCATCAGTTCAATGCTCGGAAGGTTGTTGACTCCGTAGCCTGTTGGTTTTAATCAGGGATTTGGTACGTTTCGTTTGTAGAAACTGTTTTCCTGATTAATATTAGGACTGTATTATTAACATTGCGATGAAAGCGGGAGTTTTGGCTAGCCATAAAACCAGGTTCAACCCACCATTATTTCTTAAAATGTCATGTACCAAGTCAGGAATAGCAGTTGTTATCAAATAGTCCGTTTCT
This sequence comes from Mytilus californianus, assembly GCF_021869535.1. Taxonomy (NCBI): domain Eukaryota; kingdom Metazoa; phylum Mollusca; class Bivalvia; order Mytilida; family Mytilidae; genus Mytilus; species Mytilus californianus. Next base: position 39,597,000 of record NW_026262745.1, read on the forward strand.
ATGTATGTTGGCGTTTGTTTTTGTAGAAGTTCAGTGTTTCTGTTGTTCCGTTTTTTTCCTCTTAATGTTGATGTGTTTTCCTCGGTTTTGGTTTGTGACCCGGATTTGTTTCAGTTAAATCGATTTATGACTATTGAACAGCGGTATACTACTGTTGCCTTTATTTATATACTTTTTGTTAGGTTGTAAAAGTTATGAAAGTTCTGTTGGTCAGAACTGTGACGTCACCGATATTTGTGTAGCCATATTGGATTTATGCAAATTAATCACGGAAGTGCACACCAAATACACAAACCGGAAATTGGTTTCCGTCTGTAAAAAGTATCAACAGTCTGGCATGTGTCTGGTTGTTGTCTGAGTAAATAAATGAGAAATAATTTGTTTGTTTACTGATTATATATATTTACGGGAACATTATTATTGTTTGTCATAATAATGGGTGATCAGATAGCACGAATTAAGGTTAATACATGTGAAAGGGAAGAATTGTTGAAACTTCCCGGTGTCGGGCCCAAAATAGCAGCTTATATAGCGCAAATGAGACAAGTAGCACCATTTAACTGGGACAAGTTCATTTGAATACCTCATTTGCAAGTTACTAAATTATTATTCAAGTCTGTTGATTTTTCATTAGAAGATGATACATTTTTAAATGAAGCTAATGAACAAATGAAATCTTGTGTGATAGACAAGGATAAGGAGACTACAGCATATGCAACTCCCGGTCTGTCATTCTTTGCCTCGGGTTATGCACAGAAAGGCTCCCATTCGGTTTCATTCCAACAAATGGGCACCGCACAATATAAACAACAAGGGGCATCATCTAGTCTTATGACATGGGATAAAATTCCAACAGTTGTTAAAACTACCCATACAGCTTCTTACAGTGAATCGATACCAAAAAAGTCACAATAAGAACATTTTGGCGCACATGACCTGTATTCAGAGCAATGTTCAAGTGTGATAACAAATAAGCCACCACAAAATACACAAACTAATCCATACGGAAAAACATAGGTTTACCAAGGGAAAATGTACCAACATTGAGTATAAATAAATCAAAACACATCGATTATTCAAAATTGTTACCGAATGTACCAGTACATACATCAGTGCAGAACACAGGCGTTATGAGTTCCACACATGCTAATACCCCTGTGTCGGGTAGGTACATCCCGGTACAATCTGAGCCTATGTCACCCATGGTCATTACATATCCAGTGCAAACTGGTTCTTCAGTACAACAAAATCCTCAATATGCATTTACACATGTACCACAGAGTCAAACATCACAAGGTTATCCTCAGGGTGCATACACTAGTCAGTAAACTTATAACCAAGTTCCTACTAGTCAAATTATGTATCATGTCCAACCATCAATACATAATGGTACCTCAGACATTCATTATATCAACCTGTGGGCATGCAGCCGATAGTTCATTCAACTGTGACTCAGACCTGGACGCGTAGTCTGTTCCCAAGTGGGCACCAATTAAGACCACGACTATACCCACTTGTGACTCCGATTCGTCCTATACCGACAGTTATTCGGATATGTCATCAGGTTATTATCGCTCGTGTAAACATAGAAGATCAAAACGTGAGAGACATAACCGTTCGTCTAGACAACCCTCATCGACCCGAGAGGAAACACATAAATCTAGTCGTCATAGGCGTGACTCATCATCTGAGTTGAACCGTCGTCATCATAGGCATGAATCATCACCTGCTGTACATCGTCAATGTCATAGCGTGAATCATCACCTGAAGCACATCGTCGAGGTCATAGGCGCGAATCCTCACCTGAGATACAGCAACACCAGTCAAATAAACCAGAAGCTAATAAATCAACTAAACCAGAATCTAACAAATCAACCACACCGGAAGCAGCTGTTGTAGATGATATGGAAAAGCCAAAATCAGTACAGAAAATTTTTTCTCGACAATTAAGACACTAAGGTATACCGGAAGCACAAATTGGAAAGCGTTCCATACCAAATTTAAGGGTCTAGCTGAAGCATCCGGTTGGACGGAACAAGAAAAACAGCAGCAGCAGTTATGTTGGTGCCTTGACGGAAAGGCAAGTGAATATTTAACACTTCTTTTGAAGGGAGATGCAAATATTACTTATACAGAATTGAGAAAGAAATTAGAGCGAAGATTTGGCCGAACTGACCTGCCTGAAACTTCTATGTTACAGTTTCAAAACAGCCGACAAGAACAACGTGAGTCGTTGGAGGATTGGGCTGATATAATTATGTTTTTAGCTACAAAGGCTTTCCGGCATCTGCCGGATGAATATATGATAAAACAGGCAATATTAAGGTTTTGCCAGAATTGTACAGACAGAGATGCAGGACAACACGCATGTAACGCCAGACCTATCTCCATAGAGGCAGCAACAGATACCATTAAGTGGTTTCAACGCAATAAACAAGTTGCCAACACACAGGTGACACCAAGCTAGTAAAGCAGAGAATGCGTCGAATTCCTCAACGTTTTGTAGACGAGGAAGAGTCCCATTTAAAGAAAATTGCTTCAAGCTGGAGAAATTACACCATCCACTTCAGAATGGTGCTCAGCTCCGGTCTTGATCCGGAAACGTATCCTTGATCCGGGTACTGTTTAGACTATCGCAAACTGAACGATATGAGTAGAAAATCAATTTACCCGATTCCATTGATCGAGGAGTGTATTGATACTCTGTCAGAGAACACCCTTTATTCTAAGCTTGATGCTAATAGCGCCTATTGGCAAATTCGCTTAGCACCAGAAGACAGACATAAAACAGCCTTTATCACAAAGTATGATCTCTTTGGGTGTGTAAAAATGAGTTTTGGTCTTTGCAATGCTCCCGGCACTTATGATAGGGTTATGAATTTAGTCTTAAGCAGTCTAAATTGGAAGACGGTTTTGGCATTTCTTGACGATATATTAGTATTAGCGACTAACTTTGACGATCATTTACAAAATCTCAGAGACGTTTTTGAGAGGTTCAGACAATACCAATTGTGATTGAAACCCAAGAAGTGTGAGCTATTCAAGGAAGCCGTGGAATTTTTGGGTAGAACTGTTAGTGAAAATGATATCCAAATTGGTAAACAGCACCTTGAACCAGTGTCAGCATGGCCAATACCTACATGCATCCGTGATGTTGAGAAATTCTTGGGATTTGTAAATTACCACAGAAACTTCATACTCAGTTATGCTAAAATTTCAGCACCACTCTATGCCTTAACAGGGGAAAAACAGTTTAAGTGGACAAATGCACAGGAAGCCGCTTCCATTCCTTGAAGGAAAAAATGATCAAAGCTCCTGTCTTGTCCTTGCCATAACAAGAAGGACTCATTTATGTTGGACACAGATGCTTCATCCAATACCACAGGAGCAGAGTTGATTCAGGTTCAAGATGGATTGGAGAATGTTTTAGCATATGGTAGTTATGTGCTAACTCATGAGCAACGCAATTATTGCACTACTCGCAAGGAATTGTTGGCTGTAGTAAGGTTTACTCGTCAACTTAGGCATTATTTACTAGGCCGGTCATTCATAGTAGGGACTGACCACAGTAGTCTGACCTGGTTATTAGGATTTAAAGAGCCACAGGGACAGCTTGTACGCTGGATGGAGGAGTTAAGTCAGTATGATATGAAAATTCAACACCGTCCTGGTAAGAATCATGTGAATGCTGACGCCTTATCCAGAATACCACACCAAGTTCAGTTTTGTGTCAGCTATACGCCGGGTGAGATAGTGGAAAAATTGCCATGTAAAGGTTGCCCATACTGTGACAGAATGCACAAGACTTGGGATAAATTTCTACACGAATATAAAAGTTTGGGCTAACGGAAACTGAGTCCGTTGTTGGAGTAAAGTCCGAAGTTGAGCTAACGAAAATTGGGTCCGTGAAAGGAGCAATTACAGAAAATTACGAGGAGAGTGCAGAATGCGATTTATTTACTACCGGATTAGACTTGTATCTGACACAGACTGTTCAACAGATCACAGTCGACATTGATGACCAATTGTTTGTGAGAGAGATAACACAGGATGACGGAATAAATCTAAGTGGTTTTAATTCTGGTGAGATTAAACAAGAGCAACGCTCAGATCCAGAGCTCCAGTTTATACTTGATTGATTAGATACTGAAAAGGAACCTACCAGTAACCAACTGTTTCTAGCCTAACCAGCGGAGAAGAGCTACTGGATTAACAGAAAAATGTTTGTTCTGGACGAACAAGGTTTACTCAGAAATATTCCCAAGAAAGAGGGCATGAACAAACGTTTGGTAATCCCAATCACATTAGGCGAGACAGTTTAGAAGCTTTGTCATGATTTACCGACTGCGGGACACCAAGGTACAGAGAGGACCATGGCTAAAGTGAAAGTGAAATTTCACTGGTATAATATGTCAAAAGAAATTCGCAATTTTGTATTGACATGTGACATTTGTAGTAAGAATAAAAAAAAACAGTAGATCAGCAAGATACCCGCTGACAAACTACCATGCAGGAGCACCAATGGAACGTGTCCATTTTGGACTTTATGGGACCTTTTCCCAAATCTAAGTCTGGTAATGTACGTGCTCATGATGGTTGACCAGATTATAAAATGGACGGAATGTATTCTACTCCCTCCTTAGACAGCGGAAGTGACCGCACAAGCAGCAATAAACGAATTTTTTGCTCGTTTTGGTTACCCTTTCGAAATTTTTACTGACCAGGGAAGAAATGTTGAGAGCTCACTGTATAAAAAAGTGTGTGAGTTGTTGTAGATACACAAGGCCAGAACAACACCCTATCGTCCCTCTGCTAATGGACAAGTTGAGCGCCAGAATAGTAGCTTGATGAATTCGGTTAGATGTTTTGTGAGTTCATCACAGGATAACTGGGACATACATATCCCACCGTTAACAGGAGCTATGCGTTCCTGAGTATCAGGAGTACTGGTCTTACTCCCAATAGACTCATGCTAGGGCACGAAACTAACCAGCCTGCTGATTTGATGTTCAGTTAAGAGACAGTCTACTCTGGAAGTGATAACTATGTAGTCGGATTGGAGAAAGCCATGAGCTGGCTAGAAAAACCTTAAAGACTACTCAGGATCGTATGAAAAGGGATGACGACTTGAGGGTACAAGAGAACCAATGCAGAGAGTTAGATACAGCACAAATTAAGGGCAAAAACAAGAAACTCAGTCCTACCTGGAAAGGTCCCGGAGTTATTTTTAAAAAACTGATAGCTTACATATATCGAGTCAAACTTGTAGTGTTTACCACCAATTAGGATAGACTCAAAGCGTGCCGTGATCGCAGTATTCCTGTTGGGCTTCGCGATTGTAACAAATGCGTATTGCAGGGGGAAGATATTCTACAAGCCTCAACTGGTAAGTCCAGTAAAGTTGTTAAGAAGTATTGTGTTTGTCAAGGCCCAGACACTGGAGAGACAATGGTCCAGTCTGATAATTGCAAAGACCGGTTTCACTTGACATGTGTCAATTTAACACAAGTAAAGGCTGATGAATTAGACACATATGTGTGTCCACACCGTAGTAAAGTGAGTCAAAAGAGGGATGGTTTCAGACTAAAAAAAATTAGGGTGCGGGAAAGTTGACGGGAAGTTGAGGAAGCATATCGTCCGGTGCACTGTCGCCGTTGTTTGATTTCATCTCCTGGGGAACCAGGGACAGATGAATTTCATCTGAGGCAAAGGGATGTTGCCAGGTAGCTGGCCAAGTGGATCGTCGGTCCAGTTGGTACTATGTCCCAGCTTCTGGGTTTTATGCAGAAGTCTGTGCGGCTGCCTTCCTTGTGTGAGGTTAGCAAGGAGGCTTATCCGTCGCTGATACGGGTGTGTGATATGGTTAGGTAGAGTAATCGATCTAGATTCTATTTACACCAAGTTAATAGTGCTGCTTTGATCACCTATTGGAGGGTGGGGGCGAGTTTGCTCCCATTCCTGACTGGTGATCAATGCATCCAGTTGAGAACACTGGAGGTTCAATCAGTGGCCATGGTTGTCCCTTGTATTCCTGCAGGGTCCGAGGAGGTAGAGGAAGAAAGTTTGGTTCTGGACACTCCACAGAACAACAACAACAACGTTGCAAAGAAGGAAACTGTACCCGTGGTAAATACGGTGGCAGTGACGGAAGAGGTACCTACACTTAGGCAATTCGTCATTAATGATTTCCGAACCCACCGTAAGGTGGGAGTTGTGGTAGATTCTCTGAAGGAGCTGGAGTTAGCGACTTGGAGACATTTCTTGGATGATCCCATTTATGTATACTGGGAAACAGTGGAAGTGCTGGGAAACTCATTTCTGATGTACCTGCCACACTTTACCGAGTTGTGGGTGTCTGACAGGGATGACTTGGTGACAGCTTACCCCCAGTTGACATGTCACATACCGATCTGTATGTAGGACTATGTATGTGAACTGTGATTTCCCGTGTAAATGGGTCTAAAAAGAGCTTGTGTGCGTGTCACAAGGACATAGTTCTCCGGAATTCTGGAATATAGAGTAAATTTATGGTTTGTGTGGATTGACTGATGAGTCATCTGTATATATGTTTTTTGATATTTAGAACAGCAGTTAGCGATATGTTCCCTGGAGAATGAATTTCGATTGTGCATAATGAGACAGTGATACAACAGTGACATATATCCGTGCGAATATGCTAAGGAATAGTAATTCGTTATAAGTTAATAATTTTAATCGAGTTGCGTCATTGGATGGCTGTAAATCCAATGGTTGGGACGTGATATTAAAATTATCCCCAGGGAAACTTTATGGGAATTATTGCCCTTATATGTTATTTGTTATTTTTAACCCTTTTGGCATAAGTAAGCCGCGATTGCAGAGTAAATCTCTGTTCTGACAGAACTTGTGAATATTGTGGACACTTGAACTGTACTTATTTACTTATATGGCTACTCGAGTATGTCACCAGATAGCTGAGATCTAAAGGACTGCTAATTGCGTAAGTCGCTGAATAGTCTGATATTAGTGAGTAAGTCGCACATGGATCATTTTATAGACCTTGTTTAGTGTTATTCACTATCATGCTACCTATATTGTTTAGTACAAGTGTTTATCATGTTGGGTTTTGAGTTCTGGTTATGGGAACTTCCTTCAGCATTTGGCTTTGCTGAAGACTACAAGTTTGGGTTAGGTATTTAACCTAGATTTTTTGGGAATTAAATCGCGCAGATATGCTGAAGGTTTAAGAATATATTTCATCGTTCATTTATAGCGTTTACCTCTATTTCAAAGTGGGGAGGAATTTGGTGAAATTGGGCATTAACCCGGAGAATTATGTTAAGCTATTTATAGACGGTGCTTTCCCAGCGTCTGTGGAGGGAAAAGAAGTCACGTGATTAACCTGCAGGACCCTGGTCAGCCATTCCATTTGCAGCAGCCAGTGGGATAAGACGTTATCGCAACCAACTCATTTATTCATTTAGGACATATTATAGTCAAAGTAACCAACAGGTCAGTTGTATACTTATTCAGTATGTTATAGAGATTTTACCATATTTACATTCAGGATTTTCTTTAAAAAAATTCAAAGTAAGTAACCTGTTACATGTGACAATAAATGGTCAAATATGATTTGATAACTTTTGCATGGTGTAGTTTTTATTTGCCCATGTTGTAAACAAAGAAGGATAACTCAACAACATAATAGGAAACATGGCTTAAATCAGGTTTGCTGTCTTCACAGAATTATGTGACGAGGGAAACAGTTAAATATCTTTGCCCTTTGCATGATTGCAGGGAAGGTTTCAAAAAGGGACACGCCTTTACCCGTTTTAATGAGATGTCCTTTCACTAAATAGTTAACAGTTAATGTCATGGTTCATGTCTTTTTGCCTTATGATTAATCAATTGTATTGGAAATAGAATGACAGGTATATAATGAGTGATAGACTATTTGGTAAATTAATGAAATATCTAAATTATACTATATACTAATTTTTGTCAACCACCCGGGAGGGGGGGAGGGGGTCACTTGAATCCGCCTCCGTAACCCGTATTTATCATAAAAAAACACTCATCATAAATACCAGGCTGACAAATGTGTACGCTAGACGCGCGTTTCGTCTACACAAGAATCATCAGTAATGCTCGAATAAAGAAAGTTAAAAGCCTGAATGAAGTACGAAGTTGAAGAGCTTTGAGTACCCCAAATTCCGAATGGTTTTGCTAAATACAGCTAAGGCAATCTATTTTTGGGGTAGAAAATCCTTAGTTTTCGAACAAGTTGAAGTTTTGTTAACAGTTAATTTATAAATATGGCCACATCAATGATATTTCATGTCAACACAAAAGTGCTGACTACTGGTCTTTTGAAACCTTCGTGGAGGACTCCTCAATCAGATATGGCATCGACCCAGTGAAAGCAAAAGACTGAATTCTGAAGACCGAATCCGTCAAAGAAATTTGTTTTCTAGTTTCACTTGTTTAGCTGTCCTTCATTTCATTAAACTGAACAATTCGAGCATAGCGCAAGCAATATCAAACTGAGGTCAAGCAAAAATCGCATGTATACAGATGTACGTTAAGGCGATCTAATTGTTGTCTTGCAAGTTAAATGAATGTACCACTGATTTGTGTTAGCTTATTTTGACAAAACTGAACATAATTGACTGCTAAAAGCATGATATAATATATATTTCGTTCTTGTAAATGTTTGAAATTTAAAATTATTTTATCTTTAACTGTCAAATTCGAAGCCAATGCGTCATGAACATGAATCTATACGCATGGTTGCTTTATCTAATATTGTGTCATTTCAGATAAGAGCAGGGATGATTTTTCATCACTTATTTTGTGTCTTTAAATCAAATAAAATCATGAAATTGCCAGACTATGTAAAAGATGATACTAAAAAAATACATTTTTGAAAGATTTTTAAAATTGTTTTCAGATACATTTAAAGATTTTCAGATAATTTATCTTCATAGCAATTATCCTCCCCGAAAAAGGTCATGAAGTCAAATTATTGTGCGTACAATTGAAATTACATTATAGCGTTTGGCATTGCGTGTTTGCCTATCTGTTGATTGTGACAGATATGCGTTCAGTCATGAACAGTTACCTCGCTTGTTATCAATAAAACAATAGCTTATGATAATTATAATAATAATAATAATAATAACAATAGCTTATGATGATAATAATAATAATAATAATAATAATAATAATAATAATAATAATAATAATAATAATAAAAATAATAATAGCTTATAATAATAATAATAATAATAATAATCATCATCATCATAATAATAATAATAATAATAATAATAATAATAATAATAATAATAATAATAATAATAATGAAAAAAAAGACAATTCCAATTCACTGATCAGTTCAGGTAGCACACGTTTCCCGATTAAATTACCCTTTTTTACGAAAATTTGCTCTTTAATTCACATATTTAACAGGTGCTTGTTCGTCGTCATATTGCTTTTATTGATATGCAATAAAATTTACTTTTTATCTTTCCAGATTATTTATCGTAGACAAAACTGAAACCAATATGGCAGGAAAAGATCCAGCAATTGGAATTGACCTAGGAACAACTTACTCATGTGTTGGTGTTTTCCAACATTGAAAAGTAGACATTATTGCCAACGAGCAGGGAAACAGAACAACTCCAAGTTATGTGGCTTTCACTACCACCGGAAATAGTCACCTTGGAGGCGAAGACTTTGACAACAGAATGGTCAAGTATTTTCAAAATGAATTCAGGAGAAAGTATAAAAAGGATATTTCTGGCAATGATCGAGCTATCAGAAATTTGAGAGAGCAAAGAGAACATTATCAAGCAGTACAGAGGCAAACGTGGAAATCGATTCTTTGTTTAAGGATATTGACTTTTATACAAAAATAACTAGAGCACGATTCACAAAAAATTACAACCTTAAATGACAGAGGAAGTCTCAGTAAAGAGGAAATTGATCGAATGGTTTCCGATGCTGAGAAATATAAGGAAGAAGATGAAAAACAAAAACAGCGTCTCACAGCAAGGAATCAACTGGAACACTATATATTTAGTGTTAAACAGGCTAAGTGAAGGGTCACTAAATTGGCTGGATAATAATTCTCTGGCACCATATTCGTGACCAATCTGATTGATGGTGCTAAAAATAGAACGTATAATAGTACCTGAGGACAATATGACAGTGAAAGCACGTCACATGAACGACCTACTGTGGAAAAAGTTGATTAAGAACTTTGTGAATTAATCGTACATTTTAATTTACAATTAATCAGTTTGGAATATAACTATACCCTCGCTCCGAGAGGCGAAATGGTATACTGATTTACGCCTATCCGTTCATTTGTCCAAGTTTTCGTACGTCCGTCCATATAATGAAATGTTTGTCACACTTTTCTCTTCAGGAATTGAAAATCAGAGCTTCTGAAAATTTGGTAGTAAGTTTCATTCGGGCATGCCTTACCGTGTGAATCTTTTTGATAGTATTCTCTAATCAGCTTCTCGTTACCGATTACTAATGTATTCTTTCAACATAATCGGTATGTATGAAATTTTCGTCACATTTTTCACAGGAACTACCAACAAAAGTTTCCTGAAATTTGATATCAAGCTTCATGGGAGCATGCTATACCGTGTGATTCATTTCCAGGTTCGCTCAAGAACACCCTGTTAACCGAATACCTGTATTTTCTTACATAATACGGCAATGCATAAACTTTTTCTCTTCCTGTTTATCGATTATATAGTTCACAGTTAAACTTAAGCTTGTAACTGTCGCTTTAATTTAAAAAGGTCTTTCCCCTACGTGAGGAAAGTCCTTATTGTTTTTCTAATTAAGGTCTTTCCCCTAGCCAAAAGGTGGGGGAGGGGCAAAAACATTCCATTGTAAAGAGGACACACGAATCATATTTAGTTGTAGCTCTACTAATGACCAGTGCAACTGAAGCAATGAGGATCTTTACATCATAGCTACTTTTTTAACGACAATAGTAGTTTCCCTTGTTATGGAATCTTAATAAATACGTTATGACTGAAAATACGTTATACCTTCGGGATAACTATGAAATTCATACAATAACGTCATTCACTACAACGTTGCCATAGTTCAATGTTAGTATTTCGCATATTTTCCGACACTCTTCATGATTAATGCAAAGCATAGCAGCAAAAATCTTAGTCATTGCAAGATTCAGCGAGAGATGACGGGGGCTTTAACTTACTAAAGTTCAACTGATAAAAATGGATGCATTCAAAAGATGTATTTGTGTCATTCCCATAGAAAATTTTCATATTTCTAAATAGATATGCAAAATTCTGACAAAAATGTCTTATCCTTGTTTTTCATTGACTCGTCCGTTTTTGGTGTGTCTAATTTTTTTTTATTCTTGCAACAAATATTATAATTTTCATTATATCTTTTCATTGCCATTTGGCCGGTCTTATAGAATACCACAATTTAAATGAAAATGTTTTCCATCTGCGACCTCATTACTAAAACATCTTTTATTGTGTCGAGGAATGTTAGTTAAACTGATTCTTTCTTTAAGTAAAATATAAATATAGGAAGATATGCGAAATCTGATTAGACTCTGTCTCTCCTCTTCAATCTTTTTAACATGACATGAGATAATCGATACTGATACAGTACTACCTGTGACTTTATCTTATTAATGGTGGCCATAAAAACTATGTCCACCATGATGGCCCTATATTTCCATCATTATACCCCCTGTTGCTTAATTAATACACAAGGTATAAATCAAAAACTAGTCAAGGATAAAGGGAAATCATGAGTGCATTGAAGTGTTATAATTATATAACTTACAGGTCAAGTGTCTCAGGTAAAATATATATGTATGTCAAATTTAATTACTGTGATTATGACAAGAAAATTAAAAAAAATAAAATGAATTAATAAAACTAGTTGAACATATAGCTTAATAACATTTGTTTGAAAAAAATTGTCTCATGACTGTTTGTTTTGGTGTTATACCTTTTAAATAATTCTATCAATTTAAGTTATTTTTTACATTTTATTTTTGATCAGTGAAGAATAAATGAATATCATCTTCTAATATAATGCAAACTTTCACAATGTCTGCCTTTTCTATTGAAAAGTTGTTTCTCAAATTAATTTTCTAAAATCAAAATTGCTTATACTTAGAAAGACTGATCTGCATCCAACATTGTTTAACAAATGTTTAAGATTATCTTTAGGATTTATTCTAAATAGAATTTATGCAATTCATTATTACTTTATTGAATAAATATATTCAAAATATACAGCAAAATTTGATAATATTTTTATTGTCATATAAACATATTATAATTAGTTAATTTGTGACAAAAAAAACCAAAACAAACATTATAATTTGCAAAGAAATAACAGTTCTAAACACATGGAAAAAAAATATTAGGTTTTTGCCCTTAGTTCTAATGACTTTTTTATAAAGTAGCCAATATTTTAAACATATTCGATGGTTATAGAGGTTTAGCATTTCTTTTACTTTTTGTTCTTGGGTAACATGGGTAAGAAACATTTTTATGAAAAGGTAAACAATTTTCAAATAGATTATTTCTAAGATGTTTTGTTAATTTTACAATCAAAGAGGAAGTGTTCTTCATCGTCCAGCAAGTGGCACAGTTTACACATTCTATCCTTTCTAGGAATTTTATATTATCCACTAAATCCTATTTCTAAATTATGAACACTAATTCTTTACTTACTGAAGCATTTGAGTTAACAGTTAAGTTTTCATCATCATGATCATAAGTTTTTATTCAATTTTCAAAAATATCTTTATATTTTTCTGTAAATCCATTTTTAATCAAGGGCTTTAAAGAGTCTAATTCATTCAAGTCCCTGCAATTATTAACTTTATCTAAAAGGCCTGGGTTGATTGAAATATTCTTGGCAAATGTATGCCAAGAATATGTATCATGCCAGTCCAGCAGTTTCGACAATATAATACACAGAACAAAAAGTGATTTAGTTAATAAACCATAAAAATGTCGTAATCTATAGATTTCTGGAGACAAATTTTGGCTGTTAACTGACAGAGAATAGCCAAACTGAAGATAACATATTTGATAAGTTTACAATTGTTTCAAAAAGCAAGACAATTTTTCTTTAAATAATTTCTTTTCATAAGATTCACTTTATTCTGAGAGATAAGAACATTTTTAATTATGATTAGAACTTTTAATGAGCATTTTTCAAAATTTGATAACTAGGTGGGCATTTGGAAAAGTGATTCTTCATGCACAACTCCTGTTTTGAGATTTGAAAAAATAATGATAAACAAAAATAGTTTTTTCCTCAAGCCATATAATGATATTTGTAGTTTTCCTGAATAATAGTAGATTGTACACCTTTTTATCAAAATTTATTGAAAAAGGATTGATACTGATCATTTTAATTTGTTAAGAAACAGGCTTGTTAAATTACTTGCTTCATGGTTCCTTTAAACGTATCATTTGCATGATTATAAGTTATAATGAATAATAATTCATTTCATAATTTAAACGAACAATTGAATACAATGTACATCATGTACAATAACTTTTTTATTACTTAAAAAAATAATTATTTAAAGGATTTTCTGTTTTGTTTTCAAATGCTAGTCAATAACTCATCTTTAATTTTTTTTTTCATTTCTACTCAAGATAATTACAAGAAAAAATTAAAAGAGAAAAAAATACAAAAATGATTGAAAAAAATAAAAAAATTAAAATAAAAAAATTAATAAATACATTAAAATAAAATAAAAATAAGTAATTTGAAAACAGAAAAATCAACAAATAATATAAATTAACAAAGACTAAAACAACATGTTATTCTACATTTAAGAAAAAAGGTCATTATAAATTCATGCTCTTATGAAACTTTATCAATTATGCTTATCTATTAAGGCGAAGTATACTTAATTGCACGCCTCTAGCGGAATTTGGGATAAAAAACGTGCGTCGTTAGTTACGCAAGTTATCTCCCATACTCCAAGAAAGGAAAAATATGCACATGAAAGAGAAATGACTTCGTGCGGTCCATCACGAATTCAAACAAGTATTCTTGTGCTATCTCAAAACTTCAAAGAAGTAATCAGAATGACTCCAATTAGAAATCTGAGTATCCTATTGTGAGTTTGACTCTATTACCACTGTTTTTGTTTTAGACATACAGTAGCAGATACACAATACGACTCGTGTTTATTTCAACAGAAAGTAAAAACGCCTTACAACAAAATTATAATCAAATAAACAAATAAACCAGTGACAATTCTGCTTCTTTTCGTATCAAATTCATTAGAATTAAAGCAGAAATTGACCCCACAATATTTTATTGAAAAACCATAGTTTTGAATGCAATTCACAGTGTACTGTAGCGTAAAATTGTAGGTAACGAATAATTATATTGCATGTGAATTTGTGTGTTGAAACTTGAACTAGAAAGACGTTAGCATGTCCGTTTTTTATGCAATTGAAAATTTTAGGACACTATTTATATCTATGTAAAAAGTATAAGATACTAAGGGGTAATCGATCACTATAGTGACATTTATAAGCGAACAGCAAAAACATTTCATCAGATTCCGTCCACAAAACATTACACAGAAACTAAGAATTGAGCACTATATTATTTATCTCAGAATAAGCATAATCTATGTCATCCAAATCTCAGTTTTCAAGGTTTAGAAAATAAACAGGTGTCTTCTATTCCGTCCACAATTTTTGGGGAAAGTTAAATCTAAATTAAGAACCATGGTTGAAACTGAAGCTACACATGTATGATAAAAATAGAACATGTTCTTTTTTTTTTCTTTATCAAATTCCAATTTCGAAGGCATAGCGGGATTTGTTTTCTTTTGTTGTGCTTTTGTGTCATTCAGAAGTAGTGAATACAATTTTTAAGTAAATTTTTCTTCTCAAGTGTCAATTGAAGTTTCCTGGTTAAGTTTGTTTCTTAGAAACTATAAGCAATAGGTAAACTATTTTTAAAACAAAAAAGTATTTTTGCAACATGACCAGAACGGACGCTTAGAAAAAGACACCCGATCTAACTTAAAATGTGGCAGATAGTTGTCTCATTTGCAATCATACCACATCTCCTTATTTTTATTGTCGAGCCTTAGACTTCTGTCGCAGAAAGCTTGACATAGGGATAGTGATCCTTCGGCGGCGTTAACTAACTACTTCAAAGCTTCATATTTTAGAAGGTGGAAGACCTGGATGCTTCATACTTTGTATATAGATGCATTAGGTTATGAAGTTTCCGTCTGTCATATGTCCATTGTCCTTGACCTCATTTTCATGGTTCAGGGACTTACTGAAAAAAAGTTAAGATTTTTTGTAATGTTAATTTCTCTCTTACTATGAGTAATATGAAAACTATGTTTAGTATGAGCGTACCTTGCAAGGTCCTCGTGCCTGTCAGACAGTTTTCATCTGACCTCGACCTCAATTCATGGATCAGTGAACAAGGTTAAGTTTTCGTGGTCAAGTCCATATCTCAGATACTTTAAGCAATCATTCTACTATATTTGGTGTATGGAATGATTGTAAGGTGTACATGTCCAACTGGCAGGTGTCAACTGACCTTGACCTCATTTTGACGGTTCAGTGGTAGAAGTTTAGTTTTTTGTGTTTTGGTCTTTTTTTCTAATACTATATGCAATAGGTTAACTATATTTGGTGTATGGAAATATTTTATGATGTACAAGTCATTCTGGCAGGTTTTATTTGACCTTGACCTCATTTTCACGGTTCATTGTTCATTGTTAAGTTTTTATGTTTTGGTCTGTGTTTCTTAAACTATAGACAATAGGTCAACTATATTTGGTGTTTGGAATAATTGTAAGGTGTATATGTCTGTCTGGCAAGTAACATCTGACCATGACCTCATTTTCATGGTTCATTGGTCAATGTTTAGTTTTCATGGTTAAGTTTATTTCTTAGATACTATAAGCAATATGTTAATTATATTTAATGCATAGATTGATTGTTAGGTGTACATGTCTGTCTGGCATGGTTCATCTGACCTTGACCTCGTTTTCATCGTTCATTGGTCAATGTTAAGTTTCCTGGTTAAGTTTGTTTCTTAGAAACTATAAGCAATAGGTCAACTATATTGGGTGTATGGAATGATTGTAACGTGTACATGTATTTCCGGTTTGGTTTATCTGACATTGATCTCATTTTCTTGGATCATATTAAGTTTATGTGATACTTGTAGTAAAACTTTATATTTAGGACTATCAACATGAAATCAATGGTCAGTAAAGCAGGCGAGACATTTCAGCATGTGCACTCTTGTATTATATTAACAAAAAAGCAATTCATTTGCATTATATACAGGCACAATTCGTATGGCACTACACTAGGTAAACTCGTATAGCATTATATTAAGAACAATCTCCTTGCATTACACTAGGTACATTCTAATAAAATTACACAAGGTACTTTTTTTAGCATCATACTGGATGGATACATTCTCATAACATCGCCCTTGGTACATTCTAATAGCATTACATCAGTACATTTATAGCATTACATCAGTACATTTATAGCATTACACCAGTACATTTATAGCATATGACTATACACAAAGCTTGAGCATTACACTTTACACAATGCTATATAGCTTTACGATATACACAATGCTAAGGCACAACACTGGGAATGATCTGTACTACGGGAAGTTATATCAAAAACTCCGATCTGTTTTATTTTGCTGAAAGTCATATGCGGGTTCTTCTTTTGACCTTATTACAGCCATACAAATTCTCAAGATAATATGCAAATGCAGTTTTCCTTTGTTACTGAAACTCCAGCAAACATTATATCATGCTTTGTCGCGTAGTTAAAGAAAAGGAAAAGCGATCGAGACATGAAATGTATAAAATAAAATTGCAGAACTGTGTGTGAACTTGACAAATAGAATGGGTTTTGTGCGCAATACCTCGAATAACGCCGGAAATGGTGAGGATGAAAAGATGCAGAAAATTATATTTACTTTTTTTAAATACAAACATGCAGAAATAAGATTAAAAAAGACGTTTATACACGATCCCAATATTATAACCGATTATTTAAACATGTATAGAATCATTCGGTCAACGCTGTGTTAACAGGGACAATTTCAAACTCGATATTTGATTCATAAAAATTAGAACAATACAAGCATTTTAAAAAAGATGTGGAACCCTGGCTTATTTAGAAAAGATGGATTTAAAGTCTATACAGTAACTTTCTTTCACTTGCAGTATATTTATTTGCCAATTTGCCTTTTTTTTTTGGCAGCAGAAATATCTTTAAAAACTAGTCAGTTTATTTCCTTATCAATTGATTACGTTTGAGCATTTGCAATAATTAGGAAAATTGGTTATACACACTCACGATTTTGTTTCGACACTGTACGGTATAATAGCGTTATAGAGTAGAAGTTGTGGTGACGTTACAGTAGACATCAATAACATCGCCGAATATTTTAATTTTTTCCGCTAAAAATCAAACTTCCTCAGGATATAGCTTGAAACTAGCACGGTTGCTAAGGACTTTCTTTGCACAAATGGATTCGTCGTTCATTTGTGAATCGTATATCGATTTTTAAAACAATTATGTGGACCAACGAAATAGAAAATTTTGATAAAGTAAAAATATCTGCCTATTTTTATGATTTTCCCTATATATCCTTTGTATTTTTGGCGTATCATGCTGTTAATTTCAAATAGCTTGTATCTGAAAAACGAAAACGGTTACCCCCTTTTTTTAATTTATTTTCTGATGTATTTTTACAAGCAGAATACATATTTAAAATTTAAAAAAATTCCGTGGAGTAGTTAATTACGTACACTTCGCCTTAATTATATCTCATTTAAAAGTTCATGAACTACGCTTTACACCGTGACCATGTGGTTGCGCGTTATTGATTCATGAACTTATTAAATTTCATAAACTGTGCTAAACACCACGACTTTGTGTCATCTTCATTATAAATTAATTCATTTATGAAATTTAATGAACTGCAGCCGGTTGTACGAACGTGGCATTAGCCTAATGAGTCATTAACTCTTCATTAAGCCTTTATGATGCATTAGGCTAATGAAGACTTAATGACTCATTAAACTAATGATACTTTCGTACAACCGGCTGCTGTGCTTTAACACAATGAACTTCAACCATATCCTTTATAAATTTGTACACTAAGAAACGTTAGGAACTGTTTACCACTTCACGACTTTTCTTCAAACCGAGCTCTGGTTATTTTTGTGTAGATATCTATTCACTCGAACAATGAGTCGATCTCCACGTTTGCCTCCAAACTGCTTGGTAATGTTCTCTTTGCTTTCTCACAAGCAGTTCTCTATCTTCTGAGTGCACGGTTGTTACCAGAAATGTCTTTTCTCTCTTGAACTCATTTACAAAATGATTGACCATTCTGTTGTCAAAGTCTTCGCCTCCAAGGTGATTATCTCCGGCTTTGGAGAAAAATTCAAACAATGAACCTTCGTCTATCGAAAGAATTGAAACGTCGAATGTTCCTTCTCCGAAATCAAATATTAACACGTTTTTCTCGCCTGATAAATTTTTGTCCGGACCGTAAGATAAAGCAGCAGCTGTTGGCTCGTTTATTATTTGCAGTACATTAAGTCCTGCAATAAAAGCAGCATCCTTTGTGGCTAGTCTTTGAGAATCATTAAAGTATGCAGGTACTGTGATGACGGCATCTGTAACTTTCTTTCCAAGATAAGTTTCAGCGGTTTCTTTCATTTTAACTAATACCATTGAACTTATTTCCTCTGGGGTAAATGTTTTGTTTCTCCTTTGTGCTCCGCTTGTAGTTTTGGCTTGCATCAACTATTGATGACTTTGAATGGCCAATGTTTCATGTCTGACTGAACTGTGAAATCACTAAAATTTCTGCCGAACAGTCTCTTGTCATCGAAAATTGTATTTGTAGCGTTCATTGCGACTTGATTTTTAGCTGCATCATCAACCAGTTTTTCAATGTCCGTGAAATCCACACAACTTGGAGTTGTTCTGTTCCCCTGGTCGTTGGCAATTATGTCTACTTTTCCATGCTGGAAAACACCAACATAAGAGTAAGTTGTTCCAAGATCAATTCCAATTGCTGGACCTTTTCCTGCGATATCAAGTTATTTCGTCTATTTTATTACTGAATCCTCTCTGTACAGTATCGTCTTTTATATACTCTAAACCGAAGGTATCTGATCATTCAAGAAAGTTTAAATTTAGTCTAAAATATAAATACAATACAGATACTGCTGATCTTAGATATTCTTAAATGTTGTCGAAAGATCAACTTTAAAGTTTTTTTTACACAACACCATGTTCTTTAGGAATACTTGTATAAAGTTCAAGAATTTACGTAAAAGGATTTGATTTGTCTGTTTCCGACTTGCAGTTTGTAATTATTACCTATTTTTCACCATCAGTCGCAGACAAATCCTTTTTTTTTTAGCAGGGGAGGGATCGTCTTTTTTAAATAATCCGTTTGATTCTTAATTTCTCAAATAAAATTGTTTCTTTCAGAAAGTTGTGAAAAATATAGTTTGCTTCGATTGAAAATTTATGTTTTTAAAGTGAATATTAGATGTGATTCTAACGTGAATAAGTTCTGCTCTGTCTGTGGTAGTATGTTCAACGCACGTGCACAAGCAGTAAGTAGTATATGCGGATATTTAACGTTTTATTACTTGTAAATGTTTTTCTACGCATATTAAAGAGCTGATTAGTCCCTGAAGTTAGAAAGTTCAGCAGTGGAAACTAAAACAAACATAGGCGTTAATGTTCGATGTTTATGATTATTCGGATCATTTTGAGATATTGTTCAAAAGTCTTTTTCAAGGGACTTGGTCTTCATCAAACTTTCACTTTAAAAACCCATAAATTTCTATAAGTATATATTTACTATCCTTAAATACTCAATATTCGTTCCATATTATTGGATGTTATCATACTTCAGTAAGATTAATGACCCAGACTATCGTTCTTAAATCAATGTTCTAATTTTAAACATTTTCTCACAGGAAAAACCGCGAACTTTCGTTTTAATTCTGAAAAGAAGTACGTAAAAGAAGAGAGTCGGTTATAAAAACGTTTCAGTATTTGGTATGTCAAATGATATATATGTTATTTTCACGTTTACATGCTTTTAAACAATGAATAGTTGCATGATGTTTCGTTCCAAATGTACACGTTATTAATGGGTCATTATACTTGCCAAATTCATGTCCATTCAATATTGACTCAAAATCTCATATTTGATTTATAATATTCTTAAAGGTATATCAGAATTACAAAAGATTCATAAAAATAATAAACAATACATGGAATCGTGATAAATTATCGACATTTTTTTGGACTGTACTCCATCTAATTAACCATTGACCAATAGGCGACTTTCACGATCCCACACTCTTTAGATAAGACTATTTATAGAATCTTCTTATTTATCGATAATGAGGCTGAGGGTGTATCGATCGCTTCCGGCTGCACTGAAAACAATGGCATCAAACGTAAACAAAACGCTGAACTATTCTCTCGATAAATTATGGGCCATGACTTGTTTGAAATTGCGAGAAATTTTAAAGAAAGTAAACAAAATGTTACAGGCAACAAGCAAATATTAGTAGCCCGATGTTATGTATTAAATCCCGTTATTGACGAAAGAAAAGATGCTACTTCCAGCTCTGGAATCAGTGACGAAAGTGTGAATGAAAACACCGACGGTGCCACTGCTTTAGACCCATTTTTTCAGTAAGAAACATTAAAGAAAATTGGTTTTAATGAACTAAATTTGACAGCAAAAAGTAGACAGTGGGAAACAGACTTAAGAATGTTTCCTCCCCTTAACTTTCAAAATGAAATCGTATCAATTTTTTAAAGAAGGACATATTAAAACTTATGAAATTGCTCGCGGATTCGGAAAAGTATGGATAAAATCCAAAGTTGTGGCATCAATGAAACATGAGATGTACAGAATTATTGTGGTCTGCAAAGATGTTGGTGATGTTTTATATGGAGCATGTGAATGTCCTGCAGGGTATGTTTAATAGACATAATTAAATAAGACTCCACTCAAATGCCTTTTTTCTGAACAATTTCTGTTTTCAACAAGTGTAAACATTGTGACTGTAAAGGTACATGTAAAGTGTGTTTTTACTTTGCATCTAGGTACAGTACTACATTTTTGCTGTACCTATTTTTTTTCACTGGCATTATACATGTATTTAAACTTACAGGAATACTCTTTGTTTAGATCTTTTGTCGGAAAATATAATAGATAAGCTTGTTAAAGGAGGTCTTGTAAATAAGGGAACAACAATTTCACTTTAAAAAAAGGAGGGTTCATTCTGATTTTTTTCTTATGTACCACACACACATCAAATACTCAGTAATTAATTTCTTTTTGTGCAAAACTTGTTAAGAAAATAATTCAATATATTATTTTAAATTCAATGTCAATGGCAAATTTTCTTCTCCCTGATAAAATGTTTTCTTCAAAGTTAGGAATGGTAATATAAAAAAAGATAAATCTGCTCCCCCTTCAGAGTTAAATTGCTGTCCCCTTAATATGGTCCAGATGAGTAGTTGTTTTGCTTCTGGTGAACATGTTTAATTTCTTGCAAGTAACAAGAAAATCATTCAAACATATTTTTGCACATAGTACTGCTTATCTACATGATCTACATTTGTAGATTCAAACTCAACCTAAAAATTCCTGAAATATTGTCCACTGGATGCAATTAAACAATCCAAAATACGACTAAAGAGTGTGCATTCTTCATAAATATGTACTTCATAAATATGTATATACACTCATTGTAGATATCTACAATTAATAACTATACATCTTGTAAGTATCGGTTGCAGATCCAAAGTTTTCTACCCTGATTGGACATGTTCAATACATTTAAAAAAATAACATGAAAAAAAAAAATATAATGAAAAAAGTGCTACAGTATTCCATCAACATGTACATGTATATATGTATGCTTTTGTATAAAAATTTATACCAGACATCAGTGAACATATACCTTTTTTTCCCACAAGACATGTATTAATGTTTCTTATTTGTATTGTTTCAGGCTAGGTATAAAAGGAGCAGGAAAATGCAACCATTTAGGAGGTTTGCTTTTTGCATTGAATGACTTTCATGAAAAAGGATTACACCAAAGAACTGAGAGGGTATCCTGTACATCAAAACTAAATGGATGAATTGTACCAAGAAATTCAACTGTGAAACAAAAGCCTCTGAAAGAAATAAAAGTTAAAAAGGTTCAATTTGGTAAACCGACATCAGAAAGACAAACTGTGAACCTTTATGACCCACGAGCACCACAGGACCGCACTCTTTACAAATTTGCTTTAAGTAAACTTTACAGTGACTCGAAGAACATGCTCCAAACTCATAATTTTTCTTATACCATGATCCTCCTGCGTGTCATGATGAACCTGACTATTTTGACCATATTGAGAGTGTTGATGACAAAATTGAAGTAGATGAGAACTTCATTGATAAATTTGTGACATCTGTTATTGAAAATGAAAAAATTAGTGATGATGAAATTAAACATACAGAAAAAATTACCCCAGGTCAATCTGAAAATATCTTTTGGAAAAAACTACATCAATTCGAAGCAACTACTTCAAACTTTGGTCGCATTATTAAATGTTCAAAAAATCCAGATCGGTTGTTAATAACTATGTTTTATAGTGAACCTTACAGTTTGGCATTAACATATGGAAAAGAAAATTAGACTTTTGCCACAGAAGCCTATACATACTATATATAAAGTCTCAAGGTATAGATAGGTACTATTCTATGCAAGGACAGACCTGGATTTGGGGCTAGTTTAGAGGGCATGGTATGTGATCCTTCTAGTGACGTACAAAATGGAGGTCTTGAAGTGAAGTGTCCAATCAGTAAAGTTAACATGAGTTTAGATGATGTATGTTCAGAGACTTCTTTTTATTCGACCAAATCTCAGAATGGAACTGTTACTTTGAAAAAAAAGCTAATTACTCTTATCAAGTTCAAGGTCAGATGTATGTCGCTAATTTGAAATGGGTAGACTTTGTTGTGTGGTTTGGATCAGAAAGAGAGCTGTTTGTACAGCGCATTAATTTTGATTCAGAAACGTGGTTTCAGGATTGTTTACCAAAACTTGACTTATTCTACCAGTGGGCAGTAGTTTCTGAGCTTTAAACAAGAAGAGTAAAGCGCAAACTTCGACTGATAAGTCAAACGAGATGGAAAACATTAAAAATGAATTGTCAATTGATATGAATAGTTAACATTACATTTGTATACAAGGTCTTTATATTTATATTTGGTACAAGTACATGTACATGTACATGATGAATGAAAAATCTAAGTACAGGATACATGTCTTAAGGGGGAACAAGCAATCCTTTAAATGAACCAGACATACATATACATCCATCATCAATATCACTGTCAGATTTTGGCGGAACAAGTGGCGGTAAAACCCTGTTAAAAATGACACAACTCTAAAAATCTGACTTGCAACATTGCTTAAACTTAATTCGGCCAATCGCCCTCTCTACATGGATTCGCACAGAAGTTATGCTAATTGTATCTTCAACATTTTGAGCAGATAATTGTTTGTTAGTCCCTTTAAATGGTGGAATGTTTAAAGTAACACCTTCAGGCAGAATGTCAGTAATCTCAAATCCTCTGTCTGCCATAACATTGTCTCCTGGCTGAAGTAAATCAAGTAAGCCACTATGTTTAGTGATTTCTTTGTCGGAAACTCTTCCACCCCAAAATTCAGAAACAAAGGTAACATTACCAGTTGGACTAACGCCCACTAAAACTTTATAAGTATTATGGTGTTTATAGGTAGACCATGTCTGTGATTGTGCAAGCATTGAAGAAGGAATTTCCACAAACACTTCCGTACAGTCTATGATAATCCTAGTAGTAGGGTACAAGTTTAATGATTTTGGCATTGTATTTAACACTTTTCTTGACTAGGGAATGGGAATATCAAGGGCAATTCAACGTTCAAAAAATTTATCCAAGTTATGAAAATTTTGGAAAAATGACTTTGTGAAATTTCAAATCGTTCAGCAAGGTCTCTAACAAATAATCCTACTTTAAGACGAATGAGCGTCATAAAAAATTCATCTCGTAGAGTCAGTTTTCTTCTTGGACCAAGTCGCCCACCTTTGTTTGATAATGTTTATAATCATCAATTGTGTCATTTTATCCTCTCCAATACTTGATGCCTTAGATTCCAGATATTCAAAACAGGCCATAAATGTTCCATAGTTTGGAAAACCAGTATAGAATGCAATTGCATCATTGTCATGTTTTAGTTTGTCCAAACTGAATCTTTTTTTTCTCAAAGTATTCCAGTTGCTCTTGCAAATCAAAAATATTTTTAGATGCAATTTTTCATTAAGAGACTCAATTTTTGTTTTAAATAGTTCAATTGTTTCTTGAATGTCTAGATTAGTCAAATTTTTCTCCAACATTTTCATTGTGAAGCTATAGTTGTGTTTAGCATGAGGGGCTATAAAATCATTTTGATCATCCAACCATTCTGTCTGTGTGGCTTTTGTTTTCAAGTTTTCATCAACATTCATTGAATCAAGCTGAAAAATGAAAAAAACAATTTACAGGCTCTGTGAACATAATAAGTGGATTGGTCCCCCCCCCCCCCCCAAAAAAAAAAATTGCAAGTTTAATTCATGTCATATTTGTAGAATTATTTGTAATGTATGCAGCATTTCCTGACAAAAAAAATCAATCATTATTTACTTGTACAGATCATAAAAAGTTAGTATTTACTTACTTCCTTACAGAAACTTACCAAGTACAACTAACTAGTTATTTCTTGTAAACATTTATCATTTCTGTGTACTTTATCTATTCTGTATCATGTTGATGTTCATTATCTAATTATAAATAAAAAAGATGTGATGTGAGTGCCAATGAGACAACTCTCCATCCAAGTCACAATGTCTTTAAAGTTTTTTTTGTAACATATTATTATATAGGTTAAAATACAGCCTTCAACCCGGAGCCTTGGCTCACACCGTACATGTATATTTCATCTTCTTATATGACAGACACTACTATCTAAATTATATTTAAAGTTGTTAAAGTATAACTTGAAAAAAGAAAGGCTTAAAATTGTGATCATTACCTCATTGTCTTGGATTGGCTCACATCAGTAAAGGGTTTCAGATTGTACTTCATGATCATATCCAGAATCTGTACTAGTTGGTGTCATCACTTCATAGGGTAATCTTTTTCTTGGAGATTTTCTCTTAAACTTTAAATTAGCCCAATCAAACACTGTTGGCTCCACATCAGGCTTCAAAGACCATCTCTTTCTTGCAAGTGAGATAGTGATATCTTCACTTCTGAAGTGATTTTCACAAATAACAGTGTTACTATTTAATGAAAAACCATCTCGTCCATCATGCCTCTTGATAAGACTACACCACCGGTCTCTTTTATGCTTGTCAGAAAGAACAGCTTTTGGAAAATGGAACAAATGAATTTCTGATGCCACACCATTTTGCAGAAAAGCAAAACTAAAACATCCATTAACATGAAACTGCTTTTCCCTTGATCTTTTAGTGACTCATGTAGCCATGTTTAATCTACAATAAAAATGTTTTTCTCCTAAAATGTTATAGACAATGTGCATTTATTTCACATTTTTCCTTTATTATATCAACTGCAAGTGCTCTTTTAAACTATAAAATATTAAGTATATCAAATATCCTTAGTTTTATCAGCAAGTAAGTTAGGTCAGTAGGAAAAAACATCATGTACATGATGACTTGAGATGATACACCCCCCTTTTTTACTTAGTGCCAAATAAACAGTTTATGCACAAAATGTAAGTAGTCAAATATGAAAGACAAGTATTTCACACATATTCATACTTTAAAATCATGATTTATTTTCATTATGTTGTCAAATCTGACCGTATTTGAATTTCTTTCTTTTTACAAACACACGTTGTTGTACTGCCGAAATGTAAACAAATGAATGCATGAACGATTTTTCATTCACCGTGTTGATATTTTAGTTATTTCCAATAAATAAACCTACCAGATAATGCTGCAAGTAACTAAAGTCGTTGAAAAATTATGTTATCTTCTTGTTAAACAGTAGAAATGCAGTATTTAGTATCGTTGTAGTTGTTTTTACACACTAAGCCTCGATTTCGACAAACTTCCGGGTGATTATAAACCTCGGAGCAATCCGAAGTAACCACGGTGCGAAAGGGGTCTATTAGTATAAACATATTTTATTAATTAAATTCAGGTTAAGTAATGTACACAAATTGGCATTTAAATATTAATACAAGTGAATAATTAATAGGATCCAGAAACAAGCTGTTAGCTTATATTAATCCGTTTCCTAATTCAAATAAGAACATTTCATATTGTAATACTCAAGGAGTAGAATTACTTACTTACTTATAGTTACTTATAGTTGATTTCCAGTACAGGACCCCTCAAGGTTCCTCTTCACCAGACTCATAATTTAATGTTTTTCTATTAGTATTTTGTCCGTGACTTCCGGATATTTCTGCTCTGTAGTCATTATAGTATATCTCTTCGTCTGACCAAAATTTGTCTAATCGGTTTTTAAATGCATTTGTTGATGGTGACTTTGTTATTTTATCTGGTAATTTGTTCCAGGTTTTAGCAATTCTAACAGAGAAAGAGTGTTTACGGATATTTGTTTTGAATCTTTGATGAATGACTTTATTACTGTTGGTCCTGCTACTGAATCTTTGTTGAGAATCATCTGCCGTTCTTAAAAATGAGCTTACTTCTTTGTCATAGTATCCATTCATTGTTTTGAAGGTTTCAATCATATCCCCTCTTATTCTCCTATACGATAATGTTGGTAAGCCTAGTTTTTTAAGTCGCTCTGGGTAGCTCATGTCTTTGAGACCTGGTAATTGTTTTGTTACCCTTCTTTGGACACCTTCTATTTTGTCGATATCTTTTTTCCTGTATGGGGACCAGACTGAGCTGGCATAATCTAGGTGGGTTCTAACCATGGTTTTGTACAATGGCATGAATGTCTCAATTCCCAAGTACTTAAATGTTCTTCTAAGAACTGCAAATATAGAGTTGGCCTTGTTCACTTTTTCACTTATGTGATTTTCAAAGGTGAGTTCTGAGTCAATAAGGACTCCTATATCTTTTTCCTCTGTAACTTGTGCTATTGGATGGTTTAGAAGACTATAATTTGATGGTTGGTCAGTGCTATTAGATTTCTTACATATTTTCATATATTTACATTTTTCCGGGTGAAATTTGAGTAGCCATTTGTCACTCCAGGATTCCATCTTGTTAAGGTCTTCTTGTAGAATTTGTCTGTCTTTCTGGGTTTTTATTATTCTAAAGATCTTGGTATCATCCGCAAATAGGTATGCATCAGAATCCACTTGGTCTGGAAGATCATTTATATATAGAACAAATAGTAATGGTCCTAGTACTGATCCTTGGGGTATCCCAGATGTAACGTTAGCCCAGTCTGATTCTTCACCATTCACTATGACCTTTTGTTTCCTATCTTTTAAGAAGCTTGTTATCCACCCTACTATATCTTCACTGACACCTAGATTTTTGATTTTGGCTATTAATCTTTTATGAGGTACCTTATCAAAGGCCTTCATAAAATCAGTATATATGCAATCTATGTCTAAACCTTGATCTAATGCCTCTGTCCACTTATCAATCACTTCTAATAATTGAAGACCAGTTGACCTCCCTGCAATAAATCCGTATTGCTTTTTAGAGAATAAGTTGTTCTTTTTCATATGCTCTATAATAAATTCACGCAATATCTTCTCCATTATTTTGCATACTACAGATGTCAAACTGACTGGTCTATAATTTTTGGCTAGTGACTTATTACCCTTTTTAAATATAGCACTTATCATAGCATTTTTCCAATCGTTAGGTACTGTCTTACTTTCAAGTGATTGATTATATATTATACATAAAGGATTTGCCAATGATTCAGCGATCTCTTTTAGCAGCCTAGGGTGTAGTTTGTCCATACCTGGAGATTTATCTATTTTCAATGCATTTAAGTGTTTCAGCACTACTTCTTCCTTTATTTTCTGATTTGACATTACATTAGTTACTAATACCGGCGTTGGTGATGGCACTACTCCGTCAGGTTCCTTGGTGAATACGCTGGAAAAGTATTCTACTAGTAATTTGGCCTTCTTGCTATTATCCTCCGTTTTATCTGATTTTGTGTCTTCTGGATCCAGGTGTAAATCCCCAATTCCTTCTTTGGTTTTAGTTTTTGACTTGATATAACTCCAGATAGCTTTTGGGTTTTCTTTAGCTTTTTCAGACAGATTTTTCTCATATTCCCTCTTCAACTTATTTACTCTACTTTTTACTTGATTCCTTATCTTATTGTATTCTTTCCTCACATCCGGGTCGTTATTATGCGTTATCTTTTTTGAGAGGATGTTTTTCCTTTTAATTTTATCTATGGTGTTTTTATCCATTGGAAAATTGTTTTTCCCTCTACCGATTTGTTTCCTTTCTTTTGTTGGTATATATTTTTTGTCCATATCTTGAATTATACTTAAAACTGATCTCCAATTTTTCGTTTATATCATTTTCTTTCTGTAGTAATTCTGACCATTTAATGTTATCTAGTTCTTCTTTTATTTTTATGTAGTTTCCTCTATTAAATAATTTAATTATTTTTGGTTTACTTTTAATATTTGTATAGCAACTAAAGTCAAATTTCATAGTGCAGTGATCGCTTTTTCCCAGTGGACTTTGGTATTCTAAATTTGAGATCATATTTTCCTCATTTGTTAAAATCAGGTCTAGGGTATGGGGTGTATTTGTACCCCTCCATCGTGTTGGTCTTGTAACATGTTGAAATAAGAAGTTTTCTTGTAGATTCTCTAAAAATTTGTATTCATTACTTTCTGTACTTTCACCTGGTGAATTCCAACTGTCCCAGTTTATTTCAGGAAAATTATAATCTCCCATTAATAGGATATGTGAGTAGCCTTTACTACAAGCTTCAGTGGTAAGCGTATTTAATTGTTTAGTGTATTCCTGTGATCTGTTTGATGGTGTTCTGTATATTAGGCCTAATAATAGCTGGTCTGACTGGTTTAAATTAATCTTAATAAATAAGTTTTCTTGGAATTCTGTATTCATTTGGACCTGTGATGCGTCCAGTTGTTTATCTATGTACAATAAAAGACCTCTGCCTGTGTCAACGTCTAGGTTTTTACCAAACATGTTGTAATCGGATACATCGGCTAAAGAATATTCTGAAATTCCTGGTTTGTACCGATTATTTTTAGGTTTAACCTCTGTAATACCAATTATTTTTGGTTTATCGTCTCTTGTTCTTACTGTTAATTCAGGCAGCTTGTTGAATAACTGATCTGCATTTGTGTATATACAGCTTAATTTGGGTAAAACTGTAAAATTATCTGTTTTTACATTTTTAAAAACCTTTTTACCATTAAAATTATTTACATTCTCTTTTCCTCTTTTATCTTTTAGGAGTCTAGCTTCCTTAATTTGACAACCTTCCTTGCCCAAGGTGGGCCCCTTACTTTGAAATGGTAGTCCCCCGAAATCTCTTCTTCGGTTTGTCTTCTCGCTTGATCCCACAATCTTTTCTCTTGCTCTCTTTCTGCTTGGGTTAGGTCGTTACTGACGCCCACTTTTTCGTATTTTGGGTTTGTTTTTATATAATGGATGTTTCTAAATAGGGTGATCTTAGGTTCTGCACTAGGTAATTTTACTAGGATTGGTCTATTTAGCTTTTCTTTGTTAAATTTCCCAAGTCTTTTAACCATTTTCAAATTTTCCTTATCCAGTTTTATTTTGCAGTCTGTAAAGAGCTCGTTTAGTTTTTCTTTGTCAGTATTATCTCTTACTTCTTTGCTCTCGTCATCTATTTCAGGGATCCCAAAGACGATCAGGTTATTTTCTCTTGCCTTTCTCTCATTAATTTCTTCAAGAACATTTGTTACAGTCTCCTTTCTTGTTATAGGATTGGCTGCTATATCTATCTCATTGTTTGTGGAATCGCTGTCTCCTTTATTCTCGGGCTTTTGTATCTTGCTTATTTCTTCTGTTATTATGGCTTTAACTTTTTCCTCATTACAACTTTCTTCTATGATTGGTGCCTCTATTTTGCCAACTTCCTCTTGTACCATCAATTTTACCATATCGTCATTGCAGTTTTTTATTTCCTCTCTAACAATCTCCTTGACTTTATCCTCGTCACATTTATTTTCAACTGTTTTTTCAAGTAATGTAATTCTTTCCTCATAACTCTCCATTATCTGTTTGCACCTTCTTTCTATTTCAATATCGGTGACTGCATGTTGTTCCATGACTATTCTGCATTTCCCACAAAACCACATTGCATCTGTTTTACATAGCATGCTGTATTCCGCTTTTGTTTTCTTTAGACAGGTTATGCAGAAATGTTCCTTACACCTTTGGCATTCCATAAGTTGAGCCTCTGGCTCCCTGAAGATTTTGGTACATTTTGCGCATGTCCACGCTTCATCCTCATCTTGACTTGTTTTTTGTGACGATTTGGGGCCTGTGGTACTGTTTTTTCTGGTTGACGCCATACTTCTTACTTAATAAAAATAGGGCTTCCCTATTTTTTTTTTTTTTTTTTTTACCTGACTGAGGAATTGTATAAGGCTTCCTTACACCAATTTATTTTGTAGTACTTTATTTTATTCTACTTTTATTTAAAGGACAAGGCTACCCTATCCTTATCTAAAGTTCGATTTCAAATGAAGCTAGACTATCCTAATTTTGACAGGGCTTCCCTATCACGTGTTTAATTTATTTTGGGACAAGGCTTCCCCATCCGTTTGACATAAACTGCACTCTCAAATGATAGAATTAGGGCTTCCCTGTTTCCTCAATAACTATCTCTCTTGACTTATTTTTCAGGACAAGGATTCCTTATCCTCCTAAAAAATGTTTAGCACTGACCTTTTTAATAAAAACAAGGCTTCCTTTGTTTTTATTTCTCCTTGTTGTATATATTCCTTTCCCTTACTCAGAAGACAAGGCTTCCTTGTTTTCTGTTCACGTTTTAAATAAAACTAGGCTTACCTCTACGTAATAGGGCTTCCCTATTACTCTAAAAAAAAATTTTTAATTTTTTTTTTTTTTATTTTAATTATTATTTCTCTGTTAGAATATGCTTTTTTACTTTAAATTTGAAGACAAGGCTTCCTTGTCTATGGAACTGAAGTACCTATCTATAGAGTCAATATTTCACTTCGTTATGTACAGAACAGGGCTTCCCTATTCTGTCTTGCCTCCCCAATAATTTACTATGCCCAGACAAGGCTTCCCTATCTGGGTTTATTATATATATATATATAATAACAGTTCCCTTTTACTTTATGCAACTGAAACAGGGCTTCCCTATTTCAGTGACTCCTCCTTAACAGGTTTCAGACACTTCTAGGGATAGCTCCACCATTTTGTAAACCCATAGTTTAGCTAGCGTTCTATTTGGGTGGATGCCGTCTGACAATAACTTATAGTTTTTCCTGTACCTCACCCTGGTTTTGTTTTTGGGTTTGTTCGATATTATTTGGTCTTGTGAAAATCTGGGTGCTCTATACTTCTTATTAAGTAATTTTAATTGACTAT
The DNA here is from genome assembly GCF_021869535.1 of Mytilus californianus. NCBI lineage: Eukaryota > Metazoa > Mollusca > Bivalvia > Mytilida > Mytilidae > Mytilus > Mytilus californianus. Next base: position 39,628,724 of record NW_026262745.1, read on the forward strand.
TATAGTAGTCTACTTGGTAGCACAGTTCTTTATCCAAGCTACTCGCTTGTGTTACTGATCTAAACCCTTTTGACTTATCAATTACTAATGCCGGGTAATGCCTCTTGTTTCTTTCCTTTGTTGTTACAATTCTGGTACCACTATACTTTTTCACTACTAAGGAGTAGTTTGATGGTTTTTTCTGATTGTTGTTTTGTTCTAATATGTCTTTATTTTTCTTCCCTTCTCTGATTGTTTTATTAAATGTGGAGATTGAATAATATGGGCATTCAAGAAAGATTATAGTGACATATTTGAATCTTGTAAGTATTTTGTCTCTTAGTTCTCTATAGCCTGTAAGTATTGACTCTATATTTTGATAGGGGTAATTTCTTAGGTATGTGTATTTTCCCTTTGTGGTAATCTCACAAGTTCCAAACCAGATTAGAATAATTGGGTCTTTTTGTTTCAGTTCTTCTAGTTTTGCAAAGAGGTTTTTTAAGTGCTCATCAGTGGTGGCTGTAGTTCCGCTCTTGGCTATTATGTGGAACTTGTCACGGACGCTGTCTGGGACCACTTTATCTACACTAAACCCCTTGCTGTCCGTGAAAAGCACGGTTTCTCTTGAAAGGCCCTGCCTTTTAAATAGGTTATAAACCCTTTTGTATTCTTTTATTATCTTGTTCACTGACATGAATTTCTATTGTTTATGCAATGTCAAAATTCGGATATACAAAATTTCAATTTCAAAATAAAAAAAAAAAATCCAATATGGCGGCAACAGGCCGAGTGTCAATGCACAATTTTCAAAGAGGATTTTTCACTATTCGTCACTAATTAATCCATATTTACATTTATATACAGTTATTTATGGCTCATTTACTGAAAATATTTGACTTATTTGACAACTGACTCACAAAAACACACAGAAAACTTATCTTTTTTTGACTTTTTGCAGGAGCAGAAAAATCTTGACCATGCCGACCGGAAGTCACGTGATCGATCCAGAATGTAAAAAAAAAATAAAAATGTTACACTAGAAGGAAAACAAACAAAACATATACATGTAATAAGGTTGTGAACACAAAAGAGAAAAAAAAATTTACATCAGAAATACAATAATGAAGTGTATGTTTCTGAACGGACACAATTATTTAAGAGATAAGTATTACTTGTTGAACAAGATGTTTGAAATCATATGACAAATCTTTTGCTACTGAGTATGAATGTTTGAACTGCCAAGAATATTTCAATGTTTTGTTCGTAGCTGAAATCCGTTGAACCGTATAGCAAAATTTCTTCCGACAAGAAATGTATGATATTGATGTTATAAAAATGCTGTTCACGCATGATGTGAAATCGGGGGCAGTGCAACAAGTAATGCGCTGTTGTTTCTATAGCACCACATAAACAAAGTGGTGAGGCCAATATATTTTTTACAAAAAGATGTTGATTTAGAGAACTGCATTGCATTCGAAGTCTTGAGTGATAAATTTGACCTAATCGCTTACCAATGTAATAATAATTTGGAGGCCTAGTCACCCGAGACTGGACACAATTCCTGAAAGCCCCCACCGAAGTACTGGTCTTAGCATTCTCAGGGAGGAGATTCCATGAACATACAGTTGTTGGTAAATAATAATTCGAATACAGGGCTGTTCTTGTTCGAACAGGGGGGATTAGTGACGAGTTTCTCGTATTATGATTATGTATGGTTGCATGGGATTCTGGAACTAAGTTTGATAAATATTCCGGAGTAATATGATTTTTCATCTTGTAAAAATAAATTAATCTGTGGGTCTATTGACATGACATCTGAAAAACGTCATGTATACAGAGGTAAATGAGCTCAAATTATTGTCTTGCAAATCAATAATGTATCACTGATTTTGTTTAGCTTATTTAGACACAATTGACTGACTGCAGAAAGCAAGTTGTTATTCAAAATTTTGTTCTTAATTGTAATTGTTTGAAATTTAAATACTGTCAAACTCGTGGCTAATGCTCCTTTAAAATAAATTAAAAACGCATTATTGCTTTATTTAATATTGTGTCATTTCAGTAGGGATGATTCTTATCAGTTATTTTGCATCTTGAAAAAATAGAAATATAAAATTGCCGGACTTTGTAAATGTTGTTTTTTAAGAGTTTTCATGTGCATTTAATATTTTACAGACAATTTTATTTCAAAGAAATTCAATCTTAGAAAGAGGTCATAAGTGTTGTGCTTACTTTTGACATTTCATTAAAAAGTTTAACTACTTTTAGCATTGTGTTTTTTGCGCGTCTAGCGTACAAAACTATCAGCCTGTTATCTTTGGTGATTTTTTTGTTGTTGCTATCTGTTAATTGTGATAGATATGGGTGACGTCAAGAACAATTATCTCGCTTGTTATCAATAAAATAAAAGCATAAAGTCATATAAAGCGAGTTTCTTGTTATAATAATATTAAGGAAAAAGTAAAATCACAAAAATACTGAACTCCGAGGAAAATTCAATCGGAAAGTCCCTAATCACATGGCAAAATCAAATGACAAAACACATCAAACGAATGGACAACAACTGTCATATTCCTGACTTGGTACAGGCATTTTCAAATGTAGAAAATGGTGGATTGAACCTGGTTTTATAGCGCTAAACCTCTCACTTGTACGACAGTCTTATCAAATTCCGTTATATTTACAACGATGCGTGAACAAAACAGACATTATAAATAAAATAGTCAAAATATGGGTATAGCAGTCATCACTGTGTTACAATATCAAAACAAACAATTATTTACAAAAAAAAGCACAAAAGCATCTATCAAATTAAAAACCACATTCATTGCTTCGCGTGTCTGACGTCAGAAAATGTAAACGTCACATAAGAAAAAAGTTTGTCATTCAATGTTTATTCAAAACAATTTTATAATTTCACATGGGGAATGTTGGTATACAGGGTTAAAAAATCAAAAGTTATGTAAGAATTAATTTCAGAAATAGACCGAGATTTAAAATTGTCCAGAAGTTCTTTAGAAATCATTGAAACAATGCATGCATATATACTAAACTAGTCCTCTATGCACGTCTTTTTACATTGACTAAGCATCCATTACATAATCGACAAAAAAAATCATTCAGTGATTGTTTTAGAAAACTTTAGCTGCTAACTACCTTGCCTTTTTTTGTGCAGAAGTTTCAACAAAGAATCATGGAGCACGTGAAAAATTAGTTAGTTGGAAGTCGATGTTAATTTGTGTTAATATTTTCTATGCACTATTATTTGTTAATTTAACTTTATCATAGCAATTATTCAATGATTTGGTGTTATTTTTCTTTCTTTCAGATTCAATCAACGCTATTTACTTTCCAGTGCTCGTATGTTTACCTTTTCATTCATCACGGTGTTCCCTTCGCACTTGCTTTGCGGTTGCCGATGATCTAAAGAGAGGTCTCGTGGGTAAGGTCACTGCATACGGAAAGGTTATTGGCAAATTAAAGTACGGGAAGACAATTTTCAATAGCAGTACATGTCTGAAGATTTTGATAAGATAAAGGATTTTATTTACAGAAAAATAGTAGACAAATATGGCCGAAAAAGGTCCAGCAATTGGAATTGATCTTGGAACAACTAACTCATGTGTTGGCGTTTTCCAGCACGGAAAAGTAGACATCATTGCCAACGACCAAGGGAACAGAACAACTCCAAGTTATGTGGCTTTCACGGATACTGAAAGACTTGTTGGTGATGCAGCTCAAAATAAAGTCGCAATGAATGCTTCAAATACAATTTTTGATGCCAAAAGACTGATTGGAAGAAACTTTAGTCATTTTACAGTACAGTCAAATATCAAATTTTGGCCATTCAAAGTCATCGATAGTGGAGGCAAGCCAAAACTACAAGCGGAACACAAAGGAGAAACAAAAACATTTACCTCGGAAGAAATTAGTTCAATGGTATTAGTAAAAATAAAAGAAACCGCTGAAGTTTATCTCGGAAAGAAAGTTACAAATGCCGTCATCACAGTACCTGCATACTTTAGTTTTTCTCAAAGACAAGCCACAAAGGATGCTGGTTTTATTGCAGGACTTAATGTACTGCGAATAATAAACGAGCCAACAGCTGCTGCTTTAGCTTACGGTATTGACAAGAATTTATCAGGCGAGAAAAACGTGCTAATATTTGATTTGGGAGGAGGAGGGTTTAACGTTTCAATTCTTACGATAAATGAAAGTTCATTGTTCGAGGTTCGCTCTTCATTCGGTGATAGTCAACTTGGAGGCGAAGACTTTGACAACAGAATGATCAATCATTTTTTAAATAAATTTAAGAGAAAGTATAAAAAGGACATTTCTGGCGATAATGGTGCAATCAGAAAATTGAGAACTGCTTGTGAGAAAGCAAAGAAAACACTATCAAGCAGTACAGAAGCAAGTGTGAAAATTAATTCTTTGTTTGAGGGTATAGACTTTAACACAAAGGTTACTAGAGCACGATTTGAAGAACTCTGCTCAGATTTGTTCAAGGGCACACTTGAACCAATTGAAAAAGCTTTAAGAGGCGCTAAACTTGATAAAAGTAGTATTCATGAGATTGTACTTGTGGGAGGTTCAACAAGGATACCAAAAATACAGAAAATACTCTCGGAATTTATGAATGGGAAAGAACTTAACAAATCGGTCAATCCAGATGAAGCTGTTGCATACGGTGCAGCCGTCCAAGCAGCTATCCTATCGGGCGATCGTAGCGACACTATCAAAGATGTTCTTTTAATCGACGTAGCTCCTTTCTCCCTTGGTATTGAAACTGCAGGTGGTGTAATGACCAAACTAATTGACAGGAATACGAAAATCCCAGCAAAGACTTCACAGATATTTACAACGTATTCAGACAACCAACCCGATGTTAACATTCAGGTCTTTGAAGGTGAAAGAGCAATGACCAAAGACAATTATCGTCTTGGAAAATTCGATCTCGATGGTATACCTCCAGCTCTCCGAGGTGTGACTAAGATTTATGTAGAATTTGATTTTTTTGCAAATGGACTTTTAACAGTTTCTGCTAAAGACAAAAGTAGTGGAAATTCTAAGAAAATTACAATCACAAATGACAGAGGAAGACTAAGTAAAAAGGAAATTGATCGAATGGTTTCCGATGCTGAGAAATATAGAGAAGAAGATGAAAAACAAACCCAGCGTATCACTTCAAGAAATCAATTAGAAAACTACATATTCAGTGTTAAACAAGCTATAGGTGACTCTAAAGATAAGCTGTCAACACAGGACAAAGATGATTTAGGCAATGCTTGTGAAGAGTCACTTAAATGGATGGATAATAATTCTCTGGCAGAGAAAGAGGAATTTGAGGACAAGATGAAAGAACTGCAGAAAGTATGTTCGCCTGTCATGACAAAACTTCAAAAAGAAGATGAAAAACAAAAGCAGTGTCTCGCAGCAAGAAATAAACTGGAACACTATATATTTAGTGTTAAACAGGCTTGTGAAGAGTCACTTAGTTGGCTGGATAATAATTCCCTGGCAGAGAAAGAAGAATATGAGGACAAAATGAAAGAATTGCAGAAAGTTTGTACCCCTGTCGTGACAAAACTTCACGGTGGTGCTCAAAATGGACCATAAATTAGTACATGAGGTTAATATGACAGTGAAAGCATGTCACATGAACCTACTGTCAGTTGGAAATCTAGTGAGAAAGTATTGCCTCCCATGTAAACACCGAAAACTAGATCATTTCAATGTTTGTACCGTTTTAGCAAGGACGCTATCAGTTTTTGTATTCACGGGAAAAATAGAAATAAGTTGAAATAAAAACAAATCAATTCCGTTCAATGTTATCATTTCCTCCTTAAATAGCAAACGACGAGTACAGCTGGCTATAGAACTTGTTGTTAAATTGGTTTAAAATTTTGCTATCCGAATAAATTTCTGGAACATGCTAATTATCCGTATATATATGCAGCTAGATCAGAGAAGTTCAAGGAAAATAATCCAAAGGAATCGATAATATGCAGCAAAGATTAACACTTTTGAATTTAAGTTACTAAGCAAATTCAAACGAACCTTATCCCGATGTAAGCATTGACTGTGAATAGATCGAGAAGACCGCAAATACATGTACAAAAATACGACTTTTTCCTAAAATTGTATAAATATTAGTACAAAGATACCTACTTTATAAAAATATTTATCTTTATTTTTTGAATCTGCACAGACAGACTTTAAAATTGTTACATTCACGAAAAGACAATATTTTGTATCGAATGTTCACGTGACAAGAGCAGACCGGTGTACTCGAAAACTTAGTTGTGAAAAATAAATATATTCTGGGAAATTGTAACATGCTAAGGACTTTGTGGAACACCCTGAAAGTTGGTGACCCCAAAGATCTTTAGATTTTGTATGTACAAGATTTTTCCAATTTTTTCATCAAAATGCAGCAAAGATAACATTTTTTATATTTCAGTTTTACAGCTTCTAATGCAGTTATCTCGATAAATACTGGACATAAAACACTGTGTATTTGCATGTTT